>NC_054387.1:45849726-47254726 GCF_017654675.1 Xenopus laevis | reverse complement strand
GAGTTGGCGAAGGGACAGGAAGAAAATGCTGCATAATGATAAAAAATATAACTTTTTTCCACCTAAAAGCTGCAAATATTTATTTTGTTTTGTAAACAACAGAAACATAGCATTCTGGGGTACAAACGATGAGCACATGTTCACCAGTGCTTCCACTATTAGTTTCACAACTATGAGACAATAGACAAAAAGTAGTTAGTAGTTTAATAGCTGGGGATGAAGAGAGAGAGCCCTGGCTGACATTAAAATAGCTTTAAAAAATAGTTTGGCAAGGTCACCAAACGAGTGGATCTTAACCCGATATGCCCACTAACGGCTGGGTGATATCGGGTGAATCCCAACGTTTGGCCCTGGGGCCGGTTTTTTGGCCTGATATTGATCGGGAGGACCGATTGGGAGCCCCCACACATGGGCAGATAAACTGTCTAGAGGACCAATATCGGCAGCTTTAATCTGCCCGTGTATGGCCACCTTTAAATACGTTTTTCCCAACCAGCTGCCCTTCAGTTGTTGTTGAAATTTAAGCCCTACAACAGCAGAAGGTATAGGGATTGCAGGCCGTCAGGGCCGGGCCAAGGTATTTTGTCACCCTAGGCAAGGGCTTCGATCAGTGCCCCCACCCAGTCCTGCATTACCATTTCCCACCTTACCATTCATATTGTACCCTGTACCTGTGCCAGCAGCAATCATGTTGCCCCATGTACCTGTGCCAGCAGCCCCCATTTGTACCTGTGCCAGCAGCAGCCAAAAATCCATCATATTGCCCCCAAATATGTACCTGTGCTAGCAGCAGCAGCCAAAAATCCATCATATTGCCCCTAATCATCTGTTTACCTGTGCTAGAAGCTGCCAAGAGGGAGGTGGGGAGTGCAAAAGGCGGTTGAAACAAGCAGTTTATAAAATTGAAAACTATTAAAGGCCACCCAAACCAGTGTTTAAAAAAAAAGAAAAAAAAAAGATCCCCTTAAAAGTGCGCCTGCCACATGATTGCACCCTAGGCAGTCGTCTACCCTGCCTACCCCTAGTTCTGGCCCTGCAGGCCGTTATCCTTCAGATGAAAAGGCGCCAGTTACAGTCATGCTTTATATTTATAATGAAGCCCACCATGGCAGTTTGTATGTGGAATGCATCATTACTAATGACACTCAGATCCTCTTACTGAGCAGCAAATGTACATAATCTCATCTAGAGATTCCTCGTTGTGGGTTAGTCTACTAAGACAACAGTCAACCAACCCACAGTGTATATTGGGAATCACCCCTTCAACCTGACTGTTTCAAACAGACTTCTTTGCCTCTACCTAAGAATTCCAGTCCTACAGGCAGGTTTCCATAAGGGGGGTACAGCAATCAGGAGACCCTGGTAAAAGAGGGGCCCCAAGATGGAAAAGTGTAAATCCCAGGAGTCAAAAAGGGAAGGGTTCATGGGAGAGTAGCTGGTGTTTGAATGGATGGATCATGGAAATTTGTCATTATCAAGGCATGGCTGGGTGGATCAGGGGTGTGACGTGTGCGCAAGAGGGCCCAGGTAACCAGCGGACCAATAATTGGGGTCCCCAGGATCGAGCCCTGCTATCTTAGTAGTAATGGGCCCTATGATTACTTACAGCAGCCCTGTCTACAGGTTTGAAACCTAAATTCTACAGAAAGAGCTTTACATATATGATTTAAGAATGCTGCCACCTGAAATTTGGTATTAATGAACTGTATTCCATTTCCCAACACCAAATAGTATTGCATCCTCCCAAAAATCCCTAAGCACCACTATTTCTCTTGTCCCACAATTCCCTGCACTATAAAACATAATGCTAGGTGTTGCTTGCAGTAATATATCCCTGGTGGGAAGTTTTTGGCTTTCACACTCACAGGATACCTGCCTACGCCCACTAAGTGTCAGGTATCAAGGAGGGGGTTGAAATGGGCGCTAGAGGCGACTCACTGTCTCTGTTTGGAATCGATAGATCAACACTATATCACATACCATAGCAAAATAGTAATGAGCACTGGTAGATTCTGAGAGCTTAATGGGGCAGGGCAGAAAAGTGGGTAAAACAATAATGGTGTTTCACAAGGTAAGCTATGTTGTACTTGACCCCCAACAATGTCACTAACAATTTAACTCTTATGTTGTTGACTACTGCTGCTGATGGCACCAACAGTATGGTGAAAGCAGGGTGGAGGCTTGTATTTAATGCTAAGCTAGCCATCTTCAATTTGTAGCCACCCCGCTGTTGCTTAAGGTGGCCTACAAGAAAAGGTGTAGAAGACACTATATGGGGGCCTTTAGACAGCCAGATGTCAATCGGGTTTAAAATTCCCATCAGGTCGAGGACCGCATCGGTTCATTGATGCAGTCCTTATTCCCACCACCTGCATTCCTGGCCTTGTGATCCGATCATTGGTCTCTAGGTCCCATGATCAGATTAGCCCTTTATCAACCACTCAAGGTGGGCATATTGGTGCAAGATCCACTTGGTTGGCAACCTCTCCAAACAAGTGTATCTGCTCATGTTTGGCCAACTGTAGAAAGCCCACCATTGCAGACCTTTTTTACATCCTGGGTGTAGTGCAGGGTTTTTGAATGGGACCCAGCTTCAGTCTGTAAGTCCACATAGGGGTTACTGTGCTGTACCAAGGAAAAGTTAGCCATATCTACAATTAAAAAGGGATTAAAAGTGGTGCTGTACAATCGGGTATATACAGAAACCTGGAATAATAACAACCATCATAAGAACCTGCTTGTATGTCCCAGTAAGTTTACTGCTGAACCTGATGTACAATATCAGGCTCATAAACTTTAGTTTTACCTGTAAACTAATATATTTATGGGCACTCTTACTACTGGATCTCAATTTTGTAGTTGTTTAACCTTCAGTTGACATAGTGTTGCACTGTAGGGTCGCAAACCTCAATACCAAGTCACACAACAAGCACTATCCTTTATTTATACAACACCGACATATTACATTAACAGAGAGGTTAATCATTTACATTGGCTTCTGCTCAGTGGAGCTTACAGTCTAATTTTCCTATGTCTCTCTTGGCATGGGTCGGTTTCATCTCAGAATGAACCAGGAGGGGGCTGACACTTTGCAATATCCAAAGAATAGAAAAGAACCCCCACTAGAACAGACTAAACTCAGGCAGTCACAAAGTATTATTGACACACTTATTTATAGTTAGTTGAATAGACACTTGATTATGCCACTTATTAAATTATTATAAAGTGCTGTGCAATAAATTATAAAGTGCAGTGCAAGGATTATTAGTGAGGAGCTTAAAAGACCAAATTTCTTTCTGTCCCACAATATTATTAGACAATTAATAGAGTGATACTAAATTGATCACCAATTTCTAAATTACTAGTAGTGCTAAAAAATTATTTAATAATTAATTGACTAAAATGAGAATATTGAATAAATTAGATTATAAAGTGCTACAGTGCTAAATGAATTTAGTAGTCCTTCCTAATTAATAAGGTTCATTTCATTAAATAACTAGACTGCCATTAGATAGGATAAAAATAAGAAATTAATTAAATCATTGCTCAAATTCATGAGAAAAAGGAGGAAAATGAAAAAAGAGAGGGTGGAGTTGTCCCAAAACTACTACCTAATTGGTTCTATCCCTAGGACACCACAAAGGTGGAGAAGGCAGAGTAACCGGGACTGTGGTCTCGTAATTAACTAAGCCCTAAACTGATTTGAGAGACTACGATATACTATAAAACCACAATTCCACGGTCTCCTGGGAGTTTAGTATTGCAGAGAAAGAGAAGGAGTTGAACCGAGCAAAGATTCTTTCCACCACCCTCCAAAATTGGTTTGACCCCAAGTTGAGTATATCGTTTTAAAAGATAACCGGATCTGGAAATGAAACGCCGACGCGCGTTTCGCTATGTTAGCTTTGTCAAGGCGTAATAATAATGTTCCATGGGACGCGAGGTTTTGGGGCTGACACTTTGGTAATAAGAGCTTACAGTTTGCAGCAAAAAAGAGTGATGCTTGGAACTGAATTCATATTGAACTATATTCCCACAGAAGTCTAGCTGCAGCTGCTTGGGAGTTCAATACAGAGGGCGGCACAAGGAGTTTGGCATTCCTCATTCTTGATATAAAGGGTATAATGTATGTATTAGCCATAACAAGCAAACCATATGGCTGGATTGTTTGACCAAATTAGACTTTTGATGGTGCACCATTACACCATATCACAACCAATCTTGATAATAATATCAGTATAATGATGGTGGTGTGTGGGGGTCAAGTTGCACCTTCTTGTGACTTCTTTGAGACCCTTATTTTCAGCCCACTTGATTAATCAGCACATTCTAGCCAACCATATGGCCCAACTCATATTATCAGGCTGCCTGGCACATGGAGAAATCAGGCGCATAACCCAAAGACGAGCGTGTCGCTGTCAATCTATAATTATATATATATATATATATCACCTTTATGCTAAAGCGGAGTTGCACTTCCAGTGTCAACAATGGCAATAATCAATGCTTTCAGTGGTCACAAGCTTTATAGAGATAGCAATCTTCGTTTTGGTGCTTGGTATAGATAGAGTGACTACTCGAGGGCAAAAAGGGAGTAGAGAAGAGAGTCAAAGCCAAGTGCTAGTAACAACTACAACCTCATTGCAACATTCTCATATATATTTGCGATTAAAAACTTTGTTTTAACAAATATAGAATTAGAAGCATTGTGTAGAAAGTGGAAGTGTTTTTTTAAGGCAACAAAAACTGTGATAAAACAAAACGCATGGTGGGAAAAAAAATACATATCAAGTCCTGCAAGTGACTTGTATCAATAAAATTTTCTTTTGGACTTACCAAATGTGGGTTTCCTGAGATTTAGATTCAAAGTCCAAAGGATATGTTTAAGTGCCCTTCTTCTCCAATCCCACACAGAAGCAGGGAATCCACAGCGGGCACTGATCAACAACGAATCTCACTTGGGTCCTTGGAAATATCCGTCCCTACTGATGGTATCCCACTCCAGTCCAAGATCTGCAAGAGAACAGGTCTTTCCCTCCCCTCCTGGGACAATGCACAGACAAGGAGCGAATAAAAGGAGTTTTATGGATGTCTGTGCGTGACTCAGACCTTGCACTGCTGTTTCTGACATTCCAGAGAACTGTAAGCACACCTGCAGGGCAGGTACAGCACTTGGAACATCCCTTCCACCCTGTACTGTACACTCCCCCCCCCTCTGCGCCCACTCACTTTGTTTCCACACCCATGCTGCTGTTGGATTAAGCTGGGAGCGAGATGGGTTTTTCAGTCTCTGTGACTAGAGTTACTGAAAAGTGATTGTTTGGGGTGGGGGGTGGAGAGCAAGAGAAGGGAAGGGCAGGGGGAGAGGGACAGAACAAAGGCAAAGGAGGCAATGGCACCAACCTTCCTTCCCTACTAAGTGCAGATTTTGGATCAACTTGGCAACAGTGCCAACTTGTTTATGATAAATGGGTCCCACACATAACTGTGTGTTTAATACAGATCTTCTATGGAACGAGACAGTTCATACAGCAACTAAAAGGGAAACACAGGATCTGACATGAGGATACAGGCCAACAGGTAGATTCCTCAGGTGAGCACAAAGGGCACAGATCAAGGTCAAATGCATAGGATTAGTTGAGCTCTAGCTGCCCTGCAAGTCCCAACATCACTCAAAAGAGGTTATGAAAAGGGCAGACCTTGTGGGACAACAATTCCCAGCATTCTCCAACAGCCTATTGGCACAATGGAAACTGTGTACATGTGACAGCAATGAAGCCTTGAGAGATCTGCCTGTGAGTGGATGAGATAAGAAAACATTATCAAGGCAGAAACAAAAAAAAAAACATAACATTTTTACGCACAATAGAGTGTCGGGAAAGAACACAAAAGTTTGAAAAGAGACGTTTGTGGCGTGGTGGAAATATGGAATAACTTGTGAGCAGAAGTGGCAAAGAAAACACAGAAAGGAAATATAAACCCCGAGGGCCAGTTCTTCTTTCATCCGGAATATAAAAGTGAAATGATTGGTAAGAAATAACCAGGCTGGGTCAGATGGGAAAATACACAGCTAAAGAGTTAAATAAAAACAGATTCAGTAATAAAGAATAATCTTTCAGTATCTCCTGCCGTGTCCTACCAAGCAGTATCAACTCCATAAAAGATTGCTCCCAATTTAGAATTTGGGTCACACATTAAAGTGAGTGCTCTAAAAGCAAGAGACTTGGTTTGGTTTAGAATTCCAACTCAGGAAGCAGGGGTAGTTAAGTTATTAGACGCTGGATAGTGTAACCTATCTGCTTGTTAGACACCCACCTTCCCGATCTGCCTCTGCCTGTAAATTAGCAGTGTCTGGTCAAATCCCAGCCCTCTGATCTTAATGCACTATTATTGCCATTGTTCCCCAGTTACTTATCAGAGAATCCTGGGGGAAAGTGATCCATAAAACAACTTACATCTTCAAGATAAAGACTTACACACAGACACACACACAAACCTCTCTTTATGGACTGACCCTTTTAGCATGGTTAGGTTGTTAACAGACTATACCTACATTCATCTGTATCTTTAGGGTCAGGCCACACAGTGCGTTTTGGGGAGATTTGGTCGCATGATGACTAATCGCCTCGTTTTTGGGGCCACCAATCTCCCCAAACGCCTTCCCTGAATATGCGCTGGCAAAAATGAAAAAACGCCGGCGCTAATCACACACAGCGATTCGTTTTTCAAAGTCGCCCGGTTTCCTCGTGAGGCAACTTCGGAAAACGAACTGCCGCGTGTGATTAGCGCTGGCGTTTTTTCATTTTAGCTGGCGCAGGAACAGGGAAGGCGTTTGGGCAGATTGGTCGCTGCAAAAACTAGGCGATTAGTCGCCAGGCGACCAAATCTCCCAAAAACGCCCTGCGTGGACTTACCCTTAGGGTGGTGGCAGACAGGGAGATTAGTCGCCCAGTGACAAATCTTTACTTTTGCAGGCGACTAATCTCCCCGAAATGCCTTCCCGCTGGCAAGAATATGCCAGCGGGATGGCATATGAATTGCTCCGGATTTCCGAAATTGGCCAAAGTTGCCTCATGAGGAAACTTCAGGCAACTTCTGAAATCCGAAGCGATTGGTATGCCATCCCTCCTGGGATTTGTATTCTTGCCAACGGGAATGCATTTTGGGGAGATTAGTCGCCCACAGAAGCGAAGATTTGTTGCTGGGCGACTAATCTCTCTGCCACCACCCTAAAGCAGGCCTTTTAATAATGCCAGATGGGGCTAAAAATCAACCTGCTGAAATACGCTGGCATTATCATCTTGTTCTTCTTGCACCCGGAACAACTGTGGGAGCAGAGGTGCAGGCACACGCAGTTTCTTCACTGATAATAATCCACGTGTGCCTGCACCTGGGCCAACACAACTGTTGGTGCAACACACACACACACATATATATATATATATATAGATATATATAGATATATATATATATATATATCATATAATATAACAGGGAGGCCTACTTATTAATCTCTGAGGTTGAGAAAAATAATGTGAGTGCTGAAAAAAGTGAGGTCTGGGAAAATATGGTGCATCAAAACTCACCAAATTTATTTACGTGGCAAAATATTCTGAATTACATTGTTCCATTCATTTTAATGAGGCTACAATACCCAAATGTTTTAATGAACTAAGAAAACGCGTTTGTTTCTCATGCGTCTCTGCATTGCTGCATTTAAGCATAAAATAGCTCCCCTAGTGGTAAAAAAATTCAGTGTTGACTATTCTAAAATGTGTCACATTTAGGGTTTAGATGTACTATGGGTTATAAAGTACCTGTTTCTTAACAATAACATACCTCCCAACATTTTGGAAACAGAAAGAGGGACAAAAAGTTTTGGTGTGACGAAAATTATTGACCACACCCATTTTTGTGGCCACACCCCCGAATTACCATGTTCGTTTTACAAAATTTGACAGGTTATGAAAGTTCGAACACATTTCTGTGGTTTTTGTGTGTTCTTACAGTTTTGCAAATGAAGGTGAATTGCCATTGTGAGTCTTAGTTCTCCAAAGAGACTTATTTCAAACTGTTACAAAAGTATCTAAGTATCTATTCTGGGCTTTCTGCCAAAAGCCAATTAAGTTAGAAACTTTGTATCTTTTTCTGGCTGTTCAGTGCAGGAGATCAAATAGAAGGTCGGGACATTTTGAGTAACAAACCCGGGACTGCGTGCTGAGCTGTCAAAATCAGGACTGTCCTGCGAAAAACGGCACAGTTGGAGGTATGCTATAAGTCTGGCCCAAATCAGTTGAAGGGGACCCACTTTTAAGGCCAGTTAGGGGAAAAATTGGAAGGTGAAATGTTATTTGCGGTCTTATATACAGTGGCTAACTAAAGAGGAAGCAGACCCCGCAATTGTGGGGAGGAAGGCCCGGGGGAAAAGGGGGACTGGACCACAGGGTCTGTTTCCTCTATAGCGTTCAAATCCCCCTCCCCACCACTTTGTATTTCTCTTAATTGATGCCTGAGCGACCATGCAGCAGGGGAGGGGGGTTGCAGAGAGGTGTGGAGCAGGAGTACCTATGCAGGCTGGGCCCAATGAAAATTTTTCTGTCAGGGGGGTCTGGTGCAGTCTTGTTACACCACCCTGCTTATATACATATATTTATTTATTTATATATAATACACAAAAGCTATGAATATCTTGTAAATGATATCCTTATAAACAGTGAGTTCTGATGTCATCAGCTATAAACGGTGAGTTCTGATGTCATTTCTGTCACATGACTCACTAAAATGTGTGTATTATAATAAATAAAGTACCCCCAGTTGTAAAATATGAGGATATTAGACGTTACCTTCGGCCTCGTGTTTTAATAAGGTCATGAAACTCCTCGGTAACTTATAATATCCTTATATTTTACAAGAGGGGGTACTTTATTCACTATATATTTTACAAGAGGGGGTACTTTATTCACTATATATTACTGTAACTACAGAAAAGTGGCGTGACAAAATGTGTGACTGCAACGTGGTCTTAGCCCAAAAGGTACAGGTATGGAATCCGTTATCCAGAAAGCTCCAAATTACAGAAAGGCGTGTCTCCCATAGACTCAGTTTCTTAAAATTTTTCCAAATAATTTCCTTTTTCTCTATAATAATAATAATAATAATAATAAAACAGTTTGTCCTTGAACTAAGGTATGAATAAGCCTTATTGGAAGCAAAACCAGCTTATTGGCTTTATTTAACATTTACATGATTTTCTAGGAGCCTTTCGTAATGAAGATCCAAATTACAGAAAAATCCGTTATCCACAAAACACCAGGTCCCAAGCATTCTGGATAACAGGTCCCATATCTGTTCAAATTTAATGGTACATTCTTATAGATAGTTTCAAGTACACAGAAAAGTCTTGAACACACAATTATCGGAGTCATTAACATTTGTCTATTTAAAGGAAATTAACTGGAACATAATGGGGAACCTATAGGATCTCTAGTGACTGTGGGAAAAGTAATGCTGTTTAGAATTACTGGCCGGGATGTGCATTTCTAGACCTCACTGTTATTCACATCTAATCTGTCAAGAGTGGATCAAACTGTGAGGAGGGAGCACAAAAACCGCTGCATTTAACCGCACACTGAAGCCATTGACGAAGCAGGAGGGTGGCTCATTTGAATCACAATTGAACTGCTTGAAGTTATTGTGCTGATCGGGCAATGACCTTTTGTGTTCAGCCAAGGAAGAGAATGTATGGGAACAGGAGGGACCAGTGCAGCTGCTTGGTCTATAAGAGAGAGCTATGGAATGTCTCAGGATGGGGATGCACTGAAATCACACCAGACTATAACCAATGACTTAACTGTAACTTATTGGGCTCCAAGGCAAATTCCATATGAGATATGCCACTTATCAGTACCCCTGGGGCTCGCTATACTCCTCGGCCTTCTCTCTATGGTCATACCCTTGTGAATAAAACATAATTGAGTAAATAAATGATAATGGATCAATCAATAAATCAATATCCCTCCCTACCCACAGGTCATCTGTCCTATGAATCAGGTTATCAGGGGATCCCTCATTCCGTCGGTCACACACAAACTTTCCATGCTTAATGTTAAAGGGGTTGTTCACCATCCAACACTTTTCACAGCTCAGTTAGTTTCAGGTTGTTCCCCAGAAAAAATAGACTTTTTCCAATTACTTTCTATTTTCTGTGTGACCTTCTGACTTTCTAAAGCAGCTCTGTGCTGGGGGGGGGGTCACCGGCACTCTAAACTGATACATGGGGAGGCACATTTATCAAAGGTTGAATTTCGAATACATGTGAATTTTTAAAAGCTCCCCTAAATTTGAAATTCAACCCCTCCCAAAAAATGTTTTAAATTGAATTTAAACTCACATGAATGGAATCAACCTGAAAACTCGAATCAAATTCAATTTTATAGGGGTGGTTCACCTTTACATTAACTTGTAGTATGTTATCGAATAGCCAATTCTAAGCAACTTTTCAATTGGCCTTCATTTTTTCCATAATTTGCCGTCTTCTTCTGACCCATTCCAGCTTTCAAATGGGGGTCACTGACCCGATCTAAAAACAAATGCTCTGTAAGACTACACATGTATTGTTATTGCTGCTTTTTATTACCTCTCTTTGCAAGAATTCCTGTTTCTTATTCATCAGGTTTCTAGGGTAATTTGGACCTTGGCAACCAGATTTCTGAAACTGTAAACCGGAGAGCTGCTGAATAAAAAGCAAAATAACTCAAAAACCACAAATAATAAAAATGACAACCAATTGCAAATAGTCTCAGAATATCATTCTCTACAGCAGTGATCCCCAACCAGTAGCTCGTGAGTAACATGTTGCTCCCCAACCCCTTGGATGTTGCTCTCAGTGGCCTCAAAGCAGGAGCTTATATTTGAATTCCAGGCTTAGAGGCAAGTTTTGGTTGCATAAAAACTAAGTATAGTGCCAAGTAGAGCCTCTTCTAGGCTGCCAGTCCACATAAGGGCTAACAAACATCAATTATTTGGCACCCCAAGGGACTATTTCATGCTTGTGTTGCTCCCCAACTCTTTTTACATTTGAATGTGGCTCACAGGTAAAAAAAAAACTGATTGCAACTGTCAGTGTGGCTGAACGCTCCCTTCTCTCAGAGCTAAGAGTTAGTATGGTGATGGGCCCAGGCTTGTGCTGCTAGAGGCGACAGATTCAGAGGTATGAGGGAGGAGCAGCTTTGACACGCGTCAAGAGATTCTCTGTACAGGCTGATGCTGCATGGCTTTCCTCAAGTTTCCCCCCCAACCAACAGGGCTGGGTTTGTTTTGTTTACTTCTGCTCCCACTTAATGCGACACGACTGACAGCCAGTCTCGCACACAGCAGTCATTTGTTCTCAGAGAGACAGAACATTCCATGCACAACTTACAGACCAAACAGTGTCCTGGGCACTCTTACTAACAGTGTCAGTGCTCAGTCACCAATCAAATTCTCAGCTGCTCCCGTAACAAAGGTTTCCTACACCTAATGTATATAGAGGAGTAGTTCTAATGTAATCTCTATTATGCCACCAAATGGTACCACTCCGACTGGAGAACCCTGTGGAAATGCGTTACTCTTAAACCCAAAAGGAGATAAGAGCCTTCATGGAAGGCTGAAAATTGAATATGCTTGGGAAAAAAAAAACTATACTTATTTAAACTATCGCGAAAATTATATTTGCTTCAGCGTACTGAAAAACTAAATTAAAAATGGTGTTACATACAGCACAATCAATACCGGTACAAAAGGTGAGGAAGGCCCTGTGAATGATCAAATATTTCTTATAGGGGAGCTCCTTTTGCCAAGAAGATGTATCAGAGCTCATTCTATTTAAATCACCAGAAATCCTGTCTCTCTACATGCAGAAAGGCAGTTCCGTTTGTTAGATTTTGTTTGTACTGGAATCAGCTATTTGAGTGAGCTCTAATTCATCCGCTAGGTAAGGAAGCCCCCCCTATAAGATATATTGGATCTAACTGTCAAATATCTGACAACCAACTGCTGTATGAAGGCAGAATGAAGAGAAACAGATACCGAAAAAGGGATAGTGAAGATAAACTTTTGATTATTTCGGAAACAGTACAGAATGCTGAATAGATTGTATTTAGAACGTTTCTAACTTCAGTATGAGGAAGCTTATATTAAAATTTCATTTTTGCAATTGTTCCCCTTTAATTTACAGTTCAGTATATATTAAAACAGATTTACAGCAAACCCTGGATCGTACAGTGGACCTACATGTTTCATCAATAAGAACACTGTACTAGACTAAAAGCTCTTCAGGTTAACACTATAAACATAAGCATTGACAGAACAGATTTTCTAGGTTTGGGGTAAGTAAGATAACATAATGGTATGACAAAGCAAAGAAAAAACTTAAGAATTTAATATGGAAAATAAAACAAAAAAAGTAGACACTTTTTGGAACTTGCAGTTCATATATTATTATTCAGCTCCTCCTCAATATCCGTTATTATGAACTGCTGCCTGTAATGGAGCACAAGGTAGCAGAGAAGTCCATCTAGTCAGTGTCCAGTACGTAGGCTGCATTATGTCTCCATGACTCTCGCACAGTGATTCGTTGTCAGTAAGCCACGTGGCTTCTAAACTTCGGAAAAGGACAGAGTTCAAGGTCCAAAATCAAGACCTACAATAATGTTCTATGTGGTTCCTGGTGTCTCCTGGTTATTCACTGTTTGGCTTTTTTGAGAATGGTACCCACAGCAGAAATGACAGTTGTTTTGGAGCCACTGGCACTTGTGGTGACTGTAACAACAGCGGGAAGTGTGGCAGTGGTGGTGAGGATAGATGGTTGAGCAATGGTGGTCATTGGAATAGCGGAGTCCCACTTGCTTTTTCTCTTCTGTGCATCTGCAGAGAGCAAAACAGATGGCAGAGGTGAGATGAAATAATGCCACCCCACAGTGCCAGCTTATTTACACCAGGCTCACTAATCACTTCCAAACCCACGTTTATTGACTGGGGAAGTAGCCACTTGCCACTTACCTGTTGTAGATGTGGTTGTGGTACTGCTAGTGCCTGTGGTTGCACTGGTCGTTGTGCCCTTCTTAGTGCCCGTAACAAACTCAATCTATAAAGGATCCAACATAAGCTTTATATCATGCAGGCCCTGATTCACTTTGCATTAAAGGAGACATTTTGTGTAAAAAAGAATAATGTACCAGTGCTTTATAATCATTTAGATATAGAAGAATTGTGCTTAAAAAAAGTAGTGTTTCAGGTGGATTTATTGAAAATGTTTGCAAAAACCCTAAAAATCCCTCCCTTCTCTTCCACTTCCTACTCCCTGAATTCTCAGGTTGTGCAGGGGAGCCGTGGCACTCAGCTCACCACACTGTAGAACAGGAACCAATCAGCAGCTAGCATTTATCATTTATCCTATATGTCTCCATTAACAGTTACAGGAGAGATGATTCAGCAATTACAATATCAACTCTCACAATTACAGAAGCCAAGTAGTTCACAATCCGGAACAAGCCTACTGCATGTTGTATGCCATGTTAATTAATTTAGTTATTAGTTCATACTCGTTTTGTGTTAACTCGGAGACTGTGCAGCTCATACTCACTTTGTGTTAAGTCCAGGACCACTCAGATCAGACTTACTGTTTTAATAACTTACATACATTGTGTTAATAACTCCAGAATCAAGCACATCATACTAACTTTCTGTTTAGATGTAAGCAGCTTATACTCACTTTGCTGTAACAACTAGACGGATTTAAATTTACCGTGCACAAAGCGGAAGACAGGCTCAAAGCTCTCACTCACTTTGGTCTCATAGCTAATTTCCAGACACCCACTGGGTATTAGTTACTCCACAAGCAAGGAACACATTGCAAAGTTCTGAGTGGTCACAGTGAGGTGCTTCCATAACAAACTAGTGTGCTCACTAACCTTCGTTCGCTCTTTTTTGGCCTTTTCCAGCTTATCCATTTCGATCTTTTGGGCTTTAGCTGCAAAACAGACAACATTTAAGAATAATAAAAAATAACACTCAAAAATCATTCAAAGTACAGGTATGGGACCCATTATCCGGAAACCCGTTATCCAGAAAGGTAGTCTCCCATAGACTCCATTTTATTCAAATAATCCAAAGTTTATCTTGAATCTTTTTCTCTGTAATATTAAAACAGTACCTTGTACTTGACCCAAACTAAGATATAATTAATCCGTATTGGAGGCAAAACCAGCCTATTGGGTGTATTTAGTGTTTACAAGATTTTCTAGTAGACTTAAGGTATGAGGATCCAAATCACGGAAAGATTGTCTCCCATAGACTCCATTTTATTCAAATAATCCAAATTTTAAAAATTATTTCCTTTTTCTCTGTAATAATAAAACAGTAGCTTGCACTTGAACAAAGATAGAATTAATCCTTATTGGAGGCAAAACCAGCCTATTGGGTTTATTTAGTGTTTACAAGATTTTCTAGTAGGCTTAAAGGTACGAGGATCCAAATCATGGAAAGATGGTCTCCCATAGACTCCATTTTATCAAATAATCAAAATTTTAAAAATGATTTCCTTTGTCTCTGTAATAATAAAACAGTACCTTGTACTTGATCCAAACAAAGATATAATGAATGCTTATTGGAGGCGAAACCAGCCTTTTAGATTTATTTAGTGTTTACAAGATTTTCTAGTAGGCTTAAGGTAGGACGATCTAAATCACAGAAAGATCCATTATCCAGGAAGCCCCAGGTCACGGGCATTCTGGATAACAGATCCCATACCTGTACTACTAACTACTGCTATACCAGCCAACATCAGACACATGTCTGCCACATTACATAGCTGATGCAAAGACTGTACCCCAAGTACAATCCTTATGTCCTGTGTCAAAGCCAACTTGTAGAGAGCAGGCATCAGATTTGACTCCAAACTTCATGCACTACCTTACTTGAATAGAATAGTTTCCTTCAAGCCAGATTTAACCCACAGCAAGGGATCTTGGTACTGAAGGCTGAGAACTTACCAAGAGACTCATAGTAGGAGTCTTCAGACCATCCATGAGGGTCAAACATGTCCTGAAAAGAAAAGGGGACATTGATTCTGTTACATGTTTTGAAGGACAGTAACTTACGTTCAAAGGCGTAGTGTTGGAGAGATGAATGACTTAATTCAAAGCAGAAGCCTGAGCAAACAGGGGTTGGATTTGGGGGTACACTCAGAATGAAGGTGGAAGGATTTATACTCACCTTAGGGTAATTAGTGCCAAGTTCATCAATGGAGCAAAACTGGATGAGCTTCTCATAGATGCTGAGAGAATGAGACAATGGTACACAAAGTTAGATTTAGACCCTCCCCCTCCGTATCTTTCCTTTTCCTGCTTGCTGAGGCTTACCCATAACCCTGTTCTAGGAATACTCACCTGGGGTTCCGAAATTCTTTCTTTTTTTGGATAATGCGGTTCATATCGGTCCCTTCTTTTAGCTTCTTCTCATACAACTTTTGAATCTTCTCCTGAAGAGAGAGAATTTAGAACTCCAATCAGAAACAAAGACATTGGACAAAGACTGTCCATTAAGCCATCATTCCATGAGTGTATGCTCAGCTTCAGGTTGAAGTGGCATTTATGTTTCACCATATATAAAACTTAAACTTTGAGTATCCAGGAGCCTTCTAGATAAAGTTCCCCAACATTCATTCAAATCCAATAACCCTTCTTAAAGGGGATGCATTTTTTTTCTACAGTTAGGTATTCCCCTGTACCAAGTGCAATGTTTGCAGAAAAAATTAAATGGCATAGGATATCTTAAAAACTAACTATCCATACCGTATTTCTGAAATTTTAGATTTTGAATGTGCAGCACCTTCCAGGAAGAGTCACTGATAGGGTTAACCAAATGCAGTACAGACAAAACTACAGTCAGTGTGTATCCCTAGGGGTCAGAAATGTGACCCTCTCATTCCCACCTCCACCTCATGCCCTAGAGTGCCTTCCACATACCTGAACTTGTACCACCTGCACTTTAATTAGGGAGCTGCAAGGGCAAGAGAGGGGTCAGACACAGCACTAAGAGAGTGTCTTATGGGAAACTTGGCAGTGAAAAATGACATGTGACATAACCTTAATTCTTTTAGTTCCTTGAAAATGCATGCAATGCTTATCGACGTTGTGGGAAAAGGCATTTCATGTTGATAAGTGTATAGTTTTTCACTTCCTCTTTGTTGACAGACACATTGGATTAGCTATTACATTGGATTATCTATTTCCTTCCTGTCTGAGAACAAAAGTGCTGCCGTTGTAAATATGTTTATAACAGGGCTAGGGTGTCACAACAGCCAAGATCAATAACTGTACAGGTTTCCAATCAAATAGAATTTAGCAGAAGGGCCCTGGAACAGAACTCCATGCCCACAAGCAAATATCCCTTGTACATGTGTGAGCAGAGCAAGCCCCAGCATGCACAGGAGAGTCTTGATTCCTCTTCACACCTTTATGCTGCATTCCTCACTGCTGTGCCTGGCTGCTCACAGACCATCTCACATGGCAAGTCCAGGACACAGGAGCACTTAGGTCACCAATAACCGTGGTGTTTAACTGTTTCCCATTATGAACGCCACTGCTATGGAGATTAAAGGCACAGTAATTCTACTTGTAATCCATCCTGACCAAAAAAAAATTGCACTACATATATGTATATAAATACAAATATAAAGAGAAGCAATGTTCACTCCAATGGTAAAAAAATATACCTTAAATATTTGCCTATGATCAGTGCTGCTATGTTTGTTTGTATACTCCTGACGAAGATCCCTGTGGGGGATCGAAACTTGAGTCTTAATAAACAACTTTTTTATTTTGAACTTCCAAAAAAACCTGTGATGTATATATATATATATATATATATATATATATACATATATATATATATATATATATATGGGTAGGAGGTGCCATATGGTTTCCCTTAGACAGTACAGTATGAGGGTACAGCTTAGTGTGTGCCCAGACCGTTGCTTCTCTGTATATTTCTATTTATTCACATGGATAGGAGGTGCCATATTGTTTCCCTTAGACCAGCGATCCCCAACCAGTAGCTGGTGAGCAACATGTTGCTCTCCAACCCCTTGGATGTTGCTCCCAGTGGCCTCAAAGCAGAAGGCAAGTTTTGGTTGCATAAAAACCAGGTGCACTACCAAACAGAGCCTTAATGTAGGTTGACAATCCACATAGGGGCTGCAAAATGGCCAATCACAGCACTTATTTGGCACCCCAAGAACATTTTTCATGATAGTGAGTGAAACTCCTTTTACTTCTGAATGTTGCTCATGGGTTCAAAAGCTTGGGGATCCCTGCCTTAGACTGTACAGTATAACTTATTGTGTGCCCAGAACATTCCTTCTCTGTATATTTGTATTCATACATATGGGTAGGAGGTGCCATATTGTTTCCCTTAGACAGTACAATATGATGGTATAGCTTAATGTGTGCCCAGAACATTCCTCCTCTGTATATTTGTATATATCTGTGGGAGGGAGATTGTTTCCCTTTGAACAGTATATTATGAAGATACCAGATCTGCAAAGAACATTCTTCATTTTCTATGAACTGGACTGAGGACCATGAATAAAACCTCAGCAACCAACTTGGCAACACCCCCTGGAAAGGTTACACATATATAGTGTGCAGACCATAATGAAATGGTTATAATTATTAGAATTCTTTCTGTTTTACCTGCAAGTGGTTGGAGCAGCGGCCTGGAGGTTCTGGAGGGATTTTGATGTCATCGGGTGACATGTTGCGCACCCTCTCCGAGAAGGAAGCTGGACACACAGAGAGCAGTGAGTTAGCTGGGATGTATCCGTATCACTCACTAACCATATAGAATGCACCAGGTGAATACAATGCTGCCAACCCTGTGTGCTGTGGCCCTAGGGGAGTTAAAAGACGTTGGGTGATAAACGTGACATTTTAGTGCTGCCAACTTGCAGGATTAATTCCTCTATTTGGGGTAAGGTGGAGGGGGGGGGGAGACATACATATTATGCTTCAGTTTTTGTCCTTGGCTGTTTGGATTGCCTGATCCCTCCACCCCTTCCCATGCACTTTAACAGTCAACCTCTGTCTCTTACTGCTTTGAAAAGATGCTCTGTGGGAGTTGTGTTACCTCCAAAATACTCCCAGATATATTGAAGAAACAGGTTATAGAGAGGGCCCTAAAAAATTTATATTAATTTCTTAAAGATTCAGAAGGGGAAAAAAAGCATTGTTGGACAATACATTGATCCAGAGTTGGTGCACCGCCTGGCAGTTATGGAGTTAATTAGCTATTAGAAAGAAATGGAAAAATAAAGGCAACTATATGCAAGTCAGGTGTACCTGTAGTTGTAACTCGTATGATGGAGGGCATGACAGGGAGAGGCTGCAGTGATATGCACTATATCTATCTATATCTATAATCTCTCTCTCTCGTGCTTTTGGTCATTAACGGATGCTGTAGTTCATCAAGAACTGATGTAGCACATGGGGCAACAGATTTCAAGCATTACAACAGAAAGACCTCCCACTGCCTTTTAGCTTGTGCCACTAGTCGCTGTTGTAGTGTTAGAAGGTGGCACAAGATAACAACAGGGCAACTGAGCCCTTGGACATAGGCAAGAGTTAGCCTGAGTAGGAACTGAAGCCCCTTGTGTTCTGGCTCTGCTTGATGCACAACTGGAAAAATGTCCAGCTAGCGAAAGGATTGGCTGACATGCACAAACCAATCGAAGCAGGCCAATTCCTCCCTCACACCTTGTTCTTCCCAATGTTATCCCCTATGGCATAAGCCAGGTTCTGCCTTGTCAGGGAACACAACATGTTCTGCAAACACATAGAATGCGTAAGTAAATACGCCCCGGGGTTCAGGCAGCACACACGGCTGATGGGTGTGTCTGGATACGTACACGCCCTGTAATAATCATATCCTAGAGCCACAATTGCTTGTGTGTCACTGTAAGGCCTTGAACTCCCCCTCTGCTGAGTCTGCACACAGTCAATTGATTGCAAGCTCTTTAATAACATGTTAAGACTGCAAGCTAGAAAAACTCCTGATATAAACCATTCATTTAACCCTCTGCTGCCAGAAATCTCAGCAATGTAGTTTGCTGCAAGGTTGGGTTAATAAAGGGTCAGGAAGGGGATGGCTTGCAACAGTACCCCAGGAGGCTCATTGTGGCACTGAATAGTGTAATAGTGGGGGCTTGACCTGGAAATCCTAGAAAAATAAGCCACATAATGGGGACACTCACCCACTAGTTCCTGGGGGTCTCGCTTCTCCAGTTCTGACAGCACCTGTAATGACAAAGGACATACAGTCCGGTGAGAAGGGCAGCAGTAGAGGGTATCATGGCGACTGTAGTAGCAACATGGGGGGACTGGGAACGGGAAGGATTCAGCAGGTACAGGTATGGGACCTGTTATCCAGAATGCTGGTGACCTGAAGCTTTCCAGATGTTTTTGTAATATGGATTGTCATACCTTAAATCTACTAAAAATCTGCTAAACAGTAATTAAATCAAATAGGATTGGTTTGCTTGCAATAAGGATTAATTATACCTTAGTTTGGATCAAGTACAAGGAACTGTGTTCTTATTTGCTAGACATCTCCAATGACTAATGACTTTAATGACTAAAACGCACCCACGTCTGGGCTACTTTCCATAAACCAGGAATACATACAACCAGCTGCCCTCTAAAAATTGTTGAACTACATATCCCAGAATCCCGACAGACGAAAGCCCTTTCAAGGAGAAAACCCTGTGAGCATCTCTGATAGATAGCGAGGCGATTGGGAGATGAAGGAATGGTGCCTAGGGGGAAGGGAAGACTATAGGAAGATGTGACATTCCTCCTGTCTGCACACACTGTGGCTATTCATGGTGGCCAAATACAGTGTTTCATTGTTGCCTGGTAACCAGACCAATGGGAGGAGGGTGGACATGCAGCCAAACAATGACAATTTATTGGTCGGTCTCCCGCCAAACTATTAGATTGGGATGTGCCAAGTGCTGTGCCCAGTGCTCTGGTATTTCCCAGCATGCCAGCATCACTAACCTCTGCTCTTTTTGGTATTTCACAAGGGGATGGGGCAGATTAAAAAAAAACAGGGGGTGGTTGATTCATGATAATGCCCAGCCTTTTCCTATCTGCTTCTGTTTATCGTCTGTCTTCTTTTATTGCCAATGTCCTTTCAGACTTTCTTATTTCTCCCATTGCAGCTGCCAAATTGGCACAACATTTCATCAGGAGCCACTTTACTTCACAACAAGGTTATAGACATACAGTTACAAATACAGAAACCTGAATGTCAGTTAGGGTGAGATTTAGGGTGAGTGCTTATTTGTGCCCTGGGTACCCCTGGAACTATAGCAGGGTGACTGTTACCCCAATGTTTCTATATATCTGTAACCTTGTTATGAGCTAAGGGGCCCAGTCTGAAGGCCAGTTAGGGGGGAGATTTGGGGTGAATGCTCATTTGTACATTGGGTACCCCTGGAACTACAGCAGGGTGACTGTTACCCCAATGTTTTATATATCTGTAACCTTATTATGAGCTAAGGGGGCCCAATTTGAAGACCAGTTAGGGTGAAATTTGGGGTATTATTTGTGCCCTGGGTACTCCTGGAACTATAGCAGGGTGACTGTTACCCCAATGTTTCTATATATCTGTAACCTTGTTATGAGCTAAGGGGCCCAGCCTGAAGGCCAATTAGGGTGAGATTTGGGGTGCTTATTTGTACCCTGGGTACTCCTGGAACTGGTGACTGTTACACCAATGTTTCTAAATATCTGTAATCTTTTTATGAGCTAAAGGGGGCCCAAACTGAAGTCTAGCTAGGTGAGATTTGGGGTATAATTTGTGCCCTGTGTACCCCTGGAACTATAGCAGGGTGACTGTTACTCCAATGTTTCTATATATCTCTAAACTTGTTATGAGCTAAGGGGGCCCAGCCTGAAGGTCAGTTAGGGTGAGATTTGTGGCAAATGCTTATTTGTGCCCTGGAAATGTATCTATATCAAGGCAGGTATAAAGGAAGGCACAGCACATGAATGAGTTCTTCCCAGGCAGAGGGAGGTGCTATACTTCACATTTTTGCTGCCAGTAAATAACACAGATACTGCTGGTATGGAGCTTGGGGAAATTAACAGCTAGATAGGTTTTGTGAAGACAAACACTGCTGTCTCTATGTGATAAAAAGGAATAAAAAACAGTGAACAAAACCACCCATATATATGATTTATGGCTGTCCGGAGCAATGGGCCACTTTCCATTGTAAAAAGGTCAGCCTGAGACAGGCATCCCACCCTGTGTGTGCCAAGTTGCCGGATAGGTCAAATTCACATACAGTCACCCCCCTCGGGATGGTGTGATCTACAACCTGCAGGCTTCCTGCCCGTATCCTGTATGTGCCGGCAGGCTGCCCAGAAAAGAGGAGCATGGGATGGAGGGTACAGGAAAGCACTGGTGGGTAAAGGTATTTGGGGACAGGGGTTGTAAGGAGAAACACAGCCTGGAATGTGATGTGAGCAGGGAGGTAAGGGAAAGCATCTCTCTTCAGGCCAATAAGCTACATGGATACCGGACTGCACTACAAACCAATTCTCCAGGTTGCTATATGTTACTGAAATAGGACAAGGAAAAACAAACTCACTGGGGGTGTGAAGATCTTAGCAGCCCCCCCCCCCGAAATGGTTTTTCCCTATAAATCGTTTGCTGGAAAAGTGGCATCTCTCTATGCAGGCTACAAGTAAATAGGGCTGTTCTTTCTGAATTGTGCTTAGCACAGGGCAATACGTATGTAATACTCTGGCATAGTCTTACTGCATCTCTCTGTACTGACTATGAGCAAACCCTGGGGGCTGTTCCTGCACAACTGTGCTTTGCTTGCTAATGACATATTCCATGCTGTCACAGGGATGTACTATCTTCAAACTTAACATTTAAAGGGCAAGTCAACCCCCCAAATAAAAGGTTGCCTACTATAAGAAAACATAATTCTATTCCATTATACATTCAATAAAAAAACAGATTGCTATTGAAAGCAGCATAACTGTTACTTTTTAAATGTTGCAAGTCTTGGTTCCCCAGCTAAGTCAGGTCTGTTAATCAGCTGCCTTGTCTTACATTGTATCAATAGTCTGAGCCATCAAGGCAGAGAATAGAAAGGGACGAACACTGCTTTCAAAAGTAATACGTATATAAATAAATTAAAAATCATCGAAAATGAGTAATGAATGTATATTGCAAAGAATTATGTTTTCTTTTATTAGGCAAATTTATATTTTGGGGGGTCCTTTAAAATCCAAGTTCTGTTTAGAAGGAACAGAATTTTTTTGCAGCAGGAACTTGACGACCTCTCACACAAATGTCTAGAATGGATATTACAGTAGCCTTACAGCTAAAGGCCAGGAGCAGCTTCATGTTCTGCACAACAGGAAGTGAAAAGTACAAAAACAGCTTGGACACTTTCAACATATCCGAACAGAAATAGACATTTGTCATGGATATAAAACGATCTCTAGTAGGAAAAGCTTGTGCTTTGGGTGCATGTTGCCTTCGAGGCAACTTAACGGAGATTGAATTGCAGCATTGCTCAGAGGATCATGCGGTCACTAGTTGTATTTGCAAAATGAATACTGAATGTGGCCCACTGTGATGCCAGCATCCTTGCTTAGATAAAAGAAGGAACAGAGGGATCAGCCAGGATGAATGGGCACGGCTCCCTTCCTGTGCTCCTCCCTAGCTGCTTGTGGAGACCAGACACACCTGTATGAGCAATGGCAGGTATTCAGTACCGCAGGGAAGGAGAGCTAAGCAGGAGCATGCACATGCCTGCCAGACATTGCTACACTTCCAATCACTACTCAAATACAAACCCTGTCATTGCCAAGGGGGGGGAAGGTTTGTTTTATGAATAATAAATCCAACATTACGGGACTGGATTGTGTATTTAATAGGGTAATAACTTATGCAAATATGGCTTGTGTGTTGTGAGTTGTGTACGCAACGTCCAACAGCATAGCAAGGATCTGCCACTACTGAGGAACGCTAAGCAGACTCTGGTCACCCCAACACTTGGTTAGGCACAGACTGCACACACAGCTCAATTTGTAGATTTTTATGCCAGTCGATATTTGCCCACCTTTCCTGGGAAGTACTTCCATGATGGTTTTCAACCCCACTGGAATTTTCAGTGTGTAAATAGCATGCCACTGCTGTAGAGAAATCTGGGCATTCTGGTGCCCCACCCTCTCCGGGGCAGTGTGCTGTGGCGGGAGTTCAGAGAGGCAGGGTGCGGCTCTGAATTCTAGAAGACTGCTTTAATCAGAGCCTGTGGGTTAATGATTCCTGGGGGGTGAGTAATCCTAGAGTGAGTTTAGCGGAAGGGCTGGGTACACACTAAGGAATAGGACAGTTTGCTGCAAGGTATGACTTCCTCCTTACTCATAACTGTTGTGCCCGGGCTTACAAGAAGCCTGGGGTTGCCAACTTAATAAAGATAACTCCAAGATATCCTGCAGACCTCCAGCGGTTGTTAAACTACCATTCCCAGCATCCCCTCATAAGATTCTGGTTGTTGCAGTTTAGCAAAAGCTTTGCCCTACAACTGAACATCCAGCAGGTACTCAGGGAAATCAGTGGTGCAGTTTGTGAGCTAAACAGACAGCTGGGGGTTAAAATATTTATATATATATATATATATATATATATATATATATATATATATATATATATATATATATATATATATATATATAGATAGATATATATATATAGATATATATATAGATATATATATATAGATATATATATAGATATATATATAGATATATATATATATATTGATAGATAACACCTGCCTGATAATTCTCAGTGTCATAGACATACCTAGACACGTACATGGGGTTGGTTGTAGACTTCAGCCTGTTACTTAGTACAGGTATGGGACCTGTTATCCAGAATGCTTGGGACCTGGGGTTTTCCGGATAACGGATCTTTATGTTATTTGGATCTTCATGCACTAAGTCTAGCAGAAAATCATGTAAACATTAAATAAACCCAATAGGTATTTCCAGTGAGGATTAAAGGGGTTGTTCACCTTTGAGATAACTTTTAGTATGATGTAGAGAGTTATATTCTAAGATAATTTGCAATTTATTTTAATTGTTTATTATTGGAGGCTTTTAAGTTATTTAGCTTTTTATTCAGCAGCTCTTCAATTTACATTTAAGCAATCTGGTAACTAGGGCCCAGATTACCCTAGCAACCATGTATTGATTTGAATAAGAGATTGGAATATGAATAGGAGAGGCCTGAGAAGGATCAGTAATAAAAAGTAACAATAACAATACATGTGTTACCTTACAGAGCATATATTTTTTAGAAGGGGACAGCAACGCCCATTTGAAAACTGCAAAGACAAAGAAAAAGACACATAACTATAAAAAAAAAAAATTTGGTCGTTCTATAACATACTAAAAGTTACCTTAAAGGTGAACCACCCTTTAATTATATCTTATTTGGATCAAGAACAAGGTAGCGTTTTATTATTACAGAGAAAAAGGAAATCATTTTTAAAAATTCGGATTATTTGGATAAAATGGAGTCTATGGGAGACGGCCTTTCCGTAAATCGAAACCTTCTGGATAACGGGTTTTCCGGATAACAGATCCTATACCTATTCTCTATAATGGGAAATTAGCTCTCTATGGCAACCCCATTGCTGGAAGTCTGTGCTGCAGCAACTGCAAGTGGAAAAAGAGTTTTCGTCACTGTGGGTTGTCCTGATGAACAATCGGTAGGGGAAAGTTTTTATTTTCCAAGCCTCTGCCCTAAATCAGTGTTAAACTATACTAGGCAAAACACACATCAGTATGAGGAATTCCACACAAAAAGCCTTGCCTACTTTCTCAGTATTCTATTTGAAAGCGTCAGATAGATGTCAGCAACGCATTTCAAAAAAGTTGGGACAGGAAGCAACCAAAGGACTGGAAAAAATGTGTAATGCTAAAAAGAGATCCTAGAGAGGCTGGGTCTCTCAGAAGTAAAGATGGGGAGGGATATCCCACTTTGCAAAACACTGTGCAGGGGCAAACGGTGGAACAATTTAAGATGCAAATTCCTCAACGTAAAATAGCAAAGAATTTTGAAATCTCTGTACACAAGTGACAAGATGGAAAGCCAATATAGGATGGCCATGATCTTTGGGGCCCTTAGGCCATACCTCCCAACATTTGTGAAACAGAAAGAGGGACAAAAAGATCTACCACACGTAGTGTGCCAAAAAGTTGACCATGCCCACTTTGTGGCTACACCCCCTAAATACAATGCCCATGTTACAAATTGGGCAGGTTATGGAACGTTTGAACACATTTCTGGGAGTTTTAGGGTCAGGTTTTATGTGTTATTACAGTTTAGCTAATGAGGGTGAATTGTCCTTTAAGCTGAAAGCCTGAGTTCTCCAAAGACACCTGCTTATCTTAAATAGTTACAATTGTATCTTTGCTTATATTAAATAGTTGTATCTAAATGCAGGTGCTGCATTTATCAATATATATATATATATATATATATATATATATATATATATATATATATATATATATATATATATATATATATATATAAATAATAACATTTATCAGTGTCGTCTTTATACTATTTGCAATTAAATACAGGGCATGAATGGTTTGCTAATCAGCCTATTCTCTTTTTATTTACATTTTACCCAATGTGGGTGAGGGTTTGTATATACAGGTATGGGATTCGTTATCCGGAAACCCGTTATCCAGAAAGCTCCAAATCACGGGAAGGCTATCTCCCATAGACTCCATTTAATTTATCCAATTTGTTTTTAAACTTGTTTTTCTCTCTAATAATAAAACAGTACATTGTACTTGATCCAGACTAAGATATAATGAATATCTTTTTTATATATAGAGAACATTGGAGTAATTTTCCTTTTGCTATCAGTACTAGATATAAAACCATAAAAGGTTCAGCAGATGAAAGATACCTGGCTAGAAGGCAACACGGATGGCAGGCAGAGGTGTTTTCCTAAGCATGGCTGAGCAAGTTCCTGTAGCTTGTGCAAACACGTCACTAAACTCTGCAAATGCAGAACTTTAGGAGAGAAAACCTACTGAAAATATCTAGTCCAGGGTCAGGCCCCCACCTCTCTCCATACCTGCTACCAGAGTATGGACTACTCTCAATTAGCTAAATATTTGCTTCAGTGTGAGTTTTTCAATGGAAAGCAGAGCAAATATTAAATGCCATTTATACATATTTTACGGTTTTCCATCTGATTGTGCATAGATTTATGGTATCGCTTTGTACAGGCTATAAACAAACTTAGGGCTGTTCCTGCTGAACTGTGCTTACTACAGGGGAATGCCCATGCTGCCATAGAGTTATACAGGTATGGGACCTGTTATCCAGAATGCTTGGGACCTGGAGTTTTCCAGATAAGGGAACTTTCCGTAATTTGGATCTCCATGTCTTGAGTCTGCTAAAAAACATTTAATACATTAAATACACCCAACAGTATTGTTTTCCCAACAATAAGGATTAATTATATGTTAGTTGGGATCAAGCTAAGGTACTGTTTTGTTAACAGGATTGTTAAATAGAGACACAACCTTCCATTTGAGCTTTCTGGATAACAGGTTTCCGAATAACAGATCCTCTACCTGCACTCTCAATCGCTCTTTCTCTACAGGTTACGAGCAAACGTATTGGATGTCCCAGATGAATTGTGTAAGCAACAATTAGCCTGCCCAATCCTCATGGGAGTCACAAGAGGAAGGGCATGACGCCACATCTCCACACTCGTCCAAACGTTAAAAGGAAATCAACGCATTCATCCTAGATCCTAGCATAAATAAAAACTTGTAACCAAGAAACATCCTGTTAATAGTACCCTGTTGACATGGTGTCTACTCAATTACAGACAAATTTTTGCACTGTTATGACCAACACATACATGTAGAGCATGGCCTTTAGTTAGTGATTAATTAGTGATAATTAGTTGCTGCTGAGCTACAAGTGCCAGAATTCCATTCTCTTTAATAGGCAGCTATAATAGCAACTCTTTTTGTGTGTGTATTTCTATATAGACATGTGTAGGCATATATAGATATCTGCCTCCCCCCTCCAGCCCCACACAAATAGCATAAATAATAAATAACACTGCCGGGATCTGTGGCAATTCAGTGCAAAAAATGGCTTGTTGCCGTTACGTTTTGCACACTGCTTTCTATTAAGTAAATGATCCCTATAGATTTACAGCAGAACAGTGACATCTAGTGGACAATTTATGAGGAAATCAAACACAAAAAAAATCATGACTATTTATATCATTACTGTCAGGCTTATTTATTGACACTTGGCAAATTTACACCTGTACCTTTGGTTCACCAGACTCCTGATTCTCAGTCTCTGATTCTTCCTCCTCCTATAAAGACAAGAATTGATACTATTTAAGAGAAGGGCTGTAAGCCACAGAATTCCCAGAGCAGAGAAAAGGAGTGTAGATGGAAAGAAGACTCTGCACGCAACTCATTGTAAAGTCCCTGGCAGCAAAAACACAAAAAAAACATCATTATGGACACTACAAGAAACTGCAGTATCCCCTATTGCTCCTGAGAAACTGTGCATTATTTAAAAAAAAAAAAAAAAAAAAAAGGGATGAGAGAGACAAGAAGGAGAAAAAGAAGCTTAGGAGGTGGAAAGGAAAATTATATACAGACTTGTTTGCAGCTGGCTCATGTCACTAAACATTTATTGCAATGATGAAAAAAATGTTGTAGGTGTTTGTGTCATGTACCAATATTAGATCTGCTACATCTGTATCAATTATCCAAATATAACAGTTCTATATAACAGTTTTAGCATTGCGTTTTTTCCTGTTATAAGGCATGGAACCAAAACTAATATATGTTACATTATACATCGACCCCTCTGTACCATATGACCTGTGTGCCAGGTACCTCTGTACACATCACTAAACCCTAAATATGGCTTTGTGTTTTATTACTTTTAAAAAAAACCTTAGTATTGTAGCCAATACATTATCCTATTTATTATAATACACTTGGATCTACAGGTTTTACAAAAAGTGGGATGCTACTTATCCGAGACCCCTGTTCCTTACTTTGCGTGCTTTTCCTTCTATAAATAAAACACTTCTGTTTCTTTGCTGAATTGCTAAGCTTTCCATATAACTTCCCGCCTTGGCTAATGAACAGAGACAGACAGAAGGTTGGTATTATGTTCACTTACTGACTGGCTTGTGTCGTCATCATCCTCCTTGTTGGATCCATCCTCCTCAATCCTGGAGATGTCGTCCTGCCCGTATGCTCTGGATACCAAACCTCCTTTCTCTTCTATAGGGACACAGTAAAAAAACAAATTGTGCCAGAGTTGAAGGTGCCAATAATGTGGATAATACCTATCTGAAGCTTTGCAATATTCATACCTGTATGGATTTTATAATTCTGTATTATTTCTGCCCCTTTTAGCCACACAGATCTAGATAAAATCTAATACTTGAATGCTACCCAGATTTAAGCATATCTTATTTGGTCTGAGCCACAAGGGGTGCTTGGGAATTTTTTTATTCAAAATAACAGTACTTATTCTTCTACACACATCTACATAATATAAAGTAAAGTTGGTCTACACACATCTACATACTATAAAGTAAAGTTGGTCTTTCTGGTCATCACACCTTATCTTTCACAATTATTTTGCAATTCTGGCATCTTATTTTTCCACCTATAATGTATTATGAAGATGTTGTGATGATCTGAGCCAACTTGCTATTGTTTTTTTATTTCAAATGGTTTTTGAATTATTTAGCTTTATGTTCAGTAGCTCTTCAGTATACAATTTCAGATACTATCTAGTTGCTAGGTTCTGATTTACCCTAGCAAACAGGCAATGGACAGGCTAGAAGATGAATAGTAAAGGGTCTAAGAAGTAACAATAACACTGCAGCTTCACAGAGCAACAGTCTTTTGACTGTTGGGGTAGGTGACCCCCCATTTGAAAGCTGCAAACAGAAGAGGAAGGAAATTAATTAAAAAAACAGAATCACCATTAAAGGAAAACTATACCCCCTAACAATGTAGGTCTGTATAATAAGATATTGCATAAAACAGCTCATATGCAAGACCCTGCTTCATGTAAACAAACCATTTACACAATAATATACTTTTCTAGTAGTATGTGCCATTGGGTAATCATAAATAGAAAATTGCCATTTTAAAAAATAAGGACCGCCCCCCGGGATAGTATGATTCACTGTACACACAAACAAACTATACGTCTTAGGTCACATGAGCCAATTAGCAGACAGAGTTCTGTCTTTTGCTTCCATACTTCTTCCTGTCACAGTTGTAGTATTTCTGGTCAGGTGATCTCTGAGGCAGCACAGAGCCTACCTAGCCTATGACTAAGTGCTAGGTAAGCATGAAACGCGTTGGGCGCTATAAGGGGTTTTCTAATGTTTTTTAATATACCGAATTAATAAACATATAGTGTTAAACAGGACATAGCAAGTTTGAGTGCTTATTTATGTTTAGAACAGCCTGGCATGCAAGGTCAATTCCAAGTGTTTATTGCGTTAACTGATAATTGACAAAATCAAGGCAGGGGATTTTGTGCATTTTAAAAGAAGAAGGATAGTGGGGGTCATCAGGTACATGACTAGAATCACTGGGTACCTCCCCCAGTGAATTATCTTCTCCTTTAAGGCTACAAATATTCTTGTAACTATGAAAATTATCCTTCAATACAGCAACCTTTCCTAGTGTTTGTAACCTTGGGTCCCTGGGGGGGGGGGTGTCCAATGGTACCCTTTTCTAAGCTTCAAACCTCAGCAGGAAAGACTGCTGGACATCCCTGGTGGAGTTGTTACTAATCAGTAATTAGCTTTGACTATATCAAAGGATTAATATCCTTTATTAATTGTTCTACTCCCCCGAGTGCTCCAGTGCCAAATCCCTCTCTACTCCACCCTAAAACCGGCCTCTCAGAGAAGGAATATATAACGTAGAGAACAGAGATAAATCTAACGGGCCATAGGCCGTCCCTCTCTGGCTCACATCCTGGGGCTCATTTATAAATACTGGGCAAATGTGCATCTGGGCAGTAACCCATGGCAACCAATCAAATATTTGCTTTCATTGTCCAACCTGCAGCTGTCAGAAAAAAGCCAGTCGCTGATTGGTTGCTACTGGTTACTGCCCATGTGCAGTGTTTATTAAATGAGCCCATCTTTCTCAGTTAGTAGCATAAATAGATGTTGTTGAGCGCCACAGCAACCCCCCTCCCCCCCCAAAAAAAACCCTTTGGTATAAGACATTTCTAATTATCATACAGTGAAATTGCTTATCAGTCTGTGCCCCTATAACTTGTAGTTCCCCTATACTTCCAGAGTCTGCTCAGCACTATTCAAATCCTCAGTAATCACAGGCAGCCTCCAGCATGGTCTCTCCCCTCTCTCTTACCCTCAGGCTCCCCATCACTTTCGGCTTCTGGCTCAGAGTCCCCGGCATAGACAGCCAAAGAAGACAACACATTCTTCCTATTCGCCGCCATCGCTCCGGTCGCACCTGTGACGTTTTTTCAGGGTGCCGGAAGGAAGGAACGGGACTAATACCATAGCAACCCTCCCACTGACAGATCCCTGCAGTGACGTCATCAGAACGCGCCGGGACCGGCGGAAGTTGGGAGGAAGTTTGTAAGGAAGCTAATTTACTTGTGTGCAGTTTGTGGGCACTATAAGGGCGCTTGGGGGGCTCTGCTGGTGGCTCACAGAGCTTGCATTAACGGAAACGGGGTTGTCTGGTGTAGCCGTGTGTTTTCTCAACAGATTAGCACCTTCCACGCTCAGTGGGCAGCAGCAGCAGCAGGACGTGGCATTCCTGTGTCTAGCTTGCTGGGTGTTATTAACCGATACACCTGTACAGGGGTTTCTTATGTGTATGAAAAGCAAATCACATCTGGGAGGTGTAGTATTGTTGGTGTAGCAAGACGTGGAAGTGGCCATGTGTCAGCCTTCTGGTCAACTTGAGTTAGGGTGGTTTTGTGACCCTTGTATTATAAATGATATCACCCTGCCTCCAATTCCTCGGGCAGCAGAGCTTATATCTTGCGTCAAACAAATAGCAGCCCTGAATTTGTAAACACTGCTTCTAAAACCCCTGTCCAGAACCTTTACAGGCAAATCAACCGCAAAATAAAAGTATGCCAAATAAAAGAAAAGTCAATTCTAAGCAACTTTCCAATATACATTTATTAAAAATGTTCAGTGCCTTTCAAGTTATTTCTAAAACGATTGCTATTGAACGCAGCATTTGCTTAACCCATAGTTGTTACTTTTTAAACAATGTTGCAAAATTCCTCAGGAAAGTCAGGTCTGTTAATCAGCTGCCTTGTCTTACATTGTGTCAACAGTCTGAGCCACCAGTGAAGAGAATAGACGGACAGACAAAGGCAAAGCTTTCAATAGCTTTACATATACAAATAATTGGAAAACCAGGAAAACATTGTAGTGAATGTATATTGCAAAGTTGCTTCGAAGTATGTTTTCTTTTATTAGGCAAATAATTACTTTTTGGATTGACATTCCCTTAAAGCTTTGGGAGAATCAAAAACCACTGACGCTATGCCTAAACACTAACTTTAAATGACGTGGAAATTGTTATTTGCTTTAAGGTCTTTGCATACCTCCCATCTGTCCCGTTTTGAGCGGGACAGACCCACTTTTGACTAGGGATGCACCGAAATCACGTGACTTTTCATCACAAAAAAGTTTTCCTTTCCGGCCCCTAATTTGCATATGCAAGGATTCGGGGATTCGGACGGATCCCAAATAGTGGATTCGGTGCATCCCTACTTTTGACAGCTCAACCCGCTGTCACGGATTTGTACTGATAAATCCCGGGTTTCTCTTTCATCTGCTGCACTGAACAGCCATAAACAGATACAAAGTTTCTAACTCAATTGCGTCTTTGCAGACAGCCCAGAATAGATACTTGACATACTTTTGTGACAGTTTGATAAGATAAGAACTTAAGTCTCACAGCTTTAAGGGCAAATCACCTTCATTTGCACACTGTAATAACATATAAAAACCACAGAAATGTGTTCAAACTTTCATAACCTGCCAAATTATGTAAAATGAACATTTTGCTGGTTTGTGCTTATTTTTATCCCATCATCTTAACTGCTTTCTTAGCAATTCCTGTGGCTTTGACCTTTTATATGTGCAGTATATTAAAATATTGTTAAATATTGCAAAATTTCCTGAACAGACACAAGAGAACTCTGGGAAGTCAGTGAAGATGGTGGTCCAGCTCTCAGAGGAAATGTACCCAGGCTGGTGGATTTTTTTTTAGAGAAGGGGAATGCCAGCCCCAGGGTGAAAAGTTACCCCTTTTCACTTTCCTTTTAATTTAAATGTCCATATGTGTGTTTGAATGCAAATGCAGAGAAAATAATGCCAGTTCATTGGCAAATAGATTGTGGATTTGCTATTATTTGTGTCAGATGCGAAAGGTGTGCTCACGATCTATTTACTTTTATGTCAACCATCCCTGGCTCTTTGTACAGGTATGAGATCTGTTATCCTGAAAACAGTTGTCCATACAGCTCAGAAATAATCCAAATTTTTAAAAATGATTTCCTTTTTCTCCATAATAGTGATGAGTACCTAGTACTTGATCCCAACTAAGATATAATTAATCCTTATTGGAAGCACAACCAGGTTTATTTAATGTTTACATGATTTTCTAGTAGAAGACCCGAATTATGGAAAGATCCATTATCCAATAAAACCCCAGGTCCTGAACATTCTGCATAACAGTCCCATACTTGTATGTCTAGGTTGTATACATCCCAGTTTGGGAGTAGATCTCTCACATTAAAAACATCTTATTGACATGTGCCTTTCTCTGAAATGCTGCAGCAATCACAAGACACAAGCCATAGAGTATGTAACCCGAACATACCGTTATGATATTGGGCTCCTTAGGTAACATCTAGCTCTCATAAGGGGTAATCTAATAAATGGTCTAACATTTGCTACCTGTATAGCATAGGTGTTATTCATGTAGGGTCCAAGGCTCATGCGGTGCTTTTTTTTTTGGATATTTGTGTAGGGTAAAATTATACAGTGGACAAAAAATCAGTTTCATTTGGGAAAAGGATATTAGCTCTTTTTGACCTATTTACAGCCCATGCTAAAACTAGCGGTAAGATATACTGTGATTGCATATAAATAGGAATTAGCCAGTCACTGTGCATTGTGACCAAACACAGCCTTTATGGAAGAAACTTTATTGAACCAAGGATCTCAAACTGTGCTTAAATAAAAGCATTGCCTCAATCAAACTGACTTTCCAAGGATACAAACCAAAGTTTTTCAGGATTTCAACCAGAATTTTTTTTTCTCTTAGATTAGCAATTGCTGGTTATTTTAAGTTATTGCACCCACTTGGGGGATGGGCCTCTGATTCATCCTTTTGTCACCTCAGTATCTCAATGTTTTCCATAACATCTGTGACCAATGTAACCTCATTCTCTGCTTGTTAATTACTGATAAAGTTTAGCTTCCCAACAGCAGCACAAGTATAGTGCCTCTGACACTCAAAAGATGACCCAACAAGATCCAAGATGGGGAATTGCCTTTGATGGCCTAGATTAGCGCTATTGTAGGGCTGAGCTCATAGTAGTAAGTAAGCTCAGTATATATTTAAAAAAAAATGCTCCAGCCATCATTAATGCTCTGGCATATATATATATTTAAATAAGTCCCAAAGGTGCACTCCGTTTCCTAAAAAAAACGCCCGGTGCCAGCAATAATTATTTATTGAAACTCAGTGTTTCGATCTTCGTCAGGAGAAAACTGGTTGTTTCTATTCCCTGCTTATACTGTGTGTGTGTGTGTGTATATATATATATATATATATATATATAAATATGTTGTAGATGGGTGCACACCAGGAACGTTTAAAGCCAAATTACTTAAAGATTAAAACATACTTTATTGAAAAATTTTTAAAAACAGGCCTGTTTTTAAAAAATTTTCAATAAAGTATGTTTTAATCTTTAAGTAATTTGGCTTTAAACGTTCCTGGTGTGCACCCATTTACAACATATTTATCTATTCCATTACGGGTAGCACCTGGGTCACTTACTGCTGTTTGGAGTGCGGAGAAAACACAAGGACTTTATATATATATATATATATATATATATATATATATATATATATATATATATATATATATATATATATATATATACATATACATATGCTAGTTCTTCAGACATGCATAGGCCAGCTGTGCATGCTAATTTGACATATAGTCAACTGGATCATGGAGCCACTAATCTGCAGGTCATCTTTGAAACACTAAATCTCTCTAAGATAACAATTATAAACATTATACTTTAAAATATTAATTAGGGCCATTTATCCAGGGTTGGGTTGTACTACGTCTCATTACCCAAATACACTTTTTTTTGTGCTTGCTGTGCTTTACTGAATAACGTAACCATTTGTCTGCTGTTCACATTGCTGTATTCCAACATTTCTTTCAATATCATTATAAGGTCAAGCAAAATGAGTTCCAAGCCTTCCACTTCCTCCTCTCCTTCTCGCGCGAGGTGCCGAATTCAGACAGCACTCAAAAATCTCTTTGGATTTGATTCCTTCCGATCACATCTGCAGGAGAATGCAACTCGGGCAGTAGTAAAAGGTAAAGCAATATCCGTACAATATAGCAAAACAATATGGTAACCCCAGAGCTTTCTCCATGTCATCAGCGTGAGCCATTGAGCTCACTTCCTCAAGTGGATCCAAGGGTCCTCAGTCTCTCTGGATTCAGATCTATTACTTATTTTACTTTATTGAAACAATGGCCTTAATCTGCTGACAGAGTAGAGGTTTAAACAAGAATTTTCACTCTAAGGAAAAATCACATTTGTGAGACAGATATATTAAAGGGATTTATCACCTTCCAAATACTTTTTCCAGTCCAGACTTTTTTCAATTACCAAAATGTATTAAAAAAGAAATCAGTTTTTGCAGTTGATTAGGCTGTATTCGATCGTTTGAAGTATTTAAAAAAAAAAACTTTGATTTTTCAAAGTCCACCAATTGACTCCAAATGGGTTCTAGGAGGTCCCCCATAGGCTAAAAGAGCAATTCGGCAGGTTTAAGATGGCGAATGGTCAAAGTCGAATTTCTAAAGAGACATCACATGAAAAATTTCGATATTCTAATTTTTTCAAATTTGGACTATTCCCTAGTTGAAGTACACAAAAATAGCTCGGAATTCAATTTTTCTTTAACTTCGAATTTTCAATTCGACCCTTGATAAATCTGCCCCTTAATTGATACACTTCTCAGCTGCATCTGTGGAATATTAGTAACTATTGTATCAATTCTAAAGATAAGAAATGTATTGACTTAATGTATCAATTTAGAGCAGTTTAAGAGTCGGCGACACCCCCCCTCCCAGAGCTGCTTCAGAAAGACATAAAAAGGTGAAAATGGACTTTTAAACTTCAATATTAGAAAAATGGTCACAATTAGAAAATATAAAGCAATTGAAAAAAAGTTTATTTCTGGTGATATATCTGAAATCAACTGAACTGAAAATAGTGTTGGAAGGTGAACAACCCTTTTAAGTAGGCAGTATTGTGAAAATAAAAATGTAATATAAATCAAAATGTATTTTAATTGACAGCTAGGCCTAATATACCAGTGGCAGGGGGCTCCCTTTATCTAGAAAAAGTATTAGAGCTCAGACCTATCAATAAAAATATGACTTTTAAACCCTGCCTGACAAGAGTCAGTTTGCATAAGAGTCTATTTGCATGAGATGAAGCTTATTTAATTTTTTCTTATTACCTGTGTTAAGCAATAGGGATGTTTCCCCTTTAAAAGTGACATAATACATCTTCTACTGCCTAGTATTGGCAAATGTTACAGTGCTGATATTACTAATAAGAAATCATATTGACAGTTACATGCCAAGCTCTGCTTTTACTATGGGACACTATTGTAATTTGATGCTGACAAACAGAGTCTTTATCAGTGCTATAGCTATACATCTCTGCTGCTTAGTATTGGGTCCTGTTAGTGACCCCTAATGGGTCCCAGTTTCTGTCTCTGTAGCTTTGGATTTGCAGATCATTGAGCTATGTTTTATTTTGTCCTCCAGGTGACACAGATGTGTTTGTAGTAATGCCCACAGGGGCCGGAAAGTCCTTGTGTTACCAGCTTCCAGCTGTCCTCTCAGCGGGGATCACAGTGGTTATTTCACCTCTCATTGCACTGATTCAGGTAACGTTTCCCTGTCCGAAAATAAGCAAAAAAAAATTCATTAAAACTCTTCCAATGCAGATGTCCAGATCCATGACCAGGGCTAATTCTGGACCTTTTTTGTTATGTGTTCATAAAGTGATTTGTAAATGTGTAAATTTGCTAACTATTCTTGCTGTGCTGATTCTGACTGCTGAAACAATGTAGCAAATGCAAGTTGACTCAGGAGTGAGAACAGAGAACAAGGGATAAACTGAAGAACCCTATATAAAAACACTCGCTGTGCAGGGAGGCTCTGTACCACATAGATGCCTCCAATTTGTAAATGCACTTATGTATGAACAGCTGCCTTTTAATTCACGTCTGACTCTTCCTCTCCTGCAGGATCAAGTAGATCACCTTGTTGCCTTAAAGATCAAGGCATGCTCTCTAAACTCCAAGCTGCCACTCCCGGAACGCAAGAAAATCATTCAGGATCTGGAAAGTGAGACCCCGCAGATAAAGCTGCTTTATATAACTCCTGAGATGGCAGCCTCCGCATCCTTCCAGCCAATCCTGGCGCAGCTTCTCTCTCGTAGCCTCCTGTCTTACCTTATTATAGATGAAGCGCACTGCGTCTCGGAGTGGGGACACGACTTCCGACCTGATTACATGCGCTTAGGCTCCTTGCGTTCCCGCATTCCTCATACACCTTGTGTGGCACTGACAGCCACGGCCACCAAGCAGGTCCAGGATGACATTGTTGCCTCACTGAAATTGCGTCAACCGGTTTCCACGTTCAAAACACCATGTTTTCGTTCCAACCTGTTTTATGATGTGCAGTTGAAAGACTTGATAGGTGATGCTTATGGGAACCTAAAGGAATTTTGCCTGAAGGCCCTAGGAACGAAAACTCCACAAGGGGTAAGTTGAAGTGTCTCGTAGGCCATTAAATTCCTTTCCTCTTTTCCGAAGTGCTTAACACTCTAGATGAAATCATGGAGGTGCAACTTCCCAGAATGCAAGAAGCCTGCTTATTTGGAATTGGGCTCAGTGATGCACTTACATTTCTACAAAGCATCTTTATTAAAGAATGTTTATTTATTGATAAAAATACTTATTACACACAGGTGGAAAGACCCCTTGCCTCCCACTACCCCATATTGGATCTCAGCGATTAAACACCTCTGTGCTATAGAAACCATAATTTACAAATCCAGAAGTAGTACCAAAAAATCTGGAGAAAATGGCTAGATTGGGCTACATAAAACATTATGCTAATTCTTACCTAAATAATCTAACTGTTGATTAAGTCTTTTGCTACATAGAACACCTGATATCACCCTGAAAACGACTATGGAACTTACTGTTGTAACAATCATTATAACTACTGTAATGCCTCTGCTGATGTGTTTCAATAAAAATTGCCTGAAAAAAAAATTGTTTCCTTTTTTACTCTTGATATTGTTCTCCTTAGCAGCCACTTGAATACTTGTCCTCATCTCTTGCTTTTTGCCTAGCTTTTTATTATTGCCAGCATTCAAAGTGTGTTTTAGAGCATTGATCTTTGACTAGTGATTCTTCAGCGTCACAATTCACAACCACAGCCAACAGTTGTAAGTGTTGTGTGATGGTCGTTGTAGTAGTATAGCAGAGCCAAAGGTGGAACATTGCTGCTTGAGACTAAAAGTGAAAGTACTGGTCGGATCAGTTCTGCAGAGATTTTTAGGCTCATGTTGTGCTTTCTTTTTTCACACAGGGCTTCCCAGGCTGTGGGATAGTGTACTGCCGCACCAGAGACTCATGTGAGGAGGTGGCAGTGCAGCTCACTCAGAGAGGTGTCTTTTCAAAGGCCTATCATGCGGGTGAGTTTTGCTTCAATACCATTATACAGATGTAAATGTAGATTACAGGAGAATTATCTAAACCAGCTACCATACAAGAAGTAACATAGTAACATACATAGTAACATAGTAAGTAAGGTTGAAAAAAGACACATGTCCATCGAGTTCAACCTTTTTTTTTTTTTTGTTTATTAACTACCTATCTGCCAGTTGATCCAGAGGAAGGCAAAAAACCCATCTGAAGCCTCTCCAATTTGCCTTAGAGGGGGAAAAATTCCTTCCTGACTCCAAAATGGCAATCGGACTAGTCCCTGGATCAACTTGGACTATGAGCTATTTCCCATAACCCTGTATTCCCTTACTTGCTAAAAAGCCATCCAACCCCTTCTTAAAGCTATCTAATGTATCAGCCTGTACAACTGATTCAGGGAGAGAATTCCACATCTTCACAGCTCTCACTGTAAAAAACCCCTTCCGAATATTTAGGCGGAACCTCTTTTCTTCTAATCGGAATGGGTGACCTCGTGTCAGCTGGAAAGACCTACTGGTAAATAAAGCATTAGAGAGATTGTTATATGATCCCCTTATATATTTATACATAGTCATCATATCACCCCTTAAGCGCCTCTTCTCCAGCGTGAACATCCCCAATTTGGCCAGTCTTTCTTCATAGCTAAGATTTTCAATACCTTTTACCAGCTTAGTTGCCCAGTCATGGCACATGCTTGTATAGGGAAGTCAAATCAGATGGTTTAAAGCTCATTGATTTCTTATGCTATGCAACAGCCCCTTCCTGCTATAGGCCTGAGATTCTAACTATCTTTATAACAGAGAATTCTGTCACAGTGGCACCGATCCCCATTGTAAGCACCAGTCCTGCCTTGCTTTATGTCTGAGATTCTAGCTATCTTTATTATAGAACGGGGTGTAACTACAGAGGAAACAGACTCTGCGGCTGCAGGGGGGCCCAGGTGATATAGGTGCCCATGAGGCCCAAATTAATGTGTAATTTTAATAAATATTGGTAAAACAGGACAACATCTGGAAATTGTGGGGGCCCTAAAATTATTTTGCTGTGGGCCCAGTAACATTTAGTTACTCCACTGTATAGAGCATTCTATCACAGTGGCACAGATCCTATCTAATCTTCATTGAAAGCAGCAGTCCTGCACTGCTTTATGGCTGAGATTCTAGCTATCTTTATATCAGAGTATTCTCTCACTGTGGAAACAACTTATACCTTCTCTAGGTGAGAACCATTATTTACAAGGCAGAAATCAGCAAAAAGGTTAATTTCCTCCTTTTCTTCTTCAGGTCTCAAAGCTGGAGACAGAGTCGCTGTTCAGAATGAGTGGATGGATGGGATTGTACCAGTTATCGTAGCTACAATCAGCTTTGGGATGGGAGTGGACAAAGCTAATGTAAGGTGAGACAATTTTATTCTACTCCACATGTTGATTCCTGTGACTCATACACACACAAAAAAGGGGAAAAGCCTATGCTACCTACCAGAACAAGCATTTACTAGGGTACTTGTATTGGTGTAGGTGTTTTATCCTTTAGAGGAGAACTAAACCCCCCATGGTGATAAGTCCCCACTGGCCCCCCTCCCTTCCTCCCCCTATACAGTTTTACCCCTGAATTCTGTCCCCTCTATCAATAGCGACCGCACATGCAGATTGAGAGCCATCTTCTTCTCTTCGGTAATCTTCATGTCTTCTTCCTCCCCTTCGGCAATTTCTGTTATTTTTCGGCGCACGCGCAGTTAACCAGAAGTTTGCTCCAACTGCGCATGCGCCAATACGCTGCTCACTTCACGAAGATTACCGAAGAGAAGAAGATAGAGCCCATGAGCTCCGCTGCGCCCCCTCTGCATATGCGGTCGCTATTTTTAGAGGGGACAGAATTCAGGGGTAAGACTTTGGGGTTTAATTCTCCTTCAATAGCAAAGAAACATAATTTCTGGTAAAATAAACAGCAGCCCCTTTTTGCATTATGGCAGGAATTCAGATTATACACTCTAGAACAGAACAATACTCAAACAAGGCAATGGCACAGCACTGTTAAATCATGTATAAATATTAAATTGGGGTTTTATATTTGGCAGCGCCACTTCAATATTGTGAAATGTAAGGGCTCTTCCACACAGGCATTTAACCTGCATTCCCAGCAGTGACATTTTTGTGAATGCCATCGCATTGGAACTGACCCCTGCCCTCCCTTTGGGGAGAAAAACAGCATGCACAACTTTCATGTGTGTAGAGACCGCACCAAGAAACCTCTAGAACAAGCTGGCAGCCTATTTGCTTATGTATGCGTCTTCCTGACCATTACTTAAATTACTAAAAATTGGCAATACGGTATATCTATTTTTTTCCGAGCAGTGTAGTATGTACACATGATGGGCTCTTCGTTTAAATATTTATAGTATCTTAGAGGAAGCAAGCTTCAAGTGTGTAGCTCAGTGATTCTTAAGCTAGGAGCCAAGACCCATATTGAGTCCCAGTGATATTTATCGTGGGTCTCTGTGACCCTTTTTATTCGGCCACTACAATTAAATAAGTTTCATAATTTTAAAGCAATTCTTTTGGGTCTTGAAGCTGAATCCCAAACTGATTCAGCTTCAAGGAAAACCCTGTCTTAAGCTTTCCTGCTGAAGGGAAGACGCTTTATAAAGCGTCACAATCCCTTAAAGTGTTCCGCTATTCCTAATGGCCACTAGGTGTCACTGTAATGTAATGGGATGCAGTAGTCCATCCTACTTCTCAAGTGTGGTTAGCAGTTTCTGTATGTCCGTGCCCAATACATTTAGTGAGGAATGAGTACTGATGTGACTTCCTTGGTATTAACACTTTTACTACCAGATGATTTTCATACATTTTTGGTATTACTGAAGAATAGTTTCTAACACTATTTAACACTGTGTAAAAAAGAAAATGTGCATGCCAGTAACCATATTGCGAAGCCCTGAGTAGCAGTTGAGGAAAAACTGAGCAACAGAGAATCTGCTCTTTCTTGATTTAGAATTACCAGGGCTGAATTGATTTGCTGTTTTTTTCCTTGCAGGTTTGTGGCTCACTGGAACGTTGCTAAGTCACTGGCAGGCTATTATCAGGAGTCTGGAAGGGCTGGAAGGGATGGCAAGCAAGCTTTTTGCCGTTTATACTACTCCAGAACTGACCGTGACCAAGTTGCCTTCTTGATCAAGAAGGAAATTGCACAGGCCCAGGTTGGTGGAGCAGGAAAGAGGGGCTGTACTTCTAGGACAGTGGTCTCATCAGATCTCCTCTGCACAATAGAATGGTAGAATGTGGATTCCTCTTGGCTTTCTTTTACTCTTATATAAAGCTGGATGACAGACCACCACAAAAAAAGTTTCACTACACCATTAGAGCACACATATCAGTTCCCATTAGACATTACAGGAGGGTGAACTTTGCAGAGATAACGCCATGCCTTATTGACTAGATATTTTCTGTCCTATCAGAACTTTTATTTTGCCTCAGCTGTGACACAGAGGTCAATAATCCATCTCTCTGCTTATTAGTAGATGTGGCTGTTTTGTTACTCTGTTATCTTCTTGACATTATTTTCACTGCTTCCTTTTACCAATTATTAGGCCAAGAGAGGAGATTCCAAGGCATCTGACAAAGCGTCTATGGCTGGCTTTGATGCCATGGTGTCCTTCTGCGAGGATACAGGGTAAGTTATATTGTTTTCCTTAGACTGAATTGCAAATTATAAACTGCCTTCCATGACACGACTAAGTATACTAAAACATAGATATACTGTATGGAACTTATCATGTTATTCTCTTTGTATAATACATAGAGGTAGGTATGGGAGTCATTATGTTGATGTTTATAATACAGAGGTGTAGAAATGAGAGTTATGGTGTTAGTATGTATAATACAGAGAGGTTGCTATGGCAATTATAGTGTCCGTTTATATCATGCAAACACGTGTAACATTTGATGATGCTGCTGTTTTACAGGTGTAACTGGCATATAAAAGCTGTATTGCAGTGTCTGTGTAGTGTTAATATAAATACTCGGCATCCTGAGCATGGGCACTGCCCTAAACAAGTTTTAACCTGTCTAAAGCAACTGGGTTTTATATTTCAGGCAAGGTCTTTTTTTAGCTCCCCTATGTCCCAATGAGAATGAGACATCTCCCTTTTTTCTGATTGGCCAGACTACTTTTTTCTCTATTCTACTGGGACACACCAAGGGGCCTATTTATCATGCAATGTAAAACACTGGAGAAAAACATCACTGATGCCTATAGCAACCAATCAGCAATTAGATTTCAACAGTCACCTACAAGTTAGAAAACAAAAGCTAAGATTTGATTGGTTGTTATGGGCAACATCACCGGTGATGTTTTTCTCCACTGATTTACTCATGATCACATGATAAATAGCCTCCTAAGTGTTCTGTTAGTTTGGTTCTCTTCACTTTATGGCAGTTGGACATTCTATATTGGTATAACAGTACAGGAAATTGCCCCCCATGTATTTCTGAGATTCACCGTGAGATGCAGGGGAAGAATGGGTTGTGAGAAGTAAATACCTCTCACCTCTTTTCATTGTGGCTTTTTGGACTCTTTGTTCCCTGAAAACCTTTGAATTATCTTCCTGTGTCAGGTGATCTATTCTTTGATAATGTCATAGTTCCCTGTACAGTGTTCAATGACTCTCAGTCTTCCTGGCACCAAGCAAGATCACCTCCTTCTAACCTATAACCAATCAGAAGTATGATTTTCTCTTTTAACAAGGTGAGAATAATTAAAGTAAGCATGTTGTGCTGCGGTTGCTAAAGGTTACATAAATAGGGCTAGATTTGTTTATAAATCAGTGTTTTGTATAAGCTGAGACTTGTTGTGCCTGTAGAATTCATCACAAAGTGCCATGTATAATTAAAATTACTGTACCTGTCAATGAGAAATGCTCAGGTTCTCCAGGGAAAGTTTTGTTTATAGAGGTGCAAGGAAGTTGTGGTATCTGAGAGATATGCTGTTTATTACCAGGCTTGTAGGTTATCACCTTTCTCTGAATGTCATAGTCAGCAGTTCTAGGGTTAACTGACTGTACAGGAAGTGCATGCACAGTTAGGGTCACTGACACTGACTTTCGAAGAGAGCTGTTGAGCTGAAAATTTGGTATTAACAGTCTAAAACTAAAGGAAAGAATATGGTGTGACTGTCTCTTTCCTATTTTGTAATACTTTACCAATGTCCCACATAATACTGTGCTTAAACAATGGCATAGAGTTTCATGACAATATGAATGAACGTTTATTGGTGGTTATTTTGATGCAGGAATCCAGAGGTGTGTTCTTATCCTTTACACCACTAGCAGGCTGGTATATTCCTAAGTGCATGTTGGGTTCTGCTCTGGTGCTGGTCATAGATTGGGTAGAAGATCCACAGGGAAAAGCAACAGTATCGCGATAGATGAAAATATAGAAATATATTTAGTTACGGCTCTTAAATTAGCACAAAATGTTAGAAAAGCTATAGGTACTATCTATCACTGCAACCTAGAAAAAAGTAAACAAGGACTATTAATAAATTTAGATGCAGATAAAGCATTCGACAGGATCTCAAACACATATATACAAAGACTTCTAAAGTTTCAACATTTTGGAATACACCTGCTTAATCTGTTCAAAGCATTATAAAACTCCCCCCAAACTTTCCTCACGGTCAATGGCTATAACTCAGAAACACTTTAAAATTGAACAGGGGACTAGGCAGGGCTGCCCCTTTCACCTGTATTGTTTAATATTGCATTTGATCCCTTAATAAAAAATTGACTCCTAAATAAAACATTTACAGGCATCCCTCTAGGACAGTGATCCCCAACCAGTAGCTCGCGAGCAACATGTTGCTCTCCAACCCCTTGGATGTTGCTCCCAGTGGCATCAAAGCAGGTGATTATTTTTAAATTCCAGGCTTGGAGGCAAGTTTTAGTTGCATATAAACCAGTTGTACTGCAAAACAGAGTCTCAATGTTGGTTGACAATCCCCATAGGGGCTATTAAAGGCCAATCACAGCCCTTATTTGGCACCCCAAGAACATTTTTCATACTAGTGTTGCTCCCCATCTCCTTTTACTTCTGAATGTTGCTCACGGGTTCTAAAGGTTGGGGATCCCTGCTCTAGGACATAGCAGACATAATAAACAGCAGGATGTCGTCCGCAAAGGCTGTTATCTTAACAATCCTCGGACAGATACTGACCACGATATTAGAAACAACAGAACTGTTCAGCACTTTCGCAGGCTTTCAAACCAATCTAAATAAATCAGAAGCAATGGAAGTAGGGGATCAGGGTAGAACAAATAAAAGTATTGATTCTCCTTTTAAGACAATCCTACATAACATACCAATATATGTAATGCATAATACATTTCCCTGACTTTACACCATTTTTTTTGGTCCCCTGAAAAATGTAAAATGGGGGTTCTACTGTACATAAAGTAGAGTAACAGCAGGAGGAGGTTGTGCACAACAAAATGTCACTAGTATAGAATCTATGTTTATACATCCTATTTCAGTCTAGGGGAAAGCTGCTTCGTTCCATAGTGGCAGGAGAGGGGGGTGAGGTGCAAAAATATATAAAATATTATAGATATTTCTATCTATACAGATATATAGAGTGAGACAGAGGGTTATTATAGACAGAGAGGTGAGTGTGGGAGTAATTGAGCAGAATGAGAAGGGAAAGGGTATAAGAGGAGAGTGAATAGAGTGAGGACATGGATAGGTGGGGGATACAATGAAGCAGCAGGGCAAGGAACTGTAGGGGTCAATGTGCTTTATCACCCACCCACCAAAAAACACACACACACAACGCCATCCCTGACAAAAATGCCGGCGCTAATCACATGCGGCAATTCGTTTTCCGAAGTCGCCTCAAACTTCGGGTGACTTCGGAAAATGAATCACTGCGTGTGATTAGCACCGGCGTTTTTTTCATTTTAGCCGGCGCAGAGTCAGGGAAGGCGTTTGGGGAAGCTGCTTTAGCATAAGGAGATTCTCTACTGTGTTCGCCACACAGTTGAAGAGCAGGAAGTGTCTCAAAGACTGCTGCTTAAGCAGTAGAATAGGCATTGGGATGGTCCATTATTTGAAGGGGTGCTGACCTGACAAGATTTCTTACATTCTCATTGGTAACTTTAATAAATGTGTTCAGATGGTTATTGGTATGGCACATTTAACCAATCAAGTGTTGCGGTGTCACTGGATGGGCGGGATTGTATGTTTTACATTTTGTAACTTTATTGTTAAATGTTGTATGGTAAAGCATCTTAAGAAAGGTTCAAGACCACGAACCGAAACGTCGATGCGGATGCATTGCATAATATATGCTAATAAATAATTGATTCTTAACACGGTAAGGGAATATCCTTTATTATGAAGTACAAGTCCAGGGAGGGGGGGTTGCAGGGGGGGTTGCCCTCCCTTGCCCCTATCTGTGGACGCCCATGAGATTAAACACTCCCCATATAAGCTATTTACAGGATTTACAGAACCGGCTGTTCTGTTTGAATGGGTCACACAGTATTACTGAAACACTTACCTGTCATTTAAATGTGTCACATGATAAAGCTGGACCAATGAAAGCATCCCACGCCAACCCACCTATTACACTTCATGGTGAATAATAAAATTCATGCCATTGGGAAGACCTGTGCTCCAACCTTGGCCACTGGTAGCCTGAGGCTTCTTTCCCACACCCCAAGTTAATAATGACTGAGCCATTCGCACCAACACAGAGCTTGTAAAATACGTTTATTTACAGCTATTTGGTTTCAATGATATGTATGTGCATAGAGAACAGTGAGTAACACGTCCCAGCCTTAGTATATGTTACAATATACATTCACTTGTCTCATAGGAGCTAAAGCCGCAATGTGCTTTTATCCCCCTTCAGTATTGAGGATCTTTATCATATATCAGTTGGTAGGAAGAGGTAGAGATAGGCTTGTGGCTACGTGTTTGGCATATAGATATAGCAGGCCTATCGAACTGACATGTGGCCCTCCAACAGATTTTATGGCCCCTTTTTTCCAAAGATATATATATTCATAAGAAATGAACAGCAGGCGGCACTGTTGTTTCATTATATTAGTGTAAAAACCGATAATATCTTGAAAATGATATAAATTGCAGAAGTGCTTAAAAGAGCCCTCTGGAAGAAACCCTCTCATTAATTTGCATTGAGAGTTTACATTTCCTTTAAAAAAACAGCAGGCCTGCAGAATAACTCCAAACCCCAAACATTGGTTCTCTTCGTTATACTGCCATATCGTAAAGATATGTTTTTAGGTGAACTTCTTCTTTGATACTTAAAATTATGATATTAAATGAAGATGTGCATGCATAGTATGAGCACTATACCCCCTCCCCTATTCAGCCTCCAGTAATACGCCACGGCTTTAGATTGATGGCACACACCCCATGCTGCCAACATTGACATGGTCAGGCCTTTCCCACTGAAGTCAGTAGGAGGCTGAACTTTTAGCCGGTGCCCATATCTGCCTCATAATGCCACCTGCCCATTCTCATCTCATGTTCTTTGGTACTCAGCATCATTCTATTTCAGAAATGTCCAATCTGCAGCCTTCCAGCATTTCCCGGGAGCCAACACAAACCATTTTCTTCATTTAGATTTGTTTTTTAACATCCAGGGGGCTTTTTTGTGAGCATACAGGTACGCCTTTCTCATGTTGGACCCAGTTTACTACTTTGTCTATAGAGCATCATTTTGGACATACACTCTATATGCCTTACTACCATCAGCTATAGAGAGACAGTTGCAGGGGGTATGATTTCTATAATTGCCCCACACATGTTTTTTCTCCTGTCCTGATGCTTGTTATGGAATTCATGGTGGCACAGATCCCTGGTTGAATTCACAGACACAGCCTTCTGTACAATGGCTAGGAGGACACTCACACAACACCCGCTGGCTGCACTCTTGCAAGTCTGTGCTTCTTAGTGTGTCCATTACAGCAGGAGTAGCAGCACGCCAGAGACATCATCAGCAACACAGCACCTGTACGAGCAGAAACAGTGATCATTACATGTACCTAAATCTGTCATCCTTTGTAAATTGCAATCATAATAAGTATTCTCCTGTAATAAGCACAATTCAGCAGGAACAGTCCCCTAAGTTTGCTCATAGCTTGTACAGAGAGATGCCATAAAACTATGGCAGCATATTTATTCCTCTGTACTAAGCACAATTCAGCAGGAATAGCCCCTAAGTTTGCTCATAGCCTGTACAGAGACATACCATAAAACTATGGCAGCATAGGTATTCCATTGTACTAAGCACAATTCAGCAGGAACAGCCCCTAAATGTGCTCATAGCCTGTACAGAGAAATACCATAAAACTATGGAAGCATAGGTATTCCCCTGTACTAAGCACAATTCAGCAGGGACAGCCCCTAAGTTTGCTCATAGTATTCCCTTGTACTAAGCACAATTCAGCAGGAGCAGCCCCTAAGTTTGCTCATAATATTCCCTTGTACTAAGCACAATTCAGCAGCTCATAGCATGTACAGAGAGATACAGTACCATAAAACTATTCTGGTATATGTATTCCCTTGTACTAAGCACAATTCAGCAGGAACAGCCCCCAACCTTTGCTCATAGTCTGTACAGAGAGATTCCATAAAACTATGGCAGCATAAGTATTCCCCTGTACTAAGCACAATTCAGCAGGAACAGCCCCTAAATTTGCTCATAGTCTGTACAGAGAAATACCATAAAACGATGGCAGTATAAATATTCCCCTGTACTAAGCACAATTCAGCAGGGACATTCAGGAACATTTCTGATAATTTCTTTCTTCTTACCAATGAATATAAGGAGGATGGCAAATGCTAGAATTTGAGAAGTGTCTGCCCTTGGCAAGTCCTTGAGTTTAACCAGAAGCCTTTGCCCCACATTCTCCATCTCCCTCAGCAGATCATTGCCCGACATGGCAGAACTTGACCGTGTCACCAACCTGTACAGAATACAATGGGACATTTATTTATTTGTAGGAGCAACACTTCAAAGTGTGTGGTTTATTTTCTATAAACCAGCCGCGGAAAGCATGTTGCCCTTCAGCTTTGGATGGAATTCAGCTCCCACAAACAACCCAACGACTGTTTAACTTTATTAGTTGCAGTATAACTTCTCACCAGCTGCAGCCAAGGCAGCTATACAGGATAAATATGTTTGTGAGATGAAATATCTGGATTCGCTGTGAACCACAGAATAGCAAGAACAGTATGTTATAGTTGCTTGGTGTTTTGCTGCCATAGTTGTGCGCCCCGAGCAACCGAGTCATTTATTAATCCGTACTGATGGGTAATTGTGGGGCAGCGCCTGCAAGCTACCAGCTTCCTTTGCAGCTCTGATCATTGTGAAAGAGGGCACTTGCAGGCAAACACACAGAAGTTGGGAGAATGCCATAGTCTGTGATATTGGTGTTATGCTGCATGGATGAACAATCTGCCTGTTGTTAGGTGCTGGGTATCTCTCTGTGTAAGTGCCCACAATGCCTTATTAATGTGGGTTGTGCTCTCTAATTGCCATGTACCCATGAGTCACCCTATTGTGTGTGTGTGTGTGTGTGTCTCTGCCTCTCTCCCTGTGTGTGTTGCTGTCTCCTTCCCCAGTATGTCTGTTTTCTCTCCTGCGTGAATCTCGCTTCATCCCTTCCATATGTTTTCTATCCGGTCTCCTGCCAGAAGGGGCCTAGTTGGCTGCTTTGCATCTGTTTTTCTAGTCCCAATGTCCTTGCACAGCTACAGCTCTCTGGAACTACTCATAGACAATGTAATGAAATGGCACCACCAACGGCTGCCATGTGGCATGTGGCAGAGAGTGCCCGTAGGTCCCGCTGCTCTATTCCAGCATTTGTCAGTAGTCAGAGGTGGATACCAGCCCTTTGCACTAGTAGGTGGTGGTGCATACTAGGCCACATGACTAATATCATTCAGCTGACTATTTGCAGGTGCCAGGGATGATATTCAGGTTGCAGTGTATGTCTTTAAGTAAGGATGGATATGTGTAGTTAATGGTGGATAGTTAGTCATGGCATTTGTTTGCAATCTAGAAACATGGTGCAGCGGATTTCTAATTGCCAGGGTGTAGCAAGGCGGCAGTGGGGATTTAAAGATTGTCTGGATGCTATTGGACTGCAGATAAGGGCAGCACTTTACATGGCCCTTCAGCCTGCAGCCCTGCAAATGTGCACCATTGTACTGCAGCTGTTGTGCTCCATGCACTGCACAAGGGTAACAGTAAAATGGGAGTGTGTTCTTTGCCAATGTCTATTGTGTCTGTGCCTTTTATTCAGTGTTTATGGCACCCACTCCTGCCATAAAGTCATGAGATTCCGCTTGGAGTCGTTTTCCCATCCTCTTGTCAGACCCTTGCAGGTACAGCCTTTTGTCAGGCACCCCCATAGTCTATAACAAAAATAACACACTCACCCCAAATCTCACCCTAACTGGCTTTCAGGCTGGGCCCCCTTAGCTCATAACAAGGTTACAGATATAAGAAACATTGGGGTAACAATCACCCTGCTATAGTTCCAGTGGTACCCAGGGCACAAATAAACACTTACCCCAAATCTCACCCTAACTGGTCTGTGGGCTAGGCCCCTAGCTTATAACAAGGTTACATATATAAGAAAAGGCTGGTGTATGAGCCATTCAGCCATAGTTAGAGTGAATAGAGTAAAAGTGAATCATTTCCCCCAGTTATCTAACTGTCATCCAAGCCGGGTTTCAGGTGCATCTAGGCATTTTCTTCAGTTTCCTATGAAGAGGCCATAGGAAACTGGACTGAAGACCAGTGCCTTCAGACTGAGCCCTCCCATATAGCTAGAAGATCAGGCACAGAATCCGGTTGAGCAGTGCCATAGAGCCTACAGGCTTAAATCCAAATTGCCTTGCTCTTCAACCTTGCCAGAAACAAACACAAAGGCACAACAACCCAGTTAAGTGACTCAGCCTGTAAAACAAAGATCCCAAGCCCAATAAAATGACTCATTATTTTGGGAGAATCACTGGCTTTGCTTTAAATCTTTAAGCATCTCATATGCAGCTGAACTATAACTCCCAGCATCCTCGGAGTGCCATCAGCATCAGCTTTCACAGAGCTGAATTTTGGGGGAACTTCTTTCCAGTGCAGTGGGGAAGTAAAGAATTTCCAGCTTTTTTTCTGGAAGAAAGTGAGGAGAAGGTACTTGAACTTTGACATTATGAACATAATGAGGCAGGACAGTGTTTGGGAAGGGACTTTAACTTAACGGGGTGGTTCACCTTTAAGTTAACATTTAGTATGTTATATAATGGCCAATTCTAGGCAACTTTTCAATTGTTCATTTTTTTTTTTTTATAATTTTTGAATTATTTGCTTTTTTCTTCTGATTCTTTTCAGCTTTCAAAAGGGGGGGGGGCGGGTCACTGACCCCATCTAAACTCAAATGCTCTGTAAGGCTACAAATGTATTGTTATTGCTACTTTTTATTACTCATCTTTCTATTCGGGTCCTCTCCTATTCAAATTCCAGTTTCTTATTCAAATCAATGCATGGTTTCTAGGGTAATTTGAGCCCTACCAACCAGATTGCTAAAATTCCAAACTGGAGAGCTGCTGAGTAAAAAGCTAAATAACTCAAAAACCGCAAATAATAAAAAATGAAAACCAATTGCAAATTGTATCAGATTATCCCTCTCTACATCAAACCAACAGTTAATTTAAAGGGGAACAACCCCTTTAAGCTAATGGCACACTGAATGTTTTGACCACCTCTGCCCTCTGGTAGAGAACAGTATACACCACTCTCCACCTGTCGCTACTCTTTATACCAGTAAAGTGCCCTACATGGAGCATGATAGGTCAGCACACTCACACTTGCAGTTCGGCTTTTATCTGGCATAGCAGCTGTTAGCTTGTGGGTTTGTTTAATATGTTTGTGTGTGACAGATAAAGGGTCGTTTCTGCTGTGACATAATCCTGCGTAGAAATGCTTACCTAAAAATACACAGTCATCTTTCCTCTGACTCTCAGTCCTGGGTGTGTGTGTAATCACAGGAAAGCTCATATGAGAGATGTAGTTGTGTTGCCTGGTGGCACTGTTCTGTTACAGTCTATGAGAAAGACTTGCAGGCACAACAGGACAGATTCAGTACTGCAAGCTATACATCTATCAAACCCATTTGCCATTTCAGCCTGAGCAAAGCACTGCCAGGCTGAGAGTATTTTTTTTTTTTTTTTTTTTTTTTTTTAGTTTTAAAATCTTGGTGTATTATTTGTAAGAGGCAATACTTTACCTTTAATAAAGGAATGTCCAGTCCATAGCCATAGAACTACAACTTTCAGAATCTGCTGACAACCACAAAGTGGCCATTGCTAATAAGCAATGTTGTGCACAAGCCTTCATCGCCCAGATGTTATTTAACTACAACTCCCAGCATGCCCCAACAACCTTAAGATAGCAACAGAATGCAGTGAAAGACTTACCCTTGAATTCACGTCCCGTGCTGCTTTTTCTCCCTTGTAGCCCCACGCAGCCCCAGCTGTTGCCTGCTCTGTTGTGACAGCGGGCTCTTACCCCAAACTCACACTCGCAGTTGTCTTGGCAATGGGAGGTTTTAAGTTTCAGTCCATCCTGCAAGGGGAGGGGGCAGAAGCATTTGGGCTGAGCATGGAACAGGGGGTGGGTGTGAGTAGGAGACGGGGGGGGGGGGGGGGACAACAGCTGCTGCCTGGATGCCCTGCCAATACCCTGTTGCTGGGGCTTGTATAGTAAACAGACTGCACAGGAATGCCATTTAACTGATGCCTCTGCCATGCCAAGTGTATCACTGTCTGCTTGGAATGCATGCCACCTTCATTCATTCATTCATTCACTCCCTGCCACCCTCTTTTATTCTGCACCACCACCTTCCAGGCAGGGTGAGGAAACAGTCTATATAGGGTCCTTTTGTAGCCCTAGGCATGTGTGTTGCCCTCACTGATGCCATGTAACACGTGCAAATAGAATAATGGGTAAGTGGAAGGGCCATTTAGACTGTAAGCCTTATGGGGCAGGGACCTCAATCCTTTTGTCTCCGTGATAATAAGCACTTAATATGTATTGTAACTATACTTTATATGTATGTGTATTGTATTTTTATACTTATTTGTACTAATTATTGTAATGACCCCCTGTTTCTCTTCCAAATGTATTGTTCTGCTGTACAGTGCTTTGCCCTCAAGGACAAATAAAAATATACATACATACATACATGTAACAAGTAGTTTATATTAGACGTTCCTTATATCCAGGGCTGGAATTAGGGACATTTTCTAGGGTGCAACTATTTTTGGAAAAGGGGGTGCAATTCCAGAACATATGTTTATTGTAGTATACACCAGATCCTTGTCTCTTCAGCCTCCCTGTGTCCCCAGCACTAAAGCTTGGCCATACACGGGCTGATAAAAGCTGCTGACAGAATGTGTCTGCGGCTTATTGGCCCACGTGTGGGGCCCTCCGACTGGCTTCCCCAATCGATATCTGTCCGAGAGTCGGCCAGATGTCGATCTGGCAGGGCTAAAAATCCTGTTGGATCACGGCCGCATCTTTTTATTGATGTGGACAGGCGATGACCGCTTGCATGCCATAAATTATTATCTGATCGTTGGGCCCTAGGGCCCACGATCCGATAAGCACAATATCACCCACCTCAAGGTGGGCATATTGGGGAGAGATCCGCTCATTTTGTGAAATCACCAAACGAGCACATCTCTATGTGTATGGCCACCTTTACTCTTCCAGGCAGGGACAGTCTGGTACAAAAAGTTTATTTGCAGAACTTCATATATTGATATATTTTCTCCTTCACTGATTCAGTTAAGCCACGTGACACGTTTAGATATAATAATGTGTAAATGGGTGGTCTTTCTTTAAGAGGAGGCGGAGTTGCCATTGGAACGAGCGCTCACATAAGGTGATTTCTTCTTCAGCAAAATTCACCTTTAATTTGCCCTTGTCAGAAAGCTGGTGCGAGAATGTAATGTATCAGAATGGGCTGACTGGGCTCCATAAGTGCCGTATCATTGTCTGCAGCGGCATAACTAGATATTACTGAGCCCCACAGGAAGGTGTTTTTCAGGCTCCCAATGTCTAGAGGTTGACCTGTTTTACCAATATGTACTGAAATTGTACATGAATTCTCGTGGGCCCCTATACTTACTGCCCTCCCCTGAAGCCCCAGGGTCTGCTTCCTCTGTAGTTACACCCCAGATTGTCTGTATCTGGACAAGACTGCACAGCCCTACTAAACGCACCAGGTTTTAGCAGTAGTATGGCGCCCAAGCTTACTGCCAGCACACAGAAGGTTCTTGTCTGCTTAATGGCAGCCTGCTTGTGAAAGGAGTTTTTCTTTAGGCTCCGAGCTGAGTGTCAGAACCCGACTCTGTTGAGGATCAGCCATGAAAGGCATCTTTGTCATGTCCTACAGGAACAGCGGCTTAGCCAGGGTGGGTGATCTCCTTACCAGGGGGAGTTAAGGGCAGCTCCCACGCCTGTTATGTTACTTTGCTAAGTTATAGGCCAGAGAAAATGCACTGATTTATCACAGAGTCCAAAGGCACAGCCAGGTGCATTTCTGCTAAAGCAGTGGATTCGTGGAACTGATTCTCAAAAGAGGTGAACGGCAGAATTCATGACATTCTTTGACCTGTTCCCTACCATTCCTCACAGCAACCTTGTGTCTTGGTACTGGACCACCACAGATGCTAATTTGTTAGGTGCCCCAGTGACATTAATCACTTATCCGATACCCCAGGCCGAATAAAAATCACACAGGCCTGTATGTCACTTGTACATATTATATGGGAAAGTACCTCAATATTGATCTATTTGCAGACTGGGCCGGTTTGTTATGTAACGGAACACCAGGCAGTTTAATATGCCAGTAGAGAAAATTCCACTGCCACCTACCTAATACCATTAACTACAATGGTAAATGCTCTTGTAGTCAGTAGTATTATCTGCCTGTGTTCATGGATCTCAATGGGGTCTTTGAACTGGTGGAGAAAATGCCATGTAATTTTGGCCTTATCCAGCTTCTTATTAGAGGACTGGTGCCTATTTTTGTCCTACCCTTGTACTGTAAATAGAGTAGAGATCAGCTCACTATATGTTGAGAGATCGGCTCACTATATGTTACAGAAGTAGAACTCCCAGTTGGGATGCCAGGAATTAGAGTTCTGCTAAAGTATACGCACATTAGAAGTAGTTCTTTCATTATACAGGGCAATTAATATTTATAGAATTCTCACACAGTTTGTTGTCTTGTTGTGTTAGGTGCCGCCACGCTCTCATAGCTGCCTATTTTGGGGATGAGAAACCGCAGTGTAACAAATCCTGCGACAGCTGCAAGAACCCGCTCGCAGTCAAACACCAGCTGGAACAACTGGAGGGCCTGCTCCAAAGTGGGAGAAGCAGAACCTGTATCGAGAAGCCTGCAGGACCGAAGGGACCATTTGGTTTTGACCCAAATCTTTATGAAGGAGGCAGGAAGGGTTATGGGTTTGCCAGGTGAGGAGACAGCCTAGCCCAGCATGCATTGAACTAGTCCATGATGTACATGCCTCACTCAGAATAGTCCTCCAAATGCCTTGCAAAATTAAGTTACAAACAGCCACATAAACCGACCATCGCCCCCCAACTCTACTGCCGAAGTTTTTGGTGCTAAGCACTGTGATAAGGTTCCATAACCATGACAACATCAATAACAACATCAGATGTGTTCCTACATCCATTGAAAGGGAATAATGATTCCCCTTGCCACCCTTAAATGGTCATTCTATACCTTTTACTTTTCTTATTTATTCATCTATGGAAATAGTAAAAGGGAAAATGTATAATAGTTTCCTCTAGCTTCTATGTGCAGTTTCAGTCTTGCATAATTTGCCATTGTACTTAGGCTGGTTGGCTACAGCCTCCATGTACTCTCATAAATCCCTTAAACCATTGGTTACCAAACTGGGTCCTTTCCAGACACAACGACGAAGATGAGAGTGACGAGGAGGAATCTTCTGAGGATCGCAAACGCGTATGGAACAGCTTCTACCAGAAGCAAATGAATCTTCGCAAGGTGAGGAGATATATAGTTGACTCTTTATTCCTATGGCTGAGGAGCTGTTTTCTTTGCAAACTGAATACATGGAACCCTCTTTTCTTACAGAGCAAAGAGCTGGAAGAATTTATTCCTCCGAGTAGGTGCAAAAACTGTGTGTCTGCTTTTGACTGTTATTAAGCAAGGGATTTTGTGCAGCAGTGTGTTACATAAACTAAAGGCAGCCATGCATTTGCACACCCATAAAATGATCAATATTCACTCCATAAACAAAGAAATCTGGAAGGAAGAGGTAGGTGTGAACCCCTGTGTCTTCCCTGGTGTGCCCATGCCTGCTGCAAGTGTCAATGGCAAGCATCACTGGGCATATTCTTTCCAAAATATCAGTGCAATCCAATAGCATCATTCCAATTTGCTATCTATAAATGCAATAGTAGCTGGGCTGAAAGGGTGAAATTGTCTGGGATGATGATTGTTGCATGTGAGGATAAGGCTAGGGCCACATTTGTAAGGACAATGACAAATCAGATTAGTTGCCCTGAGATCCCTGAAACATATGTGGTGCAAAATTGCTCGAAGTTTCCTCGCAAGGAAACTTTGGTGCCTCATGTTTGCCCAGAGGCGATTCTCATGTTAGCCTCTGGGGAAGCATTTGGAGGAGGAGGTCACCCTAGAGGAGATTAATTACATGGCGACTTATCTCCTCATTTGTCATTGCCCTGAACGCACACAATGTTTACCTGTTCACCCTTACAGACTGTAGGAGTCATGTGGACATTGTGTTAATGTACAGTGCATGTCTTAGGCCCGGACACGCATGCAGATTCAGCGAGTGTTTTTTGGCACATTTGCCACATGTGTGTCCTTAGCCTAAGAGTGTTCCTGATTGGTTAGTTGCGTGGTACTGGAGGCCTGAAGTACCGAAAATATGAGATTCCTGCTTCTGTAGGAATTGTTTTGAAAACAGACAATAAGTCCAGTATCAGACGAACCTTGGGATTTCACAGTATGCTGATACCTCTAAAAAGGCATACTGATGTATTAGTGTTTTCCCAGCTAAAAGGTAGAAATGCTGGGAAAAGTTCCACACCCATTGTCATGTGCTTGTGGCTTCTCTGTGCAGGGGTGTGAGAAGACTTGCCTTTTATTACAGGAGATCAACATAATGCATCTGGAGCTTTTTAGTCTTTGATTTGCATTAGGCTCCCAGTTCAGTAACCACCCTTCAGATCTGCAGAACATTCACTTCAATTACAACTTTAAATGGGACAAATTAGAATCTTAAGAAACCAAGAACAGCACCACACTTGATTTATCATGACTCTTTCCTCCTAAAATAAATGTATGTTGTGGGGAAAGCAAATTTCTCCCCAGATCTTCAATCCCTGGCTGGTCTCTTTTATTTGCACCACTGCTGTTTTGATCATTCAAAGCGAATGGAAGCCCTCAAAAACATATTAATGTAAAATTGCTCATTCACATTTTTAGACTGCTAATATTATGACGTTTAAACAACAGCGCCACCTGCTGTTCATTTTGGTTGACTGGACAGTTGGTGGAAAATTAAGTTACAAAAAAAGGTAAGTCTTATGATGTTGCTGTGCTCTGAAAAGTAATTTAGTGAGCAGAGAAGAGGCATCTGATGTTTCTCTGGCCTTGTCTTAGCCTTGTTTATTTCTGCACTTGGTTTAATCATGGATTTATGTTCAAATTCACTTGTGATGACAGACATATGGTCTTGCTTCAGTACCATATAAAAAAGTGTCATTACCATTCTCTGTTCTACCTCTTTGAGTCATGCAGTTTCCGTAACAGTCTCTAAACTGACGTGCTAGGCTGCCTTCTTAGACTCATCTCCGTTCAAAGCTCATTAAACACCTCCCAGTCCTGGCCTTGATTTGGACCTAACATCCTCCAGTCTTGGTCTTGATTTGACTTGACAATCATAGGTCTTAGTTCTATATTCATCTTGGACTATGTGTTCTTTGCACTAGTTGCTCTTAATCCCAATACCTACTCTTATCACTGCCTGCATACAGTATAATTATTGATATTTGGGACTGTGTCAGCTTACAACTAATGAGCATTTTTCTTCTCTTCAGAACTGTAATGCCCCTCTCCTTGTGTCATTGACAGGTGATGACTGTCTCCTAAAAGATTCATCCAGTGATAAAATTCCCAAGCTGACTGTGAAGGTAGGAGAAAAGAATATAGATTTTAAATGGTCCATGTGAGACTCAGTCTGCCCTCCTAGGCAGCAGTCCATCTGCTGGCTAAGGGTTGAGCATGAGAGGCAGGGAACATTCCACCATAGGCTAATTATCTGTATTTGCAGGCTCGGGAGCACTGTTTGAAGATCCTGGAGGAAGCTCTGACCAAGAATGCCCGTACAGCTGGTGCAGAAGATCGGTAGTAATAAATATGATATTCTCTGTTGTCCTATTCTCTTATGTATCACAACTGTTCAGTACTGTACAGTACTTGACTTATTGGGGGGGAAAGGGGGAACCATAGTAATATATTTCAGTGCTTGATTCTTGTTTTTTTTCAGGAGATGGACACAGATTCAGTGTGGGAGTCCATTTTTTATTAAATTATGAATATCATTCTTACTGTAGGAAAGACCTCCCTGAACAATATGACCCTGACCCATAGGTTAAATAATAACTGTAGGGGACAAGACTATAAAAAGAAGATAAGTGTCAGCCTGCATGGTTCCCTTTCAAACTCATCCAGTGCAAACAACATGGTGTACTGATGCCCTATCTGCCAACATAATAAGCTTAGTTGCACTTCTGCAACTCTTTTATGTCTTTTTTCCTATTACTATTACATTTATAAAACACCAAAATATTAGCATTAGTACTGATCTCACTGTGAAGCGAAACCATTTGTTTATTAGTCTGATCCTGTTCAACTGTTTCTTAGTTGTTATTGTTTCCCCTATCAGCTATTCTTACTGTCTCACACGTCTGTTTTTCCAGAATTGATGTAGAATCCTGTGCAGTGGATCTGGAGTATGAGGTTTTCCGGAACAGCAAACTGTGCAATCTCTACAAAGCAGCTGTTGTGAAAAAAGTAAGCTCTTGGGTTCAGACACTGAGAGAGAACTTGCTGTAGATCACTGCTTAGAAGATGGGGCAGCAAGCATGTATTAGTTTATTGCTATGCCTGTACTTCTCCCTTACAGGTAAAGGAAATTGAAGCTTTGAAGAATGGGGAGTTGCACAGCACTTTGGAGTCGAGCAACTTTGAGCAGGGAACAGAAACTTCAGTGGCTCCCACGAAAGATGGATTTGTGTCTGCCTCCCAGATGTTAACAGTGCGTACCATACACATGGGTGGATTAAAGAGGATCTAAAGCCTAAAAATTTATTGAGCACAATTCACAGTCTATTTTAACCTGCTTCTGAGATAATTATGAAATTTACACAGCTTTATAATGCTAGTTAGGCTTCAACTCTACAAGGTGGGCACATTGATAAGGGATCCTCTTGTTTAGCAACTTCACCAAGCAAGCAGATTTTATTATGCATGGCCAATTTAAAGAGGTGGTTCACCTTTGAGTTAACTTTTAGTATGATGTAGAGAGTGATATTTTGAGACAATTTGCAATTGGTTTTCATTTTTTATTATCTGTGGTTTTTGAGTTATTTAGCTTTTTATTCAGCAGCTCTTCAATTTGCATTTTAAGCAGTCTGGTTGCTAGGGTGCAAATTTCCCTAGCAACCAAGCACTGGTTTGAATAAGAGACTGGAATAGGAGAGGAGCTGAATAGAAAGATCAGTAATATCGAGTAGCAATAGCAATACATTTGTAGCCTTACAGAGCATTTGCTTTTCAGAAGGGAGTCAGCAACACCCATTGGAAAGCTGCACAGTGTCAGAAGAAAAAGGCAAATACCTATAAAAATAAATCAATAAATAAATAACTAATGAAAACCAATTGAAAAGTTGCTAAGCATTGGCCATTCTATAACATACTAAAAGTTGGCTAAAAGGTGAAACACCCCTTTAAGTCGAATTAGGCAAAGTCAATTTAGGTGAAACCTGGCTTATTTGTAGTCTGTATCCCTCCAGCATCTGCCCAGGTACAGAGAACTCATTCTCTGTACGTCTTGTTCTGAGTTGTTTACTTTACTAACCAAAAGAGTTAGCAAGGTGTTTCTCTACTACATTGATCTCAAAAAGCAGGGTTTGTTAAAGCTTTGTCAGTAGAATGAGAGCAATGCTGTGAGGAAAGGCCCAAGCCCATCTGGAAATAACCTTTAAGTGGTGTGTAATTCTAGAGTAACTGTGGGCCACTTTAAAAGGACCATGATGCTCACATTCTTTTTTTCTGATTATTTCTTCAGTCTAAATGCAAGAGAGTTGGGTCGCTGTCCTCATTTCAGTCAGCCTCTGATTTGTTACGAACCACTCAAACAGAACGGAGACCCACTCAATCCAGTCAAGGGACCAGCCAGGAGATCTTGCCCAGCAATGATAGTTCCATTCCTGAAATGACAGACAGCAAGAAGGGGACCAGTCCATGCAAAGCAGCCAGACCCAGCAAGAGAAAACAGGAGCTTGCCAATGCAGCAAAAAAGGACTCCCAAAACATCTCCAAATTTTTCTCAACGCAAAGTAATTTCAAAGCTCAAGCACAGTCCAGCAAAAATTATAAAAAGGCCAAGCCTAAAAACCCTTCTCTGAAAGAGGGGTCAGTGACTCAAAAGGATGAGACCTGCACCTCTGATGTACTGGATAGACTCCAAGGGGATCCTGCAAGTTTGAAATTAGGTCAACATGCAGTAGACAGTCCAGAGGAAGTAGAGACGACACCAACTGTAAAGCTGTCACATAAAGAAGATCTTTGTAGGGACACCTTGGCTGAGCAAACAGTAGATACAAAGAACGACTTGCAGAGTAATCCAGTTGTACAGCCATCAGAAATAAAGAACAGTTCCATTAATGTCCTCACTATACAACCATCAGACAAAGAGGAATGTTTAAGGAACAGTCTTTATGTACAGCCTAGAGATTCCCTACTTGTGCAGCCTTTGCAGAACCATGAGACGACTTCTCTCTCTTTTTCCAGTCCTGATCTACTTAAGTCTCGAGAAGATGCAGCAGAACTAGAGGAACACCAAGAGATGATATTAGGCTTGACCACAAAGCACTGCAGGTGGGTCATGATATATTAGAACCCCTCCTTTATGTCAGGGGGTGCAAAGCTGAACAACATTTGTGTAATTGCTGAACTGTCTCTTAGGGATGATATGCCGGGCAAGCCCAGGACCCAAGACAGGCAAAAGAGAGCAGTAGAAGAACAGGTGAGGTCATATTCTGGCATTGGAGTTTAATCACTCATCTTACCAAAGGATAATCAATGAACCTTATTTGAATGTGTCTTTTCTAGGACTCAGAAGGTCCAGACAGAAAAAGACCAAGAGAAGAATTAAAATCATCTTCCATTTTGATTCCGATTCACAAAGTCAACTCTAATCAGGGGAAGAAGAAAGTAACCTTTGATCCAAACCTGTGCCCACATGATAAAGAAGGGACTGCCAAAATCCTGCAACCACCTTCAGGGAACAAAGTGATGACCCTAAAGGAGACTGCTGATGTGGTGGTGAAATACCTCACTCCATTTTTCCGAGAAGGGAAGTTTGCCTCAAAGGTGAGAGGAAAATCCCATTTTGGGATTCAGGATATTTTCTCTATCGTGCTCCTCCTTTTTGGTGGTTGTTTGGTTATTGCTAAGCCAGCATGTGAGTTTTTATAGGTCATTTTAATGGTCCCAGTCAGTCGGTCTTCCTGCTGTTCATTTTGGCCAACGGGACACAGTCAGTGTTTTGAGAAAAGGAAAACCTTGTGATGGTGCCCTGCTTAGAACTGACAAGAGAAAGGTCAGGTGACTTTTATTACTCACTAACCGAATTTTGTGAGCAAAACAACATCATTAACAGTAGCCAGTCAGCCGAAATTAAATTGCTAAATATGTAGAAACCGCAAATATCTTTAAAGCTGGGGGGGGGGGTATTGGAGGAAATTTTGTGTTAATTGCAAAAGTGCTCAAAAGAGCAATCTGAGCAATTTTGTACTAGTTTGTTTTGAAGGTTTCCGTTTCCTTTAATAATTCCAGTTTAATTTCAGGCTGAAGAATTATGCTAAATTTTAAAAATTTAGTTAGCTTGTAAGGAACTTTTCAATGCCGCGCAATGTAGAATCTGTGGCTCACGCTTAAAAACACCTGTAGGCCGTAGCACACCTTTGGGTGGAGCTAATATGTATGAATTGGTAACTCCAGCACACTCAGTGACACCCCGTATCTTTACCTGGTACATTTTGCTTAAACAATAAGATCCCTTTTTATTATTCAATTGTAGTAAATGACAGGGATGTGAATATAACCAGTAATATTAAACAACATGCATATTATAAAACAGTAGCAGTTTAACACTATTATGTAAAGTATACTGCAAACTATAACGCTGTGTTAACTCCCCTGTCACAGCCCCAGATAATTTGTGCACGTTGGGGCCCTTTAGTATTAATCCTCACCAAATCAATGTCTGTAAGTGTTATTCCTTGAGTTTGCTTGCCAGCAGTATTAGTCTTGCCACTTAAGCGAAAAACACCATCCTTCCTGGTTAGGAATCACTTGGCAGATGATCTAGTTCAGCAACAGCAGGATTAACTCCTATGAGTCAATAAGTTCACAGTTCCCCAATAGGATAGGGTGTTGGAAGTTTACTCACAGTCTGTGCTCCTAAATCACTGGATCACTTGAGTATCAGATATGAGCAGATATTGAGATGATGCAGGCAGCTCTGTCCTCCAGCAGTGTAATCATCTGGACCTCTGTGCAGCCTTCCAGCCTGGTACTTTCTCAGCAAACAGCCAGACAGCTTCCCTCAGTTCAGGATCTCTGCAGGTGGCTTTCTCTCTGGCAGATCTCTCTCCCAAAGCAGGAGACACACAACAGTCTCAAGTTCCCTCTCTCCTTTACCCTGACTTAAGTCAGAGGGCAGTCCCTCCTCCAAATCATTTTGCGCCCCTTGGTAGTCCCAAGGACCATGCAGGGTCCTGAGCTCTGCTGCATGCTGGGAAATGTAGTTCTGTTACCATCCCTGCAACTCTATAGAAATCCAGGCTCTTTGTTGTGGTGAGTTGCTGATTATATTTGTTGCATAATTAGGGGTGTTACACACCATAGTGCCAATGCATACATTATAGGTTTCTGATTGGCTCTTTGGTCTATAACTTTAGTTTATTTTGAGGGCAACAGACAAAGGGCAGATTCACTAATGGGCGAAGTGACTAACGATGGCGCAAATTCGCCAGCGTGACGTCATTTTGTAACTTCGCCAATTTACTAACGGGCGCTGGGGTAAATTCGCTAGCGAAGTAGACCTACTCTAGCGCTACTTCGCACCCTTACACCAGGCGAGGTTGCGCTATGGCGAATGGGACGTAACTACTCTAATTCACTAACGTGCGCATTTTATTGAACGTTACCTCTTGCGCCAGATATGCGTCCAATTCATTAATAGTTGCTCTGTGCTGCAACTGCTGCAAAAGATGCAAGTGTATGAGAAGGAAGAGGAACTCCAGCAGTATTACTGCAAACAACTTTTTATTCCAGGCACTGGTAAACACAACATGTTTTGGGTTCAATACCCTTTATCAAGTGAATATGAAATCACTTGATATAGGGTATTGAACCCGAAACACGTTGTATTTACCACTGCCTGGAATAAAAAGTTGTTTGCAGTAATACTGCTGGAGTTCCTTTTCCTTCTCCTATACTTGGATCCACATTAGAAGCCATGTATATGATGGAGAACTTGTTTTGTATTTAGGACCTGTTTAAAGCATTTGCAAGGCATCTGTCTCACCACCTGACAGGAGAGGACAAGATGCCCCTGCGGAAAAATGGTGAGTTGTTCTGGGTCATAAGTTAATGTGTGTGCAGGACATTCTCTCTATATTTTCATGTGTATTTATCTATATCAAGGATACTGCATCTATACTAAGGATAGGAAAGGATGTTATCATGGTTTACGGTTGATATCCAAAGGTCATAACGTCAAATATTAGAAAACTTTGGGACCCAAAGCTTTGGTTTAGGAGTCCATCTTGAAAATTATACGTGAGCGCCAGCCTATAGTTTTAATGTAGCATGTCAAATCTGTGATAAATCAAATATCTTCACACTGCAAAAAGTTTCACAGGAAAAAAGAATTGTGTAGGGGTAATACACATGTTTCGAGCTTAAAGTGACACTTGAAAAAGAGCCTTTAAGCTCGAAACATGTCGTGTGGTGATTAAAGGACACTTGAGCAGCAGTTTTTCTGTGCTTCTTGGTATCATTACCCCTACACAATTCTTTTTTCCTGATTTAAGCTCTGGATGGGAGCAAGGGTGTAAGATACCTGAAACTCATTCGACAAAGGGCGATATTACACCAGTTTCTTTGAAAAAGTTTCACAGCACTGTTTTACTCTATCCTTTATATTGTTGAGAGTCAAGAGAGCCCTGGCCAGAAGGTGGAATTATATAATCCAAAATGTGGATTAGTACAGCAGTACAGCAGGGTAGAGGAATTAAACTGAAATTTAGCTAGGCCTTTCAATGGGTATTGTGCTAATGTATGTTAGTGTTTGGGTAACTTGGAGAAACAGGCACAAGAGGGACACAGGACCAGAACTAGGGATATGTAGAAGAGGCACATGGCTGGAATGCAGTGGTGGTTGGGCACCAGGCTCTGGCAGCTAGCAATGGGGGGTCTGAGGTCATCCAGGGTACTTGGGGCACTTTAACCCTTTCATTTCCCCCAGTGAAAGAAGACGCACAAAAACTGATCAAGGCATTTTTCAAGGATCGCCCTAAATGCGAGAGTGAAGAAGACTGGAAGGACTTGCTGCATGCTGCACCATGATATGTAGGCAAATGCCAGGGACAGAGACCAGGTGAAATCCTTGCAGGACATTTATTAACTATGCACATATGGACTGCCCAAGCAGGCACACGGCTACCTCGACTCACCGTGCACTGTGCTGGGGCTAGCCACACCCTCCGAGCCAATGTCAATCTGTTCTATTTGTCTCCATTTTCTCTGTAACCACATTATAATGTCAACACTTGTTTCAGTGAAATCAATAGGCCAAAGATAAGCTCTGGTGCTCCAGCCATGATCAGGAGCCATTCTACACTGCATTCTAAGGAATCGGTCAGCTGCTGCAATAGGGCTCCTTATGGATTGTGCTAGCACTACTACTGTCAGGTCCCCAAGATCAGTGCTCCCTCTTACATACTACTAACAATATTTACCTTATGGTCTATTAAACTGGTAATTGCTGCAATGGGGCCACCTTCTGGATTAGGTTGGCACTACCACTGTCCCACTTCCTTAGTCTACCCTACACCCTAACTTATGCTGCTGCTACTCATAGTTTGCCTTTTGTTTCCCAGATGTATTGATGATATCCATTCTATCTCCAGAGGGGGTGCTTTACCCCCCTCACAGGGAAGTTTAACTTAAAATTAACTTTAGTTTAATGTAAATATTGTTATTTTTAGATGATTTGTAACTGGTCATCTTATTTTGCCATCAGAGCAGGTCAGCTTTTTTTTTTTTTACTTTAATTACTAGTGTTTCTTTTCAGACTCTCCTGGTTCTATACCAGTGCTTAAAGTCTCTATCTGGTAGATAGGATCAACAGGACCCTAGAAACCAAACCATGTATATATCTGAATCTCCAAGCCGAGAGCTACAGAACTACTACATTAAAAAAAGACGAGAAATGATCTTAGCTTATAAATGTCTATTACATATTACAGGAGAAGTATAATAACAGCCACCCCATTTGCATGAGGTCTAGTAATCCTTATCAACCAATCAGATACAGTAATTATCTGCCCTCATGCCATTGTTCAGATGTTTTTATTCTAGCAGTTGGTTTCATGGTAACCTAGATTGTTGGTATTTAAAGAAGAAATTCACTTTATAATTACAGAAAAATGTAGACATTCAAATCAGCTTTTGCTTTCCAATATTTGATATTTATGTTCTGCACTCTTGCTGGTTTGCCAGTTAAACTGGTTGCTAGGCTTACTAACCATAACAACCAGACTGTCATCTGAAAGTCTTAATACAAAACAGGAGAGGGCTCACAGATTGCTTGACATTACTGGCCATAGATACCAGGCAGCCAAAGTTTTTGTTTTTTTTTGATACAGAATAGAAAGGAGCGGATAATTTAAATAAAGACAAATACAAGCTAAGATGATTCTATTCCATCTGCACAAATTAAAAGTTAATTTTAAGGCAAACTTCCGCTTTAGCATAGATCTCAGCAAATTACTGTTGTCAGGAAAGGACTGTTTACGTTGCAATTAGTGGAGAGGAATGTACACGTAAAAAGATAATAAAAACATAAAAAATATTTTGTGGGTGGTGATTTGCCTCTCAAATGGATGCTACCAGACTCTGCCTATCCAACTGTGATAGTGGCTACCTGCCCCTCTGCAAGTGTAATGGTACCAACCCTACCTATCCAACTGTGATGACACTTACCTGCTCCTCAACCCTACCTATCCAACTGTGATGATACTTACCTGCTCCTCAACCCTACCTATCCAACTGTGATGGTACTTACATGCCTCTCTGCAAGAATGATTATCCTGTCTATCCAAATATGGTTGTATCGACCTACCTGCGAGTGATGACTATATCCAACCCTACTTTGTGAAAAGCGATGGTACCTACTCATTTCTGTGCAAGTGGGATGATATGGTGCCTCTGCAAGTATTATTTCCTATCCAACCAAGAAGGTAGCCAAGTAGGCTTCTTCAGCATTGATGATTCCTAAACACAATATATCCAAGTGTGTTAGCCAGCCCCACATCTGCTGCCATGATGCTTCTTCAGTTATCCGGCTCTGGTGGTGATCCTGTCTAAATGGGATGCCGACTCATTGTCTCCAGTTCTGAAGGTAAGTGCCCAAACTATTCTTTGTCTCCGGTTGTTTTACAATGGGGAAGAACTTTATAAGGCAAGTTCATTCCATTTGGTTGTTTAGTACAAGGATGTTGGGTGAAAAGGGTCTTTGATCATTTAAGCCAGGTTATTAGTGTGCCCCAAATTAAAGAGGAAGTAAACCTGCCTTGCTGATTGATATACATTAAATAAAGCAGTGTTGAGATGGTTGACCAGTAGAAGGTGCTCATGCTCCATCAAAATGCTGAATTCTGCCATAAATATCAATGCAGCTGGAACCCCCATAAGCCCTTTACACTTTCATTTAATGCAGTGTAAAGTTATTTTATATGAAATATCCCCCTTAGAATCGCTTAATCTATATGGGTGGGCTTATAACATTTTTTTCTGGCTTTACTGAAACAGACACGAAAGAAGTTTATATTTACAGTATAAGTGGGGGTGTATGTATATGTACTAAAGAAACCACCCACTTGCATCATATAACAAATGAGCCTTTAATGTTAGCCATTACTCCCCACGTTCAGCTTCCGTTAATCAAAGTGATGGGATTTTTTAGCTATCGCTCCTCTGACATTCTTTGAATTTTCTAGAAGCCTTTACGACTCCCCTTCCTCCAGGCACCTGCTAAGGAGAAGGAGCTCCGCAGGGTTATACAATTAGAGACCAATCCGCATTTTCTCTATATCATATTTAATAGTTCATTATTTAAAACAGCTCAGTACGGGAGAGTTTTATTAACACATTGCAAATTATATTAATAATCAGTATTTTTACTCTGTTGAACTCTACATATTCTTGATTCTGATAACCAAAAGCACTGTGATTAGAGAAGATATTGAGCCTTTCCCATCACAGTACTTATATAAAAGTCAGGCTAACTGATCCTAGCCCCTGTGCCCCTTAAAGCCTCCCTGTAAGAGCAACAGCACAGGTAGCATCATGTAGGGGGTCAGATGTGACTATGCTCTTTGGATCCAAACCCACTTACATGAATGTGAGGTTCCTTGGGCCACCCCTACATGGAAGTGCTGCATAGCTTGTAGCTACTCTGTAGTGTGCTATAGCTCTAATACTTTTAAGTGCACGTGGGGGCAATCCCAGTTCCAAATTATTTTACTCTATTTTGTTCTTGGCACCTGCAAATCAAAAATAATCGAATGCAAATAAGTTACATTGACAGGGTTTGGGTTCTCATGGTCCTATGTCGGCGCTGTCTCCATGTTTTCAATGACCAAGGCCAGTGTGTGATACAGCTCTTTTGCCTGGAAAAAGAATGGAAATAGATATTGAATTTTGAAACAATCAATGGTCTTTTATTATAAAATGTCTCTTCTGCTTGGGGAAGCTTTGAAGGTTTATTTTCCTTAAAGGGACAGTATAGACCTAAAAATAAGCATATTACATAGGTCATATGTTGAAATTGCATCCTGTCTATTGTTTTAATTTAAAAAATCTATTTTTTGCTACTTTAAAGCACTAATTTAAAAGTTGAGACCTGTTCACTGAACCCCACTCCCCTTTCTTTATAAACAGGGCAATTTACAAAGAGCAAAAAGTATGTTCAGAATAAAGCGTTTTCATTCAGCTTATGTTGAAAAGGGGAGTTTACATTATTTTTAATAGCAAGGGAAGACCAGACAATTTCAGGCATTGTGCCCAGAGCATTTGAAGGGTGAAAAGGGCAACACCCCACAAAATTCTTGACGTCACTGCTGAGGGTAGGTAGCCTAGTAGTACTTTATGAATTATCTATTAGGATTAGTTGGTTAATTATAATGGCTGTTTAGAGAGGAATGCTTGACAATGATTATTATAATGGCTGTCTAGAGAGGAATGGTTGACAATAACAAGTATCATGGCTGTCTAGAGAAGAATGGTTACAAGTACAAAAAACTCCAATATGTGAGTTTACAAGCTCAAAAAGACTTGCAAATCTCAAATTTTAAAAAAGGCTTGAATTTTGCATAGAACACCACCCATTGACTTCTACCTGATCTCGCAGGCTTTTAGATGGCGAAATTTACATTTGAGTTTTTTGAGCTTATTAAATACCAAACATTTGAATTTTTTGAAAATATAATGAGGATTTGTGAGTTTTTGTGCAAAAAAAAAAATCTAATTGGGGCAAAAATTCAAATTCAGATGTTGATAAATCACCCTGATAGTATAATGATAGTATAATGATAGTATAATGATAGTATAATGATAGTATAATGATAGTATAATAGTATAAAGAGAAATGGTTGGCAACTCTTATTATAGCTGTCTGGAGAGGAATGTCAAAAACAACAATTATCACGGCTGGTTAGAAAAGAAATGGTTGAGAACTCTCATTATAGCTGTTTAGAGAGGATTCTTTCACGACAACTATTCTAGAGAGGAATGGTGGTTGACAATCATTATCATGGCTGCCTACAGACAAGTCTCTCACAAAATGGTCTCCGACCCCTATGTACATACCTCCTGGAGTTCCACCCACACTGTGCAAGGGTTTGAGGCCGAACCATAATGGATTTCCACTCCTGGTGGCGTGTTGTTGTCAAAAGGGCGCATCGTACGCATGCTCTGAATGTCTTGAAGGTTGATACACATGCTTGGTTCCTAAAAGTTGGGGGAAAGGGAAATTAAATCTACTTCTTGGGGTATCATTGGCTCCTGCAACCCTGCTACATATATATTTGACTGGAGCAGGTCATACTTACTTGGCTGTTGTTCTCCAAGACCAGTACATGTTGGTGATTGATGGCCACAAAGCAAGGGGATGTCATGCCAGGTTCACTTATTCGCATCACATGGAATACGTTGTATTCAAACAGGGGCAGAACAGAAACAGTTTCTGGAAAGGTAACAATGATATCATCAATATATCATCTATAACCCCATTGCCATGGATCATCCTAGAGCAAAGTTGACACTTTGGGGCATATGTTTGTTTAAAGAAGAGGACCCCAGAGCCAGGACAGAGTACCACTGATCCAAGAGGAAAAACCTCAAAAGATAAAGGAACACCTTCGCTTACCCATCATTTTGCTCAAATGTGACATTGATTCAGTAAAGGCAAAGCACAGGTAGATATGGGAACACATAGTTCAAAAACAAAAACTTTTCCCCCCCTACTAACCTAAGAATCGGATCTTTGCCTGTTGAACATTGATGTTCTGTGTCTCTCTGAGCTCCTGAAGGAGGTTCTGCTGTGCAGCCTGTAGGTTCAGACGGTTGTGCACTGAGCTGGGAATATAATCTAGGAGCTCCTGCCTGGAAGGGTAGGGATGAGAGGTAAGCAGGACCCTATGGTACCACCGAGGCTACATTTCTGCAGGTAACTGTAAGCTGTCTAACTGAGCCCTTTGTACTAGTTCTATTAGCACATAGCTCCAGAGGGAGGAAAATTATATGTCATAGGTACCCTTTAAGCACTGCCAAGGGACATTACCAGCACACTATGTACTCCTGTCTAGTTGCTACCATACTCACTTGCTGGGTGGGCTGCTAAGGCCCTTTATTCTGTGCAGAATCGCAGCCACTTTACCCGTCTGCACCCCCAGAAGATCCCCTGGGCTTAGCAACAAGGCTTTACCCTGCATGTAGTCACCTAGCATCTGGAAGCACAAGAAAAGTGACCATTTATGGTTAGGGGTATTGGCTGAAAAACAAAGTTAAAGAGCTGTCTGATCACTGGGGTTAAAGGAGAAGTTCACCTCCACAAAATATTATTTATTTTTCAATTTTTTTACCATTTTGTCTAAATTTTAGGTTTCATGTAACTCATACAAACTTTAGCAACTCTCAGGGACCATTGCTCAGTGGGAACTGAAGCTCATCTATGTCCTACTGAGTTGCTTCTAGAAGCAAGAGGTTGGCTGAAAACTGGACTCATTCATAAACAAATTACTGCAAAATACCTGGCTGAAGTGTAATTGGATATACAGCTCACTGCGCCCCCTCAGGATGGCTTTCCACGTCACTCGTCGGAAATCAAGATCCACAGAGTTGTCCCGCAGCAGAAAGTCATGGATATATTCGCCTGCACGCAGAGGCCGTACCACTTCACCTGCAAGGAAGGGTTCACTTTAGTGTCACTTTAATGGCCAAGACCTTGTGTATCTCAACAGTGACTCTCCCACAGTAAGGTACCTTTGTTCTTGTTGGCAAATAAAGCAAATTCCTCTATTTCCTCAGGCTCTGAGACGTTTATTTGCTCACAAATTTCAGGAACCACATCAGCTGCCACCTAGGTAAGAGATAAGAGAAGTTGGGAGACCTTTCAGGAGTGCAGGCCAACTTGTACCCCAGCAATATTATAGAGCATGGACATGAACTGTTGGACTTGGACTACCAAAGTCCCTTGACAGCTAAAGGCGAGTCACTAATGAGACATCAGGAATATTGACATTGACAGTCAAGAGAAAGATTGTTCAGAACCAATACTTACAGTGAAAGTCTTAATTTTGGTGGTGAATTCAGCTCCTCCTGGTAACTTTACAATCAGTCGCCGAGATACTCGGTCATTCTGAGGGGGATACAAACATTCAGCAGGTAAGTTACTGCTTTCCCATTTACAGAAGTATACTCACCTCTTTTTGTCTTTTTCAGCAGGTGAAATGGAGGGGACATTGCATGACTGGTTCAGTAAAATCAAGATGGCTTTGCCTCACTCATTATTATGGAGGATCATTATAGACAGTTAGGTAATGTGATGTTGATCTTACTCAACCAATCAAGTAAAGCCTCAGCCATTATATGAACCCAGTCCAGTAAAATTATATTCATTTTACTCAACTAGATTGGATAACAACACCTCCATCATTCTAAGCTAACCAAATAACTCCACTTTTGTTATTTTCTGCATTTACTGCCACCTCCATCATTCTCTGCAATTACTTAACACCACCCTGTTTTTTTCTGTAAATACCAACTGCCACCTCCATCATTCTGTACAATTACTTAACTGCCACCTCCATCTTAAACAGTAGTCTTATTCCATTCCAATAATTCAATTGTTCAATAACTTACAGCAACCTCCACCATTCTGTAAATGTATTGCCACCTCCACCACAGTGCAATTAGTTACTGCCACCATAATTTTCTGCTTTTACTTACTGCCACCTCCACCACTGTTTACAATTACTTACTGCCACCCTCCACCATTCTCTGCTGTTACTTACATCCACCATTCTCTGCAGTTACTCACTGCCAACTCCACCATTCTTTGCAGTTAACTTCCTGCCACCTCCACCATTGTCTACAATTACTTCCTGCCACCTCCACCATTCTCTGAAGTTACCTACTCCCATCTCCACCATTCTCTGCAATTACTTACTGCTGCCACCTACACCATTATGCACAGTTACTTACTGCCACCTCCACCATTCTCTGAAGTTATTACTCCCACCTCCACCATTCTCTGCAATTACTTACTGCCACCTCCACCATTCTGTGCAGTTAATTTATTGCCACCTCCACCATTGTGTACAATCACTTACTGCCACCTCCACCATTCTGTGTAGTTAACTTACTGCCACCTCCACCATTGTCTACAATCACTTACTGCCACCTCCAACATTCTCTGAAGTTACCTACTCCCATCTCCACCATTCGCAATTACTTTCTGCTGCCACCTACACCATTATGCACATTTACTTACTGCCACCTCCACCATTCTCTGAAGTTACTACTCCCACTTCCATCATCCTCTGTAATTACTTAACTGCCACCTCCATCTTTAAGCATTAATGTTATTCCATATTCAAAGATTATATAATCCCCATTCTCCACTTACCAGCAAAGCATCCATTTCAGCTCTTGATGGAAGATGTCTACGTCCATGATATAACACAGTTCGGCGAAGGTGTTCTTGACATATCCGAGACAACTCTGTGTGGAAAAAAAAAAAGTGTATAAAAAAGTGTATAAAGGAAAAAAAAGAATATAACGTGTACGTGTACTGAGCATAAGTGAATTTTAGTGAAGCCAGGGGAGGCTAAGCCCTGTATATATGGAAATATTTGGTAGGCTTTAGTGTATAAAGGACAATAAAAGCCAAATTTACCTTCTCTGTATATTTACATTTTTCCATATAGATACAGACAGGAGTTGCATTTGGTTGCCTGGCTGAGGCATTTTTCACTAAAGATCACTAAAATCTAGAGGCCAGTAAGTGTGTTGTTATAGCACTAAAGGCAGCCTCACACTGGCTGATCTGTTCCATATTACAGTTATAATCGCTCATTAAATGAATAAGCAAGTACCTTGGTAGGTGCCGACATAGTCCTGAAGGTACTTGGTGACACATGGCAGTAAATTGGGGGATGGCAGATAGAATCCCGTCAGGATGCTTAGTATACGCCAGCCACGATGACAGTTATCCCTATGGGGAGACAGATCACCACACATGTATTAAAGAGATGTCTTGTGAATATTCTAAAGTCTGGGTTACTAATCTGCAAAGACAACAGCACGTTAGGATCAACATATACCAATGCTACTTTGTACTTATAGCGGATAGTAAACTACAGTTATATGGTTAGATTTATTCATCATTATCACGAAGAAGTAGAAAAGCTGAATTTGGAGTTCTTGATTATATCACAGATCACAGTATATAAGCATTGATAGTCATTTTTTGGGGGGGTACTCACTGTTTAGGGTTTTCTGTGATTTGCTTGATCACTTGGCAGTAGATTTCATCTCTGAGCACATATTTCTCCCGACATAGCTGAGGATTCAAGTTATAGGTTGAGTTATACAGGGAACTCTCATTAGGGATAATGTACCCCCTACTGTAAATTATAAGGATATTAGAAGTCACTGAGGAGTTCTGTGGCCATATAAATGCTCAAGCCTGCAGGCTGAATTATACAGAGAACTCTTGAATATCACGCATGTATTATAAGGGATAATGTACCCCCTACTGTAAATTATAAGGATCTTAGAAGTCACTGAAGGGTTCTTTGACCATATAAAGGCACAAGGCTGAATTATACAGGGAATTCTTGAGTATCACTCATGTATTATAAGGGATAATGTACCCCCTACTGTAAATTATAAGGATATTAGAAGTCACTGAGGGGTTCTGTGACCATATAAAGGCACAAGGCTGCAGGCTGAGGTATACAGGGAACTCTGAGTATCACTCATGTATTATAAGGGATAATGTACCCCCTACTGTAAATTATAAGGGTATTAGAAGTCTCTGAGGGGTACATTGTGATTATGTAAAGGCATGTAAAAGATTGCAATTTTGATTCTTGCCCTTCATCCCCCTCCCCACATAAAACACAACTCAGCATCAGAAACTGAGGATATCACAAGTAACCATGTAGTTACATTAATTATTATCACCATATGGTGAAATCATTAAATAACCCAATATTGTTATATTTTAAAGCACTGGGTGTTTGATCTTTCCCAAGAACCCCTTTTGCAACATGCCAAGTACCTGTAGGATTTCAAACGCACATCCCAAATCATCCTGCTCTCGAAATTGCTGATCTCCCATGAATCTCATCAGATCTGGGGAAAAGATGTGGACATGTTTGATTGCACCGAGTACTCAAATACGAAAGAAAATATAGACATGCACAGACACATTACGCACTTGTGAAATTATTAGCAGCCATGTCATTCAGCTCCTTGTCTTCAAAATAGATCAGAGACTCTTGGATTGGAACCTAAAAACAAAGGCATGGAGTTAGAACCAAGCTGCCAGTGTCAGATAGGGCTCCCCCCCCAATGGGCAAAAAAAAATGTATGTTTTAATAACTGCCCACTTTTCTGTCTTCGGCTCTCAGAAGCCCATTGCCTGACCAGAATATGGGTGGCGGGGTGCCGTTTGGTGGTGGATTTGGTGGGGTAGTTCACCTTTAAATGAATTTAGCATGATGTAGACATTGATCTTCTGAAACAATTTGCAATTAGTCTTTATTTTAGTATCTTTTTGTTCAGCATCTCTTCAGTTTGGTATTTCAGCAGCTCTCTGGTTGCTACGGTCTTATTTACCCTAGTAAATAAGACCGTGGCAGTTTGAAAAAGAGACTGGAATATGAAAATTAGAGGACATGAATAGGAAGACAAAGAATAAAAATAACAATGTTGCTTTACAGAGAAATCATTTTTTGGCTGCTCTCAACATCATTCTATGTGTAAATTTATTATTTTTTACTTAATATTCAAAAAAGTACACAGAAAGTAATTTCCGCTCCGAGGTCACAATCAATTTCTGGACACTACTAAAACAGCAGTAGCACCAATACTAACCACTGCACCACCAAGCTGTTTATCAAATGCTGTGTGTTTTATCTTCAGCTTAATGGTCTGAGAAAAGATCTAAGGTTGACAAACCCCGAACAGAACCTACAAGACTGTCCCACATTAAACAGTGAAATTGCCTATTTACTATTTTGGATATTTCTTGAACTTGATCTAAAGGGTAATTGTTGTGTCCATAGAGTTGTAAACCCTATTCCCACCTTACCTTAGTGTGCTGTACAAGTTGAATTGCCTTCTTTCCTTCGGCCGCCATTCCCTTCCAGCCCAACCTACAGGCAAGAAACCATAAAGATATATTACTAGAATACCTACATCATGTCGTGCATATTAAGAGTTAAAACTCTTCACTCACATGGTCTGCGCCTCCCGGAAATATTTCAATGCAAATTCCACCATAGTATAGTGTGATGCATCTATTGGGATGGGAGGAGTTGAGGATGGAGTCCTTGAAATTGTGGATGCCACACTTGTTGGTTCACTCTGCGTTGATTTTGGACAGATATCAAACATGGAGTCTCATCACTTTTTTTGGTTGTGCATACTAGTAGCTATATTTATACCCTATGTCCCATTTCATTGCCTTAGTGCCACTATGATTTTAGTTCATGTTACCACCCTCCAACATATAAGCATGCCATGCTTACTCTTTACCCTTATTACCTCTTTGCTCAGGCTCCTCTGCAGGACTGGTTTTGTTGGTGGTGCCTTCCTTGTCTCCCCTTTCCGCTCCAGCACTGAGTAATAATCTGGGGCTGCTGCTGGTTGTACCATGCGAGATGGGAAGATACCAGAGCGCCCTCCTATGGATCCAAATTGCCACCCTGCAGGGGACAATGAGATTCAGTTACACAGTTTCAGCCATTTAAAATCTAAAATATGGAACCCTTAGGTCCTACCAACCTCTTCTTTATGTGAGTCAAACAAATAAGTGTTCACCCCCAAAGCCCACCCAAGCTGGACTCTTAGGAGTATTTAGCAAAGCTAATAGACTTTCTCCCCAAATCTCTCCCTGTCTGACATTCAAGCTGGGAATTCAGGGGTATCTAGGACAGCAAATAGGCAGTTTTCCCCACCTGACTGCAGTCCCTCCATTGGGAGCACTTTGATGATGTCACCCCTTTTGAATTGGAGAAGGCTTTTATCATCAGTGACGTAACTGCGCAGAGCAACTACATGATTTGAGTCCTAGGGTGAAAAAATAGTAGTTATTTGTTTGCTGTGGTGTTGAGGAACCTGTCAACATGTCCCATCATAAACATCACACTCACCTTGATCAGCTCTTGCACAAAAATCTCTATTAAAGACTTGAGGGAATGTGCTCTGTCTGAATGCAACAGAAGCTCCTCCTGTCGCAAGCAGAACCTCAGGCTGTTGGAGTTGGGCATTTCCATAGAGAGAATATCTGCAAAACTGGGACATTGTAGGACAACATAAGAGATCATCAACATGTCTCAGCAGTCAACCTTCTTCCTTATAGCTAGCAGCAGGGCTGCCATCAGTAACCATGGAGCCACATACTACTCTTAGCACCACAATTATTAGCCATTGGTACCCAGGGCCCCCATGGTGGTGGAAGAGACCTGCCAAAGACAGGACATGTATCCATGCCCTTGATCTGCTCTGGGGATATGCCCAAACCCTGCCCATGAGCTACCAAACACTTCCCCCCCATAGACATCACCAGCTTTGCGACCTCCGATCTTTCCATCTCTTCAGGCCCCTGACTATAGGACCTCCTTGGTGGTGACCCTGGCCAGCTCTGAGCTCCCACCATGAGCTCCTTTCTCTCAAATTGCTCACCTGTAACTGCACAGAGTCTTCAGGTGCCTGTGCTGGATTCCTGCTGCCTGAACATCTTTGACAAGTCGGATGCCCCTGTGAGAAACTCCGAGGAGCAGTGGGTCTATATCATCCTCCAGCTAAATACACAGAACAAGATTAAAGAAACAGAACACTGTCCAGATTCGGATTCTGCACTTCCTTCTCTTGAGCTGCTGTTTTCCCAGAGTCAGAAGGAGAAGGGAGGTCCTATCTGGACTTAACACAAAGGGCTGATAGTGTGCCATTGGATTGATTTGGATTGGATTGATTTATATGAACCACTGAAAGTAGTACTGTTCCCCCTGTTTGACCTATCTGATCTGTTTGAGCTACTGACCTTCTTTACACTGTTGTCTGAGATCAGTACAATGGGTAAGCACGTGAAACATCTTCAGGTCCAAGGCCAACACCATACTTTACCATGGAAAAAAGAGCAGCCCAGAAACAAGCAGTACAGAAAATTAGAGCCCTGTGCTTAAGTAGTGAGGAAGACTTGGACTCGCTTATCCTTTTTTTCCTTCAACAGACCCACTGGTTTCATAAACCCACCATGATACGTAACAAATAGAACTGTTAATAACAGTTCATTAGGTCAACTATGTAATAGTATTGGGGTACTGGTGGCACTAAGGTACATTCTTGTACAAAATCTAACCTACTCTATTAAATCTTCTCAGGACTGAATAGGAGTCTTTACTCACCCTGACTGGGAAGAGGCGGGAGAAGTAATTCTCCCAGTTGTCCCGGGCAGCGATCACAATGCGTTTCTTGATGGACTCCTCAGTGATAGAGTTGGCATCTGTCCCCACATGAAACTCAGCTGAGAGTGGAGAGGGAGAAGGTCAATACAACATGCCCCTCTGTCACCTCATTCCCAATGATCAGATCAGGGAAGATCACATTTTGAGTGAACCAGAGCCATGGGTAACTAACGCATGTTTTACGGAAGCCATTATGGGTCACACCACTGTATGATATATCTTATAACAGAAACCACTCTACCACAGAACTTTCTTTGTCCCAAGCATCTCAGTGTGGAAAGAGTGCATTTTGAAACAGATTGATGTTCTGTGCATACATCATAACACATCCTTGTTTTAAAGGGCCCTTGAATACAACTTCCCATAGTGTGTTATGATCCCCCTTTCAAGAAGGCAGAAGAGGACATGACCCAGCAGCCTGGGAGGTATGGCCAAGCATGTGATGACAACTATCTAGATTTTATCATAGCCTGTACAAAGCCAGCATTGGTGTACCCCTATATAATGGTTTAAATATCAAACTCACTCAAAAAGTCTCTCATCTTCCTCCTTTCATCCTTTGTGAGACGAAATCCAGAATCTGAGAATGTGTCTCGAATTATCTGACAATTCAGAAGAAAAATATTTAGGAACGCATTATCAGGCATGTTTACTAACACTGAAGATAAATATCTGGAGGGAGTTCAGGAGATGTTGCCCGTGGCAACCAATCAGCAATTAGATTTAAACAGCTAACTATAAAAAAGAAAAGCAAATATTTGATTGGTTGTTATGGGCAACATCTCCAGAAATCTCTCCAGATAATTTACACATTAAATAAACCCAATAGGAATGTTTTACCCCAGTAAGGATTCATTATATCTTGCTTGGGATCAAGTACAAAGTATTGTTTGATGATTACAGAGATCATTTTTAAAATTTTGAATTATTTGATTAAAATGGAGCCTATGGGAGACGGCCTTCCTGTAATTCGGAGAACGGTTTTCCGGATAATGGATCCCATACCTGGATAATAGGCTCTGTATTACATATCCAATATGTATATGCCAGTGACATTTTTGGTTGATCCTAACCATGTACATTCACAAGCACAGTCCAATAATCAAATCAAAAAAGCTGGCTGGTTTTATTTTGATCTTATTCAAAGGCGGTAATGCAGCTTGTGGGGAATACATAGTATATGGCTATATGTTATCATGATTACCTGCTCACAGAGGAGGTTCAAGCAGTGCGGATGGGTAAACTTCTCCTTAGGATAAAAGAGCTACAGCAAAATAAAGAAAGACAATGATGAACAATGAAGTGGGTAGAGCTTTATCATCTTGTTTTGGGGAGATCCCGTATGCTTTTAATCCCCCACCCCCCAGTCAGCAGCATATTTGCCCATGTATGAGGCGTAGGGATGTAGCGAACTGTTCGCCGGCGAACTAGTTCGCGCAAACTTCGACTGTTCGCGTCCGCCGCAAGTTCGCGAACGTCGCGCGATGTTCGCCAATAGGCATTCGCGTCAAAATCGTTCGACCATTCGATCGCTAAAATCGAACGATTTTCGTTCGATTCGAACGAAAATCGTTCGATCGAACGATTAAAATCCTTCGATCGTTCGAATCGAACGATTTTCGGATGTTTGAAGTTCGCGAACAGTTCGCGAACTGTTCGCATTTTTTGCCGGTGTTCGCGAACGGCGTTCGCGAACACATACTCGGCGGTTCGCTACATCCCTAATGAGGCGCACTGACCTGCCTGCCTGGCCAATATCTAGTCCAAAATTTCATTGGTCAATGGTCATATTGGAGCACAAATATGGTCCTTGTCCAACAGGTCTCAATAGACCCTGGTATATGATACAACTGTTGCCACCAGGTGGGGAAAATCAGGCCAAGAGCTGAAATAATTGCACCTCCTTCTCAAAATGTAGAAGTGCCAATAAGTGGGTGTATAATGGAATTTACCTCCTTTCGCACGTACAGTCTCCAGACCACATCACTATATGAAAAGAAGACACTGGCAGTGTGCTTGCAAAGGGATGAGTTTGCCAAGTTGTCCCCTTCCAGGTATCTGCCTGTGGAACAAAATGAATAGAAATAACAAATAAAAGGCTGGTGGGATACAGTCCGCTACAGCACATTTGAAAGATGCCCCTCACCTGCACTCTTTGGGGGCTGCAGGCTAGGAGCTTGCATTTCGGGGGGTGGAGGAATGAAGCTGGGTTGAAACAAATCCATAAGAGATCTCTGCTTATCCTGGAAGGAATTTACCTCCTCGTATACCGGAGATTTAGCAGGATCCTAAGAAAGAGAAAATGGATCATTTAAGTAAGTGCAAGTTCACTTTGGATAAATCATAATTTAATATGAACTAGCAAACTCCTGTATTGGTAAGGGAATTCAATCCTCCTCCCAATATGAACCTTGATAAAGAACAATGGATTCGCTTTACTGTTTTGTGCTGTTCTCTTTCCCATGGTCAGGCTGGGGGATACTGTTTGTGCTAAATCAGACTAAGGGAACTGTAATTCTGGTGATGCAGCTTTTAGTAATAGAGAGTTCTCTTGCTCCACAAATCTGTTATTCACTGTTTCACATGCTGCCATGTCAATACTTTCAGCACCCCACCCACCCGGACCATTGGGATCAAGTAGAAGGAAGTAATGGCAATAAGAACTGGTCAAGTAATGTAGAAACGTGAACTCAGGACCTATTAAAGGAATGGGGGAAAATTAGATTTACTTACCTAATACTTAACTAGAATCTAAATTGAGTTATTATATATTGCCATAGGTTCCATCCAAACTATATTTAATGCTATGACCATTCTCCCCACTTTCCCATAAATACAAGATCAGGTCACTTCCATACAGGCTGCAAATCTTGTCATACACTTCTGCTCCATCCTCTCATTCTCTTACTTCATAATGACTTCCACCAGCCATCCGAAGTCTCTCCAGAGCCTCTTGTTTGGGGTCTTTCTTTTTCAGGAAGCTCTGTGCTGGTCTCCTGCAGAACACAGATATAACTAAATCAATATACAATTCATTCCATATTCCTTGACTGACTGATCTTCTTTCCTAAAGTATAAGGCAAAATTATTTTTGTTCCATTTCTCCCACTTCTACTATAGGCACCATCTCTCCCTACTATACCGGCTATCCCACAGTCACAGTCCCTTCCAAGAGACTATTATCCCACTGTTACTATAGACACCATCTCTTCCTACTATACCTGCTATCCCACAGCCACAGTCCCTTCCCAGAGACTATTATCCCACTGTTACTATAGACACCATCTCTCCCTACTATACCTGCTATCCCACAGCCACAGTCCCTTCCCAGAGACTATTATCCCACTGCTACTATAGGCACCATCTCTTCCTACTATACCTGCTATCCCACAGCCACAGTCCCTCCCCAGAGACTATTGTCCCCATTGTTACTATAGGCACCATCTCACCCTACTATACCTGCTATCCCACAGCCACAGTCCCTTCCCAGAGACTATTATCCCAATACTACTGCTAAATATAATTATTGTCCCCTAGAGGTGAATGTTATTTAGGCTTTCCACTCTTTGCTTTCTAAGTATGGGGCAATGGCCCTGGCTCAGAGGCTGTACATATAATCTATCAAAGAAAAATACTCACGCAAAAAAAAATTAAAAACATAACATTTATTATATCAAGTTAAATAAATTAGTATTTTAATTGATATAATAAATGTTATGTTTTTACTTTTAATTGCATTAGTATTTTTCTTTTTTATATTATATTTGATATATTACCTCTGTTGGTCACTAGTGGTTTCTCATGCACTATTTCTTACTAATTGCTCTGTAGCCAATTTAAATGAAGGATTTGTACATATTATCTAAACCCAAGTGCTGGTTACAGAACCTTTGTACCCAACAATAAGCCACTATTAGAGATGGACTCCTCTTAAAGGGGTTGTTCACATTTGAGTTAGCCTTTAGTATGATTTAGGGAATGATATTCTGAGACAATTTGCAATTGGTTTTCATTTTTTATTATTTGTGGTTTTTGAATTATTTGGCTTTTTATTCAGCAGCTCTCCAGTTTGCAGTTTCAACAGATTGGTTGCTAGGGTCAAAATTACTCTAGCAACCATGCATTGATTTGAATAAGATTGGAATAGGAGAGCGACTGAATAGAAAGATGATACAAAGCTGCAATAACGATACATTTGTAACCTTACAGAGCATTTGTTTTTTAGATGGGGACAGTGACCCCCATTTGAAAGCTGGAAAGAGTCATGAAAAAGGCAAATCATTGAAAAACTATATAAAAAAAATAATGAAGACCAATTGAAAAGTTGCTTAGAATTACTTAGACTATACTAAAAGTTAACTTAAAGGTGATCCACCCCTTTAACTTTCCCCCTAGGCCTCACCTGACTGGTTCATAGGGTTTCAGCTCTGGCTGAGGACGACTTTGATACATTTTGATGATTTCTTTTATTTGCTGGCTGGGTTGTGGCTTAGGGGCAGGTTTTACAACCGCACCCTTTTTGGATTCTTTCTTTTTGGGAACTTTGTCTTCGGGAACTTTCTCTTTGGAATCTTCTTCTTTGGGGTCTTTGGAATCATTGTCTTTAAGATTTGGCTTCTTGGGAGCAGGAGGCGGGACCTTTGGAGTGGGCGTTTCTGCAAAAATATTTTAATAAAATAATAAAGTGCTGTCCAAAAAACAATTCATGTGGAATTTGGGCACCGGGGCTATACTTTGGTGTTTCTTACTTGGCTTTGGCTTTGGTTCGGGTGCTTTTGGGGGTTCTTGGTCACTTTCGCTGTCACTGTCAATAATTGTATTCTGACCTCCTGTGTTTGGGAGGAGGATTTTTGAAGGGGGCTTCAAGGATTTTATTTTGATCTCTTGACTTCCTGTAAACAGATTTAAACAAAAGTACTGAGCCAAAATATCCAGCGCCATGCATGTTAGGTGCTGTACTTGCCTTACTACACACATTGCCTTACAACCCTGACACCACAACTGCAGCAACTACTTTGAGTGAACCCACAAAAATGGGGTCTCCGAGAAATTGCCCTTGCATGCACCACAGTGAAGAGCACAGAGCCACACCCTGCCACATGTCTACATTTAGTTCTGGGAAGTTGATACTCACCAATCCTTTGGAAAAATTTCCTCTTCTCTTCAAATGTTTGTCTTTGTTCATTATAGTCTGAATCATCATCATCATCATTATCAATTTCCCATAAAACCTGGGAACAGAAAGTACATTATGCTTTTTCAGCACAATCCCCAGAGGTATATGCTCAAGCCATGAGACTGAATATTTTGACTCTGCACTCCTCCAAAGCACTGTACAGCCCTACAGGCATCCCCATGACACATAGCTTGGAATGATTGACTTGGGGGGCAGGTATTTTCTGGAGGGGTTTCCTGGGTTAAAAGTATGTGGCTAATTTTATCATGAAGGGACATCTTACATAGCCACCTGGCTATGTCAACCCCACTCCAATTACTACACCCCTGCTATACCCAAATCCAGCCTCTTTCACGGAAAGCACAACAGTCCAAACCCCCACAGGAGTTCTGGATGCCCCCACATGTGGCAACTCTGAAGGAATCTCTGTAGGAAGCCCTGCCAATGACCTTTCTTCATTTGGTATATTTTACTGGTGGTTGCTAGTAGGGAACCTGGTGGGTGCAATATAGGATCCGGTGTTGTTTGGAAAAGCACATGAAGTCCTTGGGGTGGGATGTCATGCATGTTGACTTAAGGTGGCCATACACGGGCCGATAAAAGCTGCCGACAGACTGTGTCGGCAGCTTATTGGCCCGTGTATGGGGGCCCCCGACGGGCTTCCCCGATCGAGATCTGGCCGAAAGTCGGCCAGATCTCGATCGGATGGGACAGAAAATCCCGTTGGATCGCGGACGCATCTGTTCGTTGATGCGGTCCCGCGATCCGACTGCCCGTTTGCCGAATGCTAGGATCCGATCTTTGGGCCCTAGGGCCCACGATCGGATCTGCCCGATATTGCCCACCTCAAGGTGGACATATCGGAGGGAGATCCGCTCGTTTGGCAACATCGCCAAACGAGCGGATCTATCCATGTATGGCCACCTTTAGTTATTTGTTAGGGATATGGTTACCTTTGTTTCTTTATACTCTGGTTTAGGTTTGGCTGTTGGTGCTGGTGTCGGAGCAGCTGGTGCAGGTTGAGGATCTTTTGAATGTACAGGTGCAGGAGGAGGAGCAGGAGGGCTTGCAGGTGCAGGAGCAGAAGGGGGTGCAGGAACAAAATTGGGTTTAGGCACAGGTTTAGAAGCACAGACAGGAGAAGGAGAATGTTCTGGAGAGCGTTGAGAAGAATCCATGGATCGTGATGAAGGCTGCTTTTTCTGCTGTTTCTGTTGCTGCTGAGATATCATGGTTGCCTGAAGTGTCATCTGCTGGGCCTTAGATACAAATCAGAATAAGAAAAATATTCAGCAATAGACAGAAAGCAGGTGATGCACAGCACAGAGGCACAGGGCACCAATATATTCATTAGATCCAGCAGGTCAGGTATACAGAAAGAGCTGGGTGTGAGCTCACCAGAATCAGGGCCTGCTGGTTAATGAAAGCTTGCTGCTGGGCTGCCACCTGTGTGGGATCAGCTGAGGGCATCACTGGCTGGGATGCGGGCATTGCCTGTGGCATCATCTGTGGCATCATTGGCTGGGGCATCATGGGCTGAGCCATCATTGGCTGGGGCATCATACCTGAAAATAGCCATGTGTGAAGTAGGAATAGGTAAGTGTAGCCAAGTGAAAGATCTGCATCCAGCCAAAATTAGTGGGAAGCAGTACTGCAAGTGACAAACAGCCAATAAGTGATGTAACTTCTTACTTCATCATTCCCAAAAATGGCAGCTTATTGCTATAAGCATTTGGAAAAAGATCGCCAACGTGGTTGCCTAAACAACAAATGCTATATGGGGCGAAGGTTTTTTCTTTTAGCTCACCTGGCATTGAGGGCATCATTGGCACATTGCCCATCGGTTGCATCATCCCATTCATCATTGGCATCGAATAGGAAGGCATAGGAGCCATCCCTCCATAACCTGCACAAACAAATATCAGTCATCAGGTTAGCTCTGCTTAGTACATTGGAATACCTATATTGGTGGTATATACTTTGTTTCTCTGTTTCTCTCTGTACAGGCTATGAGCAAACTTAAGGGGCTGTTCCTGCTGAACTGTGCTTAGTACAAGGGAATAACTATAGTGCCATTGTTTTTTTGGCTTCTCTCTGTACAGGTTATGAGTAAATGTACGTACTGTTCTTGCTAATGCTATGCCAACACAGGAGGGCTTTGGAAGGGATAGAAAAAGGCTCGGACCAGGCAGGCTTTGAATTATTCTAGTTGATGAATACAGAGCAAAAATATTATAGTTTTCATTACCTGAGTATCCAAACATTTTACAGATTGTGGAAGATTACTTTCCTTTACATTCATGGATGGCCAGCAAGCTTTAGGTTAAATTGTACTCACCTGTAGTAGAGAAAGACCCTTGGCGATTGGGACCGATCCCACCGCCTCCTTTCATGCGCCTGTTGAGATTTTCTGCTGTATTCCAATCCTGAAACAGAGAAATGGAGTGAAAGTTGGAGTTACACATTATGTAATCTGAGCGGGTTTATGGTGGGGCAAAGAGGCCCCAGTAACGGAGACTCCAAATAAAGGCCATACAAGATGTGCACATTCAGTAGCATTTCAGGGGCTGATGCTAGTGTTAGTGCATATGACATCTATTATACTTATTAGCGTCTATTTCAAATTGTTGTGAAACTGAGCCCTGAATGTCATTTTCTCTGCTGGGCCCTAGAAGTTTCAGTCCGACACTGAGAGGAAGTGAAGCAGAAAGTGCTGCAATAAGAAGTGGTCATGTAGATTTACATATTGATTTATATAGATATAGATTTACAAAAAAGACCATTTTGCCCAAGGCTTTGTAGATGCAGAAGGTCCGCTGTGCAAACTGAAGGTGGCCATAAAATGAAGATATAAGCTGCCGCTTCTGTCCCTTCAGACTGAGTTGACAGCTTAGTATATATGGCCCAGTAACAGGATCAGTCCAACTTTACCCAGCATGTGGGTGGCCAAATTGGGCCAAGACGTGTATGGCCACCTTAACACAGGGGGAAACACTCAGAATTGTGCCCCACTGTGAAAATGATTGCTCAGGTAATTATCACGCGAATGAGTACCCGTGGGTGCAGGAGATAGTTCATACATTCATAGTAGGGCTCTTCAGCCCGGAAACACTAGAGCAGGGATCCCCAACCTTTTTTGCCCGTGAGCAACATTCAGATGTAAAAAGAGTTGGGGAGCAACACAAGCATTACAAATTGTTCCTGGATGGAGCCAAATAAGGCTGTGATTGGCTATTGGTAGCTCCTATGTGGACTGGCAGTCTACAGGAGGCTGTTTAGTAGTACATCTGTTTTTTATGCAATCAAAACTTGCCTCCAAGCCAAGAATTAAAAAATGAGCACCTACACATTTAGGCCACTGAGAGCAACATCCAAGGGTTTGGGGAGCAACATGTTGCTCACGAGCTACTGGTTGGGGATCACTGCACTAGAGCATCTTAAAGGGGAAGTAAAGTATAAAATAGAACAAGGCTAGAAATGATGTATTTTGTATGTAAACATAAACATGAATTTACTGCACCAGAAGCCTAATCAAACAAATCATTTATGCTTTCAAGGTTGGCCACAGGGGGTCACCATCTTGTAACTTTGTTAAACATCTTTGCCAGGTCTGGACTGGGAGTCAAAATAGACCCTGGCATTTAAAGCACACAGAGGCCCAAACAGCCTTCCACAAGCCCAATAAATAGTGACTGTCTATGGGACTTTACAGCAGTCCCTCTGGTATTTGCCAGAACCAACAGATTGCAAGTCCAGGCCTGATCTTTGCAAGACCAAGACTGTGCACATGCTCAGTGTGGTCTGGGCTGCTTAGGGATCATCATAAATTATCGAAACAGCACAAGTCAAATAATATCTGTCAGAAGCCAATACAGCAAGACTGATTAATAATCAGAATAGGCAGACTGCACTGGGTCCTGTGTTGTCATGTCATCTAATGTGGATTTTATAGTTTTTATATTGTCTCCTGCAGGGTCATGGTTGGCAGATGCATGGAAGTCACTGGAGGCCCTTTGGGAAACTTACCATAGAAGGAGACACCACATGATTGAACAGCGCGTCCACATAGTTCTCAAGTCCTTGCTGTCTGTCCAAGCCTGAGGAAAAACAGTGATACAGGAGACAATAACTACAAATCCCAGCATTCCCTGACTTGCTAAATCTGTAGTTCAACAACAGCTAGAATAAAGGTGGGCAAGCTGCACCCCTGTAGGTGTTGGGTGGCCAACCTTGACTTAGAGGAATGCTGGCGGCACTTGGTTGGGGTTGGACTGCCACTTTGATTCTTGCGGCGGTAATTTTCCCTTTCCTCCAAGAGGTGGAGCAAGAACAAGAAGATTAAGCTGTTCTAATGCAAATGAGCTGTACCTTTAGGGCAGAGACACATGCTCAGATTCGGGGAGATTAGTCTCGCAGCGAGGCAACTTCGGGCGACTTTGGAAATCGAAGTGCTCAGAGTGCCATCCCTCCAGCGATTTACATTCTAGCCGGCGAGAGGCAGTTTGGTGAGATTAGTCTGAATCTGAGCATGTGTATCTGCCCTTAGGGGACATGTTGGATTATTGGAATAGTCTGTGTGTATCCCTCCAGTCTCTGCTCCAGAATAGCTAGCCCATAATCAGTTCTGGACTGGGACTAGAGTTGCCACCCGGCCGGTATTTTACCGGCCTAGCCGGTAAAACACCTGCCAAGGCTGGGGCCGGTATTGCAAATTTACCGGCAATGCCCCTTTTAGCGGCACGCTGTGTAGCTCCGCCCCTTTTAGCGTCATGTAGCGTAGCTCTGCCCCGTTTTGGTGCCCGCCCCCCCAATGGCCGGTAAAATTTTTTAATAAAGGTGGCAACCCTAACTGGGACCCAAAACAGGCCCAAGCATTTCAAGTACACAGAGGTCCAAACAGCCCCCATCAGCCCAATAAATAGTGACTGTCTATGGCAACTTACAGCAGCCCCTCCGGCATTTGCCAGAACCCACAGATTGCCAGTCTGGGCCTGTCCATAATAATATACACTGTTACCTTTATGGGACTGCTACGTCAAGCACCATATACACAGCAATGATTATATGTATTTATATATATATATATATTATATATATATATATTATAAACATTTATTGGATGGGGGATTATGCGAACAGCAGAAGCCAACAGGCACCACAAAGTCTCATTCTTTCCCGTTTGCTCAGTCAATATGTAATATGAACCCAATTACCTTGTGGCAGGGATGGAGCCTGAAGCAGTGGGGCGGGAGGAATGGAGCTGTTCTTCCTGTGATGTAAGAAGAAAAGAAATTATATTTGAAGGTATAAAAGTACAGCTAATTATGTCTCCTAAGTATTCCCTCCCTAATATTTGTTTTTTAAAAAGTATGTAAGAGCATCCATATTGTTATCTTGGTATATAGAACAAGAGCATGTTCTATGTCTGCAATAAGCTGTGTCCCCATACTGTGCTGCAAAAAAAAAACAATATGGCAGCTCCCTCCCATATGTAAATACAATTCTAATAAAATTCCCTCCCATATGCAAATATACAGAGAAGGAACATTGTTTGCATGCAGCCCATTCTTTAATTTTTTAAGGGAGAAGAATAGAACAAACTCCTGTTTGACAAATTTAAAGGGGTGGTGATGATGTGTTTGTGTCGAAAATTTAAATATCCATTATATAAATAAGTTACTTGGGAGGCACTCATTCAGGGCAGTACAGATATCGGTACAATGATTTTAGTCAATAAAATGGCTTATGTAATTTTGGCTCCCTACACACCTATAAGATGGAAACCTTTTCTTATGCAACAGGATCAGATGTACAGACAATAGGCAGATAACATTTGTAACTGTACAAAGTATTTAAATCTTTGGTTTTACTTGTCCTTTAAAGAGGGATCTCCTGCCTCTCGGTTCTCTCATACCAATAATCGTGCTGTAAAGCTGACGTGAGTATTTTATAAATGCATAAATTCCATAACAATGCTCATCACTTATTATAATTCTTCTCTCTCATCTGGGCTGCAATGCACAAAACTCATTACAGGCATTATATATCCCCTAAATAAATCATATTGTTGTCATATATGTTATTTTAGTATTGCTTATTGAAGTGCTAATTGCAAATCTGCCCAATGATTTATGTGATAATGCAGCATTTACCGGAGAGCTTAAATACTAAACTTGCGCTATATATATATATATATGTCACAGGCGAGGTGCACGATCAATTGAAATGATACAATTGATGCAGGGATCAGCACACTCTAGTAAAGGTGAATTAAAGTGTTTTTATTTGTAACACAGCATTGTCCAATGTTTGAGCCCCACTTGGGGACCTTTATCAAGCATGATAAAGGTCCCCAGGTGGAACAGAAATATTGGACAATGCTGTGTTACAAATAAAAACACTTTAATTCACCTTTACTAGAGTATGCTGACCCCTGCATCGTTTATAATATATATATATATATATATATATTATATATATATATATACACCACACACACACAGGTTACAAATAAAACACTTTGCTTCACCTTTACTAGAGTATGCTGACCCCTGCATCGATTATAATTTATATATATAGTTTATTTATATATATATATATATATATATATATATATATTTATATATATATATATAGTATATACATACACACACACACAGGTATAGGATCCCTTATCCGGAAACCCGATATCCAGAAAGCTCCGAAATTAAGGAATGGCTGTCTCCCATAGACTCCATGTTATCCAAATAATCCAATTTTTTTAAAAACGATTTCCTTTTTCTCTGTAATAATAAAACAGTACCTTGTACTTGATCCCAACTAAGATATAATTAATCCTTATTGGAAGCAAAACCAGCCTTTTGGGTTTATTTAATGTTTAAATTAATTTCTAGTAGATTTAAGGCATGAAGACCCAAATTATGGAAAGATCCGTTATCCGGAAACCCCAGGTCCCAAGCATTCTGGATAACAGGTCCCATACCTGTATAATATATAATATATATATATATATATATAGTATATATATATATATAATATATATACTTTTATTGTGGCCTGTAAACAAACTTCCAAACACACAAACAGACCTGGAAATTTTAATAAAAAATTATACAAAACACTCTGATCTATAGCGTTGGGTGTTTAGTGCAGCTCAGCAGCAGCCTTGAGCACTAACAACCATCTGCATACATGTTCACTAAGGGTCGGGGCTTTGGAGGCTGAGATTTGTGCAGATCATTGGTGGGGTTTTGGCTTAACAGGTTTGGCCAGGGCAGATCAGAGTGTGCACAGGCATATTTCCCATTGTAGCAATATTTTATTAGTTGGCAGGGGCCAAAAAGTTACTAATTTACTAGTATGGGGCCACCTGATTCCTGGTGGTGGCCCTGTAGCCTATCGTCATCATTTTGCCTTACTACACCTTCAATACCACACTTTTCATAAATATATCTCTAGCTCTTTTGGCCCCAGGGTCCTTAACCCTGTATTTGAACCCCCTCTATACTTATACACACACAGGTCGAATGTGCAGAAGGAGTTAATATCACACAGTTACACAATGAATATACACACACATATACATCAGGCCATAGGTATACAAGACTTCTGAACACTGTGACAAAGTCCAAGCACAATTCTTTTATACTGAGCTATTACACACCACTCCTTAGTGACTGAGCTTTAGTGTTGCTGTAAACTTTTAATTATTCTCCCACTTCATTCTGACTTCCCCATTTGTTTGCTTTAAATACATATTTGTACAAGGATACATATCAAATAGCCAACTATTCACAGGCTGTAGAGACACAAGGTGTTGTTTTTAGCAGTGTAGCACACCGCACTATCAATGATTTGGCGTGAAAATATGTTATGACATAATGTGTTATCACAAGTAATGAATTCCGAGATGAGATATGGTACTGAATGAACTTTATTCAGCTACAATCCTTTCTGGGACCCAGGGGCAAAGATTTTGCCTTGCATAATATTGATAGAAGCAACTGGACTTGGTGGCATCCTCCCATAGAAGGTAGACTCAGAGCCAGAGTTAAAACGGGGGCCCCTAGACATGCAGGAAGGCTCAGGACTCCATCTGGTGGTGGTCATTTACATAAACCAGTTGTATTGAATTGTAAAGGTTAAAACTGTGGCCCAGTGGCAATGTGTTTCCCTTGAATAATATTGGACTCAATGGCATTCTCCCACCATGGAAGGTAAGCTCAGAGTTGGAAAGTGGCGTAACTACCTATATAGCAAACCTTACAACTGTGAAGGGGGCCTAGCCATGGGGTCTGCTGTATAGTAGCTATTTCTAAACTTGCTGGCTCCCTCATTTGCTGCTGGCTGGAGGGCAAGCTAGTGGGCAGGCCTGAAGGGAAAGGAGGTTGGGCTTGAACATGTGTGCCGGGCCTCTCAGAAGAGATATTTTTGATAGGGGGTCCAAAGCCATTTACTTTGTTTTCATCATAACCTTTGGTCCACTATTTTAACACAAACTCTGGTCAAATCCATACACAAAGCTGATGTTACACATATTAGTCAACCAGAAACTACCAAGTTGGAAAGAGGAAACACAGAGTGGTAAATATTTAACAAACCATAAACCTTTACTGCTGTGTTACCATGATTACTGCAGCATTCAGCAGTGAAAGTTCATCTGTAAGTTTATATGTTTCCATTTATATGGTGCCTCAGCCCAAAAAATACCTCCCTAGTCCAAACATTTCCAGTTAAAGAATTGCAACAATTTAGGCCAGAGTCCTCAGATCCACCTCAACAACACATAATTGTGGCCCAACACATGGAAAAAAACTCCTCCTCTCTGCAGGTGCTTAACATGCAAAAACCCCACCTTAATAGGGACAGTTGGGAGATGTAAAAAAGTAAATACAATGCTATCCATGGGGTAAATACCAGTACAGTGATATAACATAAGGATTTCTAGTGTATATGGGTAAAGAAATGCATGCAAGCTTGCCAGAGGAACCTGAGGAACCCAAGCCTTAGTGGGCCTCAGCCCTATCCAAGAACAATTTCCATCAGTTCTGTCTTATATCCACCATAGGTCATATGACATCTATTATATTTTTTTAGTGTCTATTTTGAATTGTTGTGAAACTGAGCCCTGAATGTCAGGTTCTCAGCTGGGCCCTAGGAGGTTCAGTCCGACACTGAAAGGAACTGAAGCAGAAAGTGCTGAAATAAGAAGTGGTCATATAGCTCTACAAAACAGACCATCTTCCCCAAGGCTTTGTAGATGCACAAGGTCTTAAAAACATTTTGCTGTGAGGCCCAGTATGTAACCTGGAATGAAATCTAGCAATATGAGAAGACAAAAGGTGATGGGGGCTAGGGTTGCCACCTTCAACCCCCCCCCCAATAAACAACTTCAAGTGACCTTATTCAATGACGGGATTATGACGTATCAGAACAGGGAAATGAGTGGGTTGGGCAGGAAAGGGTGGATGAGACCAGAAAATGGGTTAAGCAAGGGGTGGGAAAATGGGCGGTCTGGGCAGTGAAAAGGTGGTTCTTGGGTTAGAAGACAGGTCTAGAGGGGTTTTACCGACATCTACATTGTCGGTATATTTGTAACACTGGTTCCGGCTCTATCTGGTGATTTCCAGTCAAATACCAGCTGGATGGCAACCATAGATGGGACTGTGGGTGGCTGTGGCATTTAAAGAAAAGGAGAAGTTGACACCCAGTTTCACAAAGAGAGCTAAATGTTGGGATTAGTAATGTGCAATTTGGCACAAAACCCATGGGAGCCATAGGCCAGTTGAGTTTGGGTCGACATCAACACATGCGTTGCAGGCTAAGGGCAGTCTTGGGCCAAACCTTTCTTTCCTCCTACCTCACCTGCGACCTTACTATGCCCTACTTCCATATCCATCAGCCTGTATTTATAGGTGTTTGCCTGCTTCACCCTGCCCTCTTTGTGACACCAGAGATGGATGGCTCAGATGAGGGTCTATAAATACAGGTGACTCACTGGGTAAGGCACGGGTTGGGAGCATGTTGACTTTTTGTCGATCCAGACACGACTAGTTGTTTGGAGGTGCAGCCAAGTAAACTGCTTTGGATATAAAAACAGCTTTTTACATGATACTGTTGGATATGGTGGTGTAACGATCGCCGCCCGGAGCAGGCCCAGGAGCTCCGGGCGGCGCGTCCATCTTCGCCGGCGTCGCTCCCAAAATGGCGGCGCCCATGGCCGCCACGTGGGTAGCGGCGCCGGGCGATGACGTCAGCGCGCCGACGTCGGCGCAAGAGCGTCAATGACGTCAGAATGGCGCCAAATTTGAAAATAAAAACTCCAACTAGACGCCAGAATGGCGCCCAAGAATAGGATTACTTTCCTGAAGCATATCCTGGGTTCCCTGTGTGCCTTATTGCCTAATATTGTTCCTGCCTTGTATCCTGACCGCTTTGCCTGACTTTGGACTTTGATTGTATTCTGCCTGCCTGTGAACTCTTGCCTGATCCTGACTATTCCTCCGTTTAACCCTTTGGATACCGCGACCTTGTTCCCTCAAGAGGGCTTCCTCCTTGATCCCAGAACACCTCCCTGAGGGAGCTCCCGGCTCCCTGACATTATTCTTGGGCCATGGATCCTTCTGAGGAAGCCACACCTCATGTCGGACGAGCGCTCCGCGGACTGGCATCCCGCATGGAGGACTACGAAAACCAGCAGGTTCGCATTGGGCAAGCACTCGATGTCCTGCTGGCTCAAGTGCCTTCTGCGCCTCCACTGCTCCACCTACTGGGGATCCCCCCATGGCGGCAGCCCCCACGAACACAAGCTACCCGACAGGTGAGCCTCGCATTCCACCTCCCCTCGTTTCAGTGGGGACCACAAAGCCTGCAGGGGATTTGCCACGCAATGCCCAAATTCAATTTGAGTTCCAACCCACACAGTTTCCAAGCGAGCGTTCCCAAGGTGGGGTATGTGATGTCTCGATTGGAAGGCAAGCCACTGGAGTGGGCAACGTCTCTTTGGGAGAAGAATTCCCCGCTGACTTTTGATGTTAAAGACTTTCTCCAAGCTTTTCGTATAGTCTTGATGCTCCAGGTCGGGTTACGAACGCCCCTGCCCGTCTCTTGCAGCTCCGGCAAGGAAGCCGCAGTGTCAATGAGTATGCTATAGACTTCCGAACACTGATGGCGGAGACTTCCTGGTGTGATGACGCTTACAAGGCTGTATACTACCAAGGCCTATCCATCCGCATCAAAGATGATCTCGTCTCCAGAGAGACTCCTGACACCCTGGAAGGGTTGATCGCTCTATCCATTTAAGGTGGAGCACTCGTCTCAGAGAGCACCAGGTGGAGAGAGAGCGCAGTAGACGATTTTCTCCCATGTTGGCCCCTCGCTTTCAAAGGCCGATTCTGCAAACACCCGCTGTTCCTGTGACCCATGTGTCGACGTCTCCCTTGGAGGAACCCATGCAAGTAGGAAAGACTCGCCTCTCCGAGCAGGAAAGACTCCGAAGACGTTATGGCAGGTCTCTGTTTATACTGTGGTGGGCATTCCCATTTTGCCAACGCCTGTCCTGCCAAAGCCAAGAGTTTTGTACCCGAGGTATGTCTCAGGTTTCTCATGTAGGGGGCATCACTCGAGGTTCTCTGGAGAAGTATCAAGAAAATTCACGCAGGCTTCTCCTTCCTTTGCAGATTCACCTGGCAAGTAAGTCTATCTTCGAAAGGGCCTTCCTCGACTCCGGAGCGGATGGCAATTTCATGGATGCCTTTTTTGGCCGAACGCATGAAGATTCCTCTGCTTCCATTGTCTTCTCCCCTGCGAATTACTGCCATAGATGACAAACCCCTGGAGTTTGAATTCGTCACAAAGTTCACGGCGGAACTATCTGTACAAGTTGGGGCGCTGCATCAAGAAAAGCTTTCATTCTTCATCATCCCCCTGTCCTTCTACTCCAGTGATATTGGGTCTTCCATGGTTACGTCTGCATAACCCCACCATAGACTGGTCCACTGGGCAGATCTCTCGTTGGAGTTTATTTTGCCTGCAACATTGCCTTCCGCCAAAACCCCTCGAGAAGGTGAATGTCTCCTCTGCGGAATTAAAGACTTTGCCCTCCACTTACAAGGGATTTTCCGATGTGTTTTTGTAAAAAGTCTGCAGAGTTCCTTCCCCCACATCGCTCCTACGACTGTCCTGTTGAACTCCTGCCTGAGCTATGCCCCCCAGAGGGCGCACCTACCCTCTCTCTCCTGCAGAGACTACCGCTATGAAGGAGTACATCCAAGAAAATCTCCAGCGGGGGTTTATCCGCCCTTCTACCTCTCCTGCAGGGGCTGGGTTCTTCTTCGTGGAGAAGAAGGACGGAGGCCTTCGGCCTTGTATAGACTATCGGGGTCTGAATAAGATCACCGTGAAAACAGATACCCTCTGCCCCTGATTGCCGAGCTCTTTGACCAGCTGAAAGGGGCCAAGATTTTCTCCAAGTTGGATCTCCGGGGGGCCTACAACCTCATTCGCATCCGGAGGGTGACGAATGGAAGACGGCATTCAACACTCGGGATGGGCACTATGAATATCTCGTTATGCCCTTCGGCCTATGCAATGCCCTGCCGTCTTCCAGGAGTTTGTGAATGATGTGTTCCGAGATCTCCTAGGAAGGTTCGTAGTCGTATACTTGGACGACATCCTGATCTTTTCAAGGATCTTGAAAGTCATCGCTCCCAGGTGAAGGAGGTACTCTCTCGTCTGAGGAAGAACTCTCTCTTCGCCAAGTTGGAGAAGTGTGTTTTCGAGGTATCCAAGATCCCCTTCCTAGGATACATTATCTCTCCAGAGGGATTTGAGATGGACCCCGTGAAAGTGTCGGCCATCCAGGAGTGGCCTCTCCCACTGAGTACCAAAGCAATCCAGAGATTCATCGGATTTGCTAATTATTATCGACAGTTCATCCGGGGGTTCTCTTCCCGCATTGCACCTATCCTGGCCCTCATCCGAAAAGGGGGTAAACCCAGCCTGTGGCCTCCATCTGCTATAGAAGCCTTTCAGTTCTTGAAAGAGGCCTTCACGTCCGCTCCTGTTCTTCGACATCCCAATCCTGCACTACCCTTCTGCATCGAAGTTGATGCTTCTGAAGTCGGAGCCGGAGCTATCCTGTCTCAGAGACATTCCTCTGATGGAAAATTGCACCCCTGTGCGTTTTTCTCCAAGAAGTTCTCATCCGCAGAGCAGAACTATGACGTCGGGAATCGAGAACTCTTGGCAGTCAAGCTTGCCCTTGAAGAATGGCGTCACCTCCTGGAGGGTTCTGAAATTCCTGTCCAGATTTTCACTGATCACAAGAATCTGGAGTTCATACAGTCCCTCAAGAGGCTAAATCCCAGACAAGCCAGGTGGGCCCTTTTCTTTTCCCGATTTAACTTTGTTTTGACTTATCGCCCAGGTTCCAAAAATCTGAAGGCCGACGCCTTGTCTCGTAGCTTCACTCCGGTGGACCGTGACCCTGAGAGACAGGAACCAATCATTCCACCAGTCAAGATCATTGCCTCTCTGTATCCCCAATTTGCCGACCAGATTCTGGCTGGGCAGTCCTCGGCTCCTCAAGATACTCCGATTGGCATGGCCTTCGTCCCTCCAGAACTTCGCCTGGCCATCCTGCAACAAACCCACTGCTCCAGGCAAGCTGGACATCCCTGGTTCGGCTAAGACCCTTGAACTCTTGAGGCGCCTAGTCTGGTGGCCTGATATCCGCAAGGATGTAAAGGACTTTGTGGCTGCTTGTAATGTCTGCGCCACTTCTAAGCCTAGCCATTCCCGCCCCAGTGGGTTGTTACAGCCTTTGCCGGTACCCTCTCGTCCATGGACGCACCTCTCTATGGACTTTATTGTCGAACTTCCTCCCTCCGGTGGGAATACTGTGATCTGGGTTGTTATTGATCGCTTCTTCCAAAATGGCCCATTTCATCCCTCTGAAGAAGTTGCCCTCTGCGGTGGAGTTGTCCCAGCTTTTTATCCAGTACATCTTCCGCCTGCATGGTTTCCCGGTGGAGATCGTCTCCGATAGAGGCACCCAGTTTACTGCCAAGTTCTGGCGTTCCTTATGCAAAGACCTGGGAATTGTTCTTCAGTTTTCATCTGCATACCACCCGCAAACGAATGGGGCAGCTGAACGTGTCAACCAAGCCCTGGAGCAGTTCCTGAGGAACCACGTATCCCTCTGCCAGGATGACTGGTCTGATCTCCTCCCATGGGCGGAATTCGCTCATAATAATGCTTGTCATTCCTCTACAGGAAGGTCTCCGTTCATGTCGGTGTATGGTCAGCATCCTCAAGCTTTTCCCCAAGACTTTGTGCTATCTGACGTCCCGGCTGCTGACGACTCCGCAGCCCATATGTCTGCTATTTGGGCTGCGACCAAGTTGAACCTAGAGAAGAGTGCTCTTGTTCATAAGACTTTCGCGGATCGTCGTCGAAGATCCTCTCCTCTCTACAAGGTGGGTGATAATGTCTGGCTCTCTTCCAGGAATATCCGGTTGAAGATACCATCTCCCAAGTTGGTCCAAAATTCGTGGGACCATTTCCCATCTTGGAGATAATCAACCCTGTGGCTGTCAGACTCCAGCTTCCACCAGAGATGAGAATCCCCAACGTGTTCCACGTGTCTCTGGTGAAACCCGCCATCACCAACCGGTTCTCTGGCGGTCAGTCTCCTCCTCCTGCCATCTCAGTGGAGGGTCAACTCGAGTACGAGGTGGAGAAAATCCTAGACTCCAGAATCTCCAGAGGTCCCTTCAGTACCTCATTCAGTGGAAGGGCTTTGGCCCTGAAGAATGCTCCTGGGAAGGACACCGTGATGTTCACGCTCCTCGTCTGGTGAGGGAGTTCCATTCCAAGTTTCCCCAGAAGCCAAGTCCTGGTGGTCCAGAGGCCCCCCGTGAGGGGGGGGGTACTGTAACGATCGCCGCCCGGAGCAGGCCCAGGAGCTCCGGGCGGCGCGTCCATCTTCGCCGGCGTCGCTCCCAAAATGGCGGCGCCCATGGCCGCCACGTGGGTAGCGGCGCCGGGCGATGACGTCAGCGCGCCGACGTCGGCGCAAGAGCGTCAATGACGTCAGAATGGCGCCAAATTTGAAAATAAAAACTCCAACTAGACGCCAGAATGGCGCCCAAGAATAGGATTACTTTCCTGAAGCATATCCTGGGTTCCCTGTGTGCCTTATTGCCTAATATTGTTCCTGCCTTGTATCCTGACCCTTTGCCTGGACTTTGGACTTTGATTGTATTCTGCCTGCCTGTGAACTCTTGCCTGATCCTGACTATTCTCCGTTTAACCCTTTGGATACCGCGACCTTGTTCCCTCAAGAGGGCTTCCTCCTTGATCCAGACAACCTCCCTGGAGGGAGCTCCCGGCTCCCTGACAGGTGGAGCCAATCAGGAATATGTTAGAAGCTATGAAACCAGTGCAAAGAGTGTGTGAGGTAATCCTTAGTTTAGTATAGACGGTAGAGTTGATAAATAGTAAGCATGTATGCCTATAAAACAGTAGTCCAGAGGGGATAGGATTCCAGCATGCATTTTGATGACCTTTATGCAGCCTTAATAATAATAAGCCACTATTACTTCAAAATAAAAATGTGGCTTTGCTAACTTTGCTCACCTAAACCTACAGGCTCCAATGACACCTTGTCTGCAATTCAAAACTGACACCATGCCCATATATTTTAAGGTGTTACTATACCTCCAAAAGAGCTGTTTGGCCTTCATCTGATCATCCCCATAATTAGATGCCTCACTGACCATAGGAAACTGGAGGTGTATTATGTAGGTAATACCAAGCAATCATGGACTGGAATAGGAAGAGGAGAATCCAATGATGCCTCATCTCCTACTCAAAACTGTCACCACCCCAATCTATTGTAAGTCATAACAACTGTTCTGTGCTTAGCCTTCACATGATTGTTCACTGACCAAAGATGGAGATGTATGTGAATTGTTCCAGCTCGTTCAAGAACCTACTAGGAATAACTCTCTTTTGGACCTTGTAATAACTAACAATACTGAACTCATCTCTAACATTTGTGTGGGTGAGCATTTAGGGAATAGTGATCATAACATGGTCTCCTTTGAGATTCTGTTGCAGAAGCAATTCTATAAGGGAGTAACTAAAACACTAAATTTCAGACGTGCAAACTTTGACAGTATAAGGGCATCTCTGCAACATATTAAGTGGGAAATGCTTTTCACAGGGTTAAACACAGAACAAAAATGGGAAGTCTTTAAAATGCTGCTTAATAAATATACTTGTCAGTATATTCCACTTGTAAGCAAGGAACGTCGTTGCAAAGCAAAACCTTTTTGGTTCAATAGAAGCGTTGGTGTTGAGGTGGGTAAGAAAAGACGTGCTTTTAAGGCTTTCAAGTTAGCTGGTACAGCCGAAACATTTATAAGGTACAAGGAGGCCAATAAATCATGCAAAGAAGCTATAAGGCAAGCTAAAATTGCTATAGAAAAGGATATTGCAGCAAGCAGTAAAAAAAATCCCAAATTATTTTTTAAATATGTCAATAGTAAAAAAATGAAGCAGGAAGGGGTGGGACCCTTACTATCAGAGGGGGATCAGCTGGTTGATGAAAACAAAATAAAAGCGCAGATTCTGAACTCGTATTTTTCATCTGTTTACACAAATGAAGAACCAGTAAGTGAAGGTTTCCTTCTTAACACTCCCAATTCTAGTAATACAACTAATGATGCATGGTTCACACAAGAAGAAATTCAAAAGAGACTTGAACAGGTTAAGATTAACAAAGGTCCAGGGCCAGATGGTATTCATCCCAGGGTAATTAGCGAGCTTAGCTCTGTGATTGCCAAACCTCTTTACTTAATTTTTCAGGATTCATTGAGATCTGGTATTGTGCCAAGAGACTGGCCGAATTGCTAATGTGGTGCCTCTATTCAAAAAAGGATCCCGTTCTCAGCCTCAAAACTATAGGCCAGTTAGTCTGACGTCAGTATTAGGAAAGCTTTTCGAAGGGTTAATAAAGGATAAGATACTGGACTTCATAGCAAATCATAATACTATGAGTTTGTGCCAGCATGGTTTTATGCGTAATAGATCTTGCCAGACTAACTTAATTTCTTTTTACGAGAATGTAAGTAGAGACCTCGATTCTGGGATGGCAGTGGATGTGATTTACTTAGACTTTGCTAAAGCATTTGATACAGTGCCACACAAAAGGTTACTGGTTAAATTAAGGAATGTTGGCCTGGAACATAGTATTTGTACCTGGATAGCGAACTGGCTAAAAGATAGACTACAAAGAGTGGTGGTAAATGGAACATTTTCTAATTGGACCAGTGTTGTTAGTGGGAGTACCGCAGGGCTCTGTACTAGGTCCCTTGCTTTTCAACTTGTTTATTAATGACCTGGAGGTGGGCATTGAAAGTACTGTTTCTATTTTTGCAGATGATACTAAATTGTGCAGAACTATAGGTTCCATGCAGGATGCTGCCACTTTGCAAAGTGATCTGTCTAAACTGGAAAACTGGGCAGCAAACTGGAAAATGAGGTTCAATGTTGATAATTGCAAGGTTATGCACTTTGGCAAAAATAATATAAATGCAAGTTATACACTAAATGGCAATGTGTTGGGAGTTTCCTTAAATGAAAAGGATCTAGGGGTCTTTGTAGATAACACGTTGTCTAATTCTGGGCAGTGTCATTCTGTGGCTACTAAAGCAAATAAAGTTCTGTCTTGCATAAAAAAGGGCATTAACTCAAGGGATGAAAACATAATTATGCCTCTTTATAGGTCCCTGGTAAGGCCTCATCTGGAGTATGCAGTTCAGTTTTGGACTCCAGTCCTTAAGAGGGATATAAATGAGCTGGAGAGAGTGCAGAGACGTGCAACTAAATTGGTTAGAGGGACGGAAGACTTAAATTATGAGGGTAGACTGTCAAGGTTGGGGTTGTTTTCTCTGGAAAAAAGGCGCTTGCGAGGGGACATGATTACACTTTACAAGTACATTAGAGGACATTATAGACAAATGGCAGGGGACCTTTTTACCCATAAAGTGGATCACCGTACCAGAGGCCACCCCTTTAGACTAGAAGAAAAGAACTTTCATTTGAAGCAACGTAGGGGGTTGTTCACAGTCAGGACAGTGAGGTTGTGGAATGCACTGCCGGGTGATGTTGTGATGGCTGATTCAGTTAATGCCTTTAAGAATGGCTTGGATGATTTTTTGGACAGACATAATATTAAAGGCTATTGTGATACTAAACTCTATAGTTAATATAGGTATGGGTATATAGAATTTTAATTAAAAGTAGGGAGGGGTGTGTGTATGGATGCTGGGTTTTCATTTGGAGGGGTTGAACTTGATGGACTTTGTCTTTTTTCAACCCAATTTAACTATGTAACTATGTAACTATGTAACTATGTGGGAGATGATACAGAATAGTCACAAACTGAAAGAGGAGGGAGGGCAGAGAAGAGGAAGTTCTGGCTTGATTCCTTGAATCATACAGAACCCAAAATTAACAACTAAAGACAAATGTAACCCTCAGTGAATTCCTCTATAGTATATGTAGAGTTTACAAAGTAGCTCTTTAAAATATCGAAACATCATTACTCACATGTTCAAAGGAGGAGGACCAGGAGGAGGAGGAGCTGGTGGAGGGGCAGGTGGTAGTCTAGGAGCTGGGAAACCTGGATTCCCAAGTGGGAGTTGAGGTGCAAAATCAGGAGGGGGTTCTGGAATACCACTATCTCCAAACGGTAAATCTGTTGTCTCTGGGTTAGGAGGGACACCATCTTCTACTTCAGCAATAACATCCAGTAAGAAGTCCCCTCCAGGCAAATCCAAACACTGATCTCCATCTAGGATTGAAACTGTCCAACCTCTGGGCATTTCCCCCATACCTCTAGAGCGAAGAAAGGAAATGAGACAATTAGAGAGACACAGTCAGTAATTATGCACATTGAAATATTATATGGTGACCATACACAGATAGCCACTCTTGTTTGGCAAGGTTTGCCAAGAGAACGTATCCTTTTCCAATTTGGCAATGGAAGGGGACCATACAGAGGACAATAAAGTGCTGACTCCTGAAAGGCCAACTCAGCATGTTTCATTGACTCATTTATGGTTGCAGTATATACATCAGGGAAACAAACCCTCAAATTCCTATCAACAACAACCCTTCTACACTTTCAGTTGTTGGGGAATTCTGTAAGTTTATTATTTACTATTACTGAATGACTAGAAATGACCAGGATGGTCCTTTGTATGCAGTAAAATCCTAATGGAAGCAACATGTGCAGCAGATTATTAGGCAAACTCACCTAGACTGAAGCAGCCAGCCAGCAATCTGCTCCCCGGTTGTCCAAGAATCCACTTCTGTTGTGTATTTTTCATCTGAGAAAAATAAAAAGAATTTTAAAAGGTTTAGTAAACAAAGTTGAAATTATCATCATTCAGAGAAAAGAACATAAGGGGATAGTAATAGGGTAGAATTTTTACAGGTAATTAGGCAAGTTGTCCACCAGCCATGAAAAATTACAGAAAACAATTTGAGAATCCCAAAGGTTTTTCAACCAGAATTTGGGATCTCAGTCACCTCAGTCAAGCACAGGAGTTGTTAGTACAGGTGGTGGGGAGGACAGCATTGGGTCTTCCACCTGATGGCAAAATGCAAATAAGCATCCATGTGTGTAAAGTACTGAAAGCAATTATAAAGAATGAGGAGAAATAGAGCCCGATTAACATTGAGGGCAACCCTAGACATCCAGTCACTCCAGCCTTTATACATTCAATTTTTGGCTAATTAACCAGATTAGAAACATTTTTTTTATTTTGCACAGCCTATCGATTTACCCAGTTTTTATTTTTGCAACCCTTTTTGCAACCCCTAGGACATTCTCCTAGGTCTAGCAGACTCTATAGTAGTTTGTATGTTCTTTGCCAAAAAAGACAATGCATCAAGCTTCTTCACCTACAACTAAGTCATTTAACCCAACAAACGCTCCCTTTAATTAATCTCATGTACTTGGCTAGGCATGCAATAGGGAAATGTCCCACAAAACCTAGGGTCGATGGATTTGTTCTCTCTTAATATTTACACTTAAGATGGATCTGCTCATTTAGTGAAGTCATTTGTTTGCATAAATTATGTCACAATAGTAACATTTCTCTATAAAAAAAAGTTTGAGGTTTGAGAATGCTTTGTTATATATTCCCAGATACAATATGCTTGCATCTTGCTAAATCTGGTTCTTTACGGTATTACTTCCACTCTGAACGTGTCTATGTTTCTACAGAATCAAAGAAATGTGTTCAGGGCGAGTTCTGAGCCAAATGTGAGGAAGAGAAAGTAAACAAGATGAAGAGAAACATGTAAATAGAGTGTGGAGAAGAAGAAGTAGATAAGCAGAATGCCAATGAGTATCATAGGCCTGATGTGGCTAATTATAGGAAGTAGAATTTAGGAAAACATAGAAAACGATACGCAACAGGACATATATATGTTTGGAGAACAGGAGGTGCAACAGAATAAAAAATCATTTCAGGATTCAGATGAACTATTAAATAAGAATTTGATATTCATGGACTGAGTATTATTATTAAGAGAAGCTTGAGAGGCAGAGCCTAGATAACAGGTCCACCTTAGAAGAACATGAGCTCAGTAAGCTTGGTATAGATAACAGTAGGAAAACAGGTTACATTCACTAAAAGTAAGCAGGCCAAGCATGGGACATGGAAGGAATTAGGGGTAGAACTTGGTGGAATTTCCTAAAATAGAAATGGCTGAGCACTGATGTTTGCTTGCTGTCTCACCATGGTAGGTAATCAAATCCAACACCATCTTCCCCCTTCTCTCACTGGCTGTCCACTCCATCAGGGTGGGGGCATGGGAACGCAAGTTTTCAAAGGGTTTCTGGCCCCGAGACCCGCTTCGCAAAATTTTGTGCTGGCACATGGCTTTGTACCCTTCTAGGCCTTGGTCTGAGACATATCTGCAAAGAAAGATAAGCTTAGGCTGGGGAAAGAAAGTCCACAGTTTTAGTAGACTCTCCAGTGGTATTGACAGTTGTAACTTACTTGAGAAGGGGTTTCTCAAGAGTGGGGGAGGGTGTGAGACAGCTGAGCAGGATGGACAGCAGCAGCCATGCCCGTTGGCACTGTTCCTCATTGTTATTCTCCACCGTCAAACTTGCCACTTGACAAAGCACCTCATCTTTCAGTGAAGGTTGGTGCAGGCAGCGCTCAGCAATATAATTACCCACAATTCTCTGTTGCCAGGAGGGCATTGATGTGTCCCCCACAAACCGCAGTGCCTGGGATTAGCAGAGAACATGGGAGGTCATGGAGAGAAGGTTAAGCAGCAGCAGCTATTCTACTGTGTACATAGGGAACCATTATATTTCTCACCAGTTTATAAAGCTCAAGGGCAGCTCCATTATCATTCCGGGACACACGCGTCAGAGGATCAGACAATGGCTGCCCTATGGGGGGCAAGGTAGGATCCTGAGAGAGAGAGAGAGAGAGAGAGAGAGAGAGAGAGAGAGAGAGAGAGAGAGTTCATTTATGAAACACATCTAAACTAAGAACTGCTTTTATGACAATCTATTTCACCATGATATGTGATTGCTTCTGCCATACCTTGAAATACGACTGGATAAAGTTGGAGAATGGAAAGTTGTTGATGTCAGTGGGAAGAGATAGGGCAGACTGTGCCACCACCTGTGGAGGGGAGACCTCAGTGATCCGAGCACTCTGAGCATGGGACCGTACTACAGAGAGAGCAAAGAAAGAAGCATTTGGTTTTTAACTGGATAACAGGCCTGAGAACTTCTAACACCATGAGAAGTCACACGTTAACACAGTATCTGAAGGTCATCTACACAGACCATTTGGATACTGTTATTGGGACTGAGAACACCATGAGAAGTCACAAGCTCACAGTATCTCCAAGACAGAGTGTACAGATGAAGGTGCCTCCTCTACATGGACCCTTTGGATACTCACCTTCTGGAGAGTTCAGAAGAGCCACAAGTTCAGCCGGGATGGGCAGTTGTGTCAGGTCCTGTCCATGCAAGAGAGCAGAAGAAAGATAAAACTGACTGAACTTATGTTTGAATGCACAGCATCTGCATTTACTCTACAGACTCCAAGCAGACAGACACAGAAAGTAAACAGGACACATAACAAACAAAATGTCAAATGCCTAAAAGAAATCAATTATTAAAAGAAATCAGAGGCAGGTGCAGTTAGGTATAGTTTTGACTTGAGAATTCTTGGTGGGCCTACGTTATTTATTGCAAAACAGAAACTGAAGTGCCATATTATATCATCCAACATCAAGGAAACTTAATATCATCACCTATTAGTGAAACAGATTCATTACATGGTCACTAAGGGTGAGTTTCTATTGCTATGAAGGCTTCCCTTTAATCATAAGCAATAATGCCGAGCGTGGAATTTGCCACACAGGGTATTCATTAACATCACAGATCAAAGATCTAAAGATTTTCCAACACCCTCCTGCATCATAAAATAATTCCAGGGAGAGAGGCCAAGACAGAGTGGAAGACAAAAGCCATGGGGACCTTCTATCGATCGAGAGATGGCACCCTTGGAAATGGAATTGAGGGAGGGGTCTTGGGGGAAGAATAGTAGTAGAAACAATTAACCCTTGCCATTGTTTGTCAATCTACATCCTCAGACGGGGACAAGAAATGAAATAGGTGAGAGTTAAAGGGGAAATTTGTAAAATGAATTTACTATCCCTTGGCATATGTGCCTCAGTTAGGGTTTGCACCTGTCCGTTTTTGAACCAAATAGTTCAACTTTTCTTGGGTTAATTTTTCAATTCAACCTTCCATGGAACAGTCCACATACAGCAACAGCATGACATCACCATATGTCATGACCATGCCCCCATATGTCACTGCTTTGCCACCCCCATGTCAGGATTTTGCCAAGGTAGCAACCCTAGTTGCAGTGGTCTAATACAGAAATCAAATCTCTGATTGTTGTGAGTAACTCCCCTTTGGTCTAATTTAACCAATGTTGCTAAAGAGCCCAATCGGACTCCTGTATGTCCTGGGTTTTTCAAGACACTAATGTCCCAGTGTCCCAGGTTTCATTAAGCAATGTAAAAAACCAGAGTTCTAGAATATTTTTTTATAAAACACCTCTGCTAAGGAAAAGCAACATGGCAGCTCCCACATTTGTATGAAGAAAATAGATTAGAACTTCCTTTACATCTGGGACAGTGAGCCATTCAAATTTTGTAGATCCACAGCTCCTAACACCCATTATCTATCTATGGTATGGTGGGAGTTGGAGTTATACTTTATTTGTATTGTAAGCTCTTGCATGCAGGGAACTTTGATCCAATTTATTATTCTGTAACCTTGATTGGCACTGTATTAATAAATGATGATGATAAGGAAGGACACTAATCCCCAATGTAGGGAGTTCCTACTTCTAATATAATGACACAATGGAAAGAGAGCTGGCACTTACCATGTTGAGCAGGGAGTCCTGATCTGGCTCATTTAGCTGCTGAAAGAAACAGAAAAACATCTGAAATAACGTAAACCTCTAATGACTTTACCGAGCACCATCACTGTCCGATCAACATTAATTGGGAAACTGAGTCACACACACAAACTGCAGGTGTAACTCACAGTCTAACACACTCACACATTAGGATATTCACACACACAAGTGCACTATAACAACTCCCTGCCAGCTTCACCCTCTACTTGTCATTGTCTGACATACACACACAATCCATTGGTCAAGGTACCACCAAACACCCACCACCAAATGCCTTGCGGCTCCATGGCAAACACACAGCTCCCATCCCAAGCTCTTCTCACCTGGCCCTGCTTGTTACTGACTGAGGCAGCAACCTGACACAGCTACACACCCAGCCAGAGGGCAGCACGGTACAAAGTCCGTAAAGGAAAAGGGATAGAGCAAAGAGAAAGGGAATGACAAAGTCTCCTTGGGGCAGCTGTACTTTGACAGTTTAGAGCTCAGTAGGAGGGACAAGGGACAATAAAGATACATTCCAAGACTGAGTACACTGAATTATTTATATATATATATATATATATATATATATATATTAAATACAGAGCAAATGTCACCATTACTTTTCTATTTTTCATAGTCCTTTAGCATTTGTCCTGTTAGCAGCATCCACCCCCAAGCGGAATTCAATATCTTTCCAGCATGTGACCAGCTACAGATTGGGCTGCTCTATTTCCAAGAACAGTAGCTCTCAAGCAACATGTTGCTCTTCAACCCCTTGGATGTTGCTCCCAGTGGCCTCAAAGCAGGTGCTTATTTTTGAATTTCAGGCTTGGAGGCAAGTTTTGGTTGCATAAAAACTAGGTGTACTGCCAAACAGAGGCCCCTGTAGACTGTCAGTCTTCATAGAGGCTACGAAATGGTCAATCACAGCACTTAATTGGTACCTCTAGGAACATTTTTCATGCTTGTGTGGTTCCCTAACTCCTATTACATAGGAATGTTGCTCACAGGTAGAAAAGTTTGGGGACCCCTGTTCTAGACCGATAAGCCAGCTGTGGGGTTTTCTCACTGTTCTGATATCTAGAGGCAGTATTAAGTATCAAGAGTGTCCATACTTTACTAATGCGAGGTCTACTTTTAGTGATGTTGTCCAATTATGATCTATATCCATAAAAGCATTGTTAGCATTCTGTTCCATAGAAAATATTACTTAAATATTATGTTGATTTATGAGAGAATTTATATTGCTATATTTAACAGACAACCATATGTAACCTTAAAGGGATACTGTCATGGGAAAAAACGAATCAGTTAATAGTGCTGCTTCAGCAGAATTCTGCACTGAAATCCATTTCTCAAAAGAGCAAACAGATTTTTTTATATTCAATTTTGAAATCTGACATGGGGCTAGACATATTGTCAATTTCCCAGCTGCCCTAAGTCATGTGACTTGTGCTCTGATAAACTTCAATCACTCTTTACTGCTGTACTGCAAGTTGGAGTGATATCACCCCCCCCCCCCAGCAGCCTAACAACAGAACAATGGGAAGGTAACCAGATAGCAGCTCCCTAACACAAGATAACAGCTGCCTGGTAGATCAAAGGGCTATTCCACACGGGGAGATAGCGACGCGTTTGCGGTCGCGGCGACAAAGCGCCGCGACAGTCGCCGCGACCGGCGCAGGCGACAGTTTTGTATGGGCGCCTATGTAAAAACGCCTGTGCTAACCACACGAGGCGATGCGCTTTTCAACAGTCGCCTGAAAATGCCTCGCCAGGCTTTTTCAGGCGACTGTTGAAAAGCGCATCGCCTCGTGTGGTTAGCACAGGCGTTTTTACATAGGCGCCCATACAAAACTGTCGCCTGCGCCGGTCGCGGCGACTGTCGTGGCGCTTTGTCGCCGCGACCGCAAACGCGTCGCTATCTCCCCGTGTGGACTAGCCCTAAGAACAGCACTCATGAAAACCCATGTCCCACTGAGACACATTCAGTTACATTGAGAAGGAAAAACAGCAGCCTGCCAGAAAGCATTTCTCTCCTAAAGTGCAGGCACAAGTCACATGACCAGGGGCAGCTGGGAAATTGACAAAATGTCTAGCCCCATGTCAGATTTCAAAATTGAATATAAAAAAATCTGTTTGCTCTTTTGAGAAATGGATTTTAGTGCAGAAGTCTGCTGGAGTAGCACTATTAACTGATGCGTTTTGAAAAAAACATGTTTTCCGACGACAGGATCCCTTTAACATAATAAATATCTGAATGAAAAGCATGAAACAGGAGGGTGATTTAGACAAGCTGTTTGTTGACAGTGTCTTGAGATCTACTGATCACCAGCTAAAGGTCTACTGGTAGATCCCAATATACCTTTTGGGCACCTCTGAAGTAGATGATAAAGCATTACTAACCCCCTTGTTACTTTACAGATCAAAGTTATGAGAAATGCAGGGATGCTTGCCATGAGGCAAGGTGAAAACCTTATTTTTTAGTGTAGGTAAGTGCCATAGATAGATCTCTACAATAACCATCATTCTCCTGCCTGGATCAGAGACTGTGGACAGGTAAGGAGGGGGCAGCAGCACTGATCTGCCACTTTAGAGGACAAAATGGCTAAAGGTGCCTTTGGAAAATTCTCCAATGGTATCTTTTGTTTGGATTCATATATACATCAGCCAAGGTTACATCAATGCACCAACGTTTCACACATACACATTGGACATAACCTAAAAGGTGTTTAGTCCTCAAGACTAAAATGGCGGAATTTGACAGCCTTTGGTCCTTGGAGGGATGCCAACATCTAGAGAGCAACAAGTTGTACATTGCTGGAAAAAGATGTCCGATATACCTTAAAGTTCACTTGCCCTTTAATTGCATACTTTCAAAGAATGATGGTCAAGTCCCAAGGCATGGAACGTACAGAAATCTTTCTCACCTGAGAAACCTTCTGATGCTTTGAATGGACCTTGGAGATGAGAAGAACTGCCCCAAGCTGCACTCGTGTGTACTTAAGCTGCCTATAGCGCCTCCTGAAGGGGAACACAGGTAACACAAGTTAATCGACCAAGTGGATTAGCAATAACCAGATCTTATTATTAAAAATGAAGAGCCCCTCACCTGGCTTGATGACCTCTCACATGGGCCTGAATGACAGTAATTTTGTGCCTGTAGACTTGGAAGTTCTTGCGATTCAGGAATCCACGGAGGTTTCTCTGTAATGTGATGGCAGCATGTCTTTTTATCACATCTAGGTAACTCTGCAGCATCTCCTTCCCTTCCTCCTTCAGGAAAACCTTTTAAAGAAATACTGGGATCAGACATTTAAAGCCTACAGATATCAGAGGATGGTGGGAATACAGTATGTAGCTCAGAGACTTTACATGCTTGGACATCTCTATTGTTCTGCTTTGACCAGATTAAATTATATTCAAATATATTTTGTAGAAGCAAAATTTAACAGGTGATCGTTTGTGGCTCTGTTGAAGCACCTAATGCAGAAGACTTCACTGTATGGTGACTGTGCAGATGCCAGAGGGTGAGGCATACTGGTTAGGGGTCCTCTGCAGAAGAGTGGTTACATTTTTAGCCAAACTGTCAGCCTCTCCTACTGTGAACTGTTTTTTGTTCATAAATGAGAATATTAGATCACCTGATATCGCTACATGTGGTTTCTACTACGGAGTCTCCTGGTGATGATATTTTGTAGATCCACAGTCTTAGACGATCTGGTGCCTCTGTTATCACCTCTTAAGCCTTTCCTGTAGGTGGCATGGGAGCTCATACTCTGGATATTAGATTTTATGGAAGATGATATGCCTTATCTGTGTTATACATTGCTGATGCTCTACCATTAGGGCAGACATGGGTAATCTACTTAGGTGCCCTGTGGTAGAGGGGGCCAGACACATGGAATGGTGTAATTTGCTGGTTACTAAGTATGTGGGGATTGTTGGGTTGTGTGATGTATGGGTGGATCATGTGTAGGATCTTATAGCTAGTGCCTAGAGTAGGTCATTTTTTCTTCATTGGGAAGCCGTTCTACTTGTTGGCAGGATCCACTTCCCAGGTGGTTCAGGAGACCAGATGCCTAATAATGGGGTCCCCTTGGGGAATTGTAGTATTAATTAGTATTCTGGGGGCCTCATGATTACTAATGGTCGCCCTATGAAGAGACCACAAGCTTTTAATAGAAAACACCTTTCTCTACTTGCCTGTTGGAGGGAGAATCACACTATTCCTATGACCTTTAGTGTCTACAAACAGGAAAGTTGAATCTCCTTGATTTTACCTTTGATAGACCAATCTGGTAACGCTTGGACGGATCTCCCACAGCCTTGGTCAGGACAGCAGCGCAGCACTCTTGTTCATTTGCAAATGAGGCACTGCTTTTCACCAGGTAACCATATCTGATGGATAGAATAAGCATTTTCTTGCTCGCATTAAATGTTTCTTTGCATGTACTATTCTATGATCTGGCACCCAATCATCATCAAGTCACCATAGACATAATTGTGATGACATGATGTCATATGCCAAAGAATGAAGTCAAAGGCAGTCTGTAAGAAAGTATATGAGGCACAGCCCAGCTTTGTAATCTGAATGAGTCAAATGCAGGCCTCACCAGAGAAGTAGCTAAGAACACAGGCACTAACCTAGATACAAAGTCCTTCAGCGGGATACGGATAGGGTAACCCTCCTTCATAAGCTGTACAGTCTCTAAAATCCCAGAGTTTCTTAACTGGGAACTTACAAACTCCACATCAAATATACCTTGGAGCTAAAACAGAGAGACACCGGGTATCAGGGTTGTAGTGACATTGCCAGGTGACCTACACAAAAAGAATGAGAGACGAAAGATCGGAAGCCAGAGACAGAAAAGTAGCAAGAAAAGGCAACTAAGATTTAGAGCAAGGTAATGCAACATCTTCACAAGTTCTTTTAATGCAACCAATCTCTAAGTAGCATTTACTGGTCCAAAATCATAAAGAGGTGTAGGCAAGCAAAGCATGTGCCCCAGAGTGCAATGGCCCATGAGCTCAAGCACAGAGGGAGTAAGAGAGACACTGGGGTATATTTATCAAAGAGTGAAGTTAGAGATCACCACAGTCCTCTAGAGTGAAATTCCGCCACTCTCCATTCATTTCTATGGGATTTTTAAAGAATATTGTATCACTAGATGAAAGTGAAAGTTCGTCCTTGATAAATCTGCCTCTAGCAGACTGTGGCGATCTTTAAATTCACTCTTTGATAAATATACCCCATTGTAAGCAGATGAAGTGACCGTACAACAGGGGGCAAGAGCACGCAGCAATGGCAAACTTTGGCATATGGAACAAGTGGGGGCGGGGGGGAAGGTTGTTGTGAGAGACTGTAGTGGAGGAGGAGCAGAATGCTGGGCTAAGTAGTATTTGTCTTGGTTGCCAGTACTACTTGGTCTGCATCTGTACTGGTCAGCTGTTCATCGAAAGTAAGCATCCAGTTTGTTGCTATGGGTTACTAGACCTATTCAAATTTTGCACCTGTTTTGATATAAGCCCCATAGATGAAATGTATATTGTGTAAGGAACAGGAAGAGAGGTATACATGGAAGTGTAGAACAGGGACTGCAGCATGAGACACTTTTACCTGTTTTGGGTTGGGGGTGATGCAACGAATGAACAGTGTGTGACCCCTGCAAAAAAAAATTCAGATATGATTTGAAAATACTCCAAAATGAAAAATGATCTCAGCCTATCATGATCTGAAGCCCAGCAGTAAAAAATCAATTGGTCAAAACACAAGAATTCTTGGGATTTCACCTCTCCAAGCGACTGGTCAGCTCCTGTAGAGATGCCTGGAACCTCACAGTAAGAGTAAGCTCTTGCCCTTTACTAAAAGCTCCTGCCTCTTTCTGCTGATTGGCGTTTCTACCATGGGTAAAAAGTTCTGAAAGGATCTGAGAAAAACATAAAAAAATGTAGTGAGAGAGAGCAAATGGGGGGAGAACAATTATGTAGACTGGTATAAATAAATGTGGATTTAAATCAGTTGAGGTCCTCGGGGTTGGATTAGGAGCATTGAATATAAGGAAATGTAAACACTTGGGGAAGAAATTCAAGTAAAATTGCTCCCAGTCCTCTTCTGACCATTTTTACAATTTAGTTTTCAAGATACTAGCCATTTTTACACTACTCATAAAGTAAATCTAAAACAACAGTGCCACCTGATGCTGATTTTTCCATGTGGACATGGTAAGTAGAAAATTCAATTACAAAGATGGGGTGTGTGTGTATATTTTTCTTTTAGACCAAGGAAGACATGGGTTACCCGCAAGCGGCTTTGGCTCAGAACTTCTGTGGCTGCCATTGGTAGTCTGTCCCGATTCTTATTTATGAAATTATGGACCTGGAAAGATGAGAATAAAGTATCACCATAGGTTCTTCCTCACATAACTACAGAAGGGGTCAATAGACACAACAAGTCACCTGGTATGTTACTGGCCCAGCATAATGCTGGAGGGTGAACACAGGGAGAGGAAGCTTGGGTTTCATGTAACAGCTGTTGTTACCATGGTGATAGTGGCATTTCTGAAGGAAAGTGTGGTCCGTGGCCTAAAAGATAAAGACCATTGAGTAATCATGGAATATGTTGTGCCTTAACTACCTACACAATGGAAATCTGTGCTCTTCTAAAATATAGTACAGACTAGTGATCATCAAATTTATTCACCAGCCATGGATTCGCTGCGAAATTTTGGCAACGAAAATTCACTGTGGAAATTTTGCCACGAAAAATGCCCATCAGAAAAAACGCCCATTAACTTTAATGTATTAGGACCAAAAAGTTGTCATAAGAAAAAACATCCATTGACTTGAATGCATTTAGAGTGAGAAGAATTCAATTTGCTGCGCGTAAAAACGCCCATTGACTTCAATGTGTTTTGCGAAATTTCATAGTTTGCGATTTTTTTCACGAAGCAAAACGGGTCAGTTTCGCTCATCACTAGTCACAACAACCATAACAGTGAGATGGTCTGGAACAGGTCAAGATATACTCTCTTATCTCCTGGAAGCATGTCATGGTATACTTATCTAGGAAACTCTGTAACACAACTCTCTTACCTGGCACACAAGAGCCCATAGGTGTATACCTGTGCCAAGCCGCTCTGCTCTTCCAACATATGGAGAATTCCATGGGGCCGTTCAGTAAGAAGCCCCAGACAGGGACCCACAGTCTCTTGGGACAAGGAGGCCCAGCATAATCCTTCCCTTGCATATTCAGCCTAGGTAGGGTAGAATAGTAAATTAGAGGTCAGCACAGAGCTATGTCACGAGACTTCCACCATCCTTCTTTCTTTCTGGTTATACCTGTTCCTGAACAACCAATCTCTGTTTGCTGTAGTACTGTATGTGCTCATTGGCATAATTCCTGCACAGCTGCTCCAGACTGTTGACCCCAAGGTTCTGTCATAAAGAAATAAACTGATGAATGAGACTAAAGGAACTTGTGATCTGGGGACCTACAGTTGTACTACTAGCATACACACACATGAACTTGAAGTTAAACATATAGAAATATCACAGGGCAAAAAATTGTCAAGAAGTGTCCAACAGTGTAATTTTACTCCTTGCCTGTAAGGACAGGTAACTAAGTTCTCACTTTCTGCATTCGATCCGATTGCCATTGATGTGATTTTCTAAAAAAAATTTAATGTGTTTTATTTTTTACTATTACCTCTTTATGTTCCCTGTAATGGCACATTCTAGGTTGTATTTCGACTCGCTTAGTTAATATGCCATATTGGAGGTACTTCCTGGACAGGGAAACCCAATAAAAAGAGAGGACTGAAGGCCCAACTGCTTGTGGTAAGTATGGATGTTTAACAAAAGAAGTGCCCTCCCCAGTAGACAAGGGACAGATTACAAGGTGCCTAAAAAGTTAATGCTACTGTGGTTATAGTATAGTACCTCTCAGTTGCTGAATTTAAAGCTTATGCATCATCTTATTGCTGTGCTACCTGTCCTCTCATGTCTTGTTCACATGCCTATTTTATAAAACAGGCAAAATGCAACACACACACACACACACTACCTCAAATCCACAGATGTCTACAATGCTCAGAGTCTTATCCATCCTTTGTGGGTGCAACCAATCATTTCCTTTCTCCAGCAGCCAATTAAAAAGCAGTGAGTACAGGGTCTGGGAGATGGCATCCCTACAGTGCAAAAATGGTGAATGGATCATTTTCTGCTTCTATATTGTGTTTTATCACATATAATTCCTTTCCATTGACCTTGTCTTGTTAATTTATTGCTGTTGTTTTAAACCTTACCCAACGCTTAATAGCGGATGGAGTATGAGATCATAATTTACCAAAAAAGGGCTCTTGCCTCATATCAAGCAGCCTATTAGTATCTGCAACTCATGGCTAGACTTAAGATCCCAATTCCATTAATAGAAACTGTCAGTTGGCTACAGCAGTGCTCCCTGTGAATGTTGAAGCGTTACATAGTCTCAGGGAGGACAGCAAAGTCACAAGGATCTTCAAAGGGTTATGCAATGAAGACAAAAACTAGTTACTAGTTCTGCTGAAGAGCCATGACTTTATTTAGATGCTATCAGCAGTAAAAGGGTTTGACATTACCTATTGGCAAGAAGCTTCAATGTGCAACCCTTTGGGGTTCCCAGTCCACATTGAGGCTTGCAGTCTGTATAAGATGCAGAGAACAGTTCAGGAATATGAAGCTAGACACTGCTTGTCAATAAACTGTCACTTGTATTAGGAGAAAATGTACTTTTTCCATATGGAATTGTGTTGCACTAAATTATGAGGATTCCTAGACTGGTTCATATCCTCTCAGTGAATAGTGGTGTCATGAAAATTCAGTTACCAGAGACCACTTGAGTTAAAAGACAATTTATTTGACACAAGCTCTGTGGATCCTGAACTCACAAAGAGCCAGAACCCTGAACAAAGGAATCACAGAGTTTTTATAGACTTGTAAAAAGAGAGTTACCGGTGGGAGAGCATAGAGATATTGCTCCACAGCATAGAAAAACAAAGAATTGCTGCCCTCAAGGCCTGGAGTACTAGTGACCAAGCCTAGCTTGAGAACAGAATCCATCCAAGTTGGGCGGCTCCAAGGGGAATCTGCCTACACAGAATTTTATTCTCTCTCAATGGGAACCCCATTCAAGCCCAGCATGGTTCTAGACACTAGGGTGTTGTTGAAACAGTCTCAGACAGAATTTGGAAAGAGTTATTTTGAACAGCTCTTCAAAAAGCTCAGATATACAGCATCCATCTATATTTGAGTCAGTCTACTTGTACATCCCCAACTCACCGAACATCTATTGAAGCTTCAACAGACAGAGGAGAAAGAACCCTATCATAGGAGGTCACCTATGAGCAGAGAAACGAGATAAAGAAAACATTACTAAGTATCAGACATGGATGGTGCAATGTTATCTGCACATGTGCCTTGACTCTGAGTAGAAGTCCATATTACATACTGTGACTCTCTGGGTAATTGCTCTCTGAAGTCCTTCAGGGGAGATTTGTAGCAAGCTGGCCACAATTCGCACCTCAGTGGCACTGAAAGCAGCTGCCGTGCCAAAAGAATCCTTCTAAGAGCAAAATATATGTAATAACTTCACTGTAAGCAGTATAAATAAAGCCATACTATACACATTGCCATCAGAACACACCTACCTCGCAGGAGGTAAAGCAGATGTTGCCTAGCTGCAAGATGGCACTAAGAATGGTCCAAATAGCGGTCATCTCTGTGAATGAAAGACCAATGGCACGGAGGCATTTTCCTAATAGTACAAAGTCCTGTTTGTCATTCTTTCCCCGGACCTCACATGCTCGACCCTGAAAATAGTTAAGGGTAATCTCACCTCTAAGTTCATCCTTCACTGAAAAATGCAAATCCTAACAATGCTGCATCACTATCATCAGCCACAACAGAATGGAATTTTCAGCTGACCAAGGTTGTGAGCATGCACAGTATAGTACAATAATTCTCACTATATTGCACATGCTCGAGATCTGTAGGGGGAATTCCCCTATAGAAGCCTATATAAGGATGTGCAGAAGCTGTGCTCTTCCTCTTTGGCCTAGGAAGATCATGAACATACCTCACAACATTTTGGAAACACAAAGAGGGACAAAAAGATTTACAGAGCACTGCAAATTTTTTGACCATGCCAATTTTTGTGACCCCCTAATTACCATGTTCATTTTACAAAACTTGGCAGGTTGTGACACAACACATTTCTGTGTTTTTTATGTTATTACAGTTTTGCTAATGAAGGTGAATTTCCCCTTTAAGGATAAGTAAACCTTTAAAATAAGTAAATATGAAATTGATGAGAGTGATATTCTAAGAACTTTTGCAATTTACATTCATTACTTATTTTCTTCTTTTCCACAAGATATCAAGGGAAATATGTACTGTTACTATGAAGGCATTTTCTTACAACAGCGCCACCTGCTAGTCAGTTTCTGACCAATCTGACCACCAAGTAGTCAAGGAAGCTGTCAGGAGAAATAAAGAGGCTGCTCTGATGTTCTTCTGCTTAGGAAAGATGTGAGAAAGGTTTCTAATTTTTTTCCTAAGCAGAAGAACATCAGACCAACTTCTTTCTTTCTCCTGACAACTTCCTTGACTACTTGGTGGTCAGACTGGTCAGAAACTGACCAGCAGGTGGCAATGTTGTAAGAAAATTCATTCATATTAACAGTACATGTATCACTTAATATCTTGGGAAAAAAAGAAAAGAAATAATGAATGTACAATACAAAAGTGCTTAGAATAGCACATCAATTTTACATTAACTTATTTTAAAGGTTTACATATACTTTAAACTGCAAGTCACAGTTTCCCCAAGAGACCTGCTTATCTTAAATTATTACAATTGTTTCTTTGCTTATTTTAAATTGTTACAAAAGTATCTAAGTGCACCTGCCACATATTCTGGGCTCTCTGCCAAAAGCCAATTAAAGTTTTAGAAAAAGATCAAAGAGAAAGCCGGGACATTTCAGTAACAGGACTGCAGCTGAGCTATCAGAATCTGGACTGTCCCCCGAAAAACTGGCCAGTTGGGAGGTATGACTGTAGTAGGTGTCCGTCAGACAAGGGTGACCCTTTTACAGGTGACCAAAGATGGTGTTGCATGTAGGAGTGTATAGACTGGACTGATTAAATAGGCAACAAATAGGCACCCCACCCACAGTGTCGCATTACCTGGTTCAAGTAATAATAGGTCTCTGGTTCCTGAAGGTACAGTCTCTGCTTCTCATGATCAGGAAGGCCACAAAGCAATTCATAGAAAATATGGAAGCCCCTCTCTCCCTGAGCCTACAGTACAACAGACTCAGATGTTAGAGGCAAAATACATCTGTATAAATGGTGATTAATGATGTCATCAGCTATAAATGATGCTTAGGAATGTCACATGATCGCAAAAGGGAAATTTGTGTCCATCATTAAATATTTTTAAATGATAAAGCGCAAGAGCAATGGTTTTGGGCTTTTTGCTTACGGAGTCTTTATTGTAGTCTCCCGATTGAACGTCCAAGGTAAGATTATCCAAGAACATCACTGTACCAGGGCTTTACATTCCCATTCATCTTTTTTCAGGACAGAGACTTAAGTAAAGAGCTCTGTTACACCTTACCAGTAGACATATATCTGAATGGTGCCCAAGTTAAGGGATGGGTAGATTGCTGGAGCTGGGAAGTCAATTTACTTCTTCCGGTTTGATCCTCATTATTACAGCACTGTATTCACTGGGGCACACAGGTCTCTGCACTCCATTTTTGAGTGAAGGGCAAAAACTGCAGTAAACAGGGCAGATTGCTTTTAAGGGATGGTTCACCTTTCAGTTTACTTTTAGTATGGTATAGAATTGCTAAATCTAAGCAACTTTTCAATTGGCCTTCATTTTTTCTTTATAGTTTTTTTAATTATTTGCCTTCTTCTTCTTCTGATATTTACCAGCTTTCAATGGCGGCTCACTGACCCCATCTAAAAACAAATGCTCTGTAAGGCTACACATTGTATTACTTATTTTTCTATTCAGTCCTTCTCCTATTCATATTCCAGTCTTTTTCATATCAATGCATGGTTGCTAGGGTAATTTGGACCCTAGCAGCCTGATTGCTGAAATGCTACAAACTGAATAAAAAGAGCTGCTGAATAAAAAGCTAAATAACTTAAAAACCACAAATAATAAAAAAAAATGAAAACCAATGGCAAATTGTATCAGGATATCACTCTCTACATCATACTAAAAGTTAATTTAAAGCCAAAAAAAAACAACCTTTAATAGTTTAATGGTAATCTGTGCAAAAACATGGTGAGGGCCCATTTTTTATTTAAAGTAGGAAAATAGCCTATACTCTTTCAGGGAGTCAACTACAAGCACAAATTAGGACAAGGGGGAAAAAAAGAGACAACTGTTGCATGAATTTAGGTCATTCCCACAGTGGCCTGCATCAACAGGTGCATTGCACTTGTTCTTAAAGGAACAGTAACACCAAAAAATGTTTTAAAGCAATGAAAATATCAAGTACTGTTGCCCTGTACTGGTGAAACTGATGTGTTTACTTCATAAACACTATTATAGTTCATATAAACAAGCTTCTGTGTAGCAATGGCGGAAACTGAAAAAAAGACTACATGGCACAGGTTAGATAACACCATTATGTTCTACAGAGCTTATCTGCTGTGTAACCGGAGTCTTTTCTGCCTTTGAATGGCTGCCCCCATTGCTACACAGCAGCTTCTTTATATAAACAATAGTTTCTGAAGCAAACACAGCAGTTTTACCAGTGCAAGGCAACATTGCATTATATTTAATTAATTCAAACAAGGTTACTGTTCCTTTAAACATGTCATTTTAACACCAACATTGGAAATTATGATATGATAGATACTGAAAATTTTCAGTGCAGTGGATTCCAATATCAATCAAAGAGCAAGCACAATTGTGCTGTTACGGATACACATGGCTATTTATTGATGCAACGCTCACCTGAAACACAACCCGAGACTTCTCCAGGAGATATGGAGACACCATTCCTCCCACTACAGCACCACTAAAAAAAGAGAGGGGTGATAGTTATGGGATGACAAGAGGGGCACCATGAAAATCAAACCATCCAAGGTATTGTTTGTGTACAAAAAAATGTGGCATTTGCTTCTCATTTAGAGCTTTGTTATTGCACATGGTGAGCTGAATCTATGTGGGGGCTATATGAAGCTTTATGTCAGCGTGGAGGCTAAGGGCAAATATTAGATTTCCATTAAGGTCACTTACTCTGTCTCAATGCATCAAGGGGAAACTCGCCTTAGGTGGCAGCAACCCACAAGTTACCAGGGTACAACAAAAAGCTGCAGGAAAGGTAAGTGATGGGGAGCGAGGGCGGCAGCATCACCTCAGGCGGCTCAGGGGACAGAATGCAGTGGAAATTCCACCCAGGGGAGGATGGTGATGAAGAAGGATGGCTAAGCCTCCCTAAATCTTTAATATTATCTGCTAATGGTTTCACCCCAGTCTCAGGTTTATTGTAGATTGAAACAGGTTTCATCCATCTTTCCCTCCAGTGACATAACTAGATGTTACTGGGCACCACAGCAGAATCCTTTTAGGGCCCCAAAATATACAGAGGTTGTCCTGTTTAACCAATATATATTAAAATTACTCAATTAGGGCCTCATGGGCCCCCTCTACCTCCTGGGCCCCCCTGCAGCCGCAGGGTATACTTCCTCTGTAGTTAGGCCAGTTTCCCTCAATCCTGACCAGTTCCCCAATCCCTGCTGACGAGCCAACAATAAACACCCAATTTGCAATGGTGATCTCACCTTTGGAGATACAGCTGTAGGACTTGCCCAAAACGTGTGGAGTTCTCATTAAAAGCAGTTTTTGCATTTCCGAAGCTTTCCAGGACACTAAGGAAGTTATCGAGCTGTGAAAGGGAGTGTGGTGACACAGTGGGTGGATAAGGAGTAGATAGTACGCTTCAATTAACATAGATAGATAGATTATGGAGAACATGTTGTACTTCCTTCTAACCTGCAAAATCTTGTCCTCCTGCCTTGTGGACAAGGTTACCAGGTAGAGTGCTATGAGCTTCACTGCTTCCGTCTTCCCAGAACCACTGTGTCCGCTGTACCAATCACATTGGGGAGAGTGAACAAACAGCATACATAAACACTAATATGAATTTACAAAATACCAAGCCTTTGTGTTACTTAATGTTAAGTAACTGAAGCAAAGCCACTCATACATCTCTCACCTGAGCAGGATATTGGGAGCAACCTCGGAGGTCTGGGACAGGCTGTAGGCTTCCTCTGCAACTGCAAAGATATGACTGCGAGAAGGAGCATTCATTCTCCACTGCCATTGCCTGTGCCTTGAAACTCCTGCCCTCATACACTTCTTGCATACACAATAAGGGAGACCAATACCATTAAGGGAATTAATAGTTGGGAAACACAGTATCTCTCCACATGCTTGGAATTTGATAAAAAAACAAAGGGTGTGCTGACACCAGTGTTTATACGATAGCATGAAACACTTATGGGTTTTGTTTGAAAGACGGACCCAGGAACTTCCAAACAGACTGACTCAACATCACACACCCATTGGCTTTCATTGTGCCTCACTGCTCTTGGTTTGGATCATTTTAATATTGTTTATCACAACACATAATGGGATATTATATTTTTTCTAGAGGACGCAATAAAAGTTCCATTACTTTTTCACTAAATGAGTACCAATTACGAATTGGGCGGTGTATTGCTGAGTGAGTCAGTGTGTTTGCCCAACTCTGGGTCAGTTGTTTTCAGGATTGAAAACCACCCCTCCCCCCACCTAAAACTCTGCACTGACTTCTCCCAACCAATAAAAGAAAAGCAGGTAAGTGCTGGTTGGAGGAGGCGGATAGAGGAGGTTTGAAGTTGGCGGAGGGGGGAATCAGGGGCCTGGGGCAGGTGTGCGCGGGCCCCTGATCTGGCAGTCCAGGTGGCCCAGGACCCCCCCCCCCAGTCCGACACTGTTCAGAGGTAGAGTCCTGACATTGGGCAAGAGATATATGGTCAGTGGAACGGTGAAACTCTAGCAGATAGTTTTGGAACAAACTGCCTTTAGAAAAACTGTGTTGTCAAGTTCAAAACTAGACATGTGGCATCCCTATTTTTGTTTCAGCTGTGTGCCAAAGCCTTATGGTCAGGCTGAGAGAAGATAATAGAAAAGAAATGAGGGGTGTAAGGTTTTGAGTCCCTAACACAAAAGTCCAATACTGGGAATTTGCAGCTGAGAGCATTAGTTCTCTTAGTGCAGTGTTGGACTGGCCCACCAGGATACCAGGAAAACTCCCAGTGGGCCCAGGTGTCAGTGGGCCCCTCATGCTACTAAATATTTGGCCAATTTCATGGCCATTCCCAATTTCTATGAAAACAAAGAGGCTAAATAGACGGAATAATAGATTATAGTATGTAAAGAAAAGAGATTAGGAGAATAGAGGTTGAGCGAGAAGAGGAAGAATAACAGTACTGAGAGTGGGCCCCTGGTCTAAGGTTTTTGGGTGGGCCCGGGGTGTCCCAGTTCGACATTGTCTTGGAGTTGGGGAGAGAGGGTGGTGATGTCTACAGGGGGAGGCTGGTCAAGATCAAACCTTTATTTTCAAGGTAGTGGTGGCAAGACCTAAAGAATAGTACCAGTGGTGTTGGGAAGAGTACTAATGCTTTTACTACTTGTGCTTATGTAGTGCTGCATAGTTATTGCTGATCATATCATCATTCACTATACTATATGGATACTCACGGAGGTCTTTCCACAGATTCTCCATGCCAATAAACATGAGCCATATCCAGGCTGTGTATATTTAAGACTTTACATGGATTCACCAAGAGGAGCATGTGGCCAACACGTGTCTAGAATAGAAGGAGGTCAGAAGGTAGGGTTTGTGGGCTTGGTTTTAGGGGCCCCTTAACTGAAAACTTACAAGAATAAGAGCAACCAAGTCCCAAGTTACTGAGAGATGTAACAGCAGGTTTGTCTAGCTGGCCCTCCAGTTGTTGAGCTACAACTCCCACATTCCTCTAAGAGCCAAAAAACACTATGGTACAAGATACGCACATAAATGGCATTGCGATGGAATCTCCTCTTCAAGCAAAGCAGGACAGCACTTTCACAGACATCCCTGCAAGGCAGCAGGTTACTATTAATGTACAAAATAAACAAGGAGATTCACTTACAGGCTATTTACATTCAAATTTAAGGTTATGCAAATTAGCTTCTAAGCAGAGTGGTTCCTGGGTTCAGTTCCAACCAGTGTAATATCTGTATCAAGGAATCAAGGCACACTCAATTCAATGCTTCTGCAAAAAACTTCAAATTTTTTTTTAAGGTGAGATCCCAGCAAACGTTTCGGGGGCCAAGCCCCTTCATCAAGCGCTACTGAAGGGGCTTGGCCCCGAAACATTTGCTGGGATCTCACCTTAAATAAAAGGAATTTTTTTTTTTTGCAGAAGCATTGAATTGAGTGTGTGTTTGTTCCTATTTCTGGTCATAATATTAAGAAAGTTCTTATTTGCAGCAGAGCCAAAACTGAGCACCTCTCACTGGTAAATATATCTATATAATACACAAAAGCCATGAATATCTTGTAAATTATATCCTTATAAACGGTGAGTTCCGATGTCATAAGTTATAAACGGTGAGTTCTGATGTCATTTCTGTCACATGACTCACTGAAATTTGTGTATTATAATAAATAAAGTACCCCCAGTTGTAAAATATGAGGATATTAGAAGTTACCTCGGAGTTCCATGTCCTGTATAAAAACACTCGGCCTTCGGCCTCGTGTTTTTATATGGTCATGAAACTCCTCGGTAACTTATAATATCCTTATATTTTACAAGAGGGGGTACTTTATTCACTATATGTTGCATACATAGAAGCAGAAAGTAGTTTTTTGACTGTAAATATACTATCTATATGAAGTCTGCATACTCCACATTTGTATTTTCCAAGATCCCACTTTGCTCCCACACTCCAAAAGAACTGCATTCTGATTTAACTGATCCAAGTTGGCGGAAGACTAGACTGCTGATTTTGACTATTGAAACAATTTAAATGTCAACCCTCCTTGAGAAACACCTTTTAAAGGGGACCCGTCACACAAACAAAATTATTCCAAATCCTATTTTATCATGTTAGTCAAGGAAAATGAACTTTAATTACACTGTATAAATTATTTGAATATTGTTTCCATCAGTCTGGGAACTCATAATTATATCAACCAGGAAGGAGCCATTTTGTGGACACTGTTATTAAAACAAGCCTTGTATCATCTCAGAATCTTGTTTGTTGTGTAGGGGACAGGGACCCAATGTCCATCCCCATGCACTGGTTACACAATTAAATCGTTAAGAGAGCTGGGGGAAAGCAGGGAGAGCGGTGACATCTAGGAAGTGCTGAATGGAAAGTGAAAGTAATTGTTTGCCCCGCCTCTATGCCTAGTCATAGAGGCGGGGTAGGCAACATTTGATTGACAGCTGATATTTTAAAATGAGTTTACAACAGCTATGAATGCTTTAAAATAAAAAAGAAATTGGATTTCATATTTAATTTAAGGACTTTTATTATACAGATTTTTATGTCTGGGTGACGCGTCCACTTTAAGCTTATTTCTACCCTGAAAAACTGAAGTTCTCTCTTCATTCTGCCTTAGCACACCACTAAACACCCTGAACACCAATGGGTGCCACCTCCATATTGATGCCATTCATTAAAGGAATTTGCATCCAAACATGTTCGTGCCATATAGTTGCACGAATCCTGGAACTACAACCACTCTGATTGTGCTACTAATTCCAAGGTTCCCTCAGCAGTCTGTCAGTAGCTGCAACAGTCTTGCACCAAAAGAATCACACGTGAATGTCTTTCTAATGCCATACACTGAAATCCCCACTGAAATGTTAGTAGCAACTTGCACCCAATTTGCAAAAATGTGCACATGCAATTTGTTTAACATATAGGGTGCAATTGTGGTGGTCCCAAAGTGGCACTTGCCCCCTTGACGAGGCTGGGATTTTGAGTAAAAATGTTGCATTGTGTTGAAAAAAACATTGCGATTTGTGCTGGAAATTTCATTTGATGCCAATGTTCCCTCTAACTCGAATTCTTTTGTGCGCACATTTTAATTGTGTGCACATTTTTAAAAACAGTGTGCTAAGGTCATAATACATGTGTGTTCATTGTAGTTCATACCAAATTTGTTTTGTGCTCGCCTCAAAACTTCTGTGCATTTGGAAAATAGTAAGTAGGTAGGGTTGCCACCTTTTCTGGAAAGAAATACCGGCCTTCCTATATATTTATCTTTTTTCCCTATTAATAACATTGGGATCAGCCATCAATCAGCCAGGTTTAGGTATAAGGCAGCCCACAGAACTTCAGGAAAGTTTTTAACTCAGCCTAGAATTAAGTACTATTAAAGTACTGGAATTAAGTACTCACTTTAAAAAGCACAGGTCCGATACTTTGTCCACATCTGGGAAATCTTCTCCTTGTACCTGTAAAGAATAAAATCTTGTTTAGATATTGATTGGGAAGTCTAGAAACCCCCCTTGGATAGGTTTGGGGAGAAACCTGGTAGGCCCCGCCAACCCAGGCCTGTTCCCTACTGAGAATTAGGTCCAGGGTTCCCACAGCCACATGTGTCAATAGGTGCACTTGTGCCCAGTGAATAAGTTGTGCTCTGGAAGAGATGTAACCCCTATTATGAACATGCTAGATGCAACTTGCACCCAGTGTCGGATTTGGGGGTCCAAAGCCCACTGGGAAGCTACCTCAGGTCCCCTACACCTCCCCCCCTCAGGCCCCCCACAACAGCCTCAAAGGCCCCCTCTGGCGCCCTTACTTACTTGCTTTTTGTTCACGTCCATCTGTAACAGGTCGTCGGTCGAGTCCTCGGCTTCCCATCGGTCTCTGGTAGGCTGCAGAGTTTGAACAGTTTTTGGGCGAGGCATACCATGGTACATGGACCATTTGCTTAGGTTTTCAACAGTCAGCTGTGGAAGCAGTGTCTCTGAACTCAGCCAGCTGATAGAATCACCCCTTCCTGGAACACCTTGTGCCCAGTGCACATGAGTTGTTGCTTCGTAAGGAAGACCTGTCTCAGATTCTTCCTCTTCAGTCTCTGGAGTGAAAGATTCCACCAAGGAATCATTGACTAGTTCCCCCACTGGTTGGGATTCCAAATTTTCTTCCATTTCCTGTTGGTTTTCTCTGTGAGATAAAGTCTTCAGGGAAGTTATTTTAACAAAGAGGTTTTCACCTCTTTCTGATCTTTGATGAACTGTAGATCTGGAATCTACCAATTGCACCCTATCAGCCATTTGATGTTTCTTTGAGTTTGAAGAGACCATAACATCTGACTCATTTGGGTTACTGGTATCTTTTATTTCCCCCTTCTGTACTCTTGTTTGAGATCCTTTAGAGCTAGCAGGCGGCACAGACACAACCACTCTTTGCATAGTTCTTTGTATATTCTGCTGCGCTGCAGGAGAGATTTTAATTGTTTTGGCCAAGTGATGGATTCTTGGGAAAACAATAGCATATTTTGCATCCCCTGTACCTGTGGTTTCCTCCACCTCAGTATGTTCAGGTAACGCCTTGAAATTTTGTACCAGAGAGTCAGTTATCTGCTGTTCTGCATCACTGTTACCGACACCTTTCTCTAAGATTTTAGGATCAGAATCTTCTCCACCTACTCCAGCTCCTATGTGTGCATTAGGAACACCAGGGGTAGCTTGGTTGATCTGATTTACCAGCCTGGATGTGCTCAGTATCCTCATGGCAGTTCTTCTCTTTAGTTGACATTGCCGCTGTTTCTCTCTCTTTCTGAATGTCCTAAGTAACCATTCGGAGATCCCTATGGCTCTAGCAACGTTAGCCAGACGCTTTTTCAGGCTGGAGCTTTTTGGTGGGACCCTCCTCAACCACCCAGTCACCTTTCGAAATGCTGAAATTGAGCATGCAGGCTTAGAGTGTTTGCGGGTCTCAAATGTAGTGTCCAGACTTGGAGGCCTTTCCTCATTTGCCTTCTGGTTCCCCTTTGCTAAATGGTCCTCATGTCCCTTTGGCGTCTCCTTTGTGAACTGATCCTCGTGGTCCTGCTCTCTCTGTTCTGCTTTAGCTTTCCCGTGGCCCACTTTCTTCTGAACCTTAGACCGTGCACGGCTATTAGAAGAACTACTGGATACTGCTGATATACTAGATAGATGTTCTTTAGAATTCAGTTCATCCTCTGAGCAATTGTCTGCTTTTTGTGGGACATCATATGAACTTGACTGCACATCTTCCTTCTTGCTTTGCAACTTTTCTCTTGCTTCATTCTGTCTTCTCCTAAGACTGGTGATTATATGTGTCTGTGCTGTCAAAAGCTGCCATGGTTTAGTTGAGTGCTCTGGTTTGACATCTTTATCTTTCAGATGAACAGAGGATCTCTGGCTTCTCTTCCTCACATTTGTACGTGAATTCATGCTTGATTGAGACTGCAAATCTGCACTCTGAAGTATTCTAGAAGCCATCCTAACACCTCTTCTATGTTTATGGCTATTAGCACAGTCTGCAGATACTGTGTTGACTTTAATGTTGAGGAGCTTGGCTTTTACACCAGATGGCAATGGCCGTCTTTTAGCAACTGCCACCACAGATGGCAGTAGATTAATAGCTTTGCTGTCCTTTTCTTCTTCTGATTCATCATCTTTGGATCTATCGTCTGATGAAGAGTTGCTACTTGTAGTCTCATCTGTCTGTGATTCATCTGATCCGTCCTCCAGGCTTCTTGATGAACTTTCATCCCCAGTTTCGTTACGGCCTTCCTTGACATCCTCTTCCTGACCAATTTCCTTAATTTCCTGGTTTCTCCCCTTTCCAGTTTGATCATCATCAGGCTCACTTTCATCTGTTTCCTCTTTTCCTTCATCCTTGCTGTCCCATTCATTCCTTGCCTCATCTGCAGAGGAGTGTTCCATGTCATCTTCCTTTATAGAATGTTCTTCATCAGATGTTCCTGTAGAACTCTCACCTTCACTTTCACTACTTCTTTCTGTTGTCTGCTGGCTGCCACTATGTTTATTTGTGGCATTTTTTGTTTGATTGGCTTCTTCCTCACTGGAGGCAGAGGAGGTACCTTGGTCATCTTCTGTTTTGGTCTTTTCACTCACTTCATCTGAATCTGCATTTTCTTCAGATTCTGGTTGATTTGGTGGATTACTTACATTGTCTTCTTCTGTTGACTTATAGGAGGTTCTCTCTGAAGATGAAATTATTTTCCTGTTTTTTACATTTCTAGCTCTTCCTTCCCCAGTTGAATGAGGGTTTGTCCATTTTGTAGAACAGCCTTCTATTTGATTTAGGTTTCTGTGTCTTTTGGTTTTCTTCTCTGATTTCTTGCCTTCCATTGCTTGGGATGAACTATTTTTTAAATAGCGTGTCCTTCTCAATTTGTCTTCACCTACCTCAAAATCACTGTTAAGTTCTATGGATGCATGATCTGTTTTTACATTGGTTTTCTTAGAACTGTCTGAGGAAGATTTTCCTTCACTATTAGACTTAAGTGAATGTTGTACTGTTGTGGTTGAAGGCAAAGCTATCAGAGTATCATCACCATCATCAGTATGGGGAGATTTTCTATTGCTGTTTGTCACTGATAGACTCTCCATTTTTCTGCTGATCTCAGGCTGAGCATCTCGCCTTGTTTTAATTTTTTGTTCTGCTGCTTCCATGGAATGTGATGCTGGTTCTCCAGCTTTTTTTGGAGATGTTCTATGTATCCTTGGTATATCTTTTCCAGTACTGGCATTGGTTATCACTCCTTCTTTAGGCTTGGAGTCATGAAAGGCCTCCAGCTTCTTCTTGGATAAAGCTTTAACTCCCCTAGAGACAGAGCATGGCTGTTCATGCTTTGTTTTAATGTCAACCTGGGCATTTTCTGTCCTTCTCATTAATTTACGGTCTACCTCATTATTTGTTTTGAGTAAAGTCTCTAACTCAATATTTTTTGCTGGGATCTCTCTCCTACTATTTTTGTTGCTGGAAACATCTCTTTTAGGCTCAGATGTAACATGTACCCTAGTTTTATTTTTGTCTTGGACATCTGCCTCTGACTTGGTCTTACAAATAACACTTGTTATTTTAGATGGATCTTCTCTTTTTTTAGTACTTTTTAAAGCTAAACTCTGTTTTTCATTAATGGACTGCCTGTTTTCCTTTTCACTGGATGACTTTGTTTTTGGGGAGGTTTCTGCAAAACATTTACTGGTTCCATTTTCTTGATCTGACTCAGAGTTGAATGAAGAATGTTTTTCTTGGTGGGGTTCTGGTCTAACAGACCTGGTTTGGGATGAAGATTTTGTTTTAGACTTTTTAAACAATTGAAGCCCTTTCTCCTTGGCTTGAAGGGTGTCAGTGTGCCTCTCCTTGCTAGAATTGGTCGTAGCCTTAGGGCTGGGAACTTCTATATGTGAACAACTTTGTCTACTAGTTGTGGAAGATCTAGAATGAGCCACACTACATGAGCGCTCGCGACACTGAGAGCTGGTTCTAACTTTCCCAGGAGATCTCCCTCTGTCTGCATTACGTATCTTCTTTTCTTTCTCATCTTTAATGTTCAGCTCTGCTGACCTTTCCCCTCTCAATTTTTTTCCTGACTTGTCACTACCCTTTATTTGCTCGTCCTCAGGCATAGCACTTCTAACATGGGATCTGGGATTTCTTTCAGCAGAATTTGATCCTGGTAGTCCTTTCACCTTTAAGGATTTACTTTCTTTTGACCGCTCCCTTTTGTGATCTTCACACTTAGTTGCCGTTGTAACTTTAGACCTCGGCATTGCTGATGTAAGGTGTTGTGCTGTTTTTTATAAAAACCTGGTGAACTGAAAAACAACCAGAAAATATGCTCGAATAATCACACATCCCACATTTGGTTCAGTAAATTGCAACTTCTATTCAGTATACAATTATCGGATACTTTCTTCTCCTGATTATCTCTTTCTTTCTATTTAGGCAGGTATGGGAAGGTATAGGAAGTTCTAATAGGCTGATTGGATGGGGCATTCTAATCCCTATTATGAAGCTGTTGATGGGACACCCTCTTGTGGTCAAAATGAGAGTCCATGATAAAATTAATATCAATATGGATAATAGGGCAAATAAGGAGACTGTAGGTAGCAAAGTAAAGAATGCTTTACATCGTTCTAGAGCAGGGGATTATATACAAATGGATACTGATGATACTGAACACCCATTTGTTTATTCATAGTGTGCCAGTGGTTAATGTTGGATTAAGAGAAGGAAGTGGATAATTCACTATATATATATATATATACATATATATATATATACACAGATATACTCTGCTGTTCATATATGGTTACATTTGTGGTTGAAACCATTTACAGAAGATGCAAACGCAACATAATTATAATTAATTAATTATACCTTACAGTTCTGAGGCATTAAAGCTTGGAACGCAGACCACTCAGGTCAACAAATTACTGCACAGTTTAAGATATTACACGAATATCTACAGACACGAGATCAACCTGTATAAAAAGTGGCATTTGTTTCCAAAAATAATTTCCACAAATGCCCAAGGCCCTGTAGATTAACAAAGGAAAAATTACACTTCTAACTGGAATATATATATATACACAGCTAGAGAAAGTATATGTTCTATAGACGCTGTCATATACAGCATTAATGAAAAGAGGACTTTTGGTTACACAAGGTAAATGTGTCCAAGGCATGGTGGTACACCCAGAAGTATCTGTAGATAGATCATCTTGACACCCTCCTGTCTCATTGATACCAATGGCTCTGTATAGATATGATTATTATGAATTAATTTGCATACACAACTATTCCAGTGTTGTACAACAGAGAAAGTGTCAGATTCATGTTATTGGGATGTGCAAATAAAAGTGCGAGTTGTGAACTTCCTAAGAGTGTGCCAAGCTGCACTGAGCCCAATCTGTACTAGAAGATTTATTTGTATAGAGCCAAGCGAGTTATCTGCCCCATGGGCAACTGCACAACGAAACCCCATTCAATCTGGTGAGCAAAACCATTAAATGCACTTTTTAAAAACCTATAAGTGCCATCAGTACCAGGTTATTACTCTGGACCATGCCCTGTAACCTATAGATAATGAAAAGAGAAGCTAAAGCATTGTTTTATTGTTGGCACAGCAGACTTAACTGTGGCACAACAGCTCCCACAAGAACAAAAACAAGGCACATAAAATAACATTTAAATGAGAGCATTTTTTGCAGATCCAAATATGGAGGCTAAAGCCATCCATATACGTGAAGAGAATAAACAAACATACAAGATTCAGGGACTAATTCAAAGAGAAGTATCTTAGTCTCTGGGTTCCATTTTAATTCTCATCTCCCGGGGCTTCGAATGCTGCTGCTCGGATGGGATTGGCAGACAAGTTTCAGTATTCTTAATTACATGTGCATCTAAAAACAAAGTAGCAGCAAAATAAATATGGGTCTATGGTTTAGTCTCAGATCAGTTAGAAAGTACCCATGTACCTACCCCAATTATAGAAGGTACCAGCCAATATTAGACAAAAGCATGGTTCCAGTGCCAGTTGCATTGTGAGATGCCATGTAAGCCATCACCGAGGGATCACAGAAAAACCTGCCCCAAATCCCAGGAGCCCAAATGTCATGAACTTACCTGTGTGTAAGCCTCTTTCAACTGAACCTTCTGCTGCTCTAACTACTGGTCTAAATCAATTATTCACAGCCCCACAACAATAGGACAAACCGTGTCAAAGACCACATGCAGCACAAGTTAACCTGCTGCTGCTTCTCCACCGCTCCCAGGATTCTCTGCTGCTCCTCAACTCTATGGATGATTTGGGGACTTGTAGTCTCTTAGGCACAAAGTAATACAGAAAATAATCCGTCATTATTGTTTGAATAAGACAGTTGGTGGTCCTGTGGAATTTCTGGGGCTGCATCTTCCCCCTCACTCCCATCTCCCTTCCATTCAAGAAGGAGAAAATGCATTTTCTGCACTAAAAATTCTAAAATTTCCAGATAAAACACCCACCATCCCAGAAGTTTCACTTTTACAGGTACCAGGGGTGGAAAATATTTTCATCTTGCCTCGTCACCTGGCTGGCAAAAATAGGGACAGAATGTAATATTAATGGGGGAAGCAACTAAAGAGATAGGAAGGCTGCCAACCTTAGACCTTCTCAAAGGCAGGTTACCTACTGGAGGGAGGCATGGTAAGAAATTCCTTCAAGAGGTTTCCAAAAGTGTAGCCTTTCCCTCAGCATCACAGAAGCACTAGGTCCACTAGTCAAACACAATATTAAACTCCCTTTAAAGCCCTCCTCAGCCGAGCTTCCCTTCTTACATCTGGAGAACATGGGAGGTCAGTGGGCAGTTTTCTCCAGCAGTAGTTCTACACTTGCAGCAATACCACATGAAGAAAGATGGTCACATTGCCATTTGAAATAAAGGCTCACAATAAGGGACGTGCAACCTTAATTAGGCAACAGTAATATGTAAACATAAATTAAAGGCAGAGCAGCATATATCATTTTTATTACATCTTGAAGGCACAGAAATGTGGAGCCATTGGTGGCGTTTAAGTATATCCTTCATTTTTTCTCATGGGTCAGTGACCGGAAACCTGTGCATGGGTTCTGATGGTTTTTGAGAAGTGGTATTTTTAAGTGCACAGTGATTAGACAGTGGCCCCAGCAATGCATGGAAGCATGCAAAATGACCAGCTTATCTCATTCTCTCAACAGGTCTATATAGGGCCCTATCATGGTGCAATCCTTTGCCTGGGGGTTGGATGAGCCCAGTCTGGCACACCCACAGATTTCCCCGTGCAGGAAAGATGAGCCAGAAAGATAACACAGCGTAGCAAGATAACAATCATCCAAAACATGAGCTATGAATTAATCAGGGGCTTTTTGTCCTGTTAATGAGAGTGGGGCGCTCATGTTTCAGCGCTAATTAACTGAGACTGACATCAATTTAAAGGTCTCGTAACCCCTTCCTCCTCACTAGTTGTACTTCATTGTAAACCTGACCTCATAGCTTAAACTCAGGTCCTAAAAGCCTGGCGCTTGGATTTATCAAAATATATTGGTTTTCAGTGTTATGGACAACCTCAGGGAGAGACTGATCCAAGCCCTGTAACCCATAGCAACTAGTTAAGATTTTTATTTATTTATTTATTTTATTTATTTATTTATTTTTAGAACTAAAGCCAACAGAGCAGAAAGGAGTTTGCTCTTTTCCCAGTGTAAAGCGCTATGGAAGAATGGGTGGCACTCTCCAAGTACAAAAGAAATACCTTCCTGTTGCAGAGGTGCATTACAGTTTGGTTTAATAAGCAATGGCTTCAGCTAATTAGAAACTGCCCAGCCATGTTCACAACCCATGACTAGTGCACAGTTCGCAGGCAGGAATTAGAATCACAAAATAACCCTCAGTCGTTTAAGGCTGGTAAAGAATTTATTTCATGTTAGGAAAGCTGGTCCAAGTCACAAGCCTTCTGTGGTTGGAAAATGTCTTCTCCAATCCTGAAATAAGAAGAAGAGGTAGGTACATAGGAGTCAGATACTAGATGGGGAGACAAGTATGAACACTCCATAAATGTTATGCCATATTCTTACCTGGTTGCCTCCCAATTCTTGTCTTCTGTGCCGACTTCAGATCTCAGCAGCCAGATTGTCCTCAACACAGGGCAGCTAGTCCTCCAGAAGCACTGGCCAGCCCAAGTACTGACAGAACCTGGAGAGAAGGTTATTGCACAATCAGAACATTAAAGGCTTGTGAAATAACAACCATGTTCCTTCAGCTAACAGACAAATTGGGGCAGATCTCCATTCTATAGAAGGACTAAGCCAGTGCTGTCCACTGGCAACCCACATCCAGCATCCTAACCTCTCCCCCTTTTGTGTGGCCCCCCCACATGAAAGTCTACATGCTGTGACTACTTATGTTGTGTGCCCTTTAAAAGTTATCAGTACTGAGATGAACTGGCCCCTGCATTGTTTAAATTAGTGATGTGCTGGTCGCCTAAATCTGGACCCACACCTGGCCCAGCAGCAACTGCACATAACCTGGTGCAGAAGTGGCAGTAAAAACATTTTGGGCAGGGTGTACATAAGCTAAAGTTCAGCCCTGCAGGCAGCACCTGTACCCAGAGCAAACCGATATGGCAGATTTTGGAGCTGAAACGCAGCATTTTGCAAGGAAATCCACCCTGCACCTTCAGAACAAGGAGAGCAGCAGGGGCAGTGATTCTCCATTCAAAGTGCCCTTTACAGAATTATGTTCAAACTTTCAATAACCTGTCAAATTTTGGACATTGTGTTTAGAGGGTGCGACCATAGCATTTTCTTTGCCATACTGTAGATATTTTTGTACGTCTTGTTTTTGAAGTGTTGGGAGGTATGCCTAAAGCCCCATATAGTTCACACCTCATACCCAGACTGAAAGTGCCCACATCAAACTGCTGGAGGGGCATCAGCATTGTGTCACTGTATGTAGCAAAGTATGAATGTGTCACTGTATGTAGCAAAGTATGAATGAATTGTTCATCTTATAGTGGTCCTGATAGCTTTCCCTATGCTCCCTGTCAGTGGTGTAACACTTGGGGAGCAATTTGACCAGGGCCCGCACCCCTGCATGGCCCCCTGTCAGATCGCGCACCACTGATCCCAGCTGTACTCTGCTGCAGCCGCAGAAAAAAAAAAAAAGTGCACGGAGTGGGGCCAGCTGCACGGCTTGCACCAGGGCCCACCCCCACCTAGTTCCGTTACTACTCCCTGTGTGTGCCATACTGCCTGCCCTATGCTCCCTGTGTGTGTCATACTCTGCCTTCCATATGCTCCATGTGTGCCATTCTCTGCCTGCCCTATACTCCCTGTGTGTGCCATACTCTGCCTGCCCTATGCTCCCTGTGTGTGCCATACTCTGCCTGCCCTATGCTCCCTGTGTGCCATCTCTGCCTTTTTGGTGTGCTTCCACCATTAATGTGGATATGGTCTTAAAAAATCTTTTAAAACCACACCCATGTTACAACAAGGAGAGTGGTCAACATTGACTTCTATTATTGGCCTTCTACCATGGATACCAGAAAAATTCCAGCCCTTGGTACCACAGAAGTTGGACAGCACTGGACTATGCAGATGGAGCAAAGAATAGAAGAAATACAATGTGCCTACAAAATAATACAAGCCAATTAATAATACAAGCCAATTACCCTTGAACATGACAGTCAGACTCACCTCCACTCCATTTCACTGACATGGTGAAGGTTGGCTGGTCTCCATCTCCAATCACTCCCACCACTTTCCCCATCTTCTCATCCCCTGCGGCCCCTTTTGAGGTTTCCACAGAAGAGTGGAGGGAACCACTAAGCTGAGGACCCTTCACAGTTAGAGTAAGCACAGAACCAAGTTCATTCATCCATGTGCCAGACACATTACAGCGCTTTTTGTGGTGGGACTGAAGAAAAAAAAAAAAAAAATTAAAACAATTACAGTATAGGTCAACATTATCCATGGAGCTGAGATTAGTCCAAACACTAAACTACAGTATTCCTGAAATAAACCCCCCCCCCCATGTGCCCAAACGTTGATGTTACACCCCTCATTATGTAAATCACAGCCATCAGGGGGGGGATCATTGATGTAAAAGCCCGATATGTACTTGAGTGGGGGACCATCACTCTGCTGCCATGTAAAGCATGGGGACCAGTGGAACAAGGGAGAGAGAGAAACGCAGCCAGCAGGAAAGAGGGAGAAGCAGACATTGTTTGCCTGGCCCAGAATTTCCATGGCCCAGAATTTCCATGGCCTTCAGTCAGCAATGGTAGAGTCTTTAACAGAGCTGTATACACTCAATTATATGCAGTTGGGGGGGGGGGGCTTACCCCATTTATTCAACATACAAAAGTATCAATGTTTTGGGGGGGGGATACAACCATCCCTTCCATCTGGTTGTGACCCCCCAGAACTGTAGCAATACATGTTAAGTAACATGTCCACTAGGTTAATACTTTTGGTGTGTAGAATAATTGGAGTAAGCTCCCAAACTATATAAGCGAGTGTGTACGGCTCAGTTAAAAACGCCACTGTGACCCAAGGATTCAGCCGGCCAAACGGAAAGCCTGCACCACCAGTACAGTCTACAGTTGAATTACAGGTGTGCAGAGATATTAAATGCATGCTTCAATCAAAAACATCCAGTTAGGTTAAAAATAGTCTGAACACTTTGCATCAACTGTAAGGGCCCAATTCAAAGTGGCCAATGGCTCCACTGTACACCCCATCATGTGCATAGAAACCTCATCTACTCCAGGAGTGGCACCAATGTTCCACATTAAAGTACCCCATTAGAAATAGTCACTGTGCACTTAATAATTGCAGACTAGTTATTTTGTAGAAAAGTCAGTGAATAAAAGCCATTCTGCTAATAAGCCTGTCAGTGTAACAAAGAGTGGATTTTCATCACAAAATGCAGACTTTTTTACAACAACATCCACGGTGTGCATGGTTGGGCTGATCCCGTGCCTGGCAGCACTGACAATGTATTCAGGAAGCAGATTGGCTTTTCTCTGCCAGTGACTGCCATTAGCCTTATCAGGATGCTGTTGGCACTAGGATTATTATAAATATGCTAATGTGGTCAGCCAATTTAGCTAGAGCAATATACGAGAAGTTCCACATTACAAGATAAAGAATCCAATTCAAGGAATTATACTGCAGTCCACTGCTGGCCCCTGGGGTCTCAGCTTGGCCACATAAAACCACCTACCCAACATTCATTTATATAAACATACAGCTAGTGAGCATTTTCCTACTATAGGTCATCAGCCGACTTCTTGGCTCACAGGATACAAATCATTTGAAATAAAAGCTATTCAGATGGGTATAAACCCCCTAATAAAAAAAGAATCCACAGCAACAGTTAACACTAGGGTTCTTTAAAGGAAAAGCAAACCCAAAAGTTAAGCAAAAAAAAAAAAACCCTACATAGACCCCCTTCCCTCCTCCCCCGCCCCCCAGCAGATTCTGCCCAGAGGAGTCCACAGACAGTCTCTTCGGAATGAGACTGGCGCACACGCACTTGGGAGCAATTGTTCTGCTTTGCGACAAATGTGCATCCGCCGAGTCCCAAATCGCCTGTCCCATTCCTAAGAAGCGGCTGAAGATGGTGCCAGTGAACTCCGATGACTGAATCTGCACTGAGGGGTAAGTAAAAAGTTAGGGGCATTTGCCCAGGGCAACACTTATGTGGGGGGGGTAACTTTTGGGTTTGCTTCTCCTTTAGGCTAATCAGGGCCAGATTTACATAACAGGCGTTCCTAGGCCCGCTGCTGTTCAATCTTCCTAGTTCTTCCTTTGTGCACACACAAAATTTCTAGCATCTGGTCCCGAGTACTGGGGATTGGTGCACTGGGAATTCTAAAAACAGTTGTATCGCCGGCGATTCCCCAGTGATTTCTAACCAATGCAGGTGCGGTTGGGTGGAATGCCACAACCCTAGAATTCTGCCGCCCTGTCCACAAATCCAGGCCTGAAGCCAATGGCAGGGGTTGTTTTTCCCGCAAGTGCATAAACAGTAAAATACACACACACAAAATTCACCGTCTGGCAGGCTGATCCTCTACCAGTCAGCACTCATGAATTCCAGGAGAAGGCAGTGGATTCGCTTTTCTCAGAATCCCATCTGTAGATAAAGTGCTGGGACACTACTGTTTCTGTAATAAGTCAAAAATATTCAAAGACTTTTGTATAGAAGGAGAACCATTCAGCCTGAAAAAAAAAGCACAGGTTAGATAGCAGATGAGCTCTGTAGAACACAATGGGTTTAATAACCCATTAACGGTAATTAACCGTGTAATATAGTTCTACAGAGTCTATCCACTATGTAACCAGGCTGCTCCATGGCAGTAGTCTTTCTAGAGCAAACATCAGTTTTACCAGTGCAGGGCAAAAAAGTACATGATATTTTATTGCTTAACACACAATGAATTTATTTGGTGTTACTGTTCCTTCAAATTACTATATTTAGAACGTTTCCTATTTCCAGAAGATAAGGTTCATATTACATTTTTCATGTTAGTTCCCCTTATACAATACGTTAAGTCAGATGTACTTCCTCTTTAAATTTTACACAAACAATAAACCAGGTGATACCACTTTATTGGTGAAATACATTTTAAATACACACACACACTAGGGGTTATATTTATTAAAGAGTGAAGTTCCGCAGCTCTCCATTCATTTCTATGGGATTTTGAAAGGCGTATTTATCAATGGGTGAAAGTGAAATTTCACCCTTTCATACATATGCCTTTAAAAACCCCATAGAAATAAATGGGAAGTGGCGGAATTTCACTCTAGTGGCGGAACTTCACTCTTTGAATAATATAAAGAGACTGTAACAGGTACCAGCCAGCTCCAACTAAACAGGTACCAGCCAGCCTCATTCCTAGGTCAGATCTATTGGTTTAAACTCCAGTTAACTCCTTCTGCACAAAGCTGCTATTGTGGCACTTGGGCTACTGCCACGGTTCATCTGTCCCCAAATCCAGAATGGTGTTGTGGTCCTGGCTGGAAATATAGACAAATGCAATCTCCAAACATACCACAGGCAAGTACAGAGCAATAAAGACCTACCCATCACATGCACAGATTCTACTGTAATCATCCAGCTTTAGTGCACGTACCCATGGGTGCTTTTTTTTGTTTTAATGCATTTAGAAACACTTGCCGAGCATAAAAAAAAAAAAAAAAAAAAAAAAAAAAAGCATAGAGCAGCCTCTTTCTTTCTCCTGACAACTTCCTTGACTACTTGGTGGTCAGACTGGTGGGAAAATGACAGGCAGGTGGAGCTGTTGTAACAAAATTCCTTCATATTAACAGTAGATTTAACAAAATTCATTCATATTAACAGTAGATGTATCCTTAATATCTTGAAAATTAAAAGAAAATAAATAATGTAAATTAATTTTACACTTATTTTTAAGGTTTACTTATCCTTTAAGAGTATAACCAGGCAGAATTTTATAAAGGCAATAAACAGGGCAGACTTCTCGCAACTCTAAGTAAAGCCAAACGAAATCCCCATATGGGAGGGATAATACAGGGCCCTAATGGCTTAACTACTGATCAGACACTGATAAACGCAACATTTATGCAATAAACGCAACATTTATGCAATACCACCAAACACTATACTCAACGGAAGAAGATCACCCGAACCAGGGATTAGCGTTCCTACAGCGGGCTAACCTCCCTAAACTTAACAACATCGATCAGCAAAACTTAGATGCAGACATCACCCCAGAAGAAATAGAACAGGTCATTAAACTACAGGCAAATGGCAAAACCCCGGGACCGGACGGCCTGCCTTCCGAATTTTACAAAATCCTCAGGACTGAAATAACCCCCCACTTAACACAGGCACTTAAAGCCATGCTCAATACGTCAGTATTATGCGAGCCATTGTAAAATCTTGGGGCATGTCTTACCAAAACCCGGAAGAAACCTCACTAATGTAGCCTCATACAGACCTATCTCTCTGTTAAATACGGATTACCAAGTTCTGAGCAAGTTATTTGCAGACAGGCTCAAACAGCTTCTACCCAAACTTATCTGACCAGAGCAAACTGGTTTTGTTCAGGGCAGATATTCCACACAGATCAGAAACTTTATAGCTGCAGTACTCAAATATAGGGATTTTCCAAACCACACGGCTGCGGCAATTAGTCTCGACGCAGAAAAGGCTTTCGACCAAGTTACATGGCCACACCTACTTAAAGCCAGGACCAAAGTTTTGGTGTGTCAGTGTTCTATCAATTTTATTAAAACAATATACAAGGCCCCGCAAGCTATCATTTCCACACAAGGATTCTAACCCATTTACTATATACAAAGGTACTAAGCAAGGCTGCCCTTTGTCACCACTGCTGTTCAACCTGGCACTAGACACGCAACTTAAACCAGTTACAATATTTTAATGGGATAAAAATAGGCACAGCAGAAATGAAACTGTCTGCATATGCAGACAATATCATGCTCTTTGTAGCCAACCCAACTACTGCAATCCCACATATAATAGATGTGATATAGGATTTCGGGGCCATATCAGGATTCAGAGCTAACTTAGACAAATCCAAACTATTTGTGGCTGGGAGCCCCCCCCAGATGACAAAACAAAAGCAACAGCTACTATGTTTCAACAAAACAACTCATACTTAAAATACCTGGGTGTTAAAATACCAGCAGATATAGCACAGCTATACACACTGAACATAACAGAAACCATAGAAAAAGCCCTACAAGACTTCCAGAGCTGGGGAAACCTGCCAGTTAATTACATAGGTAGGGTTAACCTTTTCAAAATGGTCATCTTCCCGAGAATACACTATAAAGTGCAAGTGCTACCGATCTTACTAAAATCTACAGATGTCAAACTTAACAAAAGACTACAAGCCTTTATATGGAAACATAAAAAATCTAAATTAGCCCAACCTAAAGATAACGGAGGACTTAACCTGCCTCTAATAAAATACTATAACCTAGCTAGCTTAACACGCATCGCCACAGATTGATTAATCAAACAAACTCATACACCGATGTACACAGAGACCAAAACTTTGCGCCGACCCTCTCCTATCTATTGCATGCCTTACCTTCAGACATCCCTCCCCATTACCAGACAAATCCACTGATCTATAATACAATAAAAGCCTGGCAATTGATCAGAACCAGATTTGGCACATACAAATTCTCACTTTTTCGCCCTCTATTGAATAATAAGCAATTTCAAGATGGGCGAAGCGGACCCCTGCTTCCAAATTTGGCACTCTAAAGGCCTAACAACGATTGGGTCACTCCTTAATCCGACTACCAACACAATAGTTAAATTTCCATTCAATCTAAATATGGACTCCCTAATAGCCACATCTTTGCATATCTACAAGTTAAAAGCTATGTGGAGCGGGTACTTCGGAACATAAAGCCACAATTGGCAGGAATCCACTAGATATTCCTCACGGCATCTGCAGTATACGCCATTATTAGACCCACTATAGATTATAACTTACACGTAGAGGGCATATCGAGATGGTTAAATATCATACCAAATATCACTGCAGCATATGCAAAACATACAAAAACTTTGGCGTCTGTATACTTCCAGGACGTGGCTCTTAAACTCCTCCACAGAGCATAGGCATCGCCCAAAATAGCACATAAAATAGGTCTAACCCAGGCACCTAATTGTATAAAGTGCAACCATCCGATGCCACACTAGAGCATGCCTTGTGGTCATGCACTGCACTAAATACCCTTTGGAACCTAGTCTTATCACAAATCATGAATCTATGTAATATTAAGATAACACGGAAAAATCCGCAAATTCTATTGGGTTTATATCCAGCACCTTCTAATAACTTGACCAAAGGTAACATCAGACTAGCCGATGTGATGGTACTTACTGCAGTTAAAACTGTTCTGGAATTCTGGACTAACCCACAACCCCCTCCAACACAAATATGGGAACGTAAATTATTATATACCATGCAGCTTCAATGGGTCCTAGCACTACAAGACAAAGAATCCAAAGGTTCTCGTTTCTTTGATATTTGGAGCAATTATCTAAGTACACTAGAGGGACAAAAACACCTCAAACTGTTCCACTATACTAAATGGTGGGCAGAGGCTTCCCTCCGGGGAGAACTCACATGAAAACTCATGTTTAAAGGAAAGACGAAACTTGCCTTCCCCTACATCGCTCAAAGAAATTTGCCCTGTGCGGCATATGACAGACACTGTAAAGACCTCTGCCTTCCCCCCCCCCCCCCCCCTTTCCCCTTCATTCTTTCTAACTCTTTGTTTTGAGTTATCTTAAGAAGAATACAGGAAGCCATGCACTTTGGACGCGCAAAACAATTCGTGGATCTGTGGCTAATGCAACATATTCAATGAGAGCTTTTATATAATGTACATTTTTACAGTACCATAATGCATACGTTCTGCATGGCTATTTGATATATTTGTTTTGTTTCTTGTTATTCTTTTGAATAATAATAAAACAGTTTATACAAAAAAATTCAATAAGCTGATACGTTTTTAGAGCACAAACCTAATACTCCTAATGCATCTACTTCTGTTCAACGATTATAAAGACCAGAACAAAATCCAGGATGCAGTTCAACCGTATAAATGCAAGATTTTGCATAAAAGAGAACATGATGGGCACGGCCTTTAGACACTGGCCAGGAAGCCGATACCCCAATGAGCAGGTACAGAAGCATTAATCCAAAAATAAGCATTAATCCAAAAATAGTCATTTATATCCATACATTAATTAGGGCCAGGGTCTTTATATAAAAAAACAAAAACAAAGATTATAACGGCTAAGCCAAAAGCAGCTGAGATAAAGGCCATGTAAACTACAGTATATCCTATGTAAACTGCACCCTAAATACAGGCTTGGATTAGAGAGTGTGGAGTTTGTAGGTAGAACAAGGGAACATTTCGAGAACAGACATCTGCTGCCTGGCTAGACTAGTTGATTCAGAAGCATGCTATAGATTGCACTGGTTACTCAGTATGTGGATTTTAAGTTTTGTGCTGCAGGTCTCCCGTCCAGTCACTATTTAGCCATGAAAAACCTTTATTATATTGTAAAGCAATGTACCCTCTAAGCCAGGGATCCCCAACCTTTTGAAGTCGTGAGCAACATTCAGAAGTACAATGAGTTGGGGAGCAACACTAGCATGAAAAATGTTCTCAGGTTGCCAAATAAGTGCTGTGATTAGCCATTTGGTAGCCCCTATGTGGATTGTCAACCTACATTGAGACTCTGTTTGGCAGTGCACCTGGTTTTTATACAACCAAAACTTGCCTCCAAGCCTGGGATTCAAAAATAAGTACCAGCTTTGAGGCCACTGGGAGCAACATCCAAGGGGTTGGAGAGCATGAGTCACTGATTGGGGGATCACTGCTCAAAGGTGTGTAAAAACACAAAGTGTTATATTTATTCTGATCTGAGCACAAGTTCTAAAAACTGTGCACACAAAAGGATTTTTTTCAGCAGAGCCAAGAAAGAAATAGAGGGAACATTGCTGTAGTCTATTGGTGATGGTTGGAGCCACCAGGTCAGGCAACATTACAGAGCATACTGGAAATCAAAAAATAAGTACAGACTGAGACCACACCGAGCAACAGCCAAGGGAGGGGTTGGGTGAGCCACTACTCTAAAGAGACCAATTCACCCAAAAATCTATAGTTAATAGTACCCTCTGCTGGTCAGGTTTATGTGAAGTTACTACTTTTTACAAAGAAATACAATCCGAACGAAGTACACACAGGGACAGTCCGAAAATTTCACAAATCTAAAGGCTATTTTTTTTATATGAAAAATGTAGTGGTTGCACAGCACATACTTCCAGGATCTGCTCCCATACCAGCCATTAGGACACCAAGAGGCAATAGAAAACCAGAATTACTTACCAAGGTGTGACTGCTAACAACCAATACACATGCCAACACCACAACTTTCTGTAGCCAGATATCTGCCATCTTGACAGCACCAGATCCCAGACAGTGTGAAGCCTGAACAGGGTTTAAAATAATCAAGTCTCTTGATTGGATCCTGGATCACCTTGTATGTTTATTTGCATAATACTGGAAAGTGGCCAATAGAAGCAGCAGTCTGGGCATGGCGTCCTGACCCCTCATTCTGCTAATGTTTAACAATCTGTGTCCACACCTGGATGCTGTTTGAGTTTGATTCATGGACACCTGAAATCCATTATTAAGATTCTAATGAGTCTCAGACCCCTTGGGCTGCTGGGCTTCAAAGGGGTCGTTCACCTTTAAATTAGCTTTTAATATGATGTATATAGCGATATATAGAGACTAATTGGGGGAAAATTAGCAGTTGGTCTTAATTTTTATATTATTTGAATTATTGAGCTTTTTTTCAGCAGCTCTCCAATTTGGTATTTTAGCATCTATTTGGTTGCTATGGTCCAAATTATTCTAGCAACCAAACAGTGATGTGAGTGAGACATTGTTCTACTTTTGGCTAAGATCAAGTGTAGTACCTTTGGAACCACTTGGTCCTCTGGCTGGCAAGACCAAAGAGGAGTATCTGTTCTAATGATCCTATCTGAAGAACGGAGAAACCATTGGTCCTCTGGACTAGGCTGAGAAGCAGAAGCTTGATGAAAGCTGGGCCGCTGTGCTCCCATGAGGGTGGCCCCTGACTTGCATTTTGAGTCAGGGGAGATGCACATGCACCCATGCTTAATCAAGCTTCACTTCCTTTGCCCTTGCCATTAGTTGGGCGGGAAGTCTTTTCTTTTTCTGGCTGCCAACCAGAGCCTTGCAAAAGGCAACCAATGGCCTTGCACCGCCCACTCCAGCACCTTTTTTGTGTCTGGTTTGAGCACCCTGGATGGGGTCACGGTCTTTTGGCTGGACTCGCAGGCCATGACACGCCCTGGGGGAAGCTTCGGCAGAACCCAGGGTAGACGGGACTCCCCCTAGCTTCGGCGAAGGGGAGTCCAAACGTCCCCAAACCCCTTCGGGGGGGCGGGGTGGTGGGCCCTCCCTAGCTTCGGCGAAGGGGGACCCACCCGTTCGAGCTGTTCGCTGGCGGTAGCTGGGAACAGCTTGGGCAACGGAGCCCATGCCTTCGGGTAGGACTCGGAAGGATGATTCAATATCATTGGTCTATAAATACAGAGCTGTCATCCCAGAGATGTTGCCTCCCAGGAGAGCATGCAGTAGAAGTGACATAAATGCACAAACGCTCACTATGATGTTGATGGGCATGTGCAGTAAGAGACTGGGGGATTCTTTTATGCGTCAGGAGACCAGGTTTGAAACTCCTGAAATTTTCAGATGAGTTTACAGCTCTGTGAATAGGAGAAAGTAACAGTAGCATAGAAAGAAAATTAATAAAAAGTAATTATAATAAAATTGAAGCCTCACAGTGCAATAGTTTTTGGTTGCTGGGGTTAGTGACCCTAATTTAAAATCTGGAAAGAAGGCAAATAATTAAAAAAAAACAAAAAACCTATAGAAAATGGAAACTTGCTACGTTGCTTTATCATACTTCAAAGTTTATTTTCAAGGGAACCCCTCCTTCCTTTCAGCCGCAGGGGAGCGTAGGAGTGGACGCACTGAATTATTTTCAATGGGGCTGTACTCACACAGACGCATGTAAGCGCCGAGCGCAGTTAAAATGCAACATGCTGCGCACCCAACCTGCGTTTGCGGCTTACATGCGTCTGTGTGAGTACAGCCCCATTGAAAATAATATAGTGTGTCTACCCCTGCACTCCCCTGCAGCTGAACAGAAGAAAGCGCAACGCATCCCTTAGAGATTTTGGTACTGCCCCGTATGGTTTATATACAAAAGGAGGAATGTTGGAAAAATCATGCTGGCTATGAGGCTGCAGAGATATCAGGAAAGCCCTGCAATCTGTATTTTTTTTTTTTTTTTTGATTACACCCAGGGCAGCCATCAGGGGGGACAGGGGGGAGAGTTGTAGGGGGCCCCGAGGGTAAGGGGGGCCCGGCCACGCCACACTTACTTAAATTGCCGGGCCCCCCACCTTTCTGAGAGCTGCTGACTTCGCGAAGGCATGAACGTTTAAGGGGCCCTGGCCACCAATTTTCTTATAATGTGGGGGGGGGGGCCTGGCCACCAATATTGGCCATCAATTTTTTTTTCTCATGTGGGGTCCTAGCCACCAATATTTTTTAATGAGGGGGCCCTGGCCACAAATGTTTTTTTTATGGGGGGCCCTGACCACAAATATCTTTTTATTTTTTATTAACATGTGGGAACCCTAGCCACCAATATTTTTTTTATTTTTTTACTGTGTGGTGGGGGGCGGACCTGTGGGGTGGGGAGGGAGGACCTGTAGGTGGGGCTTGCGGTGGGCGCAGCCCAGGGGGCCCAGGAAATGTTGTCGTATGGGGCCCTGTGATTTCTGATGGCGGTCCTGATTACACCTATAGAATTGCTGAATTTTCAGCACAACTCTTTAAATGATCCATAATCAATAGCTTCCCCTTTAAGATTAGGGTTATAGGCAGATAAATCAGGTTGTTTTTTTTTTTAATACATGGGGGTTTCTAGTAGGCTCCGATTGGATTTCTTTGATACCAGTGTAAAATATTTTTAGAAGTGTCCCAGATTTTTCACTTGATCCAGCAGCCTTCATTTATAAATCATTTCCCAACCAATTTATGTTCAAGTTCAGGGCCCACGCGCAAGATGATTTGGTGGTGAAGCTGCCATGTAGTTATGTGCACAATAACATTTAAAAAAAAAAAAAAATGGATCCTTTTACAGGCCAATGGCTCGGTAACAAGAAGGATGAAGGGGTTCAGTGGTGCTCAGAAGTGACACATAAGGAATGGAATTGAGTGTAGTTTGCGGTGTTACAACGTGGAAAAGGCTTGTTGCAGCCCCGGGTGCATGCGATACCTTCTGTGAGGGTGCAGCAATACATATCAATGAAAATAGTAGCACTCTGGTTACTTGGGGTGATGCACCTTTAAGTTAACTTTTAGTATGTTACAGAAAGGCTACTTTTCAATTTGCCTTCATTTTTTTTTATAGTTTTTGAACTATTTGCCTTCTTCTTCTTCTGACTCTTTCCAGCTTTCAAATGATGGTCACTGCAATCTGGAGAGCTGCTGAATAAAAAGCTAAATACCTCAAAAACCACAACTAATAAGAAATAAAAACCAATTGCAAATTGTCTCAGAATATCACTCTCTACATCATACTAAGTTCATTTAAAGGTGAACATCCCTTTTAAGTGCCAAAGGCCATAGCCTTTTATCAAGTCTCTCGATAACAGCCCCAAAATGTTGCCTTTGGTACTGCTGCTGTTTTTATTGATTTGCCATAGGCAGTACGTTACCCCTGCTTTTCTAGCTGTGGTGCAGTCCTCGCTGTGCTTGCCCCAACCTTTATGGACACACACCAAGCACCCTAAATCCTGGAGCCCTTTAACAAGGAAATTCAGTGTGATGCTGCTTTACCCTTATTTTAGTAAGCGCTCAACTACATGTCACATGAGAAACGTTGACCTATATAAAGGGGTTAAAGGGCGGTTCACCTTCAGGTTAATTGTCTTTTATAGAATAGCCTATTCTAAGCAACTTTTCAACTGGTCTTTTTTTAATTATTTGCCTTCCTCTTTAAACTGAAATGGGGTCACTGACCCCAAAAGCTGAAAATACAATTTTATAGTTATTATTCGGTTGTATTTCTATTTAGGCCCTCCTCTATGTATATTCCGGTTTCTTTTTGAAACCACTGCCTAGTTTCTAGGTTAAATTGGATCCTAGCAAGCAGGATAGCCCCAAATTCAAAAGCACCTGAACAAAAAGCTAAAATAACTCAAAACATGCAAATAATTTAAAAAAATGATCAATTGCAAATTGAACAGCTTTCTCCACATCATACTAAAAGCTCATTTAAAAGTGAGCAACTCCTTTAAGACAGCTGTTTACAGGACATGGACGTGACATTTTCTAGACGAGCTGTGCGGCTAAGAGAGTAGTTAGACTTGTTTTCAGTGCAAGTGACATTAATGAGTAACCGGATACAGTAAACAGGGTGCGGTCTTATTACGGTTTCACCTTTGGCCAGGTGGCCACCTCCAGGGATTAACAGACAGCCCCATGACTCCAATATATTATACATTCAAGAAAGTCAAGCCTGATGCTAAACAATTAAATCTATGAGCAATCTGGCCACAAACATTAGAGGTAGGACAAACTCAAAAGATATGGTTGTGGGGTGGTCAAGCAGAATAATGTGTACGGTGGCCCCACCTCTAAGCAGAGCCAAGCTCCTCCACCTCCAGTTTTTCTGAGCAGTTTGATCCTTTCCGGGAGACAAGTGAATATCAACACCCACGTTTGTGGAAGAATTACATTTATTGGCCGCAGAAATGCATAAAGCAACACCATTAATATCTATTATAAAAATAGATCACCCGATGCATATGTCTGTACCTTGCCAATCTCCATTAAATTCGTATAAAAACAAAGTCGGTGTTAAAATGTACCAATAAAATGTAAAACCTCTAAAAACCAAAAGGTACATAATTTAAAAAAATACAGTCCCATTTTTTTGTGATTGTTTTCCTCCAGTGGCGCCTGCTCTGCACAGAGGGATAAGGCAGTAGTACGATTATCATTAAATAAATGAACAAATTCCTCTAGGAATCGCTAAAAGGGGATGTGCAGGCAGAACAGTTTGCCCTCAGCAAAGGCACGTGACAGTAAGTCCTGCAGGGAGGCTCCATTGTGCAATCAGTAATCAGTAGTGTCTTGGCACCGGGGCTTCAGCCCAGGATTTAGGTTCAGTCATTTGGCAGCATTTCACTCTGCTGAGAAGAGAGGAATAGTATTAGGTACAATCTAATACAACTAAAAAGAAGAAAACTTGGCCACAAATCCTAAAGCCCAGCGAGGAACCACCCCCAGGTTTATAGCCCAGGTTTGTACTTCCTAATCCTGGGCTTGCCAAGGACAAGCATTGATATCTATAGACCAAGAAAAGCGGTGCATGATAAGTCAAAGCTCCATCTAATGGCAAAATGGTTGAAGTTCAGCCTGTTTTTAGACTTCCCACTGAGCCTCACAATGATGTACCTGCCCCGTTACTCAGTCTGTGCCCAACGCTGATCTGCCGGGAACTCCTTTCGTTGTAACTTCTGAAACGAAAGAAAATGAAAAGAATGAATGAAAGAAAGCTTTAAGGGAACCGTGGCACCAATTTTTTTTTAGTAATCGTTTTTCATGAAATCCCTCAGTATCAGGTCTGTGGTAATAGCACTTAATTATTTCAGCTATTTCTAAATAAATAAACGTGGCGTGCACTCTGCAGTATGCAAAGGGAAAAATTTAGGGTAGGCACACAGACAATAAGCAGATGTACAGTTTATATGAAAAGCAATGGGATTTTACTGCTATTGAGAGTGACATTTACAGGCCCATTTGTTTTGGTCTAGTGTCCAATAAGATTATGCAAAGACCCTAGACTGTAGGTGATGCCTCCTTTCTGGAATTATGGAAGGCATGCAGGAGAAGTAGTTTGTTGCCATTCATCCTGAGAAGACAGTGGCTGATAAGGTAAAGCATGGAACTGAAAGAAAGAGAACCCAGTAACACCTTCATAAAGCTAGGGAGGATACCAGCAAAAGAACATTAGATAAATCCATAGGAAACCATCAATAATGGTATAGCGGCCCCTTAACTTTTTTTGTGCAGATGCCGGATTATTTCTCGCCTTGTGACTCAAGGTTTTGCATAGAAGTAAAGTTAGCTTAATCACCTGAAAACAAATATATTTAGTGAGGTAGGAAGTAAATTTCAAGTGTTAAAAGGGAGTGGTAGCAACCGTTACCCTTAGTGTTAGGTTACCTAGGGGAATTAGGGGATGTGTTCATGGTCCCAGACACATGGGATTCAAACCCAGACCTCCCTAAGGCCTGTGTTTATGTGCCTCCCGTTTAATTCTAGAGACCACCTCAATAGCTTCCACTAGTAATAGTTGCACTCACATTCTAGTTCCTTCCAGCGTGTTCTGGATTTCCTTCAGCATCTCTGCAAATAGAGAAATGGAATGGATCAAACCCAGGGAATACCCAACCTGGTGCTCCACCAACAATAGATTTTAATGTTCAGCATTAATTCAAATCCAGATTTGGTGCATTCCTTTGGTTAACCATTAAACAAACGCCACTACCTATAAAAAGGACTGGGAACAGTAGCGGTTACAAATGTTACAAACAGACACCCCTTAGGCCCTAAGTTGCTCTCTGAAATATATATGAAGCTGGGGAATTCCAAAATATGAGGATGTTTTATGGAGGAACACTTGTAAATGACATTCACTGTGGCCCTGAGGTTGAGCCCACAATGCAGGACAACAGCATGGAGTCACGTGATGTTGTAGGAGCAAGGCTACTGAAAGCATTCCTGCCTCCAATACAAACCCCAGTGGTTCTGTTATGACACAAATGGGAATGATGTAGCACTAATTCTGACAGGACTGGACTCTGTGTGGAGGGTGGACACCAGTTGAGTCAGCATGGGGTTGTCTTAAAATAAGCTTGGCATTCCGCACCTTTGCAGTTAGTCTTTGCAGGCCATCCACAACAGCAAGGAATGGCAACAAACATTCCCTTTATTCTGAGACACATCACCAAATGAGTAAAGTGAATGGAACCCTTGTGAAGAGCTCTACTTACTTTCATCATTTAGCAGCGCATGTTCCATAAGGGTGCCCTGGGCCTGGGAGTCTGAAAAAAAAAAAAAAAACGGTGAAGGGTCAGTGCTGAGGTATGGGGTATTAAGAGTGAATGAGGTTTTTACAGTGCAGAAGGGGGGGGGGGAGAGAAGTTCATCAGGGAGTGTCTATCAATAGTCACAGGGAGAATGTAAAAGCAACAGATAAAGGACAAATTTAGCAAAACACGAAGTAATATAGATTGCAATGAAATGCCAGACTGGCCATTACCTCCTGTATAATCCCTCCCAGACGACCTGTACAGAGAAGGAAAAAAAGTCTGGTTAATATGGAAAGCATGCAGAACACACAAAGAGCAAAATATAGTAAGTAAACTACCAGTCCCAGCATAATAGACAGTCCAACAGCAAGCTGGAATACAGAATGGACAGTGCTCACGCATGCTGCTGATTTATTGAGATCACCCCACCTGCTACCCACCTGGACCTGTCAGTTTGTTGGTCAGTGCTGCCCCCCCGTCGCAGCCGTGAGTTGCGAGGAAGCTCTGGAGGATCCACTCTGGCACGTGGTGCCACCAGCCAGCATGTGGATAGCGAAAACCTTTCCAACTCAGAGGGGGAAATTAGATAAAACCCTTAAGCAAAATAGAATACTGGGTTACGAAAGGGGAGTTAGAAGAGTCATGTTGGCACATAAGTGTTCAAAATGTCCTAAACTTATAGTATACATACCAAGCGTGGGGTTGCCCAATGCTCTACTCACCTTGTCCATGCTTAGTGAAGACACAAGAGGCAATGCCACTAACATCTTCCTTGCGGATACAGTCGTACCGAACCTGTGTCTTCAGTTGGGGCAGTGACACCACTTGAATATCTCCCAGATTGGTGAGAACGGTCAGGTGGTTCTCACTGTGCTCCTCGGACTTGCAGCTTCCGTACGTGCACACCGCCATCTTGCGCACTCGGCAGCCGTCTGTGGCGGTCAGTTTTAGCTTCAGTTTGCTACTTACTTTGGGAAGAGTAAAGATCTACAGAGAAAAAGATGCCATAAGCCACTCGCTCACCCTCCCATGGATGGATACTATGGCACCCTGTATCTGAGACCACAAATAGAAGCTGCACCTTAAACTGCTCCTCAGAGGTGACCAGTAGCTGGTGGCTGCCTTGCATGTCTGGGCTCTTGGAGAGATCATGAGCTGCCTCTAAAGGTTCTGGGAGAGGAACGCTGTGACCGTCCAGAACCATTATCCCCACAATTGGAGCCCGGTGCATAAGCTGGATTTCCTTTGCTGGAATAAAAATATGCATTACTGAAGGCTGACAACCTGCCCCTAAAAAGGGGGTCGACACCCAAATGCAAAATAAAAAGAAAAGGAAAAAAATGTAACAGAAGCCAGCTGATTGACAAATGTGATATTTGTTATATTGCTTCAAGAGTCATAACCAGAGAATAGACAGCAAGAACAAACTTTGCTTTCAACTGCAATTACATTTACAAATAACGATCTACAAATTTCCAATGGTTTGTTTTTTTGGAAAGTTGCTTAGCATTACATTGCTTTTCAGCGTGCAGAACATAGTTTTTGGGGTGGATAACCCCCAAGAACAACAATCATTGTGAGAATGGACCCCGAAGGACTTACCCTGTGCTGCTGCCACAGCTTCTTCCATTCGGCGCTCTGTAGGTGGCACCCGCAATGAAAACGCATACACTGTGCCCCCATTCGTCCCAGCCCAGAGGGAAGGTGTGTGTTTGGAGCCTGGCAAGAGAGACTGGTGTCAGTAAGAACAGGTAAAACAGAGTATAACCAAAGAAACACTGCATTCCAAGATTATGCCCCCAGATATGGTACAATCACAGTTCCCCTTTTGTAACTCACTGTCCCTCAGGTATGTGTCAGCAAAGTACAACATGCGCACAAATCCAGTAAAGGAATCCTCAGCTGAGCGTGCCTCTATCCGCCTCTGTACGGGGGCCAGTTCCATCTCCTGCAGAGTTTCTTGCTCAAATCGAGCATTGGCCTCTTGCACCTATCAAGAAACCGAGATGGAGCATAAAGCAATTAGTCCCTTGTATCTCCCCAAACTATCGGTGGCCTGGGATCGACCATCGATAAAATCAATAGTACAGTAATTTGCAACCCATGTCCTTAGTCCAGGTTCAGTCAGGGACACGGAGCTCTTACACTAAAAGACACTCTGTAGATCATAATCATTTGGCTTTATCAGTTGAAGGGTTCTTCTTCTTAAATAAAGGGGTGAAATGTTCATCCCTGTATGCAAGGCTGAATCTGCATGATTTAAATAAATTCTAAACACTGTAAACATGGGGCAACTCTGCAGCTCAAATATTTTCATTACACAGTACAAGGTAAAGTGTCAGGGCTTAGGGTACCTTTAACGTTACCTGCCCCACTCAGAAATGCCAGCTCACCCTATCAGGCCCTGGTCTTCTCTTATTGACTTGACTCCTCCGAATGCGGCGGAATGACTGACGCAAAGATTTTTTCAGAGATTTAACTCGTGACAGGGGACCTTCCAGAGCCATTTGATCACTGGCATGTAACGTGCACCTGTGAGCAGAGATACAACAATAATACCAACCAGTTGATAGCAGACCTAAAAAAAAAACACACCACTGGGTGTTGTTCAAAGATCTAGTTTAGCTGATCTTGAGCACTTACTTGGCTATTACTTGCCGCTTCTGCTGAAAGTCGTACAACCCAAAGCCATGACTGGTACCAAAGGCCAGTAGTCGCCACTCAGAGTGCAGGGCCAGCGAAGTAACAGCAGCAGGTGGCTGGCACTGCACCAGGGCAAAAGGCTGGAAGCCTGGAGGGAAGCGGACAGGGTCCTCCCGGGCACGGAGCCGTTCGTGGCCCTTCCAGCGGTAGCCTTCTTGTTCCTGAAGGAGGTCTACTAAGGTCTCTTCCACAATGTGCTCTGCAGCTTCGTCATTCAGCTCCAGAACCAGAACCTGATAATGGGAGATATAGGGGAGAATGTTAACCTTCTACGCTGTTAAAAGTCATCCCTTGCCAGTGGGGACTACAGCACCCATGTGATGCTACACAAAGCACTTTATGACTGCTATGCAGCGTTTTCCCAGCAACTTATTGCCCGGTGTAAAGCTGGTTGCACTGTAAGCTCCTCCTCACTGACCTGTCCAGCCGTGCCAGCCACAGAGAGGTAACCACTATATTTGCACAGGTAAATCTTCTGTATGCCCAGTCTGGGGTCATCACTGTAAGGGTCAAAGGAGCCAACCTGCAGAAGGAAAAAATATATGGAAGAACCCAAAATTGGACAAAGGTCTGACCCAGACTTATCCCTGTTGAAACACAAGCATATTGGATCACTAAGTTGAATAAATGGACACTCACTTTCCTCAGTGGAGGCCACTCTTCTTCCTCGTTGGAATTGACATTATCATTGTGGTCAGAATCAGTCTGGAAGACGCTCACTGTGTTCATCTTGTACATTAGCTGTAGGCAAACTCCGGAAGCATCCCAGAATCGCACAGTGCCATCCTCATGCCTGGGAAAGAGAAAAGCAAGTAAGACTCTAAAGGCACTTACCAGATGTCATGCCAGGCACACACCATACACTTTTTACAGGCAACTTTTGGGGGTTATTCTTCCACTGTACAGAGCACTGGTAAGGCCCCATCTAGAATATGCCGTACAGTTTTGGTCTCCTGCACTCAAACGGGACATTTAGAGAGGGTACAGAGAAGGGCAACTAAGTTGGTAAAAGATATGGAAATTCTCAGCTATGAGGAAAGAGTGGCCAAATTGGGGATGTTCACGCTGGAGAAGAGGTGCTTAAGGGGTGATATGATAACTATGTATAAATATATAAGGGGATCATATAATAATCTCTCTAATGCTTTATTTACCAGTAGGTCTTTCTAGCTGACAAGAGGGCACCCATTTAGATTAGAAGAAAAGAGGTTCTGCCTAAATATTCGTAAAGGGTTTTTTACAGTGAGAGCTGAGAAGATGTGGAATTCTCTCCCTGAATCAGTTGTACAGGATGATACATTAGATAGCTTTAAGAAGGGGTTGGATGGCTTTTTAGCAAGTGAGGGAATACAGGGTTATGGGAAATAGCTAGGGTTGCCACCTGGCCAGTAAAAATGATGGCTGATCCCAATGCCATTAATAGGCATGCCTAGGAATGCCATTGATAGCTCATAGTACAAGTTGATTCAGGGACTGATATGATTGCCATTTTGGAGTCAGGAAGGAATTTTCCACATTCTCAGGCAAATTGGAAAGGCTTCAGATGTTTTTTTTTCTCCCTTCCTCTGGATCACCTGGCAGTTAGGCAGGTTATATATAGACTTGAAAGGTTGAACTTGATGAAAAAAATGAACCTAATTTTTTACTATGTTTACTACATTGCACAGCATGTGCATTGTCTTCTTCCAGGCCAGCCATAAACACATATCACGGAAAAAATACTCATCCAATTGGTCTACATTTTCAAAGATTTTCTTAGAAATAGATGCTGTTAGATGGCCAGCACTACTTAAAGTAGATTTATTTTATTTATTTTTTATTTTATTGGGCAATTTGAGGCAATGGCCTAGAACAGTGCTGTCCAACTTCTGTGGTACAGATGGCCATCACTTGTTTGTGAAAAATTTCACATATTAAAACATACCCTTAGATCCATATGCCTTCTACCCCTGTGGATAACCCAGCACATGAGTAAACACCTTAGGTGCCTCTAACAACAATTTCCAAATGTTAACAACCCCCCAGAACAAACCCTATCAGGCTCATGTCCCACAGGTAGCGCAGGAAGAATAGGGCACACACAAGCTTGATAAAGGGCCTAGTAGGCTTGAAACGTTGCCTGTTGTATGCTATGGTCTGAATAAATTTTGCATCTTTTGCAAGTTTAACAGTGTGCTGCTGGTAATTTTCTTCTATGGACTGAGCTACATACAGTGACAATGCTGGTGTCCCGACAGCAGTTTGTATGAGGTGTGAACAGGTGAACAATGTGGGCACTTTCAGTCTGGGTCTGCGGTGAGAACAATATAAGTATTACAGGTGTGACCATGCAGGGGGGGTTACAGGTATGAAAAATGCAGGCGTTTACAGTCTGCATTTGAGGTGTAAACATTGGAAGGGCCAGTTAATATAAGCATTGATACATTTTAAAGCTTACACAAGGTAAGCGCAGTCAGCAGGCAGACTTTGATGTTGGGGGCCACACAAGAGGGGGTTATGTGCTGCCAGTTGGACAGCACTGGCTGGACAGCACTGACAGAACATTAATATTTAACTCTGGAAAGAGATTTGTTCAGGAAGCCTAAAGACTTGTAATGCCACAGAAGCTTCTGTTTGCTATACACTTGGACTTAGACCTCTGGCACTATGCAATGTGTTATCTTTCAGACAAAAGGAAAACACAACAGAGAGGAAAGAGATTTCCTCTTATAAGCCTTCAGCTGCTGATTAACAAGTCTTAGCATCGGCCAATTATGAGGGTTATATCTCAGTAGCAGGACTGATAAACAAAAATAAATGGTATTTCTCTTTGTAGGACTCACCCAGTAAGAAGTAGATCTCTCTGAGGGGGAGCAGGCGCCAAATTGACACCACCATCAATGGGCCACGGCTGCAGTGAGAGAATGCAAAAAATAAAAATGTATTGCTCAAGTCAGAAGTTCATCTTCCCACTATTGTTAAAGGGTACTGTAAACCAGCTGGGGGCATTTTTCTGTAGCATTTTATCTGTGCACCTAGGTGTCCCTTGCGATGGTTAGGGGTGGGCACAGTACAGTACCAGCTTTGAATACTACTACTATACTGTGCCAAGCCTAGACAGCTACATCATGGAGTGCAGGACAGATTCCTGCACTGAGTTCTGAAGAATGCTCACCCAGTTAATCAGAGGTACACCGGCCTGGGGTAAAAGTTTAGCAAACCTTCCACCCCTCAATGGATACGGTTGCTTGGAATTCATCGTATCTGGCTACATTGCATTACCCAGTAATTCTATATTTTGCCTCAATTAATGCAAGCACGCAAGTTATGGTCTAAAGTGCAGGCCCCGGGAACCATACCATGTTAGAGAACTGAGTGTTTTGCTTCCTCCCAGCACTAATTATCCGCTCCCACAGCTTCAAGGGGATGGAAGAGATGTGATAGGAGCAGGTGATGGCTGAACAATGGAGGGAGATGAGGTAGGGGCACTGGATTACTGGCCAGCTGGGGCTCTGCAGGTCGATCATCACCAGCTCCTCTTCTACCAGTACCAGCAGGGCCCGAGGGTCATCGTATTCTGGAGTGGAAGAAGAGAAATCCATGTAACTGGTAAGAGAGCATTTTTAAAAAACATAAATAATATACTCTCATAACCCAATGAGTCAGGACTGCTGTTTTTTTGTCAGAAAGGTAGTAAAGACACTGATGGAAAATATATAGAGATAAAGACTTCTCTGTATTGTACTATCCCATTGTGCTCACTCACCTGCTGAGGGATCAGGGTTAGCAATCACTATGTGGTCAATGATCCGTGAGGTAAAGTCAAAAGCAGTCTGCTGGTGTCCATGTACGACGGATATGATGTGCCTGTCCCCATAGCTCGCCATAGGCATGCCCCCTTGGAACACGACATATGGAGAGCGGCTGTGAATGATAAGTTTAATAGGTTTAGGACTGAGCTTTGGAACTGAACGTATATCCTAATTTTTAATAAGGCGAGGGAGCATCAGCATGCAGGTTTAGCTTGACTAAACTGCCGTTATTTCACCTGTGTTACCATGTAAATACAAGAACAAGCATCCATTGCATTCCCTGTGTAAAGCTCTGGGGCCAAGATCAGCCTGCTGAAATAAGCCGACAAAATGGTTTCACATGTGAACAGGGGAGGGAGGCTACTGCCCGCGATAGGGGCTGAAATTGGCCAGCATATTTCTGTAGGTTGATTTCAGCAGGTTGATTTCAATCCTGTATGGCCCTAGCCTATGAAGGTATGAGGAGGAGATTTCCACTACTGTAATTTAAATCCTTTTTCAGCAGCTGCCCAGGGCTCACCTTCTTCTCGAGGTATGCCAGGTTATTTTACAGATTGCCTTGCACCGGAGAGGACCTAGAAGACAGAACGGATACATTAGAGCCCGTTTTCTTCCCAGCTTAATCCACACACCAGCATTAAATAGTGCAGCTCACCGTATGGCACTTTGCTCTCCATGGGAGAATCCTGCACCAGCTCATCAGAGATCTCCCATTGGTTGTACCCCCCATCACTGTGACAGCTGACTATCTGCTGCCCATTTCGGCACCAGAAAACATTCTCTAGTTGCTAACAGGGAACAAGATGTTAAATTTCCATTATCAACAAGACATTCAAATGGTTATTCATATAGAAGATACAGTAATATACAGAGAAGGAATGTTCTGGGCACACAATAAGGGAAAATTGTACCATACCAAATTGTACCATGTATACCGTGATTTTCCTTTCCTGGACAACTCCATGTAGGGTTGCCACCTTTTCCAGGAAAAAATACCAGCATTCCTATACATTTATCTTTTTTCCCTATTAATAATATTGGGATTAACCATCATTTTTACCGGCCAGGTGGCAACCCTAACTGGGGCTGGGCTATCCCGTGAAGTATGACATGGAATTGGCCAGGGGAAAAGCTGTACCATTATACTGTACTGTCTAAGGGAAACAATATGGCAGCATCTGGCAGCATCTATCCATATGTATGAATACAAATATACAGAGAAGGAAAGTTCCAGAGAAGTCATTACTTGTTTGCCCAGGAAGTATTGCATGCTGCGTCCCTTCGCCAAGTCCCAGACCACCATCATTCCACGACTGTAACCAATCAAAAGCTGGTCTGGATTCCGGGGATTCTCCTGCAAGGCCTCTACAGACTCGAATGCTCTCCTACTGCTGTATTCATCCGGCAGACTGCATGGAGGAGAATATGCTTAATCGTCTGGGTCAAAATGTTGCATAACAAAAAGTGTCCGGATGTTTCTTACCCTTGAAGTGCTGCTTCATGCCCGACCGTCTTCTCTTCTAAAACACGCAGAGATGGCAGCTCCAGAGTAAACACGCTGCCCCCCTCAGTGCCTACGTATAGCTTCTCCCCTGAAGAGTGCGGCAACAGCACCTTAATCTGCGTCACACTTGGGGGAGACCTGCCAATTAGAGCAACAGAGGGGAGACTCATCATAACTGTACAGAAATATAATAGTACAGATAGCACCAAGAAAGTACCAACAATAACTTGGCACTGCCACCTACCCAGGGGGCCCACGTAAGGTGAATTTTTTCTCTTCCTGTAGTTCTGAGACCCCATCATGTTGCTGAAACGACCATAGGTGAAGGCTGTTGTCATCAAGTACAGTGACAAGTTGGCACTGAGGAAGAGAGAGAAAAGTCACAAAATTGGGCATGCCATACCCCCACCCTACCCAGCTCATAAAAGCCAACAAATAGGCCACAAGGTGAGAGTCATCTTTACCTGGTCTGGGATGAAACTGATCTTTGTCACGGAGTTATTCTCATCATGGAGACCCATAAATTCTACTCCTGGGGAGCCATAACTGGATGAGAGGAATTTTAAGTAGAATATCCCAATATATACGAAAGATAAATATAATGACTGATGGAAAGAGGCAATGCCAAAAGACAAGAAAGTAACTTGCAACCAATGGATGCAGGGGAAAAGAAGAAAAACACATGCAGCATTAGCCTTAACCACAAGAGTAAGGCCACGGGCACAAGGAGCGCAGACTCCCCAGCTTTTGTATTTTTTGCAGGCTGAGAGAAGCAGACCCCTTCCATGCCCCATCTCAATCTATTTGAATTAGATCCACCTGTGTACGCTCACATGCAGCGGAGAGGAAGCCAACCCAAATATGCAAAAACAGGATTTTTTGATACTCACCGTTAAATCCTTTTCTCTGTAGTCGATAGGGGGACACAGGGACTCTTGGGGTTTAAGCTCCACCCTCCAGGAGGCAGGACACTATTAATAAAATTAAAATTAAGTGGGCGTGCCCATATAGTGGCTTAACCCCACATGCTGTAGCATTCCTTCAGTTGGTACCAAAGAGACTGCTGAAAGACAAACTGTATTAACACTCAACTTGCAAAACCGTAAATCAGGAAAACTTTTCCTTGAGACCAAGTGGTCAACATTTCGCTCAGGGTCGGGAAGCCCTGTGTCCCCCTATCGACTACAGAGAAAAGGATTTAACGGTGAGTATCAAAAAATCCTGTTTTCTCTGTCGTCTAAAGGGGGACACAGGGACTCTTGGGGACTTAACAAAGCAGCCCCAGACAGCAGGGTGGGAGCGAATCTAATAAGGTAGAGACACGTTACCGTACCACAGAGTGTAGTACTTTGCGGCCGAAAAGGGCATCCGCTGACGAGAACGTGTCAAGGCTGTAGAATTTAGTGAATGTATGAACCGAAGACCAGGTGGCCGCTCTGCAGATCTGGTCCAAGGAGGCCGAGTTGCGCCAGGCCCAGGAAGCTCCCAAGGATCGTGTGGAGTGAGCTCGAACATTATTAGGAGGAGGTCTGCCCTTAGCCAGATAGGCTTGCCTGATGGTTTCTCTGATCCAACGTGCGATAGTGGTCTTGGAGGCTGACAGACCCTTCCGATGACCGGACGGAATGATAAAAAGGGCTTGAGAGCGCCGATAGGACTTGGAACGGTCAAGGTACCAGCGAAGTGCCCTGACCACATCCAGACTGTGAAATCTCCGTTCCTTGTCATTCTTGGGTTCCGGACAGGGAGATGGAACCACAATCTTCTGGTTCACGTGAAACGATGACACAACCTTAGGCAGGAAGGAAGGCACAGTCCTGAGGACTGCCTTGTCCTTATGAAAAACCAGCAGAGATGGATCACAAGATAAGGCACCTATTTCCGATACCCTGCGAGCAGATGAAATGGCAACGAGGAAGGCCGTTTTCCATGTAAGCCACTGTTCTGAGACGACTCCCAGAGGTTCGAAGGGGGGGTCAAGGAGAGCCTCCAAAACGAGATTAAGATCCCATCCAGGGACTGGCGATCGGTAAGGAGGAACGATATGTTGTACCCCTTGCAGAAAGGTGCGGACCGAATCGTCTAGGGCGCGACGAGACTGAAAAAGGACAGAGAGAGCAGATACTTGTACCTTCAAGGAACTGAGCTTCAGACCGAGTTGAAATCCTCGCTGTAGGAAGGATAAGATCCTGGGAACATCGCATTCATGGAAGGAAAACCCGGATGCCTCGCACCAGGTCCAGTAGCTGCGCCAAACCCGATGGTAGGCTTTGGAAGAGGTAGCTTTGCGTGACTGCGGCATAGTGGCAATGACATCTTCCGCTATACCCTTCCGTCTCCAGATGGCCGCCTCAACAGCCATCCCGTCAAAGCGAACAGTCCCGGATTGTGGTGTAGTATGGGACCCTGCTGGAGAAGATCGTACCTGGGAGGGAAACTAACTGGTTGAGCTATGGACATGTCCTGAAGATCCGTGAACCACGTTCTCCGGGGCCAATACGGAGCTATCACTATGACTGTCGTGTAGGATTGCTTGATTTTCTTCAGAACCCGAGGGAGCATTGGAAACGGAGGAAAGACGTAAGCTAGGTGGAAATCCCAGACTTGTGTCATGGCGTCCACTCCCATCGCCGACGGATCCCGAAAACGGGCGTAAAAGGCCGGAACCTTGCGGTTGGCTCTGGAGGCCATGAGGTCGACTTGAGGACTTCCCCACCGTTTCACTAGGTCTGTGAACACTGCGGGATGAAGTTCCCATTCTCCCGGATCCAGCTGGTTCCGACTGAGGAAGTCTGCTTGGGTGTTGTCTACTCCCGGAATGTGGATGGCAGATAGTCTGACTGAGCTGAGTTCCGCCCAGGCTAGGATTTGTACCACCTCCGCCAGGGATGCTTTGCTGCGGGTACCTCCTTGCCGGTTTATGTACGCGACGGTGGTGGAGTTGTCGCTTTGTACGCGGATCGACTTGTCTTGGAGCAGTGGAGACCAATGTCTGAGGGCAAGCCTGACTGCCCGAAGCTCCAGGACGATGATGTGTAGTCTCTTTTCTGCTGGCGACCAACGGCCTTGTACCGACGAGGTGTTCCACGTGGCGCCCCATCCGAGGAGACTTGCGTCTGTTGTGATCACGGTCCAGTCCGGAGTCGCCCAAGACTGGCCTGTCGACAGATTGCGGTGATTCAGCCACCAGAGGAGTGACTCCCGGGTTGTTTGCTGTAGAACAATCCGTTGGGACAGAGGGCCCCCCTTCCATCCCGAGAGAACGTTGGCTTGTAGAGGTCTCAAGTGTATCTGAGCGAAGGGAACTGCTTCGATGGATGAGACCATCAAACCGAGGACCTTCATTGCGAGGTGGACTGTGGGGAGCCGGTCGTGAAGAAGGAGAGTGACTTGCGCTCTGATCTTCCTCTGTTTGTCCATGGGCAGGGAAACACGTTGGGTCAGGGTATCGAAGTGGAGACCCAGGAATAGCATCTGGTGGCTGGGTGTCATGCTGGATTTGGTCCAGTTGATGGTCCACCCGAAACTCTGAAGTAGTGCAATCGCTTGTTGCATGTCCCTTCGGCTCTTCTCGAGCGTGGAAGCCTTCAGGAGAAGGTCGTCCAGGTAAGGAGTGATCGAGATGCCTTGGAGCCGTAGCATTGCCGCCGTCACCGCCATGAGCTTGGTGAACACTCTGGGGGCAGAGGAGAGACCGAACGGGAGTGCCACAAATTGGTAATGGCGATTTCGGAATGCGAACCTGAGGAAGCGATGGTGAGGAGGCCAGATCGGAACGTGAAGATACGCATCCTTGATGTCGAGGGACATCAGCAGTTGACCTGGTTCCATGCCCCGTATGACAGACCGGAGAGTCTCCATTTTGAACCGGACCGATCGTATGTGTTTGTTGAGGAACTTCAGGTCCAATACTGGTCGGAAGGACCCGTCTTTCTTTGGAACCAGGAACAGATTGGAGTAAAACCCGCAAAATGTTTCTGACGGGGGAACCGGAGTGATCACTCCAGTCTGTTCCATGTTGGCAATGCAGTCCAAAAAGGCTCGGCCCTTGACTGGGTTTGAAGGAACCCTGGACATGAGAAATTTCCTGGGAGGAAGGGAGGCGAAATCCAGGTGGTAGCCCTCGGAAATGATTTCGGTTACCCAAGCGTCTGACGAGTATCGTGTCCACACCTCCCGGAATCTCAGCAATCGTCCCCCTAGTGGTTGCCGTGACCCCGGAGGGGGTGACCCGTCATCCGGAAGCGGCCTTGTCGGCCGTGGACTTGTTGTGGAATTTGTTGGTCTTCCATGATGGTCGTCCCTTGTCGTTTGGTTTAGAGCGAAACTGAGAACGTTGGGGAGGACTGTGCCGTCTGGAGAAACGTCCAGTGTTGCCACGAAAGGACCGACCACGTCTGGGGGAGGTCGTGGGCCTTGACTTTTGTTGGGGAAGAAAGGTACTCTTCCCTCCCGTGGCCTGTGAGATTATCTTTTCGAGTTCCTCACCAAAAAGTCGTTGTCCCTTAAAGGGTAGTGAGGTAAGGGACTTCTTGGAACTGACATCCGCAGACCAGTTCTTCAGCCAGAGTGTTCTGCGTGCTGCGACGGAGAGCGCTGACGTGCGGGCTGTAATCTGTGCTGTATCGAGAGAAGCGTCGCACAAGTAAGCCGCCGACTCCGTGATGGATTGTGCGGAGGACAGGATGTCTGTTCTGGGGATGCCATTTTGAATGTCTGCCACGAGGGATTCTGCCCATGCCTGAATGGCTCGCGCCACCCAGGCCGAGGCAAGAGCCGGCCGAAGAGTGGAGCCAGCAGATGAGTAGACTGCCCTGAGGAAACCTTCTAGACGTCTGTCTGAGGGATCCTTGAAGGCTGCAGCGTCCGTGACTGGTAACGCTGTGGATTTGGATAATCTCGAAACTGGTGCGTCCACGGTTGGAGGCAGTGACCATTTTTCCACTAGGTCTTTGGGAAAGGGATACGATTTCGAAAATTTTCGGGTAGCTTGGAACTTTCGCTCCGGAGAATTCCATTCTTCTTGTATTATGTTAAGTAGCTGGTCATGTGAAGGAAAACATGTAGCAGATTTGTGTTTTCTTTTAAACAGGTTGGAAGAGGAAGCCTGTTGGTCAGGTGTTTGTGTGATTTTTAGCACGTCCAACACCCCCTTAATAATACCCTCAACGTCGTGAGGGAGTTCCTTGCTTCTGGAATCCTCCGCATTATCCTCCTCAACTTCTGAGGAAGCATCAGAAGGCGGGAGTTCCCCCTCTGAATGAGAAAGGTCTTCCCCAGCTGACGAGACGTCAGAGGGGGTATGGGTGTCAGTGTCACCCTTGGAGCTGGGAAGCCGTTTCCGCTTTCCACTGGAGTGATGACCTAGTTTGGCTAGGGCTTTTCCCAAATTGGTGGCAATGGAAGGAAGGCCCTGCAGGGATGCCAGAGATTGGGAAAGCTGAATTGCCCATAGGGGTGCAGGGGGTTCTGAGGAAGTGCCCGCTACCCCATCCATTGCATCCAAATCCTGTGTGGGTTCCCCAGATGCAGGGACCGTTGGGATGGGCCCCTGGGTGGGCGCTGGTCTCTGCCCCTTTGAGCAAGAACTGCAGAGTGGGTCAGCCTGGCCCCCAGGGATTTTTAATTGGCAGTTTTTGCAGGTAAAATAGGTCACCTGTGCTGCTGGTGCTCTCCCCCCAGCCCTGGGGAAAAGTCCCCCTGACTTACCTTCTGCCATACGAACAGTGGCTGAGGTACCTGCTGAGGAATGTCAGTCAGCAGATATGCTTTGTAAGAGTGCTTTTAGGCAATCCTAGACTGCTGCCTGAAGGTAGAGCCTAATCCCCAAAAACAAGAGAGGCTCCCGTGTCTCCTGAAGTGCTGCTGGCAGAATGAGGAAGCGTCAGCTTAATGTGGCTGTGTAGAGTGGCGGGAAGGAGTGAGGCGCCTTCTGAAGCCACTTGTACGCTTCGCGCCGAAAAAACAAAATGGCGCCTGGAACGCATCAGCGCGATGCGTTCCACTGCGTGCAGGAGAAGGGCGCGCACTCACTAAGCAGCCCGTCAGTGTGGAAGAGCGTCGGAGAAAGCAGACAATGCCACCTTGAATGCAGCTAGGTCTGGGCTGACTGAGGGGGGTCCCCACCCGGGGGGGGGGGAGAGCAGGCCAGAACACGAGTAGAACAACTCATACTCACTGCTGGCGTCTCAACCGGTCAGAACATCTGCTGGCCCCAGCGGGTTGCAGGAATCTTTTCTGTGCAGGTCGGTTATAGCCTAGAGGGCTAGCATATGACCCCGGTGAGAGATCCCTCGAGGGGGGGGTACACACAAAGGAACAGGCAGTCCTGCCCTGGTGACACCCCATAGCATGCTTCTGTGTTGAAGCTGGTATCCATCCTCCTTGAAGCAGGACACTTTAAAAACTGAAGGAATGCTACAGCATGTGGGGTTAAGCCACTATATGGGCACGCCCACTTAATTTTAATTTTATTAATAGTGTCCTGCCTCCTGGAGGGTGGAGCTTAAACCCCAAGAGTCCCTGTGTCCCCCTTTAGACGACAGAGAAATGAGGCATCTTTGGGCCGACCTCTGCTCCACTGCGTGCGACTACTAGCAAGTGGAAGCGGCTCATATAAATGGAGCAGGGGCACGGAGCAGATTCGCTTCTCTCAGCGAAAATACACAGGCTGAGAGTAGCGGGGCAGAGTTGTATGAAACAAAGCAAACAAAGCCAGATGCTCTTGTCAATCCTCATTTCTGTGATAGACATAGGATTACTGAATGAAGAGAACATCAACAGGTTAAATGATGTTTAAATCTGTATGACATGGATGGGCATGTCTCAGAGGCTTAGCTGGACTTCACTAAAGAATTCAAAAAACAGATCTTTACACAAAAAGGAATGTTAATTACCATTTTATGGCTGGATTATACAATAGAACAATGGAAAATGCAGAGTACTGATCAGCAGGACAGGTGACCACTAGTCTACCTTTCATTTTCCACCTAACAATCATGTGTAATGCCTACAGAACCAAAGTATTTTTAATTTCTTTGCCTTGTCTGTCCGGAGAGATCCTTCTATACCCATTGTAAGCAGCAGTCCTGTCCTGCTTTACGGCTGAGATTCTAGCTATCTGTGTAATAGAACACAATCAAAAATTTTAATATTGATGCTTTGACTGGATGGAGTTAGAAAGGGAAAAAACAAGACCATAGCAGTTTTCAAATAAGCACTAATTAAAAAGTTGAAAAAATTAAATAGTAGTTAAAGGTATCCTTGTAAATATATTTAAAAGTTACATAAAGGGACGGGATTTGCGGCAGGGTGGATATTTCAGGTTCTGTTACTAAAAGGATTTGCCAAATTACTCTGATTTAAACTGGAATTTGCACTTTAATCCTCAAAAGTGTAAAATAAATGTATAGAAATTAGAGCAACTTAGAAGCAGTTTATGAGACAGATAGCACCAGTCTGAAAACAATACACAGGGAAACACTGAGATTTAGACACTTCAATCTCTGGAACAGTGAACAATCGATATAGCCAGACTATAGGAAAAAGCCAACAGGGTGCCAAGATGTTCAGGAAATAAGAGCCGAAAGTGGAAGGAAACAGGAAACATGGCGAGGGGAGGAAGGAGACAAAAAAAAAAGGATGGGAAGAGCAATGTACAGGGCGAGGGTGGAAGAGGAAAAACAATATACACAGCAGGTGAAGAAGAAACCAAGGAAAGGATAGAACTGCAATACACAAGGCAGGGGAGGCAAAAAAATAAAAAAAAAGATGGAAGATTGGCTTGGTGGGTCAGTACCATCTCCCCTAATGCCAAACAGTCTGTAATCTCCCATGAGTTGAGCCTGTAGCACCATGCCATTGATCCTTAAATGGTTAGACTAGCGGCAATAGGGTAGCCAAAGAAAAGGTCAGCGGCACAGATGATGCAGAACTGAGAGGGGTACTCTATCAATGCATACAGGACAGCATCAGCAAGAAGCAAGGAGAGAAAGTGTAACCTCACACAGGCAAACTGTTGCAACACGCCACCACCCAGGGAACTGCCTACTGTACAGCACCAACTGGTGTAATTTACAGCCAAGGTCTGGATTATATCCAGAAGTCAATGTAAAACTGCAATGTAAACATGGGTGGGGGGCAGATCTTCAGCTAAAGTACATTCCCAGCCATTGCTCATTGCACTGAAAATTAAGTCCCCCTCAGATATCAATATGGGACCAGCTAAGGAAGGTGGCACGTCAGACTGTGCCAATACCTAGTGCCCTATAAAAAAAAAAAAGGTTGACACCTTTTTTCATTTATTTTAAACCAGGCATATTGGCTGCACCAATACATCTTGGAGTGAAAGGATACACTTTGAGCGCTCCAGAACGAGTTCCAATCGCCATGAGGCTAAGGCAGTCGCTGTATCCCAAAGCACTGGGCTGGTGGGGGAAGCCATGTTCCACTGTCTGGAGGAGACAAAAACAGAGACCTTTAGCAGTTTATTCGTTTATAATTGAGGTTCCACAGCTCAGCAAGACCAAAAATATTCAATATGGGGCCTTCCATCTGCTGAACTAAAACTAGTCCAGAAACATTGTGAACTGCTGGAAGTTAATTGGCATTTGTAGTGCTGCAAGTTGGACACCCCACACTAGATAATCTCTAGGTACTTGGTAACAAGGGCAAGCAACCTTTGGTATTTCAGATTTGGTATTTCCACTACAATATCCCTAGTGCCAATATATGTATCCAGGAAAATAAGCATTTATTCCCAGATATTATATGACCCAACAATACCCAGCAAATTTGTCTTGTTTTTTATATTGGAATGAATCACAGACACACACACCCCTCTTACACAGAACACTGTTGTGCAAGGAATCTGACTAAAGCATACCTTTCTCTCGCTCTGACACACCAGTGAAACTACATCTGACATTTTTATCATTTCACATCTAAACGAGAGTGGTTCTGACTGCCAAGAAGAAGGTCTAGTTTAACAACAGGACAACATGGTATTGCACAACTAAAACTAAAATACTACCATCGAAGCATTAGGAAAAAAAAAATTTGATTCAACGCCCCACATATTAACCTCTGTGCACATATTAAAGGGATTATTCACATTTGAGTTAACTTTTAGTATGATGTAGAGCGTGAAATTCTGAGACAAATTGCGACTGGTTTTTTATGAATAGGAGAGAACCTGAATAGAAAGATGAGCAATAAAATGTAGCCATAGCAATACATTTGTAGCCTTACAGAGCCTTTATTTTTTTTTATTTTTTTAGACGGGGTCAGTGACCCCCATTTGAAAAGACGGAAGAAGGCAAATAATTCAAATATAAGAAATAAATAATGAAGGTCATTTGAAAAGTTGCTTAGAATTGGCTATTATATAACATTTAAAACATTACATTTAAATTTTACAATGTTTTATAAAGTAAACCACCCCTTAAATCTATACAAGGCAGTAGTTGGTTTGTTGTGTCGTGGGGGTTATTTCTCGGCTCTGTAATTATGACTTTCCCAGGATCCATATATTTTGCTAAACATTCAAAGTACGGTAAGACGAAATTACTGCAAAAACTAGAGCAGGTGATTAGGGGCAATGTGTGAATAGTGGTGAGATTTGGGGTGAGTTTATTTTGTTGCCTGTGCCTGCCTTACCAGCTCTTGTAACACCAGCTTTCTCTCATCTGCCCTTTATTTATGTTTCTAAACTAGTCAAGCTGGTTTCCAGCCTGAACTTGATTCTTGTCTGGCAGTGTAACCCATTCTCTCTTGGCACAGCCAAAGTCTGCAGATACTACACTGGAAGGTATGAGAGAGAGGTCAGCCACACAGGGTGCTTGGAACTATGACAGATAGCTCAGTTCCCTCTGAGGCTCTGGATGCGAAGTACAGAAAAATCCATTTAGTTTACAGGCTTACTGTCTTCAGCATTTGCATTTCTAACTGAAAGATAATATGATCACCTGCAAGATGGCTTTAAATTGCCTAAAAACCATGTCATTTCAATATTGTAGAACTAGGACAAAAGCTCATTTGTGATTTATAATATTGCATTTGAGTTTATATCTCCTGCAGCACATAAGGCATCTGATCTTTTACTTTGTAGACATGGTCAACCCAAGTCATGAAAATGTAAATATCTAAAGTTCCGGTGCAAACAATGGACCTGAGACAGAGTGGGAAACATGGTGGACAGCTTCAACCACCAGAACAGATTCCAGCCACCCTTAAAACAGGACTCCTGCTTCTATGCAGCACTGAACAACTGTTATTGCAATAATGAAACAGTTATCTGATGTAAGGCATGGCTGCAGTCTTAGGAGTATATCATTCAATGAAAGCCCTTTGAGCCTGACAACAGGTTAGAAGTCTCAAAAATGTCAAGTTCGGCCCCAGAGAAATAAGACATTTAAAAGGCTGATAAGAAGTTTACATTCATATTATAATTATAAGGTTTAAGGCTAATGCCCAATACAGTCGATTCTCTGACCCTCCACTGGCATCAGTTTTTCTCTGCGCCTGCACCCAGATCTATTGCATTGCCCAAGTGCAATCATATTGAGCAGATTTCAGCTCAATTTCTGCATTATGGCGTCGGGTGTAGGCTGTGTGCAGCCTGATAGATCAGGACGCTTATGTCACTCATTATAAAGGGGCTAACAATTTGCAGCGCAGCTCCAGGAAAAGCTTAAAAGGCTTGGTCACCAGTCCCAACAGTTGTCCTTCTCTGCAGGTCTCTGACTCACCTTGTTAAACTGGAATAGGTCCCGTTTCAGCCGCTCCCTCACAGAGTCATGGCCAGAGCGAAGGAAACGTTTCATCTCTACGACTCCTTAACACTCTGCAAGGCAAAAAGGGAAGACATGATAATGCAGGAAAGTCAGGCCATGTACATCTTGCAAAATAGGCCCAAGCTCCTCCCCCTACTTAAGGCTACTAGCAGAGGCCCTACCTAATGAATGGAAAGACTTTTGCTTCTATGGAGAAAGTGTCCCACCAAAGACATATATACAATTATCCACACTCTTAGTAACACGCAAATTATCAGCACTACACGGACATCATGCAAACAAGCCAAGCACCCATTAATATTTAACCTGCATCTAGCATTTACCCAAGCTATAGATGAGAAGAGGAGATGGATCTTTCCCCATATTTGCTATACTATTCACTACTGGTTGCAGCTTTGGATCGGGCAAGAAAGCCTCCTGTATATTACACCCAAGCATTGCCCAAGCCAAGTGCAGGCTGAAAGAAGTCGATCCATTCCTTTCCCAGCTCTGTTGATCTGTATTTAAAAGTACGGCTTCCGCTTGAGCGAAGGTACAAAGAGAGGAGGTTGGCCCAAAAATGTCTGCTTTAGTGTTTTTAGGCTGACCTCCACTCCACTCTGCTATATGTACCTGTGCACAAGCTTAACTTTTAGGAGCAGATCAACGAAGTTGGGGAAGGGAGCAAATCCACATCTCTGCAACAAATAAAGCGCAGGCTGAAAGCAGCGGAGCCAACACTGTGTGCCCTCAGCCTATATATGTTATAAAATAGCCAATTCTTAGCAACTTGTCAATTGGTCATTTTTCTGTAGCTTTTAGATTGTTTGCCTTCTTTTTTCTGACACTTTCCAGCTTTCAAATGGGAGTCACTGACAACATCAGCCAAAAAGCCATTGCTCTGTGAGGCTACAACTGTATTGTTACTTTTTATAACTTATCTTTCTATTCTGGTTCTCTCCAATTTATATTTCAGTCTCTCATTCAAATCACTGCCTGGGTAATTTGGACCTTAGCAAAAAGATAGCAGCTGAAATTCCAGTAAAACTTAAAAGCTGAACTAACTTTACTGTGGGGAAAGGACAAGTCCTACAGAACTCCAACTATTATTTAAAGGGACACTAACATCATTGCACTTTCCTTTTTAGAAATGCACGTCTTGCAACTGCAGTGAAGTGGTTTCTTTTTCTTGGCTACGTTTCCTTATGACTCTGCTAATTCATCTGGTTAGAATCTCAAAAGCATGCAATGATGTAAATCAGTAATGTACAATTGGCAGCAGGATACAGCCATATGCTTTACTCTCAGCAGTTCCTCAGAGAACTTCTACGATTAATTTGCAGAGTTATGTAAGCTTAGCAAAGTGAAAGAAAGTACCTGTACTCTGCTGCAGTCACAAAACACATGCATTTTTAAAAAGGCAAGTAGAAACATTTTAGTGTCCCTTTAAAGCACAGTTGGAGTTCGGTGGGGGCTTTTCCTTTCCCTACTTGTACTTTGTTCCTGGTTCCTGCAGGATGGTGGCTTCACATGAAAGGATCCTAAATATAGGCCTATTCCACTTCAGATACAGATGTATTCCTGGCTCTTCTACAGTCGGCTGCTATGGGAAGATATGACTAATATGACTAGGTTGCATGTGCGTGTGTGATACTTATGTGCCATATCTGCAAACAAATTAAAAAAGAATGCTCTGTTATAAAGATAGCTAGAATCTCAGCCATAAAGCAGGACAGGACTGCTGCTTACAATGGGGATCAGATAGGATCTCTGTCACTGTGACAGAATGCTCTGTTATAAAGATAGCTAGAATCTCAGCCATAAAGCAGGACAGGACTGCTGCTTACAATGGGTATCAGATAGGATCTGTGTCACTGTGACAGAATGCTCTGTTATAAAGATAGCTAGAATCTCAGCCATAAAGCAGGACAGGACTGCTGCTTACAATGGGGATCAGATAGGATCTCTGTCACTGTGACAGAATGCTCTGTTATAAAGATAGCTAGAATCTCAGCCATAAAGCAGGAGAGGACTGCTGCTTACAATGGGTATCAGATAGGATCTGTCCCACTGTGACAGAATGCTCTGTTATAAAGATAGCTAGAATTTCAGCCATAAAGCAGGACATGACTGCTGCTTACAATGGTATAAACATATCACAGACTGCAATACAGCAACTACCATACAGTTTTGCCTATAAAAAGTCACACACGTGTATAAGGAGTACTTTCTCTTTAATCAAGCAGTCCTGTCTAGCACACATTCCCACAGACACAGGGCAGGTGCATGGACTTGGTATCAGAGTACAGTATACTCTGGCAGGCAGCCAGCTCCTCACGGGGGTTTCTGGGTGTGTGTCTGACTCGGCCTTTTCCCTTCACCTACACCCACAAGCAGAGCCTCTCTCTGTCCTGCAGAGCCACATCCTCCCGATCAGGGAAATTACAGTGGGAGCAGGAACTTCCCGGCAACAGAAAGTTAATCAGAGGGACACTAGTACTTTATAGTTTTGTGTTTTATTCTAGTCTTTAAAATATTTTAGAAGTTAGAAGACAGAATAATTATAAATTGTATCCTGTGCATTTTAATTCTGTCCAGTCTAAAAATTCTGTCCCACACACTGCAATCATTCTATTCCTCTCATTACCATCACCCTATCCAGAACATTTAATCCCTTTCATTCCCATGGCTCTGTACAGAACATTCTATCCTTCTAATCCCCACTATTCTACCAAACACATATTAATCATTATATCTCTCTCATTCCCAACACTACTTCAATCTCTTTCATTCCCAGAACATTCTTTCCCATGCATAAAATACCTCCCAACTGTCCTGTTTTTAATGGGACAGTCCCGATTTTGACATCTTAGCCCGCAGTCCTGGATTGTTACTGAAATGTCACACATTTACCTTCCTGCACTGTCGCCAGAAAAAAGATACAACGTTTTTGAAACTTAATTAAATAAGAGATTTTTTGGCAGAGAACCCAGAATTCTAAGCATCTGCACTTTGATAGAATTGTTTCTTTGCTTATCTTTAATAGTTACTAATGTATCTATTTAAGATAATCAGGTCTCTTGGGAGAAATTATACTTGCAGCTTAGCACAACTGTAATAACACATAAATATGGCTCTAAACACCCAGAAATGTGTTCAAACTTCCCATAAGCGGCCAAATTTTGTAAAATGGACATAGTATTTAGGGGGTGTGGCCACAAAATGTATACTTACTATTCTGTCCTTCCATTCTATAGAAACTATTCCATCCCACACATACCAAGCGTCCCTCTACTTTACCCAGCATATTTTATCCCACGTATATTGATCACACGTGCTTCCTTACAAACAATATGCTCTTAACCACACATAACCACCTACAGGCCTTTAGAGTAGTACCAAAAACGAGCTTATCTACATAATATCACCTTTCTCAGCCCTGACATTTATACCCTCGCCAAACTGTTAAATGACCTCTTTTGTTCCTGATATTTATAAAGAAACCAAAGAGAGTGCTGCCCTTTGTTTCTCACAATGATACCAAATACAAATGTCCTCTATCACCGACCCTGCCCCCACACAATTATTTCAAAGTGGGTCAATTTGGCCTTTAACAAGAGAGCAGACAATTCCACTGAGGTTGACAGGATTGCCCTTCTGTAGCCAAAAATAAATAAATAAATAAAAAACCTGCATATGGTTGATTTCTACACGAACAAAGAACCACAGAGACGGCATTTCATGTGGAAGCTTGTCTAGGGTTCAAGCACACAAGCAGATTTGGGTAGATTTAGTCGCCTGGCGACTAATCGCCTCTTTCGCAGGGCGAACTGCCTTCCCCCTTCTATAATGAGAAAATGCCAGTGCCAATGCATTTCCGACGTCGCCCGAAGTTTCCTCGTGAGGCAACTTCGGAAACCGAAGCGCCACGAGTGCATTGGCGCTGGCGTTTTCTCTTTATAGCAGATGGCATGCAGGGGGAAGGCAGTTCGGGGAGATTGTTGCCCCGAAGAAGAGGCGATTAGTCGCCAGGCGACTAAATCTCCCTGAATCTGCCCATGTGCATGAACCCTAAAGAGTTAATTGTAAAAAGAAATCAAAAAAAGTAATCGCATTTTGAGTTTTTTTTCTTTCTTTTCTGCTTTCTATACTCACAAACTAATCAGAATTTTTAGGACCATCCTTGTAAGTGGAGTGGAAAAGGGGTGTGCCCTAATAAATCCCAGGATTGGGTTACAACTGGCTTACTCAAAACAAACATGCATCTTTAAGTCAGAACCTTTCTTTTAAGGCTGTAATTATAGGAAAACTTAAAAAAACAGAAAATAGCTCAGCAACATCCCCCAAGGAACTTCCTTTCCAGTGACCAACCTGCAAATAATGTTTGATTTTGAGACCCTCTGCCTGGTACCACCCAACACTGCAGGAAAGAAAAGACGTTCAGTCTCCCACTTCAAAGGATAGTCAGCTTAGCAGGGGAATTTCAGCTTAAAAATACACTTCAGTGCCATGTGGAGCTTTCAGCAGTTTTAACCTTTTTTAGGTTGTTTTCAATTAACCTTCTACTTCCTGTTGATATCCAGTTTGCCATCTGTTTGCTGGGGTGGACTAATCTAAGCAACCCAGCATTTTTTAATGTCATAATAAAGACTACATCGGAGACTGGCAGGCCCCGGCATCCCGCCTGCAGGTTGCCCCACCAGGCTTTGTAAATAATAATAAAAACCAAAAAAAACAAAAAGGCCTCACTAATAAGAGATGACAGTCTACATGCAGGGCCAAATAGGGGTCATTTGCCAGGGCCAACGATAGTATAATACACTGGGGTGATGATGCATCAATCCAACAGGATTTTCAAACTTTCTGAAGATATAGGTCAGGCAGGTCCATTGATGGGCCCCCTATAGGGTTGCCACATTTCTGTAAAAAAATAGCGGCTATATATCCTATATTCTTGACGTTTTTTCCTATTAATAACATTGGCATCAAGCATCATTTTTACCGGTCAGGTGGCAACCCTAGCCCCATACATGGGCCAAAACCCCAGTGTTCGATCACCCCCATGTACAGCCACATTAGTACAATTTACTCACCAATCAATATCTATTCAGGTATCAATCATGGGGGGGGGGGTGAGGGTGTAAGAGTTAAATCAGGCAATGAGGAAAGAGATTAGATTCCCTTGTCAGAGCAATTATGGCTGCCTTCACAGATATAAACACACACAAGTAAATAAGGCTTCATGTGCCCAGTAACCTATTACGCAAAAAAAAAATCCCTTCTTAACTACAACTCCCAACAGCCCCAGCACTCACAGAAATCCAAGAAGCCAGACAGTTAATCTTCGATTATATAACAACAACAACTTGCTAGATGTCAGTAACAATGTTATTAGTTTCCTTCACAACATGCAACAAGTGTCTCACAGGATAAAACTGGAAAGTACTGTACAGATAGTTACATTATAACTTCTAACCCCGACTTGCTTATGAGATAAGGAGTGAATAGCCTGTGGAGTCACTACACAATGAAATCAATTGTCTTTACATTTATTTCTCCTTTTCTACTCTTACTCTTGTACATACACTATTCCTACCTGTCCTATAAGCAAACAGAGCACTGGCTGGCACGTGCCCCTATCTGCAAGGAGTGGGTACGTTTTCCCCGTCTGGGTTGGTTTCCAACGGGTGCTCTGGTTTCCTCCCACATTCCAAATACATACAGGTAGGTTAATTGGCTCCCATTGAAAGTGACCCTAGTGTGCGACTCTGATAGGGATGGAGGGTGCTCCAGAGGGTGCTGCCTGCCTAACGACTGGCACCTCCCAGTAAATATGACTTGACTCATCCTTTAACATATTGGTGATGCATCGAAACCAGGATTCAATCCAATGAATCCTAGTAGTGACACGTGGGTAGGTTTGGGTTGAAATTAGCTTGACTATTTCGGATTCAGTGTGGGTCAGACGTGAGAAGTAAACTCTGCTGCTCCTGAACATTCTCTGTCTTGGATCCAGAAATGAGCGTTATGCACAGAGATGGGGTTGGGTGCAGGTTGAGTTTTGTTCTAAATCACGAAGCACATCAATAAATCCTAGGCACATATCACAGGCTGAATCCTTAGTGTTTAGCGACCCGTTTCTTAACCTTTGGTACCTGGATGCTGCTGGACTTCAACTCCCGGCATTCCTTCACCTACAATCAGAGTTTACCGCAAACTGGGAGTTGTGTTTTGGCAACATCTGGGAACCCATGTTTAAAAAAAAGCAAGTGCTTAGCAGAGCCAACCCCAAATTGTAAAATCACATCCCCTAAAAGCACTGGTGAATTTAAAACAAGTAATGCATTTTTGCTAATATCTGAATATGCAAATTGCAGCTTTCATACAATTGGGGTGCTGGCTAAATCTTTTAGGGATGATTTGATGCCTGGCTAACATGTATCCAGTCCATGCACTCCTAATGTATGTATGCTTATCATGTTTTTACACTACCACAACAAAAAGTGGATGGAGAACTTTACGTGAGTTTAAAGACTACTGTAAACATTATACACAGGGTCCCCTGGCTCATACATCTGTCACACGGCATCAGACCCTTGTTATGAGCTACCTCCAAAGCATCAGGAAGCAACAACACATGATCAGTTCCAGCCATTATACTATTTGCTTTTCTCAGTTGAACAGACTGAGCAGATCTCACCAATGTGTTAACAGAGCAGCACATGAGACAAAGGAGCTGCCCCGTCACATAACATTTGCCACAGTGGCCAGTGCACACCGAAACACTCGCACATCCTGGACACACTCACCCCTCTACATCACACAAATCCTACCCACTGCTGCTTCCACCTACCAAACACCAACAACACTCCCAGTTTAACAGTCTTTAGTAACAAACGCTTGTAGCACTAAATTGCCCTACAACAAATCCATTCACTGTGTTTACACCCCTTATATAAAAACTGCCCAGTCATACAGACAAGTACACCTACAACTCAATTGGCCTGATACCCTTCTACACAGACACACACAGAATGTACAGCTGTGCCATCACATTTTTACCCATAGACTGACACACACCTTCCCCCACATTGTGCACATGCATGCCCACCCACCTGCCCACCATTAACACCTGCATGCCCACACATCTGCGCACCCACCATTAACACATGCATGCCCATACACTTGCATTCCCACCACAAGCACTTAGATGCTCATACACCTGCCTTCTGATCACAACTGAATTGCCACACACCTGCCCCAGTAGCACCTGTATGCCCACCTGTATGCCCACATACCTTCCCCCATCAGCACCCAGAGATATGCCAACCTGATCAGCCACCTATGGGCTCACACACCAGCTTCCCCATGAAGTGCACCTTCAGGCCTATACAGGTACCCGTACAAGGACTGTGCATCAATGGGGACAGCAGCCAGTCTGTCTCCCGAACACTTTTACACGTCGGTACCACTGCTGCCCCTATACACACCTGCACCCAGCGGCCCCTCACCACGCACACCTGTAGTCCCACCCACCTGTTGGCATATGCACCTGTTGTACCCACAATGCTCTCTGAGCTCTGCCTGTAGTGACACCACTGCACATCCCGCCTCACTAGCTGCCAGGTGCACCCGTTTACACCCCCTGGCGGTGAGGGCAAAACACTGCAAGACAAGACTCTCTCCTACGTCCTTTCGCTTTGCATTGACAGAATTCTATAGACTCCGAGCCCGACCCCATCAACCCGCCACCAGTATCCTCACCTGCTCTATTTTGTCCGGTAATTCCCTGGCACCGTGTCCCGCGGGAGGCACTAGGGCCGCAAGAGCTTCCTGGTTCCCTCCACCTGGGAGGGCCGGCTAATTAAATATTCCTGACGCCTTTGGGATGAATGACAAATCAGCGGTAGGCCCTCACCAAGCAGGCAGCGCCTATATTGCCACGTGACAAACCAGCTTCCAAACCACGCCCCGTCCCTATGAATAATGTATAAGCCGCCTCAGCGCTCGTCCCCTGATCACTCCGCATACCTGGCACACCTGTCTTTCAGCACAGACCCGCCCGTAACATTCCGCGCTCTGTTTAAATAGTCCTTGATTGGGAAATGGACAGGTAATAGGGAGGTAAGGTGTCATATGTGTATACATAGCACTCCCTTTTTATGAAACGTATAGCAATCGCTGTAAGGTGGATCACTGAAACGAATGCGTTTTAATTGATACCAATATATATATATCATATTTTTCTTCAGAATTCCCTGTATAACTCAGGCTTGTGCCTTCATATGGTCACAGAACCCCTCAGGCTTTTATAATTTACAGTAGGGGGTACATTATCCCTTATAAAACACGAGTGATACTCAGAGTTCCCTGTATAACTCAGCCTGCAGCCTTGTGCCTTTATATGGTCACAGAACCCCTCAGTGACTTCTAATATCCTTATAATTTACAGTAGGGGGTACATTATCCCTTATAAAACATGAGTGATACTCAGAGTTCCCTGTATAACTCAGCCTGCAGCCTTGTGCCTTTATATGGTCACAGAACCCCTCAGTGACTTCTAATATCCTTATAATTTACAGTAGGGGGTACATTATCCCTTATAAAACATGAGTGATACTCAGAGTTCCCTGTATAACTCAGCCTGCAGCCTTGTGCCTTTATATGGTCACAGAACTCCTCAGTGACTTCTAATATCCTTATAATTTACAGTAGGGGGTACATTATCCCTTATAATACATGAGTGATACTCAGAGTTCCCTGTATAACTCAGCCTGCAGCCTTGTGCCTTTATATGGTCACAGAACTCCTCAGTGACTTCTAATATCCTTATAATTTACAGTAGGGGGTACATTATCCCTTATAAAACATGAGTGATACTCAGAGGTCCCTATATAACTCAGCCTGCAGCTTTTTGCCTTTATATGGTCCCCCAAGTGACTACTCAGGGCCGCCATTAGGGGGGCAGAGGGGGTACTGTTGTACCAGACCCGGGCCTAAAGGGGGGCCTAGCTGTGCTGCACTTTTCGAAATAGCTGGGCCCCCCTTGACAGCGCCAAAGCCGTGCCTCACCTGCCGAAGTCCTGAACCACTGAAGAGTTGAAGTTCTGAAACAGCCAAAGTCAGTAACGTAATTTGGGGGAGCGGGGCCCGGGTGCAGGCCATGCAGCTGGGCCCCAAGCCCCGCCCCCTCCCGAAGCCACGAAAGGAGCCAAAGCTGAAGTACCGAAGCCGCAAAAAGACCCAAAGCTATGAAAGGAGCCGAAGTTGAAGTTCCGAAGCTGTGAAAAGACCCAAAGCCACAAAAGGAGCCAAATTTGAAGTCCGGAAGCCACGAAAAGACCAAATTCACAATAGGAGCCGAAGTTGAAGTCCCCCAGCAGCAAAAAGACCTGAAGCCACAAAAGGAGCCGAAGTTGAAGTCCTGAAGCCACGAGTTCAGTACAACTGAACACCAATGTGTTTTTTTTTTTTATTATTAAACCCCTAGCCACCAATGTATTATTTTAATACTCTATAGGCCCCTGCCACCAATTTAAAAAAAAAAATTCTCCGGAGCCCTGTTTCTTTTTAACTTGTAAAGGGGGGCCCTGATGCCAATGTTTTTTTTAAAAAAAAAAACTTTTATGGTGGGCCCTGACCACCAATGATTTTTTAAAACCTTTTATGGGGGGCCCTGGCCCCAATATTTTTGTTTTTAAAAGACTTTTATGGGGCGCCCTGGTGCCAATGTTTTAGTTTAACTTATAGGGGGCCCTGGTGACTAATTTTTTTTTTTAACTTGTAGGGGGGTCCTGACCACCAATATTTTTTTTAAAAAAACTTTTATGGGGGGCCTAGGCGCCACGATTTTTATTTTACTTATAAGGGGACCCTCGCCATCAATGGCTTTTTATAACGTGTGGGGGGGTTATCGTTTTTAGTGCTGATGTCTGTGTGGTCTTTTAACTGTGGTGTGGCTGGATCTGGGGTGGGGCTTGGGTAGGGTTGCCACCGGCCGGTATTTTACCGGCCTAGCCGGTAAAACACCTGCCAAGGCCGGGGCCGGTATTACAAATTTACCGGCAATGTAGCTGCCGGTAAATATGTAAAAACTTAAAAAGACCCCCTCGGACAGCCCCCAATCCCCTGTAAACTTACCTTGTCGTTCGGTTCTTTTCCTGGCCGCGCCGTAGCCCTGCCCCTTTTCAGCATAAACCCGCCCCTTTGATGTCACACCACGCCCCCTTTTTGTACCCGCCCCCACCAGCCGGAATTTTTTTGGGGAAAAGGTGGCAACCCTAGGCTTGGGGCCCAAAAAAAGTTTGTTGTTTGGGGCCCCTGTGATTTGTATTGGCGGCCTTGTGACTTATAATATCCTTATAATTTACAGTAGGGGGTACATTATCCCTTATAATACATGAGTGATACTCCGAGTTCCCTGTATAACTCAGCCTGCAGCCTTGTGGTTTTATATGGTCACAGAACTACTCAGTGACTTCTAATATCCTTATAATTTACAGTAGGGGGGTACATTATCCCTAATAATATATGAGTGATACTGAGTATCAGAGTTCCCTGTATAACTCAGCCTGCAGCCTTGTGTCTTTATATGGTCACAGAACTACTCAGTGACTTCTCATATCCTTATAATTTACAGTAGGCATGTATAACTAATGCCTGCAGCTTTAATGCAGTAGTTGTATACAGAGGAAACTTTGAAATATTTGGCTTTCATTTGTTGTTAAAGGGGTTCTTTACCTTCCAACACTTTTTTTCAGTTCAGTTGGTTTCAAGTAGTTCACCATAATAAATACTTTTTCCAATTATTTTCTATGTGTGACTGTTTTAGCAGCTCTGGGGGGTTGAGGTTGTTGACTCTGTAAACTGTTCTACATTGATACTTGATGATTTAGTTGATACATTATTCATCTTTGTCCCTGCTGAGCAGAATCCCTGAATTTTATTACATGCAGCTGTTAGAATCTGAAAACAACTGAACTGAAAACGTGTTTGGAAGGTGAACAACCCCTACAGACAACTACCCACCACCCACTACGTGTATACATCAGATGCAGGCACAGGAGGGGGAGAAGGTGTAAAACTTTTCAAGGCAGGGCCGGAACTAGGGGTTGGCAGAGTAGGCACGTGCCTAGGGCGCAAAGCTGGAGGGGTGCCAGGCATGCATCTTCTCTGCCTCTCCCACCCCCTAGTCCGGTGCCTGCTCTGGCTGACGTGTGCAATCTCTCATTCTAATGCATATCTTTGTTTTGCGCACTCGCCTAGGGCGTCTGTCTGGGTTGGCCCGGCGCGGTTTCAAGGACTCCTGTCTATCTGAAGAGAGGTTAATGACTTTATTTTTGTTGACAAAACATTGGTCCATCACCTGCAATGGCCGCTAATCTGTCTGACCAATCAGATTTCAGGATTCTATATTGTACAAAGAAATGTAATAAAATATGTACCTAGAGGTTCTCAAAAGTACGCAGCTTCAGTTTATCCAAAAATTACAAGCATGCCATATAAAGCAACAATATTTCATAATTCTATAGCATCAGAGAACTACTCAGCAGTGTATTGCCGAGAAAACATTCACCTAGTGGTTTTCATGGATCAGCTTGGTTATTGTGTTTATTTGGTGGTAAACCTAAACGGTTTACCAGCCAACCCTGGGTACCTACCTAGATGACCAATAAAATTGCAGCATTCCCTAGTTTTGCAGCATTCCATTCTATACTATTGAAGCATTCTCAGCAGTATTTCTCAGTATTTTGACTGTATTTTCAAATTATTCTGTAATTTTTTTTTTTTTTTTTATTTAAAATTTTTATTTTTCAAATATCAGCAGGTAGCAAAAATTGGCACATAGTCAAACTCAGAAACTGCAGGTACCGGACAATCCCCAGGCTGCAGTAGTATCACGGCACATAAGCACAAAACCTTTATTCCTGAGTAGTATAGCAAAGTAGCCCAAGTAGCTGACAAGTCAAATTATTCTGTAATTTTAAAGAAGTAGCCTCAAATATCTATGGCACCACTGAGTCCATCAGCTGGTTATATATAAATTTTAATTATTTTGCAGTGATATTTTATCCTTGAAGTCGTACGATTACCTTTTTGGGTCAAGAAGGAAATTGGAAGACTTTTGCCTGATATATCAGAGTCGGCCAAGTGCTCAGTAATTCATGCATTGGCCCATGTGAACCAGTGACTGAAGAGATTATTAAAGTCTTGATACACTATCAGGGATAACTAACCTAGCTATAGATAAAATATAATTCCCAGCATCCCTGTCATGTTTCATATGGTACCTCACTACTGATTAAGTAGTGGAATGGCATCCCCCCACTGTTGCTATAATAGCTGTCGCTCATCTCAGCAAACCCATTTTATACAGACCTGGCTTTGTCCATGGGTACATTATTGAGCTGAAACACCTTTGTGGGTAATCCTGCAATATTTGCCCACTTAGCCTTAAATAACTGTATTCCATTGTTCCAGACCTAGAGGAGCCATATGACTTTGCATCAGGAAGCAGACTTGAAGTCAGGGGTAGCTACCTGCCCCCTTTAAATAGTGTTCTACAACTTACAGCATCCTACCTATCCCATGACAGCCTTTGGGGCATGTTTACTAACATTGGTGTTAAATATCTGGAGAGATTTCTGGAAATGTTGCTCATGGCAACCAATCAGCAATTCGATTAAAACAGCCATCTATAGGTTAGGGAAAAAAAAAGCAAAGATCTGATTGGTTGTTATGGACAACATCTCCTGAAATCTCTCCAGATATTTATCTCCACTGTTAGTAAACATGCCTCTTTTGTTTGTTGGTGGGATGCTGCAAGATGTATTTAAGATCCAACAACACCTGGAGGAAAACACTGCAGTGACCAAGTGCAGTTGACAATGAATCAAAACAAAAATTCCTTGGAAGCGGTATGGTATGTAGGACTGTTTAGGCCCATTTTATTTATAAGATACATATTTGCTCCCTTTCTCCCAATATTTCATAAAATAAATGCTTTATATTCTCATGGAAAATAGAATTGACTCTTCTCTTGAAGCAAGCCATTTGTTATTATTTTTTTAATTGTCCAAGGCTGCAGAACATCTAAAATCCCTTATTAAAGGCAATGCTCCAGAGAATTCAGGAAGCAGGTTTAAATAAAGATATTATTGGAATCTCCCTGTTCCCCACCCTTAGGGGTACACATCCACAGGGAGGTCAAATTCCTTGAAAGAGTAAAAGGCAACTTCTCCATTGTCTACGATGGCAAATATCAGTGGGATGTCCCCGCTCTGGTAGGCCAGCATCTTCACGGTCCAAAGGGAGGGAACCTGATCAGCAAAACTAGACAGACAGTATAATATATAAGATAAACACAGAAAAAAAAATCGCAAGAGCTGTCATTTTTCATTTACAAATTGTAGCTAAATATTGCCTATAGCTGCCATTCAGCCTTTAAAGCAGACCTGTCCACAAAATGGCTCCTGCCTGCTTACTATAATTATGAAACAAGATCCAAATAATTTTTACAGTGTAATTAAATTTCATTTTGCTTGACTAACATGATAAAATAGGATTTGAAATATTTTTTTTCGGTGACAGGTTCCCGTTAAAACAGGGAATTATTTATAGTATGTTAATTGGCTGGGACGTAAAAGCTCTTTCTCCCTAGAGCTCCTGAGCTAAGGATAAATGTACAATGGTCTTACTACTAAGTCACATTGATTGTGGGGGACTTGATTTTAAAGGGGAAGTAAAGTCTAAAATAGAATAAGGCTAGAAATGCTGTATTTTGTATACTAAACATAAACTTACTGCACCACAAGCCTAATCAAACAAATGATTTATGCTTTGAAAGTTGGCAACATGGGGTCATCATCTTGTAACTTTGTTATACATCTTTGCAAGACCAAGACCATGCACATGCTCAGTGTGGTCTGGGCTTCAGTTCGGAGGTTAAGCTCAAGGATCGTCATAAATTATCAAAACAGCACAAGTCAAATAATATCTGCCAGAAGCCGATACAGCAAGACTGATAAATAATCAGAATATACAGACTGCACTGGGTCCTGTGTTGTCATGTAATCTAATGTGGATTTTATAGTTTTTGTATTGTTTAATACAAACTTTCTCCAACTCTGCAGAACCAGTGGCTGCCTCAAAATAATCCTATAAATAGAATTCCAGTTTATCTGTTTAAATCTGGATTCATGATCTTTGTCCCTGCAGCTGAAGTTGGTAATGGTAAAGGGGATGGAAAGCCAAAATAAAATCCAATACAAATCTCTACACAGTCGCCGACTGCTCTACAGAGAAACAAACAAAACTGCTTGAGTTCTGCATGGCTGGGAAGTAAGGTGGGGGCTCCCCCTGCTGTTCATAAGTATGATTGTTTCCCTGCCCAGCAGTTAGGGACCGTCTGACAAGTCTTATCCACAGCAGTAAATGAAGGGAGAATTTCACTGCATAGTCAAGTTTCTTATAAAAACTGTACACATTTTTTAATTAAAGTATATTGGAGATAGATTTTTTTTTTTCATTAAAGAAAGTAAAAATCGGACTCTTTTGCCTTTACATGCCCTTTAAATGCACGACAAACTTAGAATGCTCACAAATAGTGTAGGACTCACGTACAATGAGGGGGCTTGATATGGCACGTAAGCTTACATATTTTGGCCAAAGTGTGCTACGAACAACTAATTTTGTAATAATTATTTTTAAAGGCAAACCGTTTGCTGGCAATTTTTCTCTTTCTCGAAGTATAATATATATATGCCACATAATTACTAAATGAAACAATGAAATATAATAGAATTCTAAAAAAACTTTCCAGTATACATCAACAACAAATATTCAGTGGTTTGAAGGATATTTAATAATCCCATTCTATTTTTGCACTGCTGGTTGTGACTCAGGATCCCCCTATTTCCCTAAGCATGAGCTGAAACAAATTCTAATTGGTCTTCAGGCTGGGCTTATTGGGATAATTCTGAAAGCAAATGAGCATTTACCCCAAGCCTTCCACTAATGATTTTTGAAGGAAGGTTATGTACTAGATGTGTGCATGTTTCCCTTACCTACGTACACACATCCGTGTACATGGCTTCCCTGGTTTGGATTTCTTGAACTCTGAAGCTCCGTCGGCCTGATGAACATTGAAGATAATCTGTGGCACTGCCTTTTTATAGCTCTGTGGCCAGCTAGAGAGAGAGAGAGAGAGAGAGAGAGAGAGAGAGAGAGATTCATTCATTTCTGACTGAGTTATTCAAACTCCTGTAGTGCAAAATGTTCTTAGCATTGGTCATTCTATAACATACTAAAGGTTAACTTAAAGGTGAACCACTCCTTTAAAAGGTTATGAGGTTTGCTTGCCTCTCTTGCTTGTGGCTACTTTAACTCATTTAGCAATGGCAGCAGGTTGTTAAATGTGCGCATATATTCACCTCTCATAGTCGTCCAATAGGAATGACTGTTCCATCACACTGATCTGCTCAAGGACAGAAGCTGCAGAGGGAGAAATTAAATTTTAATGTAGAGTCAAGATACCAGCCAACACATTGTATAAAACTATGTGTTAAAGCTCAGCACTTTATAGACAAAGAAAATGTATTGCCCCACATCTTATTGCTGTTATTCAGCATAGTCATGTTGCTTGTTTGTGGGCTGAAACCCACCGACTTGATCATTTAGGCAACAAGGTTAGTAGTTCAGTCAGCACAATTAGGGTATTTTATTGTGTAGTCTATATGTGGAACAACGGGACTGAGAGTATAAAGATCCACATTGTGGAACCATTGCTTCAGAGTGGATGACCCAAAAATGGGTTAGAGATACATGTATAGACTTTAGAACAGGACAAGATCAGTGAGTTGGTGTAAATAATATTTAAATTGCATTGTTACAAAGGGGGCACTATTCAGTTGAAGAGATACATCATCATACATGTCAGAGGCTAAAGATTCACCTGTAGTGTTGCTGGGTCCTGGCTTTAGTAGAGGAGTAACTGTACTTTCCCAAAGGTGCGGAGGCCTCTTTTGTTTTTGGGAACGGCCTCTTTCCAGAAGGAGCTCCTTGTACTCCTTCCAGTTGGTACATTTTTGCACCTTGGGGTCGTTGTTGACGCTGCTCTTGTACTTGCGTTCCCACTCAATCTGCTCTCGCTCTCTCCTGGATAACTTTTCCAGCCGCCTGTTCAGCTTGCTCACCCAACACGATATATCCACCTCTCGACCGGCTAAATTTTCAGGAAGCAATGAGGGTTCTGGTGCAGGTAACTGAATACAGGGATGGTCAGAGCCACAATTGGGAAGACAAATTTTAGAGAAGTCCCAGTGGAAAGTCTTCTGCAGCTTAGGCTTTGCTGAGCTCAATGACACATTGGAAGCTTCAGAATTCCAACCGTCATTGGCTTGGGAATCATTATGTGGTAGCTGTGTATCATGGTGATCTCCACTCATTAACTGGCTACTGGTTAGTCCCCCAGTATCCTGCTCACTTACAGCAAGTTCTGAAGAACACACAACAGACTTATCTGCTGAGGAATGATCACTTGGAACTGCACCATTGTGGTTTTCCTCTTTCTTCATTCCTCTCGCTGTGTCTGGCTTCATTCGGTTTTCTAATCTAGAAGTCAACATAGAAATGAATTGCAAATAAGTTATGTTGTTTTCTATTGAAGCCTATTTATCTGCCATCTTTTATCTGTTGTGTAAGCAATGTGGAGCAATGCTGCCTGAAGTGCCGGGGTCCTGGGTTTGATTCCACTACAGTCTACAAGGGGTTTGTATGTTCTCCCCATACTTGCATGGCTTTCCTCGCAAACTCCAAAAACATACAATCCTGTGTGAACAGGATTTGATGGGGCAGGGACTGATGTGAATGATGTATAATCTCTATACAGCACCGTGGAATATGTCAGTGCTATATTAATAAAGGGTAATAAACAACTGCCTGCCATAAGCTCTGCCAGGAAAATCATAGGTATATTAAAATTGAAAGATCACGTCTTATAGAAATGGTGCCACATTTTCAAACAAACTATACATATATTTAAATTAGTGATGCGCGGGCCAGCCCGAAGCACGCAGGTTGGGCAGGTTCCAGCCAAGCTCTTCCTGCTGCCCCTGCCGGCCTTCCTGACCTAATTGTGACCCACTTCCAAATAAGGCAGCGTCTATTTATATGTGCAAAAAATCTATGTTTTGGGGAAGTGCAGTTGTCCTGAAAAGTTTGATCATGACCTGCGTGTCTTGAGCACTTCAATAAACCTGGGAACACCCCACTTTTGATGCAGGTATTGGCATTTCAATTTTTTCAGCAGTGTGGGGCATACAGCGTCGGGTTAGGGTCGGGTGCAGGTTGAAACTTTATCAACCCGCACATCACTAATGAAAATATATGAATGGTGCTTTCACTTCCAAATGTCAAGGATCGTTCATTCATTCATTTGCTACTGTGACCCAAACATGATTGCTTAAAGGGATGCAGAATCTCTATGTCAGCCCTAGGAACAGATATACTAGGCATCGCAAATTGCCCTACATTTGGGGCTATAGTCCCTCTGATCTTTTAGGACTGAATCCTCAATGGACTGTATCATGGGTCTGGTTTACTAAAATACTGTAAGTGCTAAATTCTACCATTGGATGTTACCCAAAGGAACCAATGATCAGCTAGTTTTCATCAGTAGAGGATGAAAGCAAATATTTGATTGAGTCTAAAGCTGGCCATAGACGCAAAGATCGAGGATTCGTATGATTTTCGAACCGTGTGTGGAGAGTCCCGACATTTTTCATCCGGCGGAGATCGGTCGTTTGGTCGATCTGACAGGTTAGAAAATGTTCTGTTGGCTGCCGATAATATCTCTGCATGTATTGCTGATCGTACGATTTTCAGTGGGAGACTGTCACTAGCTTTGGTTGGACATAGATATCGTACGATTGCTGTCAGGGATTGCTGTCTTTAACTAATCTGACTGGTAAGACTTTGATCTGAATGGTTAGTGGCGGGTCGGGAGATGGGAAAGTCCGATCGTCTATGGCCAGCTTTATGGGAAACTGAAAATCAGCTCCAAAATAAGGGTGTTGATTTCTGTTCTCTATGGGAGTATGCAACAGCCACAATTCCTAAGAAGCCAGGTTTAGGTTTATAGGCTCCAGCTCCAAAAATCTGGTGATTTCAAAAGAATAAATAGTGCCTTCCCCTGGATGTCGTGCCATGGGTTGAAACAGCAGAATATTTTGTTAAAATTCAGTATGCCTTTAATGGGTCATTAGCAATGCACACTTGATTGAATGGCTTCTCCTTCTTCTCCTAACATACATTTCAGAGACTGATTCATTCAAGGCCAACCATTCTGCCTGTCAAATTCCATGTTCCCATGACCCAGATGGTCTGATGATAAAACTATACTGAGTCTTTTGTTCTTAATTCACTAATGAGCCAGGTAAATTTCATCGACATTCCAACTATATGGGTTGCTGCCACAAAGATGTTTGTGTTACGGCTGATACTTGTACAATATATAAAAAAAATAGCAGAAAGCAAAATTATTACATCATCTATGAATTGTAATAAGTCATGTGCCACACGTGATCTAATAGCTGACCATGCAGTTGCCTTAAAGGGGTAGTTCAGCTTTGAGTTAACTTTTGGTATGATGTAGAGAGTGATATTCTGAGACAATTTGCAATTGGTTTTTATTTTTTATTATTTTTTTTGGAGTTATTTAGCTTTTTATTCAGCAGCTTTCCAATGCAATTTCAGCAACCTGTTGCTAGGGTCCAAATTACCCTAGCAACCATGCTTTGATTTTAATAAGAGACTGGAATATGAATATGAGAGGACTTGAGTAGAAAGATTAATAATAAAAAGTAACAATAATATATTTGTAGCTTTACATAGCAATTGTTTTTAAGATGGGGTCACTGACCCCCATGTAAAAGCTGGAAAGAGTCAGAAGAGAAAGGCAAAAGATTTTAAAAAAAACTATATATATATATATATATATATATATATATATATATATATATATATATATATATAGATATATATAGATATATATAGATATATATAGATATATATATATAGATATATAGATATATAGATATATAGATATATAGATATATATATATATATATATAATGTCCAAAACATACTAAAAGTTAACTTAAAGCTGAAGCACTCCTTTACAGATCCACTCATTCAATGGTCTCACTAAATGAGTACACATTACATGAAACATACTCAATGTCCCCAGATAGAGATAACTGAATTTCGTGTTAAAATGTTAGGGTAAAACTCACCCACATTAATCATTTACTCACCCCGGGCTGGTGCTTCGCTTGCGCTTCCGCTGAGGTCTAATAAAGCTCTCCAGATTTAGTTGCCTATGGTAGGGAGACTGAACAGAACTGTAAGAATATAAAAATAAGAGGAATAGTAGTGAAAAGTGAGAGAGAAAATAAGGGAATGGGGGAGCAGACCATGTGACTGCTGAGAAGCCAGGTGGTATAGGGGTCCCAGAGGTTCAAAATGTATGTGCGGACCGGACAACCCCCTCCCTTCTCTTCTGTACCCCCTAAGTTTTGAAAATTAAAAATAAATACTTTAAAAAAAAAAAAAAAAAAAATGTATATGCGGGTTACTCAATAGGTTACCAACTTAAATAATAGAGTATAAAGCAGAAAATGCAAGATATAGCCCAATAGAGAGGGAGAACATAGCATAAGAAGATGATAGAACTAGAACAACAGAACTGCTCAGAAAATCTCACCTTGGATCAAACCGAGTCACGATGTACCCCAGCCTCTTCAAATGACTATAAACCTGAAAAGATGCAAGAATGAATTTAAGCCCCCATGACCCGTCTTTGACAATTGCATTAACCCCACCAAAAAAATGCTTATATTCAAGATAAATCAAATTGGTTGCAGTACCATTATCAAGTATGCTAACCTTGTTTAATTTATCTGAGTGGGCTGAACCCAGACCCCTGGTCAGTTGTCATGTGATTATTAGTAATGGGGTCTTCTGTATAGAGTTAAGCATCCAATCTTTACAAGCCATTAATCAGATCACATTGGTTATGCAGACCTATATATAAAATGACTGCATGCACAGATCATCAAGAAATTGGTCTAGTGTATGGCCAGGTTTATTTAGTGTGAAAGTCCTGTAACAGCCTCTACAAAGGTATTTAAAAAAATAAAATGATTTCTTTGTCCTGCCAGAGGATCTATGCAGGATCTAACAACTTATAACTGGGTATGGGAGAAAGTTTTATTTATGTTTGCACAAACCTGATAGTGCAAGACAGGGAACTTTTGGTTGCCAAGCAATCTCTCATAAGCCTCCTGGACTGATAGTGGTGAATCACGGTAAAATATCTGGACAGCACCCTACAAACAAAATAATGATGAAGAAATTATATAGGTGTACGAAAGCAACCAAGGGGCATACACAAGGTAAACCCCACATCACCATATATGAGGGACAAAGAATCAGCGAGTCATAGGGTTATTGCAGTTAATCACTTTATCAATGATACAAATTTTAAAGAGCAGGTGTGTCATTTTCAATGACCCAATCAAATGTATTTAAAGGCTCATGTTGATAGATAAAATAAAAATTAATTAATTAATTGTAATTAAAGATTACAATTCCCTTAAACAACAAGGGCAAGGGATTATGCGGGATTCCAGATGGTACTTACACATTCCAACAGGTAGACAGCTTCCTCGGGCAAAAGGCATTGCTTCCCTTGGTATGTAAAACCCATTGTCTGCCAGAACTTGCCCTGTACACACAAGAGATCGTTAGAAACTCATATCTGCAGAACAAAGAAGAACCTTGGCCAGTCTGGGCATTGAAGGACATACAATAACTTGTGCCCAGATGTCTAGCACTCTGTTTTATTGTGGTTACCTGCCAAGAACAGTTTCTCATTCACATGACTGGTTTACATAACAGTTTACCCTGCACAAAGAATACATGGGGTGATGACCACATGAACAGGTAGTCCCTGACGTTTTCCATTCATGCGGGAAGAGATCTGTAGTGAGTTACCATTAACAAAAAAAAAAAAAAAAAAAAGCCCTATATGCCACTACCCATGTTGTTTTCTAAGACCATAAACGTTCAGCATATAATGTCCCTTTACAGCTTCACCTAACCACAACGTACTGCAGGTGATGTCAGCTCCACCAAATCTTCCTTTGGTCTCCATACACTTTTCACCAGACTGCCCCTAAAAAACAAAAAAGGCAGCTGAGGAGACTTGTCTAGAACTGATACAAGACACTTGGCATGGCCTCTGTAAGAAAAATGTGAATAATGTACATAATACTTCAGGGCTTACATTGATTTCATCTCTTCTGAAAGGGCAAAAAAGGGAAGAGATATCCTTGAACAACAACTCAAAGGCTAGAGCCAGATGATGGTGAAAACGCAGGCCGAGAATCTGCTCCCCCACTGTTCTTCCTGCACCCACTCTGTGGATTTCGGCACAAAAAGCAACATTTTACATTAAACCTGGCACTGCCCTAGGCAGATCCTCTAGCCTCCTTAATAGATGCATGCCCAGTAAGTCTTCATTCCAATGCCGATCACAAAAGAAATAAAGGGGTACCACCTACATCACAGCTCAACTGCTGGATTGTGACATTAACATTTAATACGTAGATTTAAGCCAAAATACATGCCTGGTGCATTTTGTGCATGAAATGTTTTTAGTTCTGAATATAATACACTGGATTTGGTTCAAGAGCACTGCCCTCTTTTAATACAACTAACTAAGCCTTTCCATACTAATCCCACTGTCTCTTGTATGAACTGATGTATTATTTGCTTATTGCTATTCTGGTTTGACAAGAAGTAGGTATAACAAGGAAATAAACTGGACTTAATAAAATAAACTCTTGGTTCTGATGGCGGTTTATATTAATATGCACAAAACAAATCCAAATTCTGGGAAGGATAGATTATCTGTAGTTTTAAGGCAACCCAACAAAAACAAAGGGAAGAGAAGGGTAATTCTTTTACTAGTTCCCCTAAAAAAATTCAACTCAATCTAGACCCATAATTGACTCCTTGTCTCAAACTCTTAAGAACTGGGCCAAGCTACCACTATGGGGAAAAGTAAAAATTATTAAATTGGTATAACATTCATTATTCCTTGACTTTTCTTTTTTTTATAAAAAAAACCCATAAAATCATAACTCCATTTATTTGGGCAAACAACACTCTGCGCAAGGGGAACTGGTCTTTCCATACTTCTACTATTACTACCTACCCTCCCCAATTAACTATCTACATTGGTGTTTTTCTTCTAAGCATCCATCATCCAATTAATAGAAGGCCTAGGCACTTAGCCCTACAGGCACCACCCCTCAGACATGGCCAACTTGCCAAACACCCTAATGACTCCTCACAAAACATGGGCTATGGCTCTGAAACTCAAACCAACCAACCCCTCCAGCATCCATACATACACATACTGACCTCTCCATACCATCACATAAATTATATAGACCCATATTTATACTAAATATAGATTTAAGTATCACAAAAGTGTTGGAAGTTATGCTTGTCCAAGAAATCATCCAAGCCATTCTTTAAAGCATCGCATATTGATAGAAGATAGACTTATACAGTACAAATATACAGTACAAATTCCTCCACCAAACCTACATAACTCCCTTTAAGTTGATGAAATTCAGTAGGAGGCAGGATGACCTCTGCCCATGATGCAAATTTCCTAAGGCATATGGCCTGGCCCTGTTTTGGTCTAAAACAATGGAGACCCTAGCAGATGAGTTGGCATGTGTAATGGAAACCGATAATCCTCCCCAAGATGGCGTCCAAGATGGCGGCCTCCTGGATCCTGCTGGTCGCAGCACTATGACATCGGCGTCTTTACGCCCTCGGATTGGTCGCCGGCGTCGGAACGGACGACGGCGTCAGAATGTGCGTCGGCGTCAGGACGCTGGCGTCAGTGCATCCACGTCATGACGTCAGTGCGTCCAAAATTGGCGCCAAACCCAGGCCTATTTAAAGCAGCTTCAGAGTCTCCTCAGTGCCCAATTATAGGTTTTCGCTTGCTGATTCCTGGGTGTGTTTCTTGTTGATTATCTTGTGTACCGACCTTGCCTGAACTCTCGTATTTGAACCTCGTCTGCCTGAACTGATTCTACTGCCTGTTTACGACTATTCTATTGCCTACTCCTTCTGTACTGCGAACTCGGACTTTGTTACCTCCTCCTTGGTCCTTACTACCTCGGGGCCCTCGGGCCTTAAATTATAATTGGGCCATGGACCCTTCTGAGGAGCCTCAAGTTCCTACGGATGTTGGCAGAGCCGTTTGTGGTTTGGCTTCTCGCATGCAGTCCTACGAAGCCCAACAAACCCACTTCGGCCAGGCATTAGAAGCAATCCTGGAGAAATTGTCTGCCTTGTCTCCAGGGGTTCCAGCTCATCCGCCTATTCCAGCTACTCCGCTCCAGATTTCCGAACCTCGCATCCCTGCACCTCCTCTGTACAGCGGTGATCCGGAATCATGCCGTGGTTTCATCAATCAGTGTGAGATCCAGTTCACCCTGCTTCCAGGTCAGTTTGTCTCGGAGCGAGCGAAGGTGGGCTATATCATCACCCGCCAGCAAGGGAAAGCTCTGGAGTGGGCTTCTCCTCTCTGGGAGAAGGAGGATCCGGTCATTGACGACGCCAAGGCCTTCATCCGTGACCTTCGCACGGTGTTCGATTCCCCAGGTATCCCCAGGTATCCCCAGATCCACTTCTGCTTCTGCTCGCTTGTTCCAGTTACAGCAAGGCACTCGTACAGTTCCTGAGTATGCCATCGAATTCCGTACCCTGGTGGCTGAGACTTCGTGGAACAACGATAGCTATCATGCTGCCTTCTATAATGGTCTGGCAATGCGCATAAAGGACGATCTGGTGTCCCGTGAAATGCCTCCACGCTGGGAAGACCTCGTTGCCTTGGCAGTGAAAGTGGATACCCGACAGAGGGAGCATCAAGTTGATCGAGAGCGGGCAAGGAAATTCCAGAGATTTCAACCAGTATTGGCTCCTCGCTTTCAGAGGCCATTTCTTTCCAGTTTGGCTTCTCACCCACCCTCTCCTTCTTCTCCTGCGGCTCCTGCAATTTCTTCTCCTCCGGCTGAAGAACCGATGCAGATAGGACGGGCTCGCCTTTCTGAACAGGAGAAGCTTCGGAGAAGGGCTGCTGGTCTTTGCCTTTTGCCTATTGTGGGGGCAAGGCCCACTTCGCCTATGAATGCCCTGTGAAGCCGGGAAACGCCAACACCTAGGTATGTTTGGGGAGACTTACCTGGGTGGAATTGGTCCTTCTCCCCATTCTTCTACTCTACGTTTCCTTTTTCCAGTACAGATCCGGTTTGGAACCCAAAAGATTTCTTCCCAAGCTTTCCTCGATTCTGGCGCAGCAGGGAATTTCATGGACAAAGATTTTGCTGGAAGACATTCCATTCCTCGTCAACCCTTGGCTGTTCCCCTTTGAGTTCTAGCCATTGATGATCGTCCATTATCTTCTGCTGTTATTTCACAGTCTACCCTGGAACTTTCTCTCACTGTGGGAACGATGCATCTTGAAAGACTGTCTTCTCTTAATTGATTGCCCTTCAACTCCCATTGTGCTTGGTCTACCCTGGCTGAGTATTCACAATCCAGTCATTGATTGGTCTTCAGCTCAGATCTCCCGCTGGAGTTCTTTTTGTCAACAGAACTGTCTGCCTGTCAAATCTCTTATCAAAGTCTCTTCTGTGACCCCGAATTCTTCTTTACCTCCAGTTTACCAAGCCTTCTCTGATGTTTTCAACAAGAAGTCTGCTGAAACCTTACCTCCTCATCGTCCCTATGATTGTCCTGTTGAACTGCTTCCTGGATCCATGCCTCCTAGGGGCCGCACCTACCCGCTTTCTCCTTCCGAAACCTCTGCTATGAAGGAATACATCCAGGAGAATCTCCAAAGGGGGTTCATTCGTCCATCTTCCTCTCCGGCCGGGGCTGGATTCTTCTTTGTGGAAAAGAAAGATGGCGGTTTGCGGCCCTGCATTGACTACAGGGGTTTAAACAAAATCACGGTGAAAAATCGTTACCCTCTTCCTCTCATCTCTTAATTGTTCGACCAGCTCAAGGGTGCAAGCCTCTTCACGAAATTAGATCTGCGTGGGGCCTACAATCTTATCCGGATCAGAGAAGGAGACGAATGGAAGACCGCATTCAATACTCGTGACGGGCATTATGAGTACTTGGTTATGCCCTTCGGCCTTTGCAATGCTCCTGTGGTCTTTCAAGAATTCGTTAATGATATCTTCCGGGATCTGTTGGGGCAATATGTGGTCGTTTATTTGGACGATATTCTTATTTTTTCCAAAAACCTCCAAGAACATCGTCATCAGGTTCAAGAAGTTCTTTCCCGTCTACGAAAAAACAATCTGTTTGCCAAGTTGGAGAAATGTTCCTTTGAAGTATCATCCATTTCTTTCCTAGGATACATCATTTCCCAACAAGGCTTCAAGATGGATCCAGCCAAGGTTTCAGCAATTCAAGATTGGCCTCTTCCCACCAGTGTCAAGGCTGTTCAAAAATTCATCGGCTTTGCAAACTATTATAGACAATTCATTAAAGGTTTTTCATCAAAGATTGCTCCAATTCTTGCTCTTATACGTAAAGGGGGTAAACCTCAGCATTGGTCTCCTCTAGCCTTGGAAGCTTTCAAGACTCTTAAAGAATCCTTTTCGTCTGCCCCAATCCTTAGGCACCCTGAACCTCTCCAACCTTTCTTCATCGAAGTGGATGCCTCGGATATCGGAGCAGGAGCAATATTATCCCAAAGATCCTCTTCTGATGGTAAACTGCATCCGTGTGCCTTCTTTTCCAAAAAATTTTCCTCCTCCGAAAGAAATTATGACGTAGGGAACCGTGAGTTACTGGCTGTCAAACTTGCTCTAGAAGAGTGGAGACACTTACTTGAAGGGTCATCGGTCCCTGTAACCATCTTCACCGACCACAAGTATATCCAGACCCTTAAGCGCCTCAATCCCCGACAAGCCAGATGGGCACTGTTCTTCTCACGTTTTAACTTCATCTTAACTTTTCGTCCTGGTTCAAGAAACAAGAAAGCGGATGCTCTTTCCAGAAGTTTTATCCCTGAAAATCCCATCTCTGAAGACCCAGAATCCATTGTGCCTCCTACAAAGATCATTGCCGCCCTGTTTCCTTCCCTTGCTTCTCATCTTTTGTCTATTCAATCTTCTGCTCCTGTGGAAACTCCTGTAGGCGTAGCCTTTGTTCCTCCTGAGCTTCGTCATTCCATTCTGGTCCAATCTCACAGTTCGAAGCAGGCCGGTCATCCTGGAATTAAAAAAACGACTGAACTTTTATCTCGTCTCGTCTGGTGGCCTTCTTTAAGAAAAGATGTTAGAGACTTTGTTTCTTCCTGCTCCACTTGTGCTGTATCCAAGTCAGGACATTCTCCTCCTAAAGGCCTACTTTTACCTTTGCCTGTTCCATCCCGCCCTTGGACCCATTTGGCAATGGATTTCATCGTGGATCTTCCTGCTTCCTCTGGCTACACTGTCATCTGGGTGGTGATTGACAGATTTAGTAAGATGGCACACTTTATTCCTCTTCGGAAACTTCCTTCAGCTCCAGAACTTTCTTCATTATTTATTAAACATATTTTTCGTCTCCATGGTTTTCCTGCTGAGATTGTCTCTGACCGTGGGTCCCAATTTGTTTCTAAGTTTTGGAGGTCCCTTTGTAAAGCCCTTAATATTTCCCTTCAGTTTTCTTCTTCATATCATCCCCAGTCTAATGGAGCGGCAGAAAGAGTTAACCAGGCTCTTGAACAGTTCCTCCGGTGTCATGTATCCCTGTTTCAGGATGATTGGGCTGATCTCCTTCCTTGGGCCGAATTTGCACATAATAATGCCATGCACTCTTCTTCTGAAAAGTCTCCTTTTTTTTGTGTTTATGGTCTTAACCCCTTGGCTTTTCCTCAAGATCTACTGCTCACAAATGTTCCTGCCGCCAACGATCAAGCTGCCCACATGTCGGCCATCTGGCAGGCTACTATTGTCAACTTGGAGAAGAGTTCTCTTGCACAGAAGAAGTTTGCTGACAAGAGAAGAGTTTCTTCCCCTCTGTATGTTCCCGGTGACAAGGTCTGGCTGTCTACTCGCAATATTCGCCTCAAAGTTCCTTCACCTAAACTCGGTCCCAAGTTTATTGGTCCCTTCCCTATCACCGAGATCATCAATCCTGTGGCTGTGCGGTTGCAACTTCCTCCTGAGATGCGGATCCCCAATGCCTTCCATGTTTCTTTGCTTAAACCTGCAGTTTCTTCTTCTTCTTCCTCCCCAGCTCCTGTCATTGTGGATGGGCATCGAGAGTTCGAAGTAAAGAAGATTTTGGACTCTCGGATTTCTAGAGGCACCTTGCAGTACCTCATTGAATGGAAGGGATTCGGTCCTGAGGAGTGCTCATGGGTAAGAAGCTCCGATGTCCATGCTCCTCTCTTGGTCCAAAAATTTCATCGACAATTCACTTCCAGCCCAGGTGGTCCTGAGGCCCCCCCTAAGGAGTGGGGTACTGTAATGGAAACCGATAATCCTCCCCAAGATGGCGGCCAAGATGGCGGCCTCCTGGATCCTGCTGGTCGCAGCACTATGACATCGGCGTCTTTACGCCCTCGGATTGGTCGCCGGCGTCGGAACGGACGCCGGCGTCAGAATGTGCGTCGGCGTCAGGACGCTGGCGTCAGTGCGTCGGCGCCCGCGTCATGACGTCAGTGCGTCCAAAATTGGCGCCAAACCCAGGCCTATTTAAAGCAGCTTCAGAGTCTCCTCAGTGCCCAATTATAGGTTTTCGCTTGCTGATTCCTGGGTGTGTTTCTTGTTGATTATCTTGTGTACCGACCTTGCCTGAACTCTCGTATTTGAACCTCGTCTGCCTGAACTGATTCTACTGCCTGTTTATGACTATTCTATTGCCTACTCCTTCTGTACTGCGAACTCGGACTTTGTTACCTCCTCCTTGGTCCTTACTACCTCGGGGCCCTCGGGCCTTACAGCATGCCACAGATAGTGGACCCAGTGGTCAGCTTGTTAGGGGTAATAGATGATGTACTACTCACCAATATGGACAGCGTTTGGCTACGCATGATCATTTTATATGCTAAAAAAGTGGTAATTATGCACTGGATGGGATAGTCCTTTAACCTTCTGGAAACAGTTGCTGGATGGAGCTTTTCCCCTTATTAAATTAACCTATGAAATGAAGGGGCACACAAGAAGAAGTTTGACTTGTTGTGGACTGGTGTAATCATGACTCTCTGGATATATAACCCATTCTCTTAAACTTGATGTGACCTGTTCTATACCACTAACTATAGCTATGTGTATATTGACAACTACAGCTTTCAGTGACAGTATCCTCTTGTCTGTATAAGACCTGACATCAAGCCAACACCATTCTACCAGACACTGTATTGCATTTTGTCTGATTGTTGCTGTAAGATTTTATAAAATTTACCTTTAAAAAAAAGAGTGCAGTGGGGTTTAGGTACAGTCTGCTCATTGTCACAAATATATATATATATATATATATATATATATATATATATATATATATATATATATATATATATACACACACACACATACACATACAAACAAACCGCACTTACAGGTCTCTTTTATACAAAAAAGTGTTTTTTTATTCGCTATACGTGTTTTTGAGTGCACCAGCTTTGAGCTTCTTAAAATACCAGCCAGGTGGCAAACCTACCCACAGCCACCCTGAACATCCCTTCTCCCTCCACTTAAAAGGCATCCCGAAACACTTACAATCGCTCCACACGCTCCTCTTTTAGCAGCTCCCACTGCTCAGCAAGGCACACCTGCAGCTTCTCCTTCTGAATTTCCAAGCCATCTGCTATAAAGTCCTTTTGGCCATGAGAAAGCTGAGGGAGGCTCTTCTCACGGTTCCGCGCAGCAAGCAGTTCCTTCGGACTGTAAATAATGCAGAATACAAACATGATTCTCACTACACTTTATTTGATAGACATTGCTACTTTACAAAGGCACTGGTAATACAAATATTAACACCCAAGTTAATAAAGTTTTAAACCTGGAACCCAATAAGCTTAGGGTTGCCACCTGGCCGGTATTTTACTGGCCTGTCCAGTAAAAATGATGGTTGATTCCAATGTTATTAATAGGGAAAAAGATAAATATATATAGGCCGGTATTTTTTCCAGAAAAGGTGGCAACCCTAGTTACATCCAAATTTTTGATCATCAGATGGGCTTTCCACTCGTGACTGATACAGCAAGATTACCAGATGTTAAATGACTTTACAAGCACAGAAAACAAATGAATAATGTAGATTTTTATTATGTAAACCCTAGAGAAATTCCCCTTTAACCCTATGACACAGGGAGCATTGCTGCAGAGTGGATGAATTCAGTCTTTGCACCAATTGAGGAGTAGAGATGCAGCTATTTCAGTTACTGGACTGAGTCTGTATATTTAACATAAAGCCAAATAATGTATATACACAGGACTATAATAAAGTTCTACTGTGACAGCACATGGAAGGAATCTGCAACAAGCCCCGTATTCATCCTCAGTCTAGGGAAACTCAATGCCCGTACGTGGAGCTCAGGGGCTGCCTGCTAACGCGCGGCTCGAGTATGCGAGGAATCAGGCACCAGGCGCGGTGTCGGCTTTCAGGAAAGTCCCCGGCTTCTGCGGCCTAAACGGTTTCCCGTCTCCGTTCTCACCTGAGCATCGTGAAAGTTGTCTGTGCGCGGCATCCGAGCCAATTGTGAATATAACGTACACCCCAGGCAGGTGACACGTAGCTAAAGCAAGCCAAGAGGAGTGCCAGCAAGCAGCGATTAGTCGCTTTCTCCCAGGCGGGGACAGCGTGGGAAATGACAGCCCCAACTACCGGGACTCAAAAGCTCAACCCAGCGCGGAAATGTGCGCACTCAGGGCATTTCCATCCATCCCACGTGGGACACGACTCTCCTCCAGGCCCAACATTTCTCTCTCCTTCTTATGTTCTAACGTGAACTTATTAAACATTTTACTGCTGATTATTGAATGTCATCATATTGTCCACATATTTTATATAAATTTAGATATATCCTAAAGATAAAAGAGAGAGAGTTTACAAGTATTGTATTATTCATATAAGTACTATAATATATATGTTATTGATTTTGTTTGTCCTGCCCACTTTTTCTTCATACAAACCCCCCCCCCCCCCCCAGATAAATCAGTCACAAGCATCAGGGCTGGAAATAATCCTTTATTCAGACACTTCTACTGTTCATGCGTAAGGGTAAGACCACACGAGGAGATTCGGGGAGATTTTGTAGCCTGGCGACTAATCGATTCTACTTGTCAACAATCTCCACAAACTGCCTCAGCGTGTCTTCCCATAGGCTATAATGAAAAGTCGTCTGCGCTAAAGCACACGCGGTGCTCCGTTTTCCGAAATTTCCTGCATTGGGCGACCATGGAAAACGCATCGCCGTGTGTGCTTTAGCGCAGGCGACTTTTCATTATACCATGAAATTACCCGCTGTTCGGCGCAGACCGAAATACTGACAGGAGACAGTTGCTTAGTTTCAAAGATGCGGCTTTATTGTGCACACCATGTTGAAACAGGCAGTGGGTTGGAGGTGAAACTAACGCGTTTCGTGCCCTAACTCTCCCGGCACTTCCTCAGAGTTGAATGTTTGTCACGTGCGCTAGCCTTTAAATTGACTAAATCTAATCTGTGTGAATTGAAAAAATCTGAAAGTGTGTTACTTCAAAAATTGTGTTATTACAAAAATTACACAGTATAATATATCTGGCAAACAGTGTTTGTTCGTGCAAGTAAATAATTTTATTAAAAGTGTGAAAAAGTCTTTTCATTATAGCCTATGGGAAGACACGCTGAGGCAGTTCGGGGAGATTGTCGACAAGAAGACGAGGCGATTAGTCGCCAGGCGACAAAATCTCCCCGAATCTCCTCGTGTGAACTAACCCTAAAGCACTATCGAAAGCTCTACCCTAGTGATGCCCCCCCAAATCCTGCTCACTTAAAACTTTAGTGTCAGAGCAGATCAAAGGGGAGCCGCAGCACTAGTGCAATGAGTGCTATAGAGCTCTCTGCACTAGCGGAGCCAAATTTCCGTTTTGAAATACTGAAATTCAGCCTTAAAGGGCGTGTAAAGGCAAAAAAATAAAATCCAATTTTTACTTTCTTACATGTAAATTAGAAACATGCACAGCTTCTTACTTTTATTTGTGCATTTTAACCACAGCAAAATTCATGTTAACACATTCAAAAACAGACCACAGTGTGTTGCTGCAGCCACTGGTTCTGCAGAGTTAGAGGAAATTTGTATTAAACAATACAAAAACTATAATTAAATTACATGACAACACAGGACCCAGTGCAGTCTGTATATTCTGATTATTAATCAGTCTTGCTGTATTGGTTTCTACAGATATTATTTGACTTGTGCTGTTTTGATAATTTATGACAATCCCTAAGCAGCCCAGACCACACTGAGCATGTGCACAGTCTTGGTCTTGAAAAGATTTTTAACAAAGTTACAAGATGGTGACCCCCTGTGGCCAACTTTCAAAACATAAATGATTTGTTTGATTAGGCTTGTGGTGCAGTAAGTTCATGTTTATGTTTAGTATACAAAATACAGCATTTCTAGCCTTATTCTATTTTAGACTTTACTCCCCCTTTACAGTTACCAGAGGCAGCTTATTTTCTTCCTTGGTAACTGGCCACTCACTGCCTCCTGAGGCAAAGTTCTCACCTTGTGGCCCTGGTTGCCGGATGGTGATCCTCTGCCTCTGTGAGCCTCTATCTGTTTGGCTTCAGTGACATAAATGATACCCTAAATTACTACCGATACATTTTACAATGCCTATAAGAATTGTGAAGAAACTCCAGGGCAGGTTGAGTACTTTCAAAATCAGTCAGGCAGGGAGTCAAAAATAGTGATGGGCGAATTTATTTGACAGGTGCAAATTCGCAGCGAATTTCCATGTTTTGCCGTCAAATAGATTTGTGAATTTGCCACGAAAATTTGCTGGCAAGATTTGCAGGCGTCAAAAATGTTTTAACGCCAACAACAGTTCCAACGCCGGTGTCGGAAATGTCGCTGGTGGCAAAGTTTGCGTTTCGCGAATTTCGTGGTGAAGCGAAACAGGACAAATTGGTCCATCACTCGTCAAAAACCATGAACATTACAACACAGAGCCAGCTCGGGCAATATTTACAAGCTACAGGGGCCTTTAAATGTCAGATTTTGCAACATAATGGCGTCATTGGAAGACCAAGGAGGGACCAGCATGAGGTAGGAGCATGTGCCAGTTCCCCAGTGCGCTTTACAGAGTCTTGCACATGGGACCTGCTCTATGACCAGCTTTTGGTGTTTGTGGCCTGTGCAGGCATAAAGTACTTTCAAGATCAGAGTCAGGCAGGGAGTCAAAAATAGTGATGGGCAGATTTATTTGACAGGTGCAAATTCGTGGCAAATTTCCAAGTTTCGCCGTCAGCGAATAAATTTGCCAATTTGCTTCCCTTCGTTAAGATCAGGATGCATCTAATCGCATGTGTGCAACTCCGTTAAAAACTCTACTGCACTCCAAGGACTTAGCTGACCAAATAGAAAACCTGCACCACCATTGCAGTCTACAGTTGAATTACAGGTGTTCAGCGATTCACTTTTTTTCACTATATGTGCCCATGGTTGCCAATCACAGCAGCAAAGCCCTAAGTGGATGTCATTTGGTCATACATGGTGACCACCAGCCTAATACATAACCAGTATTTAGGCTAAGGTACAGGCAGGCCGGATTAACTAACCAGGTACCCCTACTGGATAATATACTGGATAATGCCCCTATTGTCTCAGCATTTCTAGGCTAAGGGTAACCAGACGTTCATAATGAAATAAACCACCACAGAGTCATTCAGAAGCAAAATGTATATGTAGGGAAGGATAAAGTACACAGAGTCCTGATTAGTGGATGCTGTCTGAATGTTGAACAAACCATGCTCAGTCTTAAGTTGGCCACAGACGTAACAATTACGATCTTTCTTGGAAAAAATCTTTCCAAGAAAGATCGTTCGTTTCAATAGACACGTGTAGTGCTGAATCGTCAGATATACAGGTAGATGATATACAGGTAGAAACAATAGAATTCTACCTGTATCTGACAATTCAGTACTAACAATGGCCGATGTTTGGATCCCTTCAAAGGCACCCGATCAAAATTTTCCATCCAGCCCGATCGACGAGCTGACCGATATTCAAGTCTTCTGCCGATATCAGTCAGCTCTTTTCCCACCATATATGCACCGAATATCGTATGAAAATTTGTTTCATTCAATATTATCTGTGTGTCTATGGCCACCTTTAGGCTGGCAAGCTGCAGATGGCCAAGCCTTTAGCTAAAGTTGCCCCCATTTAAAGAGAATCTCCTTACCTAAATAGTTGTTTTTTTTTGCACAATTAAAGAAAATGTAATCCCAACTGAAGCATAGAACAGAAAGGGATAATACTGCTTTCATATAAAAACAAACAAACAAAATAAAGCAAAACAGTTTTTGTCTTTAAACAATCTCAAATATCATCCAGGGACATGGATTCTGACTGGCAGGATGATACGTTGTGCAATTACATGACACTTCCACATGGGAGCAGGAGAATAACACACAATGACATTCACATTCCGAGGTTATAAAATGATCTGAAAAATGAAATATTTATGTAGATTCACAAATATGTTGCTTCCACCTGATTGGCAGCACAGAGCATGGTAATTCCATGGTTCCCAATGTAAATTGTGGCAATAAGTGCACCTGCTTGCTGAAATATCGAAAAACAAATGTTGCATTATGAGAAAATAAACATTGCAATTTAAGCAGATGTTTATGGTACTGCTGTTGTTAACGAGCCCTAAATATCCTTAGGGACTATCATACTTCTGCTTAGGTATGAGTTAGAAGGCAGATATCTTACCAGCACCAAACATTTTAAAGGGGATGTAAAGTATTTAATCAGAGTTATTACTGATGTATAGATCTGTAGCAACCTGGAATAGTTTAGTTAGCCTTTATAACTGCCCCTCATGGAAATGGGATTTGGTTATCAGGAGTTATACTCACAAAAAATAAAAACACACCAACACCCAGAAAATTTGCAGCCACCCTCTGTCATTAACAGGTGAACCTAATGTGATTATTCCCCAGCCTTCTATCACATGTAATAACTCACAATACAACAAGGCATCAAACACTCTCTCAAGTGGTGATAGTCAGGGTCAGAGCCTACATGCACATAGATAGATAGGGTCGATTTGCGTGCGCATGCGCGAATTGGAGTTTGCACGCATGCGCAGAAGCGCAAGAACGTGAAAAAAAACATAGAGTCGGGCAGAGAGGGCACCGGACTTGGGGTAGGCAACAGAGGAGGTACGTGCCTGTTGCCCCCTCCCCCCAGCTTTGCGTCCTAGGCACGTGCTTCTCTGCCTACCCCTAGTTCCCTGCATGTATATAAAAAATATGTTACAAAGAAGACATACATTAAACATAGAATTGCAAAACAAAATAAAAACACTAAGAAAACCCCAGGTACTTAACCAAGTTTAGGAATTTCCTGTTGGGTCCTCTGGGGCAAGAGTTGGGAAAAACTGGGCATACAATCCTCGGATATGGAGCCTCCTTGTATGGTATTGGATTTGTCACCTTTTTATTGCCTGCTGGGACATTTTCCTCCTTACCTTGTGCATGAGGTAGGAGTACCCAGGAACGTTTCATTTACGACCCCCCTGTAGGGGGTTGTTATTTTCAAGATTCTCGTGTCTCATGTGCCAGTCCCCCAGGAACCATCCCTCCTAACTGGTGCATATAGGCTGGCTGGCCCTGTTTAGGGTTGTGGCAGATGTGGCTACTGGGGGAGATTAGTCGCCCAGCAACAAAACGCCTATTCTTCGGGCGACAAATCTCCCCTAAATTCCTTCCCGTCGGCTAGAATGTAAATCACTGGCGGGATGGCACTCAGATCACTTTGGCTTTCCAAGTTGCCCAAAGTTTCCTCGTGAGGCAACTTAAAGGAAAACTATACCCCCCAAACAATGTAGGTCTCTATTAAAAGATACTGAGTAAAACAGCTCATGTGTAAAACCCTGCTTCATGTAAATGAACCATTATCATAATAATATACTTTTTTAGTAGTATGTGCCATTGGGTAATCATAAATAGAAAATTGCCATTTTAAAAAATAAGGGCCGCCCCCTGAGATCGTAAGATTCACTGTGTACACATACAAACCACATGTAAGGTCACATGAGCCAATTAACAGACAGAGTTCTGCCTTTTGCTTCCTCACTTCTGTTGCTTAAGTATTCATTTTGGGGGTATAGTTTTCCTTTAAGGCGACTTCGGAAAATGAATTGTTCCATCCCGCTTGTGATTTACATTCTAGCCGACGGGAAGGCATTTAGGGGAGATAAGTCGCCCCGAAGAAAAGGCGATTTGTCGCTGGGCGACTAATCTCCCCCAGTAGCCACCACCCTTAGTATCATTAGGAAGCAGGTAATCTCCTCATAGCCAATATGTGGTTTATGAGGGGGTGAACCATATAATAGAGGGGATATGGATACCTTCCTATAATCCACATATTTTCTCTTAACTACTCCCCCCTGCTGCTCTAGGTCAACAGCTCTGTTCTTTGATCACCAGGTAAAGAAAACAGCTTTCTTGCCCAAATGGTGTGACTCCGAATTGTCTCAGAAGGCAGATATGGATGTGACATTTCTCCAGCCCCCTGGTGGGATACCTAATCAAGAGCCTGAGACCAAATGTTTCCAATGTTAACCCCTATAATGCCAGTGCAATACTGCTCTGGCACGACAACCCCTCCCCCCAGAGTGGCATGAAGGCTGCTCTCAGTGTGATCATTGAGCAGGGTGGCTGGCAGGAGGTTGGTTAGGCATTAAGTATAACATGTAGGAATTGGTATAATGTTTATGTATATAAAAGCCAAAGTTGGTCTCTACTTTTTCCCATGTGTCTGTATATACAAGTCAGGGTGGTTATTTCTCTAGCCATGGGTGACTTCACTTGGTGCCCTGCAGCTGTTGGGGAAAAATGCTGTGACCTATCATTAATAACAGCTCGAGAGAACCAATCTGACAGGCCTGCCATAATTGTGACAGTGCACAGACATGACAGATACACACCGCATTACTCACGGGGCAGTGATGTATCTGTGCAAATGTGAGGGGACAGAAAGCCAGGCAGAATGTCAGTTTTAGTGCCCTGCCAGCTGTTCATCCAAGAGGACATTCCATAGGGTTCAGGAATGCAGCTTCTGTGTACAGTGAATTACAAAGTCACAAATTCATCATTCCCTAAATACTGTGCATGGCTGCCTCTGACAGTCTGTGAGAGCCCCCCTTCTTTGTGTGTGTGTGACACTCACTGTGAGAGCCCCACTCCTCTATGTGTGACTCTGACAGGCTGGAGAGCCCCTCTTGTCAGAGTCAGACTGAGGGAATCCCTTTTCTGTGTCCATTGCACTGACAGGCCAGGGAATTCCCTTTTGTGTGACACGTTAGTGCTACGTGCACTATGATTGGCATGAACTGATCATCACTATGTAACACAAGACACATGTGAAACGTGTAACCTTTCTGATCAATGGTAGAATCAGTTCTCTGTGCCAATTCCACCCACCGTGCCAGCAACATATTTACACTGTGACATATACCATTCATAGAATATAATATTATACACCCATAACAATTACACAGTTTATTCTTGTACATCCATTATTTACTGCCCCTTGTCTCTGGAATGTTCACAGCCCTCTGCTATATTGTGATGATTTTGTGGGCACTGCCACTACTCACTCTGTTAGGGTGGCACTGTCTAGACTGAGGATTATCACACAGTATGGATGTGGGAATGTTTAACTCATTGTATGCCGCAGGCTCCCCAGCTCTGCTGAACTGCAGTTCTCAGGATTGTCAGTTGCAAGAGGTATGAGGTACTCAGAGTCCCCTGTGTAACTCAGCCTGCAGCCTTGTGCCTTTATATGGTCACAGAACCCCTCAGTGATGTCTAATATCCTTATAATTTACAGTACATAGTTATATAGTTAAATTGGGTTGTAAAAAGAAATAGTCCATCAGGTTCAACCCCTCAAAATGAAAACCCAGCATCCATACACACACCCCTCCCTACTTTCACATAAAGTATATATACCCATATCTACAGGCCTGGACTGGGAGTCAAAATAGGCCCTGCCATTCCAAGTACACAGAGGTCCAAACAGCCCCCTACCAGCCCAAACAGCCTCCTACCAGCCCACTATATGGTAACTTTCTATGGAACCATACAGCAGCCCCTCTGGCATTTGCCAGAACACACAGATTGCCAGTCCGGGCCTGCATATCTATACTAACTATAGAGTTTAGTTAGTTGGTGCCTGTATGTTAGCCTCCCATCCACTTAGACTGTAAGCTCTAGGGGGCAGGGACCTCCTTCCCACTATGTCTCTTACCACAGCTCTTTGTCCTGATGATTCTGTATATATTTATGTGATTTGTCTTACCTGTGTATATATATATATATATATTATACTTTTATGCACTGTACGGCGCTGCGGCTCCTTAACATTGCTTTACAAATAAAGTTATACATACATGCATACAATAGGCTTTGATATTATGTCTGTTCAAGAAATCATCCAAGCCATTCTTAAAGGCATTAACTGAATCAGCATCACAACATCACCCGGCAGTACATTCCACAACCTCACTGTCCTGACTGTGAAGAACCACCTAAATTGCTTCAAATGAACGTTATTTTATTCTAATCTGAAGGGGTGTCCTCTGGTAAGGTGATCCACTTTATGGGTAAAAAGGTCCCCTGTTATTTGTCTATAATGTCTTCTAATGTACTTGTAAAGTGTAATCATGTCCCCTCGCTAGCGCCTTTTTTTCCAGAGAAAACAACCCCAACCTTGACAATCTACCCTCAAAATTTAAGTCTTCAATCACTCTAAGCACGTCTCTGCACTCTCTCCAGCTCATTTATATCCCTCTTAAGGACTGGAGTCCAAAACTGCACTGCATACTCCAGATGAGGTCTTACCAGAGACCTATAAAGAGGCATAATTATGTTTTCAACCATTGAATTTATGCCATTTTTATGCAAGATGGAACTTTATTTGCTTTAGTAGCCACAGTATGAGGAAACTCCCAACACAGTGCCATTTAGTGTATAACTTGCATTTAACTTGCATTTAAATGGCTGTGTGTTGGGAGTTTCCTTAACTAAGAAGGATCTAGTAGGGTATATTACCCCTTATAATACATGAGGGATACTCAGAGTTCCCTGTATAACTCAGCCTGCAGCCTTGTGTCTTTATATGGTCACAGAACCCCTCAGTGACTTCTAATATCCTTATAATTTACAGTAGGGGGTACATTATCCCTTATAATACATGAGTGATACTCAGAGTTCCCTGTATAACTCAGCCTGCAGCCTTGTGCCTTTATATGGTCACAGAACCCCTCAGTGACTTCTAATATCCTTATAATTTATATCAGGGGTTCTTTTATTCCTTGTATAAAGTTATTATCACAACAATCCACAACAAAGCCAGTAGTGCTTCTGCCATAAGGTTAGAACCTGCATCTGATCTAGGCCACCAGGCCAGTGACCAGATCACACAGGGCCGGATTTACATAGAGGGCGCCCCTAGGCCCACTGCCGTTTGTCTCCCCTGTCCCCTACCTTTATTCATGCAAATTTTCATGGAGATTGTATCTCCTGCGCATCCCCAGTTTTTTGAACCAATGTGGGTGTGGTTGGGCAGCATGCCGCCCCCCTAAAATCCTGCCACCCTAGGCCCGGGCCTAGGTGGCCTTCCCACAAATCCGGGTCTGAGATCACACATGGGGCCAGTGACGTGCTGACAGCAGCAGACTGTATAAAGAGTGATCTGGGCTGGCAAAGAAGAGATATTCTGTCTCTGATAAATGAAGATTGCGGTGAACCCAACCTAAATAGATTGGCAGCCCATTTCTGGACCTGGTACATAGGTCCTGGTGCTGTACCAGCTAGATGTTCCAGACCTGTAACCCTGGTGTCCCCTGGGACACCAGGGGCCCACCCAAAAACCTTAGACCAGAGGCCCACTATCAGTTCTATTATTCTTCCTCTTCTCACTCAACCTCTATTTGCCTATTCTGTTTTCTTTACATACTATAATCTATTATTCCATTTATTTATCCTCTTTCTTCTCATAGAAATAGGGAATGGCCATGAAATAGGCCAAATTTTTAGCAGCATGAGGGACCACTGACACCTGGGCCCACCGGGAGTTTTCCTGGTATCCTAGTGGGTCAGTCTGACTCTGCCTGTAACACTGGGTGGCGACAAAGCATTATTGAAATGCATCTCCACTGGGCAGAGGAAAAAAAGAAAAACAGCTTTATATAAAATATTGTTGATAAACCCCATTTACAGCTGTAAAACAGCAATAAAGTTACCAAAGAGCAGATCAGCTGGAAGCTCAGGGATTAATTGCTGCCCACAACAATAAGCTTATTTTTATGACATATTTTCATGACATAATTTTCATTGGTTCCAATGCAAACATTTACCTCTTGTTTTGTGATGCCACTTTGTGTGCAAGTCAGTGGTGATTTTACATATTAGGATTTTACTTTCAGAATGAATTAGGGCCTCATGGGGCCCCTATACCTCCTGGGCCCCCCTGCAGCTGCAGCGTCTGCTTCCTTTGTAGATACACCCCTGAATCTATCAAATCTCTCTCTAACAACTTTTATACACCTATTCAGTCACTCTCGTCTATCTATCTTGAATAATGAAACTAAATATACTGTATAATCTATCTAGAATAATGAAACTCTATCTACCATCTGTTTGTCCTCTATTATATATCTAGAATAATGGAACTATATCATCTATGTATACAGCTCTATTATCTATCTACCATCTATCACCCCACTGTTATCGGTCATCAATGTATCATCAATGAATCTCTATCTAATCTATCAATCTATCTATCTATTGTCTATCTATCTGTTGACTATCTGTATATCTATCTATCAATCAATCCATTATCTATCTATCAACCTATCAATCTATCTATCTATTGTCTATCTATCTGTTGACTATCTGTATATCTATCTATCTACTGTATCTATCTATCTATCTATCTACTGTATCTATCTATCTATCTATCTATCTATCTATCTATCTATCTATCTATCTATCTATCTATCTATCTATCTATCTATCTATCAGTCTGTATATCTATTGTCCATCTATCTTTCTGTCTATCGATCTATCTATCTGTCTGTCTATCTGTCTATCTATCTATCTATCTATCTATCTATCTATCAATCCATTATCTATCAGTCTATATATCTATTGTCTATGTATTTGTCTGTCTATCTATCTATCTATTGTCTATCTATCTGTTGACTATCTGTATATCTATCTATCTATCGATCTATCTGTTTATCTATCATCTATCTATCTGTTTATCTATCATCTATCTATCAATCCACTATCTATCTGTCTATCTATCTATCTATCTATCTATCTATCTATCTATCTATCTATCTATCTATCTATCAATCCATTATCTATCAGTCTATATATCTATTGTCTATGTATTTGTCTATCTATCTATTATCTATCTATCTATCTATCTATCTATCTATCTATCTATCTATCTACTGTATCTATCTATCTATCATCTATCTATCAGTCTGTATATCTATTGTCCATCTATCTTTCTGTCTATCGATCTATCTATCTGTTTATCTATCTGTCTGTCTATCTGTCTATCTATCTATCTATCTATCTATCTATCTATCTATCTATCTATCTATCTATCTATCAATCCATTATCTATCAGTCTATATATCTATTGTCTATGTATTTGTCTGTCTATCTATCTATCTATCTATCTATCTATCTATCTATCTATCTATCTATCTATTGTCTATCTATCTGTTGACTATCTGTATATCTATCTATCTATCGATCTATCTGTTTATCTATCATCTATCTATCTGTTTATCTATCATCTATCTATCAATCCACTATCTATCTGTCTGTCTATCTATCTATCTATCTATCATCTATCTATCAATCCATTATCTATCAGTCTATATATCTATTGTCTATGTATTTGTCTATCTATCTATTATCTATCTATCTATCTATCTATCTATCTATCTATCTATCTATCTATCTATCTATCTATCAATCCATTATCTATCTATCAGTCTATATATCTATTATCTATCTATCTGTCTGTCAATCCATTATCTATCTAATCAATCTATCTATCTATCTATCTATCTATCTATCTATCTATCTATCTATCTATTTATCTAACTATCTCTCTCTCTCTCTATCTATCATCAGTCTATCTCTCTCTCTCTCTCTCTATCTATCTTTTATCATCTATCTGTATTATCTATCATCTATCTATATATCTATTGTCTATCTATCGCTCTGTCTATCTATCTATCTATCCATCCCAACATTTAGCCAAACATAAGGTTTGTAAGTATTTGCAATGGCAGACGCCTATCCGATGTACGAATCGCAGGCTGGAACAGAATTACAGGCTGGCAGTATCTTATTGACTTATACAGTTCTAAAAGTGACACTGTCTTGTGCCAAGAGCACCCCCCTCCCTCCAGGTGCCCACTTTCTCTCTTCCAGGGAAGGGCGGGCCACTGAGTGGCTGGATACAGACCAAAATCTGGACTGTTCCAAGAGGATAAGGAGGGGAGGAGCAGGGACAGGAGGAAGGGAAGCAACACAAGGAAAGGGAGGGATTTCCGCAGGGTAAGGGGAGAACTGGCTGTCTTACTTCTTCTAAAACTTGGGAGAAAGTGTCCCGGGCTGGGAGGCTGAAGGGGCCACTGTGCTCTCAAGGGCCCCAGGTAAGATCTAAGACCCCCACCTTCCGCTAAACTCGTGATTCTCAGCATTTAGCCTACATTCCTTATTAGGGGGTTTAGTTCAAGGGGGGTGTAGCACGGGAAGGGGGGAAGGAGGGGCACAGACTAGGGATGAACTGCACAAGCACTGTGAGCCCAGGGTGAGAAGAGCACTAACTATTGCTTGCTACATACACGTGCACTCTAGCCAACTTCCCTGGCATGTGATGTCACTGCACCCCTGACCCCAAGAGCTTGCACTCGGAAAGGCAGAACTGACATCCAGGATCTTGTGTTGCCATGGCTGCCTGTATAGGCACACTAGTAATAAGCAACAAGCTCACCTATTTATGGGGGTTTCCTTCTCTGATGGGATTAGCCCCTTATCGTGTTCATAAATCCAATTCATTCTGGCACAGAAAAGGTTTTAGTAGAAATGAAACCTACGCTACTGTTCTTTTACATGTTTATATTTTTTTGGGGGGGTGCACCTACCTACCACTAGGGTGGGGGGAATTGGTACAAACTGCAATTTACTGGGGGTCAGATAGTGGCCTATCCCTCCCAGCGATTTAATTGTACTTCGCTTTTCTTTTGCCAGATCATTAATTTTGCTTTTGTTTGTTGGTAGTGTGTATAGTTAGACACAAACATGTCAGGGAAGGAACTTTAACTGCAGTAGTAGTGTGTATAAATACAACATTGTGTCTGCTCTACTTTTTTATTTGGGCTGTCTCTCCTGAGCTGTTTGTGAACAGCAGCTCCCAGTATCCTCATATATGGAAAAAAGGAATACAGGGAATTGCAGTTTAACAGCTGGAGGTTGTTAGTAAGAACTTCCCTGATTGAGATACCAATAATATCAGTAAATACTGTAATGCATCATTGTACTAAGAACATTTTATTTCTAAGGGGTCCCTCTACCCCACTGCCCTGCACCCCTCTGACATAAGACAAAGAGCAGAATGGTTCATACAATAGTAATTCCTTACTGGTTGGTTGTACAGCTTCAGGCACATGGCGAAACATGAAATAATCTCCAGGTATAATGGAAAATCTGGCGCCAGCCTCACCTGCTTCAGAGCCAAGTCACCCTACTGGGAATCGTCTGCCTCGCTAATGAGGTGCATAATCCTTGTTTTAGTTAGCATTGTGACAAGCTGGCTGGGCTGGTGCACTGCTGTCCTGTGTGTGGCACTGAAACCCGAGAGTGCCTGCTTTCTAGGTACAGTTTATATTCTGTGTATTGCTTCATGTGATACCACAATATGTATATATTGCATATAGGTTGAAGCTGCCATATTCTTTCTTTTAGACAGAGTTGCACCAAGACAGTTTTTACTATACCTGCTATCCCGCAGCCACAGCCTCTTCCCAGAGACTATTATCCCACTGTTACTATAGGCACAATCTCTCCCTACTATACCTGCTATCCCACAGCCACAATCCCTTCCCAGAGACTATTATCCCACTGTTACTATAGACACCATCTCTCCCTACTATACCTGCTATCCCACAGCCACAGTCCCTTCCCAGAGACTATTATCCCACTGTTACTATAGGCACCATCTCTCCCTACTATACCTGCTATCCCACAGTCACAGTCCCTTTCCAGAGACTATTATCCCACTGTTAATATAGGCACCATCTCTCCCTACTATACCTGCTATCCCACAGCCACAGTCCCTTCCCAGAGACTATTATCCCACTGCTACTATAGGCACCATCTCTCCCTACTATACCTGTTATCCCACAGTTACAGTCCCTTCCCAGAGAGTATTATCTCACTGTTACTATAGGCACCATCTCTCCCTACTATACCTGTTATCCCACAGTCACAGTCCCTTCCCAGAGATTATTATCCCACTGCACTGCTACTATAGGCACCATCTCTCCCTACTATACCTGCTATCCCACAGTCACAGTCCCTGCCCAGAGACTATTATCCCACGGTTACTATAGGCACCATCTCTACCTGCTATACCTGCTATTCCACAGTCACAGTCCCTTCCCAGATACTATTATCCCCACTCTTATTATAGGCACCATCTCCCCCTACTATACCTGCTATCCCACAGTCCCTTCCCAGAGACTATTATCCCACTGTCACTATAGGCACCATCTCTCCCTACTATACCTGCTATCCCACAGCCATAGTCCATTCCTAGAAACTATTGTCCCCACTGCTACTATAGACACCTTCTCCTTTTATTACTCCACAGAAGTCCTGGCATGAAAAACAGACATGTTCTGGGCACTCATGGTCTGTATCTCTGTGACACTTGTCAGAGCCATTAGTCTGTGTCTATAAAAATAGCCCTCTGGCAGGCCCCAGCTTCTCTTTGCCTGTGTTACTATGCGAGTACTTGTAGGGGGGGTTGTCATTGTGCTTCCTGACCCTGGATTTATGAATGGGGTCCCAGAATCCAGCTGGGAGTACAGGAACTGGAAGTCATTGTGCCACCTGTAAACTCCTTCCTGTCTGCCTTGGCAGGATCCAGCAGGAAAGGGGTGCCTTTGCAGAACAATGCTATTATATATTTATGCTATGGCTGGAAACATTCTTGGATGTGACGCTGATCTATAACTTCCAGCTTCCTAACAGCTGTTAATGTAACACTAATGCAGGAGATCAAGTTTAAAGATGATTTCTATGGTGTACCACATTCTCTATTGCATATTTCCATGAGCATCTGTTGAAATGACTGAGAATGCTGGGTATTATAGTTCAGTAGGGCCTGTAGAGCCACGTCTGAATGAGCTCAGGCTTTACTGAAAAGCACTGCCGTGCAAATGTTTACGTGGGAGGGATTTTACTTTCCACTGACGGCAATGTGAGGCTTGACATAGACAGGTAGAGCACACCTTGTCCCCACCCCAAACGTAAACTCTCCAGCACCCAGGGAAGCCCTTATAGTAAGGGAACGGGACTCTGATTCACCCTCATCACTTTCACCTGCAAGGTTTCAACTACGCAGGATCATCACATTAACACCCCTTTTCATCTACTTTGTGCAGATTTCCCCCCAGAGGAGCCTTTTATTGCAACAGTCTAAAGAGAGACATTTCCCAGCAACCCCCCAAAAGTAATCCTACCCCCCAACTCCACCCCAGTTCTCAGCTTCAGCAACAATGTGACAAATGCAGAGGAAATCCTACAGCAGGCTTAATGGAACTACGTATGGTATGGGGGATCCCCAAGTGAACACTACACCTAAGTGGGAGCCCCCCAAAAAACAAAAAGTCACTCGATCGTCACCCATTGGCTTTGATATTCCAGTCTGTATTGACCAGGGGCAAGAAAATCCTCTTCAACCTGTGAAACTACAAATATCTCATCTGGAGGACCCCTGAGGATATTTTTTGGGGGGTTATAACCCTGCTTCCCATGCCATGGCTAATTTTTGAGACTCACATGACTGTGTAGCCCACGTGGCGATGGGTCGGGAGAATGAACTGATTCAGGCTGTGAAAAGCGGAGATGTTGGTACCGTTCAAAAATTGCTGGCGAAAGTGCGAACTCCCAAAAGTAGTAAGTATCTCACTTAATAAAAATAATCAATCTGTAGTTTCAGTGTGTGGGGGGGAGAGAATGTGTAAGGGTCAGAGGAGAGAACAGGTAGGGTGGTACCATTAATGGGGTGAGCAGAGGGGGATGCTGTGTAAACACTGAGCAGAATGTATAAAGGCTCTTGCTCAACGCATGTGATTTATCAAATGTCACTGCATTGTTTACATAACAACGATTCAGAATCTCCCCACGTACATGGATGGCGTCATGTGCACATGAAATCTGTGGGCTGGAACACTACACATCTAAACCACACACCACAGATGCATGTTGGGCAATATATTTAGTATGGACCTCTCTCCCTCTCCCATTTGTTTATATGCCCAGAACATTCCTCCTATCTCTTTCTCTTTATTTATACATATGGGAGGGAGATGCCTCATTGCTTTTGTCAGCAGTGAGATGTTCCGTAGCCATCAAGAAAAACATGCTTCTATATGTCAAGAATATATTGTGCTGTTCTAATCTATACAGAATGCCTAAGTCAGGGCAAGCACTATGGTAGCTCCAACTTTAAAGGGGCAGTTCACCTTTACTTTAAATACTTTTATGTTTTAGAATGGCCCATTCCAAGCAACTTTTTAATTGGTCTTCATTGTTTTATTTTTTGTTTTTGTCTTTCTAGCTTTAAAATGTGGGTCACTGACCCCCATCTAAAAAACAAATACTCTGTAAAGCTACACATTTATTGTTATTGCTATTTTTATTACTCGTCTTTCTATTCAGGCCCTCTCCTATTCACATTCCAGGCTCTTATTTAAAGGAGACATATAGGATAAATAAAAAATCCTAATTTTGTAGGCAATAATGTATATTATATGATGCTGGTTTTGGGGGTAAATTAATATTGCCTTTAAAAATGCTCCCTTTATTCGAGCTCCTCATAGATGTTCTCAATGAGGAGTGAGCGTGTCCTAGCAGTCACCGGCAGAAGCACATTAGAAGGGGACATCCCTGCAGTCAAACAAGCAAAGACAGGATTCAGTTCCCTATCAGGTCAGGCTAGCTGCTGATTGGTTCCTGTTCTACAGTGCAGTGTTCCGAGTGCTGCCTGCTTGTCAGCCTGGGAAAGAGGCAGCAGGAAGTGGGACAGATGGATGGGTCTAGTAGGGTTTTCCAGAAATTTTCACAAACACAGCTTTTTTAAAGCACATTCCTTCTATATCTAAAAGAGTATAATGCACTGGCACACTCTTGTTTTTTTACATAATAAGTCTCCTTTAAATCAATGCATGGTTACTAGGGTCATTTGGACTCTAGCAACCAGATTGCTGAAATTGCAAACTGGAAAGCCGCTAAATACCTTATAATCCACAAATAATCAAAAATGAAAACAAATTAAAAATTGTCTCTGATTATAACCCTCTACATCATACTAAAAGTTATTTTAAAGGTGGACGACCCCTTTAATATGTAAACATATGAAAGCAGTGAAAGACTTTAAATTGTTCCTGCATGCAGTACTATGTAAATCAGTGGTTCCAAAACTGTGCCCCCCAATGAGTCGAAGGCAGTGAATTGGGGTGGGGCCAGGCTGAAGGCCAGTTAGTGGCTGAATGCCTGGATATACTATTGGAGAGTGCCTGTCACAGCCATGTTTTAAGGGGGACAAACAAGCAGGTCTGGGGCTCTTTTACACTAAGACCTGGCAAAACATCTTCGGTGCAGTAACCCCTAGCAACCAGATATCAGATATCTGTTTTCAACTGCAGCAGACTGATAGGTTGCTATGGGAGGCTAAACAGGGGCAGTTTTTTCTCCGCAGTGTTAATAAAAGAACCTGTTTGTGTGACCAAAGTCCCTGGGCTGGACACGTAAACAGGTGAAAGTTCTATATCAGGTGTTCCTGAAACCCAAGTACTTTCCCGGGCAGATGAAGAGCAACGCTCTCAGTGTCACGCACTCCCTGGCACACGTAACGCACAACTGTCACCTGAGTAACTGAGTTTTTACCAGAACAACAGTTAAACATTTACCGGAGCCTGGACCGTCAGTATCCAGCCAAGCAGGAAGTGTTGTGCTGCTAGTGTCAATGACAGCCTTTTTCTCCCTGGGTGACAATGATTTTCTATGTGAGGGAGCACCCTTCTGTCTCCCAGTCAGCCTTCTCACTGCACTACTGTCTACAGCTTGTTTTCCTCTGGTAATTTGTATTTTGTGGGTGTGTATGACTAATGGCAATCATGTCATCTCTTCATTAGCCCCTTTTATTTGTTCATTCTTTTCAATCTTTTTTTTCTTACCAGCCCCGGCACACAACAGCCCTTTAGCAGGGAAGAACTGTGCCTCCAAATATGCAGCTCCCCATCTTCTTTTCTGCTGATTCACAGCACATGCTCTGGACCTAGGTTTGCCACTTTTCGCCCTGAGGAATCCGGGCAGGGGATGAGGCCGTGATACGGCGGGGACGGGACAGTGACCATTGGCCGGTCGCCGCGTCAATTATAGGAAATCCTACCCGGTTTTCCTAATTTGGAAAACTGGGCAGGCAGTTTTGACCCGGGCAGGCAGTTTTGATTTGGGCAGCCTTCAAAATAAAAACAGGCTGTCCGGGTCACAACCGGGCAGGTGGCAACCCTACTGGGCCACTGTCAGGTACCTGGGCTTAGGGACTGATAATACACAGTTTTATTCAGTTTGATGATAAACAAACAGGACCACTTCTGCCATGAGGCAAGGTGAGAACCTTGCCTCAGGCGGCAGCGAGCAGCCAGTTACAAGGGGCGGCAAAAAGCCGCCTCTTGTAACTTTAAGAGCCGAACTTCCGTGTTTTAATCCGGAAATTCGGCTTTGCTAGTGCAGAGAGCTCCATTTTGCTCAATGCACTAGCGACGCTGTCCCCATTTGACCCGCTCAGATGCTGATTTTTTTAAGTGCGGTGCCGGAGAGGTGGAAGTGCGGCACTGTAAACAAGCCTCAGTTTTTGCATGATGATTTCCAACAACCCCCTAGGCATAGCTTCTCAACAGCTGCTCAGAGCATACTGAGCATGTGCAGTGCCACTGACACTCACAAGAAGGCCTAACAAGATCAGAAGATGGGGAGCTCCTGAGGTCAGTTAAAGACATGGGTCATTATTGTTATAGGGCTGCTGAACTTCTGAGCCGGGGCACTAACTTTAATGTATAACATTTGTAGCCATATTCTTCTTTAAGAGTTTAAGGATTATTTTATAGTTTTTTTCCACCACATTAGAGGTTCAGATTATATATGTTTTAAAAGTACAGTGTTTTCTTTGTTTTGGCTCAGTCAGTGATCTTAGCCAGACATAGGCTGACCTTGAGTTATCTGGCCAGTGGGATGATACACTGAGCAGGAAGGGGCATCATCAGATTCCAGAAAGCCATCCAAATGGTTGGACAGAAATGTCAGAAATGACACTTTAATTACAGTGCCATTTCAATGCTCAGTAAAGCAGCCAAGTCGATGACGCCCCCCCCCCAATACGTTTTTTTTTTTTTACTCATGTGGTCGGATTGGGATGCATTGCCTGTGCAAAGTACGCTCTTTGCACTCGAATAGCTGAAATTCTGATTTTTTTTTGCCACCCCATGTAACTTGCAGGGTGGTGCCGCCTAAGGAGAGTTGTCAACTCACGTGATTACAGCAGTACCCCTGTTTAATGCATTACTAGTGAAAATACATTTTAAAAATGTGATTCACTTTGTCCTTGTGTGTTTGTCTGTGACTGTGGGGGGAGGGGATATAAAACCTGGTAATGATGTGACTGTCTTTTTTTTCCTTTCTGGCCTAAAACAGCAATATAGCTTTGCTTTATGTCAGATGTTTTAGATATATGCAGATGATCAGAACAAATATCACGAGGTTCATTGGTCTTTATCTGGTGTAGTCATTTAAACTGGCTATATAGGGGACAATAGAAGCAGACTGAATCAGAATCATATTGGACCACATACTGTATGAGGCCCTTACTACTGCCCAACCATCATCTAGTCAGAAATTGGTTTGTTCCTCTCCCAATTTATTTCCACAGCCCCTCCATTATCATTTAATCGTTAGCCTGGGTTCAATTGGTCAGATCATCTTGGTTTGGCACAGTATGTGGGTGGCCAAATAGGGTTTAAGATCATGGCAATTAAGCAGATCTTAAATCTTATGCCAAGCTTTATATATTATTATGTTTTAGCTATTATTTATATAGGGCTGACACATTTACGCAGCACTTTCCAGAGATTATACATCTGACTATTGCTCATCAGTCAATGCCCCAGTAGAGCTTACAATATAAGGTCCATATCACATTCACACAGAGTAGGGGCAGTTTTATCAGGAGCAAACTCTGGACTTCAGCACAGCAAGACAAGTGCTAACCACTGAGCCACTATGCTGCCCATGTATGATACCTCCCAGTCCAACATCTCCTTCCCAAATCATTGGGGTATTAACATGACGTAGCCCCTCCCTTTGCTTCTATAACAGCTCCTTCCTTCTCTTCTGGGAATGTTCCTACTAGATGTTGGAACATTGTTGCTGGCATTTGTTTCTATTCATGCATGAAAGGGTTGGGCACTGATGGGGATCAGGCTTGATTATGGTTCATGTTCATCCTATTGGTGTTGAGTTAGGTTGAGGCCAGGGCTCTATCCATGCCAGTTAAGTTCTTCTGTCCAATGGTGGTGACATTTACACTGTCCCAACAAAAGCTTTACTTATGGTTATGTTAGGATTTGCCATAAAAACACCACTTCCTGTATGAATAGTTCTTGTGCGGACAGTTTGGAGCTCAGAAAAGAGTGTTCCAACTGAGGGCATGTCTTTGAAGATAGAGAGTCCAGATACTTTTGGCCATGTGTTATATCTCCTGCACTCTGGCTGTCAGTGACTATTCAAATGGGAGAGATAAGAAACCTAGGCTGATGCAGAGAAAACAAAAGCACCGGAATCTGGCCAGTGACACATGGGTATTTTTTTTTGTATAATGGCTGTGTACCATGGGCCTTATAAATTTCCCCCTAAATATTCCAGTTGACGTTAACCAGAGCAGAAAACGTTTGTTCCAGGAATCCACCTCCGGTATTTCTTTCTCTTTGTGCGTCTGTTTTGTGTCTGTATGTTTGTCTCTGAGTCACCGTTGTCTCTCCGTGCGTGCTTGTTGCTTTGTCTCCATAGCTGCTGCATATTTTTTTATTGTCGTGACATTAGAGCCTGCAAGGCCGCAGTAACACAATCATCTGAGAGCAGGTAACCACTACAGAGGGAAGAGGCGGGGAGCAATGGTCCAATGTAAATAGAGATTTATACAGCGTAATGACACACAATAAAAGACTGGAAAAACATGGATGTCTCATTGAAAGGCTGGGGCTACCCGGGGAACACGTTTGCTCAAACACCTGCTGCTTTGTGGCTTTTATATGCTGTCTAATCTGCAGGCACTCCTATGTTTTCCATCCGCCCAGTTCTTCCTTGAGTGTGGATTATTCTCAGTGCTGCGCTGCTGTATAAATTGGGGTGTCACCAAGGAATTAATGCTATAAATCCGCTCCCTTTGATCCAAATAATTAGAAGACATTGGAAAGACTACGGTCGCTGCATTTTTTTTTTGGTCTTTTGCCATAGGCATTCCCCATACCCTGGCAAAGCTGTCCTGAAGTTTCTATTGGCATAGAGTAAATAAAGTGTGCCAGCCTAGGGGCATTTGGATCAAAGCATGCTTGCACCCCAGGGTGGCAGACTATGTTTGCTTCAGGGCTGCCATTAGGGGGACAGGGAGTTACTCCAGTCAAAGGCCCTGTGGCAAAGAGGGATCCAAAGAGATGCCAAGGTGCGAGGGGGTGGTAGTTGTGGCATAATGGGGTATGTTGTGTGTTAGAGCAGGGGTGTAACCATGTCTCAGTGGGCCTTACAACACAGGCATACAACAGGCCTGTGCCATAAAGCTGAAGGTACAACTTGCCCTTTTATATAAATGTATTGTGTTTCCCTATATGGTTTACTTTCATTTATACATATTCATTTTTTTTTAAATCGTATTATTAGTGGATATGATTTTCCTGGAAATCTCCTGGATCCTCAATGTGCACTTGAAAATGTGGATGTCACTGTTATTGAGTGTTAATCGGTTGATCCAGTTCAATTCATTTGCAATGAATTAAAAACAGTTCTGTTCATTTTGCTGGAGCGAATACATGCTTGGGTGACAATACCTCTATTTTCACTAGCACAAACTAACAGAAACTGTGGGGCTGGCGGTAAACTCTTGCACTGTGTTGTTTTATATACAGCAGTGGTCCCCAACCAGTAGCTCGTGAGCAACATGTTGCTCTACAGCCCCTTGGATGTTGCTCCCAGTGGCCTCAAAGCAGGTACTAATTTTTGAGTTCCTAGCTTGGAGGCAAGTTTTGGTTGTATAAAAACCAGATGTACTGCCAAACAGAGCCTCAATGTAGGGTGACAATCCACATAGGGGCCACTAAATGGGCAATCACACCACTTATTTGGCACCCCAAGAACATTTTTCATGCTAGTGTTGCTCTCCAACTCCTTTTACTTCTGAATGTTGCTCACGGGTTCAAAAGGTTGGGGATCCCTGATATACAGCAAGGCTCAGCTTGTATTACTGTGGACCTATGCCATTCTATGCTATTCTGAGAGATAATTCAGCCATCCTCACAGTGGGGGTCCTACCCCCTGCCGGATTCTCTTGTCCCACCTCACTTGTACATCTCAGGATGACAGGTCTGTAGCATGTGGCTAGTGGGCAAGGTCAGAAGTGCATGGCATAACCCTTTCCCTGCTGCTTTGTTGGAATGCAACATTCTTAGCAGTTAATCGCAGTGTAACCCCTTTCCTGCCAGAACCCTGCAGCCCTTCAGTGAAACCCTACCTTGCTTTAGCCCTGCAGCTATTTACAGCATCACCTGTCCCTGCTAGAATCCTTCATCCTTTCAGTATAATTCTTTAGATTTCCCTGCTAAAACCCTGCAGCCCTTCAGTATAATTATGTCCCTTTTCCTGCTAGAACGCTGCAGCCCTAACAATTCCTTGCTCGAGCCCTTTAGCCATTTACAGCATCATCCTTCCCTGCTAGAACCCTGCATCCCTTCAGTATAATTCTGTCCCTTTCCTTTGTAGAACTCTGCAGCCCTTCAGTGTAACCTACCCTGCTTAAGCCCTGCAGCCATTTACAGCATCACCATTCCCTGCTAGAACCCTGCATGCCTTCAGTATAATCCTTGCCCTTTCCTTTGTAGAACCTTGCAGCCTTTCAGTGTAACCTACCCTGCCTGAGCCCTGCAGCCATTTACAGCATCGCCATTCCCTGTTAGAACCCTGCATCCCTTCAGTATAATCCTGTCCCTTTCCTTTGTAGAACCTTGCAGCCTTTCAGTGTAACCTACCCTGCCTGAGCCCTGCAGCCATTTACAGCATCGCCATTCCCTGTTAGAACCCTGCATCCCTTCAGTATAATCCTGTCCCTTTCCTTTGTAGAACCTTGCAGCCTTTCAGTGTAACCTACCCTGCCTGAGCCCTGCAGCCATTTACAGCATCGCCATTCCCTGTTAGAACCCTGAATCCCTTCAGTATAATTATGTTCCTTTCCCTGCTAGAACCCTGCAGCCCTTCAGTGTAACCCTACCCTGATTGAGCCCTGCAACCATTTAAAGCATCACCCTTCCCTGCTAGAACCCTGCATCCCTTAAGTATAATCCTTTCCCTGCTAGAACCCTGTAGCCCTTCAGTATAACCCTACCCTGATTGAGTCCTTCTGCCATTTACAGCATGACCCTTTCCTTCTAGCACCCTTCATCCCTTCAGTATAACCCTGTCCCTTTCCCTGCAAGAATCCACAGCCCTTTTAAAGTATAACCCTTTGCATGCTAGATCCCTGCAGCCTTTCACAGTGTTAACCTTGCCTGCTAAAGCCCCGTAGCCCTTCACAGGCACTAGTAAGAATGTAAGGGTTTTTGTCCTTATAAGGATTGTGCCAGGCTGTTGAGTTGCTGTGCCAATCCCCTCCTTGCCCAGCTGGCAGGCACGCGGGTGATACACATATAAACACAGTATGCATTATCCGGTCATCTACACTGTGCAGGATTTTGCACGCAGAGGAATGCTCAGGAACTGGTTCTGGAGAGACTCTGCAAGTCTGAGCAGGAACCACAAATGCACACCTCCTCCCTAAACAGCCGTGCACACTTCCTCCCTAAGTCACCAACATATGCACTGCTATAGGGGACTGCTGCTTGAACACAGCATGGGAAAATGCATATTCCTATATTCACAGATTCACATTCCTTGAATATTCAATATCTGATCTTTGGTTTGTTTTTTTTCGTTGTCCTGTGTCATAATCCAGTATAACTTGGGAAAATAGCCTTCAACTAGGAAAAAAGATACATTTGCTTTTGTGGGGGAATGCATTTTCTGGTACTCATGTAACAGTCTTTCCTTCCTTCCTGCCCAATAACCACAGTCCAGCCTTGCCTTGCTAGCCTTGCTATGGCTGGGATCATAGCTATAAATCAGTATCAGGGCTGGTGTCTGATACTGATGCTGACAGATGATGCCTACAGATTAAACTAAGAGTAAAGGTGGACATAGTCGCACAGATAATATCGTACAAAACAAATTTTCGTACAATATTCGTGCGTGTATGGTGGGAAAAGAGCTGACCAATATCGGCAGAAGACTTCGATATCGGTCGGTTCGTAGATCGGGCTGGACAGAAAATTTTGGCCGGATGCCTTTGAAGGCACCCAAACATCGCCCATTGTTAGTGCTGAATTGTCAGATACAGGTAGAATTCTATTGTTTCAACCTGTATATCTGACGATTCAGCTCTACACGTGTGTATTGAAACTGACAATCTTTCTTGGAATGATCTTTTTCAAGAAAGATTGTAATTGTTATGTCTATGGTCACTTAGAGACAGAAGAGCTCTGGCTGAGAAGCTTTAAATTATAGTTTATAAATTAAATCTGAACCTATACTGTGACAGGATTATATACAAGCCAACTACCTTAGTATTACTGTTGCTTTAAGCCCACCCTGATCGTGCACCCCCTCTCCCATGCAAAGCACTGAGCACCTTCTGCTTTATACATTAGTTCTTTGTGACTCTCCCGCGCATTCTTCACCACTTACGTACTGTACTGACGTACACTATTCACTCTGATCCTTTTCAGAGCTTCTTCCATGCCTACACTTGGAATTTAGGGATACTTCTACCATTCTTTGTACGTTGGGGTGTAAATAGAAAAGAGGGAGCAGAGGACCTATAAAGTATAGACTAATAATGGTAAATTCATCCCCTCCAAACTCTCTCCTCTCAGATTCAGTTCAGGAGTCTGCCAAATTCAAGCCTTTTTCAGCAGGACTCGAACGAATCCCTGTGCCTGGCTGGACCAAACCCTTAAAACACGTGACTTTAGTTCAGAATGATTGCAAAAAATTGTTTCCAGGCAGCACGTGTTCACATTCCCTACCCCTGCTTAGTCTAATTTGTATATGTAAAATATTAGAAATTTGGTTTGGGATTTGATTGGAAAAAAATTGATTTGGTGAATCCTTAATAGAGGTATAGGACCTGTTATCTAGAATGCTAGGGACCTGGGGTTTTACAGATAACCAATCTTTTCATAATTTGGATCTTCATACCTTAAATCTAAGGGCAGAGACACGCCCAGTGACAAATCTCCTCTTTTTCGGGGCGATTAATCTCCCCAAACTGCCTCCCGCCGACTAGAATGTAAATCGCTGGCGGGATGGCAATCAGTGTGATTTGTTTTCCGAAGTCGCCCCAAGTTGCCTCACGAGGAAACTTTGGGCCACTTCGATAAACAAAGTGCCCCAAGTGCCATCCCGCCGGCAATTTTGATTCTAGCCGGCGGGAGGCAGTTCAGTGAGATTAGTTCCCCTGAAGAAGAGGCAATTTATCGCCAGGCGACTAAATCTCCCCAAATCTGAGAATGTGTCTCCTCCCTAATAGAAAATCCCAATAGATTGGTTTTGCTTCCAAATAAGGATTAATTATATCTTAGTTTGGATCAAGTACAAGGTTCTGTTTTATTAATACAGAAAAAAAGACAATAATTTAAAAGATTTGGATTATTTGGATAATGGACTCTACGGGAGACGGCCTTTCCATAATTAGGATCTTTCTGGATAATGGGTTTCTGGATAACGGATGCCATACCTGAATATTACATTATACTAGAGGGTGTATTTATTAATGTATTTATTTATTACCCGGCGGTGTTGCCCATAGCAACCAATCAGCAATTTAATTTGTAAAGTCAATTTCAAGTTAGAAAACAAAAGCAAAGATGGTTACTGTTGGCAATATCTTCGGTGATGTTCGTCTCCAGCGTTAATAAATATGACCCCATGGTGTCATGAAACATTCCAATCCTATTGAACTATATTTATATAGTTGAACTATATGCTCCTATGACCTCACAACATTCCTTCCTTATTCTTTTTATCTGGGTTCCCCTATGTGGGGAAGTTGTTCTTCCCGCATCTCGCAGTTGGAGACTGCCTTTCCTGTTACATAATCAGTGGGAAGCTGGGAAGTGTCACCCCCTCCTTCTATTTCCTTTTCTAAATGTGGAGCCATGAAATCACTTCCTAAATGGAACTGGGAGAGTCTGGTCCTTGGCAGAACATAACAGTGTGACAACATGTCGTTGGGATCTGTGGGGACTGGCACACTGCCTTTATACTGGCTCTTTAGTTCTATTATTGATCCCACTAAGGTCACTGCACTAAGGCCTTGCAGTTTAGGCATTTCAGTTTGGAATTCAGGAGAAATTAAAGGGATTCGGTCATGATTTTTAGTATGTATTTTATTTTTTATATAAATGTATTTTTATATTTTTAAATTACACTGTTTACACTGTTTACACTGCAAATAATTCACTCTACAATATAAAATTTCATTCCTGAACCAGCAAGTGTATTCTTTTTAGTTGTAATATTGGTGTGTAGGCAGCCATCTCAGGTCATTTTGCCTGGTCATGTGCTTTCAGAAAGAGCCAGTGCTGCACTATGGAACTGCTTTCTGGCAGGCTATTGTTTCTCCTGAATGTGTCGCAGTGGGACCTGGATTTTTACGTTTGAGTGCTGTTCTTATATCTATCAGCTTGTGTTAGGGAGCTGCTATCTCGTTACCTTCCCATTGTTCTGTTTTTAGGCTGCTGGGAGGAAGGGAAGAGGTGATATCACTCCAATTTGCAGTACAGCAGTAAAGAGTGACTGAAGTTTATCAGAGCACAAGTCACATGACTGGGGGAAGCTGGTAAAATGACAATATGTATAGCCCCATGTCAGATTTCAAAATTAATTATAAAAAAATTGGTTTGCTCTTTTGAGAAACGGGTTTCAGTGCAGAATTCTGCTGGAGCAGCACTATTAACTCATGCATTTTGAAAAGTATCCCTTTAAGCATAAACATGGCCACCATCTTAGAGGACAAATCTTTTATATACTGTAGGCTATGGGATGATATGCTTGATATATAATGTATATGGGGCCCAGTTAGTTACAGTTGCACCACTGGCTCTGTCTCTGTAGGAACATGTGACCCACACTGGCATGGGTGCTAGGCTGTCCCACTGAACAATACTGTCTCTGTGTGTGGAAAATGTCACCAATTTCTGTGGGAAGAAAATGAGAACAAAAACAGGCCAGTGGCATAAAGAGAGAAAGCGAAGTTGGGGAATGACAGACTGAGGGATTAGAGGTAGTTAGCAGGGCACAAACAGAGGCCAGAGGAGACAGGTAGTAGTGACAGCTGGAAGGAATAAAGGTTAAATTGTATAGCAGAGACTGAGGGATTAGGAGGCAGGCAGCAAGGCAGAGGCAGAAGGAATAATAAGGTAAATAGCAGGTCACAGACCAAGGGGATTGTTGGCAGATAGCAGGTTCTAGACTGAGGAAAATAAGGGGTAAATTACAGGGCACAGACTGTGGGGCATACAGGGTGAATTACAGCGTATAGACTGAAGCTATAAGGGGTAAGTAGCAGGGTACAGACTGAGGGAATAGGAGGCAGATGGTTAGGTAGATAAGAGGGAATAATAAGAGGTAAAAATCAGGGCACAGACAGTGGGGCATAAGGGGTGAATATCAGGGCACTGATTAAAGCTATAAGAGGTAAGTATCAGGGCACACACCGAGGGAATAGGAAGCAGATAGCAAAAAGAGGGGTAAATAGCAGGGAAAAAGTCTAGAGGAATAAGGGGTAAATAACAGGGCACAGATTGAAGCTATAAGATGTAAGTATCAGGGCACAGACTGAGGGAATAGGAAGCAGATAGCAAGTTGAATAAGGGGTAGATCGAAGGGCACACACTGAGGGAATAGGAAGCTGATACCAAAAAGAGGGGTAAATAGCAGGGAAACATTTGAAGGATTAAGGGGTAAATAGCAGGGCACATACTGGCAATAATATGTAGATAGTAAGGCACATCATTATGGAGTGAGGGTAAATAACGGCACAGAATGAGGGAGTTAGGGAAACAAGTTTGAAGAAATAAGGGTGAATAGAACAAGCTGAGGGTAAAGAATGCAGAATAGACAATAAGGGGTAAATATCAGGGCATTGGCTAAGGGAATAGATCTGGGACAAAAACAGTAGGGTTTTAAGGGGGGAGTATAAATGGGGATTTGCTGACAGAAAACTGTCTACTGGACCATTCGCTGCACTACAGCTGCTGTGTAGGTGATCGTGTGATCCTTTGGCTCCCCTCTTCCTGTTTATCCTGAGTTTGGCCACATGGGGCAGGTTTTACTCTGCACTGTATCCAGACACCGTAGGTTTTTTTCATTTGTCTTTATCTTTGCTAACTTTACTTTTGTATGCCCAGCATTATAGCAGGTTTGGAGTGCAAGCTCTTGGGGTACTATTGCTGTGTGACAGTAGTTGGGCACTGTGGAATAATTGCTTTTTTTGTTTTTATTCTTCAGAGCTCCTGGGGTCAACCAAAAGACTGAATGTAAATCACCAGGATACCGACGGGTGAGTGACTGTTATCATTTTATTTCCCACAGATCTGTTAATGAGCTGGCTTCGGCTACATTGTTGCAGTAGTCAGAAACAACAGTGTAAAGAGTACCAAGTGACAAAAGATACAGCTTTCTGTAGCAATTGCATTTTACAAATAACTGCAAACCCATTGAACATGTGGCTAAAGTATACCCTTCTTTATTACTTAATTTTCTGCTTGGGTTCTCTTTTATTCATTGTCTGTTGTCCAGTTGCTAGACTTAGTGACCCAAGGAATAATGTAGCTAAACTGCTATATCACAAAAATATAAAGAAAATGTAAAGAGATACTGACACCAGAAATTAAAACTTTATGCATATATCATAACAATGTCTTTGTATGCTTTTTATCATTTTTCCATAAAAGTATTTGCCCGATGCTTTTACACTACCCATCTGATACCCCATGTTCCTCTAGGAGGAGGCTGCCATATTTGTGCAGCACTAGTCCAATAGCATTAGAATCTCTATCTGACAGGTTGAGAAGGGGCAGTCAGGTTGGAGAAACAGTCAGGTTTAGGAACTTTTTTTTTTTTAACCCTTTAAATGCCACAGATCGTAGAATCTACGTTCTGTGGCAAAGGTACTTGAAATGCCACAGAACGTAGATTCTACGTTCTGCAGCACTTCCGGGTTCAGAAGCGGAGGAGCGGCTGTTAGAGCCGCTCGCTCCGTTCCTGCTTGATCCCCTGCCCCTAGGCAACGAGCAGAACAGGGGATCGAGTGGCCCCTGGGGCGCGATCGCCCAGGGGCCCAAAAACAGCAGCAGGCACGTGTTACTTACGTGTCCTGCTGCTGCAGCCTGCACCGGATCGTCGATCTCCGCCCCCACAGCACACAGACAGGAACCACGAGGCAGATGTCTTCCAGGGGCTCTTCCTGATCGCCTGCAACAGTCTTCAGCGATTTTTTCAGGTTAGTGCAACAATTACACACACAAACACACCAACACACACTTATTACAGTAATACACACTTAGATTCACACTTACACACACTTACACATACATTTTTGGGGATTGGGGGGGGTCACTTACACTCACTGCACTTACACACATGTGCACACGCACACACGCACACATAACATGTAATTTACCATTTGTACACACGCACAAGCACATACATGGCATTGTGGCTTTTTTTTTTTTTTTCTTATCGCATCGTCTCTTTTTTTGGCTGAAAAAAATGTTTTATTGCCATTACGAATAGCGTATTCGCTATCCGTACTGTGCAATACCTTTTGTATGTTATTTCGGTGATTATATTGCAATTTTGGGTATTTTGGTGCATTTTTAGCCATTTTATTGAATTTTTAGCCATTTTATTGCATTTTCAGCTCTGCATATGTTGTGTTCACTTGTTTCTAGCCGTAGAACCTGTTTGGCCCAGCTAAAATATTCAAACTGTGATTCTGACGGCCGATAACACTAGTCTGGAAAAAAAACATTGATTTTTGTGGTTTTATTGGATTTTTTTGCATTTCACTCTTTACTGCCTTATTTTGTTTTGCCTTGTAAATTTTATATACTATATATCCATTTGGGGGTCTCTGTGCACCACATAGTTTGGTATATCTATGCATATTGGGCATCAAAGTGTTCAGTAGACACCAGGTGTTCATATTTAGGATGTTTTATGCTGATACGTTACGAAATGTGGGGCATATAATGGGGTAAAAGTCAAGCTTTCTGCCAATTTTCAGAAATTTGATAAAAACCGTTATGTTCAGCATTGCTTTGCAGTTTGGCAGTTTGCAGTAGAAACACATATTTACCCATATTGGATTCGTCAGAATGTGTACTTTCTGAAAATATATGGTTTTCTGGGGTCTCTGTACTGTTAGGGGGGTCTAATGTCGCATAATACACACACCAGGTGCTTATATTGCAGCAGCCAGCGCGTCAGCCGTGAAAATGTATATACACTATTGTCATTTGGTGGTCTCTGTGCACCACATAGTTTGGTATATCTATGCATATTGGGCATCAAAGTGTTCAGTAGACCCTTGGCGTTCATATTTAGGATGTTTTATGCTGATACGTTACGAAATGTGTGGCATATAATGGGGGTAAAATTCAATCTTTCTGACGATTTTCAGAAATTTGATAAAAACCGTTATGTTCAGCATTGCTTTGCAGTTTGGCAGTTTGCAGTAGAAACACATATTTACCCATATTGGATTCGTCAGAATGTGTACTTTCTGAAAATATATGGTTTTCTGGGGTCTCTGTACTGTTAGGGGGGTCTAATGTCGCATAATACACACACCAGGTGCTTATATTGCAGCAGCCAGCGCGTCAGCCGTGAAAATGTATATACACTATTGTCATTTGGTGGTCTCTGTGTGCCACATAGTTTGGTATATCTATGCGTATTGGGCATCAAAGTGTTCAGTAGACCCCTGGCGTTCATATTTAGGATGTTTTATGCTGATAAGTTACGAAATGTGTGGCATATAATGGGGTAAAATTCAAGCTTTGTGACGATTTTCAGAAATTTGATAAAAGCTGTTACGTTCAGCATTGATTTGCAGTTTGGCAGTTTGCAGTAGAAACACTTATTTACCCATATTGGATTCGTCAGAATGTGTACTTTCTGAAAATATATGGTTTTCTGGGGTCTCTGTACTGTTAGGGGGTCTAATGTCGCATAATACACACACCAGGTGCTTATATTGCAGCAGCCAGCGCGTCAGCCGTGAAAATGTATATACACTATTGTCATTTGGGGGTCTCTGTGCGCCACATAGTTTGGTATATCTATGCATATTGGGCATCAAAGTGTTCAGTAGACCCCTGGCATTCATATTTAGGATGTTTTATGCTGATACGTTACAAAATGTGTGGCATATAATGGGGTAAAATTCAAGCTTTGTGACGATTTTCAGAAATTTGATAAAAACCGTTATGTTCAGCATTGCTTTGCAGTTTGGCAGTTTGCAGTATAAACACTTATTTACCCATATTGGATTCGTCAGAATGTGTACTTTCTGAAAATATATGGTTTTCTGGGGTCTTTGTACTGTTAGGTGGTCTAATGTCGCATAATACACACACCAGGTGCTTATATTGCAGCAGCCAGCGCGTCAGCCGTGAAAATGTATATACACTATTGTCATTTGGGGGTCTCTGTGCGCCACATAGTTTGATATATCTATGCATACTGGGCATCAAAGTGTTCAGTAGACCCCTGGCGTTCAATTTAGGATGTTTTATGCTGATAAGTTACGAAATGTGTGGCATATAATGGGGTAGAATTCAAGCTTTGTGACTATTTTCAGAAATTTGATAAAAACCGTTATGTTCAGTATTGCTTTGCAGTTTGGCAGTTTGCAGTAGAAACACTTATTTACTCATATTGGATTCGTCAGAATGTGTACTTTCTGAAAATATAGGGTTTTCTGGGGTCTCTGTACTGTTAGGGGGTCTAATGTCGCATAATACACACACCAGGTGCTTATATTGCAGCAGCCAGCGCGTCAGCTGTGAAAATTTATATACACTATTGTCATTTGGGGTCTCTGTGCGCCACATAGTTTGATATATCTATGCATACTGGGCATCAAAGTGTTCAGTAGACCCCTGGCGTTCATATTTAGGATGTTTTATGCTGATAAGTTACGAAATGTGGGGCATATAATGGGGTAAAATTCAAGCTTTGTGACGATTTTCAGAAATTTGATAAAAACCGTTACGTTCAGCATTGCTTTGCAGTTTGGCAGTTTGCAGTAGGAACACATATTTACCCATATTGGATCCGTCAGAATGTGTACTTTCTGAAAATATATGGTTTTCTGGGGTCTCTGTACTGTTAGGGGGGTCTAATGTCGCATATTACACACACCAGGTGCTTATATTGCAGCAGCCACGCGCGTCAGCCGTGAAAATGTATATACACTATTGTAATTTGGGGTCTCTGTGCGCCACATAGTTTGGTATATCTATGCATATTGGGCATCAAAGTGTTCAGTAGACCCCTGGCGTTCATATTTAGGATGTTTTATGCTGATAAGTTACAAATGTGTGGCATATAATGGGGTAAAATTCAAGCTTTGTGACAATTTTCAGAAATTTGATAAAAACCGTTATGTTCAGCATTGCTTTGCAGTTTGGCAGTTTGCAGTAGAAACACTTATTTACCCATATTGGATTCGTCCGAATGTGTACTTTCTGAAAATATATGGTTTTCTGGGGTCTCTGTACTGTTAGGTGGTCTAATGTCGCATAATACACACACCGGTGTTTATATTGCAGCAGCCAGTGCGTCAGCGGTGAAAATGTCTATACATGTTGTCATTTGGGGTCTCTGAGCGCCACATAGTTTGGTATATCTATTGCACATTGGGCATCAAAGCTGTTTAGTAGACCCCTATGTTTATTTTTAGGATGCTTTATGCTGGTAATGATACATGGACAATACGATGCTGGAAAGTTGAAGCTTTGAGGCAATTTCCAGATATTTCACCCAAACCGCCAAATTTGGCAAAGCCTTGCGACTCAGTAGTTTGGAGCAGAAAGGCATGGGTACCCATTTTAGATTCTGTTAGAATATGTACTTTCCAAAAATATATGGGGTTGGGGGGTAACATATATTTCTGTGTTTTTACCCCACAAAAATGCAGTCAATGTGTTGATTTTTCATTAGCTGAAGTTACCCACGGGACTGTTTGTATGCGCTAACTTCATTTTGGGGCCTCTAAATGCCAGATACTTTGGTAAACTTATGAACAATGGCCACCAAAATGTTCAGAGGAACCCTGGCAATCATATTTAGGGTGCTTTTTCTTAGTACGTAATGACACATGGGTGATATGGTGCTGGGAAGTTGAAGCTTTGAGGCAATTTTCAGATATTTCACCAAAAACCGACAATTGTGGGAAAGCCTTGCGACTCAGTAGTTTGGAAGCAGAAAGGCATGGTACCCATTTTAGATTCGGTTAGAATGTGTACTTTCCAAAAAATATATGGGTTTTGGGGGTAAACATATATTTCTGTGTTTTTACCCCACAAAAATGCAGTCAATGTGTTGATTTTTCATTAGCTGAAGTTACCCACGGGACTGTTTTGTATGCGCTAACTCATTTTGGGGCCTCTAAATGCCAGATACTTTGGTAAACTTATGAACAATGGCCACCAAAATGTTCAGAGGAACCCTGGCAATCATATTTAGGGTGCTTTTTCTTAGTACGTAATGACACATGGGTGATATGGTGCTGGGAAGTTGAAGCTTTGAGGCAATTTTTCAGATAATTCACCAAAACCGACAATTGTGGGAAAGCCTTGCGACTCAGTAGTTTGGAGCAGAAAAGCATGGGTACCCATTTTAGATTCTGTAGAATGTGTACTTTCCAAAAATATATGGGTTTTGGGGGGTAAACGTATATTTCTGTGTTTTTACCCCACAAAAATGCAGTCAATGTGTTGATTTTTCATTAGCTGAAGTTACCCACGGGACTGTTTGTATGCGCTAACTTAGTTTTGGGGCCTCTAAATGCCAGATACTTTGGTAAACTTATGAACAATGGCCACCAAAATGTTCAGAGGAACCCTGGCAATAATATTTAGGGTGCTTTTTCTTAGTACGTAATGACACATGGGTGATATGGTGCTGGGAAGTTGAAGCTTTGAGGCAATTTTCAGATATTTCACCAAACCGACAACTTTGGGAAAGCCTTGCGACTCAGTAGTTTGGAGCAATAAGGCATGGGTACCCATTTTAGATTCTGTAGAATGTGTACTTTCCAAAAATGTATGGGTTTGGGGGGTAAACATATATTTCTGTGTTTTTACCCCACAAAAATGCAGTCAATGTGTTTTCTTTCATTAGCTGATATATTATTCAAATTGCAGGTGAGTGATTGCTCACCAAAGTTAATCACATCTCAAAGGAGATAATTAACTGATTAAAATACAACTGTCACTTAAATTAAAGTGCACTTAAATATGGAGTGTGAGAATTGTCTGAACAGAAACCAGGTCTGGGGATACTGAGCAAAGTACCCCATCTATTGCCCACTGGTCAGCAAATTCTTTCAACCGACCAGTAAACACTGCTTGGGTGTACTTCTGCTCGGATGCGGGAACGCACCAGCACTCGGAACAAGACCTCTGCTGGCAGAGGATTCCCACCTTCCAAACATTGCTTTCTAGATTTATGGATGACTAATTTAGCTAAAGCCAGGAGCAAGTTGGAGAGAAGGTCTTTCTCTTTATTGTCCCGGGATACTGGGCGTCCAAAAATATAAACATGAGGGGAAAAGTGTAACCAGAACTGCAGGTAAAGCTTCCTCAAAAGAGCCAATAGAGGTTGCAGTCTGGCACACGTAAAATAAGCATGAAACACAGACTCTCCTTTGCCACAGAATGGACAAGCAGCTGGGGAGTCTGTAAAACGAGCTAAATACTCTCCTGTGCTCAATGCACCATGCAGCACTTTCCAACTCAAGTCTCCAGTTGGTCTAGGCACCAAACTGGAATAAAGAGCTTGCCACTGAGGTCTTTCACCCTCATTAAGCACACGTCTCCAGATGGTATCATATCGGGAGATGAGGGCAAGGAAGTGTACAGTGTGAAGCATTAGAGAGTACAACAGCTTTCTTGTTATATCATGAAAGCGTGTCAATGGAAAATTCTCCAACTGGCTCAAGTTGGGGGAAGGAGGTGCTTGGGGGGATTGACGGGTTTTAGGTGCTATATTATGTCTGGAGGTGAGGAGTTCCAAGGTGGACGTGGCTCTCCAGAATGTAAAACCCCATCAATGAAGGTGTGAGAATCAGGAGAGATTGTGTCCTTGATTTCCTTGAGAAGACGGTGTGGAACCCTAGTGGTGAGGAATCCCATGCGTTGCATAACTGCTTGAGAGTCCACCCAATCTGATTTCTCAAAATCCAGGAGATCTCCAACTCTGGTTAACCGAGCCTGGCAAAGGCGACGTCGGATGCTGATGGATTCTAACATCCTAGTCTTAAAAGATGGATTGTAAAGTAGGGGCTCATTTAGAATGTCTTCCCCTTCAATGGCTCCTTGCCTTAACACGGATACCATGCTCCAGGTTTTTAGCGTGTCTTGGTAGTAAGCCGGCAGGGTTGAAAGGTTTCTTAGGAAACCTCAGGTTCAATTATAAACAATTGCCGGTCATATCCCATATTTCGTACCTGGCGATAAAAACTCGATGCTAGAGTACACCACTGTGGAGAAGGATCTGCATACAAGTATCTCTGTATTTGCTGGAGACGGAAGGTGTGCACTTGAGAACGTATACACACGACTCCCTGCCCTCCCTCTTTCAACGGGAGGCTTGAGACACCTGCAGAAACCCAATGCTTTCCTATCCAGAGAAAGTCCAGTAACCTTCTCTGGATCTTAGCAATGAATTCTTGGGTTGGGCTAAGACATATCAGCCGGTACCAGATCTGAGAGGCCACCAGCTGATTAATCACCAAAGCTCTCCCCCTCATAGAAAGTACTTTAGCAAAACCCTTCCACTTTCCAAGGCGCGTTAGAACACATTCCTCAAGTTCAATGAAATTCTGTGAGACAGGATACTCCTCAGCTGATAGGTAGACGCCTAAATATTTAATGATTTTACTCTCCCACGAGATGTCACGAAAAGCAGGAGGCAGGAAATCCACCTTTAGAGAACCCTCCAGAAGGCCTGAGCTCTTGGACCAGTTGATCCGGGCAGATGAGGCAGCAGCGTAGACTTCTTGACACTCTTGTGCCCGCTCAAGATCAACTAGGTCCTGGGCCACAAGAATTACATCATCAGCGTAGGCTGAGAGAACCACCCTCATGTCAGGTTCTTTGAGCACCAGTCCCGTGAGCCTTTTCCTTAAGAGACACAGGAAGGGCTCAATGGCCAGCGAGTACAGTTGTCCCGACAAGGGGCATCCTTGCCGAACTCCTCGTCCAAAGGCCAGAGGTGCAGTCAGAGACCAGTTGATTTTAACTAAACACTCTGCAGAGGCATACATTGTTTTCAGGTAGCCCACAAACTGTGGGCCAAAGCTATAGGCTTGCAGAGTGCCTATAAGATATTGGTGATCCACCCTGTCAAATGCCTTCTCTTGATCCAGAGAGAGAAAAGCAAGAGATAGACCAGTCCTTCTCGCAAAATGTAGTAAGTCTCGGATTAAAAAGACATTATCAAAAATTGTCCGACCGGGGACTGTATAGGACTGGTCAGGATGAATCACCTCTGCCAGCACAGATTTGAGCCTAAGTGAGATAGCTTTGGCCACGATCTTATAGTCTGTGCTAAGCAGTGAGACTGGTCTCCAGTTCTTAATAAGACGGAGATCCCCCTTCTTAGGAAGTAGTGATAACACTGCTCGACGACACGAAAGTGGCAACTCACCTTTCTTGAAGGCCTCAGTTAGGACCCTATGGAAATCAGGGCCCAGAGTATCCCAAAAGAACTGGAAGAACTCTATGGTCAGTCCGTCAAGCCCAGGAGATTTATTGTGGGGCATTAAACGGAGTGCTTGAGAGAGTTCCTCTAGAGTGATTGGTGTTTCCAACCTCTCTTTTCTCCTCTCACTGACCACTGGAAGCCCATCCCATAGCTCCTCACAGGCATCTGGAGAGATGGGATCTGGAGAAAAAAGGTTTTGATAGAAGGACCGGGCTCTGTCCCGGATAGCCTCCGGATCCTCAAGGGGGGTTCCATCCTCCGCAAAAAGGCATGTGATTTGTTTTCGGTTCCCCTTCTTCTTCTCCAGAGCATAGAAGAATCGGGAACCACGATCCATATCACAAAGTAACTGCATCCGGCTTCGCACAAAGGCACCACGAGCCTGTCGTTGTTCCATGTTACGCAGCGCTTCTTTCCTTTCTAGATATTCACACTGAAGGGCTTGGTCTTCAGAGCCTGATAGCCTTTGCTCAAGATCAAGCACCTCCCCATTCAGTGCCTCAATCTCTGCATTGCGCTGCCCGCTCACACTTTTGGTATACTCTTGACACAAGAGCTTTAGGTGAACCTTGCCTACATCCCACCACTGGTTCAATGTGGCAAATTCATCCTGAAAGGCCCTCCAGCCTCTCCATGTATCCCTGACTGACTTTGCAAAACCCTCATCTTCTAATAAACTGTTGTTAAAGTGCCAGTAAGCAGCTTTTGGCAGAGATGGTGCGATTGACATTCTCAGGGATACACAATTGTGGTCTGAGAATGGTGCCAATCTAATGGTGCTCGACTGGGCTCGTGACATGAGATGGCTCGATATATATATCCTATCAATCCAGGGATGAGAAACATGACCATCTCTCACCCTGACATAGGTAAAAGCAACCGTCTCTGGTTCTGTTCTCTCCAGACATCAACCAAGGAGAAATGAGCAATTAGTTCTCGCAAAACGGACTCAGACGAGTCTCTTTTCTTGGGTACATTGCGATCTCGAGCATCAAGGGTGTAATTAAAATCACCCCCTATAATCAAGGCTTCATCAGAGTCAATTGTCTCCATGTAGGCTGACAAACTTTCAAAGAACCGTGCCCTCTCTGGTCCGGTAGTAGGAGCATACACATTCATTAGATTATATGTTCTACCTGACTCCCGGACCCGAAGATGCAATAGACGGCCAGGGATGACAGAGGTAGCATTCAGGACCTCTGGCTGGAAGGAATCTGAGAAAAGGGTCACCACCCCGCATGATGTCCAAGTGAGGTGATTAAAAAAGACCCTTCCCTTCCACTCCAGATTCCAGCTTGCTTCAAGCTCTGGAGTGGTGTGGGTCTCTTGGAGGAAACTCACAGAGTACCCTCCTTGACGAAGAAAGGAGAGTACCTGAAACATTCGGAAAGGATTCCGACAGCCATTAGTATTAAGTGTGCTTATACTCAAGGCCATTACTGAGTCTTAGGAAGTGCTTTAACCTTCATCAAGGTCTGATGAGACAAACATTTTTTGTGAAACTTCATTATACGGAGATATTCCGCTGTTCCATAGTTCTTGGCCTCTTTTATGACCTTAATGTATTGTCTCACAGAATTGATAACTAAAGGCAAATCATGCCACTTCTCCAGAGCCATGTGCATCTTCTTCTCTAATTTAACACCAAGGGTGCTCTCAAGAAACTTTTTGAGTTCCTCAGCAGGGATGATTGGGGTAGAAGGATTTGCCACTCCTATGTCAACCTCGTCTTCGATGTTCCCCTCATCCATGAGCTCTTCCTGGCTAAGGGATTGATAATCTCCCCTCTCCACTAGAGCTTTGAGAATCTCTCCACAAGTTGTTACAGGAAAAGTATCAGAATCACTTTTCTGGAGACCCTGCAATGGCTCAGGTGTTCCCTCAACTTCACTTGAAACACATTTGGAAGTGTTTGACACAGGAGCAACAGAACCAACTAGCTCCCCAGCAACCGGTAGAGCTTTGGAGGCTCGATGGTTAGCCTCTGCCCTCTCTACTACCTCCTGTGCTTTCTGGATGGCAATAACATTTGGGTCAGTTGAAGACAAGGGAGGAGAGATTTTAGCATGAACAGTAGAGGTTGTCTGGCTACCCTCCACCGTATTTACAACTCCACCCTCACCATCCTTCCCAGCAGTTTTATCTGCAGGGTCCTGTATGGGGGTTAGCCCAATATTCTCCCCCTCCTGGAGTGAAATACCCTGAGGCACTAAAAACTGAGGCTGGTTGCATTTGCCAAATATCAGCACCTCAGGAACACTGACTGCCCACTCTGCAGGAGTCTCATTAGGTATCTCTTTACACTCCAAGGGAAGATCTTCCAAATGATTTTGAGGCAGATACTGCACCCCTGACTCTGTGGGGAAACCAACACTGCCATGTTCAAGGCCATGCAGACCATAAACCTCATTATTCCCCACCTGGTCTGGAGGCAAGAGTGCATGGTCTGACACAGGTTGATCGTGACCAACAGTTGGGCCAGACAATGTCACCACATGAGGAGCAGAAGTTTTGCTGCCCTTTTTACCCTTGGATGGGGGTGCTCCATCATTAACCACTGATGCCCATTCCTCAGGTACCAGCCAGTTTGATTTAAATTTCCTCTTTTTCTTGGCATCTGAAGAGGAAAGGCCACTATCTGCCCCAACCCCACCAGGTGTTGCAATCATGGGTACCCCCACACCTTCAGGGGTGCCCATAACAGGGGTACACTTTTTTGTGGTAGGAACAACTGTGACCCTGGGGGAAGCTTTGACATGTTTTCCCCCCTTCTCTTTTGCCGCAATTGTAAGACATGCTGCAGCCTTAGATGTCTTCAGTGAAGAAGGAGGAGGTTTGGATGTTGTAGAGGTGGGTTGTGTAACAGCCACCTCCTCTAGTGAAGGAGATATCCCCTTTGAGGACCCTGCTGAAATAGTCCCAGCAGGATAAGATGTTTTATTTGAGGCACTGGGAGCAGGAACAGGGGCTGTGGTCTTAATTTGCCCTTTGGGGCAACTCTGGCGAGTGTGCCCCAGGTTCTTGCAAAGGAAGCACCTCACTTCCTCTGTGCTGTAAAAAATTTTATACAGCACCCCTTCAAATGGAACCCCGAAAGACCCCTCAATAGTGTCTTGCCCCCGAGGTAAAAGTAGTTGCACCTGCCTTTTAAAGGAAAGGACGTGCCTCAGTCTGCTCTCCTTACATCCCAGGGGAATTCTAGACATATTTGATTTTAACTCCCCAAGGGCTTGCAGGTGGGGGTACAATAAGTGGTCTTGCAGGAAGGGGGGCACATTAGATAAAACCACCCTTGTGCCCAATCCTTCTAGGGGTTCTACAGGGACATAACTCCCTCCCACTGTGATACCCCTCTGTACCAGAGTATGCACTGCAGTTAGAGTACGGGCAAAGATTATGGCTTTCCCATACATTTTACTTGCTGCCACTACTGCAGAGTGGCCCACCACTTCAGCTGCAGCCTTTATATAAGCCTCTATGCCATGAGTGCTTGACATTAGGCATCTGACCCCATGCTTCCTTGTAAGCTTCTCTACCCCAGCAGTGACTTGGCTAGGGTTGCTGCCAGTAGCTACCGCGTGTGCAAATGTTTTAGCAGGGGTCACATTGGCTGCAGCAGCAGAAGTAGAGGCAGTGGGGCTTTTTGACATGGGCTCTGACTGGTGTTTCCTTGCAGAGCTACAGCTGGGTTTTTCAGGTCCTTTTGCTTTAGAACCAAGAGATGTTTTTTTATAACTTTCCTTTTTATTCCCTCCCATTATTTTACACAACACCACACAAAAAGAAAGCTTTATACTATTGATTAACAAAAAAGTAAGTTTTAAGTTGAGAAGCTGTGGCAGGGAGAGGGTTAATGTGAGCAGGTGCCTGGGAGCTGCACTGCTGCTGCTGGAAAAGATTTTATATTTATACTTATATTAAATCCTTCTCCCTTTAGCTTTCTCTCCTCACAGAACTGAGTGCAAAATCAAAATATCCACTCAATCTGTACAAAAATTAAACAATTTGTGCTGAAACAAGAGAAAAATGCAAATGAAACTGACACCCCAGGTGCGGGGGAGGGGTAGGGGATCTAACAGTGAGTTTGTAGCCCAGAGCAAGTGAAGGGAACTGGGCTAAGAATCACTCACCTTCAGGGTCAAAAGAAAAATCGATTTTTAGTAAAGAAAATCAACTCAAAACTTCCCAAATTTCACCCACCAAGTGGACAACACATTCACACACCAAGTGATAACAAAAAATCCTGTCTCAAACAGGAATTTCAATGCTTAATTCAGCACTAAACAGAGAGCTTTCTCCTGTGTGTTGATCTTTCATTAGCTGAAGTTACCCACAGGACTATTTGTATGAACTAACTTCATTTTGGGGCCCCTAAATGCCAGTTACTTTGGTAAACCTATGAACAATGGCCACCAAACTGTTCGGAGGAACCCTGGCAATCATATTTAGGGTGCTTTTTCTTGGTGCATAACGATACATGGGTGATATGGTGCTGAGAAGTTGAAGCTTTGAGGCAATTTTCAGATATTTCACCAAAACCGACAATTGTGGGAAAGCCTTGCGACTCAGTAGTTTGGAGCAGAAAGGCATGGGTACCCATTTTAGATTCGGTAGAATGTGTACTTTCCAAAAATATATGGGTTTTGGGGGGTAAACATATATTTCTGTGTTTTTACCCCACAAAAATGCAGTCAATGTGTTGATTTTTCATTAGCTGAAGTTACCCACGGGACTGTTTGTATGCGCTAACTTCATTTTGGGGCCTCTAAATGCCAGATACTTTGGTAAACTTATGAACAATGGCCACCAAAATGTTCAGAGGAACCCTGGCAATCATATTTAGGGTGCTTTTTCTTAGTACGTAATGACACATGGGTGATATGGTGCTGGGAAGTTGAAGCTTTGAGGCAATTTTCAGATATTTCACCAAAACCGACAACTTTGGGAAAGCCTTGCGACTCAGTAGTTTGGAGCAGAAAGGCATGGGTACCCATTTTAGATTCAGTAGAATGTGTACTTTCCAAAAATATATGGTTTTGGGGGGTAAACATATATTTCTGTGTTTTTACCCCACAAAAATGCAGTCAATGTGTTGATTTTTCATTAGATGAAGTTACCCACAAGACTATTTGTATGCGCTAACTTCATTTTGGGGCCTCTAAATGCCAGATACTTTGGTAAAACTATGAACAATGGCCACCAAACTGTTTGGAGGAACCCTGGCAATCATATTTAGGGTGCTTTTTCTTGGTGCGTAACGATACATGGGTGATATGGTGCTGAGAAGTTGAAGCTTTGAGGCAATTTTCAGATATTTCACCAAAACCGACAATTGTGGGAAAGCCTTGCGACTCAGTAGTTTGGAGCAGAAAGGCATGGGTACCCATTTTAGATTCGGTAGAATGTGTACTTTCCAAAAATATATGGGTTTTGGGGGGTAAACATATATTTCTGTGTTTTTACCCCACAAAAATGCAGTCAATGTGTTGATCTTTCATTTGCTGAAGTTACCCATGGGACTGTTTGTATGAGCTAACTTCATTTTGGGGCCTCTAAATGCCAGATACTTTGGTAAACTTATGAACAATGGCCACCAAAATGTTCAGAGGAACCCTGGCAATCATATTTAGGGTGCTTTTTCTTAGTACGTAATGACACATGGGTGATATGGTGCTGGGAAGTTGAAGCTTTGAGGCAATTTTCAGATATTTCACCAAAACCGACAACTTTGGGAAAGCCTTGCGACTCAGTAGTTTGGAGCAGAAAGGCATGGGTACCCATTTTAGATTCAGTAGAATGTGTACTTTCCAAAAATATATGGTTTTGGGGGGTAAACATATATTTCTGTGTTTTTACCCTACAAAAATGCAGTCAATGTGTTGATTTTTCATTAGATGAAGTTACCCACAAGACTATTTGTATGCGCTAACTTCATTTTGGGGCCTCTAAATGCCAGATACTTTGGTAAAACTATGAACAATGGCCACCAAACTGTTTGGAGGAACCCTGGCAATCATATTTAGGGTGCTTTTTCTTGGTGCGTAACGATACATGGGTGATATGGTGCTGAGAAGTTGAAGGTTTGAGGCAATTTTCAGATATTTCACCAAAACCGACAATTGTGGGAAAGCCTTGCGACTCAGTAGTTTGGAGCAGAAAGGCATGGGTACCCATTTTAGATTCGGTAGAATGTGTACTTTCCAAAAATATATGGGTTTTGGGGGGTAAACATATATTTCTGTGTTTTTACCCCACAAAAATGCAGTCAATGTGTTGATCTTTCATTTGCTGAAGTTACCCATGGGACTGTTTGTATGAGCTAACTTCATTTTGGGGCCTCTAAATGCCAGATACTTTGGTAAACTTATGAACAATGACTACCAAAATGTTCAGAGGAACCCTGGCAATCATATTTAGGGTGCTTTTTCTTAGTACGTAATGATACATGGGCGATATTGTGCTGGGAAGCTGAAGGTTTGAGGCAATTTTCAGATATTTCACCAAAACCGACAATTTTGGGAAAGCCTTGCGACTCAGTAGTTTGGAGCAGAAAGGCATGGGTACCCATTTTAGCTTCAGTAGAATGTGTACTTTCCAAAAATATATGGGTTTTGGGGGGTAAACATATATTTCTGTGTTTTTACCCCACAAAAAATGCAGTCAATGTGTTGATTTCTCAGTAGCTGAAGTAAAGTCCTGAACAATTTGGATGTGCTAACTTCATATTGGTGTCTCTAAATGCCAGATACTTTGGTAAACCTATGCATAATGGGTATCAAACTGTTCAGTGGACCCCTGGCAATCATATTTCAGGTGCTTTTTCTTGGTACCTAATATAGTTTGGGATATGCGGAGCAGCAAAATAAAACCTTTGAAATGATTTTTCAGAATTTTGAATTTTTTTATGAAAAACCATAAAAATGTTCAGACAAGCTTTTATGTTTGGTAGTTGGGAGTAGAGAGACATAGTTACCCATTTTGTAATCGGCAGAATGTGTACTTTTCAAAAATGTATGGTTTTCTGGGGTAAACCTACGGTTTCAGGATTTTTTGCCTTGGAATCTAAAGCATGCCGTTTTCTGCCTTAGTGCTTTCAAAATTCGTTAATATACTGCCGGGAGTTTTTGAGGTACAGAAGTCCTAAATCTCCCTAAAACTATACATATCTGGTATTGGCACATTCGAGAGACATAAGGCTTTCCAAATCAGTTGGATTTTCCTCCATAAAATGAAATATTTTTCTGGTATAAATTGATATACGATGAAAAATGGTAATTTTTCTTTTTTTTTTTGGTATTTAGCACTATAAATTTTTTTTCACAGGTGGAAATACATGAAAACTCAGGCAGATTTAGAAAGCTCAGTTTCTACCGAAAAAAACTATGTATAGTTTTCCTAGGTAAACTATAGGTTTCCCCTCAGAAAATGCCCCTAAAGTGAGAGAGCACAAAATGTTTCAAAAACGGCTGGCATTTCGCGTAACCAAAATGTGAAATTCTGCTGGCACTTAAAAGGTTAAAGGTAAAATGTTAAAACATAAAAAACAAAAAAACAAAATATACGTATGCCGGAAATGCAGTTGAGGTACCATTACAGAGCTTGAAATAAAACGTGTACATATCAATTTGTGTAGTAATGTGATTGATACACTTCAAGAATTAAAACACAGTTCAAACAGTCGTACAGGGAGATGTGAGTGTTGCCTCCAAGATTTCTATCATCAACATACTGGACAGTGACTAGATAGAATCAAGGATTTCTGCCTTTTACAGTATAAATAAACACTTCTTTTCACGTTCGGGAGCCCTGACCCCCAAGTCCCGCTTCCCACCATGGACTCCATATTTTCTCAAATCTTTGCAGTGAGCCTCTGGCTAGTAAGGTGAGTTTAAAGGAATTGTTCAGTGTAAAAATAAAAACTAGATAAATAGACAGGCTGTGCAAAATAAAAAATGTTTATAATATAGTTAGTTAGCCAAAAATGTAATGTATAAAGGCTGGAGTGATTTCATGTATAACATGTCGGTCTGAACACTACTTCCTGCTTTTCAGCTCTCTTGGTTTACACTGACTGGTTACCCTGGTTACCAGGCAGTGACCAATCAGAGACTTGAGGGGGGGGCACATGGGTCATATCTGTTGCTTTTGAATCTGAGCTGAATGCTGAGGATCAATTACAAACTCACTGAATAGAAATGTACCATGTGGCCCCCCTTCAAGTCGCTGACTAACTCAGAGTTATAGAGCTGAAAAGCAGGAAGTTGAATTCTGGCTGTTTTATTAGACATCTATTCACTCCAGCCTTTATACATTACATTTTTGGCTAACTAACTATATTAGAAACATTTTTTATTTTGCACAGCCTATCTATTTACACAGTTTTTATTTTCACACTGAACTATTCCTTTAATGAGAGGCAGATTCTAATTCACCAACGTTATCCAGTTTTGTACCGTGGGTGGTTGGGGACCCATCCATGCCATAGCAATTAATTTCTTAGCATAGTACAGCAGTGTACGGTATCTAACTCTGGCATGATTAGCGTATATAATGATTTCATCTATGACTCCTAATGGGGGGGTCAGCAGCCTAGGGAAATCTAACTTTTCCACTAAGATATCCATGACTTCGGTCCAAAACATGGAGACTGGTGGGCACGACCAAGCCATGTGTAAAAAGGTGGCCCCTTCAGCCCCGCATCTATGGCATTTTGCAGTTGGGTTATTTCCCATGGCTTTTAATCGCACAGGGGTGATATAGAATTGATGAAGCCATTTAAATTGAACCAATTTGTCACGTATAGAGTAGAGATGACTATAACCTCTATCTGTTGCTTCCTCCCACTCCTCGTTTTCGAGGTCTGGGATATCGGCTAGCCATTTTTAGGTTTAGGAACTTTAAGTACAATTACTGAGAAAAGACCTATCAGTAAAAGTGATCAACATGACCTATAAGTATTAATATTCTGAAGACTAGTCTTTTAGTGTCATTATCACTTTAAGATCAACAGCAAATTGTTTTAGAACAAAAATGTCAAAAACCTGTTAAGGTTATCCCAATTAACCTGGCCCAGATCCAATCTAATGCCCATTGTAAGCAGCAGTCCTGCCCTGCTTTATGGCTGAGATTCTAGCTATCTTTATAACAGAGCATTCTGTCACAGTGACACAGATCCTATCTGATCCCCATTGTAAGCAACAGTCCTGTCCTGCTTTATGGTTGAGATTTTATCTTTATAAAAAAAAAGTAATTTCTTTCACTCTGTCCCCATTTTTCCTTTGCTCTTTCTCTCTCAGGCTGCCAACTTCTCTGAGCCCTGCCTGCTCTGTTCTGTTTCAGATAAAATTTGGGGGAGGAGGCGGTGGTGGGAGGCAGATCTCACCCTCAGAACACAGCACTCATTCAAATCTGCCTGGCAGCTACTCTAGGGCATCACTAAGAAACCCCATATGCATGTAACCAGACTGTTTGTGCTGGGAGAGGAGAATTCCTTAAACTGTAGGACTAGATTAACTATTTTTACTCCACGGCCTGGAAAGCTTTGTAGTCTTCTCCCATTTCCGAAGATAAGACCCCAAAACCTCCTTTCTTCTTACCTGTGTTCTTGTTCACTGTGCAGGTTCTCTGCCCTTCACCATGCTGCCCTCACTGGAAACTCAGAGCTTCTCCTTTTGCTGTTGGAAACGCAGGCTTCCGTGGACATCAAAGATGGGAACGGTGAGAATTTAATTTAAGCTTCCAGATACTTTTTCTAATATCCAGGCCAGGGGGACTGCCCTGAGCCTGGGTATAGCCAAGCAGGTATTTTAAGTATAAAGAGAGTGGGAAATCTCAGTACCACACCTTGGTTGTCTCAGCTGTCTACTGTCCCAGAGGATACAGATGTTACTACTACAGGGGCCTATAGCAGCAGCAGCCTAGCTAGTAAAGCACAGGTTAGAGCTGGGTCCAGTAAATGACTATCAATTTCTCCCCTGCCTGCCCTGCTACCCTTCAACCACTTTCATTTCCTGTCTCATGACATCACAGATCAGCCCAATGATGTCATATTTCCCTCCCCTAATGTTGTCGCCATTCAGCACCCCTGCAGGCCAGTAAGAGTCCATTGGAAAAATTGTAACCGGACGAGGGCCGGATTATATTTACATAGTGATGTCCTATGTAGAAGCCTATAGAGCAGAGTTGGAACCATAAAAGTCCTTTGGAGGGTCACTGCTGGACTACAGGCCTCCAGCTCAACATCCTTGTTTTATATCATTAGTTCTTCACTGTAATAGTACCAGCACTGACACACATATTCACTTTCAGGCTTTAGTGTAAGAAAGTTGGGTGGGCCAGGCCTTTTTTGATGCCATTAAAAGGGGGTTTCCCACCTCTACAGGAATGCGACCCCTCCATTACGCAGCTTGGCAGGGCCAACCAGAACCTGTGCGCCTCTTGCTTCGAGCCTCTGCCAGTGTTAATGCTGCATCCAATGATGGACAGATCCCACTGCACTTGGCTGCCCAGTATGGTCACTATGAAGTGGTGAGTGTTACTCATGTTTGTTGTCATGGCTCATTGAATAGCAACCATATACAGACATAAATATAATGGCACTGGTCATGCAAATCACTAGTTCACTTCCTGTAAATTATCTCTCTAACTTTTTTTCCCCAACAGTCGGAGACTCTTCTGCAGCACCAGTCGAACCCCTGTTATGTTAACAAGGGAAAGAAAACCCCCTTGGATCTAGCCTGTGAATTCGGAAGAGTGAAAGTAAGCTGGAAAGGGTTGGGTGCAGCTCGCTTTTACCTTGTTAATTCTCTCTCCCCTTTTAATTACATGATACTTCACTTGTGTCACATGGCGGTTTTCCAGCAGTGATTAAAATGCAGAGTGGAGTCACCAAAATGTGACTAATTATGCAGTGTGCAGCCAACTGTGATGCTGATGTATTGACCAAGCTGGGCTCTCTTAGTGGCACGTACCAGCAGAAGCAGGGAAGTTGGTATGGTTGCTTGTCCCTGCTCACAGTTTACTAGCAAACAGCAGTGAGTAGGCCTATGGCAGTGAATATAAAGGGCTCAAACTTGAAGGTTAGTTAAGGTGAGATTTGGGATGAGTATAATTTCTGCCCTGGGTACTTCTAGAATAATATCAGGTTGACTGTTACCCCAATGTTTCTATATATCTGTAACCTTGTTATGAGCTAAGGAGCCCAGCCTGAAGGTCAGTTAGGGTGAAATTTGGGGTGAGTGCTTATTTGTGCCCTGGGTACCCCTGGAACTATAGCAGGGTGAGTGTTACCCCAATGTTTCTTTATATCTGTAACCTTGTTATGAGCTATGGGGACCCAGCATGAAAGCCAGTTAGATTGAGATTTGGGGTGAGAGTTTATTTGTGCCCTGGGTACCCCTGGAATTATAGCAGGGTGACTGTTACCATCTGTAACCTTGTTATGAGCTAAGGGGACCCAGCCTGAAGTTCAATTGGGGAGTTTTGTTCTAGATCAGTGATCCCCAACCAGTAGCTTGTGAGCAACATGTTGCTCTCCAACCCCTTGGATGTTGCTCCCAATGGCCTCAAAGCAGGAGCTTATTTTTCAATTCCAGGCTTGGAGCAAGTTTTGATTGTATAAAAACCAGGTGTCCTGCCAAACAGAGCCTCAATGTAGGTTGACAATCCTCATAGGGGCTACCAAATGGCCAATCACAGCACTTAATTGGCACCCAAGAACATTTTTCATGCTTGTGTTGCTCCCCAACTCCTTTTACATCTGAATGTTGCTCACGGGTTCAAAAGGTTGGGGATCCCTGTTCTAGATATTGCTGAAATGTAAGAACTGCACTGACCAGAACTTCTTGAAACTGTAACAGTTGACAGATAGAACGGATGACCTAATATTGCACTGGTGGAGACGGGTTTCTAAAGCCAAAAAATTAGAATAACTGTTGTCATTTTTAATGTTTACCAGGTGGTTCATCTGCTGTTAAACAGTCACCTGTGCGTCTCTCTCTTGGAAGGCACTACTAAAGATCCAACAGATACAAATTTCACCACACCGCTTCACTTGGCTGCAAAAAATGGTCACCTGGAAGTAATCAGGTACTTGCGTGTTCACGTTAATAATGGTGAAGCTGGCTGTTTAGATGTGACATTTGCTGCTGGCAATTTGGGGTTCAGGTGAGCTGGACTCATCCATGGTATGCTCTTACAGGTTGCTGCTCAAATCAGGCATTGAGATTAACAAGGTGACCAAGATGGGCACTGCTTTGCACGAGGCCGCCCTTTGTGGAAAGACTGAAGTGGTGAAGCTACTGATAGAGGTGAGTGGCAGTGAAAGAGCTGCTAGTTCTCTGTGTCATCTCTCCTACGCTGTGTAAAAGGACCCCAGGGGTGTGCAGATTGCCACTCTTGCATTGGGTTTCAAGGCTTCTTGGTCCGGTTCTGCTGGGCACAATGGAAAGTATACAAAAGCGTTTACTACACCTACAGACATTTTAGGCAGTTCACTGACCTTATTAGATAGCCAACATATCCTTATAAATGACCCCAGAAAAAATGATCCCTCTTTATGTTTTTGTTGAATGAGGGAAATAAATTGTTCTGCTTGGAACGTAATCAATTCTTCCCCTTTTACAGAATGGCGTCGATGTGAATATTCGGAACACATACAATCAGACAGCACTGGATATAGTCAATCAGTTTACTACAACCCACGCCAGTACTGACATCAAGCAGCTTCTCAGAGGTACCCACAAGCACAGCCTATTGCATTATGGGAGGTGATGGTAGTACCTCACTTTGGAATCCTCTTATTTTTACTCCCCTCCTTTCCACAGAAGCATCTGGCATACTGAAGGTCCGAGCGCTGAAGGATTTTTGGAACGCTCATGACCCAACAGCCCTAAACGTCCGAGCTGGAGATCTGATAACGGTGATTGTTCCTTCTTTTTTTTATCCAAACACTGACCCCATTCTACTATTTCCTATGAAAATACACACTGGAATTTTGTTCACTGCAACTTCTTGCTTTCTGGTGCAGGTCTTGGAGCAGCACCCTGATGGCCGCTGGAAGGGTCACATTCATGATCCTCAGAAAGGAACTGACCGTGTTGGTTTCTTTCCTCCATCCATTGTTGAGGTTATCAGCAAAAGGCTGGGTAAGACTAATAGGCTTTTAAGGTATCTTGGGTTAGACCAGGGGTCCCCAACATTTTTTACCAGTGAGCAACATTCTGTTGTAAAAGGAGTTGGGGAGCATGAAAATTGTTCCTGGGGGTACCAAATAAGGGCTATGATTGGCCATTTGGTAGACTCTATGTGGACTGGCAACCTACAGGATACTCATTTGGTAGTGCAACTGGTTTTTATGCAACCAAAACCTGCCTTCAAGCGTGGAAATTAAAAATAAGCATCTGCTTTGAGGCCACAGGAAGCAACATCCAAGGGGTTGGAGAGCAACATGTTACTCACAAGCCACTGGTTGGGGATCACTAGGTTAGACAGTCCTACTGTATGTAACAATTACTTTCCTGAATAAATAAGGACTTTCCGAACAGCTGCAACTGACTTGTCCCTATCTTATACAAATTTCCCCATAGGCTCTACACTGTCTCGTAACATCACCGTGCCTTCGCATCAGCGCGTGGCAAAGACTGCCCTCACTCTGCCAATTCAGCACAGTCCAATAACAGGTTCTCAGCTTGGCATTAACCCTGAAACATCAATAGGTGAGTGATAGAGGGATGAGCCATGCCCATGTGCCTGCAGTTATTTATGACAGAAAACTAGTTTGTGGGCTCCCCCGTCTGACCAATTATTTTTCCTTTTCAGCTGGCGACCGTCACAGTGTGGGCAGTGAGAGCAGTGTACGGAGTGCGGGCAGTGGCCAGAGCTGCGAGGGACAGCTGGTAAACACAGCGCTGCTCATAGAAAATGCACAGGTATCTGTTGCTTCAAAGACATTCTCTTGTATTACAGTGTAGAGGCTACAGCTCTGATAGGGGCTATGTTTAATTGTGCTGGGGCCCAGCTAGGGTTGCCACCTGGCCGGTATTTTACAGGCCTGGCCAGTAAAAATTATGGCTGATCCCAAAGGAAAAAAGATATATAGGAAGGCCGGTATTTTTTTCCAGAAAAGGTGGCCTATATAACTCTAAACCCAGCACCAACAGTCTTTGCAGAACCAATGAAGTTGTTAAAGGGATTCTGTCATGATTTGTATGATGTTTTATTTCTAAATTACACTGCAAATAATTCACTCTACAATATAAAATTTAATTCCTGAACCAGCAAGTGTATTTTTTTTTAGTTGTAATATTGGTGTGTAGGCAGCCATCTTTAGGATGGAACTGCTTTCTGGCAGGCTATTGTTTCTCCTACTCAATGTAACTGAATGTGTCGCAGTTAGACCTGGATTTTACTAATGAGTGCTGTTCTTAGATCTACCAGGCAGCTGTTATCTTGTGTTAGCGAGCTGCTATCTGGTTACCTTCCCATTGTTCTGTTGTTCGCTGCTGGGGGGGGAGGGAAAGGGAGGGGGTGATATCACTCCAACTTGCAGTACAGCAGTAAAGAGTGACTGAAGTTTATCAGAGCACAAGTCACATGACTTGGGGTAGCTGGGAAACTGACAATATGTCTAGCCCCATGTCAGATTTCAAAGTTAAATATATAAAAAAAATCTGTTTGCTCTTTTGAGAAATGGATTTCAGCGCATAATTCTGCTGGAGCAGCACTATTAACTATGTTTAGAAAAAAAAAACCTTTTTTCCCATGACAGTATCCCTTTAAAGAAACTGAAGTGACGCAGGTTGTATTGTTGCTGTCATCAGTCCTAACTTTATCTGCTATCCCCTCTACTCCTTCAATTTGCTGTTTTGGACCATTTGTGTAGGACCAAATCAGTTATCCCTGATTGCCACCACTATAGACTTCTCTTGGATGGTGTTTAGGGAGTGAACATGTTCTTTTCTGAATCCTTGTGTTCTGCTGCTGTAAAACATCACTCTAATGCTAATGTTTCCGTTTGTTTCCTGCAGACGATGCACCTTGGCTCAGAAAATCTGCAGAACTGCCAAACATTCCCAGGTGAGGAGACCAAATGTCACTGATCTGTGTCCTTTCTGCCTATAAGGGTTTATACAACGAACACTGACCTAGTACTTTGATTTTAAGGCCCTGTTTTAGGACTCCACCTGTCCACCATTCTACCAGTAGAGAAAGACCCTTGGGTTTATCCACAAGGAAAGGCAAGTATATGTAACTATACGTAAAGGGAGAACTTGGGAATAAAAATACAAGTGCATTGTGTAAACATTGACTCATAACCTCACTAGGCTTAGGAGGAGCCACATAATGCCTCACTTTAAACAAGAGGATTAAATGCTGACCCCAATCAGAGTTGTATCCATGGCTGAGTGGTATCCTCTTGTTTTCTCCTGATCTTTAGGATGCTGAGCAGATATTTTGCTGGCTACGTGGCTTCCAGATGGAAACATATGTGGGAAACTTTATTTCGGCCGGCTATGACCTTCCAACAATCATGCGGGTGACCCCAGAGGTGAGAACTAGCCTGCCCAACTACCCCATATTCCTCAAAGGAACAGTAACACCAAAAAAATGAAAGTCTTTTAAAAGTAATTAAAATATAATGTATTGTTGTGCTGCACTGGTAAAATTGACTTGTTTACTTCAGTAACTCTATAATAGTTTATATAAATAAGCTGCTGTGTAGCCATGGGGGCAGCCATTCCAAACACAGGATACACAACAGATAACTGATAAGCTCTGTAGCATACAATGGGATTTTCAGGCAGTATCTGTTATCTACTGTGTAACCTGTGCCCGAATGGTTACACAGCAGCGTGTTTATACGAACTATAGTAGTTTTTTTGAAGCAAACACACCAGTTGTACCAGTTTAGGGCAACACTACATGATATTGTCATTCCTTTCAAACACTTTCATTTTTTTTGGTGTTACTGTTCCTTAGATTTCTTAGATCTCACTGTCTTCCTCTCCACCTTCCCCAGGACTTGACAGCCATTGGAGTGACAAAGCCAGGACACAGGAAAAAGATTTCCACCGAGATCGGCAAGCTGATAGTAGCAGATGGCTTACCCCAGCATACACCCGTAAGGGTCCTTTGTTAGTTTAAGAAGTTCTGCTTAGTATATATGTTCTCTTAGTTCTGCAGTCCCAAGTTCATATTGACCTTGCTTTTATATCATGTCTACCTTCTCCCTGTCTTTTTTTGCGCCGGAAAAATGTATCTCCTTATCCAAAACTAGGTGGACCTATGGGACTGGCTTTCTCAGTTGGGGTTGCCAGAGTACCACAAGCAACTATCTGAAAATGGCTATGAATCTCTGAGCACTGTGACAGAACTAACATGGGAGGGACTGCAGGAGATTGGGATCCACAGATTAGGTATGCACTATTCTCTCCCGACCTGTTTGGGACACATAGGAAGAATGTGTTAAAGCTCTAACCTCTCTATAAAGAGGCATGGCTGTATACCTGTTGTACAGAAGAATCCAACACGAGACCTTGTTCTACAGCTGACCTTTGTTTTGGCAGTAGATGCTGTAAACACAGTGATCGCTAGTGTAGATAAGTTCTGCCTAGTGACAGCTTATTATATATTACTGAAGTACCAGTACTTTTCCAACATGGGTTCTGGGATGTATAGTCCATCTCTATCTTCCAGTTGCTGGTCAACAAGTAGGCAGTGGTTTTCAAAAGTAGAATATTATTAAAATGAACATTATCAATGAGGTTTCAAGGGAATTTAGGACCCTAATGCATCTTTTTTTGTTGATTACAGGGCATCAAAAGAAGCTTCTTTTGGGCGTGAAACGCTTGCTTGATCTTCAGAAGGGTTACCCTATCGGGGGAACACTAAGACGGAGGATTCTAGGGTCCCAAGACACTGTTGCTGTTGTGGAGTCACCTGAAAATGGAGATTTCCCAATCACACCCAAGCTGCTGACCTTTCAAGGAGCAGAACTGAGCCGTGAGCTGCAAAGCGCCCTGACTCGGGGGAATGAACCGTTGTGTACAGGAAGGAGGTCTTTCAGCCAGGAGAGCATTAGCTCTCGTTCTCAGGGTTCCGGCCATTCCCAGGAATCCGCTTCCTCTTTTCCTGTTCTGCCTCTTCACCCTCAAGGAGTAGATGTAAACCTTCCAGAAAGGAATCACCCGGAAGGGACAGACCAGACCCTTCATCACCACCAGGTGACCAACGGATGTCTGATTCAGCCAGAGCCACCTGCACCCCCACCCAAGCCTGCACTTAAAAAGCGTTCTCTCAGTGCTTGTCGTTATGCATTGTCTGATGGAGAACCAGAAGAAGAGGAGGAGAAGAAAATAGCTACACCTGGCACAGCGACACTTAGCTCATACGCCACCTTAACTAGGCGTCCTGGGCGCAGCTCCTTGACTAATGGGCAGCCGGAGAAAAAGGTTCAACGTAGCCAATCATTTGCGGTTAGAGCACGTAGAAAGGGGCCTCCTCCGCCACCTCCAAAAAGACTCAGTTCCATGTCCAGTGTAGAGGGACAATCTCCTGAAGGACAGAGCTCAGTAAGGACCATTGCTGCACAACTAGAGGATATGGGAAGCGGGACAGGATTTTCTGCCAGCACCAGCAAAGCCCCCCACACAGAAGTGCTGGATGTTTCTGGAACACGCAGAAGGACTGTGAGTGAGTCTGCTGCTGGACACAGTGGGAGACTTTCCCTCCCTTTGACCACAAAAAAAGATGAGGAGAGGAAGGAGGAGCCTATTTCTTCACAAAACAGTTCTAGTGAGAGCATTCCTTTTGCAGAAGAGGGTAATCTCACCATTAAACAGCGCCCCAAACCTCCTGGGGCCAAGTTGGAGCAAGAGGTCACATCAGAACTCATTTCCACTCAAGAGTCACAATTACAGTCTGCTGAGACTCAGCTTCATTCAGAGACCTCTGCCATTCTCGCTAAACCTGTCCCTGTAGCCTTACCACAGCCCCGACCTCAGATAGCAGCCAAACCCCAAATTGGGCCAAAGCCAGATACAGGGGCCAGGGCACCGCCAGCCACATCTACACCAAAGAATGTGGAGCACGATTTTAACCTTACAGAATCAGACACAGTAAAGAGGAGGCCAAGGGTGAAGGAAAAGGAAGAAGAGAGTCCCAAGGCAGCACTGGCAATCAGTTCTTCATCTCTCATTCCACCACAAGAACCCCTGACGCAAGATACTTTGAGGGCCAAAATAGCAGATATAGATAAAAGACTCTTGAGCTTTGAGGTAGTGGAGGATCCAGTGAAAACAAGTGGAATAAATACAAGGAGCACAGGTATGGCAGCTAGAGCACTTTAATGAACATTCTTTTGAAACCCTACAACCCTTTTAACCGTGTCTTGTCATTGTAGGTATCTCCGTCTCTCAGACTCATCTTGTCATTTCTGGCCCCCAGCAAGTTTTACAGAAACCCTCTAGAGCAGTAACTGGTCCTTTGCTCCCTGCCGGGTCTATTCTATGGGATAAAGAGTCAGTGGCCCCAAGCAGGGAACGGACTTGCATTTCTCAGCAGAGCATTTCCATTTCGGACCAGGGACCTCCAGTATTTACCAGTTCGCTACAGAACACAGGGGAACTACAAGACCCTAGGGAAAAAAGTTGCAGGTGAGATCTGGGGGATCCATTATACGTCTTTTCTTCTTTAGGAGGCATAGAACCCCTTCTTACCATTTCTGAACTGGCTAGAAACCAGTCTGCTGTGTTCACAAAAAACTTTTCTTGCTGGGACCCCTGGTCACAATACAACATGATTCTTTAGGGCTTCTTCCTATTCTACTCTGATCTCCAGTAACTTCAAACTACTGTAGAAAGAAGGCCACTTAATAATGTCTCGGATGTACCTCTGTTTGGCTGGGTCAGTTCCAAGGGTGCTGAATAGTTTTGGGGCTACACTTAAGCTGGCCATACACAGGGCCCATAAAAGCTACCGACAGACCGAGTCAACAGCTTATTGGCCTGTGCGTGGGGCCATCAGATGGGCTTCCCTGATCGATATCTGCCCGAAAGTAGGCCAGATGCCGATCAGGCAGGGTTAGAAATCCCGTCGTTGATGCGGTTTTGTGATCCAACCGCCCGTATTGCCTGCATTATGATCCGATCGTTGGACCCTAGGGCCCATGATCGGACTAGCCTGATAACTCCCCCGTCAATGTGGGCATATCGGGGAGAGATTTGCCAAACGAGCGGATCTCTTAATTGTATGGCCACCTTTACAAGCACCAAACAAGCTTACACCCATAAGTCCTGCACTATTTTGCAATGGCTGCAGTTTATGTAAGGTTTCTATTGATATCTTAGGTACTGTTAGCTTTGGTTTACTGCCAGCATTACTTTAGTTGTGCAATTTATTTTCTCTGGAGTGTTGGCCACTTGTGCGCTACCTCTGGAAAGTGATCAGCACTTAGATAAGAATTCCTCCTGTTAGAATGAAGCACACTCCACAGCCAGTACATAGAGCCTGAGTATTAGATACTGTATGGAACATTTGCACTTACCAAGTAAGCTGTGGCGAGTACAATGGTTTGAACTGTGGTCAAGTGTCGTTCATTCCGAAGTGCTGGATGAAAAATAAACATGAAATAAGAACACTAGGAAACACTCACAGTTTGTTTGTTCTTGCAGGGAAACTGTGCAACTAACCAAGAACATCCTTGACGACATCAGCACCATGTTCGACGACCTAGCTGAGCAACTGGAAGCCATGTTGGATTGAGGCCTATTTTATTTCTTGACTCTGCTCAGAGACATAAGTCAGTTAATGGCTCCGGATATGGCCGGAGATAAATATAACTGCCAGAAACCCTGACCGTGCCTAAAGGAGAAGTTATTTCCACTGCGGTAATGCAGTGCTCAGTATCCGGGTGTCACGGGGGGGTTCTAGATTACTAACAAGTTCTATTTCGTGCTTGTTAATAGCTGCCTTTTTCACAGTACAGTTATCAGTCGCTGCTGTTTCGCTTTCCACGTTTGCATTTCGCTCAATGTTAACGCTTGAATGCAAATATCTGGAAAACTGTAAAAAGACGTGTGGTTTTTGTTAAGAAAATATTTTATGTTAAAAGTGCTTTTATATTTACATATCTATAAATATGGTTACTAATCAGTCTTATCTGTTGCCTTGTTTTAAGCCAGTGTAATATATAAGGTAAACATATGAGTTAGGTATTTATTTTTTTATGCAGAATTTCTTTTTATTTGACATTTAAAATCGAGCGCAGAGAGCAGTGCTAGCAGGAACAAGGCAGCCCTGTGCTCCTTTATATTTTGTACACACCACAGCTCTCCCTTCCACATCTGAATGACTTGCAAGTTAGGGAGTGGACAACCTTGCTAAATGCAAGCAGCACTGTATTTATTCAGACCCTTGCACTCCAGTGACCACAATGGGGAAGGGTACAATGTGCAAACACATAGCAACATTTGTCTGTACTTTACACCCTTCCCTAAAATTTGTAAATGACCCCAACAAAGTCCTTTGGACTCCAGCTGATTATTCCTGAATTAGAATCCATCAGTTAAGAGATTCAATGCTGATAAATATAAGGTCATGCACCTGGGAAGTAAAAATATCCAAGCCACTAGGTAAATCCATTATGGAAATGGACCTTAAGTCCTTGTAGATGATAAACTTGGCTGTAGCAAGCAATGGCAGTCAGCAGCATCAAGGGCAAATAAAGTCTTGAGCTGTATTAAAAGGGGCATTGATTCAAGGGAGGAGAGGGTCATTCTTCCACTGTACAGAGCACTGGTAAGGCCTCACCTCGAATATGCCGTACAATTTTGGCCTCCAGTGCTCAAACAGGACATTATTGAATTAGAGAGGGCCCAGAAATGAGGGAAGATGGTGGAGCCAGCACTTATATTAAGGAGGAGGAGGAGCCAAGAGGCATCAATCTTTCTGTCCTGCCTCCAGAGGTGAATCAAGACAAAACCCTGACGTCTGCACTGACAGGAGGGCCGACTAGAGAAAAGGGCAACTAAGCTGGTAAAAGGTATGGAAAATCTTAGCTATGAGGAAAGACTGGCCAAATTGGGGTTGTTCACGCTGGATAAGAGGTGCTTAAAGGGGTGGTTCACCTTTACATTAACCTTTAGTATGTTACAGAAAGGGAGCAGTGTCCACCTCCAATGAGGACAATCAAAGAACTGGGTTGCAGACTGTCTTTTTCTTTTTTTAGTATCCTTTCCTCCTGGAAGACCCATTTGTGGAAAGGCCTGGGCCTAGGGCAGCAGAATTTTAGGCAGGCAACATGCCACCCAACCACACATGCATTGGTTTGGAAGCACTGGGCGATTTGCAGGAGATGCAATAGTCTTTAAAATCTCCTGTGCACCAATGCCCGGACCTGATGCTGAACATTTGCGCATGTGCACAAAGGAAGGGGACAGGGGCAATGAACAGCAGCAGGCCTAGGGACGCCTGCTAAGTAAATCAGGCCCTGGTTAACCCAGCAAGTTTTGTTGCAAGACTAGGGATGCTGGGAGTTATTTAACAGTTCTAAATTTTACAGTGGCTGTGGCCCGGGGTATGTAAAAGCATTCAGTAGCTCAATCTGCAACACCCGTGTGTAATCACATATATATATATATATTTTATTTACAAGTAGTTTTTATACAAAGCACATTATCCACAATTGATAGAAAATATTAATCATTAAAAAAGTAGCCTGTTCAATTCATGCTGACCATGGTGAGGTCTAGTGGTTCTAAAGGACACTGAAGTTCATATTTCACTAGATAAGCCATGCAGGCATGTGGCACAGGTAGGAGTCGCTGTGCAATACAATTACAATCCATGCTGCAGGTTGTTGGGAGGGTTAAAAGAGGGAAATGCTATCTTCCCCTCAAGTTATCAGTGCAAAGGGGTCGTGGACTGCGCTAGGGCAAAGAAAAGCTGCAGACAACTCTCCAGCTGCCAACTGTCTGTAAACAAGCAGGGAGAGTGCAGAGGCACAGAAGGTGGGAAGGAGGCACAGGTGGTGAGGGCTGGCTTTTTGGTGAAAGAAAAGCTGCATCTTCTAGGATTGTTGGAATTAAACAATACCAGCTCTCTCTGCCTCCTTCCTCATCCGTCAAGGGGGTCGAGAAGTATTCCTCATGGACAGCACGTTGAAAAAAGGATCAGAACGGAGAATTCATGCCAAGTTTGGTTTCAAACTGAAGCTTCTGCCGCTTTTGGTATCGCACTCGTACCCTGAGGGAAAAGACAACAAAGTCTGAGCTTGTAAAAAGGACAAAGGCAGTGTCCACCTGCTGTTGATTTAGAACTTACAGCATCTTATAGCTAATATTGTGTGCTGGGTGTTATAGTAAAACAACTGAAACATAAACAAGGTCATAGTAAAGACAGACTTGTACCTGATTTCATGCAATTTGACCAACTCATTAATGACAAGGATAGCAATCAGCGAAAGAGTCCCCAGTAGCCAGGTCAAAAGAGGGATGTCCCAAAGGTGAAAGGTCAGGGGTGTGTCCTTGTTTGTCCAAAGCTGCAGGTCAAGACCAGCCTGTAGTCCCTGGGCCAGAACCCTAAATAAGAGCAAGAGTTGGTCAGACTTGGGAAAGCGACTATTACCTACTCCATTTTTCTGCAAGCTCCATACTCACAGCACAAGAATAGTTGCACTCCACCACCAATTGCTGAAGGGGCTTCCCTTCCACAGCGGTTTGGAACGATGCACGTGACTGATGGAGATAAATACTGAGAAAGAGGAGATACTGTTGTGAATATCTGTGGGGATAAAGCCCTAACTTTTCAAACTGTAAGTATCTTTGCTCACCAATGTGCAAAACAATGAGACAAGCGGAGAGCTTCTGTGCAAGCAGCAGAGCACCAGAAAGGGAACCAAACCAGTCCGGGGCAACGGCAGAGTAACTGCAGGAAGGGACAAGGTGATAGGTCGAGCTTTTTGTTAAGTTAAATATGAGACACAAGAACTCAAACACTCCATTAAACAGAAAATTTCTAAATGAGACCATGACTGCCCTCTCCTACCTGTATGTGGCAATTCCTGAGCAATTGGTGGAGTTGCTGTGGGAGGAGATCTCGCAAAATCTCTGCAGTGAGAACCAGAAGCATGCCAAACAGCAGCAACAGGAAGGAAGGAATTTGAGCAAGAAGCAGAGCAGAAAGTAGTGCTGCGTCTATCGAAAGAGAAAATGCCCACGTCATACAAATGATCGTGGATTCTCAAAATCCAAGGGAAAAAATGTGGGTATGGATACATTGAAAGGATACTAAAGTAGCTGCAGCTTCACCATGGAGTTGTCTAAGGCAGAGCCCCCAATAATGTTTTACCTGGGTGCCACATTAAGATGTAGAAAATGTTGGGGGTTGCCAAATAAGCTTTATGATTGGCTGTTTGCCTCATGTGGACTGCTAACCAACAAGAAGCTGTTTGAAGTGAAATTGGGAGCAAAAGGAGTAAGTTGCTCACAAGCCACTAGTTGGGCATAGTGCTCTAAGGCAACCAATACTAGAATCTATTTGGCAAAATGTCTGCATTGATTATTATCTCTGAAGGTACTTTTACCTTTTTTGGGATTGAACGAAGGTTTTTTCCAGTGGCTACACCCATTATAGAATTATCTGGAGGCTTCCCGAGCAAAGACACACTGCAACAAGAGAAGTAAAAAAAAACATGATAACATGTGTGGTCACACAATGCGCGGTGAATAAACAAACTCTCATTGTACTCATCTCACCTGAGAAGGGGGTAGCAAAAGCAGGACAACCAGAGAATGTCTGTAGTACTAAGAATAGGAGGCAGCTGTAGCAAACAAGCCATAAACTAAGAGAAAATAGACAAACACATTAATGCCACATAGTGAGAATGTTTAGGGTCAGTGGAATCGTGGAATCTATTGAATTTGTTTTTTTCTGTTTAGGGATCCCTGCTGATTAGATGTGGAAAAGGTGAGAACCAATCTGGAGGCAGCACTTAATGTCAGCTGGCAGTTTGTTATGGACATTGCCACTGTGTATGAAAGTTCTATATGGAAGGTCATACACATTGCAGTGAGGCAGACCTAAATTTGAAGGATAGGCGTTGTCTAGTATTTTTTCCCTTTTGACAGGCAAGGATTGTTCCAAGGCTTAGGTTTTCTTACCTGGACAATAACAAGGGTGAGTTGGCACTGTAGAAGGAACAGAAAGCATTTCCTGATACCGTACGTAGAATGGCGTGCCTGGGGGATGCAAAGCACAAATAAGCATAATAATACACATATAAATTAGAAAAACATTTGTACAAAACTTTGCCAGTCCACAGAATTTGCTATGCAACATATTGTTGGTTGTGTATAAAGGTGGCAATACATGGACAGATTAAATCTTGCAATATACATATATGCTTATAATGTTTTCTTATATTAGGCAAATGTTTATTTGGGGGTTGACTTGCCCTTTAAGCCCTTCAGACTGATTTGGCAGCTAATCTGCCCATGTATGGGGGACGCCTAGGCAGGATTGATTTTCCATCAGCTAGAGGTCAGCATCTGGCCCTCAACAAAGCTGCTCGAGTTCTGCATGGCTGGGAAGTAAGGCAGGGCTCCCCCTGCTGTTCATAAGTATGATTGTTTCCCTGCAGAGCAGTTAGGGACCATCTGACAATTCCTGTCCACAGCAGTAAATGAAGGGAGAAATTCACTGCAGGTTTCTTATAAAAATGGTACACATTTTTTAATTAAAGTAAATTGTAGATAGGTTTCTTTTTCATTAAAGAAAGTAAAAATTGGATTTTATTATATTTTTCCCTTTACATGCCCTTTAAACACACTGCACTGTCTGATAGGAACCAACCAGCAGCTAGGCTGACCTGATGGGGAACTAAAGCCTGTCTTTGCTTGTGTGACTGCAGAGCTGTGATTGGCTATTCCCATTCTACTGTTTCTGGCAAGGACCATTAGAACATGAAACACGGGCAGGGACTATGGTTCCAATAAAGAAGCCATTTGTAAAGAAGATGATCATTTTTAGCCCAAAGTGAAACCAGTAACCTATATAGTTCATTATCATCTTCACCTACAAGATGGGAGAGATTTTCAATTGTACTATATGTCTCATTTTTTAACATTTAGAAAAGGCAGAAGAAGCACCAACATTCAGAACATGGTTGGATACAGTGGAGACAACTAAAGCCTTAGATTGGAAAAGGAGAGTAGTTAAGATTCATAACAGACAAGCATCTGACCTGTTCAATAAGCCGGATAATGCCCACACACTCCTCTTGCCGGAAGGATATGGAGCAGGGCAGGCAGTTCAGGGCTGCAGAAATCTGAAGGGGGGAAAGTTCTTCTGAAGCTGTTGTCTGTAGGGGGCCACTTACATACCCAAACATCTCCCAAGAACAACGAGATGGATACAAAGGGTCCAAACAGATACTGCAAGGGATAGACGTATCAGTCAGAGAAATGATGGTGCGGACAGACTTATAAAAGGGCAGTTAAGGGGGTGAGATTGTAGCTCTAGCGCAGAGAAGGCCAAGACCAGTGATACACATTGCACAGTACAGGAGGGAAGGTTGTTGTTGCATGGAGCAACTACCAAAATGGCTGTCATGAAGAGAGAATGTTTTGTATTATCTTTCTAGGCTGCCATTCTCCAATGCGAAGCTAAGAACTTTATATTAAAGTGAGACTCATATTTTTCTGCTTGTCAAGTCTGGAAGTGCCTAGTTGGCAGCTTTTATCTGTCCGCATGTGGCCAACTTAACTGTAAATAGTATAAAGAAAATAGGATAAATGACTAGTGCCAATGCAGGGTGCAACGGAAAATACCCCAAAATTGTACTAAGGGCTGAATTGACAGGGGATAATTCTGGGGACATAAATGGGGAATAAATAAGAATAAAATGCATGATAGAGCTGAAGCAATAACACAAGGAAAGCAGGTAAATGAGGAAAATAACAAGATAAGACAAATAGCTGACCTAATATCACTCTCTAAGAACAGGCCGCTGTTCCGGATACTTGCCGAGCTCCCTATGCTGCATGTCACCTCTCTGTATTCCTGCATGATCTGGATCATCTCGCACATGGCTGAGAAGAAACAAAAAAAAAGAAACATTACAAACAGCCTGACCATGATCCCCACCCAGTCACATCCATCTCTTCAGTCATCTTACTCTCTTGTGTGCAGTCTGTAAACAGCGGGACCAGCAGAGGCACGTTATCAATATTCTGCAGGTGAGGTCGAACCTGGTGGATTCCCCGAGGAAGCTTTGCCTAAATGCAAAAGGAATTTGAAATATTTACACAAGAGTACCATCACCATGCTTCCCCTTATACTGACATAGTTTAACAATTCTACGGCAAAGAAATTATGTTTTTCCACAGCCATTCTACTCATCATGGCCATAAACATTTTTTCTGTTTTAAAGGTAGAAAAGCTGAAAGTATCACTGCAATAGCCCCATCAGAGCTCAGTTAGAGCTCATAGAGAAGTATACAAATCTGATGCAGCCCAACTGAAAGTGTTGACTGGGGTTTTTTATAATTACATTAAATTATATGGGCTATAAAACAGCAGAACTATGCACCGCACACAAAGTGCAATATAAAACCAACCCAAACCTCCTCCTCCTTATTAAGGACAAGACCCTTACCAAATGCCTGAAAAATGGAAAGAGAGAAGCTCATGAACGAGACAACAGTTCTGTACATGGGCTGATATCGCATAGAAACTGATTACTTATGTAGAATAAAACTAATGCAGATCTTAAGGTGTTCAATCAAATTGGAGCTTAGTGGAGCAACATTCCCCTAAAGAGAAACCTTTGTTCACCAACCCTATTAGAATCCTCCAGGAAGCTTGGGACATCACTGTCTGTAGGCTGGAAACTTATCATATCGGAGTGACCTTCATCTTCCATGAGAAGTAGCCCTTCAGCATCCTCTCGAGAGGCTAAAAGTAGAGAGGCATTAGTAAGGGGTTAGTAGAAAAAAAAAAAAAAAAATGATAAAAGTTTCTTTTGCTTTCTTCATCAGCAAAAGAAAGAAGTTTATGGTCAAACAAAAACTTCATTACATCTTTCATATGGATTGGGTGGAATCCACTACAAACAGAACAACTCACTGATAGGTTCTTTTCAACATGGATGGGTTACATATCTTCACTACCGATACATATCAGACATCTTACAATGTATGCATTTAGACATACTACATGGTATGATACAGAAATACTGCTAAATAATACTACTGTTCAAGAGACGGAACAATATATCCAAAATCTACACTGTCCACAGAATCAGAATCCACAGTCGCCCCCAGGAGCCACCATATAAATCAGATGCTAAGTAAGAGGTGCTATTAATTTACTAATTGATACCATACATGTGGGAAGTATTGTTGTGCAGATTGTTGCTTTTAAATTGATAGCGGGCAATTCCCATGCCTCACAATGTAAATGTATTTTTCTGGCAGTTTGTTCCCACAGAAGACAAAGTACCCTGTCTGCCATTGTCCTAAATCAATCTCATCCCACTACTTAATCTCCAGTTTTCTATATAAAGCTGTTCTCTTTCCATGGCTGAGCATAAGTGGGGGGTTTGTTCCTTAAAGACAAGGTAGTCAGGTGTAATAGAAAGAATGGGAAAATCTACCCAAACTTTTTTTTTTTTTTTAAGTATAACATTTCATTTGATTACTAGGATGTTTTCTCAAACAATCAGAACAAAAAAAGCAACTATACGGTGTATGAGCCCTTGCACATTCTCTGTCTGTTTCATCTGTGGGCTGATTGGCTGGAGAGAGTACATGATTGGTCCATGTATAGCCTCCTTAAGGCTGGCACTTCTGCCCGGAATTAGGAGAGAACAACCTAGGAATTATTACTCACCCTGGTGCAGATCATCCCGCAAAGAGCCTGCATGGCTTGGGCTAGATGGGGGCACTTCAGACCCAGGTCCGTCCCCATTTGGGGTCAGAGATATATGACAATTCCATCCTGTCTCCAGACCCATCTTCTCTGCAAAGACCTGACAGTAAGAACAAGAATAGAAAATAATTCATGATGTCACAAAATCCATCAAGCTCACAAAAAAGGCCCTATATGTACAGTATGTCATTACACACCTTGCTCCGTAGCTCGTCCTCCATAGAGAAGTATACAAATCGGATGCAGGCATTTACTAACCCATCGATAAGGCGAACAATATCCAGCCGAGCCTGATACTGTGAGGAGACCATTCCCATGAAGATCTGGCCACTCAGAGCCTGTGTGAAATCCTCTATCACTTCCCCAATACCCTCTGGGTGTACGGGGAGTGTACAGGAAAACGAGAGCAGTAATAAGGGATAGATGAAGAGAGAATCAGAGGAGGCAATGAGGAACTAGCGAGAGCAGAAGGCCAGAATGGTCAGGCATTGTGTAAGGTGTAAGAGAGACAAATGAGATCCCAGGGGGAGCATTTGCTCTCATGCAGTATGAAGCTAAGACACTTACCATCAGAGCTCCAGCTGTCATGTCTGCCTCCAGGTTTCAGGGCGATGCTGCCAACAAGATCACATGGTGCAGAAAGGGCATTGTGCCCCGGGGCATGCAGTAACTCTATGCACTTTCCATGCAGTTGAGGAGAAAGGGAGAAGTGCATGGGTTTGTAAGAGAAAGCAGAGCAGTAGCCAGACAGACAGGCTCGTTGGTAGAAATCCAGCACCCTCTTCCTAAAACAGGAAAAATGGCAGAACTGAAAGCACTGTACAGAAAGATATAGGCACACAAAGAGGCAAAGCAGCCAATCAGCGGCGAAGTGCACGGAGAATGAAGATAGCAAGCATTTTTTCTACAGCTTACTAAATATAGGCATAGTTCTGCTCATTGCTAGGATATGGTCTGGACACAAATATGGAGACGTGACAATGAGTGGCAAAAGGTTGGATGTGGCGGGGTTTATTAAAATAATTTGAAAAAGTTAGCTGTTTTAAGAGGTTTTACCTGTCAGAGCCAGACAGAGGATAAATGTCAGTTCCATCCCAGAAATCTGTGCAGGCTTCCAGGATAATGTCTGCAGATCCATGAGACAGCATCTGCTCGGTGTCTGAGGGGGAATTACCACAATATATGGGAAAGAACAGACAAAGTGAGAAGCAGGACAAAGACAAAACTCATAGCAGTAACAGGTGTGGTTGGGGGCATTAGGGAACTGGGTGCAAGGAACTCACTAGTAGTAACATCCTTGACAAAGAGGCTGATCATGTGACTAAGAGGGGGTCTTCGCCTGGCTGATGTGGACAGCTTCGACAGCAGATTGTCTTTCACAGCCTCGTCGCTCGGTAGATGGTAGAGAGCAACATGGTTCTCCAACTTAAAAAGGTCCTTGGCTCCTGGGGTAAATCCTAAAGATGAATTGTTGATGAGAGATGACATAAAGCAAAAGTTTGCAATTATATAGTCAAGTTGTCATAATTCTCCAACGGCCGAGGAAAACATCACAACCAATAACATTTTTCTTGAATTAGACCAATGAAAGTAAACTGTAAATCTGCTGGTGTGGGTTACTGGAGCAAGGCACATTATGCCATTATCACTATAATTCACAGTGCAGCTCCTCAGAGAGCAAGAAGTGCTCTGCAAAGGGATGTCCAGGAATGGAGGCGTTCAATCAAGAGAAAGGGTGCATGGTGGAGAAGCTCTCCAAGGAAAGATAATAGGTTCTGTAGGGGAGAATTCACAGAGTGGATATGTTCTAGGAAGAAGCAAGGGCACTACATCAAGGAAACGGAATCTCCAATAAAGAGCAAGGGCTCTGAGGGGCAGGTTTACAGAGAGGCGGTACATCGCAAATAATTGCAAATGCAAAAATGACTATAAAACCAAATTAGCTAAACATGATAAAAGCCCTATTGGGAACAGAATTTACTACATCTCACCAATCAATCTGGAAAAATCGCAGAGGCCCCAAGGAATATGCCCCGGCAATACCGAGCAGTGCATCTCCTGGAGAGCAATGTGTCTCAGATGATCAGAGAAACGGCAGAGAGTGGCGGTCACTGCTGGGTTACAGAGGTTTAGCAGTACGTTAAGTCCTAATGGTTTCAGGGAGCTAAGGTGCAGTTGCCAGTTGGACTCATCAAATTGGATGCTCTGTGGGTTTTGCTGGTCCTGGGAAAGGCGCAGCATCTCTAGATGGCAGTCGCACACATAATCATCCATTTCACTATTGCCCTAGGAAAAGTAAAACATAATCAGAGGCACTGTCCAACAGCATAGAGACCTCCCTGGTGGCATTTAAATAGGCCATGGTTTCCTAGTTCATCTCACCGGTCCTGCTGTCTCTTGGCTGAAGCTGACATTGGACCCCGAAGTGTGTTTGGTCCTGCTGTGTCCCTTGCGTGTAGGGTCAGAAGTCTTAGAATCCCCTTGTTTCTCTGGGGTCTCCTGCTCATTCACAAATTGCATAGCATCCGTGTCTGCCAACAGAGCCACCATCTCTTGTGGCTTAGGGGATAATAAATTAAAAGGCACATATATATAAGTTATGAGCATCACATAAGGACTAAGAATATTAGGCCATCGCCTCACCTCCTCCTCAAGATCAGCCTGGCAGTAGGATCTTAGGGACATCTGATCAGTGCCATCATCATGCCTGTCAGTGGTCTGATCAACCCTTCCGCTGAAGAACAGGACAGTCTCTGGGCTAGGGTTGGGCCAAGAAAGCACCCCTTGCTTATCCACACAGCACAGAACCTAGAAGAGCATCAGTACTCATTTATAACCCCTGAGCCATTTGTAACGGACCATTAGCAGAAAAGCTCTACTAATATGGCACTGAATTAACTGCTAATCATGCAGGAAGTCCTACTAATATGGCACTGAATTAACTGCTAATCATGCAGGAAGTCCTATTAATATGGCACTGAATTAACTGCTAATCATGCAGGAAGTCCTATTAATATGGCACTGAATTAACTGCTAATCATGCAGGGAAGTCCTGGTAATATTGCCCTGACAGCTGCTCATCATGCAGTTTGGTACGGAATCCACTGCTGATCACGTAGGGTAGCCCTAGTAATATGGCACTCAATCAGCTGCTAATCGTGCAGGGAGACCCTGACGCTGTCGTACCACAACCCAGCACCCCTCAGGTGCAAGATGACCCCATCTGCTTTTTTTCTAACATTGTGGCCCCCAGTTTTCAGCCTTGCCCCGACCTGATGTGCAACACCAGCACAAACATCACATTCAATGTAGGTCACAAACAGACCAAAATAGATTCTCTCACTCACTGTGACAGATCCCAAGCCATGCAACAAGCTAGATGTGTAGGCCAGAGTTTCGCTTTTGCCTCTTAGGACTTGCAGGAAGTGGGAACACACACATCGCATCATTTCCTGTGAAAGAAAATATGTCTCATGAAAAAGGGTCTCCTGAGATAAGAACTTAAACCTATTGGCTGCTTGGTTTCCTCTGACTGGTGCTCACCTGTGTAGACACGACCTCTGTATAGCTGCTGAGGGTATCTTCAGAAAACTTGGCTATCTGCAGGGGGTGAGAAGTGCCATACTAATACCTTAGAAAGAGGAAGTAACAAATGAGCAGTAAATAACAAATATTAACAACAATCAGGCTCACCAGGGAGGTGGGAGAGTTCATGCTCATTTGTGCCAGTGCTCGTGCTTCCCCAAGTGCAGTGACCAGGATCCACATGACGGGGAAAAGAAGTGGCAGAACAGGGAGAACTGCATTTACCTGCCAACATTGAATAGGTTGCTGTGTGTTAGATTTCTGGTAACTGCAGAGAGACCCAGTGCCTAAAATTGGTCATACATGGTAAGATCTGCTCATTCAGCAGGTTGGCAAACAAGCAGATCTTTAACAACGCACTGGGCCTAGGCCAACAATCACATCCTATTAAAGGCCATGGAGCCACACTGGTAGAGAACTGAATCAATACAAACCAATACAGGATTTTCAAGCCAGCAAGACATTGGACAGTACGTCCAAGGGGCAGACTTGGCAGCTTTAAGCAGTCACATTTACCCAGCCACTTTTTGTGGCTATGAATGATGGCTTATTTCATTAGTTATCCCTTTAGTGGGTGCCTACTGGAAACTGCAGAGGAGAATTCCCTGACCCCAAATTATTCAGCTATTCAGTCTGGTTTATTCCTTTGGTTCATTTGATTTCCATGTGCTGGAATCTGCAGAGAGGTTTCCCAGCCATTGAGCCTTTCCAGCCCACCTACTATACTCTTTATATGAGTATTTAACATTGTATATTCTCTGTGGTTATTTCCCTATATGCTAGTATGCTACCAACAATTAAGACAAAGCCCATAAAAGTAAATGCTATTACCTGAAGTTGTAGCAGAGCATAGGGCCATGGTGGGATGCCGGGAGCACTAAAGATAAGACGTAAAGCATTGGTGATAAGGAAGGCAGCCTGGAGGTGACAAAACAGACAGTCACAACTTAACACATGGAGGAAAATCAGTGTTGTAACTTAATAGCACATTATATCTACCACTTACCACAATGCTGGGGACAGCATGCATTAGCATCACTGACTGAACGGTGTATCGCTCATTATCCAAGGCTGTTACTGGCCGAGACAAGGCCTGATCCAACCAGCTCCTAATATGAACCGAAGAGAATATGAGGATTATACCCAGGAACCGGTACATTATTTCTTTCTTCAAAATGCTTTAAGATTTGTTTTTAGGTGAACTAGCATAATGTGCCCAGGGTCACTAGGACTAAAGTAGAAACTAAATCCAGGCTTCCATGAGTTTAGGGACAAAGAAGCACTTAGACAGCTTAACGAGTTGAAAGACTCATTAATTGTAGGGTAATATAATTACACGCCAAATTTACTCAGCGGCTAGTAACCAATAGCAAACAATTATACTAGAAAATGTGGTCTGCTGATTGGTTGCTTGTTGTTACAAGACCTAAAGCACAAAGGATATCGTCTGTACTCACAGTTAAATTTCAATCACTTCAATCACTTGGGGGACACAGGAACAGTGGGGTATAGCTGTAACACTAGTAGGCAGGATGCAAAAATGAAAGAACTTAGCTTCTTCTACGCTAGATCAACCCGCTCCCCTTCAAGTCATGCAGACCTTGTAACAGTTTTGTACCAAAGTAAAAGGAGTTTAGATAAATTAAGGAAATTAGGTAACCAGTAGCAAAAGGAACAAGAAAGAAAAATAACAAAGGCCTCAAATCCAGGGAGGCCCCCAAGTGATTGAAGAAAAAGATATTTAATGGTGAATACACAAAATATCCCTTGCTCCAACATCATCTTGGGGGACGTGGAAGTATTCAATGCAGCCTGCAGAACAGAACCTTCCTGCCAAAGCGAGTGTCAGATACTGTAAAAAACTTAAAACTGATAAAAATTAAAAAAATGAGTGGACGGACGTCCATGAGAATTGCTTTGCAAAGCTGCTCCGCTGAAGCCTGATTTTGGAAGGACCAGAAAGTGCTCACACCCCTAGTGGAGCGGGAAGTAGAGCTTGGAAGGAGGGCCTCACCTATGGGCAATATAGGCATGCTGAATAGCTTCCTTGATATATCTAAAGATAGATGCATTAAGGCTAGTGCCACACGGGGGCTGAAATAAGCAGGCCAATTTCAGAGGGCAGTAGCCTCCCCTTCTTTTAACATCTGCGACCGTTGTGTTGACTACAGCACATACAAAGGGGCTGAAATTGGCTTTTCATATTTCAGCAAGCTCATTTCAGCCCATTGAGTCAGAATTGACGGTCTAATGTAGGAGGAACTTGAAGGCCCTTGAGGGATCCAACAAATGAAGGGCCAACTCAGATTACGAGGGGCTGGAAAAAAGGACAGAAAAGTTATCTCCTGATTTAGATGAAAGACTGATAACACCTTGGGACAATGTTACCTGGAAGCTGTACGCTTGTGCATGAGCACACAAATTTTGATCCCAGTGCACACAATAAATTGAGGTGCGCACAAAAGAATTTTGCATTTATGCTGACCTGCACATACAGTTTTTAAAAATGCACGCATACCGTAAGTTTAATATGTGGGCACAAAATACTTTTTTTAGTGCACATACTGTAGCCGAGAAGGAATTTGAGGGAACATCGCCTTGGGTAGATAAACGGCAAAGCATAGTACTGTCAGGATGAAAGACCAGGAAATGGGTCTTATATAACAGGACACTGAGCTCAGAGACCCGCCTTGCTAAGGTAATTGCTATGAGGAAATCAGTTTTCCAGGCAAGCCAAGGGAGAGGCATGAAGGTCATAGGTTCAAAAGGATGCCTTCGGAGTGCTCGTAGAACCAGGTCTCACAGAAAGGACAAGGAAGTCTACCCCTTGTAGGTTTTAGCATCCAGAATAACAGCCAGGAGCTCTTGAAAGACGTCTAACGGACGAAATCCCAGATTTGAGAGACCACAAGGAGAGTCACATTGAGAGCAGCAAACTCATTATGTAAGGCAGGGAAAACTCCTTAAAGTCCCAGTGAAAGTTAGAATACCACTGCTGGTAAAAATGCCAGGCCCAATAACAGGTTTAGCCGATAAAGATTTGCGCATGACAGTAGTAGCCACTGCCATCACCTTGGTGAAGACTCGCAGAGCCAATGTCAGGCCAAATGGGAGTGCTGGGAACTGATATTGCTTGTTCCAGAACGCAAATTCTAAGTACTTCTGATGGAGAGTATGAATGTGTAGATATGCATCCTTTATGTCGAGAGCCACAACGAATTGTCCGGTATCATGGCTACTATGACCAACCTGAGGGACTCTATTGTTAAAGATCAATACTGGGCAGAATGACCCACCCTTCTTGGGGACTATGAAAAGATTGAAATAGTAGCCTTTAAAGTGATCTCCAAGGGAAACAGTGATGACATTTGTGTAAAATAGACTAAGGATCGGAGATCATGTTCTGAAAGGCCCAATGTTTTGTGAGATTCTAAAGGAATTCTGGACATAAATAAACAGCGATGAGGAAGAGGAGAAAATTCCGGGTCCAGTAATGCCTAGTTAAACCACTGCCAGCAGCAGCAGCAGACGTCAACATTGCAACAGGTTTCTGTAATAAGTGGCTGAGTAATTCTAACAAATCCTGCTTCAGGGAGAGCTTAGGAAATCATTGGACACGGAGTGATGGTTGTACACAGCTGCTTTGTCAATGCACTTGAAATTCTGGTTGCTACTTGCCCTACGTACTCACACCTCACCTGCCACAATGTAAAAGCACAAATGAGCTCATTAAGAAGCCTTAGGCTGTGCTAGAACTTGCTGCGGCCCATAACCAGGTATTTGTACTGCCTGTTAGTCTCAATAGCTCTTCACGCAGTTAGAAGTGTCACTCTAGAATGGCTTTATCATACACAAACCAAGTGTTTTATTTTTACTGGGGGGGAGGGGAGGTCACATGCCATGTATTTCTGTGCCTACGAAATTCTGACTCTTTTTACGTGTATTTAAAGTGACACCAACCCCCTCATCACTTAAAGCTCTTGATTTTAGTCCAGCACAGATTTTATCCTTTTGCTGCAGTCAACATCCCCAGGTTATCTAAAGAATACATATAAGACTGACTGCAAAAAGACATGAGCTAAATGCACTTTAAAGGGGAAATACAGACTACAAGAAGGGGTTATATTGTGTGTGACTAGCCAATACAGACAGATGTCCACATCCTGGAAAGTTCCCTACCCAGAAAGTAGGAGGAAAAGATTTCGCTCTGATTTTCATATACATACTGTATGCCAATACAATCATCAAATGTATTTACTATCACTTCTGACCAGAATTCCTCATGAATTCTGGAAGGTTTACCTGACATTGTCCAGAACCGGAGTTTTGCTGACACGGAACAGATGATGCTGCTGTGGATCCTGAGGGACCCTCTTGCCCTCAGCTCTGGGTGATGGCGGAGGAGTGAAAGGGGGAAAGAGGTCACCTGGTTCTAGGACTATGTGTTCATCATCCTAACATGGGGAACAAAAAATGCAGATAGGTCAGTGATTAAATTTGCAGCAAGATAACCAAAATCACTGGCTTTTAGCTTTAGACTGTTGCATTCTGGGTTGTTAAAACCAAGATTCATAATTTTTCCGTCAAGGTCTGTTGAATGGACGTAGAAGAGGATTTGGATTAGATATATGCTACTTTACAAATTGGGGCTCCCCTGTAATCAAGCACAAAGGAGAGTTAAAGATCTAGTTACCTTTATGCCCCTCACAGAGGCAAACGATTCCTGCCCAGGTCGCAGGGCGATCACATCTCCATCCACCAGCAGGCTGACCGGTAAGTTCACAAGTCGCCCATCTCGATAAGCCCAATGCAGGGACCATGAAGGGGCTGAAGGCATGTAGAGATCAGGATACAGAGCATCCCCCCAAACAAGTCCTCTCCTAAGGATATCTGTATAGGTAGAAATCATTGTACTAATCAGATTCTCACTACAGACTCCAGAAATCTGCAGAGCAGCACATTAAAGGTTCCTTTTTACCTGTCACTACCAAGGGTGCCCTGGTGCATTACAGGCTGTGGGGATTATAATGAATGATGGGGTAGTAATCTAGTGCCAGAATTGTGGCTGCCTCATACACAATTACCACTCTCCAGAAATGGCTGAAAGACCACTTAACAGAGACACTTGCTCAGGCCAACCAGCTGTACCCCTCCATTTATGGGCAATAAAGAGACTCTAGCAATCCACAGTGCTGCATTTTTTCTTTCCACCCTACACCACTCAGTAGCACAGTATAACAAGGACAGTTTAGTGAGCCATTATACATTTACAAAATAAAATTTTCTGTATGGCTATTACTGCCTGGATAAAGGATACTCTCATGTATGAGATAATTTGCAATGCTAAGCTAGCATTTCATAATTTCCATGGCCGCCACTGGATGCATCAGATTTCCATTTTAAGACGAAATATGATTTTTTTTTTCTTTTGCAACATACCTATAAATTATCTACATGTCCACTCTTTGACATGCAACTTAAATTTTTTTCCTGCTTTACTGCTCTTTTCCTGCTTTACTGCTCTTAGTGCAGAGGGATGCAATTACTCCTGCTGACCTCCCTAAAAAAAACACCTTTTATAGGAAAATTGTTCCTCCCACTGGAGGTGTGAGCAGGTAGAGCTCACGCTTCTGTTGGGTGAAAAACAATACTATTGCCCAATGCAGGTGCAGACGCCCATTTTTGGCGACACATGCAAATAATAAGAGAGTGTCCCACCTTCTCACTGTGCACAGCGTGTGATGTCACAAACGTGCATAAATGAGCTAACTGGGAGTCTAGCTTAGTGTCCCAACAGTAGTCTACACTAGGAGCTCCCACAAGCATGGGAAGCAAGGAATGCTCCCTACAAGCATTATATACTCAAAATAGTAGTTTCCCCCCAACTGTTGTGCAGGCTCTATAATCCAGCACCTCTGGTGGGGGGAAACAAATTTCCTATGATAGGTGCCCTTTAATAATGCCCTGATTCTGCAGAGCAAGAGTTTGGTTATGCCAACTGTAGTATACAGCAGTTTTGAAGGCACAAAGTTAATTGTAATATCTGCTTTCTAAAAGAAACTAAAACCTAGGCAGCAGTGACCTTTAATGTCATTGATGATCTTTATCAGTCTCCTCTCCACCTCCTGCTGCTTGAGGATCTCCAGTCGCCTCATCAGGAACAGATCAAGAAGCAGCAGCATTAGCAGGGCACAGGCATTACCCACCTCCGAGCCCTGGCTGGAGAAGAAATACAGGCAGTTTAACAAGTCTCCATTTACAATCCAACTGCATCTTGCCTGCTCCTTGTTCTACATCAGCATGAGATACTAAGGAGCATTGCAACTCAGTTTGTCCTTCACAAAGTCCTTGAAAATAGCATATGGCAGGGAATGTAATAAAAAGGTGCAACATTTGCTCAGGTTATATAATATAATATAATAACCCACAGCACCCACTCAGCAGTTGCTCGTCTGCAAACATCGGACTGTTTTGGGTTCTCAATGCTCATGTATTTATCCTCATCTTGTTTTAATTCTTACCTATGGGAGGAGTGGCATTTCCCAAGGTTCTTCTTTTGTTATCACCACTTATTAGAACAATACTATATTCATGACCTGCATGCCTTTCTCCCAATATGGCATGTAAGTTGGTATTGACATTAGACTGACGGACATCCATTAGAAATAGATTGGCGAGATACATTTTGCAGTCAAATAAGGATTCCTGCATCTATTCACAAACACAGACCCTTCTAATGTGGGTTTCTTGTATCCCTGACAGAATAGAAAGTGATGAAATTGTACAAAGAGATAACATTGTGCACTAGGAGCCCCACAATTCTCTTGTACTGCTTCAAACTTCTTGATGTTTCTCAAGCATTGAAAATCAAATGTCCTCATGAAATGATGATGATTACCACCACTGCAAAGAGCCAGGTACCAAACCAGGGGTGACGTATGAGATTACCATGTATGGGCTGCATTTATAAATCTTTCCCAATAGACAGCACTCCAATTATAATAAAACCGTCTTTATTTTTTGTAGGACAGCAGCACAATGCAACGTTTCGAGCGGCACTCCACTCTTTGTGGTGCGTTTAGCCATTTGTCTCATGAATATATCAAATGGTTTTCTTCCCTTGGAACCACAGTTCAAAGAATAACTTTATAACTAGATTTGATACTTTAGGTTGACTTTGTAAAGAACAAAGCAGTGCATTACACAATCTGTGACGGGGACAACCTCAATTCCTCATTGGAATAGAGCTCTTTACTTATGGGCATATTTATAAAAATCCAAATTTATAGTATAGTATTTTAATAAAAAAAAGTCTGACCAAACTAGAATCCACAACTGGACCTTATTTATTTAAGGAAAAAAAAATAGCACAATTTAATTGGATCGGGGACAAACACAGAAAAATAGAGTGAAAATCGGAATCGTATGTTTTTTCAGAGTTTTTTCAGGCTAATTCCAGTGCAGACCACAGAAACTTCCAAACAGGACAGGTACCTCTCCCATTGACTTACATACAACCTCGGTAGGACTATGATGCCAGATTTTCAGATTCTGACTTTTTTCATCCTCGAGGTATAATAAATCTCGAAAAACTCGATTTTTTTGGCATTCGGACTTTGTATATAAACACTTAGGGGTTTATTTATTAGTTCGGTCCATAAATATTTGGACAGATAACTTTTTTTTCTAATTTTGGTTCTGTACATAATCCAATAAATTTTAAACTCAGATGCAGTTGAACTTCAGCTTTAATTCAGTGGGCTGAACAAAAAAATTGCATAAAAACGTGAGGAACTAAGACCTTTTTATTTTATTTTTTTAACACAATCGCTTCATTTCAGGGGCTCAAAAGTAAATGGACAAATTAAAAAGCTGAAAATAAAATGTTCATTTCTAATACTTGGTTGCAAACCCTTTGCTGGCAATGACAGCCTGAAGTCTTGAACTCATGGACATCAACTGATTCTGCATTTCCTCCTTTTTAAAGCCAGGCCTTTACTGCAGCGGCTTTCAGTTGCTGTTTGTTTGTGGGCCTTTCTGTCCCGAAGTTTACTCTTCAACAAGTGAAATGCAGCTCAATTGGGTTAAGATCAGGTGACTGACTTGGCCATTCAAGAATCTTTCACTTCTTTGCTTTATTAAGCTCCTGGGTTTCTTTGGCTGTATGTTTTGGGTCATTATGAAACACCTCCCAATCAATTTGACTGCATTTAGCTGGATTTGAGCAGACAGTATGTCTCTGAACACCTCAGAATTAATTTGGCTGCTTCTGTCCTGTCGCATCATGGATAAACACTAGTGTCCCAGTGCCACTGGCAGCCATGCAAACCCAAGCCATCCACTGCCTCTGCCATGTTTTATAGAGATGTGGTATGCTTTGGATCATGAGCTGTTTGTTCCACGACTTCTCCATACTTTTTTCTTGCCATCATTCTAGTAGAGGTTTCATCTGTCCAAAGGTTTCATCTGTACAAAGAATGTTTTTCCAGAACTGTGCTGGCTTTTTTTAGATTTTTTTTTTTTTTAGTGAAGTCCAATCTAGCCCTTCTATTCTTGATGCTTATGAGTGGCTTGCACCTTGCAGTGCACCCTCTGTATTTACTTTCATGCAGTCTTCTCTTTATGGTAGACTTGGATAACGATACATCTACCTCCTGGAGAGTGTTGTTCACTTGTTTGGCTGTTGTGAAGGGGTTTCTCTTCACCATGGAAATGATTCTGTGATCATCCAACACTGTTGTCTTCCGTGGACGTCCAGGTCTTTTTGTGTTGCCGAGTTCACCACAGCTTTCTTTCTTTCTCAGGATGTACCAAACTGTAGATTTTGCCACTCCTAATACTAATATTGTAGCAATTTCTCTATAGGTTTTTTCTGTTTTTGCAGCTTAAGGATGGCTTGTTTCACCTGCATGGAGAGCTCCTTTGACCTCATGTCTGTTCACAGCAAAATCTTCCACATACAAGCACCCCCCCCCCTCAAATCAACTCCAGGGCTTTTATCTGCATTGATAATGACATTAGAAAGGAATTGCCCACACCTGCCCATGAAATAGCCTTTGAGTCAATTGTCCAATTACTTTTGAGCCCCTGTAATGAAACGATTGTGTTAAAAAAGGCTTTAGTTCCTCACATTTTCATGCAATTTTTTTTTGTTCAACCCACTGAATTAAAGCTAAAAGTCTATAGTTCAACTGCATCCTAGCTGTTTCATTTATAATTCATTGTGGTAATGTACTGAACCAAAATTAGAAAAATAAGTTGTCTGTCCAAATATTTATGGACCTAACTGTAGGTTCTGTGAAGTTTGTATTGCCTGTAAGTGATTGGAAAATCCAGTTCCAGTATATTACAAGCTGCTACATCTCATTACAAAGCTTAAAATTGATGCTACTTCCCCTTTAAACAAAATTAGCTCAGCAAAAACAAAGAAGCATATTTGCTTTCAGATGCATCTAATTGTGACTATATTTGCTGTTGAATACAGCCAGTGAGTCATCCAGTAAAAGACTCGTGGTTGCCCTGACTACAGTTTGTGAGCGCAGAATGACAATTAGAACAACGTAAGACTGATCTATATTGGTTTTTGTTTTTTGATTATTTTTTTTTAAATTGATTTCGGTCACACGATTTTCAGTAGATTGGCACATCCAAGTAGAAATTGTGACTAAAATGGCTATATATGTAACAAAAATATCAAACAAAACTGAAGCAGGAAGCGTCTCGTGGCACTAATTAATTTTCTGTCCAGTGCCTGCCCTAGCACTAGAGGGCGCTCTTGTTACACATTCAGGATATTAGCAGTGAACAAGTGCCACTACTGTGAAATCTAAAAGAAACATAATCAATGTAAATTGCAGACGTGCTCAAAAAAGGAGCATGGGTGGGTATATCTCCTCTCTAAAAGCAATGCAGTTTTATAAGAAACTTAAGGAGTTGCTTGCGACTCCCAGTTGGCTGCCATGTTGAGTCTGAAGTTAGCTGAGCCCACCCCCGAATCATGGGCACCACATTTTAGTTTATACTCAGAGTTCTAGTATAACTATAGAATGTAAATAACTATTCTAAGATAGCCATAGAACATGCCCAAATTTGATTTCATCTTTAGCTTTAATGTTTTCATTCAATGAGGGGAAATGTGCCTTTAACATACGGCACAAGAAATGTGTTGTCACCGTAGATAGGAGTAATGATTAATTCCAGAGTATTTCATTATTTATTAAACTCACCTCCCCTGTGGTTGACTGCCAAAACAAAAGAGAAGCATTAAAGTTGCGAGCAACATGAGCGCAGCGCCCGGCCAGTGGAAGCAGGAAGAACGATTTTTGTGATACAAAAAACTCCTCCTCCAGTTCTGTGTGAGAAAGGATAATCAGGATATTTTAGAATGTTTTTCACATACTCAGAAGCCTAACTGTTATAGCAGCAAAAACAAGGCATTTTGAGGGCATTTATGCAGGCCAGGGCACTTGTCATTAAAGGATAAGTAAACCTATAAAGTGAATGTAAAATTGATGAGGGGCTATTCTAAGCACTTTTGCAATGTGCATTTATTATTTATTTTGTTTTTATTCCAAGATATTAAAGAACCAGTAACATCAAAAAATGAAATTGTTTTAAAATAATAAAAATATAATGCAGTGTTGCCCCTGCACTGGTAAAACTGATGTGTTTGCTTCAGAAACACTACTATTGTTTATATAAATAAGCTGCTGTGTAGCAATGGGGGCAGCTATTCAAAGGAGAAAAGGCTAAAGTTACACAGCAGATAAGCTCTGTAGAACATAATGGTGTTATCTGTTATCCACTATTTATCATGTGCCATATAGCCTTTTTTTTTCAGTTTCCACCATTGCTACTGAGCAGCTTGTTTATATGAACTATAGTAGTGTTTCTGAAGCAAATAGATCAGTTTTACCAGTGCAGGGCAACACTACATGATATTTTCATTACTTTAAAACATTCTTATTTTTTGGTGTTACTGTTCTTTTAAGGCATACATTTGTACTATTAATATGAATTTTGTTACAACAGCGCCACCTGTTGGTCAGTTGCCCACCATTCTGACCAAGGAGTCAAGGAAGTTGTCAGGAGAAAGAAAAAAAGTCTGCTCTGTTCTTCTGCTTAGGAAAAACAACTATAAACCTTTCTCACGTCTTTCCTAAGCAGAAGAACATCAAAGCAGCCTCTTTCTTCTGACAACTTCCTTGACTACTTGGTGGTCAGAATGGTGGGAAACTGACCAGCAAGTGGCACTGGTGTAACAAAAGTCATTCATATTAACATTACATGTATCCCTTAATATCTTGGAATTAAAAATAAATAATCAATGTAAATTGCAAAAGTGCAAAGTGCTTAGAATAGCTCCCTCATCAATTTCACATTCCCTTATTTTAAAGGTTTACTTGTCCTTTAAATAACTTTAGGAGTGGTTAAAGGTGGACAGGGGCATATTGACTGTTCTCTGTCTGAAAGACAGTTGTGGTCAAAACACCACAAGTACCATTCACCCTTGTGTCTTTCTCATCTGTGTAACCTCCTCCTAGGAAACAAGCAAGTAATGTGGCTATTTATAAAACCTAAAAAGGCTCCAGGAAATGTACAGACTGGAGGCCTGGTCACGTGCACAGATGTCTCCTTTGAATACAGTCCATTATTAGACATGACACAAATGATGAAATAGGTGACACCTTCTGACCTTCCACGGAAGGATCTTCCTCTGTCTCTGGTGGTTGGACAGCTCCACAGACAGCTGCTCCTGCAGACGGGACAGTGCTTGGTGGGTGGTGAGTCCCACACATGAGCCAAGTCCATCCTGTGAGATACGAAAACATAACAAAAGGAAAAGAGATGAAATAGCTCAGTAGCCACTCTGCACTGTCCACTACAGAGCTCTCTCCTCAAGATTAATCTGTGCACATGCTTGAGAATCACAGGATTGACTTTTTTTTTTTATACACCAGCTTGTATCAAGCTGTGCCAAAAAAAAGGCAAAGGAAAAGCTGGATGGACACAGGTCAATGGATCATTAGAATAACTTCAGATTATAAATAGAGTACAGTTGCCCTTTAAAGAGAGAAGTGTTTGGGGCACTTTAATTGCTGCAGTGCTCTCGGGAAGAGCCATGGTAACTAAAACTATAGGCAGGGAAGCCTTTTTTTGCCATAGGCCATAGTGAACCTAATGTACAATAGTGTTGTGGAGGCTACACTTAAACATGTGGACCTGCAGGCAGGATTCAGGCTGAAGCAACACTTTTTAGCGGGGTCATAGGCCAAAGTGTGTTCATGGCCGGATTCCACCTGTAACATCTGCATTCCATCTCCTCCCCTCTAATGTTGCTTATTTGTATAATATTTGTGTTCTTGTACTTACTCCACCCCTTCAGACACATTAAAGGCATGGGTATACAGGTATGGGATCCATTATCCTGAAACCCTTTATCCAGAAAGCTCCGAATTACGTAAAGGCCATCTTCCATAGACTCCATTATATCCAAATCTTAATTTTTAAAAAGGATTCCCCTTTTCTCTGTAGTAATAAAACAGTACCATGTCCTTGATCCCAACTAAGATATAATTAATCCTTATTGGTTTATTTAATGTTTACATTATTTTCTAATAGACTTAAGGTTTGAAGATCCAAATTACAGAAAGATCTGTTAACTGGAAAACCCCAGGTCCCGAGCATTCTGGATAACAGACCTATATAAGTAATGTTTGTGCACTGGGTTTGTTTTAGGTTGGGAGAGGGCGTGCAAAGGTTAGGCACAGGCTGACTTTTTGTCGACCAGCGCAGAACAATCTGATAATGCCCTATCCCACACCTTTTGTATCATTTCCTTCTCCTTTAGATTGTAAGCTCTTCTGCACAGGGCCTTCCTCACGTTCTGTACTGGTCGTTATGTATGTAACTCTGTATGTTCTATATATGTAATTCATGTGACACATTTACTTTACATCGCTGTGCAATATGTTGGCTCTCTATAAATACATGTTAATTATAATAACTAATGAAACAAATAGAAAAGATTAAAAAAGCAACTGTTCATTTGAAAATCTTACAGTTTGAGGAATAAAACTATTGCACAAAATACAAACATTAAAAAAGTTCCTAGGGGTGTCCAGTAAGGGCTGTACTTGGTATTTGGTAGCCCATATGTGGACTAACATGGTGCAAGTAAAGAAGGGGGGAGATTTGCTTTCCTCAGAAAGAAAAGCCATAGTGGTGCTTTACTAACAACAGAGGAGTTAAGGCTAGAAGTGAGACTGGAACCCAAAGAAATGTATTAATATTGTGATATCTTGTCTGAATCAAAGAACAATATATATATATATACATATAATTTAAAGGGATTGTTTACCTTTAAATTAACTTTTAGTACAATTTAGGGAGCAATATTCTGAGGTACTTAGGGAGCAATATTCTGAGACATTTTTTATTACTAGTGTTTTTTTGAGTTATTTAACTTTTTATTCAGCAGCTCTCCAGTTTGTAATTTCAGCAATCTGGTTGCTAGTGCCCAAAATACCCTGGCAACCATGCACTGATTTGAGTAAGAGACTGGAATATGAATAAGAGAGGGCCTGAGAAAATGACAAGTAATTAAAAGTACCATTAACAATAAATTTGTAGCCTTACAGAGCCTGTTTTTAGATCGGGTCAGACAGCCCCATTTGTAAAATGGAAAGAAAAGAAAAGTTGCTTTGAATTAGCCATTTTATACCATACTAAAAGTTAACTAAGGTGAACAACAAATCTACATAATTGTAACTGATCACAACTGTCAATTGTTTTGGGTTGTTTTGTGTTTGGTAAAACAATAAGACCTACCTTTTGAAAAAAAAGTGAACCACCCCTTAAGCATAAATGGGAAAAAAACAAACAAAACCACATTACATTATGCAATACAACTATGAACCCACTCCTTGTGAGGCATGAGCCTAAGAAGCTAACATCTTTGGCCCTGTCTGTGCTCTTACCTGGATTTTCTCGTTCGGCTCCATGACACCAGCCACTCTGGAAATTTCATGTACAGAAGTTGGTCTCACGGTGATGCCGTTGGCATCTATGAACCAAAGGAGAAGGGGTTCTGAGGATGCAGATCAGAAAGGCTGGGACAACAGCCTATACTGCACACTGGTACATGGGGAGAAGAAGAAAAGAGATTTAAGACTTAAATATAACCATCGGTTTTGTGCAAGGCAGAAAATGCCAAGTGTCATGTACAGACACAGAGGTCAGAGGTGGAAGGAGCAAGGACATAGCACTAAAAGGACAGTGAGAGTATTACATAGGAATACACATAGTATAGAAATAGGCAAAGAGCATGGACAGAGTAATTCTACAAGGATTTGAGGGTGACAGGAGCAAGGATACCAATGCTGCCCCCCCCATTTTTGATTTAGAGATATCAGGATGTTCCTCATTCAAAACATTTTTGGCCCAGATTGCACTTACAAAGCAACCACAGTGCTGATCACAATGTGTATTGGAATCCAACATTTCTGATGGTGGCTCTGTTGGAAGGTGTGACCCAACAGCCAAAGGTCAAACAGTATAAATAATGGGGCCCTGAAAAGTCGACTTTACTCTGGGGCTTTGCTATAAATAAAGATGGCACTTAGTTTGACTGCTATGAAACAGACCAAGAATAGTCCCTGATTCTGTCCTTATATACAGCATTAAGTATTACAATGGCTGCAGCAATGCAATATATATAAGGCCTTGTGCATATGCCCAATACCATCTGTTTCCATGGTGATATGTCATACAGTCCCAGTGCTAGCTGCACAAAAGCTCAGGATAAATCAGAACCAAGCATTTCACTTAACATGATTAGCAGTTTTTGCTCACCTACTGAGAAAGGTAGGGTTTGGGGTTATAGTTTTAAAACATATTGCCTGACCCAACAATTATGCACCTCCCTCCCATGTGAATAAATACAAATATACAGAGAGGGATTGTTCTGGGCACACAATAAGCTATACACTCATACTGTACTGTCCATTGGAAACAATATGGCACCTCCATCTCATATGTATAAATACAAATATATAGAGAAGCAATGTTTTACAATAAGCTATACCCTCATACTGTACTGTCAACTATAGATGAAGCCCAGGTTAGTGTCAGTATAGCTTACCCTTGAGAGACCTTAAAAATTAGGCAAGCAGTGCAGTTGGTGATGCAGCATAGTAATGAGTTCCAAAACGCTGCAGGTAAACACGGTTTCAAAGAATTCAGAGGAATTTCAGAGGGAGGAGATGGTGTGCTTGGCAGAGGAGGGGCTTTATTCTTACAGTGTTTGGTGTCTAGAACATGTTTGCACATGACAGCAGTTACAACTGATTGTGGAACTACAGAGAGACACAGCAGAGTAATAGCAATTGGAGGAATCCAGCCAGGACTTTGATAGGAAGGTGAATAAGTCACAGAAAAGCGTCAAATCTCCTCTTCTGCCTCACGACTTTCGGCCAGATCTTGATCGGTGAAGCCCGTCGTGGGGCCCCATACACGGGCCAATAAGCTGCCAACACGGTCTGTCGGCAGCTTTTATCGGCCCGTGTATGGCCACCTTAACACAACAAAATCAGATATCCTTAAACAACACATGAAAATAATGAACTTACTCCCAGCGAGCAGATATCAAGAGATGGCTCTTCAAATACTTCATAATTCATATTTAACTACAGAAGATACAGAATGGGAAATCTTTCCTCAGATAACTGTCTAAGATGCTGCTCCCCAGGAGCTGATATAATACACAATATCTGGTCATGTTCAAAATTACAAACAATCTGGAAAGAAGTAACCACATACGGTGAGCAGATGGCTGGGAAACCCATCCAAACGCAAATTGAAGGGGCACTATTTAGCAAAACCACAAACTATACCCAACTATCAAAGCCAGAGAAAAACATTATTTGGAGACTAGCTGCAGCAGCCCGGAAAACGATACTACAACAATCCCTTACTCGCCATCTATATCAATAGTAAAACAAAAATTACATCACCTATTTCACATGGATTGGTTGGAAGCAATAATCAGAAAATAACAAAACACAACAACATTCTTTAACACTTGGATAACATACATAACGTCACTTACACAACACATCAGATAAATAACGGTTTATATCTTTAGACAAACAATATGGTATGAGGAAGAAACCCTTAGAGAACACCCACTTATCATGGAGTCATCTCAATACCTAGATACATGGCTACAGGAACAAGAAAGATTGGATTTCGCACCCTCCAGGAGTCATCAAATAAATAGATTATTGGCTATATACCCACCAAATCCTAAGTAGGATCATATACTTTATTTTGAGCTGGAAATTTTATAATATTACTATATCTTGTTAAAAATATTGTTAAAAAACAGTTGTAGAACCCGTATTCATTATTCTTACTCTGTATGAAACTGCATAATGAAAACAAACTTTATTATGTCATACAAATAAAAACATGTTTTTTTTTAAAAAAAAAGAATTGATACAATAGTTGCTAATTTTCCAGATACTGCTCAGAAATGTATCAACTAATTGTGTCAATTAAATGAAGCACATTGTAACAGTTTAGATGCACCTGGATCACAGAGCTGCCAGACTGAAACTCTAGAAACAGGAACATTACATTTTATACTTTCTAAATTGCATTCTATAATATAAGGCAGGGGTCCCCAACCTTATTTTAACCCGTGAGCCACACTGAAATGTAAAAAGGAGTTGGGCAGCAACACAAGCATGAAAAAAGTTCCTGGGGTTCCAAATAAGCTATTTGGTAGCCCCAATATGAACTGGCAGCCTACAGGAGGCTCTGTTTGATAGTACATCTGGTTTTAATGCAACCAAATCTGGCCTCCGAGCCTGGAATTTAAAAATAAACACCTGCTTTGGGGCCACTGGGAGCAACACCCAAGGGGTTGGAAAGCAACATGTTGCTACTGGTTGGGGATCACTCACATAAGGCCTCCTGCACATGGACGTGTGGTCCCTTATGTCCTACAATGAAAAAGGTGGTAGAAAAAAAAATAAACAAAACTCCTCTCAGCCTGACACTGCTCCAAATGACGCCAAATGGAGATCAATCGCCCTACTAAATGCACACTAAGCAGTGACAGTCAGTCAGGGAGGGAAGAGGCTGTCAATGTAGCAGGGGCATTACACTTGCAAGGTGTTCCTGAGTACTACATGGACTGGGGCCAAAGACTGAGCATGGGGGCTCCTAGATTACTATACAATTTGCAAGGCAACTATTTATAACTATATATAATATCAGGCAGGGGTGTAACTACAGAGGAAGCAGACCCTGCGGCTGCAGGGGGCCAAAGAGGTACAGGGCCCCATGAGAGCCTAAATAATGAGCATTCCATTTGGTCCTACAGCCAGCACACACAGGGTTAAACTCCAGTTCCTCCTGACAGGTAGCATAAAACAATTATTAGTCAGCCTTTAACCCCTCCTCCAGCATGTTATTTCCCTGTCCTACCTGAGGATGGGGTAGTATAGAAAGAAGATCCGGGTCCTGAGGGACTTGAAGGCCAGTTGGGGACTACCTGCAGGTTAGACCCTGGGGGAATGAATGCATTCCTAGGCAGTACGATTGGCTCGACAAAGTTTTCTGCTGAAAGGGAACCGAAGGCAGTCTGGAGCATGGAGGACACAAACAAGGCAATGAGCAGCACAGCAGCGTGACGTCACTTCTGCCCTGACGAAGGTAACAGGAAGAAGGGCAGAATGAACCTGGGAACGGCGTTTTTACTGCGGTTTGACAAATTAGACAGAAGGTATATATTCTCCTGATGGTCTTGGGGGCGGCTTTTATTATTAGGCTGGGTGTTTTTGTCTCTACTCACGGATACCTGACAAGTGTCCTGCATTAGGCGGGACAGTCCCGATTTTACCTGCCTGTCCCGGATAGCAGGTGAAGATGTCCCGATCTTCCTTGCTACTTCCGGGTTTTCTCTGCAGTTTCCGGAGCGGCGGAGGGGGAAGCAGTTGTCCCCTTCGGCTCTTTCCGGTTTGCTTGCTTCTTCCGCTCACGCTGCAGATTGATTCTCTCCTTCCGGTGGGTGGTGCTTATTCAGTGACGTCAGTCTTCTCTCTGCATCAAGACTTCACAGCCGATCGGATCGTCTTTCTGGAGGATGTGCCAGCAGTTTGATTGATGATCACTCCCTCGGTCCTCTCTTTGGGGCAAATTCACTAAGGCGCGAAGCGCCGAACACTAGCGTTAATTCGCTAGCGTTTGGCATTTTCGCTACTGCGCAAATTCACTAACGAACGCTGGCGTAGTTTCGCTAGTGTTACTTGGCAACCTTACGCCAGGCGAATCTTCGCTAGCAACGAAACTACGCAAATTCACTAACTTGCGCAGTGTAGCGAACGCTACCTTTTACGCTAGACTTCCTTCGCCACCTCAGACATGGCGAAGCGCAATAGAGTAGATAGGGATTGTTTCAAAAAAAGTCAAAATTTTTTCTAAGTCACAAAAAACGCTGGCGTGTTTTCTACATGATGGCTGATAGGCTGAAAAAGATCGAAAATTTTTTGGGGCTCCCCTTCCTCCCCCCCCTACTTTTCCTGACTCATGGCAACTTACCTAGACAGTGGGCACATGTGTAGGGCAAAATAAAAATTTTATTTGAAGATTTGAAGGTTTTCTAGGCATTTGTAGTGCAGATACGCGTTCCTCCATTGAAATTTGAATTTTGCGCCGTATGCAAATTAGCCTTCGCTAGCGCAACTTCGCTTTATATAGCGAAACAACGCTAGCGCAACTCCACAACCATACGCTACCCCTGTGCGCAACTTCGGATTTTAGTGAATTTGCGAAGCGTTGACGAAACTACGCCTGGCGAAGTGCGGCGAAGTCGCGCCTGGCGCAACTTCACATCTTAGTGAATTTGCCCCTATGGCTTTCTATTCTGCTGATGTGCTGTCTGACCAGCTGTTCTTGTGTTCTGCTGCTGCTGCTGCTGCTGGGATTAGCTCAGTATGAGGGTAAATCTTATTGTGTGCCCAGAACATTCCTTCTCTGTATATTTGTATTTATACCTATGGGAGGAGGTGACATATTGATTCCCTTAGACAGTACAGTATGAGGGTATAGCTTATTGTGTGCCCAGAACATTCCTTCTCTGTATATTTGTATTTATACATCTGGGAGGAGGTGCCTGCCTTTCATGGGATAGTAACATGAGTACTTTATGATGGGAAGAACAACAAAATCATATATTTAAATATTCTGCTTCTATATGTCTTCAAACAGTGACTTATTTGGAGCAATTTCAGCCATCTTGAAAAATACACATTTTGGCACAGTCTGGTGAGTTTGTTGTTGCAGTAATGTTTATTTTAACATGTTAAATAAAGTTGTACCAAAACTACAAACATCTGTGTTGTTGTTTCGTCGTCGTTGTTAAAGATGCCGTGCAGTAAATGTGCTGTTCTGTAGGGGTGCATGCCCTCTTTCCTTTCAGCAGAAGTTTGCATTGCTTTAAACTGGACATCGTTTTTATCAACATCAGGTATTTAAAGGGGTGGTTCACCTTCCAAACACTTTTTTTTTTCCACTTCTATTGTTTTCAGGTTGTTTAGCAGAAATAAACTTTTTTTTTTTTTTGTTTGTTTTTTTACAGTTTTTCCAAAATCTAAGTTAAGTCTGTGGTGCTTCAGTCTTCAGTAATTCAGGTGCAGACTCTGAACGATTACAATTTTGCAACATTTAGTTAATACGTTTCTCAGCAGCATCTCTGGAGTATTAGCAACTATTGTATCAATTTTAACTGCCACCCAGTGATTCTGCTCAGCAGGGACAAAGATAAGAAATGTATCCACTAAATGTATCAATGTAGAACAGTTTAGAGGGCCGGTGACCCCCCCCCCGGGCTGCTTTAGAAGGTGAAAAATACATAGAAAATAGAGAGTAATTTTCTAAAAATATCTATTTCTGACGAACAATCTGAAACCAACTGAACTGAAAAAAGTCTTGGAAGTTGAGCAACCCCTTAAATATAACCTCAACCTGGTTCAAAGTTTTGTAGTTATGGCCTCTATCTATAATAGTAGTTGGGCTGTTCTTAATCGTGAATATGTGGTGTAACAGAGTACAAATATGATATGCGAAAGTTTGTCAGCATGACTGACATATAGCATAGATATATAACTTGACTTCCCCAAGCAGTGGAACAGACACTGCTCACATGGAATGCCTATATCATCAGCACATTTTTTTTATTAATACATGTTTTTATTTAATTTTCTATAACAAACAAAATAAAATTAAAATACAAAGGAATTTGGAAATACAAAAGAAAAAGATAAATGGATTCCTTTACCAGTATGTTTTCAGCATACATTAATAATAGAAGAATACTAGCGTCCTGTTAACTGTTAATTTTAAAACATAAAACATTATGCTGCACAACATTATTTCCCTCATACATATTTTGAAGTAGGTGATTAATAATACCTTGTTCTTAAAATCTGATTTATATGGTGGCTCCTGGGCCTCTGTTCCTGTGGTTGATGTAGATTTTGAATATACAGGTATTGGTCTGTTTCTTGGACAATAGTATTGTTAAGTACGTGGTAGTAATAAATACTACCATGTAGTATGTCTAAATGTATAGAATGTAAGATGTCTCATATGTATTGGGAGCAATTGTATGTAACTCATCCATGTTGAGAAGAACTTGTCAGTGAATTGTTCTTTGTTTGTAGTGGATTCCACCCAATCCATATGGAAAATATGGTGGAGTTTTTGTTTGACCAGAGATAGTGGGGGTGTGGATGAAGAAAGCCAATGATGTAGAATGGTTTTCCTATTTGCAGCCATTAACCTTTCGGCTAAATGTCTTTGAGTCATTGTTTGTTGCGTTAGAGATTTCCAGTATTCCTGAACTTTCCCCCCACAATTGTTGAATACTAGGGCATAGCCAAAGACAATGCATGAGGTCAGCCCGGGATTGAAGACGTCTCAAACAGTTATCTGAGTTTAGAGTACCCATGTGATGTCTCCTAAGTGGGGTAAGGTAAGAGCTATGCAGTACTACCTGTAGAGCCATTTCTTGATATTTGCTGACAGAGATAGCTTGCATTGTTTTTGCATGGTATTGAAGTATTTGGGAGGCATCCATTTGTGGGATTACAGAGGTCCATTTGAGTAGAAAGGGATCTGGTGTTTGATAATGTGGTCCTAATGGTACGATAAATCGGAGATGTAGTTTTATCTGCATTATGTCTGGGCCACAATGCATTTAATGAATTATCTTTATCTGCCTGAGAAAGATATCTTAACACTTTTGTAGCGTAATGGATAATTTGGCTCAGCAGCATATAATCATTCACCAAAAATGGGAATTTCTGAATTATCTTTTCCCTAGTTAATACAGTAAAGGTGTCACTGGTGATGTCTAACTGTTTTCAGATTTTGGTTATGCCATTCCGCTAGAGTTTTATTATTTTTCCCCATAGGAAATGTTGGATTACCAAGCCAGGTAAAATAAGTGGAGTAACAAGGTGTCAGTTTAAATCTGCGTTTTACTGAGCTCCATGTTCTATAAGTGTCTATAAACAGGGGATGTTCATAGATATCCCGGGGAATATCTTTTAATGGAGAATGCAGAAGAAAGTTGAGGGATATATCTCCTGTTAAGAGTTGATCAAGTTCTGTTGAGGTGTATATATTTCTATTGTATAGCCAGTCCCCTGCAAAGCGTAGTAACGTTGCCTCATTATATTCCCGAATATTTGGAAAGTTAACCCCACCCAAGGCTTTGGTCTGTTGCAACTTGAACAGACTTATCCTTGGACGTCTCTGTTTCCAGATAAAACTTCCTAGCATTTTAAGTAACCTTTTGTAATCTGATGGTTTTATGCTGTAAGGCAGCATTTGTAATTGATAGAGTAGTTTAGGAAATTAGATAATTTTGATCAGGTGAATCCTCCCCAAAAAGGTTAAGTTTAGTGTGTCCCATTTTTTAAGATCTTGTTGAATATTGTCAATAGTATGTCGAATATTAAGTGGGTATATCTCTGTATGTTTCTTCGCTAGTTTAATACCTAAATACGTTATGTGAGATTGCACCTTCTTGAAGGGGAAATCAGTGTTTCTATTTATTGTATTCCCTTGGTTTCCGAGTTCCAGTGCTTCAGATTTATTTAGATTGATCCGGAAGCCTGTGAAAGTGCTGAAAACCTGTATAGTTTCCAGAATTGTAGCTAGTTCTATTTGAGGCTGATTAATAAAATATCCGCAAAGGCTGTTATCTTATGTCTTATGTGTCCAAGGGGTATGCCTGCAAATGTTTTGTTTAAAAGTAAATGTTTTATTAGGGGGTCCAAAGCATTGTTGAATAATAAAGGTGAGAGGGGGCAGCCTTGCCTAGTCCCTTGTTGAATTTCAAATTAATCCGAATTGTAACCATTAAAAGTCTGAGGAGTATCATATAAGGCTTTGAAAAGATTAAGCATATGGATTCCAAAATGTTGGATGTGAAATCCTATCGTACGTCTTATCTGCATCTAAGTTTAGCAATAATCCTTGTCTTCTTTTTTCTAGGTTACACTGATAGATTGTGGCAATAGCCTGTCTGATAGCATGAACCAGATGCCTATCCTTGAGGAAGCCCTTCTGATTAGAGGTGAGTATAGAAGGGAGATTTTTTTGTAATATATGAGCCATAATTTTAAGATCTTTATTTAACAGTGATATTGGTCTGTATGAAGATGAATCAGTATGAATCCTTATGTCATAAAATAATTCTGGCATCAGCCGCTTTGTCCCATAGTGGATTACCTTGTAATATGTCGTTATATAGTGACGTAAGCAGTGGTGCCTTTTCTGGTAGTAATAGCTTATAAAATTCCCCCCCTAATCCATCTGGACCAGGGGATTTACCATTTTTAAATTTTGTGATGGTCATTGAGACTTCTGTTTCAGTAATAGGTGCATCTAAAATTTCCCTATCTTGGACAGTGAGTTTGTTCAGATGGGCTTCCTGAAGAAATCGGAGACCGGCCTCAGGAGAGTCAGAAACTCATTGGTAAAGTGTTTTGAAATGTGTTGTCATTAATGTGGCAATGTCTTATGTATCGCGCGCCCACCCCATGGGTATTTTAAGTTTCTGAATAAAAGTGTTGCCTTGTTGTCTTTTGATTATATTTGCTAACAGTTTCCCTGATTTGTTTCCTCAGCGGTAATATCTGTTTGCCGTGTGACTTCATTTATGTTGCATTTGCTCTGTCAATAAAGTGTTGAAAAGAGCCTTTGTTTCTGTGTATTTTTTTTTTGCTGTTAATGAATTAGTAAGTTTGAAAGTTTTCTAAGAGTGGGTAATCTTTTGTAGTAACCTATACCTTTCATCGAATTACTTTATCCATTTAATCAGATAGGCTATTATGTGACCTCGTAGTACCAGTTTGGCAGCAGCCCACAATAAAATAAACATTTCATCCCAGTGTACTAAATTATCATCAATATAATTAGCCCAGTGTTGTTTGATGTATGTTCTAAAGTCTTCATTATGGTACAAGTATGCTGGAAATCTCCAATCAAATGAATAGGGTTGTGATTTGGATAATTTTAGAATCAATCTCGTAGGCGCGTGATCTGAGATGTCTAAATTGCCTATGCTAGAGTCTTCTACCGAGGCAAGGAGTTGTGTAGAGAGAAAAATGTAATCAATTCTTGAATGAGCGTTGTGAACTGCGGAATAAAAGGTATAATCTCTAGTATCAGGAAATAAAAATCTATAGACGTCTTGTAATAGAAGGTGATTGCAAAGAGTGTGAAGTGGTTTGATCCATCTCAGAGTGTGTATGAGCGATGTACCTGATTTATCCATATATGGGTCATTCACTGTGTTCATGTCTCCACCAAGAATTAGGTTCGAAGCCCCCCAGGAGTCTAGCCGCTGAAACAATTCCGTGAAAAAGGATTGGTTTTCATTGTTAGGAGCATATATGTTTACAAGGGTATATTTTGTCCCATGAATATCTAAGTCTATAATTAAGTATCTGCCCATTTTATCTTTATAAATGTTCCCCATCTTGCTATTTAAGTAAGTATTTATTACAATTGCCACTCCTCTAGATTTTGACGTATAAGAAGCAGCTGTTACTGAACTTATCCACCTATCCAGCATAGAGACTGTATCTTGTCTACGCCAGTGAGTTTCTTGAAGGAACGCTATATGTACTTTCTCTCGTTTAAGATGATCAAGTACCTTACGTCTTTTAATAGGCCTGTTTAAGCCCCCACGTTCCATGAGATAATTTTTATGCTTTCAAGGTTTTTACCGAATGTATAATCCATATTATCACTTCCGGCAGACATTTTAATTTATCCTATACCTTTTAGGAAGAAGACATATGAATTGATTCTAACAGTTTGCCCAGTCTGGCTGTCCCAGCGAGCAGACCAGGGTCCTGGACCTAATAAGGTTATGGGGGAATGTGTTGTGCTTAGAAAGATTTTAGATTCCAAATTTCAAAATAAAACATAAAAAACATGAAATATTTACATGACTTAGAGTTTAGCGACAGCTTGTCCAGCTGTCACTAGTGTACCACACCCGTGGTCTTGCTGTGTACTAGAGTAGTGAATTTAGATCAGCAAAGGAGAATAAGGCGATCATTAAATTTGTCCACATCCTAGTCCACAATGTAAGACATTCCTGACTGTCTCCCCTGTTAGCCTAGGTATAACATCTTAAAGGGATCCTGTCATCAGAAAACATGTTTTTTTTCAAAACGCATCAGTTAATAGTGCTACTCCAGCAGACTTCTGCACTGAAATCCATTTCTCAAAACAGATTTTTTTTATATTCAATTTTGAAATCTGACATGGGGCTAGACATTTTGTAAATTTCCCAGTTGCCCCTGGTCATGTGACTTGTGCCTGCACTTTAGGAAAGAAATGCTTTCTGGCAGGCTGCTGTTTTTCCTTTTTAAAGGGATACTGTCATGGGAAAATCATTTTTTTTTTTTAAATGAATCAGTTAATAGTACTGCTCCTGCAGAATTCTGCACTGAAATCCATTTCTCAAAAGAGCAAACAGATTTTTTTATATTCAATTTTGAAATCTGGCTAGACATATTGACAATTTCCCAGCTACCCAAGTCATGTGATGTGCTCTGATAAACTTCAATCACTCTTTACTGCTGTACTGCAAGTTGGAGTGATATCACCTCCTCCCTTTTCCCCCCAGCAGCCTAACAAAAGAATAATGGGAAGGTAACCAGATAGCAGCTCCCTATCACAAGATAACAGCTGCCTGGTAGATCTAAGAACAGCACTCAATAGTAAAAACCCATGTCCCACTGAGACACATTCAGTAACATTGAGAAGGAAAAACAGCAGCCTTCCAGAAAGCATGTCTCTCCTAAAGTGCAGCATACCTCTCAACATTTTGGAAATGAAAAGAGGGACATTTGACCACGCCCATTTTTGTGGCCACACCCCCTAATTACCATGTTCATTTTACAAATTGTATGGTATGTTACACACACACTAACACACACACTAACACACACACACACACAGTAACACATGCAGTAACACACACTAACACACACACACACAGTATAGTAACACACACAGTAACACAAACACACACACAGTAACACATACACACTAACACACACACATACTAACACACACGAACAGACTATAAACAGATTCTGCTTTCAAAACCAATTACATTTATAAATAACATATTACAATAAGCCTTGGGAGGAACCGCACCCAGTGTGGCGCCAGCCACATACCTCACTAGCAGCCTACCCCTAGTCCGCCACTGACAAAGGTTAAGCTCTTTGACGACAAAGAGAGCAGCGCTCTTTTGCGCACATCCACTGCCCCATTTGTGCAGACCGCGCGCCCTAGTTTGCGCACGGTTACACGCGGGCGCCATTAATTATGCTTGTGCGCCCTCATATGCGCCTAGTTACGCGCATGTGCCATTAATTCCGCTCGTGCCCCTTGTTTGCGCACGGTTACGCGCGGGCGCCCTCATTTGCGGGGAGCGCGCCCTGCACTGGCTGAATCTGTAACCCAGTGAGGTTAGACAGTCTAATGGTGTATCTGAAGGGAGCATGGTCCCCTACCTGGGAACACAACTATGTCCCACTCACTGACCCATATTTATGAGGCTGGAACTGATGCAGAATGATAGTCTTAGGTGTATCATTAAATATCACTTTGAAATCACAACTAAGTCATTCAAATTAGGGTAAAATAATTCAACTCCACAAACAATGCCACGGACACCCACACAAACAAAAATGTAAACTTCTGCTTGTCACCTTTAATTATGCATATTGAAAGAAGAGTCTTGCACCAAGTTAGTTACCAGGGGAATACCAGCAAAGCGTTAGGGTTTCACGTGCTGATCCCGGACCCTCTGCTGCGCCGGAAGTGCTGAACCCGGAAGTCGACAAGGAGTGCAGGAATCCAAACCGCCGCGGGACATCTCTCCCTGCTATCTGGGACCGCGGGACAGGCGAGTAAAATCGGGACTGGCCCGCGTAATGCAGGACAGTTGGGAGGTATGGTGCAGGCACAAGTCACATGACTGGGGGCAGCTGGGAAATTGACAAAATGTCTAGCCCCATGTCAGATTTCAAAATTGAATATAAAAAAATCTGTTTGCTCTTTTGAGAAATGGATTTGAGTGCAGAATTCTGCTGGAGTAGCACTATTAACTGATGTGTTTTGAAAAAAACATGTTTTCCGATGACAGGATCCCTTTAATGTAACTGAATGTGTCTCAGTGGGACATGGGTTTTTACTATTGAGGGTTGTTCTTAGATCTACCAGGCAGTTGATATCTTGTGTTAGGGAGCTGCTATCTAGTTACCTTCCCATTGTTCTTTTGTTTGGCTGCTGGGTGGAGGGTGATATCACTCCAACTTGCAGTAAAGAGTGATTGAAGTTTATCAGAGCACAAGTCACATGACTTGGGGCAGCTGGGAAATTGACAATATGTCTACCCCCATGTCAGATTTCAAAATTGAATATAAAAAATATCTGTTTGCTCTTTTGAGAAATGGATTTCAGTGCAGAATTCTGCTGAAGCAGCACTATTAACTGATTCATTTTGAAAAAACATGTTTTTTCGCATGACAGTATCCCTTTAAACTAACTGGTTAATTTTTTTCAACTATAGCAGAAACATGGAAATCAGTCGTTCAAGGGAAATCTAGATTTTCTATAATTCTTAGATAAATATAGTACGTTAAACCAGTTATCTATTTTATCCCATCTGTAACAAAATAAGTAAAATAACTTGTCTGATTTCAAAATAGCAATTATTGTATTCTGAGTCCAGCCTTTCCCATTGGAGATGTTACTCATCTTAATTGCCCTTCTGATCCTAGATCTAACTCGAATGAAAATTCTTGGATCTCATCCAGATAATGTTTTTATGGTTTCCTGGGTATTGAGTCCATCAAGATATATCCTATGATTGTTCTCATAGGTGGGTCAAGCTGGATCTTTATGGTCAGATTCGATTGCTTCCAGAGCTCCAGATCTAGACATCAAAAAACGATCTATCGATAAGCAAATATTTATGACTGAGTGGGCTCCCAGCCAACAGAAGCTTATCAGTTGAATTATATCTGAAGAATAACAATGTCTCCACTGGAACTGAAAAATCAGCCCTCTTGGACATTTTGATGAGTTTTTATATAGTCCAGCGCTTTATCCGGATCCTCAAAAAATTGTGGTTTTTCCATAGGTTTTGTTGAGAATTTTTTTTTTGTAGAGCCAGTCTGTTAGTAGATCTTCCAGCTCTTTGCCTTTAATGGTTTCTGGAACCCCTATGAGTCTCCAGTTGTTTCGCCTGCTGCGGTTCTCAATGTCCTCAACCTTATCTGCCAAGATGATAATTTCTTTCTGTTCCGTGTCAATGGTATTGTGGGCTTTATTCAGATCATCCTCCAAAGATGATATGTGGTCCTCCGCTTCTGTTAGCCTTTGTGAATTTTTAGTTACTTCTTGTAGGACCTCCGTTATGGATTCCTTTATTGGGGCTAATTTTTGATCGAGCAAAGGACCAAGGATATGAACCAGATGTGGTAGAAGGTTGAGGGTCTACCTGAGAATGTTGCGAATCTGATTCTTCCTCCATTTGCTATTGCTCTTCAGATTTTTTGGTGTCCTGTTTTGGTCCTGTTTGTTCTTTGTGGTTTAGTTGTGTTATGGCCCAAATATTTATCCATGTCCCTACTTCAAGATGAGGGATAAGATGAACTATTGAGTTCCAGCAGAGATATCTTGTTCTCTGTGTTTTCAATCAGGGTTGAATGGTGCCTGATAATATATTAATGGTGCAACTCAGATCACTTGTAGGGCGAGACCTCGGGTGTGTATTGTAGATCTTTTACATGTTCTTTGCTGTGTGATAAAGAACTGACAGTTTTTAACAAAATAGCAGTCTTTTACTCATCAGAGTATTTTTCCCGCCAGTAGAATGCTTCCCATTCAGTGTAAATAAGTCACAATAATAGCTGTTTTGTCCAACAGCGTGTTAATAGTCCACTGCCCAGCTTGTGATTATAATAAATTTGTCTTGGCCTTTAGTTTTTCCTTTTCCAGCCCAAAAATCGATATAACAACTTCTGGTGCTTTGTGAGTGCTGAATATTATGTCCGCTCAGTCCCACTGATAAGCCAGAGTAATGGTGTCTCTGGTGGGTGGGTCTGCCTTGGTTGCGCAGTTAATCCTGTTATATATCTCGTTGGGGCTGTAATGTGTTAGCCTTGGCTTTTTATTTTCCCCCTTTTCAGCCCAACCGCCAATATAGCCCTCTTGGTATTTTATGAGCACTAAATATTGTGAGCGCACAGTCTTAAAGATAGGCCAGAATAATGGAGACTCTGGTAGGTAGGCCTACGAAGTTGCGCAATTTCACCCGCTGTGTTTGTGCGCTTCCTGCTGGGGAGCCACTGCCTGCCCTAAATGATCGCCCTCCCGTGACCGGACTTACAGTTGTGGAGACAGATTGTGTCTGGCAGCTTTTATCTTGGTAAGCTGTTTTGCCGACTAGGTTGCCCACTCAAATTTCACCGGTCCAGGTCCACGATGTAGATGTAGCAGCGGAGACTTCTGGGGTTGCAAAGCTGAGGGGTAGCCGATATGCAGCGTGCTCTCTTATCCCCTTGGTTTATCCTCCATTTTGAATGTTATAGCTGTAATCAGTCAAGTTATTGATATTATAAAGCTTAAGCGGCAAGGAGCGCTTACTAAAAAGCAGCCATCTCTTGGGCACGCCCCCCGGAAGTCCCATCATCAGCACATTTGAGGAAGAACAAAGTTTTCATCTCGGTGCCAGAGAGAAAAGGATTCTCCAGACAATACAAGTTTTCAAGTTTTTGCATTTTGCATTTTATTTTTGCATTCTGTATTTGCAGTATTCAATACATTTAATGTACTTCTGCAAACAGAAGCTCAAATGGTACATGTCTTGCATCCAGCCATGCTGACATTATATAGGGACCCGTTAGTGAGATTTGTGAAACCATCAGTAATTGCTGGGGTACAGGTCATAACTAACATCAGTTATCATGATACAGCGCTACATCTACCAGCAAATGAAATTATGCTTGGTTTTGAAACCAGGAATTTCTGAAAATGTTCACAAAGCTTGAAATTTACCCCATTATATGCCCCACATTTTGTAACGTATCAGCATGAAACATCCTAAATGTGAGCACCAGGGGTCTACTGAACACTTTGATGCCCAATATGCATAGATATACCAAACTATTTGGCGCACGAAGACGCCCAAATGACAAAAGTGTATATAAATTTTCACGGCTGACGCGCTGGCTGCTGCAATATAAGCACCCAGGTATGTGTATTATGTGACATAAGACCCCTTAACAGTACAGAGACCCTAGAAAACCATATATTTACAGAAAGTACACATTCTGACGAATCCAATATGCGTTAATATGTGTTTCTACTGCAAACTGACAAACTGCAAAACAATGCTGAACGTAACGGTTTTTATCAAATTTCTGAAAATCGTCAGAAAGCTTGAATTTTACCCAATTATATGCCCCACATTTCATAACGTATCAGCATAAAACATCCTAGATAGGAACGCCAGGGGTCTACTGAACACTTTGATGCCCAATATGCATAGATATACCAAACTACATGAATATATAGTAGATAAAATTTACAAGGCAAAACAAAATAAGACAGAAAAGTATAAAACGCAAATAAATCCAATAAAACCACAAAAATCAACGTTTTTTTTCCCAGACTAGTGTAATCGGCTGTCAGAAGCACAGTTTGAATATTTTAGCAGGGCCAAATAGGTTATACGGACAGAAACAAGTGAACAAAACATATGCAAAGCTGAAAATGCAATAAAATGGCAAAAAATTTAATAAAACGGCTAAAAATGCACCAAAATTCCCAAAATTGCAGTATAATAACCGAAATAACATACAAAAGGTATTGCACAGTAGGATTAGCGAATACACTATTCATAATGGCAATAATAAAAAATTTCAGCTAAAAAAGAGACGATGCGATAAGAAAAAAAACCAAAAAAACCTCAAAGCCATGTATGTGCGTGTGCGCGTGTACAATTGGTAAATTACATGTTATGTGCGTGTGTACATGTGTGTGAGTGCAGTGAGTGTGAGTGACCCCCCTGATCCCCAAAAATGTATGTGTGTGTGTAAGTGTGAATGTAAGTGCGTATTACTGTAATAAGTGTGTGTTGGTGTGTTTGTGTGTGTTATTGTTGCACTAACCTGGAAAAGTAGCTGAAAAGTGTTGCACATGATGTGGGCCACTCGATCCCCTGCTCTGCTCGTTGCCTAGGGGCAGGCGATCGTGTAGGAACGGAGCAAGCAGATCTAACAGCCGCTCCTCCACTCTCTCAAACCCGGAAGTGCTGCAGAACGTAGAATCTACGATCTGTGGCACTTTGGTCCTTTGATCCACAGACCGTATATTTTACGATCTGTGGCACTTAAAGGGTTAAGAGGTTGCTCAACTTCCAAGACTTTTTTAAGTTCAGTTGGTTTCAGATTGTTCATCAGAAATAGACATTTTTAGACAATTACTCTCTATTTTCTATGTATTTTTCACCTTCTAAAGCAGCTCGGGGGGGGGTTACCGGTCCTCTAAACTCTTTTACATTGATACATTTAGTGGATACATTTCTTATCTTTGTCCCTGCTGAGCAGAATCACGGGGTGGCTTTTAGAATTGATACAATAGTTGCTAATACTCCGGAGATGCTGCTGAGAAATGTATCAACTAAATGTTTCAAAATTGTAACCGTTCAGAGTCTGCACCTGAATTACTGAAGACTGAAGCACCACAGACAAGGACATTCAACTTAACTTAGATTTTGAAAAAACTGTAAAAAAAACCTGTTTATTTCTGCTAAACAACCTGAAAACAGTAGGGGGCCCGTTTACTTAGCTCGAGTGAAGGAATAGAAGAAAAAATACTTCGAATTTCGAATGGTCGAATATGGCTACTTCGACTCGAACGATTCGAACTAAAAATCGTTCGACTATTCGACCATTCGATAGTCGAAGTACTGTCTCTTTAAAAAAAACTTCGACCCCCTAGTTCGCCACCTAAAACCTACCGAGGCCAATGTTAGCCTATGGGGAAGGTCCCCATAGGCTTCCTAACAATTTTCTGATCGAAGGAAAATCCTTAGATTGATGGATTAAAATCCTTCGATTCGAACGATTATTCCTTCAAAATTCAAAGTCGAAGGATTTACATTCGGCAGTCGAATATCGAGGATAAATTAACCCTCGATAATCGACCCTATGTAAATCTGCCCTAGAAGTGAAAAAAAAAAAGTGTTTGGAAGGTGAACCACCCCTTTAAATACCTGATGTTGATAAAAACGATGTCCAGTTTAAAGCAATGCAAACTTCTGCTGAAAGGAAAGAGGGCATGCTCCCCTACAGAACAGCACATTTACTGCAGGGCATCTTTAACAACATAGACAAAACAACAACACAGATGTTTATAGTTTTGGTACAACTTTATTTAACATGTTAAAATAAACATTACTGCAACAACAAACTCACCAGACTGTGCCAAAATGTGTATTTTTCAAGATGGCTGAAATTGCTCCAAATAAGTCACTGTTTGAAGACATATAGAAGCAGAATATTTAAATATATGATTTTGTTGTTCTTCCAATCATAAAGTACTCTGTTACTATCCCATGAAAGGCAGGCACCTCCTGCCATAGGTATAAATACAAATATACAGAGAAGGAATGTTCTGGGCACACAATAAGCTATACCCTCATACTGTACTGTTTAAAGGAAACAATATGGCACCTTCCTCCCATAGGTATAAATACAAATATACAGAGAAGGAATGTTCTGGGCACACAATAAGCTATACCCTCATACTGTACTGTCTAAGGAAACAATATGGCAACTCCTACCCACGTGTAGAAATACAAATATACAGAGAAGGAATGTTCTGGGCACACAATAAGCTATACCCTCATACTGTACTGTCTAAGGGAAACAATATGGCACCTCCTACCCATATGTATAAATACAAATATACAGAGAAGGAATGTTCTGGGCACACAATAAGCTATACCCTCATACTGTACTGTCTAAGGGAAACAATATGGCACCTCCTACCCATATGTATAAATACAAATATACAGAGAAGGAATGTTCTGGGCACATAATAAGCTATACCCTCATACTGTACTGTCTAAGGAAACAATATGGCAACTCCTACCCACATGTATTAATACAAATATACAGAGAAGCAGGCCCGGACTGGCAATCTGTGGGTTCTGGCAAATGCCAGAGGGGCTGCTATAAGGTGCCATAAAAAGTCACTATTTAGTGGGCTGGTGGGGGCTGTTTGGGCCTCTGTTTAATCTCAGGTTTAATCGTCCTATTGAAGCGCATACGCGTGACCTAATATCCCCGCGCTGACAGATTACGCCTTACTGGTGTGACTTTACGGGCGGAGAGCCGGGGAAGGAGTGCGCACCTCATGCCCAGTGGCGGGACATTAAGGCCACATTCCGGGACAGCGGGACAGGCGGATAAAAGCAGGACTGTCCAGTGAAAAACGGGACAGTTGGGGGGTATGCAAATATACAGAGAAGGAATGTTCTGGGCACACAATAAGCTATACCCTCATACTGAGCTAATCCCACCAGCAGCAGAACACAAGAACAGCCGGTCAGAGACAGCACAGCAGCAGAATAGAAAGCCAGAGAGAGGACCGAGGGAGTGATCTCATCCATCAAGCTGCTGGCACATCCTCCAGAAAGACGATCCGATCGGCTGTGAAGTCTTGATGCAGAGAGAAGACTGACGTCACTGACTAAGCACCACCCACCGGAAGGAGAGAATCAATCTGCAGCGTGAGCGGAAGAAGCAAGCAAGCCGGAAAGAGCCGAAGGGGACAACTGCTCCCCCCTCCGCCGCTCCGGAAACTGCAGAGAAAACCCGGAAGAAGCAAGGAAGATCGGGACATCTTCACCTGCTATCCGGGACGGCGGGACAGGCAGGTAAAATCGGGACTGTCCCGCCTAGTGCGAGACACTTGGGAGGTAAACTCCTTGGGGCTGCCTGGGAGGAGGAGGGGGGATACTGGGAGCTGTAAAAGTGGCGCACGCTGAAAGAATGTCTAGCGCAAAACCATTACCGTGTTGTTTGATGAGAAGCAGTGGGTGAGGGAGTTGGGGAAGGCTGGTGAGGTTCAATCATGTTTGGGTGCGAGACTAATGACTTTGTGCAGATAAGGAAGACGAGGAGGAGGAGGACAGAAAGGATCTTCCAGAGACAAAAAGGGGAAGTGAGGGTGGTTGGGGGCTGAAGAAGGACACAAGAAAGTGCTGAGATGGGTCAAATAGCAGAGAGAACTGATAGGGGATGAGATCTACATGAGGATTCATCACAAGAGAACGGCTAGAGACAGCTGGAGACTTCGCCCTCCTGCCTGTACGTTCATTGTTTGTTATAGGGCTGCTCGCTCTATTTAAAGACTCTTTTTTTTTATTATGAGATTGAAGTTTACAGATAAAAAACTATTGTTTGCTAGGGCTGACATCTGCGCGGACTAGACTGGTTTCTATGCAGCCATGCAGCATACATCCACAATGATTAGCTCGTTCTCATGTAGATCTTATAGGAATCTGGTTTTAGTGCAGTCAGGTAGAAACACATTGATGGACCTGTGCCTTATAACTGATGTTTATCTTAAATTGCATCCTTACTGGACTCCTAGCTCTCTAAATTAACCTTTAATGAGTGATGACTGATTCTCAGCATTGTGTATTTGGCCTTGGATACACTCAGCTGTGACAATGGAGAAGAGAGTGCTGATGGGTAAGTAAGAGAGAGCAGATGTGGTGGGAGGATGAGGCCAGTGGGAGAACAGGGAGAGTTGTGTTGCTGAATAGAGGTTTGGGTGGGGGGGTGGAGAAGTGACAGGTCAGAGGAGGATGATGATGATGAAGAAGATTGGGCACGTCTAATACTGACTCCCAGACTAGGGGCAAGGGGGCACACAGACTTGTAAACTAAGGGCTGGTGTGTAGGACTGATAGAGAAATACGGATTGGGTGAAAATCTTAACGGGTAGGTGGGAAAGGAGGGACAGATTGCCCTCCTTCAGATTCTATAATAAAGTGAATAGGTACTTATGCCCATCCTAGACCTCACACATAACTGCAATTCACATCTAAAGGTGGGGACTTGTAGCTTTATTTCACCCTCCCAGGGTGCAAGAAGACACTATTGGGGTTATGTAATTAAAGGCACTAAGTTTGCCCAGTGGCAGTAACCTATAGCAACCAATAAGCAGGTAGAATTTCCTGGTCACATGTTTAAAAGCAAACATATTATTGGTTGCTACTGGTTACTGCTCCTGGGCAAACTTAGTGCCTTTTATTACATGTGGGGGTAAGCCACAATACCTTTAAGTGAAAGATAAACTGAAAGGGGGCGGGTGTAGGGGTACAACAGAGGCATGTAGCCCAAAATCTGGGTGGGGGATCTACCTTATGTGTGAGGGTTGGAGCGCTGAGAAGAAAGCCTGCTGATGGCAAGTGGGAGAAAGAAAATATGGGCTAGATAGCAGCTGCATGTATATTTATAGTGTATGTATATATATTTATCTTGGCTTGTGTTAATTACTCACTGTATGAAAGCAAATCTGGGGCAGTATGTAGATCAGGCTGCTGTGCTGTATAATTCACATGATGGTTTTAAGACTGATGTCTGCAAATGCATTCAGGCGTCTATTAATAATAATAATACCATTCAGCAAAATATTATCCCTCCCTCCCCATCACAGTTACATATATCCTTCCAGCGAATTGCAAGGGAAATTCTCACTTCTTCTTTAATTCACCCGTTGCTCATTATTTATTTTAATTATTATTAGGCAAATTCTGAAAATATCTTTAATCAACTTTTGTATCATTAGTTATTTTACATTCATTTTCATAATGATACTGTCTGTAAACAGCCTTTATCTACCCTGCTGATTTTTTTCTGTGCAGGTGGGTGGGTGCTGCCATAGAACTTAGTTCATATGAAGGTTCCTCCCCATAGGCTGCAATAGCAACATTGTTACTTGGTGACCATTTCTTTTTTCCTTCTTACACACGTCTTCCTTGATGAATTTGTACTTTGTTCAGTTCTAGATTATACTTTAAAGCAGCTATAGTTTTGGTTATTAGCATTTCCTCTTAGTGAGTATGTGGTTAACCCATTGTTATCTTTTATGCTCTGCTGCAAGTGCATGCACACTGAAATGATGGTTATATTTTTCCTTGAAATTACATTACTTGCTTGGTTTGCAAACTATAGGTGCAAGCATTATTGCATTTGGAACATAGAGGCCTGTGTTCAATTACATAGTTCGCAACCTAACCTATCTGTTTGGAATCGGTACATAAAGAGCAGATGTTGGCCTGAGTATAGAGGGCAATTCCAAGCAATGTAGTGTGGATTAGCACACCCACCTTCTAGGTCAGCAAAGATATGCCTGGTGCACGTGGGTGGAGGCTCGGCAACCCCCCAAAGCAGTAGTGTAGAAAGAACCTCACGGCACACAGGTCTGCATGAAGTTTTCAGTGATTTATTGAAGCGGAGTGCACAGCAACGTTTCGGGGTCACCCCCTTTGTCAAGCAAAGGGGGTGACCCCGAAACGTTGCTGTGCACTCCGCTTCAATAAATCACTGAAAACTTCATGCAGACCTGTGTGCCGTGAGGTTCTTTCTACACTACTGAGTATAGAGGGCACGCTGCTCTAATGAGCAAAATTTATATATATATATATATATATATATATATATATATATATATATATGAATATCCTGTAAATTCTATCCTTATAAACTGTGAGTTCTGATGTCACTTCTGTCACATGAGTCACTGAAACTTGTGTATTATAATAAACCTCAGAGTTCCATGACCTTCGGCCTCGTGTTTTTATATGGTCATGAAACTCTTCGGTAACTTATAATATCCTTATAATTTACAAGACAAATACAACTTTATTCACTATATATCTATATATCTATATATCTATATATATATATATATATATTGCCATAATAAGACCTTTCGAATGCATTTATTTGTGGATTACGTGTAAGTCACTTGTTTGTTTAGTATTTCAGTGTCAGAATAGTTTGAGTGTATATGAGGCCGCAGCATCCAGCTTAACTGCTTGCGTAAACCAGGCACAAGACATGGCAATTATGAAGTTACTTTCCCTTTCAAGTGGCTGTGCATGTTTTGTTTTGGCTACCTAGGCCTGCGGTGAGGGGTGTGGATTCTTAGCTACTTGCAGCTTGTAAGAGTAAGCAACGCTCAGTGCTTGGTGATGGTATGTTATGTATGCGACTATAAGGCATTTTTAAAGAGGATGAGAACGATAGCCTAAATAAAAAGTATGCCTAGAGGTGCTTTATTTTATATTCTGAATTTACTGCACAAGACCAGAGTTTTCAATAATAATCCAGTCTTTTAAAGTTGGCTGTATCAGCTTCCCATCTTGGATCTCTTACAGTGTCCGTGGCACTGCACGTGCTCAGTGGGCTCTGAGCAGCTGTTGAGAAGCTAAGCAGAAAATGTGGTTTGCCTGTCATATAAGATGATGCTACAGGACCGATTATTATATTCTAATGCTAATTGTGCGCAGAATGCGCGGGTTTCTGTGTTGTTATCTAATGTGAATAGAAATGAATTACTAGTTAGTGTTGTATTGAAATTTTATGTCGATAAGTTATAAGCTGTATGTGGAAGGTAAAAGGAAAGTGACAGCAGCCAAGAGCATATGCTGTTTATCAGTAGAACAGAAGATGGGAGCTACTGGGGCATCTTCAGAGGCACGGATCTTTCCTGATATAGGGCCTGGGCTGGTACAGAACTCCAAAACACAAGGTGTAACATTTTTAGCTTAATTCTTTTTGAGCTTCAGTTCTCTTGTAGGGTAGTGTACATATCTCCTGGTTACGTTCTCCGAAATTCCCCATATGAAGGCAGAATAGCCGTTAGCTGGCTGCTGCCATGCTATTTGTACAGTCCATTAGTGTGATGATTTAATCATATGGTGCTGGGGCTGTGGAGAAGGTGGGGGGGTTCTGATTTTTTTTCTTTTTCATTCCTTGGTGCAATCATTTATCTTTCAAAACAGGAAAGAGGAGTGGCCCTGCCGCATGGATTATGAAGGGGGATGTACACCGTTTTGATTTAACCCCATCCTGCCTGCTGCTTTATATGGGTTAACTCTCAAACACACCCTTTTCCTGTGAATTGGGAGCTTGCGGTGACATCCTGTGGTGTCCGTGTGGGCTCAGCCAAGTCTGTATCATTCTTATCACTGCCTAAGCACATTGTTCATTGCTTTATTGCCCAAAGCAGGCCAGGTAACATCCTTTCCTAAGGCTAGCTTAAGCCTGTCTCTGCCACAGAGAATATATCCTGCTGCAGGTCTGTGCTATGAGTCAGGAAGAGAACAGTAATATATGGGGATTGAGCTTTGCCTGAATTTTCGCGTGGCAGCCTGGAAACCAGCCTGGTTCAAAAATGCACATTTTCTTTGTATCATTTTGGCCTGTGTGAGGTAGGATGAATCTCTTTACTGCACGGTACTCATAGAGTTAAGGATGGTTTATGTATATTTATTTTATAGATTTGTATTGTCCTGCAGATATATTGTCACTGTAATTGCTTTTATATATTAAAGCCAGAAGTAGTCTTTTTCTGGCTTGACTTTGGGTGGGGTTGGTTGTTAGCAGATGGGATCCTGGCAGAGCCTAAAATGAGGTCCTTCCTCTCCATATTGTACTCATGGGTGGAGAGCCTCAACAGATGGTACAGTCCGAAGTGCTGTGACAGGCCCAGAGCATCCTCACAGTCTCTCTATGGAAGGGTTAACGCCTCATTCTCTCTGTAAGAGGAAGTGTAATGTTTCAGAAAGGCGGCTCCTTAAAGGGCAGGGGCGCAGTTATATTATAGATTAGCATAGTCACTCGGAGTTATTTACTAAATTCTGAATTAATCTCATTATATAATTAAAAAAAAAACAATGACTAAACTCTCATAACAAATTTACCTTATTTATTATTAAAAAAAACTCGATTTCATCGGTTTGGCGATAAAATCTAGCAATAACCAGAATCATGCAATTTTTTTCCCCCCAAATTGCTCGTTTTTTCCTGTGCTTTTTCCCGAAAAAGGCAGAATTTTTCGGATTTTTGGTTAATTCCATCCAGGTCTGAGATGGCGGATTTTCGGTTTGTGGCTTTTTGCATCACTGGACTTAAATAAATAAGAGTTTTACCCCAAAAAGCCAGTGTGTGTGTGTATATATATATATATATATACACACACAAAATCTAAAGTTCCAGCGCACTCCGTCCACTGATGCCGAAGACCCAGGTGCTACCAATTAAGGCCGTAAATCCAAAGCGTAAAGGTGCACACTGGGATTTGAGATAGTATCAAAACTTCATCTTTTATTGTTTACATTAAAAAGAAACTGGTCGACGTTTCGGTCTCTGTCTAAGACCTTTTTCAAGATAGAGCCGCAATCCATAGAAGTCTATTTCGCTCATCACTACTGATATGTGGTGCTGCTGCAAGGGTTATTAACTCCTGTACAGCAATAGCCATAGCAGAATTGGGATATAAATAGAATGGGAGCAAGGTGCATTAAACTTTAGGCAGATATATGAATTAGTCCTCTCTTTAACATACTCGTGTCTCTGTTTGCCTGTAAAATAACACTTCTTGGTAACTTAAAGGTGCTAATTAAGGGGTTTTACATTGCTCATGAAAATGTTACTCACTGTATTTTTGGGAAGTGTGTTTGCTGGAAGTCAAATGAGAATGTAGCCTTTACTGGAAAACCAATTAAAAGAATTTTTGCCTATCTATACAAACATATGCAGATTGATATCTGTACTTCCTTTCCTGGGTCATCCCACTTTTATTTTACCCTTCTCTGACCAAACAGTTTGTTGTTGCCACTGACCCTGGTAACCAAATAAAGTGACAGGAAGCTGTGTCTATGTATTTTACTGTTCAGGCCCATATTAAACTTCAATTCTGACAACCAACCTTCTGTTTGTTTGCTTAGTTAATTAACCCCTAGCAACCAGACAGCAGTTTAAATTGCAAGCCTGAAAAATATAGAACAAACATTCAGGTATGGGATCTCTTATCCAGAATGTCTTTGAAGATTCTCTTTTATGATAAAGTAGAATTAAGACAAAGGCAACTGGACAGTTAGGGTAAGGGCACACTGGCAGATTTGGTGAGATTAGTCGCCCAGGTGACAAATCGCCTCTTCTTCATGGCGATAATCTCCCCAAACTGAATTCCCCTACCTTCCTGCCGGCTATAATGAAAAATTGCCAGCTGGATGGCACTCGTGGCATTTCGTTTTCCGAAGTCGGCCAAAGTTTCCTCATGAGGCAACTTAGGGTGACTTCAGAAAATGAACGTTGTTTTTTAGCAGATTTAAAGGGGACCCGTCACCCAAAAAAAGTATTCCAAATCCTATTTTATTATGTTAGTCAAGCAAAATGAACTTTAATTACACTGTATAAATTATCTGAAACTTGTTTCCATCAGTCTGGGAATTCATAATTAAAGCAAGCAGGAAGGAGCCATTTTGTGGACACTGTTATTAAGACAAACCTTGTATCATCTCAGGATCTTGTTTGTGCACCAGAATGGGGGACCTGATGTCCATCCCCATGCACTGGTTACACAATTAAATGGTGAAGAGAACTGGTAGAATGTGGGGAGAGCAGTGACATCTAGGAAGTGCTGAATAGAAAATTAAAGTAATTGCTTGTCCCGCCTCTATGCCTAAAGGATAGATGAGACAATATTTGATTGACAGCTGAGATTTTTAAATGTTTACAAAAGCTATGAATGCTTTAATAAAAAAAAGAATTTGGATTTCTTGTTTAATTTGAAAAGGAATTTGATTTTTATGTCTAGATGACAGGTCCACTTTAAGGTATGGTAATCCAAATTACAGAAAGATCCCTTATCCAAAACATCCTAAGCCACAGGCATCCTGGATGATAGATTCTATGCCTGTAATGGGAAAAAAAGACTGATCAGAGTTGTGTTCTAATGCTACTGTTTACACCATTTTAAATGCTGTTGTGTAAAGTGAATTTCCCCTTTAATACTCAGACAATGTTAAAAACACAAACATGGTGGAGGGGTTCAGATTTTTCCGTAATTTGTTTATCCATACCTTAAAGCTACTCAAATATATAAACATTAAATAAGCCCAGTAGGATTGTTTCATCATCAATATGGATTCATGCAACTCACCGTCAAGAGAAAAAGGTAATTTTACGAAATTAGAATTATTTGCGAGAAATGGACCCCAGAAGAGATGACCTATCTGTAATTTGGAGGTTTCTGGATGTTGGGTTTCCAGATAAGTGATCTCATACTTCTCTTTCTTGTAGTACACCTTAAGGGCTAAGGCATATGAGGTATTTTGACTGCTGTGGCTTTAACCCCAGCAATGAAAGTATAATGCAGCGAGTTGGCCTTCAATTCTGAGGCAGCAATCAAAATAGCCCCTCCCACTTCCCAATGTACTGAGGCAGGCTTTCTGCTTAAAGGAACAGTAACACCAAAAAAAGTAAAGTGTTTTAAAGAAATGACATGTATTGTACTGGCACAAGTGGCGTGTTTGCTAAAGAAACACCATTATAGTTTATATAAACAAGCTGCTGTGTAGCCATGGGGGCTGCCATTCAAGCACAGGATACACAGTAGATAACAGATAAGTACAAGTTAGTTTATATAAACAAGCTACTGTGTAACCATGGGGCTTCCATTCAAGCACAGGTTACACAGTAGATAACATATACGTTCTGAAGAGTGCCATTGTATATTACAGAGCATGTCTGTTATCTGCTGTGTATCCTGTGCCTTTTTTCCTTTTTCAAATTTAAATGGCTGCCCCATTGCTACAGAGAAGCTTGTTTATAAAAAACCGTAGCAGAGTTTCTAACACAAACACACCAGTTGTACCAGTGTAGCCAAAAGTAAATTCTATTTTCATTAATTTAAGACATTTTCATTTTTGTGTTACTGTTCCTTTAACACAACCTGTCACTTGTCTAGCCAATCTGCTGCCCTTGCCTTTGGAGGGCTGTGCCAATTGGATGCTTGACATTTCCCTATGCACATCTAGGTTGCTGGAGAAACTCTTCCTGCTGCTGATGCCATAGGGTATTGTATGTGTCTCTCTTATCAGAGTATTTTAGTGGCAATTGTATCTGTGCTTTTCAGTTGATTCTAGCGCCAATAATACCTGTTATGTCAGTTTCCTAGCAAACAGCGTATTTACTCGTTTCAATTTGCAGACATTGTAGCTGTGATTCTCAGTTCACACTTAAAGGCAACGTCAACACAATAAATAATTGTTGCCTAATGAAAGAAAACATTATTCTAAACAACTTTGCTATATACATTCACTACAATTTTTCTTTAAGTAATTTGTATATGTATTGCTATTAAAAGCAGTGTTTGTCTGTCCCTGTCGGTTCTGATGGCTGAGACTATTGATACAAGGCAGCTGATTAACAGACCTGTCTTTGCTGGGGAACCAGGAGTTTAGCAAATGCTGCTTTCAGTAGCAACTGTTTTTAGAAATAATTTTTAAAGCACTGACCATTTTTAATAAATGTATACTGGAAAGTTGCTTCAAATTATGTTTCTTTTATTAGGCAATTTTTTTGGGAGGTTGACTTGCCCTTTAAATCCGATGGCATTACAGTTGGATGCAATTAAATTAGATGACTTTATATCTGTGCTCTCCAGTCAAATGTTCTGATCTAATTTCAAAATGAGGTTCTTGATAGTTCCCCTTTATTTTACTTTTGTCCATATCACTTTAACATGTTACCTGTTGTATGGTGTTTGCAGAAATCAATAAAGTTAAATGGCCTTTTGGAGGCAAATCATTAGCTGTAAGGCATACTTGTTGCATAGATGATAATTATATTTATTTGCTTTCTTTGGTGATCAAAGTGCTTTGATTGTTGCCTTCCCTCTGTCTTGCGCCGCCTATAATGAAAGTCGTCTGCGGCTTAGCACACGCGGGGCTTCGTATTCCGAAGTTGCCTCACGAGGAAACTTCAGGCGACTTCAGAATATGAAGCGTCGCATATTGCATGCCGCAGACTTTACATTATAGCTGTAGACCGTATTCCCAGTGGCTATAAATAGATGGTGCTGTTGCAGTTAAAGAGGCAAAAATCAGGTTATAAATCTCATTTTAGGGTTTTGTTAGCGGAGACATGTGAATCACTTTGCCGAAAGCCTTGTTGTGTCCTCAGTTTCACTGCTTTGTCCTGTTGAATAGAGAGCTGCTTCCCCTTCCTGCTCCCTCTGTCACATGGGATGATTATCTTGTAGCAATCGGGAGGGGGGCAGGAATTCTGTCCAATAGGCTGGTTTTGCTTCCAATAAGGATTAAATATATCTTAGTTGGGATCAAGTACAAGATACTGTTTTATTATTACAGAGGAAAAGGAAATCATTTAAAAAAAATTTGGATTATTTGGATAAAATGGAGTCTATGGGAGACAGCCATTCCGTATTTCAGAGCTTTCTGGATATTGGGTTTCCGGACAAGGGATCCTATACCTGTGTGTGTGTGTGTGTGTGTATATATATATATATATATATATATATAAGTCCGCGAAGCATGAGTGCACACTGGGATTTAATAAAAATATAATTTTATTTGGTTACATTAAAACAGATCAACGTTTCGGTCCGTACCTAGGACCTTTATCAAGATACAAATTGTTTTAAAATGAACCCTTAAATAAGGAAAGGGAAAAGCACTCACCCAATCACGTGCAGCCTATAGGATCATGTGATCGAAGAAGACAGGACCAATCACCAAGTAGGTATATTAAGCCTTTAGTGTAATTAAAAACACTGTTATAAAAAATAAATAGAGAAAAATAATAGTACAAAATCGCTTTACAGCACAAGTACTAAATTCTATCAACTAGACAACCTGTATTAAGTAGCAGAGTAGGAAATTCATTGTAGCAACATATTTACAATATTCAGACGTTTAAGAAAATGTTACATATTATATACAAACGTCGCACCGAGGTATCCATAAGTAACAAAAGGATAGGGGAATTTCCAGAAACTTGAATAGACTCATCTTTGTTTTAGAAAGCAGGTTAATGGACAATTTTCGTTTAAACCTGATGGACTAAGGGTATTTAGGGTTTTTATCCAAAATACCTCCTTTTGTAAGAGGGCATTGGATCGGTCTCCACCCCGTCTCAGGGGTGGAATATGATCGATCCCAATATACTTGAATGTGGGGAGTCTATGGCCCTGTTCAAGGTAATGTTTCGCCACCGGCTTAACTGTTTTCCCATCACGAAAAGCTGTACTTATTGCGGATCGATGTGCATCCATCCTCAATCTTAGTGTCAAATCAGTTTTCCCAACATAGGACAAGCCACAGGGACATGTGATAAAATAAATCACATGTGTGGTATTGCAGGTAATATGATGTCTATTCATCCGCAATAAGTACAGCTTTTCGTGATGGGAAAACAGTATATTGGGATCGATCATATTCCACCCCTGAGACGGGGTGGAGACCGATCCAATGCCCTCTTACAAAAGGAGGTATTTTGGATAAAAACCCTAAATACCCTTAGTCCATCAGGTTTAAACGAAAATTGTCCATTAACCTGCTTTCTAAAACAAAGATGAGTCTATTCAAGTTTCTGGAAATTCCCCTATCCTTTTGTTACTTATGGATACCTCGGTGCGACGTTTGTATATAATATGTAACATTTTCTTAAACGTCTGAATATTGTAAATATGTTGCTACAATGAATTTCCTACTCTGCTACTTAATACAGGTTGTCTAGTTGATAGAATTTAGTACTTGTGCTGTAAAGCGATTTTGTACTATTATTTTTCTCTATTTATTTTTTATAACAGTGTTTTTAATTACACTAAAGGCTTAATATACCTACTTGGTGATTGGTCCTGTCTTCTTCGATCACATGATCCTATAGGCTGCACGTGATTGGGTGAGTGCTTTTCCCTTTCCTTATTTAAGGGTTCATTTTAAAACAATTTGTATCTTGATAAAGGTCCTAGGTACGGATTGAAACGTTGATCTGTTTTAATGTAACCAAATAAAATTATATTTTTATTAAATCCCAGTGTGCACTCATGCTTCGCGGACTTATATACTTATGTTTATATGAGTAGCACCTGGGTGCATCTTTGGATTTCAGTGGAGTGCGGATCACGAAGGACTTTTTTATATATATATAGATAGATAGATAGATAGATAGATAGAGATATATATATATAGATATATCATAAGTACAAGCTGCACACCTCGAGTGTAAATAAAGAGACCTGGGTGCTCAAGTAAATTTTGTAAATATAGAGTCTCAAGTACTGGCACTCACAGGATTTGCACAAAAAAGGAGGAAAAAGGTTATCTGATGAATAAAGATGATGGTTTATTAAACCGACGTTTCTCAAGGAACCGAAACGTCGGTTTAATAAACCATCCTTTATTCATCAGATAACCTTTTTCCGAGAGAGAGAGAGATATATATATATATATATTAGGGATACAGCCTTTTTCAGCATCATTTGGATTCAGCCGGATCCAAATTTGCATATGCAAATTAGGGGCAGAGAGGGAGATTGCATGACTTTTTGTAACAAAACAAGGAAGCATAAAATAGTGGATTCAGTGCATCCCTAATGGGGACATTTCATGAAGAAAGTCCGCCACCTTCCCCTCAGTGACTCTACCCTCCTACCCCAGACCAGTGCGTTTGCCATCTTGGGAGCCCCTTGTGTAAGGAAAGTAGGAAAGCAGGCCGAGTGTTTGTTTGGCTTTGCTCTCTGCTCTCAAGCTGCTTGTCTTCACTCTCCCCGCTGCTTGTCACAACTCCCAGAAATGCTGGCAGCTCCGGGGAATCGGTTGTAATGATAACACAGAGCGTGCCCTATAAACAGTGCAAGGCTGTTGGCTGGTTGGGCACAGGGCAAATGAGGCAGGATTTTCTTTTTAGTCCGTTAAGCTGACCATAGATGCAAAGATCCGATCGTACGAATCGTCGTATGATCAGACTTCCCCATCTCCCGACCTGCCACTATCCATTCACATCAAAGTCTTACCAGTCAGATCAAATAAAGTAGTAAAAGAACAGATCAGCAATGTTCTGCCCCTGACAGCAATCGTACAATCCCCAATACATGCAGAGATATTATCTGCAGCCAACATAAATTTTCTAACCTGTCCGATCGACCAAGTGACGATCTCCGCCGGACAGAAAATGACGGGACTCTCCACACACGGTCCGAAAATCGTACGAATCCTCGATTCGTACGATCGGATCTTTGTCTCTGTGGCCAGCTTTAACCCCTACCTTACCCCTGTCATATGCTAAATGTATCTCTACTCATGTACAAGAATCCCCTGCCCAGTTACCCTTCTTCTTGTATAATTCTGTATTCCAGAGTACCAGGCACCCTCAGCATTTCATTCTGTCTGCTCGCACACTTATGTGTTGTGTACTTATATCACAGGTGTACAGGGGAATAGCTTTTGTTTTTAGAAATAGAATGTACTGGGGGAAGTGAATCTGAGTGTAAACTGCCATACTGCCTTCACGTAGAGCAGTGGTAGTTGCACTTTCACTTTAAGACCCCATTGGAGGGCTCAACTTAGATTAGCCACAATAGTGCAAGCTATAAAACTATATTTATTCTGCAGTATGCTTTACCATACCTGAGTAACCCGCTTTAGAAGTTCTCTCTGTTTGTTTAGGATACAGCTGCCATATTAGCTTGGAGTGACATCACTTCCTGCCTGACGCTGTCCGTGCTCATTCATAGCTGTGGGCTCGGAATACAGCAGGGAGGGGAGGAGGGAGAAGGGAAAAAGCAGGGGGAGAGAGGAGCAAACTGAGCATGCTCAAGCCCTAGCCCTGGAGGTTTAAGTTGAAATCAGGAAGTCTGATACAGAAGCCCATGTGTACACAATAGAATGGAAGAAATGCGGTGTCTCTTTTGACAGAGGACTCAGAGCAGCATTACTTTGAGGGTTTACTGGTGTATTTACATAGAAAAGTACACTTTTAACCTTTCCTTCTCCTTTAAATTCCTGATTAGCCCCTAACCTCACCCTAACTGACCTCCAAGCAAATAGGCATTCAACCCAAACTACTTCTTATGTGGCCTTTAGGCTAATGCCACACTGTGTTGATTCTCTGGGCTGATCTTATTTGCAAATCATCCATTGGGGCTTACACATCACTGCCAGACAAGCACTGCATCAGTGCACTCATAGGCTCCTTGTCCAACAGAATTTTCAAACCTGCTTGATTGATACGTGGATGAATATTGGTCAGATACCTTTAAGGCAGGTGGGACCCATATCACAGGACAATAAAAGGCCTGGTGCAGAGAAGATTGTTTACTATCAGTCAGTAGGAAGCAGCATGTAATTATCTCTCTAAAGACATAAGCGTATTTATGAATGTTTCCATTGGGGTAAAGTGCAGTAATGAGATGCAAATAGCATTAAAGAGATGGCAATCTAACGTGGCACTATGAGTCTTGTAGTTTGTGCACTTCCTGCCACTGATCTGTGGAAACCCCTCTCGTGTGCCTGATATCTGCTGCCCGTAACTGCCTTATGGCTTCTTGCAGGCGGAGTATAAGGAAACTCGGGGGGGGGGGGCGGATAGAGACACCTTCTGATGACTTTATGCTCCACTCTGCCATTGATTATTTTATGTCCCATGGATTCAATGAACCAAAAAGCCACCTGGAAGAGGGCGTGCTCTTTGCACTATTGACCAAGATGGAAGCTGCTAATCTCTTGTGCTTTTAAAGGGACAGCATTCCTCTGTGTTCAACAAGAGCAAATATATATATAGGGCTGTCACTTTAATTTTAAAAATCCATTTATTTTAATTAAAAATAGTGAATCACTTTGAAGGGGAACTATCGCGAAAATAAGTTTATCTTCACTATTCCTCTCTCAGCATCTGTTTCTCAATCTGTCTTCGTGTAGCAGTTGGGTGTCAGATAATCATAGATTGTTAGATCCAATATATCTTATAGGGGGGCTCCTTTTGCCTAGAAGATGTATTGGAGCTCACTATTAAAATCAGCAGGAATCCTGTCTCTCTACATGCAGAATTTGTACATGAGGAATTAAGTAGGAGAAAGCTTATATTACGTTTGGGTAAAATGAGTATGGATGCACTGAATCCACTATTTTAGATTCAGCCCAACCCCCGAATCCTTTGCGAAAGATTTGACCGAATACCGAACTGAATCATATGCAAATTAGGGGTGGGAAGGGGAAAAGATTTTTTACTTCCTTGTTTTGTGACAATTTACCTCCCGCCCCTAATTTGCATATGCATATTAGGATTCCTGGATTTGGTGCATGCCTAAAAATGAGTCTTATATCCCCCACTTGGAATGAGCTCTATTTTGGCAGGAATGTGTATATGCATGTATATCCGCCTTTGGGTTTCTATTGAATGCCTTGGATTCCAAAAAAAAAGTGGCATGTTAGCTGGCTATTGATGAAGTTCATGTCATTCTAAGTAATTCAAAATGTCTAATTTCAAAAAATTTTCCCCCCTCCTAAAGCCGCGCGAGTCCTTCCCGCAGCACTAAGCGGAGGTGAAACGACAACGAGACGCGGTGGGTGGATCCACGTGGCAGAGGAGAGGTGCGGGCAGCGGAGGGGGAACAGCCCTTCATTGTGACGCCCCCAGGGGCAGGACTCTGCAGTCAGTATGGAGGCAATAGCCAAATATGACTTCAAAGCCACAGCTGATGATGAGCTGAGCTTCAAAAGAGGGGACGTACTGAAGGTGAGTAGCACAGTGGGTCCAGCATGGGGGCCTTTCTTCTTTTAATCAGTTGTAAAAAACACAATTTAACGTTAGGGTTGATATCCACTGCATCTTCTTGTATTAATATTTTTAGTAAATTGTGGGGTGTGGGGGTTCCTTATTAACCCTTTCTGTGCCAGGGTCTCTGATCTTGCCACACCGCATGTTGACAGTAAATACATAGAATGTCATGGATCAGAGAAGAAGTGTAGAACTGATCGGAGCATACATTATATGCTTATCGTTCTCAGGCATAACTCCAGTGGGAAACTGCATGTTTGAAGTAGGAGAAAATGTGGATAAATATAGCACTTATTTTTACATGTGGCAAATTGCTGTAATTGCAGCAAAATGCAATTTTCCATGGAAAAGGTGGTCTATCGGCAACTAAGCGCTATGTTTGTCATTGTCCCTAGGATCTGTTTGTTCTAATGATATGCATGGAGCATTCTATTATCTGACACTTTTAGCGTGTTGGCACACGTGAAGATTCGTGGGAGATTAGTTGCCCAGCAACAAATCTTCTCTTGTTTGGGCGACCGATCTCCCTGAAATGCCTTCCCGCCGGCAAGAATACGAATCGCTGATCGGAAATGTATGCCATCCCGCCGGTGATTGGTATTCTTGCCGGCGGGATGGCATTTCAGGGAGATTAGTCGCCCGAAGAAGAGAAGATTTGTCGCTGGGTGACTAATCTCCCCTGAACCTTCACGTGTGCCACCACCCTTAGCTGGCTAGGCCCTCTGGCTCACCAGCATACACACTAGTGATGTGAGAGTCAAGAAATCCCAACCCAAACCCGCCTTCTCCCATCTATTTATATACCTGCCTATAAAACCGGAATCTGGCAGTGTAAGGATAGCAAATGGTGTGCCAAGGTTGGCCCAAAACTTCCCGACCTGCAGGTAAACCCGTGGGTATCGGGCTGGCCACACATCACTAATACACACCAGTTGTTAGCTTCTAGTAAAGGCAATGAAAAATAAGAAGTCTATTTGGCCCACAATAAATCTCCTCTAGCTCTGGCGACTAGTTTCCAAATGCTCCCCCACGGCTAATATGCAAAACGCCACTGGGGAAACATACAGGGTGCAAGTTGTCCAAAGTTTTCTCACAAGGAAACTCCAGCGATAGCGGCGTCATGTAAGTTTCCCAGTGTCAATTCCCATGTTAGCCACTGGGGGCGCATTTGGAGGCTGCCCGCGCTAGAGGAGATTAATTGCTGGGCAACTCGTTTCCTCATTTGTCTTTGCTATTAGGGGAGATATGGAACATTGTTGCCAGAAAGTATAATGGCAATATATGCAAGGCTGAAAATGAGTTAGTAACACATTTTATAGAATCCAGACAGAAAACAATGACAGGAAAATATTTGTACATTGATTTGCTAATGTTTCCATTCTGCCAATAAACAGCAGCAGTATCTGAGCTTAGGTTAGCCTATGAGTTTAGCTTATCCATGTCAATCTTTCCTTCCTATATTAAATATGCTGCAGCCCTGTCATTTGTGGTGTGACTGAATTTGATCTTTCCTTGGCACAGTCCATAATCATTGATCTTTCCCCTACACTGTCTCCCCCTCCTATTAGCTGTGCAGATTAAGAGCTCCCAGCTCACTAGCCGATTAGGATAATCTTATTTATCTCATCTTGTTATCCTGTCTCCGGATAAATGCTGCATTCTGTCACCCCCCACCAATCGCCTCTGGCCTCCAACGATGCCATTTTCTATAGTTACTGGTTCATATGCAACTTGATTCTCATTGCAAAGAGAAATGCTCTTGTAACACCCCTAGGGGGTCGTTGAAGCTGAATACTTAGATAGATATAAAGCCGAATATTTTGATTGGCCAGTCAGTCATTTCAGACATATTGCCCCCCATCCCCTGATACCGACCAATTGAAGATAAAGTACAACATTTCTTCCTGAATAAAATCCTAAAATAAAGGACTGTGATGAGCTCTATTCAGAAGTCAAAGCCATGTAAAGGCAATCAAGAGGGGTTTGAGTGAAATGAACCCCTGGCTGTGGCTTTTGAGCATAGGGTTCAGGGGAGGTCAGAGAGGTGAGCTGGTGTAGAGCAAGTTTGACCACATTACCTCAAAAGCAAAATGTTTTTCCGAAGTCTGGTCTATTGAAACCAGAAGTCTAGAGCTGTTTCATAACAATAGGGGAAAGGGAAAACACCCCTATTATTATTACACAGTCCTTTTTAATACTCTGTTATTAGACATCAAGTGGTTATAGCTGCTGATAATACACAAGAGCCATGAATATCCTGTAAATTATATCCTTACAAACGGTGCTTCACTTATAATCAGAGCTTAGTGATGTCATTTTTGTCACATGACTCACTGAAACCTGTGTATTATAATATATAAAGTAGCCCCTGTTGCAAAATATGAGGATATTAGAAGTCACCTCGGAGTTCCATGACCTGTATAAAAACACTCGGCCTTCGGCTCCTCTGACTTATAATATCCTTATATTTTACAATTCACTATATAAAGGATATATGGAACCAAACAGTGCTGGACTGCTATTGGCTATTCCTCTTACTTACTCCTTGAAATAAATGATGGTCTGCCTCCATGCAGCTCTCCAGTTTGCAATTTCTGGTTGCTAAGGTTCAAATTACCCTAGCAACTATGCATTGATTTGAATAAGAGACTGGAATATGAATAGAAGGGGATCTGAATAGAAAGATGGGTAATAAAAAGCAGTAATAACTATACATGTATAGCCTTACAGAGCATTTGTTTTGTCAGAAGACAAATAATTCAAAAACGATAAAAAATAAAGGCCAATTGAAAAGCTGCTTAGAATTGGCCATTCTATAACATACTAGAAGTTAACTTAAAGAAAAACTATACCCCCCCCCCCCAAACAATGTAGGTCTCTATAAAAATATATTGCATAAAACAGCTCATGCTTCATGTAAATAAACCATTATCATAATAATATACTTTTCTAGTAGTATGTGCCATTGGGTAATCATAAATAAAAAATTGCCATTTTAAAAAATAAGGGCCGCCCCCCTGGGATCGTGTGATTCACGGTGCACACAAGCACACCAACAAACCATACTTGTTAGGTCACATGAGCCAATTAACAGACAGAGTTGTGTCTTTTGCTTCCTCACTTCTTCCTGTTACAGTTAGAGTTGTAGTATTTCTGGTCAGGTGATCTCTGAGGCAGCACACAGACCATCACAAAATGGTGGCTCAAAGCAAGAGATGTAAAAGGGCAAGATTTACTTAAATATATATTCTAGTTTGGTAAGATTCTTTAATATGCCACTTAATATGTAAACTATCTGTTGCTTAAAGGAAAACTATACCCCCCAAACAATGTAGGTCTCTATTAAGATACTGAGTAAAACAGCTCATGTGTAAAACCCTGCTTCATGTAAATGAACCATTATCATAATAATATACTTTTTAAATAGTATGTGACATTGGGTAATCATAAATAGAAAATTGCCATTTTATAAAATAAGGGCCGCCCCCTGGGATCGTAAGATTCACTGTGCACACATACAAACCACATGTAAGGTCACATGAGCCAATTAACAGACAGAGTTGTGCCTTTTGCTTCCTCGCTTCTTCCTGTTACAGTTAGTGTTGTAGTATTTCTGGTCAGGTGATCTCTGAGGCAGCACAGATAGAGTCACGAAATGGTGGTTCAAGGCAAGAGATGTAAAAGGGCAATATTTATGTAAATATATATTCCAGTTTGGTAAGATTCTTTAATATGTCATTCAATTTGATATAAACTATCTGTTGCTTAAGTATTAATTTTGGGGGTATAGTTTTCCTTTAAGTGTTCATTTTGGGGGTATAGTTTTCCTTTAAAGGTGAACCACCCCTTTAAGTGTCTAACCTTAACAGGCCTCTGCCTAAGCACCAAGTAGGCAGCTGAAGTCCTCCATCCACGGCTTTTAGAGTGTAGGGCTACCCCACCTATGGAGGACTTTTGCTTTAGATGGTTACAACGGCGTCCCTCTTATGCAGAGCTCTTTTTGAGTTAGAGGTGCTTAACTAACTGAAGGCCATTAATCCATAGCAACCAATGAGCTTTGAACAATTGTGAAAGCAAGTCCCTGGTTGCTGTGGGATACTGCTTCTGCTCCTCACTGTTTGTAAATGAACCCCAGTGTGTTACAAGGGTATAGCTTAATGTATGCACCAAATGTTCCTTCTCAAATCAGTTTTTACTTGCTTAGTAACTTAGCCAAATGGAGAGATTTTAGTATTCATGAAGGTCCTTTGCCTTAGGGAGAAGAGCACAGCTTTAGAAAAGTCACTGGCCCTTATCCCAGTGAACTAAAAAGTGAATGAGTTTCTGCAAAGCTTTTTAATGTGCTGTGTTCTGGCTTCTTTCTGTTCTACTCTTACATTTCTTTGTTTTTTCAGTTCTGCTATTGTCTTGTATCCTCATTTCTTTATACCTTCCACTTTGTTTTGAAGTTCTCCTGCTTATTAAAGAGGCTGTTCATCTTTAAATTACCTTTCGGTATGATGTAGAGAGTGATATTCTGAGACAATTTGCAATTAGTTTTCCTTTTTTATTATTTGAGTTATTTAGCCTTTTATATTGCAACCTTTCAGTTTGCAAATTCAGCAATCTGGTTGCTAGAGTCCAAATTACCTTAGCAACCATGCATTGATTTAAATGAGAGACTGGAATATGAATAGGAGAGGGCCCAAATAGAAAGATGCGTTTTTTAGATGGGGTCAGTGACCCCCAATTTGAAAGCTGGAAAGAGTCAGAAGAAGTCAAAACATTCAAAAAATATAGAAAATAAATAATGAAGACCAATTTGAAAGTTGCCTAGAATTGGTAATTCTATAACATACTAAGGGGCAGATTTATTAAGGTTCGAATTCAAATTTTCGAGTTAGATTTTTGGTCAAAACTCACAAATTTGAGTTGGGAATAATCCAAACTCAAATTCGAGTTATTCGAATTCTGGACCGTGGGAACAATTCAAATTTGACTATTCGCCACCTAAAACCTGCCAAGTTCATGTAAAGGTCAATGGCAGAGGTCCAGTGACCCATTTGAAGATTTTAATAGCCTTCCTGACATTCGAGGAAAAACTTGATTCGAGTTTAGTTGAATTCGATTTGAGTTTTCGTGACGATAAGATTCATTCGCATTTTAGATATTCAATTTTTTTTTTTAAGGAGAAGGAAAGATTGTAACTAAGTAAGCTTTATCAGAAAGGTCTATATAAATACACCAGTAAACCCTCAAAGTAATGCTGCTTTGGTTCCTCTGTCTAAAGAAACACAGCATTACACACAGGCTTCTGTGTCCTTCTTTCAAATGAAAGCTCCAGGGCAAGGCATGAGCATGCTCAGTTTGCTCTTCTCTCCCTCACCCCCTCCCTTTTCTCCCCTCCCTGCTGTAATCTGGGCCCAGAGCTATGAGTGAGCTGGGAGAGACTCAAGCAGGAAGTGATGTCACACCAAGCTAATATGGCAGCTGCTATCCTAAACAAACAGGGAGCTTCTAAAGTGGTTTACTCTAGTATGATAAAGCATTCTTCAGAATAAATATAACATTCTAGCTTGCCCTATTGCGGATAATTTATTGCCAATAATCTGCCTCGGTAGCTTTCCTTCTTCTTTAAGATACTATTCGAATTTCGAGGTCTTTTGAGTTCATTCAAATTAAAAAAACTCTACTAAAAACTTTGATAGATCTGCCCCTAAAAATTAACTTAAAGGGGTTTGTTCACCTTTGAGATAACTTTTAGTATGATGTAGAGCAGTGATCCCCAACCAGTAGCTCGTGAGCAACATGTTGCTCTCCAACCCCTTAGATGTTGCTCCCAGTGGCCTCAAAGTAGGGGTTTATTTTTGAATTCCAGGTTTGGAGACAAGTTTTGGTTGCATAAAAAACAAATGTACTGTCAAACAGAGCCTTAATGTAGGTTGACAATCCACATAAGGGATATCAAATGGCCAATCACAGCACTTATTTGGCACCCCAAGAACATTTTCATGCATGTGTTGCTCCCCAACTCTTTTTATTTTTGAATGTGGCTCACCGGTAAAAAAGGTTGGGGATCCCTGATGTAGAGAGTGATATTCTAAGACAATTTGCAATTTATTTTCATTTTTTATTATTGAAGGTATTTGAGTTATTCAGCTTTTTATCCAGCAGCTCTTCAATTTGTATCGTAGCCAATCTGGTAACTAGAGTCCAAATTACCCTAGCAACCATGCATTGATTTGAATAAGAGACTGGAATATGAATAGGAGAGGCCTGAATAGAAGGATCAGCAATAAAAAGTAACAATAGCAATACATTTGTAGCCTTACAGAGCATTTGTTTTTTAGAAGGGAGTCAGCGACGCCCATTTGAAAGCTGCCAAGAGTCAGAAGAAAAAGGCAAATAAATATAAAACTATAAAAAATAAATAATGAAAACCAACAGAAGTTGCTTAGAATTTATCGGCAGTTCTGTAACATAATAAAAGTTACCTTAAAGATGAACCTCAAGAATTGACATGGGTGCTGTTCATTGTGACTGGTGTTTGTGATGAAAAATGGAAAGACTATAAAGTGTCCCTGGGCTAAGCACTTAGGCTCCGGGACTTCACCGTTAGTAGTTTACTTTAGTAACCAAATGTTTCCTTTGTCTCCAGGTCTTGAATGAAGAATGTGACCAAAACTGGTACAAAGCCGAACTCAATGGCAAGGATGGATTTATCCCCAAAAACTATATTGAGATGAAGGCACACCCGTAAGCACCGTCTTCTCTAACACAGTGTATTATGTTACCAATAGAACCTTTCAACTGTGAGATACAAAGTGTAAGATTTGTTTTTCCAGCGTATACTGCGGCTACAGAGGCCTACTTGTTCTGGTCCAGTATAATCTCCCACATGGTCTTTTTAAATATGTATGAAGAAACGCAGTGAAACCAGAGACACCATCTGTTTCCTTCCTGTGCCTAGCGTATATATATATATTCTGTATAAAGCTTAAGCACACATAGAAAACTGCCTGGAGGGGAGGTGACTCATAGGGGGGAATTCACAAAAGTGTTCATACTGATACAACATAAAAGTGAAGGTAGATTTGTCGGTTTTCCCACCACATTCACAAACTTCTATCTTCACTTCTGAGAATTTGTCTCGCACAACATTTTACCAACATGTTTCTTGAATGTGTCTTTCCTCAACCTGTCAGTCTGCCATCGGGTGACTCTCCCCTGTGCTTGTGCTAATGATTGAGCCTTTCAGAGAAAACATCCCCTGTCTTTTTTTTAAAGGCCAATATGGAAGAACAGGTTATATCTCTTAATATTTCACTTAATATCTCATCTCTCTTTTGAAGAAAAAAAAAAAAGTGACGTTGGAGTCGGTTTTTGTGAATAAGGAAATTGTATTTATACCATTACTCCCAAAAATGCTTCATAGAATTAAAGGGATGCCATTAAAGGGGTTGTTCACCTTTGAGTAAACTCTTATTATGATGTATTGTGAGACATTTTGCAATTGTTTTTTTTTTTTTTTCATTATTGTTATTTGGATTTTTTGAGTTATTTAGCTTTTTATTCAGCAGGTCCCCAGTTTGCAATATCCGCAAGAGTCCAAATGACCCTAGCAATGCGGTCAGTGACCCCCATTAGAGCTGGAAAGAGTTAAAAGAAAAAGAAGAGTTTAAAACTATATATAAAAAAAAAAATGACGAGCAATGGAAAAGTTGCTGCTAAGAAATGGCCATTCTATAACATACTAAAAGTTAACTTAAAGGCATACTGTCATGTTGTTTTAAAAAGTGTCAGTTAATAGTGTTATTCCAGCAGAATTCTGCACTAAAATCCATTTCTCAAAAGAGCAAACAGATTTTTTTATATGTAATTTTGAAATCTGACATGGGGCTAGAAATATTGCCAGTCTCCCAGCTGCACCCAGTCATGTCACTTGTGCTCTGTTGGAGTGATATCACACCCCTCCCCCCTCAGCAGCCAAACATAAATGGGAAGGTAACCCGATAGCAGCTCCCTAACACAAGATAACAGCTGCCTGGTAGATCTAAGAACAGTACTCAATAGTAAAATCCAGGTCCCACTGCGACACATTCAGTTACATTGAATAGAAGAAACAACAGCCTGTCAGAAAGCAGTTCCATCCTAAAGTGCTGGCTCTTTCTGAAAGCACATGACCAGGCAAAATGACCTGATATGGCTGCCTACACACCAATATTACAACTAAAAAAAATACACTTGCTGGTTCAGGAATTCAATTTTATGTTGTAGAGTGAATTATTTGTAGTATAAACAGGGTTGGTTTGAAGAGTAAAGCAGAAACTGCACAAGCTGTTATTTCTACCCTTGTGATGGATCCCAAACATGCATCCACCAGCCTACTCAGTTTGCCTGACTGCTGCAGGGAGCTGGATATGCAGTACCATGATATTTGTTAGCCTGTTAAAAGAGCAAGGGATAGATAAATACTTTCTCTAGTAGGTAGGCAAACTGCTGAGCTCCGGATTGATGCATCCTTGATGCTTCTTGTAAGTTATACTGCACGGCCATCTTTTCTTGCTGTGTGACTCCTTGGAATTCAGAAGGAATATTTTAGTCATCTGACCATTATTTCCCAGACCAAAAACATCAAATAGGGTCCCTACAGTGGGCTGTCTGTGTCACCTTAAAGGAGAACCAAACCCCTTATTCATAAAAACCCATACCCTACATAGCCCCCCCCCCGCGCTGCTCCCCAACCTAGGTGTAAACTCCGGTAATTGCCTCTAAGTCTTTATTTATCTCTCTTTGCAGATTCAGCGGAGCTCACAGGGGCCATCTTCTGGCGCTTCAGTAATCTTCAGTAATCACATATGCAGTCGTTTGGGACTGAAATATTGCTACAACTGCGCATGCATCGATACAGCGCCAGAAGATGGCCCCAGCGAGCTCCGCAGCTCTGAATCTGCAAACAGAGGTAAGTATAGACTTAGGGGCAATTACCGGAGTTTACACCTAGTCTGGGGGCTAGCAGAGGGGGGACTATGTAGGGGGGTGTGGGTAGAGGTTTTCATGAATAAGGGAGTTGGTTTTCCTTTAAGCCTGTGTGGCCAAACGAGCAGATCTCTCCCCGTTATGCCTGTCTAGAGGTGGGTGATATTGGGCTGATCCGATCGTGGGCCCCAGGGCTCAACGATTGCATCACAATGAGAAGAATATGGGCAGGCAGATTGATGGCCGCATAAATGAACTGATTTGGTCCTCAATACGATGGAATTTGTGAACCTGCCCGATCGACATCTGCCTGACTTTTGACCAATTATCGATTGGGGAAGCCAGTTGGAGGGCCCCACACTGCCCAATGAGCTGACAACTTAATTTGTCAGCTGCTTATATCTGCCTGTGTATGGGGCCTTTAATGGGAGCAGTAAGAAATTTAAATAATAGCATGTTAGATTAGTTACCTGGGAGCACAGAAATATTTCCCTGTGAGCCACTGTTTGCCACCCACACAAATGCCCCTATTGGAGAGTATTTTTATAGTTCTGCAGCTCTCAGAGTTGGAATTTGAACTGCACAATGTGTGCTAGGCCTGTAATTAGACGAGAGAGATAATGCAGCCATAACACCATAAATAATGAAAATGTGCTTAGTGTAGTGCAATCTGTATCATATAAGGATAATGGCATATTAGGCAATTCTGCCTGTTTTGTCTCTCTGCCATATTCACAAACCGCATTCTCCACTGCATTTTAATGTAATTTTTTGCTAAATTTGTCTTCCTAAACATGTTAGTCTGTCATTGGTGATTTTTAGCTTGTACTAATGCTTGTGCCATTCCCGAGCTTTACTCTGCTATGAAAGTCTCATAAAGATGCAGTTTTGCACCCTTGTGAAAGACTAATACACAAGTTTCTTGCACCAAATAAATGAAAATGTTTGTGAATATGGATAAGAAACGATTGTGAGGCTTAAAGTAGAATATGTGCCAGTGCTGGGCAGTGCGTTGAGGAAGAAACATTTGCATGCCAAATAAAGCAAATAGCTGTAGCAGATGTTGTCCAACTGCAGCGTTGCATGCGGTTCCTTTTTTTCAATGTTTATGACAATGGAAAATGTTTTTACGTATGTTTTAACCCCACTCCAAAAATGCTTTCTTCACTCAACTTGAATTCCGCCATTTAAAATGGTCCAGTTTGCCTTTAAACTAAGATATATCAGTGCCCTTTCTTGCTTGCACATTCTGGTTTTCCATATTTTGGCTCAAATCCGTTACTATTTAATCTACAGCTCTCTAATTGTATTTCTGGGCAAGCACCGTTTCCTTTCATGTGCTTTCTGCCTCTGATTTTCACACTGTTTTTTAACAATTTATACAGGTGGTTTTTCGGCAAAATTCCCCGTGCCAAAGCGGAGGAGATGCTTGGAAAGCAGAGACACGATGGTGCCTTTCTGATTCGGGAGAGTGAAAGTGCTCCTGGAGATTTCTCCTTATCAGTCAAGTGAGTTGATTTTAAAAGCTGCTTTCTAATGCCTTCACTTTAATCCTGGGGGGTCTGTATTTTTTGATCAGGTTGGCAGTGGAGAACATTTGTAAAAATTCACCTGTCTGAGCAGTCCATGTTTTTTTACCCAATTTCTTGTGTTGAATGACTCTCGCTATCTTTTTTCAGATTTGGCAACGATGTGCAGCACTTCAAAGTCCTACGGGATGGAGCCGGCAAGTATTTCCTGTGGGTGGTAAAGTTCAACTCATTGAATGAGCTAGTGGACTACCACAGGTCCACATCCGTGTCTAGGAACCAGCAGATCTTCCTACGAGACATCGAGCAGGTTCCACAGGTACACGGGGGAGACAGAGCCACGAGTTTGCCACAGGTATATAGAGGGGAGGGACAGGCAAGAGACTGTGCTTTGGATAGAAGCACTGTGCATTTATACAACTATATCTGGGTTATAATGCATCTCATTTCTAAAGAGTAACCCAGTAAAAGATCTCATGCCAGGCATTTTATCTTCTCTGACAATAACATTGGGCCTTTCCTCACATTTCCCACTTTCCTACCTACCTACCTACCTACCTGCCTGTCTGGTGGCCATTGGGTTCTATCAATGTATAATGTGCTTGTAATGAGGGTGTTTTCTGGTGCATATATTTCTGCTTGTAGGAATGTTGTGCTATGTAAAGGTGCATGTGCAGAATCTGGGAGGGATGTCCTATCTTATTAAAGCTAAGCCCATCTGACATGTGATCTTTAACCTCACTACAGCAACCGACCTATGTGCAGGCACTATTTGACTTTGACCCCCAAGAAGATGGTGAGCTTGGATTCCGAAGAGGAGACTTCATCCAAGTTGTAGACAACTCAGATCCCAATTGGTGGAAGGGGACATGCCTTAGCCAAACGGGCATGTTCCCACGTAATTACGTGACACCTGTTAACCGTAACATGTAACCAGAGTCGGCAAGGAACCAGTGGCCAAGGAGGAGCACAGACAGACTGATCTGGGAGGCATTTTGGACTGACTGAACGACCAAGGGGAAAGAAAATCTTGGCCTGGGGGAGCCAAGACAGACAGCTGACCGACCGTCTGAATGCAGCCACGCACACCAGCAAGGACAGTTTGCCCTGGGATTGTCACAAATATTCAGTAACAAGATAGAAGCATGAATAGCTCATTAATCGGGGGTTTGGGGGATATAGACATATTGTAAGAATGCTTATGTTTTTGACTGCTAGATCTGGTTGGTTGCCCTTTGACTGACAGATGACAGAACTTCAGAATAGTACAGGGGGTGGGAATGGTACGCATTCATTATAGCTCACATACAGCTCTTTAGACTGACTGACTATCACAGTGGTTAATGCTTGCTGGGCCTTGATCTGAGACGGCGACCCCAGAAGTCTGGCCGTGTTTTGTGCAGTTGCTCCGCGCATTTTCTGAAGTTGAACCCTTGGCCCAACATCGAACTTTTTTGGGTGGGAGGGTGAAGAGTCCCACTGACTCTTGAGGGAGGGGATGGGTGATTATTGATGTTTGATTTAGAATGCCAAAACTTACCTTTAAATTAAAAACAAAAACAAGAGACTTTTTTTTTTTTTTTTTTTTAATTAACAAACTCCCTTTACTGCTGCTGTTTCTTCCCCACGTCCCGTTCCTGTTTCACTTACCCCCCTCCCCAACCACGCATGTGTTAGCCAAGCACTAAGTACACCCGCCTTGGAAAATTAAATGTGCAGAAGTGAGAGCTGCCATATCCACTCATTTTCTCTCTCTATGCAAATCTGATTCTGCTGGTTTGATTGTAAGGGGCCATAAATATTAACCCTCCCCCTTCTTCCCAAATAGGGATCCCCCCAAAAAAAAAAATGTTGGGGTGGGGTGCAAAGGTAGCTGACACATATGTGCCTGTCTAGCCTTGTGTCTGTTCAGCTGACCTGCCTCAGGCATCTTTACATGATATTGACTTTTTGTATCTCACTCCCACAGTAGAGTTGGCAGGGCAAGCCTAATCCAGTATTCAGTGGTTATTTCATTTAACTGTACTGGCAGGAAAATGCATTTGGGACACTGGCTGGGATGGGGCCAGCAGGGATCTAGCAGGGTATTGGTTATAACCTAGGGTTTTGAAAAACATTAAAGACAAAGCCCACTTTTAAAATTAACTTTTTAATGCAATGTATCGTTCTTCAGTTCATCATTTCAGGTTGCTATGAGGGGTTGACCCCAACAACCTGGCCATGGTTTGGCTGACTTGTAATAAAACATACATGCTGTTACCCTGGGTAGAGGATTCAGAGTTGGCCTCTGCCCAATATGTCTAACCATAGAAGCAGCTCATTGTTTCCTGGCTTGCGGACTGACCGTCTGGATTGTCTTGGTTGTTTAAAGGGGATTGAAAAGCCACAGAGGCTGAATGATAATATGCCCTTTAAGTATGCAAGGCAAGTGTTTGAGAAAGGCATAGCTTACAGAATAATATTTCTCCGTACTAGAGCTGCCATACTACCTGCCTCTCCTGCCATATAAACAAATGAGTGTTTCGTACACACAGCAAGCCATGGTCTTATCATTAAAGTGCAATTAAATAATAATAAAAAAATGATGCATAGGGTCTGTTTCCCCTTTGAGTTTGATTCTTTTTATCCATGTCCTCAAAACCCTACGGTGGTAACGTACCTCCCTCACTGAGGACAGCTGGACTGCCTCTCTGGCCCCTCTGACCCCCGGTCCATCTGCTTCCTCAAGGTCATCGTGTATATGGGGGGCTTGGACTGCACTGGGACCATATGATTGTCTATTCGGGGATTTGTGTGTATCCTCCAGACTGGTAACTTGTGTGTGTATATGAAACAAATCAAATCAGTGTTTAATTAAAGAACGGCTTCTGTATTTAATCCTCCAATGCAGCATTCAATAGATAGATGTTAACTGTTAATAATAATTATAATAATAATAAAAATCTGGTGTTTTCCTCACCTGACTGTTGGCAAACAGGTTTCATTTCTTCATAGATGTGCGGATACCCTGCAAGAAAAAGCGCTCATGTTAAGGTTGCCGTCTTCCCTACATATAAAATCCATATCCTACATGTTTGTTCATGTAGGATATGGGTAGTGTAAGCACATAAATAACTGTACGACTGTGATTTAACCCCTTATACGTGCGGTCACAATTACTGCTGCATCTATACACTCTGTAATCACATTGTTCCCAGGATTAAAGCTTCTTATTCCCAAAAGTTATTGATAACCCACTGCCATGTTCATGATAATTTGGCATTATGCCATCTCCTCATAGTATATACAGTAAACATTTTTATTTAAAGGGGACATCTCCTGTGTGTGTTAATTACTTATAATAGCTAGGCAGTATTGATTGCTTTGTCACTTGCTTCCAGTTGCAGTAATATTGCGTAAAAGGCAGGTTCTTTCCTTGCGTTTCAGTACAAATACATTTTTGGGGTATAACTACACGGCCGATCTAAATGCGTTTTTGGCAGATCCGACATGATGCGCCAAAACGCAGGCGTCACATCGGATGCGACGGAGAATAAGGTAAGCAACGTCAGATGGTGTCGCAGCATTCTCGCTGCGTCTGCATCCGACAGTTGCGTTGTGTCGGATGAACGCTGCAACAATATCCACCATTTGTATTTCTTGCCTTATTTTCCGTCACATCCGACTTGACGCCTGCGTTTTGGCGCCTTGTGTCGGATCCGCCGAAAACACATTGCAATCGGCTGTGTGGTTCTACCATTAGAGCATGATCTGTTTTGCAGGAAAACATGTAGAGTTATGATTGTAGCAACTCCCAGAAACTCCCTTTGCTAAATCGATTATATTCAGTCCTGGGCATGAACTGGGACGGGCGGGGTGGGGTGGTTACATCATCCTTCTGTTAAAAGGGGCAGTAATAAACAGTCCTGTCCTGCTTTATGGCTGAGATTCTAGCTATCTTCATAACAGAACATTCTGTCACAGTGGCACAGATTCTCTCTGATCCCCATTGTAAGCAGCAGTCCTGTCCTGCTTTATGGCTGAGATTCTAGCTATCTTTATAACAGAACATTCTGTCACAGTGACACAGATCCTATCTGATCCCCATTGTAAGCAGCAGTCCTGCCCGGCTTTATGGCTGAGATTCTAGCTAGCTTTATAACAGAACATTCTGTCACAGTGTCACAGATCCTATCTGATCCCCATTGTAAGCAGTCCTGTCCTGCTTTATGGCTGAGATTCTAGCTATCTTTATAACAGAGCATTCTGTCACAGTGACACAGATCCTATCAGATCCCCCTTGTAAGCAGCAATCCTGTCCTGCTTTATGGCTGAGATTCTAGCTATCTTTATAACAGTATTCTGTCACAGTGACACAGATCCTATCTGATATCCATTGTAAGCAGCAGTCCTGCCCTGCTTTATCTGTATAACAGAGAGTTGTGGTGGAAATACTTATAGATTTGTGCCCCATATGGGTAGGTTTGGGGCTTGAGACAAGTATTTGTAGTAGACCTGCATGTATACTGGAAGTGTAATTGTTTGCACCAGTAAAGGGAACTACTCTTTAAAAATAAAATGTTGGCTGTTGCTGATTATGCAGCATTCTGTAGCATGTTGTAGTTGCACTAAGCACCAGAGGAAAGAGCTGTGGGTCATCCCAGGTTGTGGCATTTAATGTATGGTTATTTTGGACTGGTGGTATTGATTAACAGTTAGCAGCAATTAAAATACTAGGGATGCCCATTGGTCATGTTCAGTTGATGGCAATTATCCCTCTGTCACACAAAAGGGCTGTGTTTTGGGGAACATTTTGTTGAATTTCCTATGACTTGTAGGCCTGCAATAACCAATAACCTCACTCATTTATTATATAACGTTGTACTAAGCTTTCATATATTCATGACCTTTTCCAATATATTGTTTGAAACTGTTGTAAGTGACCGTAATCTTGAATGCCAAGATAGGGCACATGGCTGAATGTCTAATATTCCTGGTACAGCACTCCTATGCAGGTTTTGTTCTACCCTTTTCCCTTTTATATTTGGCTCTCTTAGCATGTCCTAGCGCTGTCATGTTGTAGGTAAAGGCCATTGTAATCAAACCAATTACAATCAGGAGAAAGCTCTGTATTTGCTCTGTCGTTTAGCCAGTATGTCTGCACCTACACTTTTGCTCTCATTGATCCTGTAAGAACAAATACGGGCTTTGTAGCAAGCTTTGCAACAGGAAGGAAATATATAGAAGACACAGAACCAGGAAACCAGCTATTCCTCTAGCAAGAGCAACATGACTATATTTAAAGATCGGGTTTCAAGCTTACATTTGTCAGCAATGCAAAAACTCTTTATAGTTACGCCCCTCATACAGACTGGTTGTAGTAGTAAGAGCTGGGCAGCTTCTGCAGAATTTACAACACAGACACTGATAATTGCTTATGGTCGCTATTCTGTCTTTAGTGTGTGTTGTGTTGAGGGTATAGACTATTCCTTCTGTAGAAGTGTCTTTAACATGACCCTGGTTGCACCAAGTGGGGGAGAAGGATCAAACATCACTGAGGTCAGCCAAACTGAACATATCCAATTGGCAGCTGGACAGATTGCTTTGTGATGGTAGGGTCCATTAACACAGAGGTGGATGGAACTGTAGCTCCAGGCCTACTGCCAGTTGCAGCTGCATAGTTTAGCTTTTCTTCACAAAGTAAATCTTAACGTTCTGGCAGGTTGACCAATGGCCATCATGGCTGCAGCTGCTGGATTGAGAAACACGTATTTGCTTGCCAAAACCCAGCCTGTGACCAATAAATATACATTGTGCGCTCTTGGAGGGAGTAGTTCTGGGTTGAGAAGGACAGGACTGTAGTGGAAGCTGGAGTGTATAGACTGGTACAAGGCACAAAGGGGAGAGAGAGGAGTATGGGGGACTGTTCACACTGGAGTAACTTTGAGTCCTGAAGGGGTGGTTCACCTTTAAGTCAAAGGAGACAAAATAATAATTGTGTAGGGAATAATGTATAGTATATGGTGCTGGTTTTACTTTTGGCCAAAAATGAATTGGATCTTTAAAATTAGCCCCTTTGTTTGAGCTCCCCATAGATGGTCCCTGTTTCAAATGGCGAGTGGGCGTGTCCTAACGGTCCCTGCCAGAAGCACAGTAGGAGGGGGAACAGCCAATTACAGCGCTGCAGTCATACAAGCTTCAGTTCCCTATTAGGTCAGTCTAGCTGCTGATTGGTTCCTATCCTACAGTGCTGAGTGCTGTCGGCTCCCCTGCACAGCCTGGGAAAAGAGGCAGCAGGAATTGGAGTGGATGGAAGGGACTAGTAGGGTTTTTGCAGAAATTTTCAATAAAGTAATCATAAACAAATTTTTAAAGCACATTCCTTCTATATCTAAAAGAGTTTAATGCACTGGCACATTCTGTTTTTTTACATAATACGTCTCCTTAACTTTCAGTATGTTTGATAATGTCTGATTCTAAGCAACTTTTCAATGGGCCTTATTTTTTTGTATTTTATTGTTTTTGAATTATTTGTCTTCTGACTCTTTCCAGATTTCAAATGGGGGTCACTGACTTCATCTGAAAAACAAATGCTCTTAAAGGCTACAAATGTATTGGCATTTCTACTTTTTATTACTCGTCTTTCTATCCAGGCCTCTCCTATTCATATTACAATGTCTTATTCAAATCAATGTGTGGTTGCTAGGGTAATTTGGATCCTAGCAGACAGATTTCTGAAATTGGAAAACAGAGAGCTGCTGGATAAAAAGCTAAATAGCTCAAAAACCACAGATAAACTTTAATCCTTTAGGAATATTTGTTATACCGAGCTCTTCAAGCTGTTTTAAAGGAGGGGGATGCTTCAATAAAAAGTTATAGGTCTAATGGGGAGGGTCTCCAGTCCCGGTGGGCCCTGAAGAAGAATGAACATTTTCCTATCAGATACTGTATGTCAGTGGCACACATGGTGAATTTAAAGGGATTGTTCATATTTGAGTTATCTCCGATCTGTTTTAATATTGTATTATTTGTGGGTGTTTTTTTAGTTATTTAGCCTTTTATTCAGCAGCTCTCCAGTTTGCAATTTCACCAATCTGGTTGCCAAGGTCCAAATTGCCCTAGCAACCATCCACTGATTTGAATAAGAAACTGGAATATGAATAGGAGCGGGCCTAAATAGAAAGATGAGTAATAAAAAGTCACTAACAATAAATGTGTACCCTTTCAGAGCATTTGTTTTTTATAGGTTGGGTCAGTGACCCCCATCAGAAAGCTGGAAAAAGTCAGAAGGCAGCAAATAAATTAAAACAATTATAAAAAATAATGAAGGCCAAATTAAAAGTTGTATAGAATTAGTAGTTCTATAAAGGCGCTAACTGTATTGTCATTACTTGTTGGGCATTGGACTAAAGAGTGAAAAATCACCCCTCCATTTATTCGGATGCACTTTCATTGACTGAAAAGTGTTATTGTCCTCAGGATTAGATTTGGGGATGAGTGTTTATTTGGTGTCCTACATATTACTGGATTGAAGCAAAGCTGTTATACTGTATATCTGTCGCCTTGTTATGATCTAAGGGGGCGCTAATCAAATGCTGGACCTCAAAATGTAGACTTGATCTGGTCAAGTCCACAAAGCGCTGATCTCCTGCAAGGTGACCCCCATTCCTTGCAGGTGTCTGAATTCCCATTAGATTTCTATATTGCAGTTCTTGCTGAAATAAATATTTTAGATCTATAAAAATTTCCAGCACTTCCAGAGGTCATAAATGACTGTAGATACTTTTGTGTCTCATGCAGCAGTTTAATGTTTCAATGAGTAACTGAATAGTGACATCTAGTGACTGTTTCACATATTGCAAGCCTATACACCTTTTGCCTATTTGCTCTCCAAATTGGGTTTTAGTTTTTCCTGAGCCGCATATCATTAGTGGCTGGGAGATCGTTATAAAAAATTATTTATATTAAGTCGGATTGTCAATCCTGTGGCCCTCCGCTTTTAGCATACTGTTAGGGTTCTGTCACAGAGGTTATTTTTCATATTTCACCCTACTAAATCTGCTATCCCATAATCACGGTCCCTTCCCAGCAGGCCCGGACTGGCAATCTGTGGGTTCTGGCAAATGCCAGAGGGGCTGCTATAAGGTGCCATAGAAAGTCAGTATTTAGTGGGCTGGTGGGGGCTGTTTGGGCCTCTTTGTACCTAAAATGTCAGGGCCTATTTTAATTCTCAGTCCGGACCTGCTTCCCAGAGTAAGGTCATCAGCTTTTCAGTGTGTAAAAATGTATGGACATACAGTGTGCATGGGCTATTATGTAAGTTTTTGACCATTTCACCTTTTAACTGCACACTCCAGGTAACAACCATTTTTTTTTTCATGATGAAATAAGACAAAGTAATTTTAGGCATATTACACCCCATAAAATAACCAAGCAATAGTTGTGGGATTTCCATTATGGTACACTTATACAGGGTGCCCCATGTTTAAAAAATATATAACAGTATATATGCACTGTCAACTTAATAGGTAATGACCCCAGAAAACATAGTGGTGTAAATGTAAAGCCAGCTTTATATATATAATGCCCCTGAACACATAGCAGTATAACTGCAATTCAGACTTTACATGTGATGACCCCAGAACACATTGAAATATAAATACAATTCCAACTTCATATTTAATGATCTGAGAACTAAATGCAATGCCAATTTTACATGTGATGTCCCCAGAACACACAGCAGTATAAATGCTGTGCATCTTTATATATACTGTATATACTGTAAAATACTGTAAAAATGCAATGCCTCATTCATATCTAATATAAATGCAATGGCAACTTTATGTGTAATGGCCCCAGATTGCATAGCAGTATAAATGCAATGCCAATTTCATAGACAGGGAGTCAAAATAGGCTCTGGCTTTACAAGTAAAGACCCAAACAAACCCTACCACCCCACTATATAGTGACTGTCTATGGCATCTTGCTGCAGCCCCCCGGCATTTGAACCCACAGATTGCCAGTCCAGGCCTCTGCAGTGTGCCCAGAAAACTTAGCAGTATAAATGAAATAACTTTATATTTAATGACCCAAGAATATAAGATAGTGTAAATTCTGTGCATTATTCATGTGTATAGCCTACAGAACACAGAACTAAAAATGCAATGCTAAAATAATATTTAATGACCCCAGAACAATTAGTAGTTTACAATTTAAAAACTCAGAGCCAGCTTTATATGCAATTCCCCAGAACAATTGGCAGTTTGAACGTGCAGTGCCAACTTAATTTTTAATGCCCAGAACAATTAGCAGTTTAAATGCAGTACCAAATGAACACAATGTCCCCAGAACAAACCTCTGGTTGGCACTGGATTTAAAATGCAGTTTAAAAGCAGCATCAATGTAATACTTAAAGGGATACTGTCATGGGATAAAAAAAAAATTTTTCAAAATGAATCAGTTAATAGTGCTGCTCCAGCAGAATTCTGCACTGAAATCCATTTCTCAAAAGAGCAAACAGATTTTTTTATATTCAATTTTGAAATCTGACATGGGGCTAGACATTTTGTCAATTTCCCAGCTGCCCCAAGTCATGTGACTTGTGCTCTGATAAACTTCAATCACTCTTTACTGCTGTACTGCATGTTGGAGTGATATCACCCCCCTCCCCTTTCCCTCCCAGCAGCCAAACAAAAGAACAATGGGAAGGTAATCAGATAACAGTTCCCTAACACAAGATAACAGCTGCCTGGTAGATCTAAGAACAACACTCAATAGTAAAAACCCATGTCTCACTGAGACACATTCAGTTACATTGAGAAGGAAAAACAGCAGCCTGCCAGAAAGCATTTCTCTCCTGAAGTGCAGGCACAAGTCACATGACATGGGGCAGCTGGGAAATTGACAAAATGTCTAGCCCCATGTCAGATTTCAAAATTGAATATAAAAAAATCTGTTTGCTCTTTTGAGAAATGGATTTCAGTGCAGAATTCTGCTGGAGCAGCACTATTAACTGATTCATTTTGAAAACATTTTTTTTTCCCATGACAGTATCCCTTTAATGGCCGCCCCCCAGAATAGTAGCAGTATAGCTACATCTCCAAATTCATATTAAAGGGGTTGTTCACCTTCTACACACTTTTTTAGATTGTTCCCCAGAAATAAAGACTTTTTTCAATCACTTTCCGTTATTTATTTTTTACTGTTTATCCAAAATCTAAGTTTAAAGTGGAAGTCTCTGTCTCTGGTGTTTGAGTCTGGCAGCTCAGTTATTCAGGCGCAGACTCGAAACTGATACAATTTTGCAATTCTAACAGCTGCCTGTAATGAAACCCAGGTATTCTGCTCAGCAGGGACAAAGACAAGAAATGTATCAGCTAAATGTATCAATTTAGAACAGTTTACAGGGTCGGCGACCCCCCCCAGAACGTGAAAAATGACACTTTACACTCCAATATTAGAAAAACAATGACACATGGAAAATAAAAAGTCATTGGAAAAAGTCGTTATTTCTCATGATCTGTCTGAAAACAAATAGTTGTTTGAAGGTGAACCACCCCTTTAAATACCCCCAGAATACAAAGCAGTATTTTATCAATTTAAAGCAGCATTTATCAATATAAATGCAATTCCATATGCCCTCATAACAAATATCACTACATAGTGTCAACCCTGAATTTTAATGCCCCTAGCACAAATAGCAATACAGGTATGGGATCCGTTATCCGGAAACCCGTTATCCAGAAAGTTCCAAATTAAGGAAAGGCCGTCTCCCATAGATTCCATAATAATTAAATAATCCAAATTTTTAAAAAAAGATTTCCTTTTTCTCTGTAATAATAAAACAGTACCTTGTACTTGATCCCAACTAAGATATAATTAATCCTTATTGGAAGCAGAACCAATCTATTGTCTTTATTTAATGTTTACATGATTTTCTAGTAGTCTTAAAGTGTGAATATCCAAATTACAGAAAGACCCATTATCCGGAAAGCCCCAGATTAGATACATTAGAAGTGCAGTGAGAACTTTATGTATAATGCCCTAAAACACACAGGGGCCTATTTATCATGCTGTGTAAAAAGTGGAGTGAAGTGTTACCGGTGATGTTGCCCAGAGCATCCAATCAGCAATTCGATTTCAAAAGTTAATAATGGTGGTTGCTATGAGCAACATCACTGGTAATGTTTCACTCCACTTTTTACTAGGAATGCACAGAATCCACCATTTTGGATTCGGCCGAATCCTTTGCAAACGATTCACAAAAAGTCACGTGATTTTCCTCCCCACGCCCAATTTGCATATGCAAATTAGGATTCTGTTCAGCCGGGCAGAAGGATTTGGCCGAATCCTGGATTCGGTGCATCCCCACTTTTTACGCATCATGATAAATAGACTCCATAGTGTAAATGAAGTGCCTACGTCATGTTTAATGCTCCAACAAATGGCAGTTTCAATGAAATGCCTAAAAATGTTGAATGCCACCAGAACACAAAAGAGTAATACAGGTATGGAACCTGTTATCCAGATTTCTTTCTGTAATATGGATCTTCATACCTTTAGTCTACTAGAAAATCATGTAAACATTAAATAAACCCAATAGGCTGGCATTGCCTCCAATAAAGATTGATTATATCTTAATTTGGATCAAGTACAAGCTACTGTTTTATTATTACAGAGATAAAGGAAATCATTTGTAAAAATGTGGCTTATTTGGATAAAATGGAGTCTATGGGAGACATCCAGAAAGCACCGAATTACAGAATGGCTAACGGGTGTTCTGATAACAGATCCCATACCTGTAAATAAAATGCAAACTTCATCATGTATATAATGCACATACAAATGATTTATATGATATAATTATGAAAACCTTTATAAAGTGGAGGATTCATACAGTTCTGGAGGAGTAAGAATGTAAATGAAAGGCTAGTGGTATGCTAGAAACCATGTGCGGTACCGGCCATTGACTTTTTATGTCAATTGCATGTTACCTTCTGGACAGACTTTAATAAAGAATGTGCATTATCGGGTCAAAAGTCACCCGAATAGGCATATAGGTCACGACACATTGGGGCTGATTTATCAACAGTGGGCAAATTAGCCCATGGGCTGTTACCTATAGCAACCAATCAGTGACTAGGTTTTTAAAGCCAGCTGCAAGAAGAACAATGAATGCAGCAATCTGATTGGTTGCTATAGGTAACAGCCCATGGGCAAATTTGCCCAGTGTTGATAAATCAGTCCCATTGACTGTCCTTGCTAGCATTAGGTTTGCTACGAGGAGAGATAGAACACCCCTAAAGCTCATAAATGAAAATATTTACATGTAAAATAATTACCTTCCATGGTTCCTCTCTACCATCATGCCTGCAATTAGCTTTTTAGGAACTGGACTGGCAAGGGTTTCAGACTGTCCCGTTTTCACAGAGCAGTCCCAATTTTGACAGCTCAGCCTGCAGTCCTGGATTTTTATTAAAATGTTCCAGGTTTCACTTTGATCTCCTGCACTGATGCCAGAAAAATATACTAAGTTTCTGAAAACTTCATCATGGGAAAAAACGTTTTTTTTTTCCCCCAAAACGCATCAGTTTATAATGCTGCTCCAGCAAAATTCTGCACTGAAATCCGTTTCTCAAAAGAGCAAACAGATTTTTTTTTTAATATATTTAATTTTGCAATCTGACATGGGGCTAGACATATTTTCAGTTTCCCAGCTGCCCCCAGTCATGTGACTTGTGCTCTGATAAACTTCAGTCACTCTTTACTGCAAGTTGGAGTGATATCACCCCCCCCCCAGCAGCCTAACAACAGAATGGGAAGGTAACCAGATAACAGCTCCCTATAACATAAAATAACAGCTGCCTGGTAGATCTAAGAACAGCACTAATAGTAAAATCCAGGTCCCTCTGTGACACATTCAGTTACATTGAGTAGGAGAAACAACAGCCTGCAATAAAGCAGTTCCATCCTAAAGTGCTGGCTCTTTCTGAAAGGCAAAATTACATAAGATGGCTGCCTACACACCAATATTACAACTTAAAAAATATATATATACTTCCTGGTTCAGGAATTAAATTTTATATTGTAGAATGAATTATTTGCATATATAATTTAGAAATAAAAACAACATAAAAATCATGACAGAATCTCTTTAATTAAATAAGAGTCTTGACATAGAGCCCAGAATACTCAGTATCTGCACTTAGATACATTTGTAACAATTTAAGATAAGCAAAGATACAATTGGAACTATTTAAGATAAGCAGATCTCTTGGGAGAAATGTGACTTCCAGCTTAAAGAGCTTTGTTAGTAAAACTGTAATAATACATAAAACATGGCCCTAAAACCCTCAGAAATGTGTTCAAACTTTCCGTAACCTGACAAATTCTGTAAAATGGACATGGTATTGAGGGGTGTGTGGCCACGGAATGTGCGTGATCAAAAATTTACCACGCTACATGTAGCAGATCTTTTTGTCTCTATACAGTTTTCAAATTTTGAAAGGTATGGGTCCAGTTGTACCATTAAACTGGTGTAGGAGCAAAAATACACAAAGGGGGTTGTGGGAGCACTCAAAGGTTAAGTCCCAGTCCTTGAATTGGGGTGCTATGTGCAGTGTACTAAAAATAAGCCACTCCTACAATTATAAGCCAACCCCATTGTTATAAGCTCACCCAACACTTCCTGGTTTCAACCACTATAAAGCAAAACCCTTTTGGTATTTATTTCTAATAAACAGTATTTCCTAGTATGCAGGATATACCCTTGCCTATGTATTGTGTGTCATAACCTAGTACAACCCCAGCATTTTCTATTTTACCCCACATATATATCATTCTCTCGCCATTTCTCAATCTGCTATCCTACAGCCTATTATCCCCACTGCTACTATAGGCACCATCTCTCCCTACTAAATCAGCTATCCCACAGTCAAAGTCCCTTCCCAGAGACTATTATCCCACTGTTACTATAGACACCATCTCTCCCTACTATACCTGCTATCCCACAGCCACAGTCCCTTCCCAGAGACTATTATCCCACTGTTACTATAGGCTCCATCTCTCCCTACTATACCTGCTATCACACAGTCACAGTCCCTTCCCAGAGACTATTATCCCCACTGCTACTATAGGCACCATCTCTCCCTACTATACCTGCTATCCCACAGTCACTTCCCAGAGACTATTATCCCCACTGCTACTATAGGCACCATCTCTCCCTACTATACCTGCTATCCCACAGTCACAGTCCTTTCCCAGAGACTATTATCCCACTGTTACTATAGGCACCATCTCTCCCCACTATACCTGCTATCCCACAGTCCCTTCCCAGAGACTATTATTACACTGCTACTATAGGCACCATCTGTCCCTACTATCCCACAGTCCCTTCCCTAAGGTTATGATCCCCTTTGCTACTATAGACACATCTCACCCCTCCCTGAAATAGTGGTTTCAGTCCTGGGCCATACCCCCCCTACATCACACACCCCTAATTTGAACATAAAATTGGCCTTAAATTGGTTATGGTCAATGAACATAACAACTTCCCAGTTGCACCTCCTAATCGGCAGTCTTATTTTACTTATTGTTGGAACTATAATAATGTAGCAGCACACCATACCCACTGAAGCAATTTGCCACCTCCCTAAAGTTTGTCAGCCAAACTTCCAGTTGTATAGCCTAGCCATGTATCACAGATATTAGATTTCCATAACAATTTAACCTCAAAGCAAAACTGTCATTGCAATGCAAGAGAAATACAGCCACTGAAAGAAGGTCCTTTGCTGAAATGTAAAGTCTGAAACATGCTTCTAGAGAGTTCCTGCCTCTCAAGACTTATATCATTGTCTACAGCAATAATGTTTTATGGCTAGTAGCCTTTTGAGAGTCGCAAAGTCCATGTTAGCTTCACTTTTTTTATTAGTCAGCTCTTGAAACATTACAACATAGACTCAAACAAGTGACCTAAGTTAGGTGGACAAAGTTCTACAGATGGCACATTTGCTAGCCTTGCTTTGGGCTTACCCAAAATGCTGTTCTCAGTTTTATGAGAGGCTGTAAGCCTATCATACCTTTTTGTATTGCAATCCCCTATCACAGGCATTTGGTTCATAGCCAGTTCAATGACGCCATAAGGCTAGGACCAGATGAAGCAGAAATCAGGCTGCAGTTGTGTGACCAAAGTCTGAGCATATTGGGTACATGCTGCAGAACTGTGCTTAGTTCAAGGGAATAGTTAAAGACTATGGCCTAATGGGGCAGAGGTTAGCCTGCTGAAATCCACAGACTGATGTCTGCCCCTACTGCAAGCAGAGTCTGCCTTCATTCATGTCTGGAAGGCTTGTTGGCTCCAGCAAAGAGAGAAACAAGAGACTTTGCATTTCACTCCCAAAACCACAAGTATGTTCACACCAGAGCCGTCATAAGGGTTCCAGGACATGAATGAAGGATGATTCTGCTCGCGGTAGGGGCTGAAAGCAACCTCCAGATTTCAATAGGCTGATTTTGGCCCTAGGCTTTAACTATTCCCTTGTATTAAGCACAGTTCTGCAATTTGCTCAGACTTTAATCACACAACTGTGTATATGTCTTTTATGTGGAATGCTTGGAATATAGGATTTTATGTTGAAAAAGGGGTCTGATTTGGTGTATCATACTTGAATTCTCTTAAAAGCATTTCAACAAAAACCCAAACAATTTTGTACTACCTTAGTTACCATCAAGCCCAAGGTACACTTCGAAAAGACACTCATAATAGGTTTCTAGATAAAAGATCCCATATTACTGTGCCAGAATATGTATTTCTTGTACTAAGCAAAACTATGCAGAAATTTGCACATAAAGCAGTCCTCTATTTAACCTGTAAGCACCTTAGTAGATTTCCAGATGGTTAAAGGGATGTAAATCAGACATTAAACAGCAGGGTATACAAAAGCCTCTGCATACAGTTTGTTTAATGACCAGTTCAATGAAATTTATACAAATCCAAAAAAAAAAAAAACTTGACAATTCTTTATTATGATAAACATTAATAAAAGAAAACAGTACTACTAGAAACTCATGCGTCTTCCAGTAGATCCCAGGACACACATGGAGAACAGTTCATAGAAAAAAAAAAAAAAAAGATGGCAGGACCAAAGTGCTTTAAATAACTAGGGAGCTTATATGTGCAGTCACATGTGGAGTCAGAGTGAAGGGAACCAACAAATCCAGGGAAAGAACAGTTCGCAGTAGGACATTCAACCTAGAACAAGAGTGGACCTTCCCCCAGGAGGGTTTCTTCTGCTCGGGGCTGCTGCAGGTTGTGCTGGCTGTGCAGATTCTCCAGCTACTTGAGATTGTTCCTTTCCAGATTCAGTTTCTGCTTAGTGCAAAAATTAATTTGAGTGTGTCTAAGTAAAAAAAACGGCATTTGAGTGCAGAGAGATTATGCTGTGATATAGGATTCCCAATATGCTGCAACCTTTTTATGTTGAAGAATGCCGGGAATTTATTACAGCAACATCTGGGGACTGCACTACCACATGTAGAATTTAGAGAAACCTGGCAAATACCATGCAGGAAGAGGGTATGGAAGAACGCACAATACTATGGTGGAGACAGAACAAAGGAAAATTATCGCTTGGAGGGTAGTAGATGTGTAGGGAAAATATGCATATTTGTACTTACCTAGCATTGCAGTTTCATCCTGCAAGGCAAACAAACAAAAATTGTTAAGATATAAAAGAGATGGCAGTACGGTCATATACTGATATCAAGAACAAGCTACATAAGTTTGCATTTCCTTTTTTTTTTTTTTTTAAATCAAGATGGAGTTATGGAAGAATGGTGCCTTTGTATTCTTTTTTATCACATGGGAACTTTGTCCTGGCTCTTTATTTTAATACTATTGTATAACACTGGACATAAAGAAAACATGCCAGTACAGAGCAAATAGAATAAACAGTTTTCACAACAATTGCCATCCGTATCATCTGCCTTGTTCACTTATTGGCTTTGCAACATGTGAACAGACGTGTTGTATGTATTGTGGGCTGTTAAAAAGGGGGTTGCTAGCATAGCACCTGTCCAATCAAAGGTGGCAGGCAGCAGTTGTGGGGAAAAAAAAAAGTGGAGATAGATAAGATAAGATAGATATATATGCTACCTTTATTTAAAGTCCCTGTTTTACCATTAGAGGTAAAAGACTGAACCTTATAGTAGCCTGCAGCACTGTAAATATCTGACCTACTGCAAGTATGTTTGTAGAGTTATATTTTGGGCTCTCTTGCTTTAATCTTCCCCTGAAGATAGCACCATGAAATCTAGCAAAGTACCCCACAACAGGACTCTAGAAGTAGTAGTACCACTACAAATAGTGCATTACTACAGTAGGAATTCCTGCAGTTTACACTACATACAACAGATACTGAAATGTATCAATATAAAATCATTCATACAGCCGCAGCAGTTCTCTGCATCCACTATATCAAGTTAAAACATGCTGGGATTAGTAGTTCAGCAACATGTGGGGACCCAAATGTTAAGAAACCAGACTTGGAGCAAAGCCCAGTTTCTTAATTGCAGGCTGAAGGATAAGATTACAGACATGCAACAGGAACAATGACGCTATTCCCCTGAACTTTGGGCTACGAGTGTCAGCAAGCTCTTCCCAGAAAATCTGAGCAATATCCAGATCACAGGCAGGGACACTCCCTTTAGGAACATCAGCTGCACTTCCTCATTCTCATGGCATTCTGAGAAACAGCTGCGTGGAAAGCCAGATTAGAGGCCCTCTGTATACCAAATAAAGGAACAGTAACACCAAAAAATAAGTGTTTAAAGTAATCAAAATATAGTGTACAGTAGCACTGCACTGGTAAAATTGGTGCGTTTGATTCAGAATCAACTACATTTTATATAAACAAGCTGCTGTGTAGCCATTTAAAGCTGTACAAGGAGGAAAGGCATAAGATACGCTTTGTAATAGTTTTCTTCATAATGTATCCGATGCGTCTCCAGTGACAGAATGGCTGCACCCATGGCTACACAGCAGCTTGTTTATATAAACTATTGTAGGATTTTTGCAGTTTTACTAGTGCAGCACAACAGTACATTATATTTTCATTACTAATAAACACTCATTTTGTGGTGTTACTGTTCCTTTAACCATTTCTGTGCATGCAGGGACCACAACACCCTACTATTCATGCTTACTGACAAACCGTATCCATGTGTGACATCCAAGGATAAACAAAATCCAGATTCTGATTTTTATGTTCAAATTTAAAGAACCTCAAACAAAACATCCCTCCCATCAGTACTAGGAACATTTGTTCAGCCCTAGCACAAACTAACTTGTGCCTGCAAAGTAAAGGTGAATTCTCCATTTTACTGTGTGCTTAACATACTGAAGTGAATTTGGGGTTGCTTGTCATTTGACTGAATCAGATGTCAAATATAGAGCAAAAGAAAAAAAAAAAAAAAAAAAAAAAAAAAGGTTTATGTCACTTACAGCATCGCTGCAGTCTCACCCCATTACAAAAACCCAGGCAAGCAGCATAGGAAACTCAGCTAGGTCATGCCAAGTTTAAAAAAAAATAAAAAAAGATGAATTATATGAAAGCACTTACCATGTTACCACTGGCATTGCTACAGTCCTCTGATTGACATGTCCTCTCTGCTGCAGAATCAAAGTCGCCACATGCATCGGGAGTACCTATGGGGGAAATTAAAGCAACATGAATGCAGATTTCTTCTCTCATATTAAATACACTAAACACAGAAGTGATTTTGTAGAGTAAACCTTAGGGCGATCTAAAAAGGCTTGTACTGCACCACTACCTGGAAAGAGTGAAACCAAAATAAAAATATGGAATCAGTTATCTGGAAGCTAGTTATTCAACATTACCAAGAGGCAGTTTCCTATAGAAATAATAATATGATCCAAACCAAGATATAATTGACCCTTATTGGAGGTAATACCAGCCTATTGGTTTTATTTAATGTTTATATCATTTTGTAGTAGACTTAAGGTATGAAGACCCAAATTAATTTAGTAATCAGGAAAGGCCCAAGCATTCTGATAACAGATCCCATACCTGTACCTTAAATAGCTTTTTTCACCTTGCATAAAAATGAGTTGGTCAAAAAAAAGGAATCAATTAAGTGGTCAAAAAAAAGGAATCAATTAAGTGGTTACATACAATGTCTTATAATGAAGGTGGAAAATGCCCAATAAGCCAGACATAAATAAGAGCAGTCACCTGTCTCCTGTGCTTGTTTGGTGGATGCTGGTTCATCTTCTACAGCCCCAAATATGTTGGAAGCCATCTTGTGCTTCCTTGCAGGCTGCTGTGTCTGAGCCTCGCCGACCCCAAAAGAGATGTTTGACCCTCCACCTGGAGGCAACAGGACCCTGCAGAGAAAAGGCGAAGAGTCATAAGTCAAGATATACATTTCCTTGATGCCTATATCCCAGTTCCTAAGAAGCGTTGAACCCCATCTGTTGCAGGGATTCCCCACGCTATCCACCCCATATCAAACTAGCATTAAACAGAACACCCTATCCAGGTTAAAGGCCTAAAATCGGAATTGTATTCACACAGCACAGTGCTGCTACACAGCTCCCTGCTGTCCTCATTTAATCCCTAGCACAACTTTCATCCATTCTGGACATAGGTTATGCACTACCCTCAGTGTCAGGGTAACAGTGCTTACCTACGCCCCTAGCATGCAAATTACATCTGAAAGACTAGGTGTATTGCTGTATGGTGGTCTGCTGGACCTAGGAACACTGTCAGAAGACAATTAGTTTCTATTTGAGAAGTTATTATATTATTAACATTTATTTATATAGCGCCAGCATATTTTGCAGCACTGTAAAGTAAATGTGTTTATGCAACTACATCACATTTATTACATACATATAGAACAAATGGAGTTACATACATCACAACCAGTACAAAAGGTGAGAAAGGCCCTGTGCAAAGGAGCTTACAATCTAAAGGGAGGGGAATAAGAGACAAGGAGTGGGCAAAAATCAGAATTAAGTGAGTGAGAGGTGTGGTACTGTATTTGGTGAGGGTAGTCTTCTCTAAAGAAGCTATAATTATGGCTCTGCCAGGCAGCAAGTTATATATGTCAAGCTCGCCTAAAGCAGAATGTCATTAAATATAATCCAAACCCAACACGTTTAAACATAAACCCAGACTAACACTTTCAGGTCACAGACTGCTTGTGGTTAAACTGTAGCAGCTCAGCCAGTTCCGCTGGTAGATTAATCCTCCAATGTTCAAATCATGAATAAAATGCAGAGATGTTTGCTAAAAAAGCAACCTAGAGGTGGGGCAGGATCTATGCCGCTGGCAGTAGATGTCTGCGGAGCCTTCACCCCGCACATGTGACCCATGTAACGCACATGAACCCAGGCAGAGCCTGTCCTTTGTTCCACTCACACCCAGAGGAAGAAGCAGCTGATGAGCCTCGCCCTGCACCCTGGGAAGCACAAAGCAGGGAGGTCTGTTGCCTAGTAATCCTTCAGCTTTGTAGGGATAGGCCACCCCCTTTAAAAGCAGAGACCCCACCCAACATGGAATTCCCATAAGCAGCATGGGATACAGAAAGCAGAGCACAGAGATCCCCACTTCATGGGGGGGGGAAATATATATACATGTTGCAGATTTTAAGCTCTGCAAAGTGACAATATAAAAATGACAATGGCAGCTTTTTGAATGGGTGTGGCATGGTCAGACCCATAATCACCAGGGCCTGACCCCTACACACTGCATCTTAACCCTTCTAGTCTGCACTGCTAGGGAATGAATACACAATGGAATAACAGCCTATATTCTGCACTGCTGGTTCTGCCTCCTGAAAGTTCTTAGTAAAAGGCAGCCGACAGAGGCGTGGGGGAAGCTATTCTGCTACACTGTTTGAAGAATAGAACAGGAATAACCATTACTAGGCAGAAAGCAGCTTTACCCCCCAAACATACAAAAAGATGGCCCAGTCATTTCCTTGATGACGTCATACCGAGCCCAGACAGATGTCAGAGCAAGAACTACGAATCCTGTGACAGGAGTCTGCCATGGAAACTGGACAGCCGCATGTGCAGTCGAATAAAAGAATAGGCACGTCAGACGCCACCTTTTCTCTCACGATAATTATCTCCTATCGGAACACACAGACAGAACGAGCAAACTGACAAATATAACTCCACGCAGTCACCGTGCAGACAAGGCCTCAAGCAATACAGTACCTGGAGCTACTCCGAGAACTAGGTTCCAGACCGCTGAACATAGATGTGGTTGTCATGACTGCGACTAGAAGAGACTGTCTCCTCCTCGATCGGCTTCCAGAGCTTATATAGCTGCGTCCACGCCCCTGTTATTCCCTTATTGGCTTCTTCGAACCGCTACCCGCAGCCTGAATGGTTGTTGCCGAAATGCGGTAGTAGCTATTGGTTTCTGTTGCTGTCAATCATGATTCGCCGGGGCGCCATTGCATGTGGTGGTTAAAAAAAAAATTGTGACGCTGCTTCTGCCGCTTGGACAGCCAATGAAAACGGTAATACAAATGCGTGCCGGGTGGTTTTGTCGAGCCCTGATTGGATAGGACGAATATCTGTTAAATGTGAAGGGATTCTTTTGTGAGAAGCTATACAGAGGGCAGGGCTTGGTCACTTGATAGACAAATGATTCATCAAATGAGCATTGGGGGCGCAGTGCCGCTACTGTGACGTAAGGAGAGTGACAGAAATGCTGTGTTTGCACCTTTTTTTTTTTTTATATTGTGGGGTCAGTAAGTAAATAGGCTCCATGGTGATTATTAATTTATGAGCCAATCTGCAGCCCCGGCTAAATTGTCAGCCATAATCACAGTTATTTGTACATTACCTGTAGATTAGAGTAGGTAGTATGTCTACAAGAAGAAGTTGGATTTAGCTAGAAATTTCATATAAAAATTAGTATTTTGGGCTAGGTGTAGTGTCAGAGAATTGTTGTTTTCCAAAAAATCATATATTTCAGGTTAGAGTCCTGCAGCGGGTCTGGTACCTGTGGCATACCTCCAAACATTTTGGAAGTAAAAAGAGGGACAAAAAATTTTTTTCCGCATGTAACACAGCAATTTTTGACCACACCCTTTCTGTGGCCACACCCCCTAATTACCATGTTTGTTTTACAAAATTTGGCAGGTTATGAAAGTTTGAAAATATTTCTCCTTATCTAAACTGTGTTTTTGTGTCTCAAAATTGTTACAAAGTATCTTATTTGCACCTGTTAGCTGTTCTGGGCTCTCTGCTAAAAGCCAATTAAGTGAGAAACTTTTCTTTTTCTGGCTGTTCAGTGCAGAGAAAAGAGGGACTTTCCAGTACAAATGAGGGACTGCGGGTTGAGCTGTCAAAAGAGGGACTGTCCCTCCGAAAAAGGGACAGTTGGGAGGTATTCCTGTGGTACCCTGGGGGTGGCAGATAGAGTTGCCACTTTTTCTTGCCGGCCTTCCTATATATTTATCTTTTCTCCCTATTAATTACATTGGGATCAACAATCATCTTTACCGGCCAATAAAATACCGGCCAGGTGGCAACCCTAGTTGCAGGTAGAAATTTCGGGAGCGGGTATAGACGCGGGTCAGCGGTTCTCCGGGTTTGCAGGTGAGGTCACGGGCCTTCTCAATAGCGAGTTTTACTCCTTTTTTTCTGATCATGCCTACTTCTAATGATGTCACTTCCGGTTTACAATGACAGCACTTCCTGTTTCTTGATAGTTAGCGGGTCGCGGATCAGGTACTTGAGGGTCCGGTTGGGTAGCGGGTCCAAGCGGGTAAATATGCGGGTCGCGTTTAATAAATTGGTTCTGCGCAGGACCCTATTTCAGGTAGGGTTGCCACCTGGCGTGGCCGGCTTGATCCCAATGTTATTAAAGGGGTGGTTCACCTTTAAAGTAATAGAACGACTAATTCTAAGCAACTTTTCAATTGGTTTGCATTATTTATTTTTTATAGTTATTTGTCTTTTTCTTCTGACTCTTTGCAGCTTTCAAATGGGCGTTGTGTCCCCTTCTAAAAAAGCAAATGCTCTGTAAGACTACACATGTATTGTTATTGCTACTTTTTATTACTGATCCTTCTATTCAGGCCCTCTACTATTCATATTCCAGTCTCTTATTTAAATCAATGCATGGTTTCTAGGGAAATTTGGGCCCTAGTTACCAGATTAAAATGCAAATTGAAGAGCTGCTGAATAAAAAGCTAAATATCTCAAAAAACTTCAATAATAAAAAAGGAAAACAAATTGCAAATTTTCTCAGAATATCACTCTCTACATCATACTAAAAGTTATCTCAAAGGTGAACAACCCCTTTAATAGGGAAAAATTATAAATATATAGGAAGACAGGTATTTTTTTCCGGAAAAAGTGGCAACCCTAATTTCGGTGGGGCCATTTTCCATGTGATTCTGCATTGAAAATGCCGAAATATCTTCAGAAGCAGCCAGTGTCAAGAAAAGCAGCAGCATGATTGGGGCATAAGTGAAGAATAAATGGGAATGACCAAGAGGCACCCAGAAAAGGCATCCCAGTTATTCAGAAAGATTTCACGAGATCAGAAGCTGCAAATGTTCTTGATGTAGTTCCCCGAAAATATCAGCAGTTGGACATATTGCAGTGCTTTGTGATATCACAGATGTGACGTATTAGCTGAAACAGTGGTCCAACTAGGGGACCATGGTTCATATCTGGACCTGGAACCCCACCACCAACCAAAGATGTGCCACTGGCTTTTGCTTATATATGGGCCTAGGTGTGCACACACAGTGACTGAAGGGTGCAGTTGCACCTGCTGCTCCCCCTGTTTTTACATCACTGGATCTAAAGCCATGGCTTACTGGAAGCAGAGCAAATGTTACACATTTTCATATGTTTTGGGTTCAAAACCTCATTTTATTACTATCCATGCCACTGGCATATTTACACTGCTCTCTACAGAGCGTATCATCATTCATATCAGCCTGTTTTCCGAGTGTGGGAGAAAACCTATGCAGAGATTATGAGAATACACATTTTTTGCAGATAGTACCCAAGCCAGAACCAGGGCCCCAGCACTGCAAAACAGACATGCTGCTATCCACTGATCCATCATACAAACGTGGCCCTTTTTACATAAAAAGACCTAGCAGGGTTTCCCTCACCAGAGGTGCAGGCTTATAGACCCCACACTGTGGTTGCAGGAAAAGCAACCATATTTTCCCCCAAAAATGCCCCGATTGACAATCAAACATATTTATGTCCCAGCGCTCTTCTCCCCAAGCCTTGATACAAAACTGACATCTGTGCTATGAGCTCTATGCATATAGTGGCCAATTATTGCCCATAACATGCTCAAGGTCTAGTTTATATTAAAATGGTTGTTCACCTTTAAATTACCTTTCAGTATGGTGTAGAGAGGGATATTCTGAGACAATATGCAATAGGTTTTAATATTTATTTATTTACGGGTTTAACTTTTTATTAAGTAGCTCTCAAGGGCCAGTATAAAAAAAAGTAACAATAAATGTGTAGCTTTACAGACCAATTGTTTTTAGATGGAGTCAATGAAAAGCCAGAAGAAAAAGCAAATAATTCAAAACTATAAAAAAAGAAAAAAAATTTAGTCCAATTGAAACGTTGCTCCGAATTAGCCATTTTATGACATACTTAAAGTTAACTTAAAGGTGGACCACCCCTTTAATACAGCGATGTTGCACACAGACCGCTATGGAGCCTTGAACATACTGGAGGCCATTAAAAGTTCTTTGAAAGCCAAATCCAGCCCCTGGACCCTTCCATAGGACAGCCTTTATGTAATCAAAACAAGTACAGGCAGATTTATTTAGGGTCAAAACTCTCAAATTCAAATTGTGAATTATCCAAACTCGATTCGAGTTTTATTTCAAATTTAGAGATTTATCATACTCTGGCCCTTTAAGAACTCAAATTTGATTCACCACCTTAAACCCGCTGTATAAGTCAGTGGGAGAGGTCCAGGGTTCAATTTGGTGATGTTTGCAGCCTTCCTGACATACGAGTTTTTAGAGAAAAAAAACTTGAACAGAGTATTTTACATTCGATTCGAGTTTTTTTTCTAATTTGAATCAAGTTTTCGGGTAGATTCAATTCGTCCGAGCTGAGAAATTAGATTTTATTCATAAATTTCGATTGGTCGAATTTTGAGTTTTTGGGAGTTTTAAAAAACTCACATGAATTCGAAATTCGACACTTGATAAATGTGCCTCGTAATGTCATTTTTGAGGATGAGTGGACCAGGGACAGTTTGTGGTCTAATCATTATTCCATATTGTAGCAGATGCCAGGCAACAGGTGTAGACTGTATAAGGCTAACAGCTGCGCTTATAATATTCCAGTTATATGGGTGTGAGCAACAGTCTTTTATATTGTGCCATGGAGACATCTTCCTGTAACAGCAGCTGGTCACCCCTGCAAGTAACCTTATCTACAGAGGGCGTTTCAGTAAAATCCCCATCAGAATGAAAGTATTGCTGCAGTTCAGCCTGTCAAATTATAAATAGAGGCTCTGTGACAAATTTCTCAACAGCTTGGATGCCCCCATGGGTTGCAAATTGGTGAATCACTTGGATTTCGTGACTGCAAACAGTACTTGGTTCGCCACTGAGGTTTAGTTGAAGTACATCTGAATTCCATGAATGAGGGGGGGAATTTCAATGACTGGCTATATTTTAAGCTAAACCTATCATTTATTTATAACAAAACTAATTCATAGTGGCCTTTTAAGCCAATGGCCGGCACAGCAGGTTCTGTATGATGCCTCCACCACCCCAAAAGGTTACACGTCACACTTATTTTTTTTGCGGGGGGGAACAACTTACTTTCCATAATAGTGTTGTGACATAAATCCCAAGGTAGAGTCCTGCGCAGAACCAATTTCTAAGACCCGGACCTGCATATTTACCCACTTTGATCCGATACCTGACCCGCAACTGCCTTATCTGCAACGCTCCAACCACCATCAAACAGGAAGTGATGCTGCTGCAAACCCGAACTTGACATCATCAAAAGTGGGTGGGGGCAGAAACAAGTTTTGTAAAACTTTAAAAGGAGTAAAATACAGACAATATTACATAAGATAAGAAATTTAGATGAGACCCGCATCTATACCTGCACCTGAAAATCCTCCACTCATTTCGCAGTGTGCCCGCTTTTTTTGCAGGTAACCCGCGGGTATGCGACTCGCTACAGGACTCTATCACAAGGGGAGAAAAAGAAACAGAACATAGCTTTATTTTAAACAAGATTTATTTAAACAACGAGATGTCAGACTTGAACGGGAAAAACTACCTAAAATGTGTATTTTTTCTTTTTAAAGCTTTCCTATTATTTCACCCGGCTACATGTAACAGCTACATACAAAAAGTTATAAAATCGTTTTCATTTGAATTTAAAGAAAAAAAAAAAAAAAAAATGAAGGGGAAGAAGAAAAAAAAAATAATTTCCCAATTGAGAGATGAGGTTAACTCCCTTCAGTTAATATTAACCAATTAACAGCCAGCTGCTGATAATCAAGACTATCGCCAAGAGAAACTACAATAGACACGGTATCGGCAGTTAAATGGTATGTGGAAAAAAACAAGATGCGAAAACAAAAATAATTTACTGGAATAAAAGTCAAGAAAGCATATCGAAACTGCAGGGAGGTGGGAGAGACTGTGCAACCACCATCTCAATATTGTCTTGGTCCAAAAAGTACTATCACTGATAATGGAAACTGTCAAAAGAGAGAACAAAAGTAACCCCTAGAATAACAAACACACATCCACCCAATATATAAGTACAGTAAAGGAGGAAGAGGGATGGAGGTGAATGCAGTCAGGATGTGTGACCCAGGAGGCAGCGGGTGAGAGGCTGGGGAACAGCAGAGACTAAGGTCTTAGAAGGATCCACCCGTCTGCTGCTGGAAAACATCAATTGTATCTTCGTCCTCCATCTCCAACTAAAAAAAAAAAAAAGCATCCAGTTAAAGCACTTACGTTGCAGAGTTATGGAATGGCACACAGAGGGGCTATATTATGTGTAAATCTTGGCTGAGAATTGTTGCATAAGCTTCCACAGAAATAGCTTGTTGTTCCACCTCCATACATAGGTACAGAGGATTGTAGGAGGACTGTTAGCAACAAAGTAAATCCCAAGAGTAACTTAGCCAAAAGAACTGTTCAGCTTCAGTACAAAAACACAGAAACAAGATTTAAAGGGTTCTTCACCTTCCAAACACTTTTTCCAATTCAGTTTTTTTAGATTACTCCTCAAAAATAAAGACTTTTTTATTACTTTTCATTATTTATTTTTTACCGTTTTTCCAAAATCTACTTTTAAAGGGGATGACAAGTCAAAAAATGTAATTCCTTTTATTGGTCCACTGTCTAATAAACCTATCGTCAATATTCTGTACTTTTTTCATAAAAATCATGATTTTCTGCACTCCAGCTCCCCCTTCTCTCTATGCGCATGGACTTCAGCCTGCATGAATTCCTCAACACGTCAGGCGGGCCCGCGGCTGCTTTACTTAGAGATTCATTAAATTTATCTTTTCATTCCTATAGCCTACCTACCTCCATGACAACGCCACACGCTTTCCCTGACACTACAGAACTCGGAAGAGGGGGGATTGTTTTGAAGTAAAGCAGCCGCGGGCCGGCCCATGTTGAGGAATTCATGCTGAAGTCCGTGTGCATAGAGAGAAGGGGGAGCTGGAACGCGAAAATCATGATTTTTATGAAAAAGGTACAGAATATTTTATTGAAGAATATTGAAGATAGGTTTATTTTATTTATTTTTTTTAAAGGTTAATTTTTATTGAATTTTCAACAAAACAAAAAACAGAAAGAAGTAGAGCCAGATAGAAAAGAAAGAAAGAAGAGAAGAGAGGGGGGAAGAGGAGTAGCTGAAAAAGTGATCAGCGGGCAGTCGAGGTGGCTGGCGACTCAAGCCAGGGGTTCCAAATATTCTCAAATTTCTTAGGGCATCCTCGTGCTAAGTAAGTGAGTTTGTACAGTTCCAATTGCGAATTAACCAATCCAATCCATCTATTCAGAGTCGGTGGCGATGGGCCCATCCAGTGCAGGGCAACTACTTTTTTTGCGTAGAAGAAAAGCAACCGTATTAAACACCTAGTATGTACTCTAGGTACCACGGAGTCAAGGAGACCCAGAAGACAGGTAGCAGGATTAAGTATCTGGGGAAGTTCCAGTTCGGTGGCCATGAAGTTCACAATAGCCCTCCAAAATCTGAGTATCACCGGGCAATCCCACATCAAATGTATAAAATTAGCGACAGGAGCACCACACCTGGGGCAGCTTGGTGAGGCTACTCTTCCCATTGTAAATAGTTTCTGAGGGGTGAGGTATGTTTGATGTATAATCCTAAACTGTATAAGCCTGTCTCTCATGCTCACCAACGGGATATATAAATTGTCTATGATTTCTTCCCAATCATCTGGGTCAATACGAACCCCACTGCTCTCCCACTTATATTTTACCCTGGGATCATATCTATTGGAAATCAAGTGCTTATATGTATTGGATAGGAGCTTGACCTTGGTGGGCTGAGATATCAATTCCTCTATCCCTGTGCAGTGTAAGCGCAGAGGAGGGGTTGGGAATTGCGCTGAGCAAAGATGGCTAATCTGGTTGTATCGAAATTCAGACAAGTCAGGCAGAGAGAGGAGCTGGCGTAGTTTAGGAAGTGTGTGAAAAGTCCCATCCGTGTATACTTGTGACAGCCGCTTCAGACCAAATTCAGTCCACGTTTCCACCTCTGAGAAGGCGGCTAGGTGTGAATAGTTACTATTACCCCATAGAGGGGAATCTGGAGATAGAGTGACATCAGCTTTTGTGAACTGTACAATTGCATCCCAGGCTCTCTTAGTGGCATCCATTACAGGTAATAAAGGGCCAAGATCTTTTCGAGTTCTATATAAAGCATTGTGCAGGCTTTACACAGAGGTAAAATACAGTGCCTCAATTATGGATGCCTGGTTATCAGCGTCAAACACTTTCCAACCGGCTGCATGCGAGGCCTGGGAGGCAAGATAGTACAGCTCATAGTTGGGAGAGGTCAGTCCTAGCTGGTCTTGTGGAGCATTGAGGGTAGCTCTAGACAGTGTGGGCGTTTTGTTCCCCCAAATAAATTCAGATTGCGTTCGATCAATATCAAGTAAAGCTTTCTTGGGTATGTGGCAGGGGGTATTACTCAGTATATAAAGAAATTTAGGAAGATAAATCATTTTGCATATATTAATTCTGCCAAGTAGCGTGAGAGGGAGTTTGGTCCAGTGTGCAAGTGTGTCTTTAAAGTGACGTTGTAAGGGATATAAGTTATGCTGCAAAAACAACATCGGATCTTTATGCACCGTTATCCCTATGTACTTAAAATTATCCGTCACTTGAAGGTTACAGTCTGGGGCCATCTCTATCGGGAGTTGTCCGTCAAGGGGGAATAATATAGACTTGTCCCAGTTAATTTGGAGACCTGAGAACGAACCAAATTTTTTGACAATCCCAAGCACAGAGGCGAGTGAGTCATGTGGGTCTGCTAAGTATAGGAGCGTATCGTCCGCATATAATGAGATCTTCTCTTCAATTGATTTGTAGATGAATCCCCGCACCCTCTGAGATTGCCTAATTGCTATGGCCATGAGTTCAATTGCCAACGCAAATATGAGCGGGGAGAGGGGGACACCCTTGACGGGTACCTCTTGTAAGGCGAAATGGTACAGAAGTAATGCCATTAACCCTGATGGATGCCTTCGGTTCACTGTACATCAGCTTAAGCCATTTTATGAAGGAAGGGCCAAATTATTTTTAGACAGTGGACACCTTAAAGAAATGTAATTTTTTGACTTTACATCCCCTTTAAAGATGAATGTTCATGTCTGGCAGCTCAGTAATTCAGGTGCAGACTCTAAAATGTTACAAGTTTACAACATTTAGTTGATACATTTCTCAGCAGCATCTCTAGAGTATTATCAACTATTGTATCAATTCTAATAACTGCCTGTAATGAAACTCAGAGATTCCACTTAGCAGGGACAAAGATAAGAAATGTATCAGCTAAATGTATCCATTTAGAAGTTTACAGGGTCAGCGACCCCCCCCCTCCCATGGCTGCTTCAGAAGGTGAAAAATGCCACTTTACATTTCAATATTAGAAACATGGTGACACATAGAAAGTCATTGGAAAAAGTCTTTATTTCTGATGAGATCTATCTGAAAACAACTAGTTTGAAGGTGAACCACCCATTTAAATAAACAAGAATGCTTGATTATTCCCCACCAGGAAAATATTGACTATTTTTCTGAAAGTTATACTTCATTATTGCTCTTGCAGATGGGGAGTATTCACGGATACTCTAGAAAAATGTTATTTACACACACACTCTCTCTCTCTCTGAGCCTCTAGTACAGCGTTTCCCAAAATATAGGGACCCAATTTGGGGGAATGCCTATTTGCTCACCTACATACACGAGACTCCTGCTTTAAATGTCAATAAGGATAAAACTATAGCTAAAGGACAATGATTTGCCTATGTTTTTCTATATATTTAACCATGTTATATGCAAAGGGAGATCACGACCATAGACCTGCAGTCTGACAAGTGCAACACAACAGCCTTATTAAAATTTGTGCCAACTGAACCTGTTTATTAAAAAAAAAAAAAAAAAAGGATAGCAGTTATATAATGACAGTGAGCCGTGAATTAAAAGATTGTTCAGCTTTAAAATAAGTTTTATTATGATACAAATTGATATTTTGAGACAATTTGCAAATGATGTTAATTTTGTGTGTTTTATATGTTAAGCTTTTTATGCAGCAGCTCTCCAGTTTGAAATTTCAGTAATCTGGTTGCTAGGGTCCAAAATTCCATAGCAACCATATATTGATTTGAATAAGAGACTGGAATAGGAGAAGGCTTGAAAAGAATAATGAGCAATTATAATAAATGTGTAGCCTTACAGAGCATTTCTTTTTAAGACGGGGTCAGTGGCCCCCATTTCAAAGCTGGAAAGAGTCAGAAGTTGGCAAATAAAAATCAATCTATGAAAAGTTGCTTAGAACTGACCATTCTATAGTAAAGTAAACATTAACTTTAAAGTGAACCACCCCTTTAAAGATAGATAGATCTTTCACAGCAGGAAACCTGCAGTAGTAGAAAAACAAAACCTTTAAGGTTTAAATCGGGGGCCTTTAAAATGATAATAAATTATCAAACCACTAGGCAGGACAGGGCCTTGGGATGATCCATGAAAGGAAGGGGGGGGTATATACCCAAAGAGAAATGCTGGTCTGGACTGAAATTGAAAATATGGCATTTCAAGTAAACTGAGGTCACAAGTCCCCCAACAGCCCAATAAATAGTGACTATATATGGCATTTTACAGCAGCCCCTCTGCCATTAGCCAGAATCCACAGACTGCCAGTCCATGCCTGGATAAATATACACTGTGAGGAGAGTTATACATGTAGCATAAGAAAATGATCTCAATGTATATACACAGCCCTCAAATCCACTTGACCAACATTAACAGGCAGATTACCTACATCAGACTCTGCACTTTAGACATTCTTTGGAAAGGTGGAGCACTTTTATTAAGCTGCCACAGACCAAGTTTACTCTATATGCTGTTTTTTTTCAGATTAGCACAAAGATCGAGAACTTGAATGGCCATAATCCAGCAATATTTACAGCAATATTAACCCCATGCTTCTTGTCCTGTCTACAGACAAAAAAAAAAATACAAAGAAACCCAGGAAAGCCTAATTCAATGGGTGGTATCAATGTGTTAGTCGCCTCCCACTTTTTTTGCATATATTTTATTTTGCAATGGAAAAAATGATTAGTTGCTAGGGGCTATCATAGCAAAACATTTAATAGTTACACAGAAAGCTGAAATTCATGTCAGGATACGAATTTCTCTCTCTCATACACTTTAACAGAGGTTTTACTTGTTACAGAGGATGCTTATATAAGTCCCCCAATTAAACCTTGTGCAAGTTAAAGGAACAGTAACAACAAAAAATTAAAGTGGTTTAAGTAATACAGATATAATGCAGTGTTGCCCTGCACTGGTAAATTTGTTGTGTTTGCTTTAGAAACACTACTGTTGTTTATATAAATAAGCTGCTGTGTAGCCATGGAGGCAGCCATTGAAAGGAGTAGTATAGCCTTTTATTTAATTGTCACCATTGCTACACAGCAGCTTGTTGATATGAACTATAGAAGTGTTTTAACAGTGCAAGTCAGCAGTACTTGATTTTTTTTTTTAAATTGCAAGTTTATTGTGCAACAGCAAGGATCAATACGTACACATAAGCTTGTCAGTACTTTAAAAACTTACATTTTTTGGTTTTACTGTTCCTTTCAGGCTCACTTTTGTTCTAAACAGGATAAACTCATACTGCATGAGAGGGAGTATACTTGGGAAATCATCCAGAAACCCTATGCAATATGCAGAGGTGTTAGGGTTTCAGTTTTTATGAACATAAAATAAAGAGAGCCAGGCGTTACTCCTATCAGCAATGAAGATGGATTTGAGATCAGAAGTTATTCATCCAAAAGAAAAAAAATATCTATAACCAATTTTACTTTAAAAAAGGGGGAAATATAATATACATACTTGTAACACTTCTTTATGCACAAATAGCTACTCAATTGTCCACAGATCAGACAACTGATGCAAGGTACAATGATTTACATCTTGCAGAAGCAACGTTTTGAATATGTATTTGCAATGTAATATCTTTAGCTGCCACATTTAGGTGGTAGTACCAACCACTGTCACTGTAAACGCTAATCTCACCTGTGCGGGCGTATCTGTTTCATTGATTGGCTGCCCATCAAACCGGAATCTAATCTGTCTCATTGACAAACCCTGGAAGGGAAAACATATGATATACTGAATAGTTATGTAAAGTCCTACATTTACCCCACTCTGGGTCAAAAAAGAAAAACATTTCTATTGTATGCATTTAGGATCAGTAACTTAAAAAAAAAAAAAAAAAAAAGTGTTTGTATACTACGAAAAAAAAAAACCCCCAACACATATTTAACTTTAAAATTGCAAAGTCTTTATTAAGAAATAACAACTGAAACTCCACTTGCGCTACTCTTCAGAAAAGGTGATCGGGTGATCCATCGTGCAGCGCCAGGGAGGAGAAATTGTGCACTGCACGGTGGATCGTCGCCCTGTAGCCTTTTCTGAAGAGGAACGCAAGCAGAGTTTCAGTAAGTTATGTCTTAATAAAGACTTTGCGATTTTAAAGTTTAATATGTGTTGGTGTTTTTTTTTCCGCAGTATACAAATGGATTTTTTTAAACATTTTTTGATGTTACTGGTCCTTTAAAGGGATAGTGTCATGGGAAAACATGTTTTTTTAAAAATGAATCAGTTAAAAGTGCTGCTCCAGCAGAATTCTGCGCTGAAATCTATTTCTCAAAAGAGCACACAGATTTTTTTTATATTCAATTTTGAAATCTGACATGGGGCTAGACATATTGTCAATTTCCCAGCTGCCCCAAGTCATGTGACTTGTGCTCTGATAAACTTCAACCGCTCTTTACTGCTGTACTGAAAGTTGGAGTGACATCACCGCCCCCCCAGCAGCCTAAAAACAGAACAATGGGAAGGTAACGAGATGGCAGCTGATCTAAGAATAGCACTTAATAGTAAAAGCCAAGTCCCACTGAGACTGATTCAGTTACATTAAGCAAGAGAAATAACAGCCTGCCAGAAAGTAGTTCCATCCTAAAGTGCAGGCACAAGTCACGACTGGGGCAGCTGGGAAACTGACAAAATTCTGCTGCAGCACTATTAACTGTGTTTTGAAAAAAACATGTTTTTCCATGACAGTAGCCCTTTAAGCCGTTTCCTATGCACAAACTAGTTGCCAGTAAACACAGATTGTCATTTTGTTGGGCAGTTTTAACTTTTCTAGGGTAATACACAGTAGTTCTATAAAGAAGGTTGAAGATATGATCTGATTACCTGACGCTCACAATATGCCTTCATCAGTTTGCTAAGCGGTGTTTGTCGCTTGATCTTGAACTGCACCACAGAGCCGTCCTGGCCGGCCACTTTTAGGTTGATGTGATCGTTGTTCTCAGTCTTAACTCCTTCCTAAAAGAAGTATAAGGTCTATGAAATGGCATCATGGCACAGAAATACTGCAAAAACACATGCAAAAATAGGTTGCAGTTGCAAGACATGAGCTGTTTTACACCCCAAACCAGGGTATATACACCTGGCCCGGGAACATGCTACGTTTGATAATGTGCTCACTAGCCAGTCGCATGCCATCTTTCCTATCAGACTGTAAAATCAGAGAGGAGGTTCCTCTTCTACTTACAGAAACTAAAATGACTGCTGCAAGTTGCACTCCTGGAATGCTTAACAAATGTACAGACATTTAACATACGAGTATTTTGCTCACATACAGAGATAGACTGCTCAAATCTGTTCAATCAATAAATCTCTTCCTATATACTAACCATATACTGCGCTTTCCTTAATCTGAACTCACCACAAAAGAGCCGTGTGCTCATGTCCCCAAATGAATAGCTTGCAGTGATTCAGAACAGATAGTGAAGGTGGATGAAGCAAAGTGCTAATGAACTTACACAATGACAGTGCCGGACTATCCCTGTGTTCACAAGGAAATAGTGCAAGTGCATGACATCACCAAGAGCCAGTCTACACAATTACATGATTCCCCTTCACAATGTTACAGACCAGCACTCAAAGGCTTAATACTATCAAGTTTAAAAGTTCTCAGAACCCTACTGATCACCTACTCCTGCCATATGACTGCTTTTTCTGCTGCATACTATTGTCTAAACTTCTTCCTCAATCCTAAAATGTATCCAATCAACAAGTCCCTTCCTCTGCATCCCAACATCCCTGGACTTCCCACTGTGTATTAACACTACTTTATAATTGACACACATTATATATACATTATATACATATAATACACAAAAGCCATGAATATCTTGTAAATTACATCCGTAGAAACGGTGAGTGCTGATGTCATCAGTTATAAACGGTGAGTTCTGATGTCATCTTTCACATGACTCACTGAAACTTGTGTATTATAATAAATAAAGTACCCCCAGTTGCAAAATATGAGGATATTAGAAGTTACCTTCGGCCTCGTGTTTTATATGGTCATGAAACTCCTCGGTAATTTATAATATCCTAATATTTTACAAGAGGGGGGTACTTTATTCACTATATAGGCTCCCATTATCCCAGGTGCTCCCTAACCTTCAGTTCCCCCAACATACATGGTATGGTTCCCCCCCCGTTCATTAGTTCTATGTGTTATTGTATTACTTTCAGCAACATTCTTGGATCCCTCTCTTCCCCACAGTTACACCATTCCCTGCTAGTTACTGTTACCAACATATCTGGGCTCTGAACCACTTTGATTTCCCAACAGATCCAGCCCTACCTGTAGCCCTCCTTTCCCATACATACACAATGTCCTGTTTTGCTAGCCCCCAGTATGTCTCCCCAGTGCCCATTGGTTAATGTCCCACCTCCTGTTCCTTGCCCATACATATACTGGTCCAATACAGCCATGTTTCCCATAAGTATTCCGTGCTTCCCTCTCCAGGCTGTGTCCCCACGGGCCCCTCCCGCTCACACTTAGCGCCCGCACACCCTGGGCCACTACCTCCTCCCTTCAGCGCTTAGGCCTCCCCACTCCTTCTCCCCCGCACACTCTGTCCTTTGCTCACACCCCACTACCCTTTCTTTCTCTCCCTCCCTCTCTCTCTCTCCCGCCCCGGAGCAGAACCTTGGGCTTATCGTCCGCCATTCTCAATTCTCTCCCGGTGTCCGGTACTCTCGCTGCCTCCTCTTCACAAAGAGCCTGAACTAGCGCGGGACGTGTGACGAGAGCGCGCACGCACGGAAAGGAACCTTTGGCGCACTCTCTGCGTGCGCGTGTCCGTGAAATTTCCACTGCATGTAAAAGCCCGCGTTAGGGAGCACGTGGCAACGGGGGCGCGCAGGGGGAGGGGTTTAAAGATAATGTGAGTAGGGATTAGGTTGGGCTGTATTGAGCCCAGGATTGGCTAAATCCATTCACATTAGTTAATTAGCCCAGTCTTAAATAGAAGAGAGAAGCCAAGATAGAAGACTCCAGAAAAAGACAAATACAAGAGTCCTCTGCACTCAACCCATTATCAATATATAAGACATATACATTTTGTGCCTACTGCTACTGAAAAATGCCTTACCTTTTAAACAAAATAGGTATTGTTTGTCCATATATTGCAATATATTTAAACTGGCCATACAAAAGTCATTCAGAATAGATAGAACCAGCGCACACCCTTATTCAGCTGAGCCTGGTGCACAGTCTTAAGGTGGCCATGCACGGGCAGATAAAGCTGCCGATATCGGTCGTTTGGACCGATTTGACAGCTTATCTGCCCTGTATGGGGGCTTCCGACAGGTTGGATTTTTACCCGACCGACCCGTCGGAGCCATATGGCGCATCGTAATTCGATCGTTCGGCCATATGTCCGAACGTTCGAATTACCCCCGATATAGCCATGCAGTTTAGTGGCATATCAGGGAAAGATCCGCTCGTTTGGCGATGTCGCCAAACGAGCGGATCTTGGAGTCTATGGCCACCTTCCGGCAATCTCACATCTGCTATAGAACAAAAGAAGATCGGCACACGGGCATTCAAATTGCAGGGTATACCTGCTCGTTTATTGTGCGGAATGCAACGTTTCGGGGTCACGCCCCTGCTTGACAAATAAACTCTAAGGGGCAGATTTATCAAAGGCCGAGGTGAATTTTCAAATTAAAAACATATGTAGAATTTCGAGCAATTTTTTGTGTACTTCGACTAGGTAATAGTCCGAATTCGATTCAAATTTGAAGTGAATTCAAAAATTAGAATATTGATATTTATCATGTACTGCCTCTTTAAAAATTCGACTTTCGACCATTCGCCATCTAAAACCTGCCAAATTGCTGTTTTAGCCTATGGGGGAACCAGGGCTGGATTTATATAGTGGACGCCCCTAGGCCCACTGTCGTCCGTCCATTTTCATCATTGGGATCGGAGTAATGGGGATTGGAGTACTGGGAATTTAAGAAATGATTGTATGTCCAGCACACCCCCAGTGTTCTTGAACCAATAAGGGTGTGATTGGGCAGCATGTCGCCCCCCTAAAATCCTGCCGCCCTATGCCTAGGTGGCCTTTCCACAAATCCGGGCCTGGGGGGACCTCCTAGAACCTATTTGGAGTCAATTGGTGGAGTTTAATAAATAACCCCCTATGTTTACATCGTCCCCGGATGAAAAAATCTCTTAGTTACCTCTATAGTACTACTTCTCAGCCCCTAACATCCCTGACATATTTTAAAAATTGGACAGCAGAATTGTCACTGACTTTGGATGAGCAAAATTGGCAAACTATTTTCACAAACACAATGCATACTTCCGTAAATATAATGGCACAAGAAACTTCATATAAGATTTTAAGTAGATGGTACTTGGTACCCACTCGAATAGTCAAATGGGAATGGGGAGCTAATTCTAATTGTTTTATAGGATGTGACATGCTAGGCACAACGCTGCATACATTTTGGCAGTGTACTAGGGTACAACATTTATGGACTAGAGTCAGGGGTGCTTCGCCAATGAGGCGAGTTGAGGCTGTCGCCTCAGGCAGCAGCACCCCACTAGGTACCAGGGGCAGCAAAATTGCTGCTCCTGGTACTTTAAGAGCGAATTTTCGGGGGAGGGGGGGCAGCAGCAACTGCTGCTGCCTCAGGCGGCAGAGGGGCCAGGATCGCCCCTGCCTAGAGTCTATGAATTAATATACATAGTATTACAAGTAAACATACCTACGGTAAATGCCCAGTGGAAGCATTATTGAATAAACCAATAGAGGCAATTAATAAGTCCCACCATAAACTAATCACACATTTATTACGAAAGCCTGGCTAACCCCGCAATTGGCCTTTTCAGAAGTTAAAAACAGAATAGATAATGTCTTTCTTATGGAAAAACTAACTAGTATAACACTAGATAAGCAGGAACAATTCATGAAAGTTTGGGACCCATGGATTCAATATCGCTACACCAATAGATTTGACCGCAATGTTTTAGCATATTAGCTGGTTATGAGAGGATACAGGAAGGGAGTGCAGTGTATGGAAAAAATATACCCCTCCCTCCTTTCCCCCTTTTTTTTCTTCTCCTTTTTCCCCTCCTTCCTGATCTCTGTTAAAAGATTTTGAATATCCTGTTTAGTGATACTTTTACATCCTCGGAAATAAATGGAGCCAAATAGACGATTGAGTCATATATTAGGTTTATTTGTAATCAAAAACATTCAATGGCTGTTTAAATGTACACACAAAACTTAAGCACTGAGATGTAAATGTTGAATATTTGCAATAAAGAAATATTGAAAGAGAATATCACCCAGGAAGCAGGTCCTCCTAAACCAAAATTATTAATAAAATAAGCTAGCCATAGGTAATGGAAGCAGCTAGAGCGGGAAGGTATTATCAAAGTTACCAAAGTATTAAGCTTGCCATACACTATGGATCTCTGCCTGATTTGACCACCCATTAGCTGGGCTGAATCAAGTTAAATCAAGCCGATCAGACATGGAGTTCATTATTGTGCCAAAGCTGTTCTCACCTGACAAGATTTTCATGCATGTCCAATAGATTTCTGGCCAAAATCTCTACCTGATATAGATTGGGGAGGGTCACACATATACAAGCCAATAAACTGCCTAATTCTTCTGGATGGGCTGTCAGTGACATAACAAAAGAGGGAGTAGTGAGTCAAAAACATTAACCATATATTTATTTAATGTATATTGGAAAGCTGCTTAGAATAACAACTTCTTTCATTACACAAAAAGACGAAGATCACCATTAACAACAAAGAGATAAGGCAGAGACATTGTCACAGGCAAAAGGGAGAAGCCAAAGCAAACATTACCAATAAAGTTTACCTATCAAAATAAATCAGTCATAGTCATTATATGATCGGCTGCCATTCTAATAATCCACACATAACCATAAACATGGCCATACACTTAAAGGACAAGTTTTTACTGGTCATCATTTGAATTGCCACTTGCCCCCCTCCTAGATCACTAACTTTTTTTTTTCAAAATACCTTCTGTGAAGCTGTGTATTCCTTGCGTGCAGGGTATCTCTTCATTTGATGATCGAGTCTGCCATTTTGAACTGTATCGCGTCACCATCCTTGGACTTCCTGTTATTTTGCCCACATGCAAATTTTCTCAATGCATACCAGTAAGTGGGTTTTTTTTCCACAGTGGAAGAGCCCTCATTAATGTGCATGAGCTGCCTTAGTGTTGCTGAAGTGCGCAGAATCTCCGGTCTTGGTCTTACTGCAAGTTGTATCATGTGAGTTTTTCTTATAGTACTCAGCGTCGTTTTTCATAACAATGCTGGAGATCTGATAAAATGCCATTACATACATCGGTCTTTAAGCAAAGGCAGAACAAAAAGGTAAGCCTCTCAAAAAATATGCATCTGTAGTCAGACTTTCCTTGTCCTTTAACAATTATGAGGCCGCAGGAAAGATTGTTTGTTTTCATTACAGACATTTTGAGCTGAATCTTTAGATGTACAGGTATAAACAATAGAATTCTACCTGTAGCTGAAAATTCAGCAGTAAGCACTGGCTGATGTGGCGCCCAAGCAAAATTTTTCGACTTTGCTGATGGACAAGCTGACCGATATCCAAGTCTTTTGCCAAAATCTGTCGGCTTGTTTACCACCATACACACACCGAATCTTGTATGAAATTAAATATCTGTGCGTGTATGGCCACCTTTAAACTGCTAGTAACATAAACATCAGACTGAGTCATGTGATGCAAGTATTCTGAAAGTGTCACCTTTACATACTGGTCCAGGGTGTCTCTCTCCATTAGTATAGTCTGCATAAACCACCTGTTAAAGCCTCAGTATCAATTTTTACTTCCAAACAGTGCATGTGCACCCATTTTGAATACTCCATTCACACAAACTCATTAAGGGCTGTCTTTAGAGGGGAACAGGGAGTTCTTCATTCAGGAGCCATCTGGCATAGGAGATGTTAAAGTGTGTTTTGTAGGTGGACAGTGTTGGACTGGGATGCCAGAGGCCCACCAGAAAACCTTAGACCTTGGGCCCACCAGAAAACCTTAGACTGTGGTCCCACCAGAAAACCTTAGACCGCGGGAAAACTTTCCAAACTATTATTCCTCCTCTTCGCACTCAACCTCTTTATTCTCCTGGTCTTTTATATTTACTTACTATATTCTTCCATTTTTATCCCATAAAAAATAGGGAATGACCATGAAATAGGCCAAATGGTTAAAAGCAAGAGGGCCCACTAACACCTGGGACTACCGGGAGTTTTCCTGGTATCCCAGTGGGCCAGTCCGACACTGTAGGTGGTTCATGGGCAGCTTCACAATAAATTGTGACTGGGGTGGATCAAGGACCAAAATTACTAATAGGTTAATAATACCCACACAGTTTCTAACTAAGTAATATGAACCACCATGATTTCTGATGGTGGCCCTGTAGTCACTAGTTAGTGGACCAAATTCCTCAAATGGGGTTGCAACCTGGCTGACATTTTACCAGCCTGGCCAGTAAAAATTATGCTTGATTCCAATATAAATTAATAGGAAAAAAAATATAGAAAAGACGGTATTTTGGCCACGGAATGGTAACCTTATACCCAAACACTCAAATTGGGTATTTCTTGTTCTTTAGGCAAGCCTGCCAATATTGGCTGCCACTGGGTTTAAAAAAGGGGGGTTGTGGGTGCACTCCTAAGGCCATATAAAAACATATTTAAGTACAATAATCCCCTGTCTAAATAATTCAATGAATATTGAAGTGCATGTATTTAAAAAAGAAAAACAGGGTTTTTTGTTACAAAGTTATGATCATAAAGTTGATATGCCACCATGCCACGTCAAGGTTAACCCCATACGGTGGTCCCTAACTTGTTAATCTGTAATCAAAATATTAAAGGTCATATACCTCTCTGCTTAACAGCATTACTTGGAGTAAAAATCTCCTGAGGCTTGGTTTCAATCTGTGGACTAGATCCTCCCCCGCCACCTGCATATGCGGCTTTTATACAACTTTACTTTGCCTTTATTATAGTCTCTTCATTATCACATTTTTTTTAAAAAAATGGGCGTTGGTTTGGGAAGTCTCCCTTTTAAAAGCCCTCTTATATTTTGATTACAGGTAAACAAGTTAGGGACCACGGTGTGGGGTTTACCTTGACGTGGTATGGTGGCTGATCAACTTTATGATCATAACTTTGTAACAAAAAACCCTGTTTTTCTTTTTTAAATACATGCACTTGCATATTTATTGAATTATTGAGACAGGGGATTATTGTACTCAAATATGTTTTTATATGGCCTAAGGAGTGCACCCACAATCCCCCTTTTTTGCCACTAGGTTTGCCACCGGCCAGGCCGGTAAAAATGATTGTTGATCTCAATGTTATTAATAACCATAATTTTTACGGGCCAGGCCGGTTAAATTACTGGCCAGGTGGCAACCCTAGCTGCCACTAGGGTTGCCATCTTTTTGAAAAATATTTACCGGCCAGGGAAGGGGGGGGGGTCCACGAGGTGGAGGATCGTTCTAAAAATGGACGGGGCTGTGATGTCACAGTGCGGCATAGCACTGTCACTGGGGGGCGTGGCCATGATATCAAGGGGCGGGCCAGAGTCGTGGATCGTGGAATAGGTAAGTATTTTTTAGCTATAGAAGGAAGAAAAGTGTGGGCTGAGGGTGCAGCGGAGGCAGATAAAGAAATTACCCTCGCACACCCTGGAGTCCCAGGTGCTCAGTGAAGGAGGCGTTTGGCAACCTCAAAATCCACGTGAAAAGCAAGAAAACACTGGCACAGCATGGGTTACTTCTAGCAGGGAAACCCCTTGCTCATTTATTGCGGATGCAACGTTTCGGGCGTAACCCCTTTGTCAAGCATGTTACGCCCCGAAACGTTGCATCCGCAATAAATGAGCAAGGGGTTTCCCTGCTAGAAGTAACCCATGCTGTGCCAGTGTTTTCTTGCTTTGCATCGGAGGCAGGCCGGGAGCAGTTTGAATGGTGATCACAAATTTACCGGCAGCTACATTGCCGGTAAATTTGTAATACCGGCCCCGGCCTAGGCTGGTATTTTACTGGCTAGGCCGGCGAAATACCGGCCAGGTGGCAACCTTAGCTGCCACCCACCTACTAAGGTAGTCAAGACAGCATCAAAGGCATATTGCCGCTGGCATGGGGCTAGGGTGGCCACCTTTTCTGGAAAAAAATACTGGCCTTCCTATATTCTTGCCATTTTTTCCTATTAATAACATTGGCATCAAGCATCATTTTTACAGGCCAGGCAACCCTATATGGGGCCAAAATGATGACTTCTCAGACAAATATCCTTCTGATCAATTTAAAAAAAGCTCCAGAGACCTGATTTTCTGTTGCTGGGGTAACCGACCCTAGAAACAAAGAGAATTTAAAGGTTTACTGTAGAAAACGTATATAAAGGCACATCGCTGGAAGGAAGAAAATAAAGACCAGTGGGATAACATTTCTTTCATCTGTAATGCCAAAAGTAAATAGGAAAACTTCCCCTTTATTCTAGTTCAAAAGGATATAGTCGAGCGAAACACGGAGTCAGAAATATACGCAACTACAGAGGAACACGCAGAAATGAAACAGAATTCATAATCATAAGCGTTTGTGAACAATGGGCATTTCTCCCCTGCAGTTATTTCAGGCAGCGCGGAGGGCAGCCTTTGGGGTCCATCCGTGGGATCCTTCGGAATCACGCGGGAACCCGGAACTGCAAAGCCATGGAGGAGTTGGATGTTGATCCGGCAGAGACTGTAAATACCGCGAAGGATTCATATGTTTACATGCAGATTGTTGCCCCTTTTACGTTTTTGCCCCTGTCACGTGCTCGTGGCCCTGCTGTTTTGGCTTCTGACTAAGATTGGCGCCGCCCCTTGAAACAATGTGGCAGTCATTCTCTGGTCCTGGCAGTCCGCTTAGTGCTTGACATCTCTTTGTGCTGCTGCATGCTTCTCATACATTTGTGCCCCGAATATGTGTTTTAACACAGAAAGGCCCTAATTAACCCTTTCTTGCTCTACATTAGTTATTTGCTCTAAAGACTTGCATGCCTCTAACTAAAGCCCTTCATGATACTAGCTGCCACATGCACACTAGGACCAACCACACAGACCCAGACTCTTTATGTTTATATTGTGATACTTTTTACACACACAAAAAAAACTGTCTTTGCCTTTTACGTTTCCTTTTACAGCCCATTCCAGGTTTAGGGCAACAAAACCGGCACATAGGGTTCAGCTGGGGACCTGGCGATTTACTTCTGTATGAAACGCTTTACCAGAAACAAGGTACAAATCTGACTACGTATGAACACGTAAGGGGTGCAGGCGGTATGATAAATGTAGAAAATAATCAATGTATAGGTCTTAATTCAATGAATAACACAGCTACAATGACTTAAACAGTGAAATAACAGGAAATGATGCAGAATGATGAGTGATCTTTATTTGTGGTACCCTCAGGTAACAGTGAAACAGCAGCTCGCTGCCCTTTCATGTACCTTGTGCGCAGCGATGAGGATATCTACTCCCCTGTACTGCGCAAGCTCTTCAATGAGTCGCACAGCATCTTTGTTGGACTTCAGAAGAGTGCAGAGGAAGCCTCAGGCAAATCCCGAAAAGCACAGTAAGTTCAAAATAGAGAGACGAAAGTCCGGTGGCTTGGAATGTGTCTAAATTCAGCTCTTTAAAATCTTATCTAACTGTGATTGTAATTATGAGTTTTAAATGTATCTGCTATTATAGATTATTTTGTATTATGTAGAAATATCACACCCAATCAGGACTTTTATAATGGAGACCGTATAAGCCTGGCTCAGGGTTAGGGCTGGAAATCACTTGAGTATATGTCACGTCAAAGAAGGGAGTACCCATGTAGGCATCATATTGTTCTGAACTTGGTTGTTTTTTTCCTCTGGTGTCAGTGGCACTGCATTTTCTCAGTTCCTGGGGCTCCTCTAGGTTCTTTCCTGGCATGCTCAGCATTAATCAGTGCACATTTTACACTCCTATATATGTGACACCTTTACGGGAGCTAAGAAATTAAAGCAGTGATTCCCAACTTATGGGGCTGTCCCTCCTTGGGGACTTTGGTGCAGTGTCATTGGCTTAGTCTGAAGGCCAGTTAGGTTGGACCTTTAACGAGGGCCCTGACCAAAGGTTGGACCTTTAACGAGGGCTCTGACCAAATAATGGATGTTCCAAGGGGGCCTTGTTCAAATTTTAAAATTGCACAATAAATGCAGAGACCATTTAATGAAAGGTTCATATCAATTACATCAATTACACAAATTAGTACAGCACTAGTATAGGTTAATTGTACTTTATCTCTTGAGATTTGATATATATGCAATTTTTGTGTTCCTCTCATGACAGGTTGGTACAGGTCAGTAGAAATTATCGCTCAGTGCTTAGAGCCTGCATGGAGGAGATGCACACACTATCTGGTGAGTCTGAGTCTGTGTTGCAGGCTGTAAATACTACTGTTCTAAAGTTTTGAATGTCCACTTACCTAACTGGCCAACTCACTCTGCTCCTGTGGCTTTGTTGTTTCTTGCTTACTTACCACATGTTTATTTACAATCCATGTTTCTGTCCACATCAGAGTCTACCAGAGAGACCGCTCAAAAGTACATCAGCCAGGTCAGTATTTTTACCACTGTCTGTGAGATATGAGAGAAAACATGTGAATGTATTGGTTATCCTTAGAATAGCAGAACATTCCTACTAATGACGTGAGCTCAACCCACCCACACACTGTCATCACTGAAGGGGGTGGGGCTGGCACAAGTATTTAAATTAAATGTGGCAGCGCTATTTGACCTGGACAATTTGTCAAAGATGGCTGTGGAGTAAACTGCACTGTCCACAACCCATTGGCACAAGCCTAACCCCTGGCTATTGGGCTGGGCAACGCATTACTAATTCCTACCTCTCTGTTTCAGATATCCATCTTATCTGCCATGGAGCTAAGCTGGAATCTCTGTGAGATTCTCTTCATAGAATCTGCTCCAGGTAAGGATTTGTAGGTAATGGATCACCAGAATGTAGAACAGTCACAAACATAATACTACTGATTACATTAAATTATACTTATGCCTGTCCACCCCACAACAAGCAAAAGCGAATCCTTATATGTTGTATCTTTCCACCAATGCTTGACAGCTGGCCCCCTCTTGATTCTTCTGCTTGAGTGGGTACGTCTTCATGTGTGTGAAGTGGACAATATTGTTCAAGATGTTCTCAGAAGTGAAAAGCCTACAGAACACGAGAAGTTTTGGGATGGGGTGAGTATCTTAAATCACTGTAGGGGTGAAGACACAGAGCTACTGTACTAGTATGAGCTACTTGTCACAGCTACAATATAGACAATAGTGATAACTGCCTTTGCTAAGACACTACATGTGTTTTACCAGAGGCAATTCTCAGTATTGTCTATGGCAGGGTATTTTTGTAGCCACAACAAGTAGTTGCTACTAGTATCTCTGTGTGTCTTTACCCTAGTTCTTATTGTTTGAGGCTCAGTACTGGTCATGCATGGAGCCCATCCGAATATTCATCTGTGTCAGGTTTGTGTGGCTAAATGGCATATTATTTAGCCGGCGGGAAGGCAGTTTGGAGAGATTAGTCGCCCCAAAGAAAAGGAGATTTGTTGCTCGGCGACTAATCTCCCTGAATATGCCTGTGTGCCCTGACCCTAAAAGACTTCTGTCTTCTTTCACCACAGGTTACTGGGTATGTGCTGCAAGGAAGGATGAACGAGGCAAGGCAGTTGCTGGCTAAGGAAGCATCAACTTCTGCGAGCGCCAGAAGCATGTGCAGGGTGCTGGATGACCTTCTTAAGAAAATGCCCATGCTTCATGTAAGTAGCTAAAAAGACTTTTACAATTGCTTTCCATTTCTTATTTTTTAAATCTCAAGTTTAACGTTTAACGTCCCGGTCTCTGGTGTTTCAGTCTGGCAGCTCAGTGATTCAGGTGCAGATTCTGAACTGTTACAATTTTGCAACATTTAGTTGATACATTTTTCAAGAGCTTCTCTGGAGTATTAGCAACTATTGTATCAATTATAATAGCTGCGTTTAAAGGGGAACTCCGACTTCCAAACCAAAGAGGCCCACATAACACAGAAACCCCTAATATATCCATCACAGTTACCTGTTTCTTCAAAAAGTATGAATAAATGCTATTTTCAATGCTGAAATCCAGCTGTTTTAACAGTTCTCTTACAGCGTCATTTGAAATCCTGGCAGGGAAGGAGGGATTAAACACTGATGTTACAAATTGTAACAACTTCTCCACAGTTTACAGACAGCATGCAGGGACTACATAACCCACAATGCATTGCACTATGATGTTCTCTTCCTTATTGAAATCAAGTGTGCAGGGAATTGTGGGATTTAGAGAATGCAGGCTAATGACATCTGGCTGTTGATACAAAGTGACAGTAGTCAGACAGCTCAGCAAAGTAGTCCGAGAGATCAGTAGGAGAGCAGGGGGCTAGGCTTAGGGAACTATCAGAAACCATTTCATAAATAATCTGCATATTTTTTATCTGATGTATATTGCAAAGTTGCTTGAAATTATGTTTACTTTTCAAAAAGCTCAAGTTATGTTTTTGTGGAGTTCCCCTTTAATGAAATTCAGGGATTCTGTTCAGCAGGGACAAAAATATCAGATGTATCAACTACCGGTAAATGTATCAATTTAGAACTGTTTAGAGAGTTGGCGACCCCTCCCAGAGCTGCTTTAGAAGGTGAAAAATTAGACTTTACACTTCAATATTAGAAGAACGGTCACACATAGAAAATAGAAAGTAAATTGAAAAAGTCTTTATTTCTGGAGAACAATCTGAAACCAACTGAACTGAAAAAACTGTTGGAAGGTGAACAGCCCCTTTTAACACCTTCAAAACATCTAGCCCATACACAAATTTTACCCACAGTTGTCTTCAATGCAAAATCAATTTTCATTTGTCATAGCATTTTGCCCCTAAAACCCTGCTTTGCAAAGATCGGGTTCACTAATCACAGCAGTTTGCCATATACATATTGGTATTGGAGATTATTTTTATCCACCACTGCATTATACTTGATTTTGGGAGAATCTATTCTATTCGGGAAAGCCTTCAGAATTCTTCACTACAGTATGTTTCTATTATTTCATTCTTTTTGGTTTGTTTCTCCCTTGCCTTTCTGCTTCTGGAAGACGGGTGGAACACAGACCCTGACCGAGTTTGAGTTGAAATGGCAGCACTGGCGGGAGGAATGTGAGCGTCACCTGCATAACGGAACATTCTCTTCCAATGTGCACATGGAAGCTGTTTGCAGGGTGAGTGATTACCTGGACTCATGAGGAAGCTAAAGAGACGATGAAAGCTTTGCTGACTCTTGTGGCATGATCTACAGGTCCTGTTGGGAGACGAGGAGGTATTATTAGAAAAGAGGGACCTAATGACAACATGGTATCACTTCCTGGTGTCACGTCTGCTTTTCAAACACCCAACAGTGAAACCCACAGAGTTGCACTTCTATGCACAGGTTAGAACTGATTGCTGGCATGTGTATATGCCATTTTTCTGATTGCATAGCATCCTACAGTATATTTACTATCTTCATCTCCCTCTTTAGTCTAGCTTAGATATGTTCCTGGCTGGAGACAGCTGCCCAGAGCCACTGGATAACATTTTGCTGGCAGCATTTGAGTTTGACATTCATCAGGTTATCAAAGAGTTTAGGTAAACCCTATAAACTTCTTGTCTTCTAGTATTCAGTTGCCTCATAAATAATTAATGTTTTTGTGTGCCTTTCTTATAAAACTTGTATTTAAAAAAAAAAGTTGTGACTGATTTAATCTTTTTTTTGTGTTTGCAGCATTGTTTCCAGTAACTGGTGGTTTGTAGCTCATCTGACTGACCTGTTGGATCATTGCCAGTTATTCCAGGCTCACAACCTTTAGTACGTGCTTTCTGGGTATTAAATAAATGGGAGTTTCATAGATCAAAGACTTGCAACCTGCAACTGTCCATGTTGCTAGACCGAATAGAGTTAGGTGCAAGACAGTTTATAAGACCAGTAACACCATAAAGCGAAAACATTTATTACCCTTTATAATTATATATGTTTGTTTAGCAACAGCCTTATTTTATAAGACAGACAATTTCTGTCCTATACATGTAGACAGCTATAAAAATGTTTGACTCTCCTGTTCAGGTATAAAACCAATTGTATAATAACTTGTGCAGATGCAGGTCATACAGCACCACGGATGCTTAAATGGCTGCCATATGGCAACATAGTAGCATAATTATATAAACTATTGTAGAGTTTCCAAAGCAAACCTACAGTTGTTACCAGTGCAGGGAAATAGTAAATGTCTTGAGGTACTACCACGCAGGACTGTTTCTCTGCCTTCGTATAAGCACAGGCTGAGAAACACCCCCAGCCCTGGGGTGCAAGAGCATGTCCCTTAGTGCTCACTTACCTGGGTTTTCTGCACTGAGCAATGGATCAAAAATATTTTAAGTCAGGTGGTAAAGACAGGCCCCAATGTGGGCAGCACTTCTTCCTACTTAGCATCTCTGAATGTTGTCCAGGGAAGGGCAGGGCGCCTACATGCCTCCCACTGCACACACTTCATTAATACAGCACTAAATAAGTCTGTGTTTTATTAGTTAGGGGAGCAGAAGAGGCCTGCAGCTATTTGCACACAACTGAAAGCAGATTGTAATATGCAAAGAAATGCCAGATTGTGGCTTTTTTTTATTTTCTTTGCAAATAAGACCTACAGTTTTAAGGATGTCCCAGCCCTGTAGAGCTTACAATCTATGTACTCTTTCTGTAATCTATATCTTTTTTTTTTTTTTTTTTTTTTTTTTTTTTTTTTTTTAAAAGCCTGTCTTTTCTACTTAAAGGGCAAGTCAACCCCAAAATAGAAATGTCCATAATAAAAGAAAACATAATTCTAATCAACTGTCCAATATACATTTATTACAAATAGGGATGCACCGAATCCAGGATTCGGTTCGGGATTCGGCCAGGATTCGGCCAGGATTCGGCCTTTTTCAGCAGGATTCGGATTCAGCCAATCCTTCTGCCGGCCGAACCGAATCCTAATTTGCATATGCAAATTAGGGGCAGGAAGGGAAATCACCTGGCTTTTTGTCACAAAACGAGGAAGTAAAAAATGTTTTCCCCTTCCCACCCCTAATTTGCATATGCAAATTAGGATTCGGTTCGGTATTCGTCCGAATCTTTCACAAAGGATTCGGGGGTTCGGCCGAATCCAAAATAGTGGATTCGGTGCATCCCTAATTACAAATGTTCAGTGCTTTTAAAGGTGTTGTTCACCTTTGAGGTAACTTTTTGTATGGTGTAGAGAGTGATATTCTGAGACAATTTGCAACTTTTCATTTATTATTATTTGTGGTTTTTGAGTTATTTCGTTTTTTCTTCCGCAGCTCTTCAGTTTGCATCTTAAGCAATCTGGTAACTAGGGTCCAAATTACCCTAGTAACCATGCATTGATTTGAATAAGTGACTGGAATATGAATAGGAGAGGGGCTAAATAGAAGAATTAGTATTAAAAATTAACAATACATTTGTAGCCTTACAAAGCATTTGGGAGTCAGCAACGCCCGTTTGAAAGCTGCAAAGAGTCAGAAGAGAAAGGCAAATAACTATAAAAAATAAATAATGAAAACAAATTGAAAAGTTGATTAGAATTGGCCGTTCTATAACGTTATAAAATGTACCTTTAAGGTGAACCACCCCTTTAAAGTTATCTGTAAAAACAATTGCTATTGAAAGCAGCATTTGCTTTCAATAGCTCCTGGTTGTTACTTTTTAAACAATGTTGCAAAAGTCTTCAGCTGCCTTGTCTTAAGCATTGCACTCCATAATGAACACTTGAAGTTTTATAGCAGACCTGTGTGCCTTTGGATTTTTCTATTTGGACTATTAGGAGGTGGCCGAGCCTCCACCACTGTGCACCAGGCATCTCTGTACCGCCAATTTGGTTAGGGTGTTCGAGGTCCTACATTGCTTGTCTTAAGCTGGCCATAGGCGCAAAGATCCGATTTTCGGACCGTGTGCGTGTGTGGAGAGTCCCGTCATTTGTCGTGCCATGCCGATCGGTCGTTCAATCGATCGGACAGGTTAGAAGATTTGTCGGCTGCCGATAATATCTGCATATATTGCCGATCTGACGATTTTCATTGACCACCAGCTAAGTCGGACATAAACTTTCATACGATTGCTGTCAGGGGCAGAACATCGGCTGATCTGTTCTTTTACTGATGGGGACGTCCGATCGTTTGTCCGATATTGCTGGTAAATCTGCACATCTATGGCCACCTTTACACGGTATCAACAGTCTGAGGCACCAGAGCAGAGAATAGAGGCAGACAAACACTGCTTTCAATAGCATAATTGTAATGAATGTATATTGCAAAGTTGATTAGAATTAGGTTTTCTTTTATTAGACAAAAATTATTCTTTGGGTTAACATTTCCTGCATGTCTTTTATACCTTCTCCAATTTAGCTGCCTGCTCGTAATAGTCCGTTCGCTTATAGAGTTGAATGGTTAAATAATATGTATACAATTCTTCATACAATTGGAAATATATGAAGTGCAAGATTTTAATTAGCATGAAATAAGTGGGATACAGGGTTCTAGAAATTAATTTTGATGAGTCCAGTTAACCCCTGTGTTCCTGTTACAGTTTCGGGGCCAACATGCGTGAATTTCTTCTGCTAGATTACGCGTCTGGCCTTTTCTCCCATCACAGGTATGGAGGTTTTCTGTTTTATGCAGCTATCCACAACTCTGTACAACATAACCTTAGTGTTTTTTCTTTTGCAGCCTCTGGCAACTTGGTGTTGACTACTTTGACTACTGCCCTAATCTAGGTCGTGAGTACCTTAAGCTTCACATGGAGCGCATCCCTTTGAGCACAGAAAAGAAAGCCCTGAAGGCTCTACGCATCTGTGAGCAGCGACAAATGACAGAACAAGGTTAAATTGGAAAAATGTTTTCATTCCTTACAGTTTTTCTATGAAATGAACAGTCCACTCACTCCTTAGGGTAAGGTCACACTGGGCGTTTCGGGGAGATTTAGTCGCCTGGCAACTAATCGACTTGTCTTTGCAGCGACCAATCTCCCCGAACGCTTTACCTCACTCTTGCGCTGGCTAAAATTAAAAATGGCTGGCGCTAAGCACACGCATCAATTCATTTTCCAAAGTCGCCAAGCGACTTAATCTCCCCGAAACGCCCAGTGTGACCTTACCCTTACATTTGACTTGCTCACCAGTGTACCTGAGAAGATAAGCCAGATAAGAGGCCTTGAATGCACTAAAGGGAATGTTTAAATGTAATTCTGTTGAAGATGCAATCTTAAATAACATAGCATTTGGCCCATTTTGTTGCTAATTGAATCCCCATTCTTATTTTCTTCAACCTGCTAGTTAAATGTTAGCTGGTTGCTAAGGTCAGAGGCCCTATAACCTGCTGCTGCTCTTTTGTGATTTTTGTTATTTCTCTTTTTTTGTTTGTTCATATCCTTTAATATTCATCTTCAGTTCTGATATATACATCACGTGTTTACCTCTGTCTCTTTCTCCCACCAGTACGTAGCATTTGCAAGACGATGGCCATGCAGTCTCTGTGCAATAGGCGCCTAGGATCAGCATTGTCCTGGAGCATTCGGGCCAAAGATGCAGCATTTGCGACACTTATCTCAGACCGGTAATGATGTTGGCCTCAAACTTTCAGTGGGAGGCAGACTCTAAAGCAGCATTTCTGGTGTCTGTAACCTGTTCTCTTCCTTCCAGGTTCCTGAAAGAATACTGTGAAAGAGGAAACTTTACAGACTTGGACCTAATCGATAATCTGGGCTCTGCTATGTTGCTAAGTGACCGCTTGACTTTCCTTGGTTAGTGCACAGTTATACGATTGGAGATGAACCCTTGGTTGATAGCGAGTGATGCAGTCTGGTGGCTCTTCTTGTGTTTGTTGATCTCAGATGTTTTGCTTCACTCTAGGAAAATATAGGGAATTTCACCGGATGTACAGCCAGGAGCAGTTTTCCGAAGCTGCTAGTTTGCTTCTCTCACTAATGACTGCTCGAATTGCTCCGTGCTCTTTCTGGCTTACCCTCCTGTTGGATGCTCTGCCCCTTCTTGAACAGAAACAGGTGAGCAATGCAGAGTATTCAGTTGCAGCATGTTTATTCTTTTCTAAAGGTGGCCATACACGTGCAGTCGTTTAGACCAATTTGACAACTTATCTGCCCGTGTATGGGGGCTTCCGACGGGTCAAAGTTTGATTCTTACCCGACCGACCCTGGTCAGAGCACCTTGGTGTATCGTAATTCAATTGTTCGACCGTACGGCAGAACGTTCGAATTACCCCCATTTTAGCCATGCCGTTGGTGGCATATCGGGGAAAGATCCGCTTGTTTGGCGATGTCGCCAAACGAGCGGATCTTTGAGTCTATGGCCAGCTTAAGGCTAATGTTAGACTGATTAATTACACCACTGTGGTCAAAACACCCCTGCTGTGTCCATATAAAGTTAACAGGTGGACCTGTGTATATCTTAATGTTCAGCAATCTCACAAGGTAAGACAATCAAAAATCAAATTGTTATTCTTATCTTTCTGTTTTGATCCTCTCCTCGTGGTTTTCCATCCAATTTCCAAACTGGTCCTTGATTGAGAAGGTAATTAATGTTTAAAGGGCATGTAAAGGCAAAAAAATAAAATCCCATTTTTACTTTCTTTAGTGAAAAAGAAACCTATCTCCAATATACTTTAATTAAAAAATGTGTACAGTTTTTATAAGAAACCTGACTGTATGCAGTGAAATTCTCCCTTCATTTACTGCTGTGGATAGGAATTGTCAGACGGTCCCTAACTGCTGAGCAGGGAAACAATCATACTTATGAACAGCAGGGGGAGCCCCCGCCTTACTTACCAGCCATGCAGAACTCAAGCAGCTTTGTTTATGACAATCCCTAAGCAGCCCAGACCACACTGAGCATGTGCACAGTCTTGGTCTTGCAAAGATGTATAACAAAGTTACAAGATGGTGACCCCCTGTAGCCAACTTTGAAACCATAAATTATTTGTTTGATTAGGCTTGTGGTGCAGTAAGTTCATGTTTATATCTAGTATACAAAATACAGCATTTATAGCCTTATTCTATTTTAGACTTTACATGCCCTTTAGGTAGAGCTTTAGTAATCGAGGGAACCATTGCTGTATGAAAACTGCTTCACATAAGTTCTCTAGGTTTATAAAAAGTTGCTGTGGGACACTGTGATCAGCGGTTTTATTCTTATTCTTCAATAGGACTGCTAAAGAGAGCAACCCTGAAGCATAAATAAGTGAATCCGAGCCCTGTATTTGGGTAATTAGTGGGAGGTGGGTGGAGATTAGATTCACTTAGATTTATGCATTACAACCAGTCTCTGCCATTGCTTCTAGGTTATATTTTCCGCCGAGCAGACTTATGAATTGATGCGGTGCCTTGAGGACAGGATGGCAGCAAAGCTTGAATCTACATCACCAGATGAAATACAAAAACAGGTGAATGAATGCGTGATGTTGTTGGGTAATACAGGATGCCATGACCTCCTATACTCGGTCTTCGGGGCGAAAAAAGCACTTGCTTTGGACACTTATCTGTGTTTTTTTTTCTTCAGGATTCCAGCATTGACAATACCAAAGTTGAAATGTTGCGGCTGGCTCTGGCCCGGAACCTGGCACGAGCAATAGTAACAGAGGGGGCACTGCAAGAATAGAGTGGGACTGGACAGATGGGGTTTTTTTTCTGTAAAATAATGGAAATTGGAAGGGGAAATAAATGCTGAGTTTAAATACTTTTCCTGTAAAATTTACTGCATTCCTTTGTGTTGTTTTTACTGAACACTATGTTCTGGGGTAGAAGGGGGAGCATGGGAAACATTGGAAACAGGAAATATGCTGCAACAGTTATGAAGAGCTGTTTCCAATTTACATGTTTATGATCACGTGGCAAAATTGGGAGATAAACCAAAAATCAGGAAATCATCTACCAAAAATGTGGGGCCATTCAGTAAATCACCAGGCAGGAATCTCAGAAAAGCACACCAGTTAAGGAAATCTGTCATATTCAGGAAGGAAAAGCCGACCAAAAAAATGCTTGAACCTCTACTTCACATCTTTATGGGTGACGCAAACTGTCTTCCATTTTGTAACTCATTCTATCTGCATGGCCGCTTCTAAGTCCAATGCTTCTTAGTACAGCAGAAGGCACCTTGCATAGATGACATCCTGGGCTGGCTACTCTGCCCACGGCCATCCAAGTGTTGTTAAACTTGCCCATCTGACAGAAAAGGACAAGAACACCCTACAAGCAGGAAAGGAGGTTCCTGTATCTCGGTGAATAGATAAACTTTGTCCGGGGTTAATTTAAGCAGGTTCCAATTTAAACCAAAAGGCAGGTAGAAACTAGAGAACAAACTGATTTATTTAACATGCAGACATCAAATTTTAAACTATGATAAGACTTATTCAATTTAAACATTTTTGCACAACAAAAAGAAACTGACTTGTTCCTCCTAAGTGATCAAAGACTTACAGCTGGGGTCCCACTGGGCATGAGACAAACAGGTAAGTCACTAGCAGAACAGTTTACCTTGCATTAAGCAAGAATGGTTGTATTTTGGTCCTGTAGAGCAATATATGTCATACACAAGCATCAAGCTCTAATGGCGGTGCTTCTAGAGCAGACATCTAATGTGTAACAGCTTGTAGATACTTAACCACCAGAGGGCAGTAGTTATACAGATGACAAAATTGAGCAGCGTTAAGGAGAGAACCTTTTTTGCAATGTTCATCTGGAAGGTTGATGTCCCCTTTGATGTCTTGACCTTCCAGGGCTTTTCTGTACATGTTGATGACCCGAGATAAGTTGTCACTAGCCTGCAAGATGTCACCTGCGTAACACATGTCAGTGCACTGCACAGGAGAAATTTCATTTTGAGCAAACTGAGATGTTCATACTTTCTAAAATGTGGGAAAAAAACACACGGATCCGTGCTTACCCAAAGCACTGTCGTTATCCTCTGTCTCATTAACAGGGAGAACCTCTTCAATTCACACCTTTCATAAAGTTCGTGAGGCACATAAGATTTAAAATGAAGGCTGGGCTAAATGAAGCTGTGTTACCATAAACAGTCATTGGGTGATATGTTTGAAAAACAGACAGTAGTTGCACTTTAACCTAGATATGTATGAACGCTCCATCTAGAAAGGACTATTCATACTCCTCTAAACTATGCCTTTATCTTCCCTGATCACTGGTCTCTATATTGTAGTGATAGAACTACAACAATTCAGATTGGAACTATACAAGCCTGGGCTCACAATCGGTAGATTGTGGCAAATGCCAGTGGGGCGGCTGTAAACTGCCACAGACACAGTCACTTTTATTGGACATCAGGGCCAGGGTAAATTTTGAATTTCAGCCCGGACATGATGACTGTTTCTTCTGCTGTCTGACCTTAAACTGTTCTTCAATATTAGAAAAACGGTGAAACATAGAAAATAGTAAGTCATTTGTGGATACAGTCATCAGATCATGTGTGACCTCGCAGACCTCATATATATACAGGATACCAGTGATTTTTTGAAAAAATTGGCATTAATCGAATTACCTAGTGATGAGATCTGGCTGGTCACATTGGATGTGGAGAGCCTCTACACCTCCATCCCGCATGATGGGGGTGTGGAGGCAGTCCATATGTATTTGGAACAGGAGGAGACCCTTGATGGGGCCCAAAAAAACTTTGTACTTAATTGTCTTGAAATTATCCTACGATGGAACTACTTCATGTTTATGGATGAATTCTTTTTACAGATCAGGGGTACGGCCATGGGGTCGAATGTGGCCCCCTCCTATGCTAATATATACATGGGAAAATATGAGGAAAAATGTATCTACACAAATTGGTGGTTTAAAAAGCATTGTTTAAAGTGGCTACGCTATATTGATGATGTCTTTATGCTATGGAGGGGGCCACGTTCGTCGCTTGATCAATTCTTTTGGGAGATTAATTCAGTATGTACATATATCAAGTTTACAATCCATGTTGATCCAAAGGAGATAGCTTTCCTAGATACTAGAGTATATGTGGCTGATAGTAAGTTGCAAACTGATCTTTTTACGAAGGAGACAGATAGAAATACCCTTTTACATTTTTCCTCCTTTCATCCACTCCAGACAAAAAACTCACTTCCCAAATCCCAATTGGCTCTGGTAAAAAGGATAGTGTCAGATGAAGGACTTGCACAAGTAAGAATGGAGGAAATGACTGAGAAGTTTATAAGTAGAAAATATCCAAGAAAGGTGGTACAAAGCCAAAAAGAAAGAATGGAACAATTGGATTGAAAGAGTTTATTAACTAAATCAGTAAAACGAGATATGCCTAGGATTCCTTTTGTGTCTACGTATAACACACTAAGTGATCAGATTGGAAAAATTCTAAAAAAACATTGGAGTGTTCTACAAACAAATCTAGGGGAGATATCCAGCTTCCAGAATCCACCAGTGATGTCTTTTAAAAAAGCACGTACTATTGGATCTTTGCTGGTGAAAGCGGATGTGGGTTCAGAGATAAAATGCAAACAGTCAGTTTTGCGCCCAGTTAAAAAGGGAACCTTCCCGTGCTGCATGTGTAATTGTTGTAACAATGTGCAAAAAGGTGAAGTGATTTATCACCTGAGAAACGGGGTCCCTATTCCTATCTCTGGCCAATATATGTGTACAACTACATTTGTAGTGTATGTAAATAAATGCCCGTGTGGCTTGGTATATGTTGGACAGACATCACGTATGGCCAGAGATAGGATTAGGGAGCATAAATCTGCCATCAAAAATAAAAGAATGGAACAACCAGTGGCACGGCATTTTGCAGAGAAGGGACACGCTGTTCACCAGTTAAAATTTCAGATAGTGGAGACAGTCCAAAGGATGAGAAGGGGTGGTAATCGTCTAAAAAAACTATTATATAGAGAAGCCTGGTGGATTCAGAAACTGGATAGTCTGTCACCAAATGGACTGAACCTGGAATATGACTTGGTTCCTGTTTTTAGGTAACTTAGTGGTTTTAACATTGTTTTAATGCCCTTCCCTTTTTTCACAGTTTTTATCTCGATACAATTTGGCCACATAGAGAATGGAACATTATAACAAGATAAGTGAAGCCTTGTATCGTTTTTGTGATATATTGTTTCTTTATGTATCAATGTTTAAGCAACACTAGATGGTGCTATGCTGCACTAGGATAAAAGGAGGAAATGTACATATGTTAATTAGCTTGATAAAGAGCCAGGCGGCTCGAAACGTTGCTCTGCTGTTGCCCTGCATGTGAAAAATAAAGGCTTTTATTTTATGGAGTGCTGCCCGTTTGAATTCAACCTAAAACACAGCTCAATTAATACCATTATCTCTGAAGTGGGGTATAAAGTCCTCTTCATATGGTACCTGACGCCTGTGAGATTAGCTAGGATACATCATGCTCCACAAGACAACTGCTTCCAGGGTTGCTCATCCTCAGGTACCATGGCACACATATGGTAGTCGTGCCCAAGAGTGATAAGATTTAGGACTCGGGTGTACAATATGATTTTTTCTATTTTGCAACTTAACCTAGTAAAGACCCCATCTGAAGCCCTCTTGGGAGTTCCCCCTAAAAGAGTTCCTAAACTGAAGCTAAAATTATTGAACCATATTTTCCTAGCCGCTAGGCAAACCATTGCTAAATCGTGGAAATCTCCTAACATCAATTTTGCAATGTTTAAAAGCAAACTGGACTGGATCTTCATTAATGAGAGACTTTCCGGCCTAGCCTCTGAAAATCTTCCTAAAGTAATGAAGATCTGGCAGCCTTGGATTTCATATAGGTTTAGCGACTCCCTCCCTCTTAGTATAACATCACTATAAAGCCTGTTCTACAAAATTGGAAATACTGCATATATAATTCTATACACACACCATTAATGAGACATAGAATGTGAACTTAATTGTTGTTCTTTGTCCCTTTAGGTTTTATTTCATTTTTCCCTTCACCTTTTTTTTCCCTCTTCTTTTCTCTATAGGTTTCCTTCTCTGTTCTCCTAGGATACCTAGCGTTAATAACTTTAAACACATTTCTGATGTTTATTCCAAGTTTAAATAACTAACAATGATGAACCTAACTGCCATCCTGTTACAAACTGTTTGCATTCCACATGGAACTGTTTCCAAAGCTAACGGGGAAACTCAACCGAATACCCAGTGCCGTTAACTATTGGTTCTCTCTATTGGGGCATACCTCTGTTGAAAATACTGTGTAACCAAGCGCAAAACAATTATTTAAGTATGGTTGAATTTTGCAACTGTTTATTATTTTCAAAACATTGTATAACTATCAACAATGCAGTTTCTCAAACAATGTCATTTTCTGTGAAAGTTCAATTCTTGAAAATTTTCATAAATAAAAACATTTTAAAAGAAATAAGAACGTACCAGTGTTTTATACTCATTTATGTATAGAAGAATTGTGCTTAAGAAAAGTAGTGTTTCAGGCTGATTTATTGAATATTTCTGCAAAACCCCTAATAATTCCTCCCTTCTCTTCCACTTCCTACTCCCTGAATTCCCAGGCTGTGCAGGGGAGCCGGCGGCTCTCAGCTCACTGCACTGTAGGACAGGAACCAATCAGCAGCTAGCAGGACCTGATAGGGAACTGAAGCCTGTCTGTGCTTGTGTGAATGCAGGGCTGTGATTGGCTGTCCCCCTCATACTGTGCTTCTGGCAGGGACACACCCACCCCTCATTTAAAACATGGACAGGGACCAATGAACATCTATAGGGATCTCTAATAAAGGGGCTCTTTTCAATTGGTCATCACTACTTATAGTTTCTCTATTAGTTCCCTACTTTCTAGCTTTCAACATCATTGACACCAGCAACCAAAACATCTAATGTTCTGTGAAGATGAAATGTTATTGTTACTTTTATTCCTTCTCTTTCTGTTCAGGCCTTCTCCTATTTATCTGTCCTTCAAACTACTGTCAGGTTGCTACAGTAAGTTGGACCCTAGCAACCTAATAGCTGCTATAATTGCAAAACTGGAGAGCAGATTCTAGAAATTTGTTAAGCTCCATGCAAATGGTAACTTGAGGAGCAATAAAGTGTGGCTAATCTTATAGAGGCAATGATGCAGCTATTATTGACACCCAGATGGGTGTGGCCCCTGGGGACCTCTTATGGTTGCCATGGTAATGATTGTATATGTCCAGTCTGACTGTGCTGGGTTATACTGGGGGCAGGCTGGGTCCCCTCTCATCCTATAGACGGGTCTCAGTTCTGGTATAAAGCAGACTCTACATGTAAGAAGGAATGAGCAACACTTTATATCAGGGCTTTATAACCTCCACACATAATGAATTGTATCCTTGCTCTCTAACACTAACACCAGAAACTAATGGTTATTGCCTCACCCCATTGGGATGTCAGTGTTGAGGTGCTGTGACCCCCGGGTGTCACTAACACTCACTCAGCCAGGACTTCAGTGTTTCCCAGTCATTATCAGCCACGGTGTTCGGCTGGGACACCGCCTCCCTATGTAATTCTCGCGTGACTTTGCAAACAAGCCGTAGAACGTCACCTGGTTTCAAAGAGTTCAACCTTGGGTCTCGCGAGCCCGGAAGTGAAAGATGGCGGCGCCCACGGGCAAGTTGTTAGTTCATCGGATACGGGCAGGACTGACATGGTATGAAATGGTCATAGAGTGGGGATACTGAGGGGAGAGGGGATATTGAGGGGAGAAGGATACAGATTGGACAGGGGATATTGAGGGGAGAAGGATACAGATTAGGACAGGGGATATTGAGAGGAGAAGGACACAGATTAGGACAGGGGATATTGAGGGGAGAAGGATACAGATTAGGACGGGAATATTGAGGGGAGAAGGATACAGATTGGACAGGGGATATTGAGGGGAGAAGGATACAGATTAGGACAGGGGATATTGAGAGGAGAAGGACACAGATTAGGACAGGGGATATTGAGGGGAGAAGGATACAGATTAGGACAGGGGATATTGAGGGGAGAAGGATACAGACTAGGACAGGGGATATTTAGGGGAGAAGGATAAAGAATGGGACAGTTAGGGGACATTGAGGAGGATAGGGGATATGGAGCACATAGCTGAGAAGAGAGGGAACGTTGCTGAGGGGAGAAGAATACATACTGCTACATGGAGAGAATACTGGAGGGAGAAGGATAGGGTTATATGGATCCGGGGAGAATGATAAAGACTTGTGTGGGGGGGGGGGGCGATAGTTAGGGGAGAAGGCTACTACACACTGGGTCAGAGAGCGGGGATTCTGAGGGGAGATTCATAGAGACTGAGGCAGAGAGGGGATGATGAGGAGACAGGGGCAGAGAGAGAGGGGATACAGAGGAGAAAAAGAGACCGTCTGTGTCAGAAAGGGGACAACGAGGGAGAAAGATACAGACAGGGGCAGAGGGGATGCTGAAGGGAGAGGGATACAGACTTGTGTAGAGCAAGGATACTGAAGGGAGAGAAATAGAGACTGGGGCAGAGGGGGGGTACTGAGTGGAGAGAGTTGGCTCTGAGGTAGAGGGGTGAGTTAAGGGCAGAGGGACGTTGGGAATACTATAGACAGGTGATAGAGGAGGGGAATACATGTGTTTAAGTTGAATGTTTACAGTTTGGCTTTTATCCTGAATTTATGTTGTGACTTATCTCCTTGCAGCCTGACCCAAGTCAGATGGAGCAGGTACAGCCCCCAGTATCTTGATCCTGAAACAGACAAGCAGGTTTACAGCCGTCCCCTGGAGGAGCTAAGCGAGCAGGAGCGGACAGAACGAGAGCTGAAAATTGTCAGACCTATCAAAGCAGCGCCTTCCAATGTGACCAGCTCTGTCTTTAGTGACCCAACTATTAGGTACAGACACATCCACATTCATTTTTTTTTTAGTTGATAGAGAAAACTTGCATGTTGAACATGTCACATGATTAGGGTTGCCACCTGGCCGGTAAAAATTATGCTTGATGCCGATGTTATTAATAGGAAAAGATGGCAAGAATATAGGAAGGCCGGTATTTTTTTCCAGAGAAGGTAGCAACTCTACACATGATGCAACCAATTCAGCATGTTGTTTATATCAGACACCACTGTGTCCACTTACCCATCATTTGAATGTATATGAGGTATGGTTACTGTAAACTATTTTTTACCCATCATTTTGTTGAATGTATTACATGGAATAACCAAATCAGTGAAGGCAAACCACACAGATGTGATATGAAACTTTGTGTCTACAAGTGAATGGAGAATCAGAACGTAACTCCTTTTGTCTTACAGTAAATTCACCAATATGATGATGAAAGGAGGCAACAAGAATCTGTCGCGCTCCATTATGAATCAGGTTGGTTCTGACTTTATCCTTTACTTATAAACCAGCTACAATCAGTTTACAATCTAAGGCCCCTGTCACGTTCACACAAATACACACTTAGGGGGCTAATCATCAAAATCCACCTTTTTCTGATTTTTTTTAAAACAAAAAAGTCCAACCAAACTATCTAATTAACTAATTCACGATTTGACCTTATTTATTATAGAAAAAAAAAATTTATCGTATTAGGGAAAACTATAAAATCGAGAGAAAACCCGAATCGTAGATTTTTTTGAGTTTTTTCCTGAATCGTAAGAAGCCCCAAATAGATGGATTTTTGGGCTAATTCCAGCGCAGACCACAGAAACTTCCAAATAGGATTGGGACCTCTCCCATTGACTTATGATGCTGGAGTTTCAGATTCCGACTTTTTTGCAGCATCAGGGTATAACAAATCTCGAATAACTCGAATAGTTTTTAGCACTCAGACTTTAATAAATAACCCCCTTGGGTCAGTTATATGTTGCAAATATATTGCTATGTCAATTTTTGCCATTGTAGACATTAGAGCAAATAAAGAGGACACAGCTGGAAAAATATTACAAGGCCCCTGAAGAGGAGAGGGCAAGCATAGAGTGCAATCCCTACACTATCTTTCATCAAGCTCTGCACAACTGCCAGCCCATCATTGGCCTTACCAGCATTCTGAGAGGAGGCAAATCATACCAGGTACTTTTAGAGACCACATAGTGTGAGAATACCAGATCCTCAAATAAAGGAGAGTGAATTTTTTTTTTTCTTCTCCAGGTCCCCACTCCATTGAAAGAGAATAGGCGCAGGTTCCTGGCTATGAAGTGGTTAATCACAGAGTGCCGCGACAACAAACACCGCCGGACACTAATGTATGAAAAGTTGTCCCAGGCTTTACTCGATGCTTACCAGATGCAGGGAGAGGTGGTGAAGAAAAAACACGAGTTGCATAAAATGGCTGAAGCCAACAGAGCGTTTGCTCACTTCCGCTGGTGGTAGGCAGTTACCAAGACTTGTACATAGAGATTTGTGTGGGTTTCCCTTTTATCCATGAGGCCCTGCATGATATCCAAGAATTTTTGGCTGAAAAGAAAGATTCCTTTCTGTATTGGGTATGTCAAAGAAACCGCATGTTGCAAGAATCAAACCGGATGGCACAGTATGAATATCTGTCCCATTTTGCTCTATGGCTCTGTACATACACACAGAAAAAGTACTTATAATGGGGTAGGCAAAAACATCTTTCAAGTCAACAAAAGATCCAAAATGAAAGACGCAAGTGTAGTGTAGAAAAACTTTATTAATAAAATTTACCATAAAAGCAACTTCCTTTGTACAGGTGAAATCATTACAAAGGGTTTTTTTTTTTAAATGTACGTCGTTCAGACAATTTTTTATTTTATTTTATAAAACAACTTTTTGAATTACCCAGCAGAGTATAAACTATGTATTGCCCTACACAAGAGGCGGTCATGATGTGCAGAGCATGCAATCCCTCTCTCCATTTAGAGCACCAGGCTCTGTGTGGGTGCTGCCTGCTTCGTATCTCTGCTTACATGAAATGGCGGCAAATATAAAAGAAAACCTGAGAGCTGGTGGCAGAGGAAGCCCACAGATGCATATATCTTACACCTACTGTGGCACTCATGTGACATGGCGGGATTCATGAAGTTCTGGCAGTTTACTTTTTCCTCTGATCACAGTGAATCTAGTATGGTTATAAGTTATTCTTTAAAGGGCGATTTCAAGCATTTTGTAGCTTCTGTCGGTGGGGACAAAGCCCTCTAAATCATCTCCTCCCATTTACCTTTCAGTGAGTATTTCTTGCCAGTGCCTGTTGGTAGGTGTTTAATGTTCCAAAATTGTGACAAATTCAACATGAAATTGATTTTAAGGGGTGGTTGACTAAGTTAACTTTTGGTACGTTATGGCTAAATCTAAGCAACTTTTCAATTGGCCTTGATTTTGTTTTTTTTATAGTTTTTAATTATTTGCCGCCTTCTTCTGACTCATTTCAGCTTTCAAATGGGGTTCACTGTTCCCATCTAAAACAAAAGCTCTGTAAGGCTACAAATGTATTGTTATTGCTACTTTTTATTGCTCATCTCTCTATTCAGGCCCTCTCCAAATAATCTTCCAGTATCTGATTTGTATCAATGCATGGTCGCCAGGAAAAATGCAAATGCTGAATAAAAAGCTAAATAACTGAAAAGCTAAAAAGAAATTAAAATTAATTGCAAATTGTCTCCGAATATCACTCTCTACATCATACTAAAAGTTAATTCAAAGGTTAACAACTCCTTTAAAACATTTTGTTTCTCTACCAAGTACACCATGTGTGCAATTATCCTTGGGGGACAAGTTACACATGGAACTTCCTACGCTGATGGAAAAGTACCAATACTATGCCAAACTGCCTTGTGTATTCGCTTTTAGGTGGATTTATACCTAAAAATGCCCAACATTTGCACAGGGTGTTTAATATTGGAATTTTCTCTGCCAGAGCAGATAATGCCACAGAACCCTGGAATGTGCCACCATATTAACTAGCCTTTGTTTAGTAACACACAACAAGACTGATAACCTGCCTTACCCTTCAACTCCAGCATGTTAAAGTGTTATGCTTTTGCAAAAGAACTCTAATAATACAAACCCTATTTGCTTTACTTTAGTGCTGCAAATCCATTACGCTGCTCAAACTAATTTTAGTGCCAAAAAGCCATGATGCTTTTGAGCATGTCCAATGAAATCCCCTAAAGTTTATGCTCTGGGCTTCCATTTGTCCTTCTCTGACCAACTGCACACGCTGACCTAACTATGGTTGAATCAAGGCCAAAAACAAAATATGACACTGGCTGAGCCAGACATCCGATACTAGGGGCATATTTTACATATGAAAGGGAGGCGTAAGGTGTATGTCTTTGGGGAGCTCCTCTGCATTAACACTTCCTTTCTGAAACGCGTCTTTCATGGCTCTGCGGCAACTAAAGGGTTTATAAAATCTTGTGCTTTTAATGTACATGTAGGATAAAATCCAACGTCTATGGAATCAGTCCGACACTTCACTATAATAATAGTTCTGTGCAGCGTCAGTCATACGCCAACCGGCCGCCCTATACTCAATCATCTCGAGCAGCAGGAGCTGGGTTAGTGAACTGAGGCCTCCCTGCAGGAGGAAACTGTCTCTCAGCTGCGAGAAAAGATCATCCATACGCTGGCAGTTCATCTTCTCCAGCTGCTCCCCTACCCGATGTAACTGTAATACCAAGCAATCAACCTGAAAAAAATATAAGATAAGTTAACAATGCGTGATACAGCAGGAGGTTTGTCAATAGTATTTAGCAGGCTTGGTGGACAAGACAATCAAACAAGGAACTGTGTATGGAAAGAAGCTGATTTGTCACTTTGTTAGCACAGTTCTCGCTTGAGAAGTCATTCTGGGTAGAAAGGAGGCTTATCAGATGACCGGGTAAAGCTGGCCATAGATGTTGAGATTTTTAAAAGACCCGATCGCCATCGTGAGACCACGATTATCCTGGAACGATCGTACGAATGGTCCATCAACTAAAAAGACCAATTTTCCAGGAAAACAAAGGGGAGCTGCCTGCTTGGCCCTGCAAACATAGAGAGATTGCACTGGGACAGACAAAGATTTTTTAACCTGGCCAATCAATTTCCTGACAGATGTCGGGCGAAAAATCGTAAGATGTTTGATCATTCAACTCCCGCTAACCGCACAATAATTTCAATGGATTGGTCGGACTTTGCTAAAATCGGTCGTTCGGCAAGAGAAATCTTTGCGACTATGGGAACCTTTAGAGTCAATACAGATCACTGGAAGGTTATGCTCACTTACCTCCTCTTCCCTTTTCAGACTCTCAGGCTGTACCAAATCAAATAGGCAGTCGTACACAGGATGAACTAGAGCCAGCATCGGCATGTTATTCACCTAAAATGGAGAGGTCTGACATTTACAGATGTACTCAATTGAAACAGGGCCTGCAGCTGCTGAAATCTCATGCTCTCCAGTCATCCCACTGGACAAACATCTGCTTCCTACCACCTTGCCTTATACAGTTAGGAACTAAAGCCTTTTTTTTAACACAATCACTTCATTTCAGGGTCTCAAAAGTAATTGGACCATTGACTCAAAGGCTATTTCATGGGCAGGTGTGGGCAATTTCTTTGTTATGTCATTATCAATGAAGCAGATAAAAGCCCTTGGGGGGGGGGTGCTTGTATGTGGAAGATTTTGCTGTGAACAGACATGAGGTCAAAGGAGCTCTCCATGCAGGTGAAACAAGCCATCCTTAAACAGCAAAAAAACCATCATAGAAATTGCTACAATATTAGGCTTAGTCCACACCACGCGATTCTGGGAGAAGCTACTTCCAGCAACTTCGCAAAATGAAGTGCCAAGTGTGTCATAACGCAGGTGGCTCTCATTACAGCCGGCGCAGGAGAAGAGGAAGCGCTTCGGGGAGATAAGTCGCCTCAAAGAAGAGGTGATTAGTCGCCAGGGTACTAAATCTCCCCGAATCGCCTGGTGTGGACTAAGCTTTAGGAGTGGCAAAATCTCCAGTTTGGTTAACTCAGCAATACAAAAAGACCTGGATGTCTACAGAAGACAGCAGTGGTGGATGATCACAGAATCATTTCCATGGTGAAGAAACCCCTTCACAACAACCAATCAAGTGAACAACACTCTCCAGGAGGTCAGCGTATCAATATCCAAGTCTACCATAAAGAGAAGACTGCATGAAAGTAAATACAGAGGGTGCACTGCAAGGTGCAAGCCACTCATAAGCATCAAGAATAGAAAGGCTAAATTGGACTTTGCTTAAAAAAAAAAAAAAATCTAAAAAAGCCAGCACAGTTCTGGAAAAACATTCTTTGGACAGATGAAATAAAGATCAACCTCTACCAAAATGATGGCAAGAAAAAAGTACGGAGAAGGCGTGGAACATATCATGATCCAAAGCATACTACATCTCTATAAAACATGGCGGAGGCAGTGTGATGGCTTGGGTGTGCATGGCTGCCAGTGGCACTTGGACACTAATGTTTTTCCATGATGTGACACAGGACAGAAGCAGCCAAATTAATTCTGAGGTGTTCAGAGACACTGTCTGCTCAAATCCAGCTAAATGCAGTCAAATTGATTGGGAGGCGTTTCATAATACAGATGGACAATGACCCAAAACATACAGCCAAAGCAACCCAGGAGTTTATTAAAGCAAAGGAGTGGAATATTCTTGAATGGCCAAGTCAGTCACCTGATCTGAACCCAATTGAGCTGCATTTCACTTGTTGAAGACTAAACTTCGGGACACAAAGTCCATCAAACAAAGAGCAACTGAAAGCCACTGCAGTAAAGGTCTGGCAGAGCATTAAAAAGGAGGAAATGCAGAATCTGTTGATGTCCATGAGTTCAAGACTTCAGGCTGTCATTGCCAGCAAAGGGTTTTCAGCCAAGTATTAGAAATTAACATTTTATTTCCAGCTTTTTAATTTGTCCAATTACTTTTGAGCCCCTGAAATGAAGTGATTGTGTTAAAAAAAAGGCTTTAGTTCCTCACATTTTTATACATTCTTTTTGTTCAACCCACTGAATTAAAGCTGAAAGTCTGCAGTTCAACTGCATCTGAGTTGTTTCATTTAAAATTCATTGTGGTAATGTACAGAACCAAAATTAGAAAAAAAAGTTGTCTCTGTCCAAATATTTATGGACCTAACTGTATATGTGCCATACCCACTCGCAATCATAAAGGCTCAGAGCCTGTAATACCCCACTCTCTGCTCACCCTAAGATAGTCGAAGACGTTGCACATGAAGCCGACGTAGCACACCCACTCCTGCAGAGAGCGAGCCCTTGTCTCCTTCCGGTTCTTATACTCCACCTGCAGCCGGTTCAGGAGGCTGGAGCGAAACATGGTGCGCCCTGTCTGCTTGCTCTCCGCCTATGGAAAAGGAGCAATGGTTGTAACACAGTGCCAGAGTGTACCAACTGACTTCGTTACATCCAAGAAAGTGATCATTAGTGTCACCGTTAAGTCCATTTGGCGTGAAACATTTTTATTGGCCCCCCTAAGCAGCTTCCTACTAATCTCTATGGTTGGCGTTATGTAGTTTTGGCCATTAGGGAAAACTGTTGCTCCATCAAATCACTTTACACCTCTTCTCATGGCCCTCACAGGTCTGTGCAATGTAAAAATGTTAGGTCAAGGCACACCCACTTAGAGATCGCTGGAAAAAGAGCAGCAGTACTGGAGAGAGAGAGCAGTACTGGAGAGACTGGATTCATTGGTGAGTGAGTGGACTCTTAAAGGAGATCTAAACCCTAAAAATGAATATGCTTAAAATGCCATATTTTATATATTGAACTTATTGTACCAGCCTAAAGTTTCAGCTTGTCAATAGCAGCAATGATCCAGGACTTCACACTTGTCACAGGGGGTCACCATCTTGGAAAGTGTCTGTGACAGTCACATGCTCAGTGGGCTCTGAGCAGCTGTTGAGAAGCTAAGCTTAGGGGTCGTGGCAAATTTACAAGCAAAAAATCTGTAATACAAGCTGATGCTACAAGGCTGATTATTAAATACTGATGCTAGTTGCACTGGTTTCTGTGCTGCCATGTAGTAATTATCTGTATTAATTACTAATCAGCCTTTATACTGTGACATTTCTATTCTATGTGTACTGTATATTGTGAGTGGGTCCCTAAACTCAGTGACAGCAGCACAGAGCATGTGCAGTGAATCAGCAGAAAAGAAGATGGGGAGCTACTGGGGCATTTTTGGGGAGACAGATTTTTACTGCTAAAGGGCTGTGGTTGCCTTGGGCTGGTACAGAAGTCAAAAACATGTAAAACATTTCTAGCTACTTTAGTTAGGCCTCCGAGTATTGTGCAACAAAGGACACCTGCACCCACAAGAACCCCTCTCCAACTGTGTGATCCTGGGCTGCTCTCCTCCCAGTATTCAGAAAAGGAGAACAAAGCAACCTGCTGCCTCAGGTCAGCAGTATAAAACTCATCTCATTGGAAAACAGAATCCATCACCCAACTACCTGCACACTGAACAGACTTATCACCCAGGTTTGTGCTCTCCAATTAACCCTTTCACTGCTAGTCAATGTGACTGTGCTTTTATATGGTCACAGAACTCCTCGGTGACTTAGAATATGCTGATATTTTACAATACGGGGTACATTATTCACGAGAGAGAGAGAGAGCACTCTGAGCAATGTCACATTGTTACATGTAGGATATTTACTAATGTGGACATTTGTTGGCTTCTCACCTGGATAATAGTATAGCACATCCTTCCTGCTTCCCTGCTGAAGGTGGTATCTCTTAGTGACTGATCTGCAATCACATTTGCAGCCTTTTCTAAGTCCACATTCCCTGGTTCTGTCGCACATAAAAAAAATGATACTTAATCATACTTAAATATTTTTTTCATTTACTTATCTTGTACACAGAATAATAACTCCAGCAATGTGGCAGCTCTCACATATATGTATAAATACAAATATACAGAGAAGGAATGTTCTGGGCACACAATAAGCTATACCCTCATACTGTACTGTCTAAGGAAACAATAGGACTCCTTCCTCCCATAGGTATAAATACAAATATACAGAGAAGGAATGTTCTTAGACAGTACCCTCATACTGTACTGTCTAAGGGAATCAATATGGCACCTTCCTCCCATAGGTATAAATACAAATGTACAGAGAAGGAATGTTCTGGGCACACAATAAGCTATACCCTCATACTGTACTGTCTATGGGAATCAATATGGCACCTTCCTCCCATAGGTATAAATACAAATGTACAGAGAAGGAATGTTCTGGGCACACAATAAGCTATACCCTCATACTGTACTGTCTAAGGGACTCAGTATGGCACCTTCCTCCCATTGGTATAAATACAAATGTACAGAGAAGGAATGTTCTGGGCACACAATAAGCTATACCCTGATACTGTACTGTCTAAGGGAAACAATATGGCAGCACTAACCCATAGGTTTACATACAAATATACAGAGAAGGAATTTTTTGGGCAACCAATAAGCTATGCCTTTTAACTGTACTGTCTACTAGAAACATTATGGCAGCTCCCACCCATTTGTGTGAAAGTGAGAGCTGCTGGGGATTGCTAATAGAAGTAGCTCAATATTATTTTAGTGAACTACAGGTTGCCCTCCCCTCCCATGGAGCCGATTAGGGATACTTGTTTTTACATATTGAATACATAGGAAGAATGATTACATGCGAATAACCTTTTAGTGCTGTTTTTAGAAGATTCTGGATGTCAGCATCAAATGCCTGCATCTTGTAGTCTTCCTGCTCTTCGCTGTCTGCCATAATCGCAATGGTGACCAGTGGGGGAAGGGAACACAGTCACCACTACATGGGGCTAGAAAATTATAATAATCCACATTAAAGAGCCTGAATTAAAAAATGTGTTAAAATGACAGCTCGCAGCTGTAAAGATGCAGGTGCAACTAGACACTAGAAACTCCACCCGAGACATATTGCAACTTTCCAATATACAATGTTTATCTATCTCTTCCTGTTTTCTAGTTCTGACTCTTGAAACAATGTAGCAAAAGTTAGTTCCCTTCCGAGTCTGTTAATCAGCTGACTTCTGCTGCACTGTTTCAGGAGTGAAGACCGGCAGTGCACACAATATAAACAGCGCTTTCAATAGCAATTACATTTACACATGACTGCAAACAGCAGATATTTTGTACTGAGTGCATATTGAGAAGTTGTTTATGTGGTTTTACTCAGTTCAAAGTTAAAAATAAAAAATGTTCCCAGCAATATAATTCCCACGTACTGAACCATAAAACATACTGCTTTGGGACTGGTATGGCTTTGGAAATGGGCGGTAACCCCCCCCCCCAACCCAGTCTGATTCTCGGGGTGCTCAGCAGACATGCATTTGGCTCACCGACACAATGGGCTCCCACGTCCCTCTCAGCTCTCATCCAGCCTATCCCAGAAGAATGTGCAGCTTCATCAGATTTTGCAGGGAGTGAGGGTCACGTGATGCACAAAGTAACATCCAGGCACCCCCCGCTCTGTGCCAGCTACCATCATGATGGCGGACCTGCATCATGATGGGGGAGTTATCAGTATATGTGTGGAGGGGTCGGTATCCATATACCTACACAACACTGCAGCCCATACTCCCAATAGTGCCCTGTACTGGATACCCCTTCCATATAATGGATACCCCCTCCATATAATGGATACTCCCCTCCCCATGTGCTGGATACCCCCTCCATATAATGGATACTCCCCTCCCCATGTACTGAATACCCCCTCCATATACTGGATAACCCCTCCATATGTACTGATACCCCCCCTCCATATAATGGATACTCCCCTCCCCATGTGCTGGATACCCCTCCATATACTGGATACCCCCCTCTAAATACTGGATACCCCCTCCATATAATGGATACTCCCCTCCCCATGTGCTGGATACCCCTCAATATACTGGATACCCCCCTCTATATACTGGATACCCCCCTCCATTTAATGGATACTCCCCTCCCCATGTGCTGGATACCCCCTCCATATACTGGATACCCCCCTCCATATAATGGATACCCCCCTCCATATGTACTGATACCCCCCCTCCATATAATGGATACTCCCCTCCCCATGTGCTGGATACCCCTCCATATACTGGATACCCCCCTCTAAATACTGGATACCCCCTCCATATAATGGATACCCCCTCCATATAATGGATACTCCCCTCCCCATGTGCTGGATACCCCTCAATATACTGGATACCCCCCTCTATATACTGGATACCCCCCTCCATTTAATGGATACTCCCCTCCCCATGTGCTGGATACCCCCTCCATATACTGGATACCCCCCTCCATATAATGGATACCCCCCTCCATATAATGGATACCCCCCCACACCTCTCCATATGTACTGATACCCCCTCCCCATGTACTGGATTACCCTACCCCCTCCAATTACTGGGCTGTGTATGGGATGTAGGGGTGCCTATAAAAGCACATCCGGGTAAACAGAACATTCCTATAGTAGGAAGAAAGTAAACAATAGAGAGGACATATTGGAAGTTCCCTGGTGAACCTGTTGGTACAGTGAGTAAGAAGGAGCCAGGGGAATGAATGCTGTGTCCTTAGTACAGTGGAACAACCATCTCTGCTTCCCCGGAGCATTCGTGCCTTTCTCTAGTCAAAACACCCGCCCACGTCACCGCCTCACCTCTCAACAGCTTCTCATTATCCCACGGTCTCAACCAGCCGCTCAATGTCTGGCTCAGAGATCTCAGGACAGACCGCCGCTCGGCTCAGTACGGGCCACAACGCACAGCGACATCTAGCGTCCATCTGCGCGAAACGGAGAACTTGTGAAAAACAGCGGCACCTACAGGACACCCGGAGAAAAGCATCACCTGGAGTCTACACTGACACCCACCTGACTCATTTTTATCATTGATTGATCATGACATTGATACATTTTATAAGGAGCATAAAAATGCCCTGTGTGATATATTTGAAGTCTCATCATAATTCCTCCTGTAAATACAGCTGCAAGTTGTGCCTCAGGTGTGATCAGGCCAGAGAGGCTACTACAAGGTGCCATAGAAAGTTGCTATTTAGTGGCTGGCGGGGAATTTGATTGGGCCTCTGTGTACTTAAAGGGGCAGATTTATCAAGGGTCGAAGTGAATTAGAGGGAATTTTCGAAGTAAAAAAGTTTGAAATTCAAAGTAATTTTTTTGGATACTTCGACCGTCGAATAGGACACTACGACTTCGATTTGAAGTAAAATCGTTCGAATATTCGACCATTCGATAATCGAAGTACTGTCTCTTTAAAAAAAACTTTGACTTCAATACTTCGCCAACTTAAACCTGCCGAAGTGCTTTGTTAGCCTATGGGGACCTTCTATAGCATTTTTTGAAGGTTTTGGAAGTCGAAGTAAAATCGTTCGAGCGATCGCTGGAATCCTTCGAAACGTTCGATCGAACGATTTTACTTTGACCGCAGGATACCCAAATTCTATAAAAAAAAAAACGTCGACTTCGATATTCGAAGTCGAAGTATTTCAATTCGATGGTTGAATTTCGAAGTATTTTTAACTTCAAAATTTGACCCTTGATAAATCTGCCCCAAAGGGTTGGTTCACCTTAAAGTTAACTTTTAGTATTTTACAGAATGGCTAATTCTAAGCAGCTTTTCAACTGGCCTTTTTTTTCTTTTCTTATAGTTATTTGCATTCTTTTTCTGATTTTTTCCAGCTTTCAAATGGGGGGGCTAAAAAAAAAAATGCTCTGTAAGGCTACACATGTATTGTTATTGCTACTTTTTATTACTCATTTTTCTACTTAGGCACCTCTCCTATTCATATGCTAGTGTCCCTAAATCAAAGCATGGTTGCTAGGGTAATAAGGGGCAGATTTATCAAGGGTCGAAGTGAATTCGAGGAAATTTTCGAAGTAAAAAAATTCAAAGTGATTTTTTGAATACTTCGACCATCGAATAAGTTACTACGACTTCGAATTTATTTTGACTTCCATTCGAAGAAAATGGTAGTGTAATTTAGAGTTAAAAACGACACCATAAAAATCATGACTGCGTCCCTTTAAGGTTCCTTGCAGAGATAACTTTATGTGCAACGGGGTCAGTATATATTGGGTGTCATTTCACAAGTTTTCAAGGGTAGATGTGCCCGAAACATGTCGTGTGGACCACAATAAATTTGCACATTAGTAGTTAAATCTGCAACTTTGTCCTTATGTTCTATAATTTGAACTTACATTACTTTACTCAAATGACATTGCAACTGAAAGCAGTATTTGTTTATCCCATTACTGTTATTTAGTGCTGACTCCAATGCAGTTGTATTCAATTTCTTCTATAACCATGTTATTCAGCTGGCTCGTGCTACACTGTTTCTGGATTCAGAACCAGCAGTGTAAAGAATGCATTTTATAGCCAGGCCCGGATTTCTACTTGGGCCATAGGCCAGAGGGTCTCCTGCAATGTGTGTGATCCCTCCCCAAGAGCGCCCATAGCACTGGTGATTAGGTGCGTAGTATTGCGTCCCCCCGTGCTTCTGATAATATTGCTGGGTAGCATCTTGCCCGGGCCTTTGTAGCTAGGGTTGACACCTTTTCTGGAAAAAAATACCGACCTTCCTATATATTTATCTTTTTTCCCTATTAATAACATTGGGATAAACCATCATTTTTACTGGCCAACCCAGTAAAATACCGACCAGGTGGCAACCCTATTTGTAGCCTTTCCACAAATCCTGGTTTCTAGCTAAAATCAGTAGCACTAAATGACTTAGGAAAACGAATCGCTGCAGAGTGAGGGAAGGCGATTGGGGAGATTGGTTGCTGCAAAAAGGAGGCGATTAGTCGCCAGGCGATCAAATCTCCCCAAAACGCCCAGTGTGGCCTGACCCTAAAAGAACGCTGGACAGAGGAAAAGGGGGACAACTGAGAGGAAGAAGGAGAGAGCTGGAGAAGCCATAGGAGCCTGGGAAAGGACAACATGTGAGGAATGCAGACCAGAGGGGAAGGCAGAGATGAAGCTGAACTCTATTCCCCTGCCTTTTTGGTAACAACAATGTAGACTTGTGTAATGTGTAACTGTAAATATTAAGTGTAATCATTAATGTATAACAGTCAATTGATTTATTTCACAATATATCACTTTAATATACACTTATTGGTGTGGATTCATTGTCTGCTTGCTCAAAAAAACCAGAACCCTAGTAAGTGGGTTGATCTATATATATATATATATATCTTTATTATTATTAATAATAATGATATATAATATAAACTTACATAAGACCAAGCTTGTCTCCACTGCTCTCAGCCGGCAAATGTTCTTCAGAGAAAAGTGAATCCGCTCCGTGCTCCATCTCCCCATTCATTTGAACAGCTTTCTCTTGTGTGCAGTCACAAGCAGCAGAGCAGAGGCCTGAAAATGTCAACCACCGCAAATCAATAGACATGGACAGGGCCACCATCAGGGGGCACAAGATGGACAGTCATCCTGGGCCTCCTGGCTTTTAAGTCTCAGCCTTTAAAAACATGCAGGTTGAGAGCAGCAGAGCCTAAGGTTGACAAGCAAAAAGAGAGCCACTACCTTATTTTGCTGCAAGCGGGGTGATACCAAATTTATTCCATGGTGCTGTAGACACTTTACAAAGATCAAATGTTTCGGGACCACATGGCCCTTCCTCAGCCTACAGCTGGCCAGACAGACTAATAAAAGCTGCCATCTCATCCTCCTTAAACTAAGTCAGCAGCTTATCAGTAGCGTGTATGTAGGCCGCAAAAAAGGCTGCCTGACCAATATCTGGAGAAAAACCAGGCAGATTTGAAAATCCCATTTTGTGAGGACTGTATCACCATGTTGAGGCAGACCTAAACAACAGGTCCCTGTATGCCGGCAGTATGATCCAGTCATTGGCTCCAGCCAATGATCAGATTAGCCTGATTTGGCAGAGTGCATGGGTGGCCAAGTAATTCAAAGATATGCACTTTGGTGAGCTTTGCAAACTAGCGGATCTTTCTGCTTATGCTCAGCTTTATTCTGAAAGCCTCAAATTCATTGACTACACTTTTAATTTAGAAGGTTTTTGCAAGAGGGACACAGGTCCAAACTGACATTCTATAGATTCTGGCAAATGCCAGAGGGGCTGCTATTAAATGCCATTGATAAACACTATTTATTAGGGATGCACCGAATCCAGGATTCGGTTCGGGATTCGGCCTTTTTCAGCAGGATTCGGCCGAATTGCTGGGTAGCATCTTGCCGCCCTAGACCAGCAAATTTGCATATGCAAATTAGGAGCGGGGAGGGAAAATTGCGTGACTTTTGGCTTAAAACAAGGAAGTAAAAAATGTTTTCCCCCTTCCCAACCCTAATTTGCATATGTAAATTCGGCTGAATCTTTCGCTAAGGATTCGGGGGTTCGGCCGAATCCAAAATAGTGGATTCGGTGCATCCCTACTATTTATTGGGCCTATTTGGGCCACTGTGTACTTGAAACGCCAGGGCCTCAGTCTGGGCCTGGTGGGAGACATAAGAGCTGAGATACAATTGCACTTTTAAAGGGAAAATATGGCTTTTTGAAAAGTACCTTCATTAAGTAGGCAATGATGAATAAAATATGGTGCCTGGTTTGAAAATAACACTTTTGTTGGAGATTCCCATATAATTCTCTCTGGTCCCTGCCTGCATTTATGTATATTTGTATCTATATCAAAAACAACTTCTTTACACAGCACTGTACAGTACTCTGTGGTGTGTCCTATCGCTTGAATTTCAAGAAACACTCGCACACCCTAATCAATTGGATAGAGAGCACCTGGTGCACAGCAAACAGGAGGAATCGGCCACCTCCTTAAAATACTGGAACAAAAACTTCACTGGCACACAGGATATTTCAAGCAGGAAAAACCTTGCTAGGTATTTATTGCAGCATGCAACGTTTCGGGGTTACCCCCTTTGTCATGCTTGACAAAGGGGGTAACCCCGAAACGTTGCATGCTGCAATAAATACCTAGCAAGGTTTTTCCTGCTTGAAATATCCTGTGTGCCAGTGAAGTTTTTGTTCCAGTGTCCTATCGCTTCTCCCGCAGAAGCACAGAAGAATTGGGTAACTAATCACAGTTCATGCAGGGAAGATAAACTGCAGTTCCCTGGCAGGTTTGTCTAGCATCCACAAGCGTAAAGACATAGGACAGATAACCTTTATTCCATAAAGCTTTTGCCACTGGGGTAAGGCGAGTTCAAAGCAGTTAGATATTGTATCTGTATCGTTATCCGAGTGTTCTCTACGCACCTTTTGTCTGGGAGTAACCTACTGACAAGGAATAGTTACTATTATGGAATAAAGGTTATCTCCACTGTAATACCTTTTATGAGATCTACTTGCAAGGCTGAAAGGTGTGATATTGGAAACATGCTCTGCTGACACATGATGATTCCTGCTATTTGTAGTGAACTTATACCGACACTTAGAAGCACAGTGAAGATATAATACTGGGGTCCTGAAATTTATTATCAAGCTGTTGCTGTACTTATTGCCTGTGTGTGCTTGCACTTCTCATTCCAGATTAGGTTGTGTTTTGGCTTTTATGGGTATTGGACTCTTTGACCCAGGGTTTCCATCGTAATTTTACTACAAAGTCAGAAGGGCTCTCCTCCTGGGAGGCCCAATTATCAACCCAACAGTCACTTGGGCCCATTGGGTGGTGGGCCTTACAAACAGGTAAAATGAAGCCCCTCATCTGCAAAGCCGTGTCACTGATCTGTCACAATTATATCCAAACACCACCCATGATCCAAACCAATAAGTTTCCCCTTCCCTTTCACTGCCCATGAATCGCCAGTGCTGTATTAGCTGGGAATAGCCAAGAAAGACAACTGTACCTTCTCACCAACTACAGCCCACTCACTAGGATGCTCAGTAGCGTAGATAAAAGCAGAACAGAACTTAAAAAGCAGAGTGCCCATCCTCTTTAATAATTTCAATATAATAGTATAGAAGACATAAATATATGAGGGAGCACTATCAAAGCACTCCTTAGGTCAGTTCATATCTGAATCATAAAAAAGAACAATATCTTGCAGGTGACTGCAGTCTAGCAAGGTTTACACAGCTCTCGCAAACTCACTTCATGACCAGCACTACATAAGCAGAGTATGCCAAGCTCTGAGAACAGCCGTGCTGAATTTGATTACAGTAGGGTGCAAATGTCAGACACAAATGTCAGGATGCATTAGTGGGATGTGGCATTTCTGGGAGTGGGATCCCCAATGCCGAATGCTGACTCAGTTCTTTGGCTTCTTGCACTTGCTTATCGCTGCAGTAATCCTCCAGGAAGATTGTGGCCAAGTTGCGGATTCTGCGGTTGGTGGAGAGGGAGAAGCGCACCATGCATTCCACAACAGCTGGAGTAGTGATATCAGCGCGGGAGGCAGCTGTGCACAGGTACATGAGTGTAGTCAGAGCCGAAAGCACCGTCTCTTCCCGCCGGCTGGACAGGCAATTGATGACCAGTTTCACTCCCCCAGAGTCAAGTATGTAACTCTTGTTAGTCTTGTCCAGGCAAAGATTACAGAGACCCCCTATAGGAAAAGAGAGAATGACAAACGTCACTTATTTTATAATACAGTAACAATTAAAGGCCAACTAACATTTTTAAAGATATTAAGACCTACGGTACACAAGGTGTTTTGATCACGAGTAAACGAATACTGAGGCAAGTTTTTGGGGGGAGGATTTTATAAAAGGGAGTTATCTGATGCAACACTTACTTGCGGCTTATGTGGATATAACTTAGTATTGGGGTTACAGATGCCAGAATATGTAAAAAGCATATTGTGACTCTGTTGCTTTCCCCTAGGCCACAAAATTCTTCAGTCCTGTTGGAAGCGGTTAATACAACATCACAAGATGACCAGGCTGTCACTACCCCTATTGTTAGTTTTGTCAACACAGGACGTTTATCTAGAAATAGAAGTCTTCACAACCGTTTCTAGTAAAAATGGTAAATAGAGTAGAGTTTCTCAAAGAGCAGTGGCAGGCAGGTGGTTAGGTTCAACATACAGGGGCTGATATAAAATACTGGATTTCCCTCCTCTGTGCGAATACAAATTGTCCTATCAGGCAAATTAGGAAGCCTGCATTGGCACATTGACCCAGTCCCTTTCCAATTGGTTTTCCTAGGCATTCTTTATAATCCAATCCTTGGCATGGAGGCTGAAATATTTGGTCATTCCTATTTGGCCCAGTCCAGATCCTACAGTATATGCCCACCTTTAATGTGTTTTTCCACTCCAGTAAATTCCAGCTCAGTGTGAAGGTGATGCTCTTATAGGAATCGCCCTCATTCTCCGCTGGACCCACAGGTCAGGTGATTTGTCACTCAAAAACTGCTGCAGTAATTGCCTCACAAGTGCACTCACAGGTCCAGGCAATTGCTATTAAATAAACTGGGAATTATGAGCATTTTGCTGCCCAACAGCTGAGCTGGAAATTGTGGCAAACCCCTCTAAATTGTCCCATGTGCCACTTCCCAAAGTGTGAGCCCTGCATGTAACTCTGATCAAGCCATGTGGGCACATTGCTACCAGAGCATGGTAAAAGCTGTGGCTACCACTTCATAGCCTAAAATGCCACATAGGCCTTTAGTCAGTTGAGTAACTAGTTTAGCCCTGCACTCCGCCACACTCCTGCCAGACTCATGCCTTTCTCCCAAAAAATCCCCAGTACTCCCACCCTAGATTTACTGTTTTCAAGGCTCCAGCGTTCATAATGGGTGCATCTGTTGCACCGGACCCATGGAGATGCTTGCAGTTGTATTCTCAAACGTAAACCATCATCTGTCTGTGTGCCCTCTGTTATCAGAAAGGACACTTGAAATGGAAGTTGAATGTGTTTATTGTACATAGACCAAGACCAAACTGCCCTTTAAGTTAACTTTTAGTATGTTATAGAATGGTCAATTATAAGCAACTTTTCAGTTGGTTGTCAGTTTTTTTTTTTCTTACAGTTTTTTTTTTTTAATTATTTGCCTTTTTCTTCTGACTCTTTACAGCTTTCAACTAGGGATCACTGACCCCATCTTAAAAACATATAGTCAGTAAGGCTACAAATGTATTGTTATTGCTACTTTTTCTTACTCATCTTTCTATTCATATCCACTCCTATTCATATTCCAGTCTCTTATTCAAATCAATGCATGGTTGCTAGGGTCATTTGGACACTATCAAACAGATTGCTGAAATTGCAAACTCGAGAGCTGCTGAAAAGTTAAATAACTCAAAAACCACAAATAATAAAAAATGAAAAGCAAATGCAAATTATCCAAGAATATCACTCTTTACATCATACTAAAGGTTAACTCAAAGATGAACAACCCCTTTAAAGGAACAGTAACACCAAAAAATGAAAGTGAATCAAAGTAATGAAAATATATTGTACTGTTGCCCTGCACTAGTACAGCTGGTGCATTTGCTTCAGAAACTCTACAATAGTTTATATATACACAAGCTGCTGTGTATCCATGGGGGCAGCCATTGAAGCACAGAATACACAGTAGATAACATAAGTACTTCTATAGTTTATATAAACAAGCTGCTGTGTAGCCATGGGGCAGCCATTCACAGCTGAAAAAGGAGAAAAGGCACAGGATACACAGCAGATAACAGATAAGCTATATAGTCTACAAAGACATTCTTCAGAACTTAGAAGTTATCTACTGTGTATCCCATACCTCTCAAACGTTTTGAAAATAGAAAGAGGGACAAAAAGATTTGTCGCGCATGGAACACAACATTTTTTTTCATTCCGCCCATTTTTGTGGCCACTTTCCTAATTGTGTTTTTTATGTGTAATTAAATTTTTGCTAATGAAGGTGAATTGCCTTTAAGGGCAGAGACACACGTGGAGATTCGGGGAGATTTAGTCGACTGGCGCTTCGTTTTCCAAAGTCGCCTCACAAGGAAAACGAAGTGCTCTGAGTGCCATCCCGTCTGCAATTTCGATTCTAGCTGGCGGGAAGGCAGTTTGGGAGATTAGTTGCCCAAAAAAAAGAGGGATTTGTTGCTGGGCAATTAATCTCCCCGAATCTCCATGTGTGTTTCTGCCCTTAAACTGCAAGTCACAGTTTCCCCAATAGACCTGCTTATCTTAAGTTGTTACAATTGTTTCTTTGCTTATATAAAATTGTAACTATTGAAGTGCACCCGCTGAGTATTCTGGGCTCTCTGCCAAAAGCCAATTAAGTTAGAAACTTTTTATCTTTTTCTGGCTGTTCAGTACCGGAGATCAAAGAGAAAGTCGGGACAAGCCGGGACTCTGGGTTGAACTGTCAAAATCGAGACAAAACGGGACATTTGGTATGGTATCCTGTGCTTGAATGGCTGCCCCCATGGCCACACAGCAGCTTGTTTATAAACGATAGTGTTTCTGAAGCAAACACACCAATTTTGCCAGTGCAGGGCAACAGGATATTATATTGTCTCTTCTTTAAAACACATGAATTGTTTGGTGTTACTGCTCCTTTAAGGCTACAGATTAAAGTGGAGACATTTTATTTAGACCCTATTGCTAAACATTGGGCCAAAATAAGCTCTTTTTTGGGCCCAGCATTATTTAAGATACTCTATCGCTTCCAGCCCAATCTCTCACCTATTCCAAACTCCACCAGCGTCTCGTTGTCTTCAGTCAGCATGTCCAGGAACAAATCTGCCACCTGCAGTTTCCGGAGGTTGGAGAAGTTTCGGGGCTCATAAGCAAAGTTAGCCAGATTGGCCAAGACCTGCTCTTTTGCTTCTGCACAATCAAAGAAGGGAGAGATGGTGACAAGAGGGAATAACACTTGTAATGAAACATATAGATACAGAGTGGCCCAGTTTCATGTGCTACAGTGAATAGCAAAACTGAATATTTAGAAAACTACAACCCCAGCATTCCCTACAGCATGTTACCCGCTTGGGGGGTGGGTTCATCTCTCTCTGCTTCTCTCACCTACGCTGTCCGTATCCTGGAATTCAGTCACCAGCGCCTGCAGATACTGAAACCGATCAGACTCCCGGACGCTCATTTCAACGCACTGTCAGGCGACAACATAAACGCGTCCCGGTGAGCGGAAATGATATCACCGCACGGGCAGAAGTCTCGCGCTTGGGAGCTGGGTGCCAGTTCTTGTTCTACTTCCTGGCAGGAAGGAAGCGTGAGGGCACGCGCTAGAGTGGTAAGGCGAGACCATGCTGCGGCCTGGGATTGGCTGAGGCTGATTTACGTCTACGGGTGCCGGGAACTCTAGAAATTAGACACAAAGAAAATGGCATATGTTAAATGGGTGCACTATTTATTGTTGTAATATTTTATTTAGTTTTGTAATAACATACAGAAAGGAAAAGAAAATGCAGTTTATAATTTCTTTTAATGTATTTTTCTCATCACCCGCTCTCCTTGTCACTTTCTAGTCTGACATTGAAACAGCTGCCTGTTAGTAAGCCAAATGAAGGCCCAGACTTGGCTATATCAGTACAAAAAACCCAGTGGGCCCAGGCCTTCTTGGCCTCCTTGTCTTAAAAAAATATCAAACTCACTAGCAGTTAGAGAAGAGAAGGAATGTTCTGGGCACACAATATGCTATACCCTCATTCTGTTCTGTCTACAGGAAACAATATGGCACATCTCACCCATATATATAAATCAGCTGTCGGTGGGACCTCTTGCTTCTAATCATTTGGCCTATTTCATGGCCATTATCAATTTCTATAAGAACAAAGAAGCTAAATAGATGGAATAATGGATTATAGTATGTAAAGAAAAGAGACTAGGAGAATAGAGGTTGAGTGAGGAGCGGAAGAATAATAGTACTCCTGGTCTAAGGTTTTTGGGTGGGCCCCTGGTGTCCCCCGCTGATTCTGACTAAGGAGCCGCCTGAGGCGGCTTCTGCAATGCCGCCCCCCCTCACCAACTAACGTGTCGGGAGGGGAGGCAGAAACGCTATTGCGTAGAGCGCAATTGCGCTCTCTCGCAATAGTACAGCCGAATTTCCGGTTCAAAAACCAGAAATTCGGCTCTTAAAGATGCAGGAGCGGCTTTTTGCCGCCCCTGGAATCTTTTCAGGCGCTGCCGCCTGAGGCGAGCGGCTCAGCTCGCCTCATTGGCGGCGCGCCCCTGGGCCCAGGACCCCCAGTCTGACACTGAGGGCGGGTCGGGGAAAATCCCAACCCGCACATCACTAGTATAAATGCAAATATACAGAGAAGGAATGTTCCGGGCACACAATTAACTATACCCTCATACTGTACTGTCTAAGGGAAACAATGTGGCCCCTCCTACCCATATGTATAAATACAAATATACAGAGAAGAAATGTTCTGGGCACACCATAAGCTATACACTCATACTGTAGTGTCTAAGGCAGGGATGCCCAAAAGGTAGATCGGGATCTACCAGTAGACCTTTAGCTGGTGTTCATTAGATCTCCAGACACTGTCAACAAATAGCTTGTCTAAATCACCCTCCTATTTCATGCTTTTCATTCAGATATTAATTATGTCAAGGTTACATAAGAAATAGTTTGTTAAATATGGCAAAATAAATTCTCTCATAAAAAAATATAATACGTAAGTAATATTTTCCATGGAACAGAATGCTAACAGTTATGATGTAGATCTTAATGGGACAACATCACTAAAAGTAGACCTCGCATTAGTAAAGTATGGGCACTCCTGGTCTAAGGGAAACAATATGACACTTCCCATCCATATGTATAAATACAATTATACAGAGAAGTCACTTAAATCTCTGCTAAGTGGTTTATTTTCACAACATGTTTTGGGCTACTCGCCCTTTATCAAGTTTAAACAAACAATATGGTTACAAACTTTTAAAGGTATAGACAGGAAATGAGATCACACAGGGTAGGTGTGGGTTGCCTTAATTAGTACAGATAATTACCATATAGCCAGGTTTTGTATGAAAGGGTAAGGTGCAATATATATAATGGTGTCAGAACGATTAGAAAATACAAAAACTGGTCAGTAGAAAAAACTGTTCAGTAGAAAAAAACTTTTTACAGCTTTTAAAAGTCCAAAAGTTCACAAATGGTACTGCCCATTATTTGGGCCTACCATAAAAAGCTTGATAATCCTGTGTTAACTATGAAGGAAGGAAAAGCCCAGTATTCTTACCCAGTAACGTAACTAGAGGGGGGGGCGGGTCCTGGCGCGGGTCGTGCAGTCGGGCCCCCGCCCCCCTCCGTATGCCTGGAAACACTGAAGAAGTCAGTGGCGCGCGAGCTGCCGGGGGGCCCTGAGGGGGCGCGGGCCCTGGCCCAATCGCACCCCCTGCTCCCCCGGTAGTTACGCCACTGTTCTTACCATTAGCCGTACAAATTAGTATATTCTATCTATCTTGGGCACAGAGATATTTATCTGTAAAAAGGAAACAAATACAGCATCAGTTTCAATAATAGGTAGTGACGGCGAATTTGCGTGATTTTTGGACGCCTGCGCATTTTCACCAAAAAACGGACGCCGGCATCAAAAAAACTGACATTTTGCGAATTATTCATAAATATTGGGCATTACTGCAACAGGATAAAACACTTAAGATTGTTTTGGCAAACCCACCTGTTTTCAGTTATAAAAAAGGTTCGTCCCTTTGAGATTTATTCTGCCCCTCAGAGGTTAATCCCCCTCAGAACAAGGGAGCCCAACAATTTTTAGGCAAACCAAAAGTAGGCACATATGCGTGTTTAAGTTGTAACTGCTGTTCTTCTATCATTAAAGGAGAAGTTATGCAACATCCTACACAGGGAACCCCGGTTAAGTTAAAACACTATGCCTCCTGTGACACAAGCTATGTTATTTACTTGCTTAAATGTCCCTGTGGACTAGTATATATTGGCCAAACGAAAAGATCCGTAAAGACTCGCATCAAGGAACACAAGGGAAATATACGTAATTTTAAAAAGGGAATAGCCACAGACACCACAGTGTCAAGACACTTTAATACTGCCAGTCAGTACCAGTCCCATTTAAGGTGGGCAGTCTTGGAAGTAGTCAAACTCCTCCCCCCCCATAGAGGTGGAAATATTAATAAGAAGTTACTACAAAGGGAAGTTTACTGGATTAAGAGACTAGACACATTACTGCCAAAAGGCATGAATGACAGCTGGAGTGTGAAATGTTTTCTTTAATGCTGTAACAATGTTGCCTATTATTGAAACTGATGCTGTATTTGTTTCCTTTTTACAGATAAATATCTCTGTGCCCAAGATAGATTCAATATACTAATTTGTACGGCTAATGGTAAGAATACTGGGCTTTTCCTTCCTTCATAATTAACACAGGATTATCAAGCTTTTTATGGTAGGCCCAAATAATGGGCAGAACCATTTGTGAACTTTTGGACTTTTAAAAGCTGTAAAAAGTTTTTTTCTACTGAACAGGTTTTTCTACTGAAAGTTTTTGTATTTCCTAATCGTTCGGACACCATTATATATATATTGCACCTTACGCTTTCATACGAAACGTGGCTATATGGTAATGACCTGTACCTAATTAAGGCAACCCACACCTACCCTGTGTGATCTCACTTCCTGTGTATACCTTTAAAAGTTTGTAACCATTTTGTTTGTTTTCACTTGATAAAGGGCGAGTAGTCCGAAACATGTTGTGAAAATAAATCACTTAGCAGTAAATCTGCTCTGAGTGCTTTCTCTCAGTTCCTCTGATTTAATTGGATTACCGTTTTACACCTGGAACAGGGGTGTCTTACTGAGATTGAGAGCTAGAAATAACCCCAATACCAAGTCATCCCTACGCTGTGTACAGAGAAGTCACATTTTACTTCAAAGTCAGTGGCGGAACTACCGGGGGAGCAGGGGGTGCGAGCGGGCCAGGGCCCGCACCCCCTCAGGGCCCCCGGCTGCCCACGCGCCATTGAAAATGTGGGCCGTACAGAGGGGGGCGGGGCCCGGCTGCGCGTCACGCACCAGGGCCTGCCCCCCTCTAGGAACGCTGCTGTTCAAAGTTCTATATTTTTCTGGAATAAATTGTGAGCTGATGCTCCCAAGTACAGGACACACAGGAGGGGGAATATTTAGGGCCATGGAAAAACAACATTTTCATATTGCAAAATGGCAACCCAATATGTTGGGGGTGAAACAGTTGTACATCGCTGGGGAATATGCTTGAGCTTTATAAATAAATCATTAATGTAGTTTAAATAGTGAAAACCATCTGGCTGGTCGCTATGCTACTCTGGAACAAGGTTTCATCTCTGTTAAAGGTTCAAGAAAGGCTTTACAACACAGTGGTTGTTTTTGAACATTACCAATTGGTAACTTACAATCTAAATGTCTGTGCAAGTTGTGGACTCACTGAACAAATGTTATTTCATATTATCACATGCCGTTACCATGACAAAACCCTCTGTAGTCCCTTGCTTATCGTAACTTGCCAGAGCCCGTGAATGTCATTGTGGGAGTTGGCCGTGCGCTGATTACCTGTTGCTTGTTGTGTATTTTGTCCTTGGTTGTGTCATTGGGAATGGAGATGTGACACTCCCCTGGGTGTTACTATTTCTGCATCAGTAGCTCAGCCAACCGGTTTGCACTACCTGTTTCAGACTTGCACAATACCCCTGTTGTGGACAGCAGCATTCAAAATGATTTCCAGGTTTCCCAATATCTTAGGGCGCACTCATGTTTGAAACCAGATATGTGTCACCTTACTAGTTCCCAGCAGTACAAGAAATAAGGAACAGCTGCACAGTTTGTGATCTCTCTCTCTTTACAGATTATAATCACACTTGGGCAGTTGGTCACACAGCAATTATACATCTCTAGTTCCATTATCTATACCCATGCTCCCAAATGTTGTTGGGGACCACCCTCCCTTGGTTGCTAGCCTTTGCTGGCAGTTTGTAAAGGGATTATGGCATGACCACGTGGTGGTAATGGGCAGAGTGCATGGCATGCATATGAAATTGAATACATGTAACTGACTGTATTGTGTCACACAGAGTAACATAATGATCCAAATAATTGTCTGGCCATTCATAACATCTGTTTCAGGGATAGATAACACTATGCAGTTTCCTGGTAACCATTATACTTGTACAGGTATGGGATCCGTTATCTGGTAACCCATTATCCAGAGAGCTTCAAATTATGGAAAGACTGTCTCCCATAGATTCCATTATAATGAAATAATTAGGGATGCCCCGAATCCAGGATTCGGTTCGGAATTCAGCCAAGATTCTGCCTTTGTCAGCAGGATTCAGATTTGGCTGAATCCTTCTTCCCGGCCCAACCGAATCTGAATCCTAATTTGCATATGCAAATTATGGGCGGGGAGGGAAATTGAGTGTCACAAAACAAGGAAGTAAAAAATGTTTTCCCCTTCCCACCCCTAATTTGCATATGCAAATTAGGGGTTGGTTTGGTATTCGGACTAATCTTTCACTAAGGATTCAGGGGTTCGGCCGAATCCAAAATAATGGATTCGGTGCATCCCTAGAAATAATTAAAATTTTTAACATTGATTTCCTTTTTTTTTTTTTTGTAATAATAAAACAATACCTTTTACTTGATCCAAACATATCATTAATCCTTACTGGAAGCAAAACCAGCTTATTAGGTTTATTTAATATTTACTAGATTTTCTAGTAGACTTAAGGTATGAATATCCAAATTATGGAAAAATCCATTATCCGGAAAACCCCAGGTCCCAATCATTCTGGTTAACGGGTCCCATACCTGTAGTATCAAAGTCTTTTAGAGGGCCAGATCAGTAATGACTGCACATATACACAAAGTATTGTTTTTAGTTACTGAACAGACCATCCAGCACTCATTGTTATGATGAAAATGTGGCAAGGATAATATCACTGGGATTTAATTGTTCCATCATGAGGAGCCTTGCTAAACAAGAGCTGTGTGGTATTTTCCGTATATAATATCTGCCTAATTGTCAGTCCATGTATGAAATATATAATTCCCTCCTTCTGGCTTCTAAATATAGCTGATCATTTGTCTTGAAAAAATGTCACGTGAAAAGATACAGTGATAAGCGTGCATTTCCACAGAGATCAGTACAAACCTTTTTATTTTTCCTGTTGTGTTTCCTTTTTGCTACCATGCAGAAAACTTGCAGACTGCCTAAGTGTACCTTAGTAATTATTGTCGTAATAGATGTGTTAAAATTTTTGGTGTTTAAAAGTTTGTTTAAATGAATTAGAATGTCGGATAGACTAATTTTTGCCACTTTTCAGTTGGTCTATATTCTTTTCATAGCTTCTAAAGTATTTGCCTTCCTTGTCTGCCACTTTCCAGCTTTCCTTTTAAGATGTTACTTGATTGTTGGGGGTCGCTGACCCCAGCAACCAAAACATTATTGCTCTTGTGAGGCTACAATTTTATCATTATTGTTACTTTTTATTACTACATCAACCATACAGTTAATTTAAAGGTTAATCTCCCTTTTAATTGCCTATCTTTGCTTAGAGACATCTGCTTATAGTGGAACTGCCATTGTGAAAGTCATCTGGCAACAGGCCCACATACGAGCTTTGGTGATTTATCTCTTCAATCTCTATCCCATATACTAAAAGCGCTACTGTGTACAATAAACCTGTAGATGACAATACAGGTATGGGATCCGTTATGCAGAAGCCCATTATCCAGAAAGCTCGATATTAGGGGATGGATATGTCCCACAGACTATAATTAAAATGTAATCTCTGTAATAGTAAAAAATTGACTTTTACTTGATCCCAACTAAGATATAATTAATCCTAAGTGGAGGCAAAATAATAATAATAATACGCAAATAATTTTTTTGTAGATTTAATATAATTCCCTCCTTCTGGCTTCTAAATATAGCTGATCATTTGTCTTGAAAAAATGTCACGTGAAAAGATACAGTGATAAGCGTGCATTTCCACAGAGATCAGTACAAACCTTTTTATTTTTCCTGTTGTGTTTCCTTTTTGCTACCATGCAGAAAACTTGCAGACTGCCTAAGTGTACCTTAGTAATTATTGTCGTAATAGATGTGTTAAAATTTTTGGTGTTTAAAAGTTTGTTTAAATGAATTAGAATGTCGGATAGACTAATTTTTGCCACTTTTCAGTTGGTCTATATTCTTTTCATAGCTTCTAAAGTATTTGCCTTCCTTGTCTGCCACTTTCCAGCTTTCCTTTTAAGATGTTACTTGATTGTTGGGGGTCGCTGACCCCAGCAACCAAAACATTATTGCTCTTGTGAGGCTACAATTTTATCATTATTGTTACTTTTTATTACTACATCAACCATACAGTTAATTTAAAGGTTAATCTCCCTTTTAATTGCCTATCTTTGCTTAGAGACATCTGCTTATAGTGGAACTGCCATTGTGAAAGTCATCTGGCAACAGGCCCACATACGAGCTTTGGTGATTTATCTCTTCAATCTCTATCCCATATACTAAAAGCGCTACTGTGTACAATAAACCTGTAGATGACAATACAGGTATGGGATCCGTTATGCAGAAGCCCATTATCCAGAAAGCTCGATATTAGGGGATGGATATGTCCCACAGACTATAATTAAAATGTAATCTCTGTAATAGTAAAAAATTGACTTTTACTTGATCCCAACTAAGATATAATTAATCCTAAGTGGAGGCAAAATAATAATAATAATACGCAAATAATTTTTTTGTAGATTTAAGGCATGGAGATCCAATTTACAGAAAGACCCCTTACCCAGAAAATCCCAGATCCTGAGCAATTTGGATAACCGGTCCCATACCTGTATATATTATATTAAGGAGAGGTCTAGTTTCCTGAGAAGAATGTAAATTGCATAAGTCCCTCCTCCACTTATCAGTTTGTTTGCCTTTAGGAGCTCAATTTATGTAAGCATATGACGTAAATTTCTTTTTCCCCTTATCACATTACAACATTCTGGACTCACCTTGTTGAAACCTGTTCACCCTTTTTGTCATTGAATTTATAATGGCAAGACTGGTGGTCTGGTATAAGGTATAAGTAAAGGACAAGGAAAGATAATTAATTGTGAGTTGATGCCAATAAATTAGACACCCCCCCCCAGTGAATTCAGTTGCTCGTTAAATCTATTCCCTAGGCTGGCAAGTGAAGTGAATATGCACCTGCCCTGCACAAAGCATCTGGACCATCTACTAGGGAACCCTGTAAGTTATGGTTGTCATCTGCCTCCTCTGAACGCAGCTCTAGTGCAGCTCCCTGAGTTCCATTATGTTAGCACAAAGAGTTATGCGTGCTGCTGGCTACATTGCAAAACCATGCAGCGGTGCTCTGACTCCCAGAAGCCCCTTTGAATAAAGACCGCTATGGGGCACACAAGGAGGCAAATTCCCTAACCGGTGAAAATTCGCCAGCGATGGCTGGGACAACACTAATTCATTAAAGTGTGAAGTTGCGTCCAGGGTGCCAAACGCTGGCGAATTTTTGCTAGCGTTTTTTTGGCAATGATAACGCTAGCGTTGCAATACGGCGTATATGTTCCAGCAAATACATTACACTACACAAGCCCAGGGAACCTTAATAAATAAAATAGAGTTGTTATAATGCCCTACACATGAGCCCATTGTATAGTTTATGTTCCATATGTTAGAAAATGGAAGGGGGAACCCGGTTACCCAAAAAAATTTTACGTAAGGAAAAGACACCAGTGTTTTTTGGGACTTAGAAAATTTTGGACTAAAAATTGAGGAAGTCCTATCTACTCTATTGTACTTTGCCTGATCTGAGCTGGCGAAGGCAAATCTGGCGAGTGAGGCTACGTTCAGTAAAATCCGCATCTTAGTGAATTTGTGGAGATACATCCATTCGCCAGAGTGAAAATTCGCCTGTCGTTAGAGTGTGAATGATTGCTAGCGTCTATCTCCTTTGCTAGCGAAGTTACGCCTGCGCCCGTTAGGAAATCGGCAAAGTAACAAAATGACGCCAGCGTCATTCAGTTCTCCCTTTAGGACATCTGCCCCAAGGTGTGGTGGCTGAGCGCAAGGTTCATTTCATATTTGCTGGAGGTGCCAGCTAACACCTTTTCCCAGCAAACCCCAACTAATGCCATAAAGCAGAGGGAAAAAGGAATTTTCTGTCACATAACTAGTATAATAAGTGGCTGCCATATTGTGGTGATGCAGTGGCTCTGTAACTAACATGATAACAGATTAAGTACAGTACAGTGGTCATGAAGAGAGAATAAAGCAGTGCTACTGATAAATAATTATTTTAATTGATTTTAGGTAGCAAACCCATCAAGTTACATCCTCAACAAATAGAAAACAGATTATAGGAATCGGGAAAAGTAATATGCTTTGTTATCGAAAAGAAAAAAACGTTCACCGCCATTTTTGACTGATTAAAACCTCAACGACTTCCTCGCAAAGTTTGCAACCAAACAGATTTTGCCAAAATTTCGCAATCGCAAACTGTTATTTTCGACAAAATATTTTATGAAACTCTAGAGCAGTTGTTAAAGGTTCGCAATGCGCAATTAAGATTTGCAATGCAATAATAGCCTCACAAAGAATATTACATTGTTAAAATTTTATGCACAAAGTTTTGCTCTTTGCGAATTTTATTACATTTCCCCCAATAATTTTTTATTGCTACAGGGCAACATACTGAGGGTCAATTACAAACACTGGACAAATTTGCACCTGGGCAGCAACCCATGGCAACCAATTAGATGTTTGTTTCCTGCAGGTGATCCTGCAGATTGGTTGCTATGGGTTACTGCCCAGGTGCAAATTTGCCCTGTGTTTATAAATGAGTCCCGCTAAGTGCTTAACGTTACATGCAGAACTTCCAAATGAATCGAAAGGATCGTTAATAAAAACAAAAATGGATGCAGAATGGTACCCATTAAGACCCCATACATAACATGCTTTCTTCTATTCATATATACTGGCACTACGTGTCAATTTGCTTTGGTCTACCAGATGCTGAACCCTGAGGAAGGGCTGTGACCATGAAACTTTGTAGCACAGTTTCCCTTTATTAAATGTGTCTCAATGCTTTGCAACAGCTAATACTGTGTTGCCTAAAGCTTCTAGATTGAGATCACAATTTATAAATTAACCATCCTGACAAGGTATAAGCAAAGCTTTACATGTAAGTACACCGTCATGCTGGTGAACTGACTACAGACCATACAATTTAGAAAATAACTAAGGCAAGGTTTAAGTTAACCATGATTTTTATATTTGTGGATCACAACCATTTTCTTTTTATGCACTTAATAATAATATAATAATAACCGTTAATCTCAAACTTTACTGCTTCCTTATAGAACCCACACTGTCAAGGTTTCCCTGAATTGTAACTAGTAAATGCTACTTAAAGGGGAACTATAGTGAAAATTTAATATTAGCTTCAGCGTACTGAAATAAGAAACTTTCTAAATACAATCTATTAAACATTCTGTACCATTTCTGAAATAATCAAGTTTATCTTAACTATTCCTCTCTCAGCATCTGTTTCTCCTCATTCTGTCTTCATTCAGGATTTGGGTGTCAGATGAATCATCTAATATATCTTATAGGGGGGCTCCTTTTGCCTAGAAGATGTATTAGAGCTCACTCTATTAAAATCACCTGTCTCTGTACATGCAGAATTTGTGCAAAAGGCAGTTATTTTGTTAGCTTTTGTTTGTACTGGAATCAGTTATTTGATTGAGCTCTAATACATCTGCTAGGAAAGGGAGCCCCCTATAAGATATATTGGATCATTCATCTGACACCCAAATGCTGAATGAAGACAGAATGAAGAGAAACAGATGCTGAGAGAGGGATAGTGAATATAAACTTGATTATTTCAGATGCAGAAATTGTAATTGATTGTATTTAGAAAGTTTCTTACTTCAGTATGGGGAAGCGTATATTATATTATATTATTTATATATTATATTTTCATTTTCGAGATAGTTCCCTGGTTTGCATTCACCTAGTGAAGCAGCCTACACTTGTTTCTATAATTATCCTTCTTAGTCTTTCAGATGAAGAGTTAATGCAACTTTAAGACAATCGTAAGACTTTGGTTGCCCCTGAGATAGTAATAAAGCTTATTTCATATTCATATTGCAATAGAGTGTTTTTACATGCACTGGATTTGGAGGTTAAATGCTATACTCTTATGACTCAGTCCATACCCAGTCCGCAGTTAGAATCTTGACCGATTGATTGTTATGGTTGCATTTTCAAGGCCACTTAAAAAATGTACATTTGCAGTCGCCGCAAACAAACCTCCGCTATTTGGCTTTTGACCTTATATAGGAAGTATTTCAGACAACTGCTGCTTAACCTGGGAATCTTTGGACATTGGCCGGTTTAAATGGGTTGTGCAAAAAGCTGCAATTGTAGTTACCTTCATTGCATAATATTGACTGACTGTCTGCTGTCAAGTGATAAAAGAACATTCAGCTGAGCACCCAATATTCATATAGAAAGCATTGTCAACACAATATATTTCCACTTAACCGACAGCAGCACATCCGTACAGAAGGACTTTGCTCACCATTTTGCACACTGAAGATAAATGAGGACCTCATCCATCCACACGCTTACATTACAAGGAAAATGCATGACTGTCTAAGCTCAGACATTCTTTAGAAATACTGTGAGATTTTCCTCCTGCCAGAAGAGGCATTATTTTGCTCCATGCTTATTAGAAAAAAAACAAAACAACTATATCAGGGTTGTATAAAATCCCCTTTTTCGCGCAGGCTACAGCTCGCCCAAGTCCACCTTGCTCATCACAATGTTGTCTCAGTACTGTGGATCCGAATCCAGCCTTCACATGAGGAAAATTACAGATTGCAGGCTATGCATTATCATCCCTGATGCAATCGATTAAAATTCTTCCTACAATCGGTTCACTCACAATATAACATCTTCCTGTTTACAGGGAGAATATACTGTGTCACCATTGTCTTTATTATCTGTTACTTCTGTAGGACTTTGACTGCACCTTCTGGCTTTTGCTTCCCTCCTGTCCACTGCAAAGGAGGCCAAACCCATAAAGACTCCAGATGAGGTGACTGCAGCACTGCTGGCATAAAAAACTAGTCCGTACTGACCTGTTATATCTACCAGCAACCCTAAGGAAACAGAGAGAGAATATATTAAGGTATCATGCAGTACAATACTGTAGATTTGACATTGCTTTTATTGTATGTTATGTATATGTAACAATTAGGTCTGTCGAACCTGGTTTTTGTTTTTTTTTTTATATATTTATTAAAAACAGTTTTTAACATGAGTTAAAAAAAAACAACATTGGCAATGACATATATAATATAATTATATCCATAAAACACTTGTGTAGGGTAAAGGAGAAGGAACAGTAGTTGACTTGCGCTGTAAAATTAAATCTATATTGCAATAAAGATAAGCTGTATGTGTACAATAATACATTTTTTCAACACTCTCAACTCACACAGCTCACTGCTGATTGCTGCTTTTAAGCTGTAGTTCCTTTTCTAAACCATAAACGTCAGTGCAAAGTTCCAACCAAGTGCTACCCCTGAACAAAAAAGCAGGCCAGGACGCAAAGTCATGTACTTATATTTAAATTTTTGTGTAGACAGATACAAGGCAGAAGCCTTCCTCTTAAGATGGCCATAGACACTTCCCTATCTCCCGACCAGCCACTAACCATTCAGATCAAATAAAGTAGTAAAAGAACAGATCAGCCGATGTTCTGCCCCTGACAGCAATCGTACGATAGTTATGTCCGACAAAACTAATGACAGTCTCCCTCTGAAAATCGTACAATCGCCAATACATGCAGAGATATTATCGGCAGCCGACAGAAATCTTTTAACCTGTCTGATCGACCAAACGACCGATCTCCGCCGGGCGAAAAAATGTCGGGACTCTCCACACACGGTCCAAAAATTGGACGAATCCTCGATTCGTACGATCAGGTCTATGGCCAGCTTTATTCTCTGCATTCTACTTATAGTTGCTGATGACTCTTCTGTGGTGAGAGGACCAATCCCAATTTTAAGATGTCACTTTTATTGTGATGGAGAAAACTCCATCCACTTTATAATGTCCACCTTTGCCAGTCGAAGGTCAACTTTTATACCACTACAGGTGAGCTGCACTCATTAGATGCTCTAGATGCAGTCACTCATGCCCTCAGCATGTGACTTGTGCTCTGATAAACTTCAGTCACTCTTTACTGCTACACTGTGAGGGCAGAGACACATGGTCAGATTTGGGGAGATTAGTCGCCCGGCAACAAATCTCTTCTTCGGCTAGAATGTAAATCGCCGGCGGGGAGGCAGTTTGGGGAGATTAGTCTCCCCGAAGAAGAGAAGATTTGTCTCCCCGAATCTGACAGTGTGTCTCTGCCCTAAATTGGAGTGATATCACCCCCCCATCAGTAGATCAATGGAAAGGTAACCAGATAACAGTAAATATGAGAATAGCACTCAGTTGTAAAAATGCAAGTCCCACTGCGACTCCATCAGTTACATTGAGTAGGAGAATCAATAGCTTGTCTGAAAGCAGTTTCATTGTGAAGTGCTGGCTCTTTCTAAAGCACATGACCAGGCAAAATGACCTGAGATGGCTGCCTACACACCAATATTACAACTAAAAAAATACACTTGTTGGTTTCGGAATAAAATTTTATATGGTAGAGTGAATTATTTGCAGTGTAAATAGTGTAATTTAGAAATAAAAACTTTACCATAAAAATCATGATGGTATCCCTTTAAATCAGAACAGAATTGTAACTTTTGTCGGACAGTAAATTGTAATGCATGTACTAACCTGCTAGAGGTGGTCCTGCCATGATAGTTATGCTTTCAAGGATGGTGAAGAGGCCAAAAGCTCCAGGGAACCTCTTCATCCCAACAGTATCCATCAGCACTTGGAAGATAAGTGATCCAATGAAACTCATGGTTATGCTGTACAAGACACAGTAAGTCAACAACACTGGGAAAGACACCCATATTGCACAAACTAAGTTACTGAGTCCATTTAAAATTACTGCTACACTAAAAAGGTAAATAAGCCGCCCATGAAACACCTTTTGTTGAGACACCAAACCAGCCATGGGACGCATAAATATATTCAAAAAGCCAATGAGAGATAGCAGCAGTGCTGCTTTTGCCTCATCAATGTCATTGTTGGTTGCATATGGGACCAAGTAAAAAAGTGGTAAGACAAATCCTAGAACCATCCAGGTAACACCTATGGCATAGATCTGGTAGCGACGATGTCGAAACAGGAGGTCAAAAGCCATGTATCTTTGGAAGCCTTTGCCATTTTCTGTTTTCTCTACTTTGTGTTCAATTCCATTTGGTGCTTCTGGGGCTAGAGCCTCCTTTTCATGAGTAGGTTCTGGAGTTCTGACAGGTCTCATAATAGCCCCACAAACACAGCAATTGAGCAGAACACCCCCAAAGAGCATAAAGGAACCTCTCCAGCCCATTGATTCCAGAAGATGCTGAGATGCCAGGGGCCACAATGCCATTCCAATAGATGCCCCAGCAGAGGCCAATGAATTTGCCAAAGTCCTACGCCGAATAAAGTAGTATCCCAGCACAGTGATCCCAGCCTGGAAGCAGAAGCAAAGACCCAAACCTGAAAGGGAATTGAAAATCAGGATTCAGGCATGAAGTATTTCAATTGAACAATATAGGTCATTCTCATGTCTAGTGACTTAAATGATTCCATGAAAACACTGAGATCTCAGAGCAGTTTCCATTCAGCAGTTTACTACATATACTACTACAGCTGTATATATAAAGGTGTCTAATTAAGGCAGTACTTAAACTAGTTATAGAAATATAATCAATACTTGGAACATCATAATACAGTGTGATTTAGCTCATGGAAATAGGCAAGGCAGGATAGTGCAAGAACAATGACAAAAGGATTTACTATAGAAAGAGACAATCAGAAAATATTTATTTTGTGCACTGACCAGAACCAAAGACGTAGCTGGTGGCTTATTACTATAAAGCCATCTGTTCTTATGATATTTAGGGGATAAATGGTCTTGTGCTTTAGAAACACACTGTCTCGCTTCGGTACTAAAATTAGGTTAGTGGCTCAGGTATTCAGCTTATGAGTAAAAGTGGCTTTGTATACCAACACTTAAAGGAATTGTTTAGAATAAAATCTGGCAAAATAAAAAAATGTTTTCATATAGCTAGTTAGCCAAAAATGGAATGTGTAAAGGCTGGAGTGACTGGATGTCTAACATAATAGCCAGAACACTACTTACTGCTTTTCAGCTCTCTTGGTTTCCACTGACTGGTTACCAGGCAGTAACCAATCAGTGACTTGAGGGGGGCACATGTGTCATAAGTGTTGTAAGCGCAGCTGAGCTCCAGGGCAGCATCTTCTGCGGCTTCATATGCTTTCAGGTTCAATACCCCAATTTGGCCCAACTGTGTATGCTCTCACAGGCTTTGTGTAGGCTTTGAGCCCCAATAGAATATGAAGCAGCGGAAGATGGTGCCCTGAAGCTCCGCTGCGCTACTCTACTTTTTAGGGTCAGATTCTTTTAAAGGGGTTGTTTTTCACTAATGCGCGGGGAGTGGCAATGGCAGGCAGTTAAGAGGGGCTTTTGGTACAGGGGGGGTTAGTTCTCCTTTAAAGAGTTAGATAGCTGAAAAGCAGGAAGTTGTGTTGTGTTCTGTTATGTTAGACATCCAGTCACTCCAGCCTTTATACATTACATTTTTGGTTAACTATATTAGAATTTTTTTCTATTTTGCACAGCCCATCTATTTACCCAGTTTTTATTTTTATACTGAAGTGTTCCTTTAATACTCTGTACTTTGGGGAATTTTTTATTTGCATTAAAGCAAAGATCTCTTACAGGGGGCTGCTAAAGATGCCATAGACCGTCACTATTTATTGGGCCTCTGTGTACTTGAAATGCCTATTTTGAATCCCAGTCTGGTCCTGCTTTTAGCCTGTCTGTAAGATTACTTACCTCCAACAAGCCCGGCACTCAAGTATAGATGAATTATGGTCCGAGAGAAGGCGCTGGTAACCATCCCCACCCCACACAGGAGTCCTCCAACCATCACTGTTACTCTGCAGCCAAACCTCTCCACCATGATGGTACAAAGTGGTCCTGAGAAGAATACCAGAATTACTGTTCCATTCAGACAAAGAAAGGTAATGATACAGTGATGATAATAATGAGGTACAATGATACAGATAAAAACTGACCTCCGGCATGCAGGACAGCCATGATAATTGAAGGGAACCATGAGGTCTCAGTGTTGGACGCTTGGAAGGAGGACTGAATGTCTGTGTAAAATATTCCAATACAGGTGGGGAAGCCCAAACTCAACCCCTGTGTCAACATAACAGCTGCCAGCACCACCCAAGCCCATGGTCCATCTGGAGTTTCCATCCTTATTTCTCCAGCAAACGTCTACCTGCAATGAAAATATCTAATTAGGGTTAATTTATTAATTTAGTTAATTTAAAAAAGTACTGTTTTTTTGCCCACAATACATCTTGCCAGACCATGCGATTTTGTGTATGCAGCAATAGGCAACACCTGCTAGTGTTTTATACACAAGGGGCAATACATAGGCAAAGACAACAAAATGAAGATGACTGGGTATTGGGGTACTTCAGGCTCTCTATCTCAGCAGGACACCCCCGCTCCAGGTGCAACAAATGATCCAATAGCTCAATGGAACTGAGAGAAAGCACGCAATGCAGAGTAACTGCTAAGTGATTTATTTTTCACAACATGTTTCAGGCTGCACGCCCTTTATCAAGTGTAAAACAAACTGATTATTCACAAACTTTTAAAGGTGTAGACAGGAAGTGAAGTCACACAGGGTGAATACAAATCACCTTAATTAATACGGGTAATTACCATATAGTCACATTTAGTATAAATAAATTACTATCATAATATCCAAACATATGAAAGTTATAAAAAACCTTTAGTGGAAACACTATAGAATAGAAAATTAGTTTATAGAAAAACTTTTTTAAGAAACTTTTTTTCTTTTTTTTTTTTAAAAAGATACAAAAATTCGGTACATAGGCAAAGACATTCCCTGAAAAAAGGGGGGATTCACCTCGCACACCCTGGCCTTCAGGAACTCTGCCGGGTGCTCAAATACCTGGGGGGATCGGCACCCCCCTAGAACAATGGTCAAGGAAAAAAGGCAATGGCACACGAGGCACGATCAAGCAGGGAAAAACCCTTGCAGAAGTTTATTTGCACACGATGCAACTATCGTGTGCAAATAAACTTCTGCAAGGGTTTTTCCCTGCTTGATCGTGCCTGGTGTGCCATTGCCTTTTTTCCTTGAAAGACATTCCCTGGACATCCCCAGTATAACCCAACCAAGCACATCATTCATTATAGGACATGGAAATTACTTACGAGTGCCAAGTCGTTACCCCCAATGATCCCAGTCTCTTACTTGAGACCTCTAGCTGGTGCTTCTATTCTTCCTGAAATCACAGGGGTTAATATATTGGCACCATCAGTAAATATATCGTTCCTTTAAGCAAATATATTTAATCCTGTGAAATATGCAGGCTGCACTTGCAATCCGTAGAGACTAGGGGGCAAATTCACTAAGCGCCGAAGCGCCGAACGCTAGCATTAATTCGCTAGCGTTTGGCATTTTCGTTACTGCGCAAATTCACTAACGAACGCTGGCGTAGTTTCGCTAGTGTTACTTCGCACCCTTATGCCTGGCGAATTTTCGCTAGCGATGTAACTACGCAAATTCACTAACACGCGCAGTGTACTGAACGCTACCTTTTACGCTAGACTTCCTTCGCCACCTCAGACCAGGCGAAGCGCAATAGAGTAGATAGGGATTGCTTAAAAAAAAAGTCAAAAATTTTTCTAAGTCCCAAAAAACGCTGGCGTGTTTTCTACATTATGGGTGATAGCCTGAAAAAGATCGAAAAAATTTTTGGGGCTCCCCTCCTTCCCCCCTACATTTCCTGACTCATGGCAACTTACCTAGACAGTGGGCACATGTGTAGGGCAAAATAAAATTTTTTGATGTTTTGAAGGTTTTCTAGCCATTTGTAGTGCTGATACGTATTCCTCCATTGAAATTTGAATTTGGCGCCGTATGCAAATTAGCCTTCGCTAGCGTAACTTCGCTTGACTTAGCGAATCAACGCTAGCGCAACTTCACAATCTTACGCTACCCCTGTGCGCAACTTTGGATTTTAGTGAATTTGCGGAGCGCTGGCGAAACTACGAATGTTAGTGAATTTGCCCTTTAAAGAACAGGAACATCAAAAATTTAAATTGTTTTAAAGTAATAAAAATATAATGCAGTGTTGCCCTGCACTGGTAAAACTGCTGGGTTTGCTTCAGAAACACTACTATAGTTTATATTAATAAGCTGCTGTGTAGCAATGAGGGCAGCCAATCAATGGAGAAAAGGCTCAGGTTACACAGCAGGTGGCAGATAAGCTCTGTAGAACATAAGTGTTATCCACTATTTAACCTGTGCCATATAGCCTTTTTTCCATTTCTGTCATTGCTACTCAGCAGCTTGTTTATGTGAACTATAGTAGTGTTTCTGAAGCAAACAGATCAGTTTTACCAGTGCAGGGTCACAATACATGATATTTTCATTACTTTAAAACACTTTCATTTCTTTGGTGTTAATGTTCCTTTAATTAAATGCTTTGTTTATGGGCTGCCCTTGCCCCACTGCTCATATTAAAGGTGCCGCTAATCCCAAACTATTTTTTTGCACAGTAAAAGAAACTACAGATCTAAGCCATTTGCCAACATACAGTAATTTAAACATTTTCAACAAGTGAAATTGCATTTGAAAGAATATAGAAAGCAATTGAAATGGTTGTTCATCCCCTTCTGTTCTCCGGGTCTGACTCTTAAAACAATGTGACACTGGTCATTTCTTGTCCTGATCTGTTGATACTGTATCTGCTCCGCTGTTTCAGGAGTCAGTCAGTAGCAATTACATCTACAAATACATTGGTAACCTTTTTAAGGAGCCCTATAATTAAATGGATCATACAGTATTATCGACCTACAAAGACATACAGAACAGAGCTACTCAAATAAGAACAAAAACAAAACATTGGAACTTAGGTGATACCTTTACACAAAAACTTATTTTAACCTTTGTCACAAATACATCCAGAAAAAGAAAGCTTCAAACATCGTCACACCCACACCCACAGGACATCTTTGCAAACAAGCCAACGTTTATAAACACACAGCTCCCCTCATGCAGAAACAGAGACTAAGAAATAGAGAGCTACGCACCTCTCAGCCAGCTCAGTTGGTACTGGCACCTTTTCTCCTGTCTTCTACATACATGTAGACTGGGAAATATTCTCCTTCCTCTCATGGACACGCCTGTGGTGCTCAATCCAACATTTCCCTCCCCTTTCACCTGGCGTAAGGTAACAGTGACACAGCATCCCTGGCAGGGGAGGAAATACACACGATAATCCGAATCAGAAGGACGAGGGGGGGCGGTAGTTGTTGACATTAACTTTCACCTAGTGTTGTTTTACTTTTATTTTGTCATTTTTTAATGGTCCTTCATACTTATGTCAGTAGGCATATGTCCCTATAGCTTTTACATTAGAGAATTTTTGAATAATGTCCTGTTTCTGAGCCTCTCTATATATAGTTTTGATCAAAGTCTCCTTTTTTTATCTTGTTTTTGTAACATATATTTTTCTTCTATATTCCAATTGTTTTCTAACCCTTTCTAAGTCTTCCTTATCAATAATTTGTATTTATCACTATTATCTTTTGAGATTTCTGTATTCATCCTAATCAGTGGCGTAACTAGTTGTTACTGGGCCCCATAGCAAATTCAATTTAGGGCCCCAAAATATTTATAAGTTGGCTTATTTTACCAAGATATATTAAAATTGCTAATTAATTAGGGTCTCACTGGGCCCCCTACACTCCTGGGCCCCCCTGCAACCGTAGGGTCTGCTTCCTCTATAGTTACGCCCCTGATCCTAATGCTTGAAACAATTACTGTACACAAATATTAGATATAGTTTGTTATATAAAGTGTAAGTCTGGCACGCCTTCGTGAAAAGAAAATATGCACTGTTAATTCTTAGTTTATAGACAGCCACATAGAGTGCCTTTTCAAAAATGTTTATCCTTTATGTTTAACCCACCCAGTTTTTCTTTTGGTCCAAACTTTGTGTAAACGTGCCGTTTCTCTGTTTAAACACGATTTGTGTGATGTAATTTCTGTAAATCACTTTTATTGGTTCACAACCATGTAATGAGCTTCTCCTTTATTGGACAAGGCGTTGTGTGATGTCATGTATGTAAATTTTATTGGTCACTATCCCCTTTAAAAGGATTGTGTGGAGGGGAGACCGATAGCCTATGGGGCAGATTCACTAAGCACCGAATTTTCGCTAGCGTCCGATTCGCTCACATTGCAACACTTCGCCAGGCGTTGATTCACTAGAACAACGCTAATTCACTAAAATTCGAAGTTGCGTCCAGGGTGACGAACGCTGGCGAAGTATCGCTAGCGTTACTGCGGCAAGCCAAGCAAAGATGCGCTAGCGTTGGCTAATTTGCATACGGCGGGAAAATAGAGTTGTTATAATGCCCTACACATGAGCCCAGTGTATAGTATATGTGGCACATGTTAGGAAATGTAGGGGGGGAAGCTGGGTACCCCAGAAAAAATTTACGCTCTTTGCAGCCTATCACCCTGAAAAAATGAAGTCACCAGTGTTTTTTGGGACTTAGAAAAATTTTAACCTATTTTTTGAGGAAGTCCTATCTACTCTATTGCACTTCGCCTGGTCTGAGGTGGCGAAGGCAAGTCTGGCGCAAGAGGTAACGTTCAGTAAAATCCGCATCTTAGTGAATTTGCATAGTTACATCCCTTCACCAGAGCGCAACTTCTCCAGGAGTAAGGGAGCAAAGTCTATCTCCTTCGCTAGCAAAGTCTATCTCCTTCGCTAGCAAAGTAGTAAATCGGCGAAGTAACGAAATGATGTCACACTGGCAAATTTTCGCTAACGTTAGTCACTTTGCCCTTTAGTAAATCTGCCCCTATGAGTAAGTGCCCACTTTGGCACGAAACGCGTTAGGCTAATGCATGTCCTCATTAATTTTTTAATTTTAATTAGTACATGGGCTACTTCTTTACTATATAGTAGGTCTCTCCCGATTTCTTTTTCTTCATATGCCACTTTACCTATATTATATATAGGGCATATATTTCTCCATACAGACTAGTAAACTATAGCCAAATACCTCTGCCCAAAGTGTGGGCCTGGAGTGGGCACCTTTTATCCTGTATCCTGGAGTTGCCTGAAGATACAGAGGCTCTAAGGCAAGATGTTAAAATATGCAAAGTAATCACTTGCCCTCCCGAATATTTACTCTACTAGCCTTTGATGCTTTTGATTACAAGGTGTCTTGTAATAAATACTTACTCCAAGCTGTTATCTTCAACGGTTTTATTATGTAACAATAGTCTTTGGTACTTGCCTCAGAATTCCCTTCCCTTTCACCTGAATCCAGGACACACCTGGCATAAGGTAACACTGACACAGCATCTTTGGCAGGAATAGAAATTCAGGGCTTTATCCAAGGCTAAATGAGGGGGTGGCAGTTGTGGACATACACTTTCACCTAATGGCGTTTTTATTTATTTTGCATCATAAATGGTGTAATGGTTTAATTTAGTGTAAGGGTTAACGTTTGTCTAGCAGGCCTGACTCAGTAGACACAGACTGTAAGTCGACCATCAACGACACAGTGAAGAGGTTACAAATGACCTTTTCATTGCTGCGCTTCTGGTGTAACATCTCAAGAGCAGGGTCTTATCAGTGTACTATGTATGATTTCATTGTTATATGGTTGTGGGACCCGATTGGGAGGTTCAACTCCTTTAAGATTTCTACGTACGGCTCTCACACCATTGTTTCATCATCACTGTTTTTCTATCTTGTAACAGTGTGTTGTGTGAAGGGTTATAAAACCCCCACCTTGATCTTTGTTCTGTATTCTGCCTCTTGTGAGCAGGGCTGTATTTAGGTCCGATGCTGCCCTAGGCACCGGACCTATACACGCTAGTTATATTGCGCGCGAGACGTAAGCGTGTCGTACGCATAACATCACACTGCGGAAGTGACGTCAGCAAGTCGTGTGTGTGAAGTCACTTCCGCACAATTTCTCTGGATGGGGATGGCATACTGAATCACTGCAAATGCCTAATGGATGTCCTTCCTTAGCTGAAATACCTATTACTTGAAGCTTTGTGTGAGTTATATGTGCTTCTCCATATGCTGTCTCTATCTATGAGCTCTTTGTGAGCCTGCCAGTCCTGTGTGAGCTGTGTAGTGTGTGTCATGTGCTAATACCTCATCTGTATACTTGAGTAAACCTGGGGACATTGTCTTTGACTAAAAAACAGTTCTGTGTTTGCATCATAAGAACCTCCTGGAGCCCAATCATTTTGTATATTTTGTATGCACAGTAGCCTGGCTGAGGGAAAGCTTCCATTTAGCTTTCTGTGGTCTGGATAGCCCAGATTACCGTTACATATATATATATATATATATATTAAAAAAACCCGTAAGAAATAGGTATCCCACCCCCAAAACCACAGGCCCTCGGGAGCCTTAATATAAATATGTCTCTGCTTGCGAGTACAGAATCCACAACTCGTGTCAATAAACTTCACTCTTTACCTCAAGTGATCTCCTGTGTCTGGTGAATTCTCACGACAGTTACATCATATATACATACAGTGTGTGTGTGTGTATATGTGTATATATATATAATACACAAAAGCCATGAATATACTGTAAATTATATCCTTATAAACGGTGAGTAGTGATGTCATCAGTTATAAACGGTGAGTAGTGATGTCATTTCTGTCACATGACTCCCTAAAATTTGTGTATTATAATAAATAAAGTACCCCCAGTTGTAAAATATGAGAATATTAGAAGTTACCTCGGAGTTCCATGACCTGTATAAAAACACTCGGCCTTCGGCCTCGTGTTTTTATATGGTCATGAAACTCCTCGGTAACTTATAATATCCTTATATTTTACAAGAGGGGGTACTTTATTCACTATATATTTATTTATTTTTTTAATAAATATGCATCCTATTCCTATGAAGTAATTTTAGATCAACATGTTGGGATGTATACTATACTGCATGTTTTTAATATAAGCTATACTAGGAGGTATTGGGGGGGTTGAAGGGACCAATAGAGTGAGTTGTAGGATGAATTCTAATAAGGACTATATGGAGCAATAGGGGGCGTTACAGGGAAGGTTATATGGAGCAATAGGGGGCGTTATAAGGAGGGTTATATGGAGCAATAGGGGGCATTATAGGGAGGGTTATATGGAGCAATAGGAGGAGTTAGAGGGAGGGTTATATGGAGCAATAGGAGGAGTTAGAGCAGGCCCAGACTGGCAATCTGTGGGTTCTGGCAAATGCCAGAGGGGCTGCTATAAGGTGCCATAGAAAGCCAGTATTTAGTGGGCTGTTTGGGCCTCTGTGTGGGCTGATTTGGGCCTCTGTGTACCTGAAATACCAGGGCCTATTTAATTCTCAGTCCAGCCCTGAGTTAGAGGGAGGGTTATATGGAGCAATAGGAGGAGTTACAGGGAGGGTTATATGGAGCAATAGGAGGAGTTAGAGGGAGGGTTATATGGAGCTATAGGAGCAGTTAGAGGGAGGGTTATATGGAGCAATAGGAGGAGTTAGAGGAAGGGTTATATGGAGAAAAAGGAGGAGTAGAGAGGGTTATATGGACTAATATTAGAGGGAGGGTTATTTGGAGCAATAGGAGGAGTTAGAGGGAGAGTTATATGGAGCAATAGGAGGAGTTAGAGGGAGAGTTATATGGAGCTATAGGAGGAGTTATAGGAAGGGTTATATGAAGCAAAAGGAGGAGTTATAGAGAGGGTTATATGGAGCAAAAGGAGAAGTTATATTGATGAATTATATGAAACAATAGGATGAGTTATAGAGAGGGATTATATGAAACAATAGGAGGAGTTATAGGGTGAGATTATGTAGGAGACATTTCCAAACCTTTTCTCTCCATTTACTCAACTACCTCCAGTGCTTGATCCTTCTGTCAGACATGCCTAAAATGTATATTGACTTATTCATAAAGGTTAAGGGGCACAATGCAGGCCACAGAAATGCTGAATGTTGTATAAACAAAAATGACTCCTCCACAACCCCAAGTGCAATTGGTGGTATTTTCAGGATTGAAAACATTTAGCTGTGTTCAGCAGTGAAATACGGGTAGATCGATTCTGCTAGTAGCATTCAGGCACATTTTGTTATTTTAAGCCCATGTACACACCTTATGGCTGCTCTTTGACACATAGATATAAAAGTAAAGTTATTTTAAAATCTACCTCTGTAAGCATGGACCAAAAGCTAAGTTATTGAAGGTAGCTGCTAAGCAGGCAGTATATTAATGGGCCACTGTACTATGTACACTGCTTGTCTAATGGTTGATATGAGGGTCACTGCACTATTTTGTACAGGGTACTATTTACCTTATGACTGGCCTTACACACCTCAGTCTCCTAAATAGATCAAGTACATGGCATTTGTACAGACATAATCCTCTCAGTGAATTCTAATAAAAATCACAAGGCTTTTGTTACAGCCAGAGCCCTATATTTCCCTGCATGACTAAGCTTGTTAAGTAGCTGAATTAATGTAAATAAAAGCCTTATCCTCTCAGTGGCGTGCAGAACAAGAACGCCAGCCTCCGGTATGCTTATATCCTGGAGCACTGCATGTACTTCTATGATGGACTGCCTCTCCCGAGCTGCAGTTTGTTCCTCGTCATCTTGTGAAATACAACTCCCCGGCAGTCTGCTTACGCATGTTGCAGACAACAAATGTTCTGACCAGAGATCCATCAAGTGTACTAACGATTCCTAGAACTACCCCCCTACTCTGACTTTAAACACTGTGGACCCGTCTGCCAGAACTGCTTGCTTGCAGAGCAAACACCCATACTGCCCTACTACACAGAGAACAGCCTTGCACAACACCAGAATGACCGGATCTGGGATTTTTATAACTTAACCAGCCCAAAGCTTTTGAAAACATTACTCTGAGGAGGGTTAACAACTTATCAACACCCAAAGACACTGTTCTAGGTCTTTAAAATAAACATATTTAGTCGTTACACAGCCTGCAAACATAACATACAGACCTGCACTGGTAAAACTGGTGAGTTTGCTTCAGAAACATAACTATAGTTTATATAAATAAGCTGCTGTGTAGCCTTGTGGGCAGCCATTCAAGCACAGGATACACAGTAGATAACAGATAAGTTCTGAAGAATCCAATTGTATACTACTAAGTTTATTTGTTATCTGCTGTGTATCCTGTGGCCTTTTTTTTTTTTTTGAATGGCTGCCCCCATAGTTATATAGACTATTGTAGAGTTTCTGAAGCAAACACACCAGTTTTACCAGTGCAGAGCAACAGTAAGTTATATTGTCATTCTTTTAAAACACTTTAATTTTTTGGTGTTACTGTTTCTTTAGGGTAAGGGCACACGGGGAGATTAGTCGCCCCGGTGACAAATCTCCTCTTCTTCGGGGCGACAATCTTCCCGAACTGCCTTCCCTTATCTTCCCACCGGCTATACTGAAAAATCGGCTTCGGGATGGCATTCGCGGAGCTTCATTTTCCGAAGTTTCCTCGTGAGGCAACTTCTGCGACTTCGGAAAACAAATCGCTGCGACTGCCATATTGCTGTCGATTTTTTATTATAGCCGACGGGAAGGTAGGGGAAGGCAGCTCGGGGAGATTGTCGCCTCGAAGAAGAGGCGATTTGTAGCCGGCCGACTAATCTCCATGAATCCGCCTGTGTGCCCTTACCCTTCAGTGTTAGTTGAGACAGATCCTTAATAGACTACAATTTGCTGGCAACAAATCAGTAAATTAATTACATTCATTTGTTAAGTAAAAAGGAAGGGGGGCAGTATGCCAAAACAGGAGCACAACCATAGCACACAGTATGTTTACATAGAATGTCATGCAATACAAACATTTGTCAACAAATAAAAATTATTTTTCAGGCCAACTTGATTACTTAAAGGTGCCATCTCAGTAACAGTCATTTGAACAGGACTCCTCATGTGAGAAATCATGGCTGCTTCCATTCATATGTTCCATCAAAACTATGCAAATAAACACGGATTCTCGTGTAAAGTACACCAACATGTTAATTAACAAATAAATGATTTAGTAGAAGGAGATCTGTCTGTTGGTATATGATAAATTAATTAAAAAGGGATCTGACGTTTGTCAGTATATTGGAAAATAAATTCTAAAAGGAGAAAGAAAAGTATCCCTTATTTACCAATCACGTTAAGGGATACTTTTCTTTCTCCTTTTAGAATTAATTAACAAATAAATGTTAACTCTGTTTGGAAATAGGGTATCATTCCCTTTTAACCCTTTTAGTGCCTGCACTCTGTTGCCAGCAAACATGCATCATGGAGGAAACCAGAAACTTTAAAATCTTCAGGGCCGACACTGTGGTGTTTTACAGCTACTCTGGGGCTCATTTATGAACAGTTGAGGAAATCTCTCTTCCTTTTTACTAGCCAGCCATCTAAATGAAGGAAAAGACACATACACAGCACATAATTATCACACAGAGGCATGCACAAAACATCTGGGAGGAAAGGAATCCCTGTTTCTGAATAACAAGGATATGTAGCCTCTTGCTGAACTGCTAATTCTCCAGGGGCCCCACAGTGGCTGCATTTAGATCCTTCAAGTTCTAGCAAAACAGCGCTCACAGAGCCTCTAATTATACATATATATATATATATATATATATATATATATATAGACTTCAGCAGTGTGAGGTTGGCACTTGCCCATCAGCTTCTCTAATAACATGTCATTACCTCTCTTCTGACAAGCGTCTGTGTCTGCTACACATCATTACGGGAAAGAGCGGTTTCCTATAGAAGTGACATCAGAGGCCCTGACTTAGCCAACCAAAGCAGCTGGGTGTGTTTTTCTTCTCCTTGCTGAGGAGAAAATGATTTAAAGGGGAAGTGCACTTAAAGGGGTGGTTAACTTTTCGTATGTTATAGAATGGCTAATTCTAAGCAACTTTACAAATCTTCATTATTTATTTTCATAGTTTTTTTTTAATTATTTGCCTTTCTGATGCTTTCCAGCTTCCAAATGGTGGTCACTGACCTTATCTAAAAACAAATGCTCTTCAAATGCTGCTATTCATATTCCAGTCTCTTGTTCAAATCAGTGCATTGTTGCTAGGGTCATTTGGACCCTAGCAACCGTATTGCTGAAATTGCAAATAACCACAAATAATAAAACAACAAATAATAAAAAATGAAAAGCAAATGCAAATTGTCTCAGAATTTCAGGCGAACCACCCCTCTAAATACATTAGGCTTCTTTGTAATTTCTGATCCATGTTGATTTTGCAAAAAGGTGAAACAAAGCTTTGGTATCACATGCAGCAATGTCCTTTTCTTTGCAGGAATAACCTAAATGGTATCTAAAGCGAAAACAGGGGTAGATGAAAAACAAACTCATCTGAGCACTTTCACAATGAACATTTTAATTTTTTAAAAGTCATTTGGTTCTTGACTATAAGTGGTTTGTTGAGATTGTGCATGTTGCTTAAAACATCCTTAAAGGGGAACTCCACACAAACATAACTTAAGCTTTTTGAAAAGTAAACATAATTTCATGCAACTTTTCAATATACGTCAATTAAAAAATATGCAGATTTTTCATAATTTTTCATAATTTTTGCTTTGTAGCCATCTGTCTTTAGCCTGCATCCTCCAAACCCCACAATTCCCTGCACACGTGATTTCAATAAGGAACAGAATATCACAGTGCAATGCATTGTGGGTGATGTAGTTCCTGCATGATGTCTGTAAGCTGTGGAGAAGTTCTTACAATTTGTAACATCAGTGTTTAGTCCCTCCTTCCCTGTCAGGATTTCAAATGATGCAGAAAGAGAAGAGCTGCTAAACAGCTGGATTTCAGCATAGAAAATGGCATTTATTTATACTTTTTGAAGAAACAGGTTACTGTGATGGGACTCTTTATCAAATTTTGGTTTGGACCCCCAAGTTCCCCTTTAAATATACACTGGGGATGGTAATTTTAGTCTCCCAAACAGATATTACAGAAGTAAGCAGTGCATTTAAAAAAAAAAAAGACGTTGTTACCAAAAAGAGGGAATAAAACACTGAGAAACCCTATACACACTGAGCTAGAATTTCTATGTCCTCCTGAGGCAAGAGTTGGAAACTTGGGCACATACTCCCACAAAGGTGAGTCCTGACGTATGAGTTGCCATGGTTACATCTCCCCACCTTTTTATGGCCTGCTGGGACACCCCCCTCACCCTCATTACCTTATGCATGAGGTAGGATTGCCCAAGGCCATTTCATTAATGACCCCCTGTAGGTGGTTGTTGGTTTTGGGCCAGGTTACTGTAATATGATATTAGTACTTGCCAGTACCCAATATTATAATGAAAATAGGGGCATGGGGTGATCCATATGTGGGTGATCCGAATGATACCAAACATGAGGTGTGACTCATGTTCTAGCCCCCAGGAACCATCCCTCCTTACTGGTGACTATAGGCTGGCCCTGTTTAGTATCATTAGGAAGCCTGTGGTCTTCTCATAACTAATATGACAGTTATGGGGATGTAAATCCTATGTCAGAGGAGATATGGATCCTTTGCTATAATATATATATATATACAGTATTTCCTCATAACTCCCCTCCTGCAGCTTTAAGCTGGCCATAGACGCAAAGATCCGATCGTACGTATCATCATAAGATCAGACTTTCCCATCTCCCGACCTGCCACTAAACATTTCGATCAAATAAAGTACAAAAGAACAGATCAGCCCCTGACAGCAATCGTACGAAAGTTATGTCCGACCAAAGCTGGTGACAGTCTCCCTCTGAAAATCATACGATCAGCAATATTCGCAGAGATATTATCAGCAGCCGACAGAAATCTTTTAACCCGTCCGATCGACCAAATGACCGATCTCAGTCGGACAAAAAATGTCGGGACTCTCCAAATCAGATCTTTGCGTCTATGACCAGCTTTAGGGTCACAGCTCCTTTTCTTGATAAACATTTCAAAGGGACTGACTGGCCCAGCTTCATTAACCAAATGGGGCGGCTACAAATTGATGTCAATGGAACCATTGTGATTGGATGTCTGTGACTTTACTACCCTCAAGGGTTTAAATGCCGGGGGAATGCCCTACCACTTCAGTTGGTGAAACGTTTTCAAGGGAAAAAAAAACAACAACTCCAGTGCCTTTGACTTAATTCTCCTAGATGCTGTATATCATGACCTGGATAAACTAGAATCTTCATAGATATATTGCTACTCATTTTGGGGAGGCCTTTAAATGGGTTGTTCACCTTTAACTTTTAGTATGACGCGGAGAGTGATATTCTGAGACAATCTGCAATTGGTTTTCATTTTTTATTATTTGTGGTTTTTGAGTTATTTCACTTTTTATTCAGCAGCTCTCAGTTTGCAATTTCAGCAATCTGGTTGCTAGGGTCAGCGACCCCCATTTGAAAGCTGGAAAAAGTCATAAGAAGAAGGCAAATAATTTAAAAGCCAATGAAAAAGTTGCTTAGAATTAGCTATTATATAACATACTTAAGATTAACATAAAGGTGAACCTTATCAGAAAGGGACCACAAAGGACTCTATAGTCAAAAATAGTGTCACTTGAAAATAAGTGACATCAGTGGTATTGTACCCTTGCTGTTATATACACATCTGTGGCACAATACTAACAACTTATTGAGTGGAGTGTTAAGTGGCCATATATGTTACAATTACGATCTTTCCATTGGTCGAGGGAAAGATCACGTTTCCTCTACAAACGTTAGAAACATCAGATATGCAGGTAGAAACAAAAGAATTCAACCTCTGCCTGACATTCCAGCATTAAGTTTTGGAAAATTTTCCATCTTGTCCGATCGACGAGACAATTTATTCTCAAGGCTTTTGCCGATATCGGTCGCCTCATCTACCACCATACACACACCAGATATGGTATGAAACATTGTTTCTTAACTCTATTTCATAGTAGGGAAAGTGTAACCGTTTATGTTCATAACTAAATATACAGCATTTCAAAGAGGATTGTAGTAATAAGTCAAGGTTAAACCAACATTTACTCTACTGATGGATAGCAGGGAGTCAAACTGTGTGTCACAGTGACTAGGCAGCTTTTAATCCATTTCCAAGTGTCCTTGTTTGACTCAATACACCATATAATGTCCCATTTTAGAAATACGCAGCTATTAACCTCATAAGATATTCTAGCAGCACAGCCAATAAGGGCTCTTTCACATGAGTACCTTTTATCCAATTAATTCAGTCCAGCCAATCAAATGAAAGTCTGGACTGTTCACCTTTATCATAATTTAGTGGGTCTGTTTGTTTTTAAGGGTCTGCCATTAAGCGTGGTTCAACCCACACATTCAGCCAATTTCAAATCCATTGTTAGACTGGAAACTCAATATACTTCTGGTTTCGGTAAGACTAGTGAGATTTGAGCACATGGCAAAATACCAAGGTTTTATAAAATCCCGACTTTGTTGACTAAATATTATCCATAAATCAGTGTGATAAAATAGGATTTTTTAGGAAAACTTTACTATATCAGCTTGCTTGTCTTGGTTCCTTACATCAGAGTGCCAGTAAGAAAGAGAAAAGGAAAATCTATACATCAGAACCATTGAACTTTCATTCACTGAAGTATTGCTCTAGCTTCAAACTCTGGTTACATATGGTGTAAAAAATAAAGAGTGGGCTGAGGCCCACAGTAATTAAAATGCTCCAAAGAAGATAGCATAGTAGATAGACCCAGTTAGGTGATGGTCCTTTCTACTGCTGCTTGGAGGGCCTTGTGGCTTAGAACTTGGTCAGTGGACGTCACACCCAAGAAGAGCCTTTGTTCAGTGGCATTTGAACCTGGTCATCTGTTTGGGGCTGAACTGGATAAACGTCTTGAGGCCATATCTGGTTCTAAAGCGAAACGTCTTCCAAAAGAATCAAATAAAATAAATAAAAGTTCCATTTTTCATGCAATGAGGTATTCTCCTAAAAGAGATAATACTTCTCAGTAGCCAAGAAACAAGCCTGAGCAAAGTTCCTTTCATTCTTTCAGAAACTCTCTCTCAAGTAGAAATGAGAAGAACAAAGACAGAACCCTTGTCCAAAAGAAAAAGAATACTTTCTGAAGCCAAGCACTCCCTGCCTGTTGGGGGAAGACTTACCTTCATTAGGAGGAAACTATTTCTGACCCGTGGATTCTGCAACTCATTGTTCAAGGTTATTGGATAGAGTTCAGCTCTATCCCTTCTTCAAGAAGACACTATAACAGCTTTAATTTCTTCCAAGGTGTTAGAGCCAGTTCCACCCACAGACGCCTTTCTGGGAACATATTCAAAGATTTTTGTTGGATCCAAAGCCAAATGGAAAGTTCTGAACCATTATAGACCTTTGCTTCGTCAATCAGTTTATAGTATAGAAATCTTTCCGTATGGAGACAATCAAATCAGTAACAAGTGTTTTGGATCAAGGAGATCATATGTCTCATTAGACCTCAAAGACGCATAGCTCCATGTTCGATGTTCAAGGCTCACAGGAAATTTCTGGGTATCGCAGTTTACATCAGAGGTATGCTACACCACTTGCAATTCAGGGTTCTGCCTTTTGGAATAGCCACTGCCCCCCGGCATCTTCACCAAGATTGTAGCAGCGGTAGTGGTGGTTCTGAGGGAACAAGGCATTACGAGAATTCCGTACTTGGACGACTGGCTGATTATGGCTGTGTCAGACACTCTCCCAAAGAAACACCTAGACAGAACCAGAACTTGGGATAGCTAGTGAACTGGCAGAAATCCTCAATAACACCTTTGAGATTAATTCAGTTTCTGGGGTTCCTTATTGATTTCACAGAGATGTGGAAGAGGTGTTTTTTCCTTCAGACAAGATAACCCACATTTCAGAGAAAATACAAAAGATTCTAACTTACAATTAATCCTCTCTCCGGGATCTCATGAGAGTTCTGTGAATGCTAAAATGTGAATGCTATAGTAATAGCCCCATTCTGGCCCAAGAGAAGCGGGTTCTCTATCTTGAGGAGAATGGCCCAGAACAACTTTTGGATCCTCCCTCAGACTCCCTCCTTAATGACACAGGTCTCTCTGCTATGTCAGAATCTACCCTTACTGCAGATGACCGCTTGGAAACTGACTGGGCCGTATTATAATCTCAGGGATTGTCACAGAGGTTAATAAAGGACAATGAAAGGTAAAAAATAAATAAAGCTTTCTGATAAGGCTACTAAACTAAGCACTTACAAAGCTAAATTAATCCGTTGTCCCTGGTGTCTAGAAGTAGGTGAATGCAAGTGCAGGACTTCAGCGACGTAACTGTTTTTTCCTCTAACTTTCTCCAGGGTGCCCGAGGCAGCCTTGAGACGCAATGGACAATATTAGATTCTTTTGCGCATGCTTCAGGAGCTCTGCTGTCCCCCTCCTATGATGACACACTTGCAAGTTGGCCTACATTAAAGCTGACCTTAATCATCCACTTCACATCAGAGCACATTCTTCTAGGAACATCTCCACTTCTTAGGTTGTGTCAATGTATAACATATGCAGGGCAGCTAATTGGAGTACTCCAAATACCTTAATCAAACACTATATAGTGGATATCTTGGCCTCTCAGGAATCCTCCTTTGGCAGGGAAATTATCAAGAAGGCGGCCCGCCCTTAAGCTTGCTTACTCTCAGGGTTGCTGCCGTATGGGATGTAAGGGAATGAGTAAACTTATACTTACTGAAATTTACTTTTCCCTTAGTCCCTTCGGCATTAAAAATACAACTCTTTCAGCCACATCTCTTTTCCCCTCTCCTTTCTTTTTCCCTTCTTTTCTACCTAGCTTTCTTTCCTTCTAATTTTTTTTTGTTCTGTTGTAAAATGCAATAAAAATCAACCTTTAAAAAAAAAAAAAATACAACTCTTATGCATCCTTGTTTGTACCCTAATAAAACTTGTCTTACCAAACAGGGAAGGAGAATAAATCTCTGGGTTGCTGCCAAAGGGATTAAGGGAGAAGTAAATTTCAGTAAGTATAAATTTACTCCTTAGCACACTGGCATTTCTGGCAGCCATCTCATGGATAAATGCCCATGCCCTTCTGCCAGCACTTCTAATGTTATTCAATAGGAAATTCCATGTCTGATGCACACACAGTCATGACAGAGTGAGCTGACTGCTACTAAGAGATTCTCACTCAACCATTCAATGAGGGTTGGTCTGCCTGTCACCATTCTGTGTGCTTTAAAAACGGCATTTCCTATTGAATAATTTCAGCACTATGCAAAAAAAGGATAATAATATTTTACATTAAGGAGAACTGTCGGCATTAACAGAAATCCACTCTTTGATAGATGTCCAAATGAAATCAGATAATAAGGGTAAGGTAAGTATGCTATACACAGTCAATTAGTAAAGTCACTGGATGTCCAATGAATCCGTGGGCGTGGGCCTACAGAGACCCATGCTTCCTGAAAATGATAGACAGAAAGGTATCAGGCAGATTGTTGTGAGGTCTCCATACACAGGTCAATAAGCCGAAGGAACTGAGGAGTTGGTAGGTTATATCAGTCCCTGGATGGTTTTTGGGGGTCGAAACATGTGGAGATAGTAAGCTAATTAAATAAACCTGTTTTCTCATTGAAATCTAATTGTCTGATTGCAAACAGATTCAATTTGTATGAAATGCAGTCAGAGCAGCCCTTCTAGTTGGATTTTCTACATCTAGCCTCACAAACAACATACTTTTTGATTGTAAAGGCCACAGCAACCACGTGACAGCAAAAGTATTAGCGTGTGACTCACCACTGTCGCGGCCTTGCGAGGTACTTTTGTAAGAGAATCTATATCTCCTTTGAATGAGTAAATCTGCCTATTGATAGGTGTGACGGGTATCAGACAGGTGCTCTTAAAGGTCACCTCTGCAATTCTCATGTAAGAATATAAATAGCCAAACCCGTTTGGTTTGGTAATACTGTTCCACATAATCTACTGACACACACATTTTACACTTGACACAGCATACTTTTAAAAAGTGACACACTAACTACAGTTATATATTCCTCCTGTATTTCTCAGGTCCAGGAAAATGAGGACCATACATTTAGTGACAGGGCATGTCATGATGTTCTAGTGGGAGTTCCCAAAGTGTGGGGCCTTCCCCTTTAGGTTGGGTTAGACTAAATGCCAGCTAGGGTTAGATTTGGGGAGAATACCCTTTTTGCTTCCTTAGACACTCCGGGAAAGCCATAATGAAGGCCAGTTATACTGAAATTTGGGGATGAATATATATTTTCTATCCTACATATTTTTGGAACTGTGAAATGGCTCAGGCAAAATGTTGGGCCTCAAAAGCAGCATGGCTCTAAAAAGTCCAAAAACCACTGCCCTATAAAATTTCAATGAACAATAAAAGATTAACGTTATTTAGATTGTCATCTAATATGTAAGGGAACAACAAACAAGGCAGATATATTAGGGTAATTAATATTGAATTGAAGTGATCTTGTAGACAAATGGTAAGCAACATTCCTTGCCTAGTAAAAACGCAGCTAAACCAACAAATATAAATTGCTGATATTCAAGACTATGTGATCAAATGACAGAGCATACATTACTCTCAAACCCCAATGAAACAATGAAGACAGCTGTAGCCAGGACAGACTGTCTGGTTTAAGAACAAACAATTATCACATTACACTGCACATTGAAGCAATATGATCACTCATGTAGCCTACCTCCATTATTCCGTTCATACGTGTTTTACACATGCTTCAGTGCATTCAGCTCCAGTATTGAGTAAGGGCATCATCTTCTCTTGGTGAGAACTGTATGAAGTGGAAGAAAGTTTCCCAGTACTGGCTTGACTGCCTTAAAGGGGCAACTTTACATTTCAAACACTAATTTCAATGCAAAGATTTTCAAACAGTACACCTGCAAAAAGAACTGCTTTTAGATGCTTTTTATTTGTTACCATTTATCTCTTGTTCTATTTCCCATTCTTTAAACCAGGGCCTGAACTAGGGGTGGGAAGAGGAGGCGCCTGTCTAGGGCACAGCGATGCAGGGCAGGGGGCACAAGACATGTACCTCTTCTGCTTGGTTTTGGCCCACCTTAATCCATGCAGTGGTGCATGAGACAGGTACAGTGTGGGCTGGTGTGTATGCAGGGGTGGGGCACACACAGGCCGGACTGGCAATCTGTGGGTTCTGGCATATGCCACAGGGGCTGCTATAAGGTGCCATAGAAAGTCAGTATTTAGTGAGCTGATGGAGGCTGTTTGGGCCTCTATGTGGGCTGATCAGGCAGTGTACCTGAAATGCCAGGGCCTATTTTAATTCTCTGTCCGGACCTGGGCACACATGCCGTGGGGAGGGGGAGAGTATTAGGGTGGCCACTTGCCTTGGGTGTCCTGAAGCTTAAGGCTGACCCTTCTTTAAACGGTTAAGATTTTATAGGTTAGTGCAGGGATCCCCAACCTTTTTTACCCATGATCCACATTCAAATGTAAAAAGAGTTGGGGAGCAACACAAGCATGAAAAGTCCATTAGGGTGCCAAATAATGACCGTGAATGGCTATTTGGTAGCCCCTATGTGGACTGTCAGCCTACAAGAGGCTCTACTTGGAACTATACTTAGTCTTTATGCAATTAAAACTTGCCTCCAAGCCTGGAATTCAAAAATAATCACCTGCTTTGAGGCTACTGGGAGCAACATCCAAGGGGTTGGAGAGTAACATGTTGCTCACGAGCTACTGGTTGGGGATCACTAGGTTAGTGGATACATTTATTAAAGAAAATGGAAACCATCAAGCAAATTAATGAAAGCACTTTGCTATTTACATAATTTCTTGAGTGGATTTTAAGATATTACCGTAGCATTGTTTACACCAGGGGTGCCCAAAAGTTAGATCGGGATCTACCAGTAGACCTTTAGCTGGTGATCAGTAGATCTCAAGACACTGTCAACAAACAGCTTGTCTAAATCACCCTCCTGTTTCATGCTTTTCATTCAGATATTTATTATGTTAAGATCACATAAGAAATAGTTGTTTGTTAAATATAGCAATATCATTTTCTGTTAAATCGATATAATATTTAAGGAACAGAATGCTAACAATGCTTTTATGGATGTAGATCATAATGGGACATCATCACTAAAAGTAGACCTCACATTAGTAAAGTACGGGCATGCCTCGTTTACACTGTTATAATGACATTGAAATAACAGTGCCACCTGCTGGTCAATTCTCCAAACTGGACTGACAGCTTGGAGAAAAATTCAGAAGAAAAATCTGGGCATGTGTAGCCATCTTGAAAAACAGTGAGCCTTTAATTTAAATGAATGTCCCGTGTTCACACTTTTAAAATGACCTGCCTTTTTTCAAGGAGCATCAGATATTGCACGGCTCTGCTTTATACCGAGGACCCCCTGGCTTGATCTTTTCCCCTGTCATGCCGATTGCAGCAGTCTTGTTGACTATTTAGGACCTACCAATCAGAACTGGTTGTGCCATATTTAAACCTTTCCCCCACACCACTTCCTGGCCTGAGCATTCTTTTTTTTTTGTAACTTGTGTTTTTTTTTTTCTCATTCTTTTTTCATGTTCACACATTTGTCAACTAAGGAAGTGGCATCAAAACCACATGATACATGAATATCAACAGTTATACATAGATATACAATTTTGGTATCTGCACATTGTGTGATGTTATACAGTAATAAACAAATGAGGTCAAATCTCAGACATATCTTGGTGCAAACTTGTGTTTTCTTTGCGTATGTCCATTTAATTTCAAACATAGAACATTTATATAACAAACCTCAGGAGGGGGGAGTGAACATACAGGGGGGGGGAGGAGGAAGGGCCCTTGGGAGGGGAAGGTCTCTAAATCTGTTGTATTTCACCTTAGGCAGTATCAGTTTCATTTTCATCTTGAGGAGTGGCACCACTCGCATTGTGGGTTAGGGTTATGTAGGCATCCTATCTGGACCAAACTTTCTCCCATCTGTTCCGGTAACCCCTAATATTTACAGTCATAAATGCCATTTCCGTCATATCTCTCACTCTATATATTATATCGCCTATCTTTGGGGAAGAGGTGGATTTCCAGAAAGAGGTAATTGCCAACCTGGAAGCTGTTAAAATAAAATTTGTGAGTCTTTGTTCTGCAAAGGTATTGCCTGGCAGCGGCTTACCCACTAAGGTTGTATAGATATCCAGCCCCTCCACTTTTTGCCATAGTGCTGAGATCTTGGGGCGCTCTCACATTATATGTTGCTGAGTCCCCCTATGACCACAATTTCTCCAACACATTGGGGAGGTTCCTGGAAAGATGCGACTGAGTTTACAGGGGCAGAAACGTAACTTGAGGGGGGGGCGGGCCCTGGCGCAGGACGCGCAGCCGGGTGCCCGCCCCCCTCCGTACGCCCAGAACTGGCCGAGAATTAGCGGCGCGTGAACTGCCGGGGGGCCCTGGCCCGCTCTCACCCCCTGCTCCCCCCTGTAGTTCCGCCACTGTACAGGGGTATCATCCCAAAAAAACATTGATTTGTAAATACTCTCTTTTTGTCTAACACATGTTGCACTTTTGTTTGATTTCTCCCAGATCTCTAACCAGTCCTCCATAGAGAGGGTTGTGGAAGTGATCTGTTCCCATTTTAACATGTAGGGATGTTTGGGGAAGGGATCCACCAATGTGGTCATAATGTTGCTACATGTTGAGCATTGAAGCTTGTGCCTAGCTCTTGCGTCTGCTGGCTCTTGATCCCCACTCCAGTCTGTTCTAAACCTACACACTTTTTTTTCGCCCTCTTCATCCTACTCCAGTCTATCCTGCTTCTTCACCCTTTACATACTGCTCTAGTCTATCCTGCCATACATAATGACTATCGTCTTGGTAAAATAGGTGCATACCTTTCTGAAAAAAAGAGACATGAACAGTGAGAAAAGTTTTTAAAAGCTAATGTAGTTGATAATTTAGTAATGCTTAACATTTCAGTATATGATGATTTAGATAGCAGTGTAGTCTTTACTTTACAGACAGTATCCTGCACACAGAAGGAAATAAAACACCATCTAGATGAATATTACAAAAATACAGCAACCTTTTAAATCCCACAGAGATAATTGAGATGCTCTTCTGCACTCGAGAACCTCACCCACCTAGACTGATAGAATCCTTACTGAGATATTTGCATCCATTAAGGACTGCAAATGAAAACTCTCACACAAGCTGCTGCATTATTATGTTCATCTTAACTACAAGTGCCTTAGTATTAGTAGTTTGCTTCCCATGTTTGTCATGCTAAATTGTGCTAATTCAAACATATTTGGAAACAATCTTCTGTGGTTCTCCGCTGTACTTTAAGGCTCCCCCAACCTGTGGCGTCTTTAGTCTTTTGCACACTCCTTCTTACCTTTGCAACCTTCCTGTTTATTGCAAAGGAGGCCAAACCCATAAAGAGTCCAGATGAAGTGACGGCAATGCAGCAAACATAGAAAACCAAGCCATATTGGTGTGTAATACCAAACAGCAAACCTGAGTGAACAGAATAAAAGTCTGAAAATGTGTCATCAATGGCTGGGATGAAGCAGACTTTCCATATGTAACTAGCAAATGTAAAAAAAAATTGGTCTAACGCTGGTTCACAATCAGCAATCATGAGGCCCCATACTACCATGTTAGCAGGGCCCACTCCCCCAGGAGGCCCCAATTATTAGCCCACTGGTCACCTTGCCCCACTAAATGGTGGGCTCTGCCATTAATTAGAATTGCCTAATTAATTAGAATATGCCTGTGCATATGTATCCACACCTAGGAATTCCTCCACCCAAACCTTGCCCACAAGTCCTCTCCTGATTTGTTACACATAATTCACAACTTGCTGTCTCATGCCCCCCATGCTACAGAGCCCCTGACTATAGTACCCCTGTACCATGCTGATGACTGCCTTGGTCTGCACGTAAATTAAAATATATTCTGCTTTTACTGCTTATAGTCCTTATCATAGGTGTTTCCCCATGTGGTATTAAAACACAGTGGTCTTGTTATAATGTACAAGGCACAGTAAGCCAACAAGACTGGGAAAGACACTCATGTTGCACAAACCAAGTTACTGAGTTCAGAATCACTGCAACACTGAGCAGATAAATAAGCCACTCATTAAACACCCTCTGTTGGGATACCAACCCAGCCAAAGGGTAAAAAAATATATTGACAAATCCAATGATTTCTCCTCTTCCATACCCCTGCTGATGTTTGGCACCAAATAAAAAAAGTGGTAACACAAATTCAAATACCAGCCAGGTGATGCCTGTTGTAAAGATTTGGTAGTGCCGGTGTTGACGCAGGAGGTCAAAAGCCATGTATCTGTTCATTCCTATATGCTGGGAAGAAACTCAACAACATATATGCCAGCAAATGCTTTAAACTCATTTTATTGCAGAAATTGTAGCACAGGCTTTCAGGGACCAACCCCTTCCTCCGATTAAAAAAAAAGTCTGTACCAAAGTTTCTGCAATAAAATGAGTTAAAAGCATTTGCTGGCATTTATTGTTGTGCTTCTTTCCTATGTATAGCCTGAATTGTTCTTTGGAAATTGAATGCACCCTACATTAAGAAGTGGTGTGCTGCAAGAATAAAATGACTGCTGGACTCTAATCTGCTCAGTGCTTTGCCATGTTTCAGCTCTGGTCAGCCCCACTGTGCATCTTTGAATAGAAGAGCCTCTTGTTCATGAGCAGGTTGTGGGGCTTGGACAGGTCTCATGATGGCATTACAAAAAGAGCAGTCGAGTATAATGGCCCCAAAGTGGAGAAAAGGAACCTCTCCAGTCTCGTGGCTCTAGAATGGGCTGAGCTTCCAGAGACCACAATGCCATTCCCATAGATGCACCTGTAGTAGAAGGGAATTTGCCAAAGTGTGGTGTTGGATATAGTATCCCAAAACAGTAATAGTGGTCTGGAAGGCAAAGCAAAACCAATTATACTAAATCTGAAATGGTCCATATGTTTTCCCCCCGATTACCATTTTTTCTTGCACTAGCAAATCCTGCAGCTCTGGGCTTCATTAATTAACCAAGGAGTCTAGTTGCCCCACTCCTGGAAACACTGCTGCTTGACCTGAATTGGACCAGCTGATTATTCTTCTGCCTAACCCCACTGAGCAAGCTGTGTGTTAGTGTGTGGCGCTCATGATCCCTTTTTTTTGCACTTGATCTGGTGGAAAGTCTAACATTGGTCTTTTCTTATCATTGGTAACACTGAAATCAAACCAGGCTATAGAAAGGAATAGATAAGTTATTATATTTAATACAGGCATATGTAAATATGAGGAAACTGCATAGGGACAGCTGGAATGCATTAGATGGGACTTCAGAAAGGGGAACAACCATAGGGATTGTTGAAGCTCTAAGTCCAGTGTTATAATAGGCTGGAAATTCAGGATGGCCAAGGGTTGCAGTGATTTTACAATCCGAGAGAAATATGCACCAATATGTAACAGCACAGCCCCTCGATTAGTTGTTTCTTCAGTTGCTCCCAAAGGCATATTTTTCTGAATCGAATATGTTCATGCAATTAACAGTTTACTAATAACTTAATGACACAGTGGGGGTAGGCATTACCATGAAGTCTGATTAATAGTTTACACTGCATAGTCAACGAGCTGGTAACTGCGGGGGGTATTCCAATCAGGCATTTGCAATAAAATTCACATTTGCTTTGGCAATTGACAACTTTTGTGTGAAGATTGTGAATATGCCCCCCTCCCCTATACAATGACAGTATAAAATAGGTCTTGGCCATAGCTTAGCAGTGACCAGGGTGTCCCACATTGATTTTGATGGATTATAATAAAAACACTGCCTCCAAAATAGAACAAGGTGCAAGGATGGGTAAGCATGCAAATATCCGGGGGCTGCTTTGGGCAATCTTCACAGAAAACATAATGAAGTAGGCAGCATTTTTTTTTTTGCAATTATAGTGTCCAGTTTACAGTTTGTGACCCCACTACACACACTGAGGTCTTTATAGGTTAGTGCACAAGGCTACTGCAAAAGATTTATCCCCAGGGTTATAATGAGAGGACAGCTCAGGACACACAGGACAGCTCAGGACACAGCACTTTGAATTGAACAGAAAACAAAGCAGGTTGTTTGGCAACTGTCAGTAAAATAAATGATCACAGATCAGTCCAGAGTTTCTCCTTTCAGGCCCTGAAATCCTTTCTAGAGCAGGGTTTGTCTCCTTCCTTAGAACAGGCTCCACATAAAGAACATTACAGACAGGAACACAACCCTAGAAGGGAAGAGCCCTCGATTCATGATTATCCCCCCACCCAGACATTATACGTACACACAACATGACAAAAACAGCACAAACCCATCGGGATGAGGTAACATTGACAGGGCATAGTCCTCTTTACTACACACACACACGTTGCTTCCCTTCAGCATGAGGGGCATTAAGGCCTGCAGAGGGAGTGGGGAAACAAAGCAATACAGCGCTTGACTTCCACAGTCACTGAAGGCTTTGGTGAAAAGCCTGTGGTTAGATCCAGCCTTGGATCACATTCCCAACAACTGCTCACATGCGGGATCCACGCTCCTGAAGTATCTGGAGAAAAGTGGAAAGAAAATAAAAATCAGCAAAGACTTTTACTTATAGTGAAAAGGTATTTAATTACAATAACAGCAAGGTTTTATGTACATAGACACAGGGTCAGGCCATATTGATATAAAACAGATCTTTGTTACCTTACATAAAGGCTGTCCAGCCGCAGACCCCGGGGTAGGATGTTGCCGCTATGGATTTTAATGGCCCAACCTGACCGAGGTCTCCAGTGATGACTTCATTTTTTTTTTTCCGTCATAAGCAAGCCCTCAGAAAGGTCATAGCAGATCACATAGAAAAGGTTGGATGTACTCTTATAGACCGCAGGTTCTGGTCCACTTCCAGGGCACTCGGCCTGAAGGTCAGTTAGCATGAAACCTGAACTGATTGCACTCTTGCTTTGCTAAATACTTCTGGGTGAGTGTTCGGATTATATATTTACATATCTCCAAATGTTACCTTTGACTGATCTCTGGGTAGTTCTTGCCCAATGCAGAACCACAAAGGGGATCTAAACTTAAAAATCATAAAATCAATTGGAGCTGACCTATAAGCAAGGGAATGGTAGTCATAGAATGAATTATAAAGAATGCCTATTTGCTCTCCTAGAGACACCTGAAGGCCCTGAAATTAGGAATGAAAACCTAGTTGATGTCCTAGATATTGTTGGATCTATGGCTGAATGGATTAAAAATAGGTAAGGGGGGCTGTGGCCCAAGGACGGACCTCTAAAAGTGGCTTGAACGGAAAAAGTCACTGCCTTAGATAAATCAGTGTCCTTGTGACATATGGATCATACAATTACACTACAGAACAGGGATCAATACAAAAATACAATCTTTTTTTAGTGTCATGCACTGCAAGTAAGGGAATCCTCACCTTGGCCTTCTCACTGGGTTCAATGACCAGGCCATTAGTGGAGTTGTTGAGCTCCCGGGACACCACGCACAGGAACTCTGCTTGGTCCTCATTCCCGTAGTTGTAGGAAGATCCAATACTAATGAGCTGAGGGGAGAATGGTAGTTTTGTGTAATGAACCTGTGGGATCCAGTGTCCTTTTGAATAGCAGCAAAGAGAGACTTCCAAAGGCAGAGACAACCTAAATCATTAACAGGGAGATGACAGGTGTGCGAGCAACATGCATAATTATGCCAACGGATGGAATGAGAAGTTCTACCCATCACTATGACGTTGTTGAGAAAGGGTCATGCAGGCATAGAAATCATGGACACGATGTATGGATACACAGTACACCACAAGAGACCAGAGAAACATCATGCGTGTGCCACAAGACATTAACTTCTCGTTAGGTGGGAGTTGCTTATTTATCTTCAACAGTAAAGTCCAAGTGAAGAGGAAAAACACACCACCAGTTGCAACGTGCCCAGATAGAGAAACATGACTTGTACAGTCATAGTAAGATGAGAGAAAAGAGGATAACATATTAGCACAGGGGTGATTTCTGCCACAGCAAGAAATGGAAGCAGAGTCCCTGCAACCCCCTCGCATCTCCGTCACCTGCTCAAATTTCCATCCATCTGACATGGTCGACACCATCTGAGTAAGCTCCTCCTCTTGACATTGCAGTACTCTGTACACATGTTTCACAGGACCCTGAGGAGTATAAGAAGAGTTAACGTGTTCAGTTCGACTGAGTTCCCAATATTAAATTCCCCCCAAGTGCAAGAATGAGCAAACTGCCTATGCCTGCATAGTGTTTAAAGAGCTGAGAGAGTGCAATTGTGTGGTGCTTGGTGATCCACTGAGCAAAGCACTTACAGAGAGATACACACAGCCACAGCTACTCTCTATATCCCAGAGGCAACACACTTAGGGGCACATTTACTTAGCTCGAGTGAAGGATTACAATGAAAAATACTTCGAATTTGAAGTTTTTTTTGGCTACTTCGACTTCGAATTAAACTAAAAATCGTTCGACTATTCGACCATTCGATAGTCGAAGTACTGTCTCTTTAAAAAAACTTCGACTACCTACTTCGCCACCTAAAACCTACCGAGCACCAATGTTAGCCTATGGGGACCTTCCCCATAGGCTTTCTAAGCAATTTCTGATCGAAGGAACATTCGATCGATGGATTAAAATCCTTTGAATCGTTCGATTCACAGGATTTAATCGTTCGATCGAAGTAAATGCGGTAAAACCTTCGACTTCGATGGTCGAATATCAAGGGTTAATTAACCCTTGATATTGGACCCATAGTAAATGTGCCCCCCCAGAGACACGCAGGTACTCTGTGTATATATAAAATAAAATACAGGTATGGGACCTGTTATCCAGAATGCTCTGGACCTGGGGTTTTCCGGATAATGGATCTTTCCGTAATATGGGTCTTCATGCCTTTAGTCTACTAGAAATTTATTTAAACATTAAATAAACCCAATAGGCTGGTTTTGCTTCCAATAAGGATTAATTATATCTCAGTTGGGATCAAGTACAAGGTACTGTTTTATTATTACAGAGAAAAAGGAAATCATTTTTAAAAATTTGCATTATTTGGATTTAATGGAGTCTATGGGAGACAGCCATTCCGTAATTCGGAGCTTTCTGGATATCAGATTTCCGGATAAGTGATCCTATACCTGTACTGCAGTTCCTGTCTCGTAAAACAAATGTACCGTTTCTCACGTATAAATTTTAGATGCAAGGAAAGCTTTAGAAATATGGATGCATTTGAAGGCATTTTCTGCTTTTATTACAATATAAATGGAGCCACGTTTATGAACAGAAGTCCATAGACAGAGTGACCCAGTCAAAAGCAGTTCTATAATTTCAACATAGAAGCAACACTGTACCTGCGAAGTTCGGTTCTCATTATCTCGGATCCGCTCCTTAACTAACCGAACCAGAGAGGCAATGTTATAAAACTCTGCTTCCTCTAGGACACCTGGGAGACACAAACATGCAATGAGAATGAATAAACATTAAGCATACAGGTCTTTTATGTAATTAGATTTATACAGCCACCCACAGACTTTACTCTTCATTTTTTTTTTTATCAAAACATTCATACACGCCAGTGATTCACAGGAAAAGATGAATACACAGTTTTGCTTGAGGAAAACACTTCAGCGTCACAGATGTGCAATAATGGGTAATGCGATAAAGGCGTTATGAGTTTCTGACCACACTGCAGAGTGGAGAACATGACAAGATTCATAAACCACATTCATTAGCGAGGAAAAACAAGGTAACAAAAAAGAAAGTAAAAGGAACAGAAATAAAATAAAAAGTTAACCAAGATTTGTTAACCTGAGCCCTGGGGTTGCGTCGCCCACAGATTTTAAATGAAAAGTTATACCCGAAATGTTTGTTAAACTATATATAAAAATGTATTTCATCTTGAGGAGGAGCAGAGTGTATATGCTTTTTATATCTACCTCTAAACTGTGTCTATATAGAGAAAAACCACAGCACCTACAGTTGACTGTTTGTAAGCAGCCAGAGCCAGTGTAGAACACAACATCTTTCAGCCACATTATGTATGTTAATGGGGTGAGAGCAGATCTGCCAGTACACGCCGGTTATGTTTTTATCATTTTATATATATAAGCTTACCTTCCTCTGCTAGCTCTTTGTTGAGGATCAACTTCCCATGCCGGAGATAATTCAGGATGGGACCAAAGTAGGTAGGGTCTCGATCAATGAGATATGCCCCCGTCTCATCCTGAGTAGGCAACAAAACAGATCAAATCCTAATCAAAAGCAAAGGACAGTGGGTCTATGGACCAATGATGGTCTTTATTTGGCTGGAATTTTAAAACATATAGACCAGAGACAGACAATGTCAGTGTAAATGAGCTTATAGTAGACAACATCTTGTATAGAAACAGGCCCACAATTTTCAGAACGTATGAATTTACTTCACGTTAGCGCTTGCTAGATTAGGAATCATGCCGTTCCTCGTACTTAAATAAGGGTAAGGATGTATAGTATTGTACGTAAATTCCTGCTTGTGGGCTCCATCTCTGGTGTGTGAAGGAAAAATGTTAGTATGATAATGGTAATTAAATTCTAACCATGTGCCTGAGAAGGTGCAGCAGGGTAGGCATCTGTTTGGCCAAGCCACATCCAGTGCCCAGGTGTTGCTGCCCAACTGCAATCTAGAAACAAAATACCCAATTGGATAACAGAGCTCTTCTTTGTTGGGGAGCCTGCACCCCAGATATGATGCGGCCAGACATGAAGGGTGCCAAGCTTTATTCTCAGGCCAGATTTGGGACAAGGGGGAGGCACTTGATGCAGCTAGGGTTGGGAACTTGTAAAAAGTAATATGGGTGTATTGCCTTGACATGTACAGCAGTACAAAAATTTCTGACATTCTCACTGTTTTTACTCTAATGTGCAACCTAATCATCCCTCCAAACAGATTTTGTTTTCCTAAAACTGACCAGTGTGTTATAGTCTCATGGTGCACCTCCTGCTTGTATATAGTTTGTATTCATGTGGCACAATCTATGAAATCTTAGCGTCACTATCTGCTAGGGATGCACCGAATCCACTATTTGGGATTCGGCCAAATACTGAACCAAATCCTAATTTGCATATAAATTAGGATAGTTTTGTGACGAAAAGTCACGTGATTTCTCTTCCCACCTCTAATTTGCATATTCAGATTCGGTTCGGCCAAGCACAAGGATTTGGCTGAATCCCGAACCGAATCCTGGATTCAGTGCATCCCTACAATCTGCTCTGCTCCCCCCTCTTGTAAATGAGAGAGCAATGGCAGTTACTGCAGCTGACTGTCTACTAATCACTATGACGTGTTCAGTGTGAAGCAGAAAAGCAATAAAGTTGCTCAGTACACTATAATATTATCCCTTTTCCACTGAGAACATAAAATGATAACTAAACCTATGGGGCATGTTTACTAACATTGGAGATAAATATCTGGAGAGATTTCTGGAGATGTTGCCCATAGCAACCAATCAGATCTTTGCTTTTGTTTTCTAACTTGGCTGTGGCTGTTTAAATCTAATTGCTGATTGGTTGCCATGGGCAACATCTCCAGAAATTTCTCCAGATATTTATCTCCAATGTTAGTAAACATGCCCCTATATGTGAACAAGAATGACAATAAGTTGCCGTAGTTGTTATTCTGCAGACTATTAGCATTAGTGGCACCACTTCTCACCTAAAATTAGGGATGCACCGAATCCACTATTTTGGATTCGGCCGAACCCGCGAATCCTTCGCGAAAGATTTGGCCGAATACCGAACCAAATCCTAATATGCCCTATGCAAATTAGGGATGGGAAGGGGAATGGGCAGAAGGAATCGGCCGATCCGAATCCTGCTGAAAAAGGCCGAATCCTGGCCGAATCCCAAACCGAATCCTGGATTCGGTGCATCCCTACCTAAAATCCATCATCCAGTTTTGCAAAACACCTCTGGTATGATATAAAGAATGATGTTCCTTTTGGCTGTTATTTAGACAAAATCTGACTGTACAAACTGTTTGTTAGAATTGGAAAGGGAATATTTAGGGTAGGGATGAATCCGCTATTTTGGATTCGGCCGAACTCCCAAATACTTCGCGAGGGATTCGGCCAAATACCGAATTGAATCCTAATTTGCATATGTAAATTAGGCGTGGAAAGGGGAAAACATTTTTTACTTCCTTGTTTTGTGACCAAAAGTCACGCGATTTCCGTCTCCGCTCCTAATTTGCATATGCAAATTAGGATTTGGTTCGGCTGGACAGAAGGATTTGGCCGAATCTGAAACCTGCTGAAAAAGGCCAAATCCTGGCCTAATCCCGAACCGAATCCCAGATTCGGCGCATCCCTAATTTAGGGTCTTATTTATTTTAGGCTGAGTAACCCAAACAGATTTTTCCACCAAAGGGAAGAGAAAAGATTTGGATGATTACGATCATACTTATTCAATAAATCATTACATTACACTGGAAATCAGCTATATGGTTTTTAGGAGCAGCACACATCAGTAGCACTCACACACATAGGGACAGATTTATCAAGGGTTGAAGTGAAAATTCAAATCTTGAAATTCAAATTTTCGTGGTTTTTTTTGTGAAATTTGATTAGGGAATAGTTAAAATTCGATGTGATTTTCGAAATGTATTATGTACTGGCACTTTAAGAATTCAATTTGACTATTTGCCACCTTAAACCTGCCAGATCAATTTAGAGTTGTTTGCATCCTTCCTGAAAATGTTGTTTTTATCGGAGAGAGAAAATTCTAATCAAATTTTGATTTTTTTTTGATAACTTGCAGTTGGTCGAATTTTGGTTCAATTTCGAGTTTATGGGAGTTTAACAAAAAAAAACCCAATTAACTAAATTCAACCCTTCATAAATCTGCCCCATAGTGTGTGGAGGAATATTACATAATGATCTCTATTAGAAGTATGTGATACAGCGGATATACTTTATTAGTAAAATATCTTCTAGAATTTTTTTGGCGGGGGGGGTGCTAAAATGACTTTGCTGTGGGGCACGGTAACATTATTATTAACATGTATTTATTAAGCTCCAACATATTCTGTAGTGCTGTGGAATAAGTGTGTATATACACTGAACATACAAATTAGTCACAAAAACAACCAGTACTAGAGAGTAGAGAGTGCCCTGCCCAAAAGAGCTTACAATCTAAAAGATGTAATGATGCTATTGGCAATAAAGGTAGAGTGCTGCCTGCCTATCACTGGTGCTGATGAGGAGAGGGTAAGTCAGAAGGGCTGATGACTAATGATACACTTGCCCTGTGCACTAGGGGTGCACCCCACCTACTGGGGCTCATTTATCAACACTGGGCAAATTTGCCCATGGGCAGTTACCCATAGCAACCAATCAGTGATTAGCTTTTTAAAGTAAGCTGCAAGTAGAACAATGAATGCACCAATCTGATTGGTTGCCATGGGTTATTGCCCAATAGCAAATTTGCCCTGAGTTGATAAATGAGCCCCACTATGAGGATAATACAGAGAGCTGCTATAAAAAGGGGGCACCTTGTCCGAATCCAGGTCCGGGTCCTCCTGGCACAGGCGGTATAAGAAGGACTTGGGATCCCGACAAAGGGTCTGCTTGGTGCTCAAGAAATACGTGCCGCCAACATTCAACCGGACCCATTTGCTCCCTGTTCTGCCTGAAGGCTCCTGGGGACCTGGGCTGCGAGGAGAACGGGAGCCAGAGCACGCCAGTCCAGGGCTAGGAGGACCGCTCCGGGGGCTGGGGATATTCAGGGTAGCGGGTGCTACTCGCGGCTCCAAGGTTTCCCGATATAATTCTTCCATGTTTAGATCACACCGGGCAGCACCGGGACAACGGCGGAGCCATAACACCAAGGAAGGAGAAGCTTCCGGGGGGTGGATGGCGTCACTTCCGACAGCTGTCTGAACTAAAATATCCGCGCTGTCAACACGCGATCCATTTTGCTACACCCAAAATGCTCGCCATCTTCCTACACCACCTAGTTGTCTCTGCGCAGCTGCCCAACCAAGGTCAGAACACCGGGACACAACGTATGGGTGACATTAGCCTTCACCACGTGATACGTAACAGCCAATAGTTGCTGATTTGTGACAGTTGCACTTGACGACTAGTTAGAACCCGAGTCAGTTTCGCATTGTGATTGGCTGCCTGGGAAGTCAAGGGGAAGTTCTCTGCAGTTGAGGCAGCCATTGCAGTGTCCCGGGAGTGCTGCTGGAGGTCGGAACTGAAGGAAAGGTAAATGCATTCCCTGCCTTTTTAACTATATGCACATTTTTAAAATGAATGTAAATTCAGGGTAAAACTGCAGTTTTAAATCACAGAAGTGTTCGACATTTAATTGCAACAGGGAGTTGATCCATCCAGTAGCTGCTCAGTAACAAACCTTTATTTTATATTCCTATATATATATATATATTAATTAGCCCCACTTGTTCTGAATCTTATCAGAGCTATAAGAAATGCCTATTCTAGTTTAAGGGCTGGGACAGAATGGCTAATTCTGAGCAACTTTTCATTTGGCCTTCATTTTTTTATACTTCTTTTAATTATTTTCTGACTCTTCCCAGCTTTTAAATGGGGGACACTAGCCTCATCTAAAAAACAAATGCTCTGTAAGGCTACAAATGTATTGTTATTGCTACTTTTTATTATTCATCTTTCAGGCCCTTGTCCTCTCCATATTGCAGTCTCGTATTCAAATCAGTGAATGGTTGCTCTGGTAATTTGGACCCTAGCAACCAAATTACAGAAACTGCGAACTGAAGAGCTTCTGAATAAAAAGCTAAATAACTCAAAAACCACGAATGATAAAAAATGTAATCACGACATTTCCCTTATCACACCTAATTTACATATGCAAACTAGGATTCGGATTCAGCCAGGCACAAGGATTCGGCCAAATCCGAATCCGGCTTAAAAAGGCCAAATCCCTAACCGAATCCTGGATTCGGTGCATCCCTGGTACTAACCATTATTTTATCATTCGTTTATTCCTCTAACCTTAAGCGATTTGCTCCTTATTGCAGAACATAACCATGGCCACGCGCAGAGCTGCACTCAAAGCAATCGACTGGATGGCGTTTGCCGAGAGGGTCCCACCAAATCAAAAGGCGATGTTCAATGCCCTCAAGACTAGAAGCGACACAGTCGCTGGAAAGTATGTTCCATAACAGGCGGTGGTAGATTTTATATTTCTATATATTTCTATTATAGGGAGGTCCCATTATAATATATTTTGGAAAGTTCATTTCTCACTTTCCTCAGCCAACCAACTAATACTAATTGCTATATTTTGAGAACATCTCTACACTTTGTCTATACCAGTTAATTAGTGACAACTAAATGTATATTTGCTGATCGTTGCCTATAAAACACACTGTTTCTGCCTCCAGTACTCTGTGCTTTTCACAACATATTAAAGGACAAGTCAATCCAAAAATACAAATTTGCCTAATACAAGAAACCACAATTTTAAGCAACTTTCCAATATACATTCAAGTTATTTGTAAAAAAAATTGCTATTGAAAGCAGCATTTGCTTAACTCCCAGTTGCTACTTTTTAAACAATGTTGCAAAAGTCTTGGTTCCCCAGCAAAGACAGGTCTGTTAATCAGCTGCTTTGTCTTACATTGTAGCAACAGTCTTAGACATCAGGGCAGAGAATAGAAAGGGACAAACACTTCTTTCAACGGCAATACATATACTAATAATTTAAAAACCCGAGAAAATTTGTAATGAATGTATATTGCAAAGTTGCTTAGAACAATGTTTTCTTTTATTAGGCAAATATTTTGGGGTTGACTTGCCCTTTAAATACAGACGGGCTCTGTCTGTCACAGAGGCATGGAACTGGAAAGCTGTTTGCTCAAGCATGCGTAGGGACCTCACCCACTGCATTGGGAACTATTTGTGGAGGTTGTGATACTTATTTACCCGACAACAAAATTGGCCAATAAAATATTGGCCAATCCAAGCCCACAATTGTACTGTATGTGGGGTAGAGAAATAGTTGGTCTGGGCTAAGATATAGAAAAGGACCTGACATTTTTAAGTACACAGATGCCCAAAGATCCTACTGCAGGCCCAATAAATAGTGACTGTCTATGGCCTCTTTTATGGCAGGTATTTGCCAGAATCTACAGATTGCTAATTCGGGCCTTCCCATGGATGGGAAAAACTAGAGCTCAGAGCAAGGCAAGGCAGCTTTACTTGTATAAGTGCAAGTTTATAAATTAGAGGGTACTAACCAGTTACACCAGCTGCTGCCTGGCTGTCACTCAGAGCAGTTTTGTAGTAGCAGCTGGGGGTTCATGGTTTCTTTCAATATAGCTAATACCCAATATATGTCTTGCTAGAATACGTAAGCAGGCCTTTAGTTCTGGAAACTCTTGTATGTTTGTATGTATGTACAGTATAACTTTATTTGTAAATTACTGTTAATAAGTCACAACACTGTACAATATATGTATAAAAGTATACACGGGGAAGACAAATCACACAATAAATATACACAGAATTCATATCATTCATTGTCTGTGCAGATTAGCCTCCCTTCCAGAGAAGCCTCCAACCATTGACTGGGCCTTCTACCGTGTTGCAGTTCAGAAAGCTGGTATGGTCGATGAGTTTGAGAAGAAGGTGGGTGGAGCCATTTACATCCTCTGCCGCTCCTAATACAGTCCTGGTTTTAATGGCTTTCTATCCTTTCTATTTATACTTCCAGTTTAGCTCCATCACTGTCCCTGTGCCAAAGGATACCCAGACTGAGAAGATTAACTTACAGGAACAAGAGTCTGTGAGTCCAAAGTTGATGTTATGATGGGATTCAGATAGAACATCTGCAGTTTTATTCCTATCTTCTATTTCTGGACATTATCAGTTATGCCTTTATGAGCTTGTATGATACAAACTACTAAACCTTACTGCTGCAGTTTACTGGAGGGAGTCTATCTTTTCTGCTTGCTTTGTCCTGCCCCTGAATGGCTTGTTACACCCCCTCCCCCCCCGCTTTTAGAATAAAGGTAAACCATACGAGGGTTTATCTTCCCTTTATGTATTAATACATAAACAGTCAGTATATTAGAATGCATGCACATGTGGGAGCTGCCATTAGAAATCACAGTGCCCCGTACAACAAAATTTTCAGGGGCCCCGGCCCCCAAGCCCCACCCCAGATCCCGCCCACTCCACACTACAGTTAAAACACCACAGACATCATTGCTAAAAAAGGTAACCCCCCCCACATACACACACACACAAGTTTTTTTTAAAAAAAATTGGTGGTCAGTGCCTCCCTACAAGTAAAAAAAAAACAAAAAAATAAAAAAAAAAACATTGGTGGCAGGGCCCCTCTTACAAGTAAGGAAAAAAATTGATGGCCTGGGCCTACCCCTCACAAGTTATAAAAAGACATTGGTGATCAGGGGCCCCCCTGCAAGTAAAAAAAAAAAAGAATTGCCCAGATCCCCCCCCCCCCCCAAATTTTTTTAAAAATTGCTTGCCAGGGTTTTGTGTCTAAGGGGGTTTCAGGGAAAGCTTCATTGGTCCATTAAGAATAAGTCCCGGTAAATCTGCATTGGGATCGGATCCCCTTATGCAATCCCTGCACAGCTTTACCGGGACTTATTCTTAAAGGACCATAAGGGTACAGGAAATCTTAATATTAGAAAAGCTTCCGTGCACAGAGCTGCTGTGCAGCATGCTGAAAGCGGGGGGGCGGCTAATCAAGTAAGTGAAGCATGGCCGGGCCCCCCTTAGACACAAAATCCTGCGGGTCCGGGACAACTGTCCCCCCTGTGACCCCCTGATGGTGGCCCTGGCTGCCATGCTGCTACTGTATTACTTTAGTTGCTGTCTCATTTGACAACCGTACCAGGGGATGTGTTATTCCATGACCGTTCTTTGTCGTATCATATATATGCAAATAAAAAAGGAATGTTCTTTCCTTTCCATATGACAGATTTAGCTGGTACATGGTTTCCAGCTACATGTATTTATTAACATATACAGAGAAGACTACATTTCCTTAGATTCCTGTCCGATCTCCTTTTTATAAATTATTAATTGATTGCTACTTTGTATGGGTTTTAGGTTAAACTAGCTGAATCCTACATCCAGGAATCCAAGACCCGGGTGTCTCAGTATGAAAAAGAGGTAAGTCTACCTAGTGATCATCACAAGTCCTAGACTTTACAACTTGCTTTCTTATTCCTCATCTTTTGTAGGCCTTTTACTGGCTGCTACATACTTCAGTAGCTATTATGTATTGTAATTGTGACATTCTTACACTGCAACGATATTCATGTGATGTAATTCCTGTATATGTTTGCTCATGTGACTTCCTGTCCTCCTGCAGCTAGAGAGGTACAAAAACATGATCCCTTTTGATCAGATGACCTTTGAGGATCTTCATGAAGCTTTCCCTGAAACCAAGCTGGACAAAGAGAAGCATCCATACTGGCCACACAAGCCAATCAGTGAACTGTAAAATGTTTGACCACATAACTATCCTTCTAATTAATAAAACAGAGAGCGTATTAATAACTTGCTCTGCCTTCTTGTCAATACTTAACATTGAAACACTTTGGAACATGTATTTTCCTATTTGTTTTGACACCTTCAGGTAGAGTTCTGCATCGGGTCGGGTTCTGAGCAAAAAATGCCTGATTCCTTGGCCATGCAGGCATTCCAAGGGTAACCCTGCTGGGTATCCAACAAAGGTGCAATCTTTATACCTCCCACCCTTGTGGTTTTTACATTTTTTTGGGGGGCAGATTAGGCACTGGAGTGACGTCACTTCCAGACAAATGTGATGTGTCCCCTGGGTTGGAAGGTTAGTTGGCATATTGCAGGTATGGGTCAGATACATGTTTGAAAAAATGGACCAGTGCAGGACTCTTCCTTCAGGGCACTGTGATAGCGTGCTTAGTTAGAAATACATGTTCATCGGCGTTGCTCATTGGTTATGACGCTGATTCTGTACGTGCTTGATTCATTTTGATTTGGAGAAGAGATTACAAGTATACCTGGGATTTTTCTGATAAGGGATCTCTTTGTAATTTGGATCACCATACCTGATGTCTGCCTCATTTAGACATTAAATAAACCCAATAGGAGTGTTTTGTCACCAATAGGGATTCATGCTGCTTAGTTAATGAAACAGTACCTTGTACTTCTATCATATTAGTAAACAAGTTCTCGGTTCAGGCACCAATTTTCGATTCCTTATGGCTGCAGATTCAGGTACCTGTGTTACACCTTGAGGTACAATATTCAGGAAAATAGATAAATCAAACAGCTCGAGGCAGTATTTTTAAACTGCAACGTGTTTTTATTAGCAGTGAAGGCACACTACAAGTGTTGACTTGATAAAGGGCCTTGCCCGAAACATGTAGTGTGCCTACACTGCTAATAAAAACACGTTGCAGTTTAAAAATACTGCCTGGAGCTGTTTGATTCATCTATTTTCCTGAATCTTCTATCATATTACAGAGAAAAGGCAAAACATTTTTAAAAATCAAGAATTATTTGCTTAAAATGGGCTCGTTTGGAGTTGGCTTCCTGTAATTTGGAGCTTTCTGGATAACAGGTTTCCAGGTAAGATATCCAATTGCATTGAAGTAATGAGCTGATCCTCCTCATAGGGTGACCAGTTTGTCAACATCAGAAGTTCGTTTAGGACTGTCAGTCGTCAAAATGAACCATCTTCAGGTCCAGCATTCAGCCAGATAGTGTTCAGGAAAGCTCCATACATGGGAGTGATGTGTGGGTCAGCAAAAAGCCAACCCTAACTCCCCGTCATCGTTTCTATACCTGTGCCCAACCTTCTCTCTGATGTTACCAGAGAGGGCAGGCAGGTGGGTTGTATAAATAAAATCATGCATGTATTCTACTTTATGATGCAAAATAAAAGTTGTAATACAAAAAAATGACTGCTGGAGGAAACCCACTAATGTTGGGTTTGGAGAAAGTATGGCACTTCATCCTCACGGTCATTGGCAAAAGTCACATTCACTGCACTGCTCTTGCCTGCTGATACTGCGCCATGCACTGTCCCCTGGTAATTAGCATCAGGATACGGTTACATGAAATGTACATGTAAAATCAGTAAATAGCAGGTAGGTGCCCCACTGTCTCTATATTACTAGGTAAGCTGCTATCAGTGTCCCTGTAAAGGCCAATATGTGCTCCCTCTGGTGGGTGCCTTGATGCCTAGAACTGGATGGCACTTACTTTAAACATTCATGATTATGCTTTGGTGCAATGAGCAGATCCTGAATTGACTAATGAATGAGGTGTCTAAATTTGGATCAGAAGACTGAGATTGAGTGTTTGTAACTGACTGTCCATAAATGGCAGCTAGGTGCCCAGTATCTGTGTATGGCTAAATGGCAGTCAGTGTATGACATAGTGTCTGTATATCAGTTAATGGCACGTGACTCAGTATCTAATAGTACATTCTGGGTAGCTGCCCACATACATATATATCAGTAAATGGCAGTTAGGTACCCAGGTATCTGTAAAGCAGTAATGGCTGAAAGTACACCCAGTATAACACCCTGCGTCTGCATTCAACAGTCGTGTCGTGCTGGATAAACTCTGCGACACCATCCGACATTGCTATTGCTTACCTTATTTTCCATCGCATCCCACTTGACACCTTCATTTTGGTGCAACGCGTCGGATCTGCCGGAATCGCATTGAAGACGCTCATGCAGTTGTCCCCTTAAAGAGTAAGGTGAGAGTTAGGTGTCCTAGTCTCTGTGTATCATAAATTGTCAGGCACAGTATTTGTATTTCAGTAGGTGCCCTGCTGCCTTTTTATCAGGAAATGGTACGTAGGTGCCTAGTTTCTCTACATTTGTAATTTGCCAGTATGTATCTGGGAATGTGTAAATCAGTAATTGCAAAGTAGGTGCCCCATTATTTTACCATAAAATCTCAGGTAAATGGCCTGGTATCTTGTCAGTAAATAATAGGTCAATAACAGGCCTGGACTGGCAATCTGTGGGTTCTGGCAAATGCCAGAGGGGCTGCTATAAGGTGCCATAGAAAGTCAATATTTAGTGAGCTGGTGGGGGCTGTTTGGGCCTCTGTGTACCTGAAACGCCAGGGCCTATTTTCATTCTCAGTCCGGACCTGGTAGGTGCCTTATCTCTCAGTATATGATAGGTAGGTGCACTACTGCCCTGGTATCTGTCAGCATTTTATAGGTAGGTTCCCTCAGCGAATGACAGGTAGGTTTTCTGATATCTGTCAGTAATTGACAGGTAGGTGCCCTGATATCTCTTATTAAATGACAGGTAGGTGCCCTGATATCTCCCAGTAAATGACAGGTAGGTGCCCTGATATCTCTTATTAAATGACAGGTAGGTGCCCTGAAATCTCTCAGTAAATGACAGGTAGGTGCTATGATATCTCTCAGTAAATGACAGGTAGGTGCCCTGATATCTCTTATTAAATGTCAGGTAGGTGCCCTGATATCTCTTATTAAATGACAGGTAGGTGCCCTGATATCTCTCAGTAAATGACAGGTAGGTGCCCTAATATCTCTTATTAAATGACAGATAGATGCCCTGATATCTCTCAGTAAATGACAGGTAGGTGCCCTCAGGACCGCCATCAGAAATCGCAGGGCCCTCTACAACTCTCCCCCCTGTCCCCCCCTGATGGCTGCCCTACCGTGCCCTGATATCTCTCAGTAAATGACAGGTAGGCACCCTGATATCTCTCAGTAAATGACAGGTAGGTGCCCTGATATCTCTCAGTAAATTACAGGTAGGTGCCCTGATATCTCTCAGTAAATGACAGGTAGGTTTCCTCAGTGTATGATAGGTAGGTGTCCGTAGAGTGGGGGATCTGCTTCCATTAAAGCCGCTGCGTGTAAATGTGAGTGCCACAGCAGACTCGCACAGCAGCAAGTGGAGGGGGTCGGCCCCCTCCAAGATCTTGCAGGGAAGCCTGAGTCGTTGTAGCTAAGCCACTGAATCTGTAGCTGAGTAAAAGCAATGTAAGAGCCCAGTCATTTAGTAGAGCATGTGGGGACTGAAGAAGTGTCACACACATACTTTCCCATGGTCATGTATAGTAGTAATTCATTCAGGACCGTACCACATGGGCAGGAGCCGTACCCAGACCGCGTGGCCTAATGGATAAGGCGTCTGACTTCGGATCAGAAGATTGAGGGTTCGAGTCCCTTCGTGGTCGTCTTTTTTCCCCCCATCCCTTAAATTATAATTTTCGCCTTTGCCAAATCTTACTTGATTGTACTGTGACTCCTACACCTTTTGCTTCACATAGTGATGTGCTGTACAGCACGTAGCTGATCATATGCAGCCTTAACCCGAGCATAAGCAAACAGACACATGTTAGTACAGCCCAACCAGGCATTGTGGGAGGGGATTGGAACGCAGATTGGAACGCATTGATTGCCAGAAGCTCTTGGGGAGTTTGTAGCAGAGTCCTGTGCTGTATCTTATCGAGAAGCCTAATTTTACATTCAGGTTCTTCTATGTACTCATATACCAGCGCTACTGGGGCTAAATATACACACACTCGTGTTACAGGTATATCTATTATATTTATAAACACTCCCAGCACCGCAACTCTCCGTACAGCCCCAGTGGCCTAATGGATAAGGCACTGGCCTCCTAAGCCAGGGATTGTGGGTTCGAGTCCCATCTGGGGTGGAAGATTAATTTTTTTTATGCCTAATTTGTGATTAATAGCATTATAGAAATGCAGTTAAACGTCTTTATTATGATATGCATTATTTAGTAATAAATTGTAAGCCCTATTCAGCAAGCCACTTCTTGTATTGGTTATCGTGTCTGTATGTTCCACGTATAAACCCATTATACACCACTGGGAATATGTAGGTGCTTTATAAATACATAGTAATAATAAAATTACTATTTTTAAAATAAACTTTTTATTCACAATAAAAGTTGATTCTGTAATGCTGGGGGTGGGGGACCTGGCAAATACATACCTCCCAACTGTCCCTTTTTCGGAGGGACAGTCCCTCTTTTGACAGCTCAACCTGCAGTCCCTCATTTGTACTGGAAAGTCCCTCTTTTCTATGCACTGAACAGCCAGAAAAAGAAACAAAGTTTCTCACTTAATTGGCTTTTAGCAGAGAGCCCAGAACAGCAGGTACAAATAAGATACTTTGTAACAATTTTGAGACACAAAAACACAGTTTAGATAAGGAGAAATATTTTCAAACTTTCATAACCTGCCAAATTTTGTAAAACAAACATGGTAATTAGGGGGTGTGGTCACAGAAAGGGGTGTGGTCAAAAATTGCTGCGCTACGTGCGGAAAAAAAAAATTTTGTCCCTCTTTTTACTTCCAAAATGTTGGGAGGTATGCAAATAGCCAAGCAGGCAAAGGGGTATAGGCAGATATAAGTGTCAGGTTAGTGCCAGAACAAGGAGCAGACAGAAGGGTCATGTAATGGTCTGGACTAAGATTCATTTAGGCCCTGGCATTTTAGGTACACAGAGGCCCAAACAGCTCCCCCCGACAAACACAATAAATAGTGACTGTCTATGGCATCTTACACCTCTGGCATTTGCCAATCCAGGTCTGGGCATGTGTCTAGGGTGCAATGTTAGGGGGATGAACGACTGGCATGGGGGAGGAAGCAGTAGTGAATTGGCAAGTGAGTCTGGAAGGGAGAAAGGGAGGGATATTGCTAGAAGTGAGCATGGGTTATCTGGCTCTGTGTACAGCTAGGGTTTCCACCTTTTTTTGGAAGAAAATAACGGCCTTCCTATATATTTAGATTGTATCCCCTATTAATAACATTGGGGTCAAGCATCATTTTTACTGATCAGGCCAGTAAAATACAGGACAGGTGGCAACCCCATGTAGGGCAGATGGGTCAGAGGTTGAGGTTATCTGGCCTTGGATGCCCAGCTCTGACCTGTACCCCCCCCCCAAGCTTTGCCTGCTCAGTACATTGGCTCACTCTCTCTACCCACTATGCCCCAATACATCTGCTGTAGTTAGGGTTGCTAACTTTTCTGGAAAAAAATACTGGCCTATATCTTTTTTCCCTATTAATAACATTGGGATCAACCATCATTTATACCGGCCAGGCCAGTAAAATACCGGCCAGGTGGCAATTTGGTTGCCACCTGGCCGGTATTTTACCGGCCTGACCGGTAAAAATGATGGCTGATCCCAATGTTATTAATAGGGAAAAAAGATAAATATATAGGAAGGCCGGTATTTTTTTCCAGAAAAGGTGGCAACCCTGGGTGGCAAGCCTAGTTATAGTGACTAAGAATGTTCATACTCTGCCCTTTTGCAGGTGCTGGAATGAACGAGATGCCCTTTATGGCATAGTCCTTTCGTCTCACAGTAAGGCTAGGAACTGTTGCCAGTTAAATAACAAACATGGCTTTTTCCTGAATAAAACAACAGGCATGTTAAGCATGAGAGTAAAGTTGTGCTCAATATACATGCAGACACAATTCATTACATGGGCAACGTGGAAGTGCTAACAATAGAACAATATGGCTTCTCCATGTGACAAGGCTAACAGGAGGACAGTGCAGTGGATTGCATCTGGGAACTGATTTGCTGGAATGGCAGCATGTCAACAATGTTGTTGGCCCGCCATAAATGAGGCTACAGAATAACTGATGACAGGAACCAGATTGCTCACTGTTACATTGTACAACTTTATTTGCCTAAGGCTAGGGCCACACAGGGATCAAAATCAGCTATCCGGAATCTGCTGGCTGATTTCAGCCCTACCACAGGCAGTAGCCTCCTCTCTCGCTTCCGCATTGAATTGGCTTGGCGCGAACAGACTCTGCGGTTTTCAGTGAAGAACCATAAGTCTTTGCAATATGAGCCGAAAGTCTGTCTGTGACAAGCCAATTCAACGCGGAAGAGAGAAGAGGCTACTGTCTGCGGTAGGGCTGAAATCAGCCATATATGATTTCTGCCCCGTGTGGCCATAACCTAAACTGCTTTGGCAATTCTAGTGCTTATTAATCTGGAAAGGGGAATGGATTCCAAAGCTCGGGCACAGGGGCGATCCTGAGGCGGCCTTTCTTTTGCTGCCCCCCCCCCACCCCTCACCACGGCACTCACCTTTTCAGCACCAGAGGGGGTCGGGGGCGGTCCATGTGGCGCTGGAGGGGGTCGGGCGGTCCACGTCTAGGGTTGCTACATTTTCTGGAAAATACCGGCCTTCCTATATATTTTTCTTTTTTCCCTATTAATAACATTGGCATCAACCATCATTTTTACCGGCCAGTAAAATACTGGTCAGGTGGCAACCCTATCCACGTCGCTAGTGCAGAGAGTGCAATTGTGCTCTCTGCACTAGAAGAGACAAATTTCTGGGTTGAAAAATGGAAATTCGGTACTTAGTTACCAGGAGCGGTATTTTTGCCACCTCTGGGGACCAAATCAGCATTTAGCTTTTATAAACCACCTGCCCCAACCCCCTCTGGCATGTATTGTCTATTGCAGAACACAGAAAGGTAAAAATAAATACCATGTTAAGACAGACATCTGTCTTGTTGCATTTAATAAGTAAATGTATATGTTTCGACCTACATACAAATTCAACTTCAGTACAAACCTACAGACCCTATTTTGTACGTAACCCAGGGACTGCCTGTATAGGTAAAAGTGTGTTCAGCACAAGCCCAATTCATTGCACTATTGTTGAACAAGGGGGTGTACTGTCCCTTTAAACATGTGAGTTCATTTTATTAAGTAAAATTGTTTTGTTGAATTATTTTAAGACCCCTGTTTTTTTATAGATGAATGTAAAGCACTGCGTAACTTTCTAGCACTATGCAAACTGATGATGATACACTACTGTCCTTAAAGGAGAATTCAACCTTAAAGTTAAAAAAACCCTACCCTACAGAGTCCCCCCTCCCCCCAGCCTAGCTGCCCCCCCCCGTGCAAATGCCCCTAAGACTTCCCTAAGATTACCGAAGAGAAGTAGATGGTGCCCTTGAACTCCGCTGGACAGAATCTGCACGGAGGGGTAAGTAAAGACTTAGGGGCATTTGCCCGGGGGGGGGGGGGTCTATGTAGGGTAGGGTTTTTTTTTTACTTTAGGGTTGAATTCTCCTTTAAGGATATCCAAAATTAGAAGCCCCACTCTCAACTAGTGGACTCAATATTAATAGTGTAGCATATCTAAATACCTGCCTAAAATGTGTGAGTGCTCGCTAGTGTGTATTAATAACTGTATATAAGTGCAAGGGTGCCCAGCAGTGCATTCCACACTATATCACTGTGTCTGTACTGCACATTACTGATACAGGACAGAATGAGGACATTGAAAGGATGACAGTGACTGGTAAAGATGTATTATGTGTAGCCATTGATGCAGATAGGAAATTAAAGAATGGATTTGGACTTATGATTGGGTTTGTAGTTGTAGAATGATAGACCTATCCTGCCCACCACTAGCTAGGAAAGCCCATGATGCAATAGTCCTGCTGTTGCTGGGACAGTCCCAAATTATAGAGCCAAAAGGGTGTAGGGTTTGGCAGAGTGTGAGAGGAGTGCTGGTTACATTCCAGTACCTGGGCTAGTTTGGGGTGGTTTATGGCATGACCTAAAAGTCCAGATTTTTGCATTTCAGATGTTGGAAGAGATGCATCATGTGTGATTGCTGAAGCAGGGCAGTGCTAGAATAATGGTGTTAATTAGCAGAAGTAGACCTGTTTTTTTCATTCCGTTTCTATCCATTTATCCCTTCCATTTGACCCAAGAATTAGGTATAGCCCTCTGGCTGGATTTATACTGCTTTACTGTCAATGCCCAGACTCACTGTCTTACTGCACTCCAGATATTCTGCTGACGGTGTTATAGCGCACACAGTACTGGTGAAAGCACAATAGGATAAAATGTCTTGTTCAGCTTTAAATTAGCTTTTAGTATTTTGTAGAGAGTGATCTTGAGACAATTTGCAATTTTTTTTGTGGTTTTTGAGTTATTTTGTTTTTATTCAGCAGCTTTTCAGTTTGCAATTTCAGCAATCTGGTTGCTAGGATCTAAATTACCCTAGCAAGTATGCATTGATTTGAATAAGAGACTGGAATATGAATAGGAGAGGAGCTGAAGAGAAAGACTAATAATAAAAAGTAGCAATAACAATAAAGTTATGGCCTTACACAGCATTTGTTTTTTAGATGGGGCCAGTGACTTCCATTTGAAAGCAGGGAAGTCAGAAGAAGGTAAATAATTTAAAAACTAACAAATTAAAAAAAAAAAGGCAATTGAAAGGTTGCTTTCAATTAACAATGAGTTTATTCTGCTGTGCTTTTAGGAATTTGGCCAGACATATATCTTGGGGTGTAGCGATCAGCAAGCACCCCTAACCCACCACTTCCCAACCTGACTCTTAAATCCTCAGGTATTGATATGTCCCAATGCCGACAGATTTTTCCGCAGGAAATACATTCCCCATACTACATTAAACAATATTATACATTCTTTTCAGGTACAAATAAATACTTTTAATATGTTGACAGCATATGATCCATGTTATTTGCCATGTATAATATCCTTTGTTAAGTGTTATATTTACCGCACCCTCTCCTTGTCCACTTTCCTGCACAAGTGGTGCTGGTTCACCGCAGGCCCGGCAAGGCCCCTCAACAAATTGCAGTATAATCACGGCTCCGCACACACTTCATAATCAGCAGGTTATTTATTATTATTATCACCACATCAACGTTTCGGGGGGTTTTCACCACCCTTCATCAGGATCCTGATGAAGGGTGGTGAAAACCCCCCGAAACGTTGATGTGGTGATAATAATAATAAATAACCTGCTGATTATGAAGTGTGTGCGGAGCCGTGATTAATATCCTTTGTTAGCCAGTCATGATCAATAGAAGAGTTGGGTCCAGGAAATACTACTTGGGTCAGGAAGGTGCAGCCTGCAGTCCCAGCATCCCTAACAACACTCTCTCTCTCAGTCCACACTCACTCGCCGGCTCTGTTTTAAGGCAGATTCAATCTTCTTCTGTTGCAGTCGCACCCGGTTTGTTTTTTCTACTCTGTAAAATGCAAAGAATTAGTCAGCAGAGGACTTCCTTAAAGCTTAGTTCAACAGCTGAGACAGAGACCCACTCCCTATTTGGGGAATAGAAAAAACAGATTTTTCCTTGCTATGTACCAGAGGAAATGTATTCATGCAGTTAAAATAAATCACTGGCAAACATACTTCATTTACTGATTAGTACTAGATTTCTTGCTTTATAGTTCTATATCTGGATGTCGTATGTTACCAGTAACCATCCCTGTTTTCTGGGGAAACCTACAACAGGCTGCTGGGGTCAGAGACTGTAGTAACCAGAGATCAGGAATGGTCTGGCAATCTGTGGGTTCTGGGGCTGCTGTAAGTTGCCATAGACAGTTACAATTTATTGGGAACGTAATCACGCTATCCTTTCTCTATTTGTGCCCATATTTATTATAAGCCATGGAGTCCCAGTAAGGTAACTTCTGGGTGCTGGAACGCAAATGCGCTCCAAATCCTTTTGTCCTTTGAGACTCGTCTTGGCATATGTAAAGTAGCTGTATCAGAACGCAAGTGCGTCGTTCGTGGCACAACTTCCGCATGCTGGAACGCAAATGTGTTCCAAACCTTCCCGAATTTCTCTGACTCGTGGATCCACAAGGAAACCAAATATGACGGCAGATGCTTAGCGATGGACACACACAGGGACCACAGTACTGACTTAGGAAGGTATAAAATCTGTACAGACGGTTGAGTCTTTCTGCCTTTTTCTTTTGTATATTTTGTATGATTTGCCCCTGATGAAGACCTTAACGGTCGAAACACATAGGGGGCCATTTTTGTGATTATTTTTCTTTTGATGGAATAAAATGAATTTATTTTAATTTTGAGTGTGCAGACTTTTTTAGAATGTTCCACTAACCTTGGTGACTCTCCTTGGGAGTCCCGTAAGTATTGCACCTCACTTTGCTTTATTGTGTGTGCGCCTTCTATTTCTATGTTTGCTAGTCACAATTTAATGGGCTGGTAGGACGCTGTTTGGGCCTCTGTGTACTTGAAATGCCAGAGCTATTTTGAATCCCAGCCCAGACCTGCCAGAGATCACTTTATATGGAACAGATCTTGGTAAATTACATCAGAAACAGATCTAACCTTATCTACAAAAACCAAAGATACAATTAAACAAAAAAACTAATTACAGATACTGTCATTATGGGGGGGGTTATAATTTGATACACTATTTGTATACCATTATTTACAGAATTAAAGGATAAGTACAGTAATATGTCAGACATTCACCCAGTATATATATATATATATATATATATATATATATATATATATATAAAATCACTAACCGACCCCTGGATCTGCTAAAAAGTGCACAGGTGTGGTGTCCTTGAGTGACATGCTGCCAATATGTGGACAAAAGCACCAACCCCGAGATTAACAATTATATAGGGTGGGGGGGAGCTAGCACAGTGGAACCACGCCCCCCAGTGAATATCAGTATACTTGTCCTAAGTATGAGCCTCTCTGTAGGTTTACTGAGCTGCATTCACCCCTTCTATTTCCACCCAGATGAGTAATCTGCTGAGCATTTTATGTGCATCTGTTTGATACACAGATATGTAGGATCCAGTCAATTTCTAGGGAGTTATGCAGCTTTCTACAGATTATTCTAGAAACCCTGATTTTAGATTCTAAGAGTTCTCACAGCAATATCAGACAAAAAGAAAGCATCATCCCTTAGTGGCATACCTTGCCCTGCGGACTTCTACATCCTCTTTGGTCTGCATTTTTGGCCTTTTCATGGCATCCAACACAATACTACGTATTTTCTCCAGACAGACCGACAGGTTTTCCATCTGGTAACGGCTTTGCTCAGAAACCACAATCAACTCCCCATTTCTGTTTATACGGTTCTTACACTAGAATTGGAAGAACAGTTTCATTATTGATGAACAATGAACATAGATAGGCAGGATTTCAGTTTGACATATGAAGAAACGAGTTGGCTATAAGGATCATGGGAACGGGAATAGAATAACAATGAAGAAACATTTAGTAAATGGAGAGATAAGTAGAGCCAGGAAGAAGGAATATAAGAAAACTGAGCAGATGTCATGGGGAGAACATAACAGAGGGGCAGATAACCTATGAGTACAATTCACTCGTTCCTTGGGCTGATTTGGCCTGAAAAATTGGCCACCACTTTGGGTTGGGTCACCAGTACACCACATACAACTCTTTATTTGTGCACTGCAGCTAGCCTCCCAATAGCTAGCCCCTTCCTAAACTTGGGCTTGGCCAGGCCTGGATTGAGAAGGGGAACATTAGGATGGATGCAGGTGAAAAGATTTCCATATACCTGTACAGAGATCTTCTGCCTGGCATCCTCTGGAATCCAGTTTGCGGAGGCCAAGTGGAACCTGACTTCGGCCTTGGTGTTAACTGTGTCAGAAAAGGACAGTGCGAACTTTATTCCTCAAAAACTACTATAAATATAACACACGTGAGAATAGCCCCAAAATTGTCATGTATGTCAGTAGAGCACTAGCGCTCCTTTAAGTGATGCTGATGTACTATGCATGTTGAAAAAAAAAGATTAGTATTGAGTTCCTCTTTAATATAAAGTCTGTGTATTAACACATTGTGATACAAATGTGACACGGCAAGCCATATATGAATGTGAGGGTGATCAAGTAAGTGTATCCAATACGGCTCCTAAATTACAAAATCGATGCACTGACATTAGCTGGAGCTAAAGGTATTAAAGGATAAACTTGTCTTTCATTAAGAACTTTATAAATATTGTAAATATTATATAAATATAAATATATTATTTCCATTTAAAATTTATCAGTGTATGTTTTATATCTATCCCTGCACTTGATAAGATACATATTTACATGGCTTTCCGGTACTTCTTCAAAGATTAAAGTTACGCCCAACAGCTTCTGTTTTATGTGGAATGTGCCAGTGTTGTCGTTTCCCAGATGCTACACCACTGACATCCAAATGTAACTATACCAGTAGTAAAAATCAGAAATCACACACTGAAGCAGAATAACTGCTGATTAGATATTTACTGTGTGTCCACACAATATGTTTCAGCATTAAAGGAGAAGGAAAAGCATCCTGCACTTGGTGGGTGCCAAATGTTAGGTACCCCCAAATGATTGTATTTACTTACCTGAAACCCCAGGCTGGTGCTCCTATCAGCAGAAACCTGCGTCGGCTGGGGGTTATACCTATGAGCACCACAGAGCGATCCTCTTTCGCTTTCTTCACGTGGCTGCACATGCACAATAGAACGAAAAGCAGAACTTTAACCAAAAAGTTGACTATTTTGTTCAATTGCTCATGTGTTTGCCCCAGGAAATTTGAAGCAAGAATAAGCTGGAAGAGCATAGCTCTGTGGTGCTCACTGGTATAAACCTGGCCCGGTGCAGTTTTCTGACGATAGGAGCACCGTCCCGGGGTTTCAGGTAAGTCAATACAATCACTTGGGGGTGCCTAACATTTGGCACCCCCAACTACACAAAGCCTTTCCTTCTCCTTTTTTAAGTGTGCTCAATATCAGTGCAATAGTCATTTAAGGAACCACATATTAAGTCCCACCCCAGTACTTCTAGCGTCTGCACAGCAGCCCCACTGTATAAATGAACACAAGACCCTGCTGCAGGTTAGACTCCGGCTGTGCAGTCATTATTCTTCCCAACCCGGATGCCCAATTGGCATGTGCTTGAGTGTGACCAATGGGGCTAGGAGTTTGCTTGTTCTATCAGCCAGTTGCAGTAATATTATTATTGAGCCACCGTTAATATAATGTTACTTTATCCATTTTGCTTTAGCACCATGCTTACCTTTGTTGACATTCTGTCCTCCAGGGCCACTACTTTTGCAATAGGAGATGGTCAGGCGATCTGAAGATAAGAAGAAGGTGCAGAAAAGGCTTATTTGAGCGACATGTCTTTATATATGGGCAGTACTCCTATTGCATAGGCTCTTGTCACTCACCTACAGGGATGTCAGGCACTCCCTGGACCTGGTCTCCTAGCTGGAATAAAGAGCACAGGGTGATTACATTCACTATTAGTTATACAAGTGCAAGCTAGCCTTCTGATTGGTTACCTGGGATAATCACACCCCTTAGTAATTACAGCGATCTAAGTTCAAACAGTATAAATGTGGCCACATCGAGCCTCTGCATAAGTTGCTCCTCATTGGCTTCCGCACCTGTCACTCAAACCCACAAGCACAATATAACCCCATTTCTGTCCCCACTCACCCCTGCAGTCCGGAGATCACTGACCGGGTACAGACGGTCCAAGCTGTAAGCGCTACGGTAAGTGGAAGAGAAACGGAAGCCCCGGAAGGCTCGCAGTGCACCACTCAGCACAAGGACACCCGGCGCCGCCATCTTGGTGGGTTTGTTTTAGTCCCGGTGTTCAGAGACAAGAGTCCCGGCAAGAAACAGACACAACGCAAAGGTTCCGGCAAATCACATTACTAGGCTCCTGATTGGATTCGCTAAAAAGATTCAAATGCTCCCCCTGCTGGTGCAACAGGGAAGGGTAGCCATAACTCATTGGCGCCTCATTGGAAATACTTTGAAGTCGTATTTTATAATTATATGTTATGAATTTATAATAATAATAATAATAGTACAATTATATTTTTTAATATATATTTTTAATATTTTGGGGCCCACAAACTCGCAACATACCCACTGTTACCAATACTTTGAGCATACCTCCCAACTGTCCCTTTTTCGGAGGTACAGTCCCTCTTTTGACAGCTCAACCCGCAGTCCCTCATTTGTACTGGAAAGTCCCTATTTTTTCTGCACTGAACAGCCAGAAAAAGAAACAAAGTTTCTAACTTAATTGGCTTTTAGCACAGAGCACAGAACACCTAACAGGTGCAAATAAGATACTTTGTAATAATTTTGAGACACAAAAAAACTGTTTAGATAAGGAGAAATATTTTCAAACTTTCATAACCTGCCAAATTTTTTAAAATTAACATGGTAATTAGGGGGTGTGACCAGAGAAAGGGCGTGGTCCAAAAAAATTCGCTGCTGTCCCTCTTTTTACTTCCAAAATGTTGGGAGGTATGCTTTGAGGGACCAATTGAAAAGTTGTCATTTAGGGAAGCACCTCTGTTTTGATCGAATCTTGACTCTTTCATGAAAGATTTGGAGGAATCCCAAACTTGGTCAAAAATAACTGGAAATAAAATTGTGATTTTTCTCCTTTAAGTGACCAAAAGTTGCATAATTTAAAGGGTGGTTCACCCTTGCGTTACTGTTTAGTGCGTTATATGATTTGCCAATTCTAAGCAACTTTCCAATTAGTCTACATTATTTATAATTTTTTTAATTATTTTCCTTTTCAGATTTCCAATGGGGGTCACTGACCTCATCTAAAAACAAATGCTCTGTAAGGCTACAAATGTATTGTGATTGCTACTTTTTATTACTCCTCTTTCTATTCAGGCCTCTCCTATTCATATTCCAGTCGCCTATGCAAATCAATGCATGTTGCTAGGGTAATTTGGACCCTATATACTAGATTGCTGAAATTGCAAACTGGAGAGCTGCTGAATAAGAAGTTTAATAACTCAAAAAGTTGAATAACTCAAAAACCACAAATAATAAAAACCAATTGCAATTTTCAGAATATCGCTCTCTACATTATACTAAAAGTTAATTTAGAGGAAAACAACCCCGTTAAAGGTTTTGGAATCTGTTCAGCCAGGCTCTTGGATATAGCTGAAAAAAGCCTTGGATTGAATCAGAGATTCGGTGTATCCTTATGATTCGGTAACTCCTGCTGATACTCCCACAAGTGTTTCCTGCAAGGTAGATTGGACAGACTCATCACACCAGTCTATTAGAATAATCCAGAACCTTTATTTGCATGGGAATAAAGGGAATTTAAATAGACATATGAGCAAAATGGCTCAACCCAGACCCAAGATATATCAAGATGGCCTTTTAGAGCTAATACTGTCAGTTTAGTCAAACCAGCAGGGTTTTCAATATCGATATTCAAGGGGTAAGTTTAGAGAGCAAGAGAGAGTAACCATATGTTTAACCCTCTGCACATGCTAAACAGAACAATACTAGTTTACAAAGCTTTGAATGGACAAATTCCCAGCCTGTATTCTTCTTGGTATCAAAATATGGCTCCAAGCACGCCTAGCTGTGAAGAGGTTGCAGGAACTGGAAGAACACAGACTGGGTATTGCTGTATTAAACTTTAAGGACTTCACATACGAAAAGCAAGGAATACATAGGGTAGCTATGGCCCTAGCACAGTAGTAGTAGTTTTACAAAAGGAGGTAATACTGCCATGACTGGCCCACACACTGTGCTGAGGGCAGAGGATCTTCTACTATCCTGAAATCTTAATTTATTTGTGTTGGTCAACTGTGTACCCTAAATACACCTGGCAAATTAAGCCAGCCTCTGGCAACTGTATTTTAATAGTGGGGGGGGGGGGTTAGCTGACTTTGTGCATCCTGACTGCTTCAAGCTGGTTAAAAGTAAAGGTTGGGAATGGGTCCTTAGCCCCCTGAGATCCAGTGCACAGAATATATATTATTACTATACTAGTAAGGAAAAGTAGAAACGCTCATGACAGCATAGCACTGCCTGTTTAGTGTAATTGTGTAGTAGTATATGTGTGAGTATAGCGGCAGGTGTATTCATAGTGTGTATATTGCACTGGTGCTGTGTATGCCCATTGGGAATCTAAATATCTGCCTATCAATGTGCATGTGTGCTAGGTAGTGAGTGTGTTTATATAAAACTGTGTAATTTTGTGTATATTAGTGTGCAAATAAATAAATGTAAGTGTGCCCAGCATTTCAGTGTTTTACATCCTGAGTACCTCACCTATGGCTGTCCGTGTATGATGGAAGTTGTAGTAGAGGCAGGTTGAACTTCTAAGCATAGGCTATAAATATATGCATAGCAGAGTCCATGGTGCAGATTCCTGCTACAGCAAGGCAGAAAGGTTAGTACAAGGGTATTTAAATAATGATTGGCATATAAGTAGGCATTACATGGCAGCATTCATTGCAGAGGGGAGCTGGAAGAAGGCACAATGCCTTTTATTTGCCCCCAGGACCTTTGCCAGCATTGATATCTTGCTTGGTTCTCTGTATGCGGTTAAATATCTCTTTGAAAAGAGCCTTGTACTCTGGCTGACTCTGCTCCAGTCTCCGATCCGCCGCTTCCAATTGCAAGGTCAGCACTCTCTCAGGCTCTGCGTCTTCTGCCGGGAGGTCACGGCTGGAGCTGTCCCGTGAAACTGGACGGGATGTTTGCACTCCAGCATGGCAAAGACTGTCCTCATGCCTCCTGCACTTGGCCAGCAGCTCCTCGTAGCGCTCCAGGAGGGCGTGGTACTGTTCATCAACCTCTCGCAGTATGGACATGCCTCGGCGCCGGGTGCTGTTGGCATGCAAAGTATAATTACCCTCATGCCGGCTGACTGCATCCCTTCCCACAATGTCACTCAAGGCTGTGTCACTGCAGCTTTTCCTGACCACTGAGTTTGGGGTCACTTGGCCCCTGCTCACATCCACTTGACCTTCATCAGGGGTTTCTGGATCATCTGTCTCTGGGGTCTTATTAAGGGGCTCTAAAAGAGCCTGGGAAAGGCTGTCCCCTCGGCCCAGCAGGTATTGTTTCACCTGTAAACAGAGAAGGAAAACATTAATGTAAAAAGCAATACAGATCCACACAGGAAACCAAGCAAAGTACTGAGCAAACACCAAAGCTAAATGTTTTAATTCATGATGATGTTTTTCTTACTGGTTTTTGTTATTCTGTAATGTTCCAAAACTTTACTGTTTACTGTTAAAGGCCACACTATCCCTCACCTGCTTCATCTGCTGCAGTTCCACCAGCTCTGCCTCCAGCTCCCGCACACGCAGCTTGCAGTTCTCCATCTCGCACACTCTCTGCTCCAGATCGGAATACTCCTGCACCACAGCCTGGTACTCCCGTTCAGCTCTCTCTTTGCGCTGCCTTTCCTCAGCTACCTGGGCACGCAGGGAGTTCACAGCGCTCTGCAGGCGTTCATTTTCCCTCAGCAAGGGCTTCTGGGCGAGATCTAGACAGGAGCTGTGCATGTACAGGGTCTCTTCATGCCTATGAGTGAGGAGAGATACCAATTAATAGCCCGGAGAGAAAGGAGGTTTATTTGTGCATCTTCTTCTGACCCATAATATAAATATTAGTCATGCCACAGGCATATATCCTAATCTTTGTGTGCTCCCCAAATTGATGTGAACTCACCTAGAGCTGGCACAGAGCTCACACATGCAGGGGAACGTGTGGATAGTGCGGCGCCTCTCCCGTTTCTCCCTCTTGATGCGCACCTGCTCCATGCAGCGTAGATCCTCCACCTGTTTCTGAAGAGACTCCACCTGCCTCTGCAGCCCATCAATAGTGTCTGTGAGACTACCAGAGACAGATTTGGAAATGACGGCACATTCTGAGGACCTCACTAGCCCCCAAGCACAATTATGTCTGTCTTTGCACTCACCTCATTATTTTGTGCTGGGCTGCCTTGTTCTCCTGAACCAGCCTCTGATTGGTAATTTCCAAATCCCGTGCCATTGTGTCCAACTGCTCGTACACCTTGGCATGCTGCTCATTTACCTGCCGAAGCATCTCCAGCTGTTTGCTTAGGTACTGGAAACAGAGGGTGCAATGATATAACTGAAGGGTATACTGCCACTACCTGAGCTTAAATGGCTCCCTCTAAAGGGAATGCAGAGGGCCATAATGATCTATGAACAAAGATGAATGGCTCAGCACAGCGTGCCTTTCCCAGCTATCCAGGGAGTCAATTCTACCTACTAATGCATATGGAAATTAAGTTGTATCCCCACCCCTTGGTCCCAATTCAGTATCCATTAAGTGTCTGACTCTAGAGCCTATGAGTAAGTTCCCCAACAGGCACAAAACACGTTAGGCCTCCTCTTGTAATGTCCTAATAAATGTACTTGTAATTTTACTACCTTTTGCTTCATTTTTTGGAGGAAAACTTTTTGTGGTTGTTACATATACATGCACCCATAGACTGGGGTGAACTGTGAGTATATCCTCCCCTTAATGATTTTGTTTTTTTCTATTGCACTTACTACACTTTGGTAGTGTTAACATTGGCTTTCAGTGCTATTTTTTGTTAATTCCATTATATTTTTGCGAGACTCAGTATCAATTAACACAGGGCAACTTACTAACAGTGGGTGAGGATATACGGATATTTGCCCCAGGGTTCAGTATTACTCAGGGTAATATATAGGTTATCTAGGGAAGTTATTTTTGCTTCTCTTATCCACCAAACTGCCCGGTTACCTCAATCTCCTGTACTTGCTCCTCATTACTCAGGTACATCTGCTGCAGTGACACCTCCAGTTCCTTGTTGCGCTCCAGGAGAGTCTTCCCCAGCTCAGCTGCCAGATGCAAGTCTGTAAGTAGAAGGAAGGCTATAAGTATGACAGCTGTGATTTGCATTAGGGAGCTCACCCTATGCCTCAGTTACAAAGTAGACCCTCAAAGGTCCAACACAAGCCCAGGTCTATGGCATTTACCAGTCTGCCAGTTCAGGCCTGCCATAAAACTGGATTAAAGGGAAGATCACTTTACAATGAAGTATGTAATGTAGACTAAAACAAAGGCTATTTTTATACATGCTAAAAGTTAATATAATGTTAAAATGTCCTTTAAATTGACTTAAACCCCATATTATATTGCTCTGTTACGTTTATTTGGATTGAAATTAATAATATGTACTTGATATGCTTTCAGACAATGTTTGATTGTGGAGGAAGAGGCACCCTGCAGCTGTTTATACACAGGAGAAAAATACTGTTCTTTATATGAGCTTGTGTTCCATGATATTAATCTGTGCGACTTGTTACTACCTGCTGCTGCTGGTCCTCTTCTCCCCTACAGCAGCTCTTTCCTGCACATAGACCTACCAACACTGCACTTTGTTATGCAGCACTTATGTCATACACATCCCATCTGCACTGCACACACATTATACCATTACCATCTGCTCTGCACATGCACCCTGAGCTGATGTCACCCCCCCTCGTGGTGCATCTCCTCCAGGCACCCAGGGCTTCCTGTCCCATTCACGCTGTCTGTGCCTGTCAGCTGGGACAGTTAACCCTTACAGATGTAGCTTATCATGAATCTCTTTCAGTATAAGATTGGCAAATGTGTAGCCTCTAACTGGTGTCCTAACACTGCACCCAGCTGTTAGTGATGAATAGCTTGGCTCTGTTCTTCTGTATCTGTGCTTCTGTTAAACTACAGCCCCCACCCAACTCCTACTTATCTTTAATCTACCTGTCTTATATATAACCTGCCTGTATTATCTCTTTCCTCATCCACGCATGCCTTTGCACAAATTTGTCAGCCAGTGCAAGGCCTATGGGCTCCCAAGCACCCTTGTCACACTATGTGATGCATAACCTACTCATCGGCCAATCACAGTTTGTCTGCTGGCTGATGTCTCACCTTTTCCCAAAAAACTCTTCCCTGTTGACTGTCTGGAACAACTTAAAGAAGCTGCACTTAAAAGAGAATCAGGCACATGCACGCAATAAAGTGACCCTGGTGTGACAAACACCCCTTGTTTTTTGGCACCTTAGTCTTGCCACAGATCAAATAGTTTTACTGTCCAACCATGGATAGCCTTAAAAAGGTACATACAAATGTAACTCTGGATTTGTAGAAGATTTGTAGAAGCTTACAGAAGACTTTATGATACAAGGGGTTTAAATCTGGGAGAGATCTAATTAGACTATAGGGGAAGTTATTATATATTTCAAGTTGATGTATTGTTTAGTACACTATGAAAATAATATACACCATGTATATCCAACCCTAATTTTGGGCTGTGGCTGAATATATGTGTATATGACCCCTTTAGTATAAATATTTTGCCTAACTCGCTCATTATTCTCATACAAATCCATCACGCATTGCAATGATCTCTCACTCACCTTGCTCCAGGTCATGCTGGTCATACCATGGCTCCTCCTCCTCACTGTGAAACTCTTCCATCCTTCCAGTTCCCAGCATTTGTCCTGGTGGCCGGGAGTTACTGCTAATTCAATACTGCCTGGGTCCCCTGTTCGATTACCCAATCAAATTACCCCCTCGTGCCTATGGCACAGTTCCCTGTGACTGGTACCTAGTTTCCTGCTGGCATTCACATTACTCCCTGTGTTACAGTATGGGTATCTCCCCCTCCTCACCAGGGTGGCCCAAGTTATCTCCTGTGCCTTGGTTCCTTTGATACTCAAATATTAACACTATCTATGGTCATTTGCCAGAGGAGCTCATTCTATCCCAGTGCCCTCCTCTTGCCAAGTTATAACTAGTTACCCCAATGCTGTGCCTCACTACACCCACTTTCTCTTTCTGAGAAACTCCCTGATTTTCTATAGTTTCAGGGCATCCCCTGTCCTTTGCATGAAGTCCCTCAAATCTTCTGTGCTAGCCTCTGTTATGTGTCCCTATAATAATATTGTTCCTACCACCCAGTGAGTTTATAATCATCCCTTTTTTCTGGTTCTCCCCAACCTAAATACCCAGTTCTATTGCACTGTTGCCTTAACCCTTCATTCAGTGGGCTCCTAGTAAAAAAATCCCCTGCCACCATGGCCCAGAAGCAATAAGACATCAACGAGAGCAATGGTTATCATAGCACTCTCTCTATGTCTGTGCTCTAACAACCTCTGTATCTGTTACGAAGTACCAGTTATTGCAGTCAGTCAGCTACTAGTCTGAAGTAAAGTAATTACACCAGCAGAAGCCACTACCAATTAGCCAGATTGCTTCAGTGACATTGATTCACTCTGGTGACCCATGAACCCTCCATTAGTTTGCTTCAATGATTTCTCTGCCTGTGTGAGTGTCCCTGGTAATCCCTTATCTGTTGCACCACCTCTATAGAGATTGGCTTCACTGTGCACCAGAAACCCTCAACAACCATAACTCTTCTACTTGAACTCCAGAACCCCTATCTATGTCCTTACCCCAGCGGCACTGGTCATATATATATATTTTCCCCCAGGAAATTACCCAGTGCCTGTGTAACCTGTGCCCCAGTATTCCATCAATGAATAACGGTGCTCCCCTAACCCCTGAAATTGTCACTGAGCCCCGTAATCTCTATTGTTCTGTCAGAGATCCAGTAGTCCCTAACCCTATTGTTAAGATCCAGAAGCCCCTATCCTGTCACTGAGCTCTAGTGACCCCTCTCCCTCTGTCACCAAGCTCCTTATGCTGCTAACCCTTTGTCACTGAGCTCCAGTGGCCCATATCTCTCTGTAATTGAGCTTTAGTTGCCCCTTATCTTCTGTCACTGGTCTCCAGTAGAACTGTAACCTTCTGTCAGTGAGCTCCAATATCCCCTCACCTTCTGTCACTGAGATTCTGTATCCAACAACCCTGTGTCACTGAGCTCCAGCAGCCCCTAACTCTCTGTGAAAGAGCTCTGGTCACCTGTAACTCTCATTCACCGAGCTCCAGTAGCTCCTAAAGTGACTTAATAAGGTCCAGTGGCCCCTATTCCTGTTACTGAGCTCAAGAAGCTGCTTACTCTCTATCACTGAACTCAAGTAGCTCCTGTTCCTCCATTACTGAGCCCCAGTAGCCCCTATTCGTCTGTCAATGAGCTCCAATAAGCCCTAACCCTATATGACTGGGCTCCAATAAGCCCTAACCCTATGTGACTGAGCTCGAGTGGCCCCTGTCCTTTTGTCACTGGGCTCCAATATCCGTAGCCCGTTTGTTACCAAACTCCAACAGCCCATAAACTTATGTTGCCGAGTTGCCCCTCACGCTTTTCACCAATAAACAACCCTTGTGAACCCCATATTCAATCGCTGCGTCCCTTAATGCTTGCGCCCTCTAATGGTAAAACGTGTATCTCCAAATCCCTGCGCATTCAGTCGCACCGGTGTCGCACTTCTTCCTTTTCAGTGTCCCCAGAAGCGCTGCCCTTGGCCTTCCCGGTACTCCCCGGCTCCCTCAGTCAATTCCCCGCAGCATCCCAGGGCCTGGACCGGCTACGCTCAGTCCATTATCCTACAGTATACAGCAAAGCGCCCGCTGATTGGTTACGTTTCGCACCGCCTCCTCGTCGTCATAGCAGAAGCTGCATGTTTAACCCTTCCTGTGCGCATGTTCTCTCTGCAGATATCTATGTGTATCACTGGCAATCCTTGTTTATTACATACACATAGTCTGCTGTTTGTACTTATTCACTGCCACCACCTTATATCTACCCTCTTATACTATCTGTAGCCTGAAGGCCAGTTTTAGGGTGAGATTTGGGGTGAGTGCTTATTTGTGCCCTGGGTACCCCTGGAACTATAGCAAGGTGACTGTTACCCCAGTGTTTCTATATATCTGTAACCTTGTTATGAGCTAAGGGGGCCCAGCCTGAAGGTCAGTTAGTGTGAGATTTGGGTGAGTGCTTATTTGTGCCCTGGGTACCCCTGGAACTATAGCAGGGTGACTGTTACCCCAATGTTTCTATATATCTGTAACCTTGTTATGAGCTAAGGGGGCCCAGCCTGAAGGCCAGTTAGGGTGAGATTTGGAGTGAGAGTTTATTTGTGCCCTGGGTACCCCTGGAACTATAGCAGGGTGACTGTTACCCCAATGTTTCTATATATCTGTAACCTTGTTATGAGCTAAGGGGGGCCAGCCTGAAGGCCAGTTAGGGGGACATATGAGGTAGTGCCAGACTAGTCAACAGAAGATCAGCAACAGTCCAGACAGCATAGACTCCCAACATGATTTTCTGTAGTAGGAAAGCAACCACATCGGCCACCAGGGTGTCAGAGCTTCATGCACTGTGTGTCCTACTAATTGCCAGCTCTTCTGCTGCTTATTACACCCCTGCAGGTTTAACAGTGGCACATTCCCTCTCCTGTAAAGATAAATTGTAAAGAACTATTATAATTCTATCCAAAGGAGAGAGCTCACAGTAGAAAAGGAGGATACGGAAGCAGAAAGTTATTTGAAGGGAATGTGGTTGCTATTGGAACAGCACACACAACATCTCATGTGTAAACAGTGACACCTGTACACATACAATATGTAATCTACCTACTTCCTGTAACTTTGAGGGCGGGGCCTGCAAAGCAAAGGAGGCGTGGTTTTACTCCTGATGTTGGTGACTGAGAGGCGTGGAATCCGTGGGCGTGTTTGCAGACGTTCAGTAGGAGGGATTACCGTGGGTGATTGACGGATCCGGTTCTCCAGCTGTTTCAGGAGGATTTAATCCTTCCTGAACGGGTGTGGAGGGAGTGAACGGGCTAGGAGGTCAAGGTTCCAGTCGGTACCGGGATGGGGAACGCGGACACGAAGCTGAACTTCAGAAAGGCCGTGATCCAGTTGACAACCAAGACTCAGGTACCTGCTGCACCGCCCAGCACCTTGTGGCACGTCATATATATGTATGTATAGGTGCTCTCATAGGACTGTGTACTGGGGCTGGTTATACAGGGGTACTAATAGGATCTGTATACTGGGGTCTGATTCTACAGGGGTACTAATAGCATCTGTATACTTGGGGCTGGTTATACAGGGGTACTAATAGATCTGTATACTGGGGGCTGGTTATACAGGGGTACTGACAGGGCCGTGTACTGGGGTCTGGTTATATAGGGGTACTAATTGGATCTGTATGGGGTCTGATTCTACAGGGGTACTAATAGGATCTGTATACTTGGAGCTGGTTATACAGGGGTACTAATAGGATCTGTATACTTGGAGCTGGTTATACAGGGGTACTAATAGGATCTGTATACTTGGAGCTGGTTATACAGATGCCCTGATAGGGTCTATGTATTGGGGGACTGGGCAGTTGAACTCATAGAGTCTGTGTACTGGAGACTGGTTATGAAGGTGCATGGATAGGGTCTGTGTATTGGGGGGCTGCTTATGCAGGTGCACTCATAGGATGTATGTACTGGGGGCTTTTTATACAGGTGCACTCATAGGGTTTATGTACGGGGGGGGGTCTGGCTATACAGGTGTACTGATAGGGTCTATGTTCTAGGTAGGTTGGCTACAATAATAGGGTCTATGAACTGGGGCTCTGGCTGTACAGGTGCATTGATAGGGTACATGAGGTTTGCTTATATAGGTGCAAATGCAAAGATAGGGTTTATAGATTGGAGGGCATGTGATGCAGGTTCTTTGATAGGTTGTACATACTGGGGTGCTGGCAAAACAGGCGCACTAATAGGCTCTGTGGATTGGGGGGCTGGCTATACAGGTGTACTCACAAGCACTCCTTTTTTTGTCTGCTGTTTAGTGGTGCTTTCCTGGATGTCTGGCTGAACATCACCACAAACAGTATCAGAGAATAATAGGATCAACACTCACATGAAAATTCTGGCACAGGGCCTTTTATTTTAAGCAACAGACTGGCTTGAAAAGATAAGGTGCCAGGATTTTCATGTGAGTGCTGTCCTCTTGTTCATTTATACAGGTGCTGTGATAGGGTCTGTGTACAGGGGGTGCTGTCCAGGTTCTGATAGGATATAATTCCTTGGGGGGGGTCCGACAGGTATATATGTACTGGGGATAGGACAGGTACACTGATAGGGTCTATATAGTGGGGGTGGCTATACAGGTGCACTTACAAGACATTTGCAGAGACTAATTATATTAATACTAGAAATAATTAGAAGAAGAATAACCAATAATAACACGTAGGGTGATATAAGGACAGATCTTCCAATCTCTGGACACAGAGGGCTTGTGCATAGTTTAGAAATACTTAACAGAGAAGGGGATTTGTTTCTGCTATACACCCGCAATTGGAATTTATATCCCTGTTACACCTGTCTAAACCAGTCTTACAATGGGAGACCAGTTCCTTAGTACACATGATTAGGCAGATTTCCTACTAGTGATAATAGTGGTTTAGGTTTTCACCAGTTCTAGGACAATCTAAAGAAGGAGAAATGTTTCCCTGTTACACATGTCTACAACAGTTTCCTGTGTGTGTGTGTGTTTGCTAGGTTTCCTTGTTAAACCATCACCTATGCTTCAATTTACACACATTTAGGGCAGCTTTCTGTCTAGGCCAGTCACCGCAGGGCATATTTATTTGTCCTCTATGGGCCTTTATTTGCGGTTGCAGTTTCTCTGATAGGCCAGTATTAGGCTGGAGTATTGGGAGAAGTGCTTGTGTATTACACCTGTCTACACCGTTCTTATGCTGAGGCTGTAACTTTTTGTTAGGACTTTATTGGTCAGTGTCATGTTGTGGGGAAATCTTCTTTTTTTTATGTTTGTCTACACCAGTATGATTTTGGTGGGTACATTTATCTTTTTCATCCATTTAGGCAATTTTCATGTTTGTGGGCAGGTTTCCCCAGTAACACCTGTGCAGGTACCTTTTCATCCCTGGTGGGGGGGGGAGGCCATTGTTAAGATTCTTGGCAGGTTCCCTGTGACACCTGTGTAGGCCATTGTCATTCTTGGGGAGCAGATTTTTCTGTAACACATATGTAGGCTATTGTCATGTTGGGGGGCAGGTTTCCCTGTAATACCTATGTAGGCCATTGTCATGCTGGGGGTCAGATTTCCCTGTTACATTTGTGTAGGCCATTGTCATTCTGGGGGCAGGTTTCCCTGTAAAGATAGCCATAGACTCAAAGATCCGCTCGATTGGCGACATCGCCAAACGAGCGGATCTTTCCCCGATATGCCACTAACGGCATGGCTATATCGGGGGTAATTCCAACATTCGGCCGTATGGCCAAACGATCAAATTACGATGCGCCAAGGGGCTCCGACGGGTCGGTCGGTTAAAGATCAAACCTTCCCGATCGATATCGTGGCCAGATATCGATCGGGAAGACCCATCGGAAGCCCCCATACACGGGCAGATAAGCTGTCAAATCGGTCCAAACGACAGATATCGTCAGCTTTATCTGCCCGTATATGGCCACCTTAACACATATGTAGGCCATTGTCATGCTGGGGGTCAGATTTCCCTGTGACACCTTTGTAGGCCATTCTCATTCTGGGGGGCAGATTTCCCTGAAACACCTATGTAGGCCATTGTCATGATGGGGGCAGATTTCCCTGTGACGTTTGTGTAGCCCATTGTCATTCTGGGGGTCAGATTTCCCTGTAACACATATGTAGGCCATTGTCATCCTGGGGGTCAGATTTCCCTGTTACATTTGTGTAGGCCATTGTCATTCTAGGGGTCAGATTTCCCTGCAACACCTATGTAGGCCATTGTCATTCTTGGGGGGTAGATTTCCCCGTAACACCTATGTAGGCCATTGTCACGATGGGGGGCAGATTTCCCTGAGACATTTGTGTAGGCCATTGTCATTCTCGGGGGCAGATTTTCCTATAACACATATGTAGGCCATTGTCATGCTGGGGGTCAGATTTCCCTGTGACACCTTTGTAGGCCATTGTCATTCTTGGGGGGCAGATTTCCCCGTAACACCTATGTAGGCCATTGTCACGATGGGGGGCAGATTTCCCTGAGACATTTGTGTAGGCCATTGTCATTCTAGGGGTCAGATTTCCCTATAACGCATATGTAGGCCATTGTCATGCTGGGGGTCAGATTTCCCTGTGACATTTGTGTAGCCCATTATCATTCTTGGGGTCAGATTTCCCTGTAACACATATGTAGGCCATTGTCATTCTGGGGGTCAGATTTCCCTGTAACACATATGTAGGCCATTGTCATGCTGGGGGGCAGGTTTCCCTGCAACACCTATGTAGGCCATTGTCATTCTTGGGGGTTAGATTTCCCCGTAACACCTATGTAGGCCATTGTCATGATGGGGGGCAGATTTCCCTGTGACATTTGTGTAGGCCATTGTCATTCTGGGGGGCAAATTTCCCTATAACACATATGTAGGCCATTGTCATGATGGGGGTCAGATTTCCCTGTGACTTTTGTGTAGACCATTGTCATTCTAGAGGTCAGTTTTCCTTGTAACACATATGTAGGCCATTACCTTGCTGGGTGGCAGGTTTCCCTGAAACACCTATGTAAGACATTTTCATGCTGGGGGATAAAAAGGTCTCTGTTTAGAAAATATGGTTAGTGATAAGATTCATCTGATGTTTCTCTGGTCAGTCCTGTGCAGATCTCGGAAAATCAGTACAAGTATGGGATCCGTCACCCAGAAAGCCATTATCCAGAAAGTCTGAATGACGGAAAGGCCGTCTCCCATGGACTCCATTTTAACTAAATAATCCAAATATTTTAAATTGATTTCATTTTTCTCTGTAAGAATAAAACCGTACCTTGTACTGGATCTAAACTAAGATATAATTAGACCTTATTGGAAACAAAATTAGCCTATTGGGTTTATTTATTGTTTACACTTTTTCCTAGTAGTTATCCAAATTATGGAAAGATCCCTTATCTGGAAAACCCCAGGTCCCAAGTATTCTGGATGAATTGACCAGCAGGTGGAGCTTTTGCAACACATTCAGTATAATAGCAATTTAAAAACCGCTAATCTTTTTAAAACTAGAAAAAAAAAATAATGTTAATGGCAAAAGTGCTAAGAAGCACTATCTGAGCAATATTACCAATAATTTATTTGAGGGATTAATCCTCTAAATCTGGAGCAGGGTCAGGTCTTCTAGTATATATTTAGGTTGGTGGGGCAAGATTTCCATGTGATATATCAATAGGTCCAATTTTATCCAGGCATGTCCTATGTAGGTTTGTGCAGCTTCTGTATAACAACTCAAGGTCGTTTTCATGGTTGAGCTAAACATACCATGGGGGTCAGGTTTCTGTGTTACAGCATAGCGAAATGCAATTTTGAGTGAAATCGTCATATTTTTCCCCCCTGCAATGTCGTTTTTTTCCCCCAGAATTCCAGTGTCCTTGACTCATTTGTGCTGCAGCTACTGTAATTGTGTGCTATTCGCCATAATGAATGCAGCTGCGTTTGCTACTTGTCACCAATTGGGTGCACTTGTGCCAAATACTATAAAGGTCTGTCTACCTACATCAATTGTGGTGCTCTGCGTGCGAATGACGTGTTCGCCCTATTTTTTTCAGTGCAACTGAATTGCTCCAAATTGATGCAGGGTGCTGATGGGACCCTGGCGCTACCTGCCTGGTTCAGAGGTGGTGGTAGCTTCAAGGTTCTCCCTGCGTCAATAGGTGCAGCATCGCTCAATTCGGAATGGAGCCGAGCGCAACTATACAGAAGTGAAAGGAGCACTTTTTGGCAACCAGAACGGCACTTGTGGACGTACATGTGCCCTCTTGTGTTGAAGGACAGGATTAGCAGTTATACATGTCCCAATTCGATATATATCAGGCCCATATTTCCTGCTACTTCTGTTTTTGACTCAAGGTGAGGAGAGGTTTCAGGAACAAAATTTTGACTCAAGGTGAGGAGAGGTTTCAGGAACAAAATATGTTCTTTCCTAGAGAAGTGGATTATTACTTTTCCTAAGCAATGTACCATTGGTTCTGCTGGTTGCCCACAGAAAGCAGATCCCCTTTGTATTGTGTGCACAGACGGACACAGTTAATTCACAATCGCAGGCACCTGTACAAGGTGTGCAGTTACAGGTTCTTTTATAGCTGGACATAGAAATAGTTTATTCCTTTGTACTCTCCATAATAGACAAAGGGCAGTGTGGAGAATGGGACAATACAGTATAGATTTCTGTGTGAGAGCAGTGTAATAACTGTAATGAATCTGTATATTATGTACTATTATGTATTACCATGGATGATAATTGCATTTTCTCTCTCCATCTTTCTCTCTTCTCCCCAAATTACCCCTCACTCGCCCAACTTCTCTCCATCTTTTCCCTCAAATCTCCAACTTTATTCTTCCTACCCAACTTCTCCTTGACTCTCCAACATCATCTTCCTAACCCACTACTACTTCTTAACTCTACCCCTTTTCTTGTTTATTAATTTCTTTATTCTTACACCTTATCCTGATTGCCCTGCAGCCTGTGGAAGCCACAGATGATGTGTTCTGGGACCAGTTCTGGTCTGACTCCTCCACCTCGGTGCAGGACGTGTTTGCACTGATCCCAGCAGCAGAGATCCGAGCAGTGCGTGAAGAATCTCCGTCAAACCTTGCAACGCTCTGCTACAAGGTGGGGAATTGAATTTGATGAGTGTTGTGGTCCATGTAAATTTGGAAACAGCAACTTAGCACATTAATGTCCTTAACAGTTTGGAATTGTCGAAGGGCTCCCTGGTCTTCTATGGAGCAGCTGCTGATATAACTGTTTCTGCAGGCGGTGGAGAAGCTTGTTGCGGGTGCGGACAGTGGGTGCCATACAGACAAGCAGAAGCAGGTGGTTTTGAATTGTGCTCGTCTGCTGACCCGTGTACTGCCGTATATATTTGAAGATCCAGATTGGAGAGGATTCTTTTGGTCTTCAGTTCCTGGAGCAGGACGTAGCCAGGTCATTCACTGATCCTTCTGATGTCCAGTAATGTCCTTTATATTCTTGTGCCTGTAGGGGCTCTTGCTCTGACCTACTTGCATCATCAAGGGGTTTCTCTGAGCTCTCCCCATAGCTCTAGTTTAGCCCTTTACTGCATTCTAGGGTTCTAACCTGTTCTAGCTAGTTATCTAGTGCCTGTTCTTTCCTATAGTCCTTCATCTGGAAAAACTCTCTCTGGTGTCATTCTATATAACATGTCAACAACATGCTCTCTTTTTTGACCTACTGATTCCAGAGCCCTTGTACTTCCTCTGCCCAGAGAATGGCTAGGCTTGGCCACTTCCCTTATGACATAACCTAGGGCCTGCCAGGGCTCTGCTTGGTCCCAGGCCTGATAACTCTTTTCTTTTTAGCACCCTTTGGCCTACACTTTGTGTGATAAAGCCTTGTGTCATTTGGAAAGTAGCAGCAGCTTCCTGACAACTCTATACCTTACACTCCTCCCTATTGTCTTTCTCTGGCTGAGTAGTTTTTGCATTGATCCCCAAGATAACCTGTTGTGCTTCTTTTTTTAGGAAGATGAAGAGGAAGAGGATAGTTCAAGGCCCTTGGCAGAGTCTCTACTCCTGGCAATAGCAGATCTTCTTTTCTGTCCAGACTTCACAGTTCAGAGTCACAGGAAAAGTGGAACAGTAAGAAAACTTTTATTAAATTGTGCATAAATGATACAAATACAATCTGTAAGGACCCAAAACTATTCCTAACTATTCCTCTATTGCAGCTGGTCATATTTGTTAATGTCATATCAATAATTTTTAATGGAAATGTTTCATGGTTTTTGCTTTCCCAGGATACTACAGAGGATATCCATACACTGGACAGCTGTGAATACATCTGGGAGGCTGGTGTTGGCTTTGCTCACTCCCCACCACTTAACCAGACACATGACCTCAACAGGTAAGTAAGAGACCACACCTGTCCTATACATGTGCAGGGCTCAGCCTTGACATACATCTATCCTGTGTAAGTCCATCGTAAATTCCTGTGTCAATAAGCTGAAAGGAGGTGCAAATTTGATACACACTTGATTAATATACTCCACTTATAAATAAGATATCTTAAAGAGGCAGTATACCCTCCTTTTCAACATGAGCTTAATGAGTAGGGCTTGTGCTGAAGTCACATGTTACTTCCTGGTTCAAATCAATCCAAATCAGCAATCCTCTGTATGAATAAAGCCAGTGGGAGCCTGTTAGGCTTTAAAATAATGAGCAGCTTATTATACAGTGGCTGCTCTGTCAACTGTTGATTTGTTCTGATTGTGCCTGTTGGGACAGGATGTAGAACGTGACTTTACTTTCATTTTTTAGATTTTGCTCTGTTTAATCCAAGAAATAAAAAAAAAAAAAAATCCTAATGAAATAGGCAAAATGCAAGTACAAGCCCTATCCATTGCTGAACAAGGAGATATACAATGTGCATAAATAAAGTAGAGTTTGCCTCCATTTCATGCTAATACTTTTCATACAGTAGTTGCTAAAATATGGTGGTGGGGGTTGCAAAGATATTGTGAAAAGGAGGGATTCCTACTGAAGGAAGGAATGATGTGGGATATTTGAGGGAAATAAGTAACGGGGGAACTCAATTATAGTCCTCCTTTTTTTTTTTTCTTTCAGGACTGAACTGCTGAAGCTGTTACTGACATGTTTCTCCGAGGCCATGTACCTGCCACCTTCCTCTGAGAGCAGCAACACAGCTAATCCCTGGGTGCAGTTCTTCTGCTCCACAGAGAACAGGTAAAGGCATAGAGATGGGCAACAGTTAGCTGTTATTTAGTATCCCAATCTCTCTTCTCTTCTCACTCTCTTTTTTTATTTTTAGAGTTTATTTATTGTGTTCTGTGTTTTTTGTTTCCTCGTTTCCTTTATCTCCTTTTTTCCCCACACCTCCTACAGACACGCTCTCCCTCTTTTTACCTCACTCCTGAATGTGGTGTGTGCCTATGACCCTGTTGGTTATGGGATCCCCTATAACCACCTGTTGTTCTGGGATTCGCGGGAACCGTTGGTCGAGGTCTCTGCTCAGCTGCTCATTGTCACGTTGGATTCTGATTCTACAGTGACTACTAGCCCCAGCATGGACGGTACCACCACCAGCACCGCGATGGACGAGACAGAGGTGAATCACCAGAGTTTATGAGAAGCCCCTGTTATGCCAAGTTCTCTGTAAGACCTGATCACTTACTGTGTTTCCTTGCAGAACCCAACACCTGACAACCTGTTTGTCAACTATCTTTCTCGGATCCACCGTGAGGAGGTAGGAAAAATAACATTCTGGATACTGTCTAATATAGGGGGGACCCGTCACCCAAAAAAGTTATTCCAAATCCTATTTTGTCACATTAGTCAAGCAAAATAAACTTTAATTACACTGTAGAAATTATTTGAATCTTGTTTCCTTCAGTCTGGGAATTCATAATTATAACAAGCAGGCAGAAGCCATTTTGTGGACACTGTTATTAAGACAAGTCTTGTATCATCTCAGAATCTTGTTTGTGCACCAGAATGGGGGACCTGATGTCCATTCCCATGCCCTGGCTACACAATTAAATGGTGAAGAGAACGGGGGAATGTGCGGGGGAAGAGACATCTAGGAAGTGCTGAATGGAAAGTGAAAGTAATTGTCTGCCCGCCTCTATATCTAAGGCATAGAGGAGGGGTAGACAATGTTTGAGTGACAGCTGAGAATTTTTAAATGCGCTTACAACCACTATGAATGCTTTAATAAAAAATAGAAATTGGATTTCATGTTTTATTTGAAAAGGACATATATTATACAGCTTTTTGTGTCTTGGTGACAGGTCCACTTTAGTAAGCAGTGTGTCTGTGAGGTGCTCGGGTCAAGTGTTCACTTGCAAACTAGCAGTCTCTTTCCATTTTTTTCTCCTAGGATTTCCAGTTTATTCTAAAGGGCCAGGCCAGACTGCTTCTCAACCCTCTCAATCAGACTTACCTGCCAAACTCCACCAAAAAAATTAATTTCCACCAGGAATTACTTGTTCTCTTCTGGAAGCTCTGTGACTACAACAAGGTGACAAGATATTGCTGTTTCTCTCCCATTCTTTGTCCTTGTTTCCTTGCATTTTTAACAAACACATGCATTCATGCTTGGGGATAGACAAGGACTTCAATACTTACTCCATTTGCCAGTTGAGTACCCCTATATCCAGATATTTGTGATCTGTCAGTTTTTACCATCTTGGGTGGGTAGGCTGATTGTCCCTACCTATTATAGTGTAATGCTCTTATCCAAGTGTGTTGCCAAATTGTACAGTATCCAACCAATCACCTTGTGGTTATCTCCGATATCCAGAAAATCAGCCTGTCTGCCTTAAGAGGTTTCAGTGTATATTCTTTTTTCGCTCAAGCCAAGTTTATCAGGGATCACATATACATACAGTCAGCATTTCCAAATACACAAGAATTGCAGATAATAAAATACATTTTATAAGTACATAAGGTGAGGTCATCAGCCATCATTTGCAATTGCCTATCACAATATTACATTGTTTGGGGCTTAAAATCCCTTCCACTATCAACACGCTATTGTAGTGTCTAGTCACAACTGGCAGCTTCCCCTTTCTGGGATATGTCCTTCTCTGGTAAGGATGATCTTTTCCTTGTTACCAACTGAGGTGACTGCCTGGTGCCAGTGGTTAATGGCGGGTGGGGAGCTGCTTTTCCAGTTAAATGTGATTTGTCGCCTAGCCTGGAACAGTGCCCTGGACATTGACTGACTGTTCTTTCGGAGTGTATTCCCCAATGCCTATGCGCAAAAGACATAGACCAGGGTCTAAAGGCAGATTTGTGCCTACTATCTTGGACAGATGTGGTAGGATTTCTTCCCAATACTTCCACAGTTGAGAGCATTGCCACATTGTATGCAGCAGGGTGGCATGTTGTGATACGCATCTTAAGCATATGGACAAAACATTGGGGAACATTTATTTAGCCTTTCTCTGGTATAGTAAGCTCTATGTAACATATACAGTTGCAGCAGTCTGTCATTATAGTTGTATTATACATGTTTTGAGGCTTTTAGGGCCTCAACCCACTGACTATCCGTTAAGTAGCGTAGGTCCCTTTCCCACGCCTCCCTTCTCTTAACCGGGTTATTCCTGACCAATGATTCCTGTATTTTTTTGTATATTCCGGAGAGGAGACCTGTTTGATTTGGTTTCTGGAGGGTTACTATGAGTTTAGAAGTAGCTATCCTAATAGGTTTCGCTTTGTTTTGCCTGAGCAGGGCACTTCTAATTTGCTGGTAAGTTAACCATTGAGTATTGGGTATATTAAATTGTGATTTTATTTCGGCAAATGGTTTTGGGGAGTTATTTGACCATACATCTGCTATGCTTTTTATACCTTTGCTTATCCAGCATTTAATGGGGGCTATACGGGCCAAGTGTGGAAATTTGGCGTTGCCCCATAGAGGTCAAACTGCTCAAAGGCTATCAGCTCATGAGTTTTTTCCAGGGCCCTTCTCTGCGTCTGCAAGATAGGATTTTGCATTCGATCGTTAGTCCCTAATATTGCACCCCATGGGAAATCAGTGGTACTAGCTGCTCCACTCCACAACTTCTGTAGTGGTTTTGTTGTAGCATTGTAACCAAATGGGTAAATTGGGCAGCCAGAAAGTAATGCAGCATATTAGGTAAGGCCATCCCTCCTTCATCTTTTGGTTTAGTGAGGGTCTGGAAGCCTAATCCAGGTCTGGATTTCCCCCAAATAAATTTCTTATTTATAGATTCAAAGGTTTTTGCGGGCACCCATACGGGGGAGTGCCATAGTGGGTACAGGATCTTGGGCATGGCTAGCATCTTGATTAGCTGTATCCGCCCAACAGGACCAAGGGGCAGATGCTCCCAGACTTTTGTTTTTTCTATCAGCCAATTTATCTGTTTATCGATATTGTTGTTACAATACTGATGAAGGTCTCTGGTTATCTCTATTCCTAAGTATGTGAATTTGTCAACAATGGGCATTGCTGTGCTTCCTTCTTAATTCTCCTCTCCCAGCGGGTCGACCAGGAATAAAACTGATTTCATAGGGCTTACCCTAAGGTCGGAAAGTTCCCCAAACAGGTTGGTTATCTCCAGGAGGCATAATAGAGAGGGTCCTCTGTCCCCTAAGTATACCAGAGTGTCATCAGCATATAGCTGTTTTTTTTTCTCTCTAGGTTTTGTATTTTGAACCCAACTATGCCATCCAACTGCCGGATAGCCTGCGCAAAGGGTTCAATAGCTAAGGTGAAGAGCAAAGGGGACAAGGGACACCCCTGCCTGGTTCCCCTTGCTAGAGAGAACGATGTCATCAGCGTAGAGTTAACCTTAAGTGAGGCTCGGGGGGAGTGATATAACAGTTTGACAGGCTTTGAAACCTTGGGCCTATCCCAAAGTTACCGAGCACTCTCCAAAGATAAGGCCACTCAACTGTGTCAAAGGCTTTTGCTATGTCTAGAACAGCTATGGCCCTCTGTCCTGCATTTTTGTGTTCAGTGGTTAGATTAACAAACAACCTTCTAGTATTGAGTACTTCTGTTTTTCCTGGTATGAACCCTGTCTGGTCGGGGCTGACTATTATGGTGACAACTTTGCCAAGCCTTTTGGCCAGTATTTTGGCGAGGATCTTAACATCGGCCATCAGGAGTGCTGCCTAGACAGACGAGCTAGCATTTTACCTGCTCTTTCCCCTTGTTCGTATATTTGTGTTTTGGTAAACAGTTGCTTTCTCTGGGCTTTTTGTGTCATGTACTGGCTATATTCCTGCTGTTTGAGCTTAAGGGCTGAGAGGTTCTCCTCAGTGGGTTGTAGGGCCGCTTGCTGTTGGGTGGCAACTACCTCGCTCTCTAGGCTACTTTGTCTCATAAAACTTTGCTTCTTAAATGCGTCAATCTCTGCCCCCAACTGTCCTCTGAGATATGCCTTGAAGGCATCCCATACTATCAGGGGATCAGCTGACCCTTTGTTAATATCAAAGAATTCCTGAATTGTGGCTTCCAGTGCAGTTTTATTATATAGGATATTTAGCCACTGCTGTGTATATTCTAATGTTCACTGCAGGGAAATGTGACATGTGATGCTGTAACTGACTTTTTTTTACCACTCACTGTCTTTATTTTTCACTTTTGCAGAAATTCCTTTTCTTTGTACTGAAGAGCAGCGATGTCCTGGACATTCTAGTTCCCATTCTCTTCTTCCTGAATGATGCACGGGCAGATCAGTGTAGGTTTAACTCAGTCTTCCTTCTCTTAACATGTTGGCTGCTCTTCTTGATATCACTAATTTCCCTGCTTCCTTACTGTCTTTTCTCAAATTCGACTACTGTGTCACTATGTACTCTCTCTCCTCCCCCCAGCTCGTGTCGGCCTAATGCACATAGGGGTGTTCATCCTCTTGCTGCTTAGCGGAGAGAGGAATTTTGGGGTTCGCTTAAACAAGCCGTACTCTGTGCGTGTTCCGATGGATATCCCAGTGTTCACAGGGACGCATGCTGATCTCCTTATTGTGGTAAGTGCCCCCTTCTTCCATATTTCATTGTGCTGTATATCTTTGTCATCTGCAGGCTTCTCAAAACTCACTGTGCTTGTGTTGTTTTTCACTACACCCAGCACTATACTTCTGTTTTGCAGTTCTACAAGTTGTAGGTTCAGATGCCATGCCTAGTTGATGTACTGTACCAATCTAAAGCAAAGAACAACTCTTTCTTATCTTACTCTATCTTTCTTATCCACAGGTATTCCACAAGATTATCACCAGTGGGCACCAGAGACTGCAGCCTTTATATGACTGTCTCCTAACCATCATTGTGAATGGTACATACCTAATGCAAGGGGTTGAAAATGGCATATTTAAATTTAAATTGAAAAATGAAAGGATTGCTCAGCAGGTGGAGCTGTAGGACATCTAGAAGTATTCTAGACAGGGAGATCTAACTTTGCTTATCAAAACCCAGATATTTTTGTAGAACTCTTTGCTTTGCAAATTCGATACCAATATTTAACATAAATATGGTGTATACTCCCTTTATACTTGCATATACAGTACACTGAGATTAAGGGTTTCTAACAATCCCCCCCCTCCCCTGAAGGGGTCCAAAGTAGAATGTGAGTCAGTTTTTGTGATCCTGTAATTGGTTTAAAATGAATTATGTAACTCATAACTCCTGTTCATTGTAGGAAGTATTTTGTGATCCTGTAATTGGTTTAAAATGAATTATGTAACTCATAACTCCTGTTCATTGTAGGAAGTATTTTCTATGTATTAAGCAGTATGATGTGGAGCCATTATTGGGTACAGATCCCTATTATAGGAATATAGTAATAGGAGTTTTCCCTGAGGTGTATAACTCAGCCTGCAGTCTTGTGCCTTCTGTGGCCACAGAACTCATCAGTGACTTCTAATATCCTTATAATTTACAGTAGAGGTTACATTATCCCTTATAATACGAGTGATACATTTCCCTGTATAACCCAGGGCTGCCTTGTGCCTTTATATGGTCACAGAACTCCTCAGTGACTTCTAATATCCTTATCATTTACAGTAGGGGGTACATTATTCCTTATAATACATAAGTGATACATTTCCCTGTATAACTTGGGCTGCAGCCTTGTGCCTTTATATGGTCACAGAACTCCTCAGTGACTTCTAATATCCTTATAATTTACAGTAGGGAGTACATTAACCCCTATAATACAATAGTAATACTCCAGAGTAATACTCCTTGTGGAATAGTGTGTCTGATTGTAAGTTGTATTATTGTATTAAACAGTAATAGTCTTGATTGTACTCATGAATTGCACTGCAGTTGTCTTTCCTCCATAAATTTTTACTTAATGCTTTCTCTTGCCATTTTATTTCAGTCTGCTACACTTACCTGTTTTTGTTCTGTTGGCAGTCTCCCCATACTTGAAGTCCCTGTCTATGGTGGCCTCTAACAAGCTGCTGCACCTACTGGAAGCTTTCTCCAGCACATGGTTTCTCTTCTCATCTCCACAGAATCATCATCTTGTGTTCTTTCTGCTTGAAGTGTTTAACAACATAATCCAGTACCAGTTTGATGGTCAGTGATACCCTCAGCGTATTTATTTTCCCCTAAATATGAAATGTTAGTTCTGGAACCGTCTCTTCCCTGTACTGACCTTCCTCATTTTAGCCTTCATGTAAAGTATCCCTTTCTCCTCTTACAGTGGTGTGAAAAACTATTTGCCCCCTTCCTGATTTCTTATTCTTTTGCATGTTTGTCACACAAAATGTTTCTGATCATCAAACACATTTAACTATTAGTCAAAGATAACACAAGTAAACACAAGTAAACACAAAATGCAGTTTTTAAATGAGGGTTTTTATTATTTAGGGAGAAAAGAAATCCAAACCTGTGTGAAAAAGTAATTGCCCCCTGAACCTAATAACTGGTTGGGCCACCCTTAGCAGAAATAACTGCAATCAAGCGTTTGCGATAACTTGCAACGAGTCTTTTACAGCACTCTGGAGGAATTTTGGCCCACTCATCTTTGCAGAATTGTTGTAATTCAGCTTTATTTGAGGGTTTTCTAGCATGAACCGCCTTTTTAAGGTCATGCCACAACATCTCAATAGGATTCAGGTCAGGACTTTGACTAGGCCACTCCAAAGTCTTCATTTTGTTTTTCTTCAGCCATTCAGAGGTGGATTTGCTGGTGTGTTTTGGGTCATTGTCCTGCTGCAGCACCCAAGATCGCTTCAGCTTGAGTTGACGAACAGATGGCCGGATATTCTCCTTCAGGATTTTTTGGTAGACAGTAGAATTCATGGTTCCATCTATCACAGCAAGTCTTCCAGGTCCTGAAGCAGCAAAACAACCACAGACCATCACACTACCACAACCATATTTTACTGTTGGTATGATGTTCTCTGAAATGCTGTGTTACTTTTACGCCAGATGTAATGGGACGCGCACCTTCCAAAAAGTTCAACTTTTGTCTCGTCGGTCCACAAGGTATTTTCCCAAAAGTCTTGGCAAACATTGAGATGTTTTTTAGCAAAATTGAGACGAGCCTTAATGTTATTTTTGCTTAAAAGTGGTTTGCGCCTTGGAAATCTGCCATGCAGGCCGTTTTTGCCCAGTCTCTTTCTTATGGTGGAGTCGTGAACACTGACCTTAATTGAGGCAAGTGAGGCCTGCAGTTCTTTAGATGTTGTCCTGGGGTCTTTTGCGGCCTCTCGGATGAGTTGTCTCTGCGCTCTTGGGGTAATTTTGGTCGGCCGGCCACTCCTGGGAAGGTTCACCACTGTTCCATGTTTTTGCCATTTGTGGATAATGGCTCTCACTGTGGTTCGCTGGAGTCCCAAAGCTTTAGAAATGGCTTTATAACCTTTGAAATTGAACTCAGGTGTGATAAACCACAGTTAAGTTATTTTTTAACAAGGGGGGCAATCACTTTTTCACACAGGCCCATGTAGATTTGGAGTTTTTTTTCTCCCCTAATAACGTAAACCTTCATTTAAAAACTGCATTTTGTGTTCAATTATGTTATCTTTGACTAATAGTTAACGGTTTTTGATGATCAGAAACATTTGAGTGTGACAAACATGAAAAAGAATAAGAAATCAGGAAGGGGGCAAATAGTTTTTCACACCACTGTACTTGTGTAACTGCCACCCCTATTTCTTCTTCACCCTACCATTTTCTCCTTCAGGAAATTCAAGTATGGTTTATGCTATCATCCGCAAGAGAGCTGTCTTTCACCTGCTTGCAAACCTCCCCTCGGACACTTCTTCCATACAGCGTGCCCTGCAACGCAAGAAGAAACCAGTTGAGCCCATCTCCCGCACTAACTCCCAAGATGGAGCTTCCATGGAAGGTTCCCGCCCTGCTGCCCCTGCTGAACCTGGCACGCTAAAAGTTAGTCTGGTGGCCACCCCTGGTGAGTCTGTGTGTGCACCTGGAGCATGTAAATGTAGCACCTGTCCATTTTTAGTAGCTGTCATTTTACTGGTTCTCTGGGCCTGCTATGTCCCATCTTCTGCAAAGTAAATAGCTGAGCAAATAAGTCACTGACCAGTCCCAAAACAATGACTAAACGGTGGGTAAAGATCAGCCCACAAGAAGGAAGTTCTGCCCTCTGCTTCCTCCCCAAGTAATAGGTGTGTGTAACAGTATTAAAGGAAATAATTTATGAACTAAGATTTTGAATTCCCATAACATCACTTTCCCCCCTCCATCAGGAATTGAGAAACTGACCGAAAAATCCCAGGTTTCGGAGGATGGTACTTTACGAGCATTGGATCCTGAAGTTCCTTTGTCTCCAGGAGAAGTCAGCCCTTCCCATCCACAGAGTGACACAGAGTCCCATAGTGGGGTGTGTGGTTGGTCTAACTGGAATTATTGCATTTGCATGGCCCATTCCAGGTCTCTGTTGCACTACCCCTAACCTCTGATTGTGATTGGTTCTTGTAGGAAAGTGTGCAGAACAGGCGGCGCTCCAGTTGCTCTTTATCTCAATGGAATCCAACAACAGACTGGGTAAGAGGGGTGCTTTGGTATTGTGGCTATAGACAGAGATGCCAGCTGTCCATAATGGTGACATAGATCTAGTAACATAAGAGCCATGAACACACTGTGTATAATATGTCCTTCTAGACATAACTTGTATATCATTGAGTGCAAGAGGGGACCAGATAGCAAGGAAGCTGCACCATTACTACTTGGCATAACTCTGCTGGAATCATTCCACACCTTCCTTCTCACTAGGCACCCACAGACCTGCATAATCCTTAAATCCCTAACTGCTAGAAGCTTACTTAAACATATCTGCAGAATGAGCCATGGCATCCTCTAAAACCATATATATATATATATATATATATATATATATATATATATATATATATATATATATATATATATATATATATATATATATATATTGACATATAACTAGATAGGTGCACTCAGATAGCCATGGTGATGCCTAGGTGCTGGAAAAAGAAAGGAGGAGTGTGAGAGCACACAGACACTGCATTTCTGCATTCAGGTACCAGCAAAAGCACTCTTCCTTGTGATTTAACTATCCTGCTGATTTCTGCCTATACTATTTAACATTGTCATTGCATTATGGCTCACAAAGGCTCAAATAACCTTTAATTTTACATATTCCAAATACCCTCCACCATTGTGCACTTCTAAGCCTACTTCAGTGTTAGACATGCGTTGGATAGATTATGTATGGTGATTTCATTGCTATTTTTCCCCACAGGTCATGTCCTGGAAAGTCAAGTTGCCCCTTCAGACCATTATGCGGCTCCTACAGGTCCTTGTGCCACAAGTGGAAAAGATTTGCATCGACAAGTGAGAGCATTGTTAGGGCTTAGGGTCTGAACAATATAGAAATATATATATATATATATATATATATATATATATATATATATAGAATATATATATATAGAAATATATATATATATATATATATATATATAGAAATATATATATAGAAATATATATATATATATATATATATATATATATATATATATATATATATATAGAAATATATATATATATATATAGAAATATATATATATATATATATATATATATATATATATATATAGAAATATATATATATATATATATATATATATATATATATATATATATATATATATATATATATATATAGAAATATATATATATATATATATATATATATATATATATAGAAATATATATATATAATATATATATATATAATATATATATATATATATATAATATATATATATATATATACCATTGTGGTGTATGTATCTACTTTTCCCAAAATACACATTGCTTGGAAAACACTGTTTCCAATACTCCTTGTTGAGTGTCTTATTTGACTCTCATTCATCTAGGCATTTAACTCTTTTCTGGCCTTGGCCCAGAAATATAACAATATGTGACTACCGTACTCAGCTATTCAGGCACCCAGGAGTACAGAGCGTGGGTGAGAGAGGGCGTTTAATAAATGTATGTAAAACCGGTAACCATTTTCTATGTGTTCAGGGGGTGAGAGTTTTTTACTTTGGGACCTGGAATCTCTGGTTTACCTCCAATGGTTGTTTAACTAGACGTAGAAGCTGTTGTTTCAGCTGCTTCTCCCTGTATATATTTTGCAACCTAATAGCCTACACTGGATGCTGCTGAATGAATAGCAGTAAAAGTTAGTGGGGGAACATGTGTTTGTCAATGTACAACCAGCAGATGACTACATTTGTGTGCTGTTTATATACACCATAAGAATCCGCCATGTTGAGTCCCAACTATGTAAGCCGCCATCCTTTTGTACCACCAGCAGGTGTCAAGCGAGAACCGTTCGTGTGTATGCTCCTTGTGTATTGCCTAGTCTGTACAGATTAAAGGGGTGGTTCACCTTTACGTTAACTTTTACTATGTTTCTAACAACTTTTCAGTTGTACTTCCTTTTTTCTTTATAGTTTTCGAACTATTTGCGTTCTCCTAAATCATTCCAGCTTCCAAATGGGGGGTTACTTGACCCATCTATAAACAAATGCTCTGGAAGGTTACACGTGTATTACTTCTTCTTCTTCTTTTACTGATCTTTCTATCCAGGCCCTCTCCTATTCATATTCCAGTACACAATTTTTTTTGCTGATTTCTGTATTGTGCATGCACCCAGCATCAATAGGCACAGGGGTGTCTGGGAAAGCTTGAAAAGATGGCAGCGCAGCACTCGAGGGGCAAAATACCCCAGACAAGCTCAGCCTGGGCTAGGATGTAAGCGACTAGAATCACTAGGAGGGTACCTTACAACTTGCCTCCCCCAGGGATTCTTGTGAAGGGGCAGCATATTCTCAGACTGATATATCACAGAAGCCACATAGAATTGTCTTTCTTTCATGTTGTGGGAAAATATAATTTGTTGTTGTTCCTGAGAGCAATGTGTGCTTAGCAGGGACTTAATGGGGGAAATCATGTTACATTGCTGATGGTGTTTTGGTATACACTATACATGTTCCCTCAGCAGTGCTTTGTTGGATAATGTTTCTGAGCAAAAAGGATTATATACTGTACATTAAATGTGACAGAGGAAAGTAACTCTTAATTTAAACAAATTTGGTTACATCCCAATAATGGGGCCTCCGGAAAATATACAGAATTATTGCTAAATAATTCTCATTTTTATTTGAGACTGGCCTTACCACCCACATTACAGATGTGTTGGGATTTGTTCTCTCTGATCTGATGCTGTATGGCACCTGTATTTTCTGTCTCTTATTTTGTCTGTCTCCTACAGGGGGCTGACTGATGAATCGGAAATCCTGAAGTTCTTGCAGCATGGCACTTTGGTGGGGCTCCTGCCAGTCCCACACCCAATCCTGATCCGCAAATATCAAGCCAATGCCGGCACTGCCATGTGGTTTCGCACTTACATGTGGGGAGTCATCTATCTGAGGTGAGCCAAGTCATATTTGGGTGTAAATCTGGCATTGGAAGGAGGTGAAGTGTAGGAGACGGCTGTGTTTTTGCAGTCAACCATGGACAGCAAACAGTTTAATTATATACACAAGCTTAGCCGTGCTTGTAACATGCATTCTAGGCGCACGACTCATGCTCAGCAGGTCCCTGGGGAAAAAGGTTAGGGAAACCCAGTAAAATAATACACCTGCACACATTTGGATGCTTCTTACAATATCCAAGTGTGCTCTGTACAGTTAAAATTATATTTCCCACACATTATCATACACCTGAGCTTTATCCCACATATAAAGTGTAGTGCCCCATGGGTGATTTGGACACAATGCACTTTGAACATGTTTAGGGCCAACTATTGAGTTTTGTAACCTGTGGGCTGTATGGGGTGCTAAAGGGAAGGGGGCCTCTAGACTGGTGATTATCTTTTTATATATATACACTTTACACAGCACACAATCGTCCCTCCATTATGCATTGAAGGGAAGTTATTTTAGCTTTGGACTGTATTTCAAGCAGGGGTAGAGTTGTATTATACAGACTTTATACACTGCTTTATACACAAGCTAATGAATGTGGATTTTCTTGTTTTGTTTTGTAGAAACATGGACCCCCCTATTTGGTATGACACAGACGTCAAGTTGTTTGAGATTCAGAGAGTTTAGTCTTTAGCGCCAAAACATGTGTCAGTCTGTATCCCACAAACCGGGTCTCATACACTGGATTCCCTCACCAGCGTCCCTGATGCCCCCCACATCCCCTTTCAGATCGCCCAACCTGTTACAGCTCTTTCCCAGCTCCTCATTTAACGCTATATATTTTTTTAATGTTCTATGTTATGATCAATCACAAATCTTCCCTCACCCCTATCCTACTGTGTATCCGCCCTTAGTGGTGGAAACCCTTTTTGTGATGATCTGTGTACCACTACAAGTCTCTCTACAATCATGTGTAAACTATTAAATTATATGAATAAATCTATAGCTAGAAACCGCTTGTTTATTGAGCAAGGTTAATGACTGTACACAGTTGAGGTCCGGTACAGTCCTTGCTCTAGAAAGCCATCCGTTACATGTTCCGATAAATACCAGGCTTCAAGATGAATTGTGTTATTGACTTAATATATTATACAGTAAGTTTTTGCCTGTGTGTGTACCTGAATGCATCCAGTGGGAAGATGGGTTCAGGGATAGGGTGGAGAGGGAATTGGGGTATTAACTGATCTTTTTAGTTATTTTGCATCTCTGGTGGGACACAATGCTGGGCTTGAATTCTCTGTTATTTGCCTTTCAAAAATTGGTGTTTGCAGTAGGGATGCACCGTATCCACTATTTTGGATTCGGCCGAACCCCCGAATCCTTCGTGAAAAGATTCGGCCAAATACCGAACCGAAGCCGGGTGGGAAGAGGAAAACCTTTATTACTTCCTCGTTTTGTGACAAAAAGTCACACGATTTCCCTCCCTGCCCCTAATTTGCATATGCGGATTCGGTTCAGCCTGGCAGAAGGATTCCTCCGAATCCTGCTGAAAAAGGCAGAATCCTGGTCGAATTCCGAACCGCATCCTGGTGCATCCCTAGTTTGCAGTTGTCAGATGCTTCAGCTCAAAGCAGACAAACATCCTTTGTAGAGGAATAATATGTCTCTATTTCTGTTACGTTTCTCTTTATTGTTGGATGGCCAAACGAAAGTTGTGCATGGGTCACACTCTTCTGTTTCTGTAGTTTGGACAGTAAATCTCTTATGAAACTCTCCTTTCATTGTTACCACCCATCCCCAAAACATTGGGAGCACTACACAAATGTGTTGCTTGTCTCTCTCTGCTCCCAGTATTTCTAAGGTGAGCACATCTCCCAGTACTCGAGGTTTCTATTAATGAGCTGGTACCTCCCTCCTGTTTCTTTTGACAACCTTAGCAACAAATTACACACATATACACACACACACAAATATGTATTGTTTATTATCAGATTCATATTTACAAACCCCCCAGCCACTGTATTTCAGAAAGATGGGGGATCAGGGAGGGTTGTCATCTCATGCATGGAGATAGACTTCCAGTAGGATTCCCAGACTGTGCATTCTGTAGAAGACGGACAATGGCAGTCCAACATTGAGGATGGATAACCATACGCCAGATCCGTAAAGTTGCCGCTCCAAGCCATTCATAAACAAAGGATGTGCTCCAAAGGCTCCCATTATCCAGCACTGCAGAAACAAGATGGAGACCTATTACAATGCTGTATCTGCATTCTGTATAAATGTTCTAATGTTTGGGATACAGTGACCGAAACAGCATTCTAGGTGAATGGGACTGTAGGGTGTGCAACATTCAAGTGTCCAATTGAGAACTTAAAGCATTGTGATGTGTTAAACTATTGTAATATTATTACATAAAACAAGGCAATAACTATATGAGCTTCTGTAACCCAATTAGATGTTTACTTCAATTATTTATATGTGCTGCATGCCATTTAAAGCTCACTGCAGATTGGCTGCTTAAAGCTAAATCTTATTTTGGCTGTATTTGTGCAAATCTGTGTAGGCTTTCCTAGCAAACTATATAAAAATATGGTACACCCCATTTGGCAGTGTTCATTCTTGACCAATCACACACAATTGCTGGTGAACAGAAATTCTGTTGACCAAAAAGGTTGTTAAAAAGCTGACCACACAAGCAGACTTACCATGAAATTAGAGATTATTAGGAACATTGCAGTCTCCTTCACCACCCTTCGGCCTAGACTCAGATGCCCAGTATCCTCTGTGCTGGAAAGCGACACACAGCCAATCTCTTTTACTGACGTACAGCGGGAGGATTTCTCAAGTTGTTCTGGGCTCTCTTTCTCTTCCTCTTGGATCCCCCTCATGGACTCAATAATGAACATTGTCTGAGACAAATACTGGAGGATCAGGAGCAGGGAGTTTGAGAAGTTCAGGATACTCATCATGGTCCATGGATTGGTGACCACTGTGGCTATTATTGAAAAGTACGAGATGCCAAGCTGGCCCACGGCTGAAATAAACAGCAGGGTTACATCCAATCTACGGGTGTAGTTTTTCGAAGTCTTTTTGGTGTTTCCTTGACTACGGTCTAGTTTCTCTTCCTGTTCCAGCTCATTGCCTGTCCTCTGTGCCTGGTCCTGTTTTGTACAGTGAAATTGTTCCATGCTATATCTTTTTGTTTTCTTTTTCCCCTTGCTACTTTGATAGTGCCCTGAGCTATAGTTATTGTTTTGTATTTGACTTCCAATATCTTCCATTTGAAGCCAGTCCTGGTCACTCTTGTTGATTTTCTCTTGACCCCTCTTTTCCTTCTCTCTGAGGCTGTAGGCCAGGATCCCCGCTACACTGCAGATTATCATGGGAGGCAGTATAATGACTTTGTAGCAGTAATACATTAGAAATGATATAGAAGACACCGACCCAGAAGATGCCTCAATCTGATACTGGACAAAGAAACAGATCCCAACCAGAAGAAAAACCCCCCCAATCACAGGTCCATATATTATTCCACGCAGCTGGAATTTAGCCTGGTAAGGTTTGGAATGAAGCCTTTCTCTTCTTCCAACATTTTTCCACATAATAAAGAGCATTGAAGCACAGATCAGGCTGTACTCAATATTGAAGGGATACAAGGTCACATATCCCTGCTTAAAGGTCCAGCACATGGAAGAAACGGGGCACTGACACTGTGACATATTTTCTTCTTGATCTGAGTAATAAAGAGAGGACACGGCATCAGATGTGGGTTTTCACACTCTGGATTAACAGAATGCTAATTTGCATAACAGATTTTAGAGGTGCTGGTTGAGTATTTATCTGTGACTCTATATTCCCGATTAAAAATCTTCTAAGAATTCTTAGAATCTGACCAAGCCTCACAAATACGGATCTAAATTTAAAGATAACTCCTGGGAACAAAGCTTGATGTTCTCATTCATCCTAGCTTTTTGGCGTGCTTGTGTTTCTTTAAAGAAGTACCTTAGCACTGGCCTACCAAACATTATGGTGAGGTTTTGTAAGACAAATCTGGTACGTGGCAATAGTTTTAGGTGTGTTGTTGGATCAGACCAATATGAAGAGCTTTGGGATGTGAGGTGGAATGTCCTACCTTGTGTTGTGTTTGCTTGTAAGATTGCCAGATCTTGCTCCAGAGAGTCATCAATTACTGCTGTAAGCCACAGCAGCATATCTGTGGCCAGTGTCAACATGATGCCGTACCTAGAATGGGTCAATGCGAGAAAAGCAGAAACTTTTACCATCTGCTCAGTCTATTTTCTCCTACTTATTTTTATCACTCCCTCAATCTCTGATGAATTTTACCATCTCCCAGTCATCCACAATCTTAAGGGCTCTTACTCATGAGCGTTTTTACCTGCGCTCCCCTGCGTTCTGTTTTTCGGCGTTCAGCCGCAGGGGAGCGCAGGAATAGACGCATTTCATTATTTCAAATGGGGCTGTACTCACACAGGCGCGTGTAGGCGACGAAGGCAGGAAAAATGCAGCATGTTGCGTCTCAACCTGCGTTCGGCGCCTACACGCGCCTGTGTGAGTACAGCCCCATTTGAAATAATGAAATGCGTCTATTCCTGCGCTCCCCTGCGGCTGAACGCCGAAAAACGGAACGCAGGGGAGCGCAGGTAAAAACGCTCATGAGTAAGATCCCTTATCTTATTCCACATGTCTTCTCAAGCTCCATGCTTTCATGTGCCATTAGACTTACCTGGTAACATTGTGCTGCACCTGAATACAATCCTTGCAGGAAACCGATAGCATAATGGTCTGTAGAAGAGACGTACAATTATAGAGAACCTACTGAATCTCATGATCTATATCTGCTAGTGAACTTACAACTTCATCCAAGTCCCATCCTGAGTGTTCTAGTTGATGGACTGATTCAAGGTAAATTCAATGAAGCATCGTGCTGTATTTTAAGTTGTCTCTTTTTTTAAGTGTTAAAACCACTCAAACTTCTAAACCAGGAATGAGCAGGGCCATTTGCAACAGGAGACTGCATCATACTTCCAGATGTTAACATAGCATAGCATAACATCTGTGATAGAGAAGCTGGGTTAAAGCTTCCAGTTCCAGGAGCAAATAACATGGAGCCAGCTTATTCAGATCAGGTGCTACTCCCTTCAGAGGATTCCCTTGCATTTTAATTGGGGGGCTGGCCCAGCAGAGTTGGGAAAAAATTGTAGTCCTGTGAATTTGTAGCACTGAAGAAACTACTATACAGAGAGCTAGAATCTCAGCCATAAAGCAGGACAGGACTGCTGCTTACAATGGGTATCAAATAGGATCTGTGCCACTGTTACAGAATGCATGGTATAAAACAGTATATTATGATATAGACAATTAAATTCAGACCCAGTTTCCCAAGACAACAGAAGAAATTAATGACTACCTAACATGTAATTTTAGGAACCTTTGCTTCTTACCTGGACAATGATAAACAGTATCTGCATGCAGTTGAAGATGATAGGCGTTGGAAATGTGCAGTTTTGCAGGAGCACGAAGTGGCCAATCTTAAAGAAGGACAGCAGGATACTGCATATACCAAAAGGGGCAAGGAAGGCTGCGGAGTGATTGACAAGGAATCAGACATAGAGATGGTGACAGAAGGCAAAATTTCAGCTGTAATTCAAAATACTTCTTCTTAGAAACAACACATCTATGTAAGGATATTTACTCCCAACTGACCTTTTAGCCATGGAGCCCCTGCATTGTAGTCCTTGTGTCGTGCAGTATAATTTATCCTCCTGACATACAGTAGGTGGTACAGTGACCAGATTGAGCTGAACAACATGAGGATGCAAAGGAAGATTTGTGAGTCTCCTTCTGGCACATAATAGTTACTCAGTGCCACACTGGTAGCCAGAGCTCCTCCCATAAACATGAGATTCATGCCAAAGAGACCCGAGAACAATCTGCTTGTTTTTTTTGCCCGTCTGTGTAGAGTTATGGGTGACATACAGTGACGATGAAGCCATGAACTCTCATAATTCATCCCCGGGGCATCGAGGTCCATATACTGGTTTCTACATGTTGCTTGTTCATCTAGATGGGAGATGCACATAAAAACACAGCATGTTGAGGTGAGGCAATGAGAGAACCATATTCTCTAATCCCACACTGACAGGTGGTACCAGAGTACTGGCTTTCATGTATAAATGTCCTTGTTTTGGGCAGAGATTAATTCAACTCATGTAAGGGTACCAAAGATGCCCCAATTTTGTATAGTGTTATAATGGAAATAACCTCACCGTGTGTTAGGAACTCCCTGGTGTAGAAACAAGGATCTTCTAGTGGATACAGGTCACTGCTCATCCAGGTTGAGACACTGGGGTTGTAACCCCCTGGGTTATCAATGCCTTTTCCTATGTTTGTATTCCCTGGCCCACACCCTCAATCCAGCTTCAGGTTCAGTTCTAATTAAAGGGATATTTTGGTCTACCACCTCCAACAACCTGTGTTAGATCATAAATCTTATACTGTGATCACGCTCCTGTTCCCCAGTTCCTAGTATCTTGTATTCCTGCATCCCGAAGTCCGTGGGGCAGATTTACGAAAGGGCGAAGTGATTAACATTAGCAAAAATTCGCCAGCGTTATATCATTTCGTTAGTAGTGTAACTTCGCTAGCGAAGAAGATAGACACTAGTGGTAATTCACTCCATTACGCCTGGCGAAGTTGCGCTCTGGCAAAGGGACGTTACTTCGCAAATTCACTAAATGCGGATTTTACTGAACGTTACCTCTTGCACTAGACTTGCCTTCGACCAGGCGTACTGCAATAGAGTGGATAGGACTTCTTCAAAAAATAGTTGAAACTACACACTGGGCTCATGTGTAGGGCAATATAACAACTCTATTTTATTAAAGTTTCCCGGGCTTGTGTAATGTAATGTATTGGCTGCAACATATACGTCCAACACTAGCTTAGCTTTTCTTCGCTTGCCACAGTAACGCTACTGCAACTTCGCCAGCGTTCAGCGCCCTGGATGCAACTTTGATTTTAGAGAATTAGCATTGTCCTGGCAAATCTACGCCTGTTGCGATGTAAGCGAAGCGGATGCTAGCTCAAATTCAGCACTTAGTGAATCTGCCCCCTTGTCTATTTGAATCTTGTAAATCTGTTGCTGCTAGGGTTACTACCTGGCCTGTATTTTACTGGCCTGGCTGGTAAAAATGTTGCTTGATGCCAATGTTATTTATAGGGAAAAACCATAAAAATATAGGAAGGCTGGTACTTTTTTCAGAAAAGGTGGCAACCCTAAATACTGCCCTGCAGGACTCTACTGAGAATCAAAGTAAACCCTGGCTTTTTAAGTACACAGAGGCCCAAACAGCCCCCAAAGTTCCACTAAATAGTGACTTAATATGATATCTGACAGCAGCCCCCCTGGCATTTGCCAGAATACACAGATTGCAAGTCTAGGCCTGATGCTCTGTTCTTGTTTCCCATTATCTGACTCCCTGCTTTTTGTCTTTTATTGGATTTTTGCCTTGTCTGCAGAGTTTCACGGACTCAGACTTGCAGCAGGATCCACATTACCCGAGCAACCATGCATTGATTTGAGTAAGAGACTGGAATATGAGTAGGAGAGGAGCTGAATAGAAACATGAGCAATAAAAAGTAGCAATAACAATACATTTGTAGTCTTACAGAGCATTTGTTTTATAGATGGGGTCAATGACCCTCATTTGAAAGCTGGAAAGAGTCAAAATAAAAAGGCAATAAGTCAAAAACGTGTTTCTTAGAATTGGCTATTCTATAACATACTAAAAGTTAACATAATGGCAAACCAACCCCAAATGGTTACACAGCAATTTAGCTTCTTACCAACAGTATAACCGGCAATACTAACACCATGTACAGAATGTGTGTGTCTGAGACTAGGGTTACTGGCCGCACATAGGCAGAGTTATCTAATTTCAAATGGTTCTGTAGGATTATCATCTGGGTATAAGTGCAACTTGGCAATACACACAGATGGCAAAATTGCACTGATCCAATGGAATATCCCACAAGGCAGTTTGTCAGATCACTCTAATGCAGTTCCTGGGCAGCCAATAATCTGATGTGCCATCTAAATCAGGTCAGCCACAGGTTAATCAGGCAAATTTGGAGAGCAATGTACATACTGCACAGCACAAAGTCTTCCATTTTACAATGGTAATGGTCACAGAATGCTTTTTCCAGACCAGGCAAGCGATCATGACTTCACTTGTGACCTTGTAGCTACTGATATTTACAACATGGAAACAAACCGTAAGTGTATTTTCTTTCAAAATGAGGTATTTACAAAAGGATGGTGTGAAAACAATGGGTGGAACATTATTTGCGACATCATTTCTTTGCTAACAGGCTGGCCGACATCAGAGAGCAGGATATCCATGTGGTCAGACTGTGCTGCACTAGTGTCCATGCAACATCTGCAGTGTCCATTGGTAAATGTGGACAAAATGACCAGAAAACATGATACCCTTATTTACCCTGGCTCATCTGAATCTCATTTACCAATGGTCCATGCCAGTGGCGTAATTAGTTGTTGCTGGGCCCCAAAGCAAAATAATTTTAGTGCCCTCAACTTATCCAGAGGTTGCCCTGTTTTACCAATATATATCAAAATTACTCATTAATTTGGGCCTCATGGACCCCCTGTACCTCCTGGGTTCCCATAGATAGATAGATAGATAGATAGATAGATAGATAGATAGATAGATAGATAGATAGATAGATAGATAGATAGATAGATAGATATATTGTATATCATATACAGGTATTTAATACAGTAATCATATAATAACCTGTCTTTCCTAATGTAAACATTGATGGTTTCTTATTAATGAGTGACCCATAAGAAGACACAAAGTAGTATGTCATTTTAAGGATAAGTATAAATAGGCAATTTGGGGCCATGTGAGCTTTCATCTATTTGGCTCTAGTGCACATTTTACCTGTAAGTCAGGTATGGGTAGGTACAGTATGTGCGTAATGACAGACCTGTCTGGCATTTAATATTCATGCATAAAGCAGAATGACTCTGTATGGACTATCATTCTACATCTATGCTCTATGGCAGGGCTGTCCAACTGGCGACATGTGACCCCCCCCTCAAGTGCCCCCCACATGAAAGTCTGCCTGCTGTGTCTGCTTACCATGTGTAAGATTTAAAAGGTATCATCACAGAGATTAATTAACCGCTGCACTGTTTAAACCTCAAATTCAGACTAATCCCCTGCATTGTTCACACCTTGTTCACATCCTAAAGCCCTGTACTGTTCACACCTCAGACCCAGACTGAAACTGTGCACATTTTTCACCTGTTCACACCTTATATACAATGCTGGAGAGGCACCAGCACTGTGTCACTGTATGTAGTACATCTTAAAGTGGTCCTGTTAGGTTTCCCTGTCTCCTGCTCTGTTTTGCCTGCCCTATGCTCCCTGTGTGTGTACCATACTCTGTCTTCCCTATGCTCCCTGTGTGTGTACCATACTCTGTCTTCCCTATGCTCCCTGTGTGTGCCATACTCTACCTGTGTGTGTCATACTCTCTCTGTGTGTACCATACTCTGCCTGCCCTATTCTCCCTGTGTGCCATGCTCTGCCTGCCCTATGCTCCTTGTGTGTGCCATACTCTGCCTGCCCTATGCTCCCTGTGTGTGTGTCATGCTCTGCCTGCCCTATGCTCCTTGTGTGTGCCATACTCTGCCTGTGTGTGCCATACTCTGTCTGTGTGTGCCATACTCTGCCTGCCCCATGCTCCCTGTGTGTGCCATACTCTGCCTGTGTGTGCCATACTCTGTCTGTGTGTGCCATACTCTGCCTGTGTGTACCATACTCTGCCTGTGTGTACCATACTCTGCCTGTGTGTACCATACTCTGCTTGCCCTAGGCTCCTTGTTTGCCATACTCTGCCTGTGTGTGCCGTACTCTGCCTGTGCGTGCCGTACTCTGCCTGTGCGTGCTGTACTCTGCCTGTGCGTGCCGTACTCTGCCTGTGCGTGCCGTACTCTGCCGGTGTGTGCCAAGCTCTGTCTGTGGAACATAAACCTGGTAGGTGTTTGTTCTGGGGTTTGTTAGCATTTGAAAATTATTGTTAGGGGCCCTTGAGGTGTTTAATCATGTGCTGGGGGAGGATGAGGCATATGGATTTAAGGGTATGTCTTAAACTTGTTTCACATGAGTGATAAGTGATATCCCTGCAGTGAGTACCAACCATTTTGTTTTTTGGTGTGCTACCATAATTAATGTGGATATGGTCTTGTGGTAACATTGGTGTGGTTAAATGTGGGTGTGGTTTAAAAACAGCGAGTGGTCAACACTGGCTTCCTTTATCGGCCTTCCACCATGTAGCCTAGAAACATTTCTGGCCATTGGAACCACAGAAGTTGGAGCACTGCTCTATGGCAAAAAGTATCTGGATACTTACATGCCCTTGATTGTAACTCACTCTGCAGAATTCCAAACTTCCCAAAGTGTTCAGAAGGCTGATTACTTGAACTACAAGGTGAGTACAACTTTTTGATTTGAGGTACAAGAAAGGAGATGCATACCCACTATAATTGGTAACTGGACCTTTTGCCATTGCTTACAGCTGACTAAAAGCTTGTCTGGATAGCTTGTTGCTTTTTAAAGCAACTATATCAGATAAAAGATCTTTCATCCCTCTTGTATTGTCTCCAGGATTTATTAACCCCATTTTGGCACAGCCAGGGTGCAGCTGGTCTGTAACTGAGCACAACCAGGTCATGCTGGAGACGTGCCTGAAAAATATCCTGGAAACTGCACTCGGGAGTCTGGCAAAAATGAATTTGTGTGTGATAAAAGTAACATGACTGGAAAAAATTACAACATTTGCCAGAGTGTAATATAAATAAATCATGGGTAATCCAATATGGACTTGGAGTTTTGCACTTTTACATTTAAATTTTGGCAATGGGTGGTGTCATGGGGGTTCTGGTGCGCTCTTCTTGGAGGCGGATCCAAGATGGCGACGCCCATAGCTGAGATGTCACAATGGCATGTTGCATAGTGATGTCATCATGTTGCGGTTTGGCACAAATAATTAAATCAGAAGACCCAAGTTCAATGCCTGAATATAGGTCTTACTTAGTAACTTCCTGGGTAAGTCTAATTGCTATTTTGACTTGTTTCACTGGTTCTTGACTTCTGCTCTGTTCCTGACTATGCTGTTTGCTTCCTGCCCTGACCTTTGCCTGAATTTTGACTTTGAGCCAATTAACCCTTCCGATATTGCATTTTGGACTCCTGCCTGTGCTGTTGCTTCCTCCTTGGTCCTTACTTCAACCTTGGTAAGAGCCATTGGGCCTTGACAGGTGGAAATAGAAAATCGCTGGCACTCAAGGCAAGTGAAATGCAGGGTTCCCCCTTGCTTTTTATTTCTTGTGCGAACGTGCAACGTTTCAGGGCGAACCCCTTTATCAAGCATACATACTGACCATAGTGCAGACAATATAAAGAGTGACCTTTGTTTAAACTTTTTGTAAATATATTTGTGAACAAGCCTGCTATGAATAATCTTGTTCCTTTCATGTTTTTTACAGATAAAAAAATTCTTGTGTATTCTCCAGGGACAGGTAAATTGTCTTATCTGTATTAGGGCAAGTTTGTGGTTACAAAATTGGTACAAAATTGTTACCTTTTAATGTTTTTAACTTTTTAGTATAATAGGCAGTTGCCTGATTACTTTGTATCTTTTTTATCGCTATTACAGACACATGGTTTATTTTAGCACTCTGAAGGGATTGAATGCCCTGGCATAAATGGACTTTTCACAGAATTTTTGCTGTTTTAAATAACATTTTCTCATGAAATATTTTGTGATTGTTTTTAAAGTTTTTTAAAGGTTTTTTTTTAAAAAACAAAAACAAAAACTTTTTCTCACACACTATTAGGTGATTGGTCGAGAGCCTTGCCTTTCAAACTGAATGTTGGTAATTTTGTATGCTAATTAATTCAATTGGTCACTCTTTATATTGTCTGCACTATGGTCAGTATGTATGCTTGATAAAGGGGTTCGCCCCAAAACGTTGCACGTTCGCACAAGAAATAAAAAGCAAGGGGGAACCCTGCATTTCACTTGCCTTGAGTGCCAGCGTTTTTGCCATACTCTCTACGCTGTGCACCAGGTGTTCTCTGAGAAGATACCAGAGTGTGCTCTGCTTCACTTTGTTCTTGCCTTGACAGGTGGGCCATAAATATCAACCGAGTGGCCCTAGGAGGTCCAGTGAGACAATGATACAATACAAAAGAGGAACATTGCTGGTGCGCCCAGGGGCGATCCGTGGGCTGCTGCCGTCTGAGGCACCAACCCTGATGCCGCCCCCCTCTCCTCCTCCGTGCTTAAAAGTTTAGCGTCAGAGTGGGTCAAAAGGAGCTGCAATGGTAGCGCAACGAGCTTATACTGTGCTTTCTGCACTAGCAGAGCCAAATTTCTGGTTTAAAAACCGGATATTCAGCTCTTAAATTTACGGGAGGTGGCTATTTGCCACCCCTTGTAACTGGCCATTCACTGCCGCCTGAGGCAAGGAGCTCACCCTGCCTCATGGCAGGAACGGCCATGGGTGTGCCCCCTATGACACAGTCTTCACACCCACTTGAGCCCAGAAGAGATCTCCAATGACCCCAATGTAGATAGTTCAAACCACAATTCAACACTAGCCCCAGCAGTGTAATTTTTGAGGGCCTGTGCCCCCCCCCCCAGAAATCTTTATCTGGAAATTGTGGGTCAACTGTGCTCTGAAAAAATTTGTGGTTCACGCACGACATGCAAAAATTCATGGGAGGCCTCCCCTACATTGGAAGCAGAACCCCGTCATCCCCAGGGTCTGCTTCCTCTGTAGTTATACACTGACTAGCCCTTCTCAAATAGACCTTCTGTGTAAATATCAAAATAATAGTAATATCAAGTTAGTAAGTTACATAGACCGCAAACACAAGCAAGAGCACAAAATCGAGACCCATGGGGCAAATTCACTAAGATTCGTAGTTGCACCAGGCGCAACTTCGCCGTACTTCGCCGCACTTTGCCACACTTCGCCAGGCGTAGTTTCGCCAGCGCTTCGCAAATTCACTAAAATCCGAAGTTGCACTCAGGGGTAGCGTAAGGTTGCGAAGTTGCGCTAGCGTTGATTCTCTAAGTAAAGCGAAGTTACGCTAGCGAAGGCTAATTTGCATACGGCGCGAAATTCAAATTTCAATGGTGGAATACGTATCAGCACTACAAATGGCTAGAAAAACTTCAAAACATCAAATAAAATTTTTATTTTGCCCTACACATGTGCCCACTGTCTAGGTAAGTTGCCATGAGTCAGGAAATGTAGGGGGGAAGGAGGGGAGCCCCTAAAAAATTTTCGATCTTTTTCAGCCTATCACCCATAATGTAGAAAACACGCCAGCGTTTTTTGGGACTTCGAAAAAATTTAGACTTTTTTTGAAACAATCCCTATCTACTCTATTGCGCTTTGCCAGGTCTGAGGTGGCGAAGGAAGTCTAGCGTAAAAGGTAGCGTTCAGTACACTGTGCGCGTTAGTGAATTTGCCTAGTTACGTCGCTAGCGAAACTTCGCCAGGCGTAAGGGTGCGAAGCAACACTAGCGAAACTACGCCAGCGTTTGTTAGTGAATTTGCGCAGTAACGAAAATGCCAAACGCTAGCGAACTAACGCTAGCGTTCGGCGCTTCGCGTCTTAGTGAATTTGCCCTAGTTGTGTTCACCCAAAAAGGACATCTGTCCACAGTGTGGCTGCTCTCTGAACCTTGCCTTATATAAAAAAATGTGAGGTGCAGACTGTAGCATCAGCAGGTGCAAAGCAGCCCTGTCCTTATCACTTGCTCTAGGGGAAGTGGGGCGTACAGGGGCCCCCTTGTGGACTGTGCCTAACTTGCATGACTGAATGAATACTGTACTACTGTGCTAAGTGAAGAGACCTGCGGTAATTCTTCTATGAACAGGACATAAAGTACAAAATCATGGCAGATTGCTGGCATTTTTGCACTGCATCTGCTAAATAACCCCTCCTGTCTGGTGAGGCGCGTCAGGATTGATCTTTGCTGGCACAGGTCACTTCTCCCCACCCCACAATACGTAATAAGCCTGATGGATAAGAGTAATATTTTCCAATTTGTGTTGTAAATATCCCCTTTCAACGTGACTTATTTGTTTTCATTGCTTTCTGCTCATGGTAAATTACTTTGTATATACAGCAGCAAAACGAATAATTAGTGCACAGAAACCAGTGTATTTGCAATCCTGTAGTGTACACATCAGCTTATACTATGTACAACTAGGTGACTATGTTGAGAATTAATGACCACTAACAACAGCAGCCTAAAAACTATTGCTCTGTGGGGCTACAGTTTTATTGTTATTGCTACTTTTTTTATTACTTACCTTTCTAATTAGGCCCTCACTTATTCATCTTCCAGTATTTCATTCAAACCTGGTTGCTAGGTTAAAGCATACCCTAGCAACCAGATAGCTGCTGCAATTCCAAACTAGAATGCTGCTAAACACAAGGATAAATCATTCCAAATAAAAAATGATGCCCGACTGAAAATTGGCTCACAATATCAATATCTGCATCATGCTAATATTTCATTGAAAGGTGGACAACCCCATTAAATGCAATGCAACTACACAGCTGGCACAGGGAAGCACCCATAATTTAACAATGGCATATCCAGAAATATATATATATTCAGTATATTATATTTCTAGTGTATTCAGTTATATAATCCTGCTACATTAACTGGCAAGGAACATCATGATATGGAAAGCTTGTATTACTTATCTAGTTATTCTTCTCATGTTTATTTTGGTCACATAAGAAATAAAAATACAGGTAATGGAATCCTTTAGCCCAAATGTTGAGGACCCAGGGTTTTCTGAATAATGGGTTTCTGGATAATAAAGCCCATGCCCAAATACAAGGTATGTAATTAGTAAAACATATCTATCGATATCAAAAGATCTATAATATGATTAAAAAAATTAATTTTTACCCAGTAAATTATCCAACTGATTGAACTTCAATTTTAAAATTCTAAATCTTTTTGAATCTCATTCTTTTTTTTCGTTCCATGAACCCAAAACTCATTGAGTCTTTGCGTTGATTGTACATCCCCGACTTTATGAAGATGATGGTTGGGGATAATCAAGCAAATGCACCCAATGCGGTTCTGGCTGCTCTGGCCTCTGTATTGTTGAATATAGAATTTATGTTTGTCTACCTGTATTTGCTGATTCCATTGTAAATATGATGTATGATGTCTCTGTGCTGGTACCCCTGGCGATAAAGCAGGTTCACTCTGACTGTTCCCAGTGGTTTCCTCTCTTTATAGCAGTCACTTTCCTTCACTTCTTCTCCTTTGCTTCATCCGGATCTTCCCATTGCATTAACTGCCCTCATCAGGCTGCCCATTTGCTCCCTACTATGCAATTACCACTAGCTCAGCCCTCCTTTCGCTGCATACATTAGGAATTATCCTCCCTTGGTGTGCCCTGGGGCAGGGCAGGGAACCATATATGTAATGTGGCATACAGCCCGAGCTCCTGTTTGGAAAAGCAATTGACAGGTCATACTTCAAGGTACCTTACACTTGTCACTTTTGACAATTGCAAGGGAGTTTAAGGAAAATGTCTCAGTTTTCACGTGTGTATAAATATAGAATCCATGTGGAAAAAAGCACAGAATCAGAAGGAGCTGAATGTAAACAAATACTTTGTTACTTCACCGATTCACTAACGGACGCTGGCGTAACTTCGCTAGTGTTAAAAACGAAACAGCTACATGCAGCAGTGGAGAGTGAAACAGCCACCCATCCTTCTACAATGTAGCAAGCCAACCAGTTCAGGCTATGGTAGTTACAATATCATAAAACATAACTTTTAATTTAAATTATTAAAACACGCTTGACTGACAACACCAACAAATAAACTCGCAGCGTATGAAACTCTACGCCGTGTGGGACCGTGTCCCTAAAAAACACACAATTAAAAGCAATTGCGCAGGCTGAAAAGGTGGTGGATATGCTTATCAGCTTAGTGACGGATTTTAATATCCACTGTTATTGCCAGCTCTATAAGGGATGCCAGGTTTCTTTCCCATCAGTGCCCACCCTTCCACCCTTCCCCCAGCACACCTCCTACCTAGCTACGTTGGGAAGAGTGGGAGCTGTCCACACCACCTTCCACCTACGCCGCCCTACGCGTTTCGCTGCCAAGCAGCTTCGTCAGTGGCATAAGTGCTGGTCGCGCTCCTTTTCGCCGTTTAAATAGGCATCATGGACTGTGTCCATGCTTCGCCATTACGTATGGCGGCGTGACGTCACTTCCGGTTTCTTGCAGGCGTTCTGCATTGCGTCCAGCGTGATGAAGTCACTTGCGGTTTTCTGCAGGCGTACCTGCCTTGTGTTGGCGGAAGTGCACATCTTCTGCTTCACCCTTAGAGACATTACTACCGATTGCCAGTACTGCGCCCCTACATTAAGACCACTTATTTAGAACTTTTTTTTGGAAGGGTGGGCACTGATGGGAAAGAAACCTGGCATCCCTTATAGAGCTGGCAATAACAGTGGATATTAAAATCCGTCACTAAGCTGATAAGTATATCCACCACCTTTTCAGCCTGCGCAATTGCTTTTAATTGTGTGTTTTTAGGGACACGGTCCCACACGGCGTAGAGTTTCATACACTGCGAGTTTATTTGTTGGTGTTGTCAGTCAAGCGTGTTTTAATAATTTAAATTAAAAGTTATGTTTTATGATATTGTAACTACCATAGCCTGAACTGGTTGGCTTGCTACATTGTAGAAGGATGGGTGGCTGTTTCACTCTCCACTGCTGCATGTAGCTGTTTCGTTTTTTCAGTTACCTAATTTGTTGCTAACCTGCAGGCTAACAATGGCTTAATATTTAGTCTGCTCCCAATAATCCTTTTGTATTCTATTGAGTTCAATCTCTTTCTGGAGCATTTACTTAATCAATTTTAACTACTACTTAATATAGTCCCTGACTATTTTTCTATTTTTTGGTTGTTTCCTATTCAATCTCTTTATGTGTAAAAAATGGCAGGCTTTCTGTCTAATCCACACTATTTTGAGGGTGGAAGCCGAACAAATTTTCAATGGGGGTTCAGAAATAAGCAATAGTGAGAGTGTGGGCCCAGAAGTTGATGCCACTTTTAAGGAGCTCAACAAATCTATGGTTAAACAAACAAAATTGTGGTGGGAGCTGGTTACCTGGGAGAAATATTTAACAGATTCGTTAATCCCTAGAGGACTAAGAATTAAATTACAACCAGCTGAACACCTGTGTAGTGACGACTTCTGTATGAAATGGAATGAAATTTTAACAAAGTGCTCTCTTGAGTTAATGAGGCTAATCAAGGATTCAGAGGCTACAATGTTGGAACAGGCTAACACCCATGTTGAAAATACCCTTAAACCAATTAAGGAATTCAAGGTGGATGACACTTATAAAAAATATGAGGGTGATATACAATTCAACATTGATAAATTAGCATCTGAACTTAAAAATAGAAAATGGAAGAAATTGAGTCGGGATCGGACAGATTATGCCTCAGGACGGGTGTATGTTAATAAACCTAATTATAACCGCAACAAATTTAACACCATGTATATGTCATCCTCAGAGAGTAATTATTCTTCAGAAGGTGAATTTAGTGACGGCACAGCAATGAACAAGAAGGGGAATAGACCTGTTAAGAAATCCACCATATTCAAAAACAGGGACAATATTCAATTACAAAGTACCCAGAACCCTTCCTCCACTGCCGCTTTTTTAGAACCACCCAGACCGGATGGTCCAATAAGGGGGAGGTTAAGGGACAGACAGAGGTGGGGTCACCGGCAGTATCGGTTTTAGAAAATAATGCTTTCCAGGTCTTTAACCTTTCCAGCATCACAATTGATAATTACCAAATGAGGGCACTACAAAAGGGATTATCCTTTGCTCCAACCAGTTCTCTCAATCTTTTTAATTGGATTAAAGATTTAAATCTGTTTGTAAGGAAATTATTATTACACAAACATTTCAGTAAAGATTCTAGACAAGATGTTCTATCTATAGAAGAACAACAAGCGCTCAAAGATCTATGCTATTTATTGGATGACAATTAACAGATAATACATGCTACATTAAATTAAGGGGAGATCCAAATACAACTTTTCAACAGGAATTATTTGATATACTAGAAGGGGGAATAGATAATGAATTGATCAATGAAGATGAATATACCTTTTTAAAGGTCAAGTTCCCGGTAATTCCAACATTTTATACCATCCCCAAGATACACAAGAACCCTAAAGCACCCCCAGGTCGCCCAATAGTTTCAGGGATAGGAAGCCTTACGGAACCAGCGAGTATCTATGTGGACACAATCCTGAAACCATTTGTAGAAAATTTACCATTGTTTGTCCAAGATACAATGGATGCCCTAAGACATTTACAAGGTATTACGTTAAATAGCCAGGATTTCCTTGCATGTTTAGATGTGGAGTCGCTGTATACCAGTATCCTCCATGAAGTAGGCTTGAAGGCAGTCAAAGATACCCTCAGACAGAGGGGCCCATTATATGAAAAACATAGTACCTTTGTGGTGGAACTCCTGGAATTCATTTTGCGGCACAACTACTTTACCTTCAATCTACACTACTACCATCAAATTAGGGGGACCGCAATGGGTAGTACATGTGCCCCCAGTTATGAAAACATTTATTTGGGGTGGTGGGAGAATAACATGGTTTTTGGGGACGAACTCATGGAATACACGCAATATATCCCTATGTGGTTAGCTACATAGACGATATAATACTGATATGGTCCGGCACCAAGGATAAATTCTATGAGTTCGTTAATAAACTTAATCTTAATGATATTAACCTCAAAGTTACAGCTGACATTGACAAAAATGAAATAAATTTTCTAGATATCCGTATTTTCCGTGGTGCTGACAATAATATACATACAACATTGTTTAGAAAACAGACGGCAACCAATAGTCTGTTACATGCCAAGAGTCAACATCCTCAAAATACTATTAAAGGTATTCCAACAGGTCAGTACCTAAGGCTAAGAAGACTGTAGGATGGTGGAGGATTTTAAAGTTGAAGCAGGGAAGCTATATTCCAGATTCAAACAAAGAGGGTATAGTCACAATTCCCTTAAAAGAGCATTCTCATATTAATACTCTCTCCTGTCCCAATATGGCAGCTTCTCTCTACAACGATGCCCTTTCAACAGCACTTGACTCCCTTGTACCTTCTACCACCCGTCACAGCCGGTCAGCTAAACCCCAACCCTGGCACACTAGTGTAACACGGTACCTCAGAAGATGTAGTAGATCAGCTGAGCGACGGTGGAGAAAGTCACAAACTGATCCTGACTTCATCCACTTCAAATTCATGCTCTCCTGCTATAACCGAGCTCTATCATTAGCCAAAGAACAATACTTCTCTTATCTAATATCTACTATGTCCTCCAAACCACAGCAGCTGTTTGCCACATTTAACTCACTCCTATGCCCCCCTCCACCTCCTCCACCTATTAATGTTACCGCCCAAGACCTTGCTCATTTCTTTAATGAAAAAATCGATCTCATTAGGCTGAGCATACCGTCCGACAACAATCTCAGACCAACGTGCAGTCCACTCACATCTACTTTGCACTCCTTCACCCCTGCAACTCTAGATGAAGTGAGCAAACTTCTAGCCTGCTCAAAACCCACCACCTGCTCCCTTGACCCCATACCCTCTCGCCTTCTCCACCCAATCTCTGATACACTCTCTCCTGCACTTACCCACCTATTCAATCTTTCACTCTCTACTGGTACCTTTCCATCATTATACAAACAAGCACTAATCACTCATATCCTCAAAAAACCTTCCCTTGATCCCAGCTCTCCCACTAACTATCGACCGGTCTCCCTTCTTCCATTCGCATCCAAATTACTAGAAAGGCTTGTATACAAACGCCTGATCCAGCATCTCACTCACAACTCCCTTCTCGACCCATTGCAATCTGGCTTCCGCCCATCACACTCGACTGAAACTGCACTCACCAAAGTAACCAATGATCTTCTATTGGCAAAGTCTAAAGGTCATTATTCCATTCTAATCCTTCTAGATCTCTCTGCAGCCTTTGACACAGTTGACCACACACTCCTCCTAGACATTCTACACTCATCTGGCATTCGGGACACTGCTCTTTCATGGTTTACATCTTATCTGTCTGACCGTTCCTTTAAAGTTTCCTTCTCTAACTCTACTTCTACTACTTTCCCACTCTCTGTTGGAGTTCCTCAAGGCTCTGTTCTTGGCCCCCTGCTGTTCTCGCTCTATACAACTTCACTAGGAAAACTCATTCAGTCATTTGGACTTCAGTATCACCTTTATGCTGATGACACCCAACTCTACTTGTCTACTCCTGATCTTTCTAATTCTGTCCTTTCCCAAGTCACAGACTGTCTCTCTGCTGTCTCCTCCTGGATGTCTCAGCGCCACCTGAAACTGAACCTTTCTAAAACAGAACTCATTATATTTCCTCCAAAATCTTCCCCTGTCCCTCAGATATCACTCACCGTAAACAACACCACCTTTCATTCCACCACACAGGCACGCTGCCTAGGAGTCATCTTAGACTCTCATCTGTCTTTTTCACCACACATTCAAACACTTGCAAAATCTTGCCATATTCAACTGCGCAACATTGCTCGAATACGACCCTATCTCAGTTCAGAATCAACTAAAACACTGATTCAGTCTCTCATCATCTCCCGCCTTGATTACTGCAACTTACTCCTCACAGGTATTCCAAAAAGTCACCTTTCACAACTCCAATCTATTCTAAACGCGGCCTCTAGACTCATTCATCTAGCTCGCCGCTCAACATCAGCTGCTCCCATATGTATGTCCCTTCACTGGCTCCCAATCTCTTCTAGAATTAAATTCAAATTACTTACACTCACATTCAAGGCCCTTAATAATGAAACCCCTCCCTATATTTCATCTCTAATCTCCAAATACACTCCTTCACGAAACCTACGCTCTGCTTCTGATCTTCGCCTCACTTTTCCTCTGGTCACTTCTGCCCATTCTCGTCTACAAGACTTCTCTCAGGCTTCTGCTTCTCTCTGGAACTCTCTGCCACAAGCTGTCAGACTTTCTCCTTCCTTCCAAACTTTCAAGCGCTCCTTAAAGACCCATCTGTTTAAAGAGGCCTATTCGATGTACCTTAACTAATCATTGCTGTATCAAAAATGACAAAGTGTTTATACAATCCTAATGTCTCAATTGTACCCTTACCTTTTAGTTTGTAAACCCTATTGTACTCTGTAATCCTTGTCTGTTATCCACCATTTATTCCCTGTTTGCTATAACTGCAGTAAAGCACTGCGTATCTTGACAGCACTATATAAATAAATGATGATGATGATGATGATGATGATGATGATACAGAAGGGCATTAGAAGTGGAGAGAAATACCCTATTAATCTCTAAAAAAAACTATTCAAGGTAAAACAGAAAATGAAAATTCGAAAATCATTAGAGTAATAGAAGACTTTAATGCTGAACATGGAGAGATTAAAAAAATCCTCACCAAACACTGGCATATTTTAGAACAGGATCAGGATTTGAAAACAGTAATAGGGGACAAACCTACCATCACGTTTAGACGCAGCAAGAACCTTAAAGACAGACTAATTCGGAGCCATTACAATAATACACCTATACCTACCTGGCTGTCAAATAGGACTAAGGGCTGCTATAAGTGTGGAACCTGCAAAGCATGCCCATGGATAAAGAAAACAACTCAAGTTGAATGTAGATCAGACATTAAAGAATATCAAATTAAAGATTTTATTAATTGTAAAACAAGAGGTGTTATTTACATCATGAGTTGCATATGCGGCAAAAACTATATAGGAAAAACTAAAAGGGAATATAGACGGAGGGTCCTTGAGCACATAGGGGACGTGCAACATAAAAGGAACACATCAGTCGCCAATCACATAAATGAGTCCCATGAAGGAGATACTTCAGTTATGAAGTTCACCGGAGTCGAACACATTCAATCCACCACGAGAATAGGGGATATTGATAGAAAACTGTTACAATGTGAGGCGCAATGGATATACTGGTGTCAAAGTAAATCGCCAAATGGTCTAAATAAAGGATTTACGTATGCTCCGTTTCTTTAAAATATCTTGAAGGATCACAGTATTCGGGGATTTACTTAATTAACTGTTACTTACATCAACATATATTTTCTTCTAACAAGTATTCTGATTTACTTTGGAAAATTACAATTATGACCAATTATACATAAAATTCAATTTCTCTGCTGACTGGCACATATGCTCCTCCGTTTTATAAGTGTGGGCATCGAAGCTTCATATATGTATTACTGTACATCTGATTAGAAACAATGACTGGATATAAATGAAACTTAGACTATTTACATGACTTTTAAGCCATTTCCCAGTACTTTCTTGCGTCTAAAAAGTTCTAAATAAGTGGTCTTAATGTAGGGGCGCAGTACTGGCAATCGGTAGTAATGTCTCTAAGGGTGAAGCAGAAGATGCGCACTTCCACCAACACAAGGTAGGTACGTCTGCAGAAAACCCGGAAGTGACGTCATCACGCTGGACGCAATGCAGAACGCCTGCAAGAAACCGGAAGTGACGTCACATTGCCAGACGTAATGGTGAAGCATGGACACAGTCCATGATGCCTATTTAAACGGCGAAAAGGAGCGCGACCAGTACTTATGCCCCTGACGAAGCTGCTTGGCAGCGAAACGCGTAGGGCGGCGTAGGTGGAAGGTGGTGTGGACAGCTCCCGCTCTTCCCAACGTAGCTAGGTAGGAGGTGTGCTGGGGGAAGGGTGGAAGGGTGGGCACTGATGGGAAAGAAATCTGGCATCCCTTATAGAGCTGCCAATAACAGTGGATATTAAAATCCGTCACTAAGATGATAAGCATATCCACCACCTTTTCAGCCTGCGCAATTGCTTTTAATTGTGTGTTTTTTAGGGACACGGTCCCGCACGACGTAGAGTTTCATACACTGCGAGTTTATTTGTTGGTGTTGTCAGTCAAGCGTGTTTTAATAATTTGAATTAAAAGTTATGTTTTATGATATTGTAACTACCATAGCCTGAACTGGTTGGCTTGCTACATTGTAGAAGGATGGGTGGCTGTTTCACTCTCCACTGCTGCATGTAGCTGTTTCGTTTTTTCAGTTACCTAATTTGTTGCTAACCTGCAGGCTAACAATGGCTTAATATTTAGTCTGCTCCCAATAATCCTTTAGTGTTACTTCGCACCCTTACGCCTGGCGAATTTGCGCAACGGACATAACTACGCAACGCGTGCATTGTTCTGAACGCTACCTTTTACGCCAGACTTCCTTCGCCACCTCAGACCAGGCGAAGCGCAATAGAGTAGATAGGGATTGCTTCAAAAAAAGTTAACATTTTTTCTTTGGCTGGCGTTTTTTCTTTATTATGGGTGATAGGCTGAAAAAGATCGAAAAATATTTTGGGCTCCCCTCCTTCCCCCCTACATTTCCAAACTCATGGCACCTTAACTATACAGTGGGCACACGTGTTGGGCAAAATAAAAATTTGATTTGCTGTTTTGAAGGTTTTCCAGGCTTGTGTAGTGATGCTACATATACCTCCATTGTAACTTGAATTTGGCGCCACATGCAAATTAGCCATCGCTAGCGTAACTTCGCTTTGCTTGGTGAATTAACGCTAGCGCAGCTTCACAACCTTACGCTACCCCTGAGCGCAACTTCGGATTTTAGTGAATTTGCGGAGCGCTGGCGAAAATACGCCTGGTGAAGTGCGGCGACGAATCTTAGTGAATGTCCCACATAGTACTTTATAGACTGCTTAAGAGTGATAGAGTTGCAAGTTACTGTTGTGTAATAGCTGCTTGAGTCTGCTAATAAAGCACTGTTATGCTCTACTCATCCTCGGCTACCAAAAAGTAACATATTGGCGACGAGATGTCTCTTCCACCTCTGCAGCACCTTTTCTTCCAAGCCCTGGTGAGCCTACCATACCTTTTACTGTTTGGATCCGTATGTTTGAAAATTACATTATTGCTGCTGACCAAGGGGAGATTTCTGCTGCTAGAAAGCGTGCTTTACTTATTCACTGCCTGGGAGCAGAGGGACAGCATATATTCTATACATTACCATTACCTGATGAGACTTATGAAACTGCACTTACTGCTAAAATGAACTTTTTCGTGCCAAGAGTAAATGTGGTTGCTGAAAGATATAAATTCCGCCAACGTGGACAACGTAATGGCGAATCCACAGAAACATTGTAGCAGCTTTGAGAGAGCTGGTTGTTACCTGTGAGTTTGGGAATCTAACAGATGAAATGCTAAGAGACCAAATAGTGGAAAAAACAAACTCACTGTTCCTAGAGCAGGATTTAACCCTTGCAAAGGCTATTACAGTTGCTAGCCAAATTGCAACAGCAGTGGCAGAGGCAAAAACTCTCAGTCAGGGAACTGCTGGGAATGTACAGATTGTGAATTCAACACTGTGGCCTAATAATGCACAGTCACAGGCAAAATCCAGTGCTAAGGAAAGGGATTCACCGGCACTGCAAAACACAAATAAAAAATACTGCTTTCGCTGTGGTTCAACACAACACACTGCAAATCATTTTACATGTCCTGCTAAAGCTTTACAGTGCCGCAAATACAAACAGGTAGGACATTTTGCTAAGATCTGCCAAGTTCTGCTAAAGATGTTCATGAAGTCACCACTACAAATGTCTCAGTATTAAGTGTGGATAAAGCTGGTACATTTATTCCAGACAAGTTTATATGCACTGTCAATGTCAGTACTACTTCTGCTGACAAGGGACACTCCATTAACCTGATGTTTGATACAGGTTCAGCTGTTTCTATACTAACAAAGGAGATTTTCTTGAAATACTTTGCAAAAGATCCGCTTGTTGCACCTGCCCTGAAACTGGTCAGTTACTTAAAGGGGAAGGAAACCTCGTCGGCGCTAACCCCCCTCCCCCCCTCCCGTGTATTGCCCCCCCTCCCTCCTCCCCCCTGGCCTACCCCTCCCGCTGGGCAAATGCCCCTAATTTGTTACTTACCCTTCTTCCTCCTTTGACCGGCGTTTTGGCGCATGCGCAGTAGGAGCATTTCGCCGGTACGGATCTACTGCGCATGCGCCAAAAGTCACGCGCATGCGCAGTAGATCGTACCGGCGAAACGATCCTACTGCGCATGCGCCGGTCAAAGGAGGAAGAAGATCGCGTGGAAGAAGATGTCGCCTGTGAACTCCCTGGACTGGACCTACGCAGAAGGGTAAGTAACAAGTTAGGGGCATTTGCCCAGCGGGAGGGGTAGGCCAGGGGGGAGGAGGGAGGGGGGCAATACACGGGAGGGGGGTGGGGGGTTAGCGCCGAGGAGGTTTCCTTCCCCTTTAAAGGATCCAATCCCTGTGCTTGGTTGCTTGCCAGTGACTGTACAATTTTATTTACAATGTAAAAGTCACATTTTGCAGTATTTGATTCAAAGTACTGCTATACTTGGAAGGGATCTCTTTGCTGCATTAAACCTACAATTAGTTGATGGTCTCATTACTACAGCACCAGTGCCCTGCCACACAGCCAGTGTCTAAAATTTCACCACAAAGCAACACTTCACTGGGCTGTGCAAAGAACTTTGTACACAAACTTAAGTTGAGACCAGATGTAAAACCAGTACCATTTCCTGATTCAGCATGGGAAAAACTTGCTATTGATATTGTGGGTCCTTTCGCAGATGCTCTTTTAGGGGGAAATTTACTAAAGGGCGAAGTGGCTAACACTGGCGAAAATTCGCCAGCGTGACATCATTTTGGCACTTGGCTGATTTAATAAAGGTAGCTGGCGTAATTTTGCTGGCGTAATTTCTCCAAGGAGCAACTTTGCACTCTAACGCCAGGCGAATTTTCGGTCTGGTGAAAGTGTGTTACTACGCAAATTCACTACGTTTTTTATTTTACTGACCATTACCTCTATCGCCAGACTTGCCTTCGCCACCTCAGACCAGGCGAAGTGCAATAGAGTAGATAGGAGTTCCTCAAAAAAAGTTGAAAAGTCCCAAAAAACGCTGGCATTTTTTCCTATTTAAAGGGTGATAGACTTTAAAAGATTGTAAATTTTTTTTGGGGTACCCTCCTTCCCCTCTACATTTGCTAACATATGGCACCTAAACTATACTGTGGGCACATGTGTAGGGCATTATAACAAATGGCCTTGTGTAGTGTAATGTATTTGCTGCAGTATGTACGGCCATTGTACTTCAACTGCACGCCGTATGCTAATTAGCCAACGCTAGCGTAACTTCGAACTGCTGAGCGTACTTTTGCTGGATGAATTTCGCCAGCATTCGGTACCCTGTGCGCAGCTTTGGATCTTGTGAATTAGCGTTGTCCAGGCGAATTTACGCCTGGCTAAGTGTTGCGATGTGAGCAAAGCCATCACTGGCAAAATTTCGCCGGTTAGTGAATTTGCCCTATAGACTGTAGATCTGCTATAACCTTGATAGACTTTTACAGTAAATGGCCTGAAATTGCATTTGTTTCTGATATAACATCAGCTACAGTGATAACATTTCTGTCTACAGTCTTCAGTAGAGAAGGTAATCCAAAGGAGTTAATATCAGACAAAGGACCACAGTTTGTCTCTCAAGAGTTTGAATTCTTTCTGAGAGAGAGGAATATCGTGCATCGGAAATCTTCAGTGTATTACCCACAAGCAAATGGAGAAATCGAGTGATTCAACAGAAGTCTGAAAGAAGCACTACAGACAGCAAATCTTACTGGGAAATCTTGGAAAGTATTCACAACAGAGTTCCCACATAACTACAGAGCAACGTGCCATGCAACAACCCAATCACCTCCTGCTGAATTATTACATGGCAGACAGATGCGCACTAAGTTACATGTTGCAGATATCAAACTTCCACAAAATACTGTGCCAACAAAATTGTGAACTGCTGACATTGTCAAAAATCAACAAGCCAAATGCAAGATTTATACTGACAGAAAAGGTGCTGACAGAGAAGTGCACTTTCAGCCTGGATCTTTAGACAGAATTAAGAAACCAGGAATACTGTTAAGTATTGTTGTGTTAAGAAACCAGGAATACTGTTAAGTTACTGTTGTGTAATAGCTGCTTGAGTCTGCTAATAAAGCACTGTTATACTCTACTCATCCTCGGCTACCAAAACATAACAAGCAGCTCTCCAGTTTGGAATTTCAGCAGCTATCGTCACTGTCCAATTTATCCTAGCAACCAGGCAAAGGTGTGGGCCTGAATAGTCAGTAACAATTACAGTAAAATTACAGCTTCACAGAGCAAGAGTTGTTTGGCTGCCTGGGTCAGTGACCAGCATTTTGAAAGCTGAGAAGAAGAGGAAGAGGAAGGCAAATAAATCAAACATTATCAAAAATAAAGATGAAGTGAAAAGTTGCTTAAAATAGGCACTCTGTAAAATACTAAAAATTAACTATCCAAGTGAACTACCCCTTTGTTATGGATTCCTGTTAGCTTAGCTATCACCAAGTTAAAGATACTGTCTAGATACAGAGATAAGTCAAATCCATAAACAACAAAAGAAATTGCATGTTTAAATGGTATCTAAGGCAATGGCATAGTGCAGGGATTTCTGGATAATAGATCCCATTCCTGTTCCATCTTTCCGTTCATGTCTTCCTTGTAATGACTCTCTTCCAGATGAGTAATAATAGGACACGCACATTTCCAAATTTGAAAGGGCCGTGCATGAATTCTACTAAACCACACCCATTCTTAAAATGCCACGCCCATATAAACAAAAAGAAATGACAAATCATCTTAAGGCCATATTTCTGAAAGAAGATTGGGACACTTACAATTAAAATTGGTCATATTAAAGGAGAACCAAACCCTTTATATTAAAATCCCCTATCCTACATAGACCCCCTCCCTGCTCCCCCCCAGCCTAGGTGGGTTGCCCTCTGTAAATTCCCCTAACTCTTTATTTACCCCTCGTTGCGGTTTCAGTGCATCGGAGTACACGGGCGACATCTTCTTCTATTCGGTAATCTTTGGGTCTTCTTCTGGCGCTTCGGCAATTTGCACTTTTGGTTCATGCACAGTTGTTAAAAAAACAGCAGACTGCTCCAACTGCGCATTTGCCGATACAGCGCATATTTCCGAATAGAAGATGATGGTGCCCGTGAACTCTGATGCGCTAAATCTGCAACGAGGGGTAAGTAAAGTGTTAGGGGCATTTACCGAGGGTAACATCTAGCCTGGGGGGAGCAGGGAGGGGGGTCTATGTAGGGTAGGGTATTTTAATATAAAGGGTTTGTTTCTCCTTTAAAGTCCCAACAGCAAACTGTCAGCACACTGGGATGTGGTGTTAAAGGGGACCTGTAGCTGTATAATAAAATTTATTTGCAAATTAAACATAAAACATCCATACCTGTTATAAATGTATTTAAAAATCTGAGCTGTCAATCATATATTGCCGGTCGGCCTCTGTGCCTCAAGCAAAGAGAAGAGACAATGAATCACTTTCACTTTCCATTCAGGACTTAACTTTCCACCTCTCTCTCATGACCGTCTATAATTGTGTAGCCTGTGCATGGGCACTCTGTCCCCCACTCTGGCGCATACCCGAGATTTGGAATTGATACAGAACTTGCCTTAACAACAGTGTTGTAACGCAGGGTATCCCAAACTCAGAACAAACCCCCAAGGACTCAGTCGTGGCCTATAACAGCCACCTTTGGCTTCAGGACAGGTCTTACTGTGAGAGGCCCAAGGAGAGCGTTCTGAGCGAGCAAGGGAACCAAGCGTGAAGTAACAGATTGGGGAACAATAAGCGTAGTCGAAAGCCAGGCCGGGTCGGTAACAGTCAGACAACGCGGTACAAATACAGTAGACAGAAGAGTAGTCGGAGTCACAGGCCAGATCAAACCAATTTTCGCAGTACAGAACAGCATCCAAGAGAGTAGTGAAACAAGACAAGAGTCAGGACAGCCAGCAAACTAGACAGAGTCAAGTACAGACAGGGTCAAAAGGAGATCAGGAACACACATTAAACGCACCCAGAAACTATAAAATAGACCTTACATTGGCCAATGAACAAAAGGCACCTGTGCCTTTAATGTTCGAATCTCGTGCCAAAGCGCAATGATGTCATATGCGCCACCACTTCAAACCCGGAAGCGAGCAGTGTGGTTACTTCCTCAGAATGCACATCGGTGTGCAGGAGGGAGGATGTAGTGGGCGCCCCAGTCGCACCTTCGCTAGTCCACCAGGCACCAGGTCCACAAAATGGCACCTGTTTGATTGCTGTGATTGTGAGTTCCCAGACTCAATGAAACAAGATTAAATAATTTATACAGAGAAAGATTATTTTACTCAATTAATGTAATTGAAAAGAATCTGGAATTATTTGTTATGGTTCCCCTTTAAAGGAGAACTAGAGTTTAATAAAGAAGTAGGTTATCAGGAGCAGATTTACTAAGGTTCAAATGGTAAATTTGAATTCAAATGTTCTAATTTATTTTGGGTCAAAACTCACAAATTCGAATTTAAAAGCACCAACTCGAATTTTAAATTTGAATGTGAGATTTATCACACCTCGACACTGGGAGGAAAACTCGATTCGAATTCAATTCGAGATTTTGGGTCGGGACTATTCCATCGAATTTTTTCATAAATAACATACCATTTCAATTGTGAATAAAATCGAATTTATTAGAGTTTTAAAAAATTCACATTACTCTAAAATTTGACCTTTGATAAATAACCCCCCTAATGTCTTGGGGTTCTGTACCAGCCCAAGTCCCTCAAAGCCTCTGGGTTGCTGTCAATTACCTGAGCTTGGGGTCCAGCTCACAATGTACTGTGTATATATATATATATAAATATATATATATATATACCCAATATAAATGTAATGATATAAAGCTAATTAGTAATTCAGATTCACATTACATGGCAGCTTAGAACTCAGTACAGTCTGCATCACAATATAATAATCAGCTCTGTAACTTCAGCTTCATGAAAGACAAAGCTGCTTCATTATTTCCAATATCAAGGTAGTAATCCAAAGTCACATGCACATGCAGAATGTAGTCGTACTGTTAATACGCAACGTAATTACGTTACCAGTATACCACTCCGTAAATACGTATATGCAAAATCCATCTCGCGAGAGTTTGGCCGCCATGTTGAAAATACACAGCGTATTTCAGCAAAGTGTATTTCCAAACCTGCAGATCCCACAGAGTTTAATAATATGTTGTTTCCTTGGCGTATTGGCGTTTCTGCTAAAAAACGCAAATACGGAATGAAAAAACGCCACGTGTGACCTTGCCCTAAGTTTAGCTTTGCAACCACCCAGAGCACACGGCGCATCTGCAGTGCCACAGACACTGAAGGGGGAGGAGTCAGACCAAGATTGGTCCCAAGAGGCATCATGTATGGCTTTCACTGGCTGCAGGGCAATCAGGTAAGGTCAGTGTTGACTGGGGCCCATCAGGAAACCTCATCTCAAGGGCCCGTACCCTTGTAAAAGATTAAAGTTGGGTAGCGGGAGGTCTAAATAAAATCTTGACACATCGGGGCACATTTACAAAGCTCGAGTGAAGGATTCGAATAAAAAAAACTTTGAATTTCGAAGTGTTTTTTTGGCTACTTCGACCATCGAATGGGCTACTTCGACCTTCGACTACGACTACGTCTTCGACTACGAATCGAACGATTCGAACTAAAAATCGTTCGACTATTCGATCGTTCGATAATCGAAGTACTGTCTCTTTAAGAAAAACTTCGACCCCCTAGTTCGGCAGCTAAAAGCTACCGAACTCAATGTTAGCCTATGGGGAAGGTCCCCATAGGCTTGCCTATGTTTTTTGGATCGAAGGATATTCGTTTGATCGATGAATTAAAATCCTTCGAATCGTTCGATTCGAAGGATTTAATCGTTCGATCGAACGAATAATCGTTCGATCGTTCGATCGAAGTATTAGCGCTAAATCGTTCGACTTCGATATTCGAAGTCGAACGATTTTACTTCGATGGTCGAATATCGAGGGTTAATTAACCCTCGATATTCGACCCTTAGTAAATGTGCCCCATCATGTTTAGGGACCAGGACTATGCACCAGTCGCTATTAGATTCTTTAAGAACCCCTAACCTAAGCATTTCTACTAACTCCTTCCTCACAAGATCTGTTCTACTCTGAGGAAAGTTATAAGGGCAAGATCTTTTACTCATAAATATTTTGTACTTCATGAATCAAAAAATTGAAAAGAGAAAGTTCCCCAGTTTATATCAAGTTATACATTTGGTCACTATATTTCTATTCTTACCAACACACATACAAGTTAAGAATTAATACGTTAATAGCTACTGTATGTAACAACACTAATGACCCCACCTTAGTGGTTAACAGTTTACTTAGGTATCACTTAAATATATTTCAAAATGCAGTCCAATTATTCAGAATTAATTAGTACATTTAAATGAATTCTAGTTAAAAAAACAATCAGATTCTACAAGTGATTAATATATTTCTGTACATATTGCAAATATAATTTGTTGAAAATACCTCAAGTGAATTAATAGGATCTAAAGTGCAGTGCTAATAAATAGTAATTACTTTCTCATCACAAATTAATTAAGATAATATAGATAAATAAGTTAATGGAAGTCAATTGATGTAAAGTGCAGTGCTAATAAATAGTAATTCAGTTCTCATCCCAAATTAATTATGATAGCATAAATAGAAATTAGTGACCATTAAAAATTAGGATAAATTAATAAACCAATCAGCTCAAATTTAAGAGATTAACATGATAAGTCTATTTACTCTCTGGAATCAGGCCTTCAAGATTGTAAGCTCTTTTGAGCAGGACCCTCTTAACCTTTTGTATTGTTATTGGTCAATTTTTATTTGGTTATTAAGTCTGTGTGTTCAACGTGTATATACATTTATTGTACAGCGTTGTGCAATATGTTGTTGCATTATAAATACATGTTACTAATAATCCTCAATATAATAACAATGTCCTGTGTAGCACCTTAAATGGCTTTTAATTTAGCTGGCTGCACTATATGTAAAATAAAGGCAGTTTTTTTTTAACCAAACAGTTCAACAACAACAACAACAATCTTGACAATTGCACACTCCATACACTCAAAGCTTTCTGTGTATTCTAATTACTCCTCTCTCTCTCTCTCTCTCTGAGTCAAACTGACCAGCTTTAAACCCAGCCGGATCTAATCAGGCCCAAGAGCCTTTTACTCTTCTGAGCACTTTAACATTAAAGGGCCGATTCACTAAGGGTCGAATATCGAGGGTTAATTAACATTCGACTAGGAATTAAAATCCTTCGACTTCGAATATCGAAGTCGAAGGATTTAGCGCAGATAGTTCGATCGAACGATCGAAGGATTATTCCTTCGATCGAACGATAAAATCCTTCGAATCAAATGATTCGAAGGATTTTAATCCAACGATCGAAGGCATATCCTTCGATCAAAAAAAGTTAGCCAAGCCTATGGGGACCTTCCCCATAGGCTAACATTGACTTCGGTTGCTTTTAGATGGCGAACTAGGGGGTCAAAGTTTTTTTTAAAGAGACAGTACTTCGACTATCGAATGGTCGAATAGTCAAACGATTTTTAGTTCGAATCCTTCGATTTGAAGTCGTAGTCGAAGGTCGAAGTAGCCCATTCGATGGTCGAAGTAGCCCAAAAAAACTTCAAATTCGAAGTTTTTTACCTTCGAATCATTCACTCGAAGTTAGTGAATTGGCCCCTAAGTATTTTTTTTTAGAAATAATAGCAGTTTACATTGCAAATATACTACATTTAAAATTATGACGGCACCTGCTGATTTTATTCTGGCTGACTGGCTACAGTCCTCCAAAATCTCCCTGAGAAAAGAAAACCCTTATGATGTTGTTCTCCAAAGCAACATGTTTCTTTTCTAAAGAAATTAAGTTTAAGACAACTACTGTAAATTTTAATCGGTTGAAATGACCAGCAAGTGGAACAGTTGTTTCAAATATTTATATATAGCATATTTATATATAGCAACTGCTAATATCTTGAGAACTACGGGAAGGGTGGAAAGTAAATTACAAAAGTCCTTAGAAGAGCGACCTGAGCATGTCCCCATTCATTTATTTTGAGATTTTCACATTTTTTATGATTCTCCTTCTTAGCCGATTCAGTCAGACTTACCTGCCAAACTCCACTAAAAAACAAAAATCAATGTCAACCAGAAATGACATGTTCTCTTCTGGAAGTTTTATGACTGCTACAAGGTAACAAGATAATGTAACAACATATGCAATCGTTGCAATTAAGTGGTGTGAGACTTGAAATTCATGCTTTTTTTGTCCAGCAGGTAGAGCTGTTGGACACAATTTTACTGCTAGTAGCTGGAGAAAAACTAATTAGTAAACATTTTAGGGCTCATTTGCAAGTCCAGGGGTGCAAGGCAAGAACAAGTGCACTATGGGAGGCAAGAACAAACCCTTTGGTGTGTTAACAGAACCCCCTCCCTTTTTGTCTTTTTCTGGGAAAATATAAAAACACCTTCCATATGACCAGGCAGCCAGGACTTCCCCTGTGTTATCACCCTTAAGATAGCCATAGACGCAAAGATCCAATCGTACGAATCAACGTATGATCGGACTTTCACATCTCCCGACCCGCCACTAACCATTCAGATCAAAGTCTTACCATTCCGATAAAATAAAGTAGTAAAAGAACAGATCAGCCAATGTACTACCTCTGACAGCAATCGTATGATATTTATGTCTGACAAAGCTGGTGACAGTCTCCCACTGAAAATTGTACGATCGGCAATACACGCAGAGATATTATCGGCAGCCGACAGAAATTTTCTAACCTGTCCGATTGACCAAACGACCGATCTCCGCGGGATGAAAAATGACGGGACTCTCCACACGCGGTCCGAAAATCGTACGAATCCACGATTCGTACGATCGGATCGTTGCGTCTATGGCCAGCTTTAGGGCTGAACTCCGCAGCGTTTTTCGTTGGATTGGTGCACATCGACGAAACATAGGCAACAAGTCCGGTTTCAAAATTGGACAAAAAGTCGTAGGTGAAAACTACACGGATAGACTGTCGGATGAAGACGCTGCTTTCTGCGTTCACATCTGACAGTCGTGTTGGATGTAATGTCATTTTTACCTGTGACTTTTCACTCAGTCCAATTATATTTTGACTCCGCCTGCCGACTTGTCACCTGCGCTTCCTGATCCGACGAAAAACGCCTGTAGAGTTCAGCCCTTGGAACTGTATAAAATGCTTAAAAAATGCTAAAACATCCCTGACTGCTAGAAGCCTATTTAAGCATATCTACTGAATGAGCTCCGGTATATAATATCACATTATGTCAGTGAAGATTCTCATTCATCCAGGTCATGGTATATCTATAGAAATAAGTCAAATCAACTGAACTTGCTGTGTTTCTTTCCTTGAAGACTTTTCACCAGTCATCCAACTGGCTTTCTCAATTCAGAATAACTTGTAAATCTTCCTTTGAGAATATATATGATCTGGAATGTTGCTCCAATCAGCATAATCTGTTTATCATAATCCACAATGATGTCATTAAGTTAGGTGTTGATTATATTAGCAATATTGGAGTTTTGACATGTTATCAAACAATAGATGCTGCATATGGCTTCTTTAACACCTCTTTTAAACCAGACGCTCTCCCGGTCTAGAATCTGGATTTGGCAGACTTCAAATGTTTGTCCTTTTTCGTTTAGATGTAAGTACACGGCTGAGTTCTGACCAGAGGAGCTGGCTCTTCTGTACTGCGTCATACGCTGGTGTAATTGTTGTTTGGTTTCCCCCACATACAAATCAGAGCATTCCTCACCGCACTGCATACACAATGTTACTCTTCTTGTGCTTTGGGGTTGGGTCTTTTGGGTGAACTAGTTGCTGCCTCAGTGCGTTGCTGGGTTTAAAGCAGATAGGGATGTGGTGTTTATTAAAAATCCTTCCAACACCCCAGCTACATATGGGAGGACCAAATTCTTTCTCCTGTCCTGTTTTCCATACATCTAAAAGAAAAAGGACACACGTTTGAAGACTGCCACGTCCAGATTCTAGACCGGGAGAGCCACTGTTTTAAAAGAGGCGTTAAAGAAACCATTTATATAAAAACTGAAAAACCAAGTCTGAATATAGGCGGGGGGGGATGTGACATCTATTGTCTGCCACGTACAATGCTGTTTTGGCAAATCTCCCTGCAAGGTTTAATAACACATCAGAGCTCCAATCTTGCTAATACAATCAACACCTAATTTAATGACATCATTGTGGATTATGATAAACAGATTATGCTGATTGGAGCAACATTCCAGAGGATATATATTCTCCAAGGAAGATTTACAAATTATTCTGAATTGAGAAAGCCAGTTGGATGACTGGTGAAACGTCTTCAAGGAAAAAACAGCAAGTTCAGTTGATTTGTCTTATTTCTATAGAATGCCACATTATGTTTGTCAGGAGCCCTTTATCTGATTGCTGTCACCTTTTACAGATTGCTATCGCCTCCATTGTGTGCGGAATAAGGATTTCCCTTTAGAATGCCTTGAAGTGACCCTGGGTGTATTTGCCCAGATTAGAGGGCAAATAAAGCCTCCTTTATTACAAATAAGCACCTTTCTATAACACTGTGTATATGAGCGATACCTTCTAGTGCATGCTTGGAGCTTCGTGGCTTTGACCTCTATGTCATTGATAAGTTTGCTTGAGGGTTGAAATCCTATACACATCATAGGGCGGCTCACAGTTTAGGTGCATTCAGTGCAGCAGGGTAAGAAATAACAATCCTGCTGATATCTTCCTACTTCATGGGAAGAAGTGCATGAATTATGGCTCACAAGCTCCAATATTCTTAAATCTACATATTCCCAATGCATTCTTAAATTCTACTTGGGCCATGTATTATTACTAACCTATTAGCCTTACACTTGCATGGTTGAAATGATCTTGTGCCTTTAGTCAGTTAGTTATTTCTTTTAGCATTTCTAACTTAACACTAGTTGCTCATGTGCCCTCTGTGTTCTGTGTATAGAACTTGTGCTCCTGATTTCTGCTAGTGCAGTGATCCCTAACCAGTGGCTCGCAAGCATCATGTTGCTCACCAACCCCTTGGATGTGTCTCCCTGTGGCCTCAAAGCAGCTGCTTATTTTTAAATCCTGGCTTGGAGACACGTTTTGGTTGCATGAAAACTCATGTGTACTGCTAAACAGAGCCTCCTGTAGGCTGTCAGTGCAAATAGGGGCTACCATATAGCCAATCACAGTCCTTATTTGGCACCCCATGGACTTTTTCATGCTTGTGTTGCTCCCCAACTCTTTTTACATTTGAATGTGGCTCAAGGGGGCAAAAGGTTAGAAACCCCTGTGCTAGGGGGTCTGAATAAATATATTTATATATATATATACATGCCCTAGGGCTGCCATTATGGTGCAGTCATGCACTAATGTGTCCCCTTTCACATTGTATGAAAAATGGTCCCTGCAATGTTCTTTGTTGAGTGTTTTAGTTGACTTTCACTTTTCACCTCTCAGCTATTAAGGCGCCCATGAGTATAGAGGACCCTCTGTGGATTTAATCAATGTTTGTGAAACAGGTAACCTTTTGCCATGTGTTGTTGGGATGGGTTTTTTTTTACTTGGAATTCTGGAACCTGTAGTTACCCTGCAATGGTTTGGTTAACAAGACATATAAACTATGGTTTAGCTGCCTCTCCCCATATGTATTTTGCAACCAAATACCCTACACTGGATGCTGTGGAATGAATGAATAGAGGTAACAGCTAGTGGGAAACATGTCAGTGTACAGCCAGCAGATGGCCCTGCACAACAAAGGTTATGCTATCAAATATTATCCTGTAGATTCTCAAATTTACCCATGTTTGGTATTTAGCTATTAATCTTACCTCTATATGTTATACTTTGTCTGCGCTGTTCATACATTTGATATAGAGCTAACAGGCCACATACAGATGGCTACTTTCTTGTGGCATTTATACACAATGAGAAACTCAGTGGGGCTCATTTATCAACAATTGGCATGTTTCAATCCGTGCAGTTTCACAACAGAATGAAGATTTTTATTCCTCCAGCCCATTAAATGCAGCATCTAGGAGAGGAAACTTCAGACGACTTTGGAAAACAAAGCTTATGTTTTTCCATGGGCTGTTTACTTTATTGCCGGTAGAAAAGCATTTCGGGACAAAACTCTGTTTGTGCCATTAGCCTCAAAGTACAGATTTCTGCTCTCTCTGTACTTCTGGGAACATCTTTTACCTAAGAAGTAAATCATTTACAGTATGGAGGGCATTTGTACCTTTTAGCTTCACAAATAATATTATTATTTAACCCAAGGACGCAAATCAGCCTCTGTCGATGTGGCTACATTAGCCTGACACCAGTAGAATGTTTACCTGGCTAATATGCACTCCATACATGGCTATGAGCTATACACATCGGAACTAGATGCTCACAACCTGACAACATATCTCCTTTGGCAAAAGGATGTTGAGTCTCTTAGATGAACATCTAAAAAAATCTGCATTTTTCTGGTAGTAGCTGTTGACGTGGGCAATTCATACAATTCCTGCTAAGGCTGTCCTTTTATTACAGTTATAGGCAGGGTCGGATTGGACATTGGGGAGCCCACTGGGTTCCAAACCTCTGGGGGCCCCCTTTGCGAATGCGCAAACGGTGGCACACATGCGCAAATGCCGGTGAATATGTGCATGCGCACACCCCGAAGCGCGCTGCCACAGTTGTATTTTTGGTAGGGGGTCCGGCAGATCGGAGGTGGGGTCTGGGCCCAAGAGGGCTGGGGGCCGACTGGGATTTTTCCTGGTCTCCCACGGCCCAGTCTGATCCTGGGTATAGGATCCGGTATTTGGAAACCTGCTATCCAGAAAACTGAATTCTGAAAAGGCCATCTCCTGTATACTCCATTATAATGAAATAATTCACATTTTTGTAAATGATTTCCTTTTTCTCTATAATAAAATAGTACTTTGTGCTTGATACCAACTAAGATATAATTAATCCTTATTTGAAGCAAAACCAGCCTATTGGATTTACATATTGTTTAAAGTTTTTTTTAAAATGATTTCCTTTTTTTCTGTAATAATAAAACAATATCTTGTACTTAAGCCAAACTAAGATATAATTGATGCTTATTGAAATCAAAACCAGCCTATTTGGTTGTTAATATTTAAATGATTTTTAAGTAGACTTCAAGTATGGAGATCCAAATTACGGAGACCACTTATCCATAAAATTCTAGGTCCAATGTATTCTGGAGTCTATGGGAGATGGCCTTCCTGTAATTCAGAGCTTTCCAGATCCCATACCCGTGTAAGTTTCAAAAGCCACAGGGAATTGTCTGTCTTTTAGCTTTGCTGGTTGTGGTAAAAAATTTTTGCTATTGTTCCCAAGAGAAATGTGTCCTTAGTAGGGACATTGAGGGAAATCATTGTTATACACTATACATGTTCCCTCTGTAGCCCTTTGTTTGGGTAATATTTGAAAGAAAAATGATTAAGCACCGCAAATATAACAAAGGAAAATAAGTATGCATTTGGTTACATAACTGTACAAACACACACACAGGCTGACACACCCAATTATGGGGCCTCTGTCTCTCACAGAGCAATGAGAAAATTCACAAGAAACGGTGCCAACTATTTCTCATTTTTATCTGCCCATTTTTACATGAGGCCAACCTTGCAAGAGGCATTGCAGATGACTTAGCACAAAAGAGCGCACACTCATCAAAGGCCAACCCTTAAAGTGGCCATACACCCAGGGGTGCTGCTGCCATGAGGGAAACTCAGAAACTTGGCTCAACAAGTTACCATTGGCGGCTAAAAAAGTTTCTCCTAGTAACTTTAAGGGGGTTATTTACTAAAGTCTGGTTGGGCTTTTTGGCGCAAACTCGAATTTTTCGTTCTGTTTGTTTTAAACTTTAATGTTTTCAGGATTTATTAAAGCCCGATGCTGCAAAAAGTCAGAATCCGAAAATCCTCCATCTCAGACCTGTCGAGGTTGTATATAAATAAGGGAGAGGTCCCTATCCTGTTTGGAAGTTTTTGTGTTCTGCGCTGGAATTAGGCCAAAAATCCAACTATTTGGGGTTTTTCAGGTAAACTCCAAAAAATTCAGGCTTTTGAGGAAAAAGCTCGAAAAAATTGAGCGATTCGGGATTCAAGCTATGCGTGCTATGACCACCTTTCTATAATTCAATATCACTTGCTCGTCTGCCAATAATGCACCATACACTCCTTGTGGAGTTACGTTTATTATGGTCACTTCCATTCCTAAACAGCCTGATTTGTATCTTGCCGTGTTAGCAAACGTGTTGCATAACAGGGCGAGATCAAGCAATCTTTATCTGGGATTTGCAATACTCTGACAAGTGTTAATAGAATTAATTGGTTGTGTGGGTGAGAGATTTGAAATGGGAATTCTATTGGAAGGTAAATAAAGTTTGAGTGCTAAGGCCAAGGGCACATGGAGCATAAGCTCAGCTGCTCCCAGCTTGCATATTTTTGCAGGCTGAGAGAAGCAGATCTGCTTGTAAGGGGGTGTAAAGTGATGAGAGTGTTATGTGAGTGAAATTTTATCTTTTTGAGTGACAAAAATGTGCATGTATGTAAAATGTATGTGTTTAAAATTGTTGGGTGTAATTTGTGTAAAATTAGTAGATTTTTAATTTAGTTTAAGTGTAATTTCTACCCCAGCCACCAGAGGCCACTGTAGGACACAGAAGGGCTATAAAAAGAGGTGCCCCGCCCAAGGTAAGCTGTCTTGATGGGAGGGCGTGGCCGAAGAAACATCAGCTGGTTGGTGAGTGGAGACATCATTGACAGATAGGAAAAGTTAGAACAGGAAAGATCTTAAGTAAAGCGAGCACTAGGTGCACGAGATAGTGAGGATAGTTAGTAAGGGCAGCTGTGGCCCCATCAAGGAGGAAAGTGGAATTAGTTTCCAATGGGCACTCCGTAAGTAAGGGAATCAGTGGAAATTTAGGACAAGTAGGATGGACACCTGGGTCTCTGGACAGGAATTGGATGGAAAAGGTCCTAACCTGGAAGAATGGAGGGATATCACCCAGGAGGTATCGGGCCACTATTGGAGAGGGGATACGGGTGGAGTATATATCGGACCACTAGTCGGTTAGGTGTGATCCAAGATCCTAAGGCAGGTGTGCCTACTCTGAATTGATTCCCTGAAGTACTTGTAACTGAATGTGCTTGAACAAGTGTGTGCTGGAGTGATTGTAACGTGTCTGATGTGAAAGTCTATTGGTGTTCCTACAAGAATAAAAATCTCCTGTTTAAGTTTTACATCAAGTCTCGTGTGGTGAGTAACAAGTGGGTTAAGTTCCCCTTTAAAATCTGGAAGACCCTCCCACATATTCTGTGTCTCATCTCAATTGATTAGCATTAGATCAGCATGCATGCACTCACACACAACAAAGTGGGAGCAGAGGCCAGCCTAAATACATGATATTTGGCATCTTGGCTCCGCTGCTTGTGAATGCTGAAGGCTGAAGCCGCTTCTCTCAGCTTGAAAAAATAGACTGACTGAGAGAAGCAGAACATATTCCTATAGAACTATACTCCATGTGCCCATAGCCTAAAGCCAGTTAGACATGGCGGATAATTGTAGACCAAGAAACAGCCTGACTGGTTACCTCTACTTCATTATGTGTCTGCACATGTAGGCATGACGTCAGCTTTTATGCAGAGACATGGAGCAGAGACATGGAGCAGATTTCAGCATAAAATACATTCATTAGCGTTTCCACATTGAAATCTGCTCTGTGTGTCTGCACCCGGGCCAATGCTATGCCTACAAGGGCAAACACATTATGGTGTGGAAGCGAACAGCTGGGATTTGTTTCTGCTCCTTTTTATAATGCAGTAAAGGTTAGGTTAGCTTGGTTGGAACTGAGATGATGAAACAGCATTAGAGAGCCGTATTTTGCAGTCATCGATGGAAAGCAAACAGAGTATGATTACATACATAAGCTTAGCAGCACTTGTAACAAGCATACAAGGCACAAGGGAAACACAGTAAATGCATCTGCACACATTTGGATTCATCTTGCAGTAGGCCAGTTACATTATTTTTTTCTGCAGGTTACCAGTCACTCAAACTCCAAACCCCATATAGAACACAGGGCACCTATTGGGTTGAACACATTGTACCTTGAACACATGTTAAGGGTCAACCATTGGGCTGTGTAGCCTGTGAGCTGCAAGGGCTGATATATGAAAAGGGGCAGCACCTCACAATTATGTATTCTTCTGTTTAAATACTTGATACACACACAATATACTGTATATACAGTATTTTATGTCGCCCTCAGTGCCTTGAAAGTAAGTTATTTTAGCATGGTGGTGTGTTTTGGGCAGGGCTTATTTTGCAGACTTTACACACCACTTTTTAATTAGCAATGAGCAATGAATGTGAGTTTTACATTTTTGTTCTTTATAAAAACATGGACATGGTATGAAACAGTGCTCAAGTTGTTTGAGATTCAGAGAGTTTACACTTTAGCCACCAAAACATGTGACAGTGTATCCCACACATGGGGGTAGATTTAAAAAAGGGTGAATTGTCGCCAGCGACCGATTTGCATACTTCAAACCACTTCACCAGGAGCAAATTCGCTACCACTACGCTAATACACTAAATGCGAAGTTTCGCCCTGGGCATCGAATGCTGGCGACTTTTCGCTATAAATACTTCTTCAGTGCGAACATTTCATAGTTCATTTAAGCCTAGCGAAAAGTCGCTAGTGATCTTACGCTTAGGTCAATTTGAATAGGGCTGGTACATTAAAATTGTATGGACTTCTTTATAAGAGATGTTGGTGCAAATGCTTGAAGTGGCCACTTTTTATTACAAATGTCCAAGGAACCTGAATAAAGACAAAAGAGATCATCTAATGCCCTAGACATGAGCCCACTGTAAAATTAATGTTCCATGGCCCTCAATTGTCTGGGGAAAAATGTTAACCCAAAAAAGTTCAAGTTAGGACTTTTTGCAGGCAATCCCACTTAAAAAAAGGAAAAGTCGCCAGCGTTTTTTAAACTTTAATGCATTTTCGGCAGACAGGATATGACATAAGATTGAGGCAGATCTATCTTCATTTTAGCAGTTCGCCTGGTCTGAGGTGGAAAAATAAACTCTGGCAAAAGAGGTAACGTTCAGTGAAATCTGCACTAAAGTGAATTTGCGGAGCAACGACCATTTGCCTGAGCGAAAAGTCGCCTGCCGATAGAGTGCGAACGAACACTAACGATTGTCTTTTTCGCTAGCGATTTGTCATCTGCACCTATTAGTGAATTGGCGATGTCCCTGCGGATGTGATTTCTGGCGAAAAGTTGCTATCGTTCTGGGCCACTTCGCCCTTTAGTGAATCTGCCCCTTGGTCTCATTCCCTGGATTCCTTGAGCTGTATGCATGATACCCCAACCCCTCCCAGGTCACCCCAACCAGTTCCACCCCTTTTTGTCCAGTTCTTTGTGTAATATATATATATATATATATATATATATATATATATATATATTAAGTAAATTTATACTTACCGTAATTTACTTTTCCCTTAGTCCCTTAGGCAGCACCATGAGATTTATTTTGCTTTCCCTTACATGTAGGACAAGTGAGAAAAAAAGAGTTAATTCTCCCCACCCATAAATACCAGCTACTCAAAACCCCCCTCTAGTGTTTTTTTTTTTTTTTTTTTAATAAGACACACAGACCGATGCTTAAGTATTTTATTAGGGCGGGTAATTTATTGCTGCTAAGGGACTAAGGGAAAAGTAAATTACGGTAAGTATAAATTTACTTATTCCCTTACGTCCCCTATGGCAGCACCATGAGAGTTAACGAGTAACAAGGGAGGGTATCTTCATATCGCCTTCTGTAGTATGCTACTGCCATAGGAAGCTTCCTGTGAAGCCGAGATGTCTACCCTGTAGTGCTGGATGAAAGTATTTGGATTACTCCAGGTTGCCGCTCTACATATCTGATCCAAGGATACATTGGCTGCCTCTGCCCATGAAGCAGAAATTTTCCTAGTAGAGTGTGCCTTGACAGGAAATGGAGGATTGAGATTATCCTTAATGTAGGCCGTCTGGATAGTCTCTCTAATCCAACGTGCTAATGACGGTTTCGAGCTCTTTAGCCCCTTATTTCTTCCGCAAAAACTGATGAATAGACTTTCAGATAATCTAAATTCTTCTGTACTCCTTAGGTAGGCTTTCAGAATTCTGCCTACATCCAAAAGGACCAGTTGAGAGCTGTGGCCTTGGGCTTCCTGAACGTTTGGTAGAACAATCTCCTGATTGATATTATATGTATTGACAACCTTAGGTCTGAAATTAGGAAGGGTTCTCAAGACAACACGGTCTGGAAGGAATGTCAAGTAAGGCTCCTTTATTGATAAAGCCTGGATTTCCCCAACTCTTCTAGCTGAAGTAATGGCTACTAAAATAAAGTCTTGAAAGATAGACACTTAATGGAGATATTTTCCAGAGGTTCATAAGGTGCTTCACATAATTTCTTCAACACCCGAGGTAGGTCCCAAGTAGGAGAGGATTGAATGAGTCTAGGCCTGATCTTTGAAATAGCCTTGACAAATCTTTTAAGAAGCGGTATAGTGGACAAAGATCTATTTTGGAGAGCAGATAAAGCCGAGATCTGCGCTTTGATAGTATTTACCGATAACCCTTTATCAAAACCTTCTTGAAGAAATTTTAACAACACCGGCACAGAAGGTTGAGTCTCCGAAATCTGTTTCCTCTTGCACCAGTCTCTGAATCTTTTCCAGACTCTAGAATAGGACTTGATAGTAGAAGCTTTTCTGGATTGAATCAGTATGTCTACTACTTCTTTAGAGAGTCCCTCCGACTCTAAAATGGACCTGTCAGTCTCCAAGCTGTCATCTTCAATCTCGCAAGATGCTGATATGCCAGAGGCCCCTGGGTCAATAGCTTCGGAAAGTACGGGAGAATCCAATACTGTCCTCTGGACATTCTCATTAACAGAGAGAACCAACTCCTCCGAGGCCAAAATGGGGTTAAGAGAATTGTCTGCACTCTCTCCAATCTGATCTTCTGTAAAACCTTGGGAATCATAGGTATTGGGGGAAAGATGTAAACTAGTTGGAATTTCCACCTGATTGACATGGCGTCTATATAATCCGGACGATCTAGTCTGTTTAAGGAGCAAAACCTCTGTGTTTTGCGATTCTTCCTGTTGGCCATGAGATCTATCTCTGGCATTCCCCATCGATCTGTAATTCTCCAGAATATGTGTTGATCTAGGGACCATTCCCCTGGAGCAATCTTTTTCCGGCTGAGATGATCCGCTATGAAATTCTCCTTTCCTTTTATATGCACCGCCATCAGACGAGGACTGTGTCTCTCTGTCCAATTCAAGATCTTGAATAGCTCCTGATTCAACAAGGGAACTCTGGTCCCCCCCTGCTTGTTCAAGTAAGCCAGTGTGGTGGAATTGTCTGAAAGAATCTTTATGCTTTTGCCTTTTAGTTGTCTTTGGAAACTCATAATGGCTTTGTAGACCGCTCTCAATTCCCTGAAATTTGAGGACATGGAGCTTTCCATTGGATCCCAAATGCCCTGTGCCGTTAGATGGCTCAGATGGGCTCCCCATCCCCATTGAGAGGCATCCGTAGTTAGCACTATCCATTCCGGCTGTTGAAAAGATAGACCCTGTACTAGGTGATTCTCCTGAAGCCACCATTCCAACCTGGATCGTGTCTCTGCGCTGAGACATATCTTCATATCTATGGAGGAAACTTTCCGATTCCAACTCATAAGTATCTCTGTTTGTAAAGGTCTCATGTGTAACTTCGCCCAAGCGACAGCCTCTATTGATGCCGTCATGAGACCTAGGACTCTCATTAAGCCTCTGATTGTCGAAAGAGGGTTTCTGATTATCTCTTGAACAGCTTCCCTCAAACTGTAAATCTTGTCCTGGGGAAGATATAACTTCATTTCCGCAGATTTGATGATGAGTCCCAAAAATTTTATTGCTCTGGATGGTTCTAGGGTTGATTTGTCCCAATTTATTATCCATCCTAGATACTGAAGCAGCTCGATGGTTCTGTTTAAATGTTTCTTTAACAGCGCTGCTGACACTGCTGTAATCAGCCAGTCGTCTAGATAAGGTATAAGAGTTATCCCTTCTTCTCTTAGAACCGCTGCTATCGAGGTCACAACCTTGGTGAACACCCGAGGTGCCGTTGTTATCCCAAAAGGAAGAACTCTGAACTGATAATGGTGCAGAACTCCTTTGATGAACACAGCAATCCGAAGAAATTTCTTGTGAGCATGAAAAATTGGAATATGCAGATAAGCATCTTTGAGATCCAAAGAAGCCATATAGTCGCCTCTGTCTAGTATGTTTATCACCGACTTGATGGTTTCCATACGAAAAGTCTTCTTGTGGATGAACTGATTTACTTGTCTTAAGTCTACAATCGTTCTGAAAGTCCCATTTGGCTTGGGGACTAAAAAGACCTTTGAATAGGTTCCTCGATGAATCTCCAGTGGAGGCACTGGTTCGAGAACTCTGGCTGAAACAAATTCTGTGATGGCCTGCTCGAGAGCCAGCTGTTTGTTTGGAGAATTTAAGGGAGTAAAAATAAACCTCTGAGGAGGTAGACTCAGAAATTCTATTCTGTAGCCTTCTGCAATTAATTGGAGTATCCATGCGTCTGCAATGGTTTCTTTCCATTCTGGAAAGAAAAAAATTAATCTGCCCCCTACCGGCAGTAAACTTCTGGCGTCAGAAGGATGGCCTTTTCTTTGGTGGGAAGGTTTTCCCAAATCCTCTCTCACCTCTGGAAGAATTGAATGCTCTATTGGGCCGAAAGGAATTTGTATCGTTCCTTCTTCTGTCTCTTTGAAAGTAGTTATCTCTTTTAGGTGATGTTCTTCTATTCCGGAAAAAGGAATTTTTGCTCCTATTTGATTGGTTTTCCTGAGGAAGACGCTTATTCTTAGAGCCTGACAAAGATTCCAAAAGTTTATCCAGCTCTGATCCAAAGAGACGACCTGGTTCAAATGCCATGGCACATAAGCTGTTTTTGGATACTGAATCAGCTGACCAGGTTCTTAGCCATAAAGCTCTTCTGGATGCTGTAGATAAAGCCATAGTTTTCGCAGCTAGCTTAATACTTTCAATGGATGAGTCACACAAGAACTCAACTGCCATATTGACCTTTTCCAGGGATTCCAGAAGCTCCACACGGGATATGTTGTTGTTGATATCCTCCGTGAATTGTTTGAGCCAATGCCTGGTTGATCTAGCCACTGCCGAGGCAGCCAAGGCTGGCTTACAAATAGCTGTACCCGTATTATAAACTCTTTTAAGTAAGGACTCCATCTTGCGATCCATAGGATCCTTTAATCCTGAACCATCTTCCACAGGAATGAGTGTTTTATTAGACAGTCTGGCAATGGCTACATCTACTTTCGGAGGAGTCCCCCAGGACTGTATCTCCTCTTCCTGAATGGGAAACAAAAGCTTTTGTCTTTTTGTTATAGACGGAGGCTTTTCAGGATTTTTCCACTCTCTAGTCATTAAATCTTTCATGACTGGGTGAACCGGAAAATTTTTAGATTTCTTAGCTACCTGAGAAGTGGTTGCCTGCGAATCCTCGCTTTCCAGAGATTCCATCGTTAACCTTACTCTCCTGATCAATTTCGCAGTGCTTTCCACCGGAAACAAGGCTAAGATTTCTTCCTCATCCGAGGATGAATCCTGAGTTGATCCGTCTAAAGATATAGGATTAACTATTGTAGGAGAATTCACAATATCATCCGCAATAGGGACTGGGCCAGGTTGCAACTGGTTAAACATATCCTTCATAGTTGATTTTATAAACTCCTTAATCCACGAAGAAGAAGCTTCAGGAAGTGCTTCAACATCCTTGTGAGCCAGATAGGACAGACAGTCCTTACAAAACCTTTTCCCATAGTCATCTGGGAGAAGTGTGTCACATGCTCTACACTGCAGATGCTTTGACTTCCTGTGTCTTTTGACAGGTGGTGGCTCTAGGGTAGACATCTGAAAAAACATGAAAATTTACACATAGATTATAAAGGAATCTTAGGTAAAAAGCATGCCCACAGAGTACCTTGTACCTTAGTGCTGAATAAGGAGGCTGCAACCCAGGCAGCAACGTCTAAGCAGCAGGCTGATCACACTCCTATACAAGGGGAGCGTCTGAACACAGCGTGATTAGCTTTAAAGATCCTCTGGTGCGAACTTCAGCACACCTGATCCGCATCATCAGTGTAAACATCTCTTAACCAATCACGTCAACTCTAAGTTGCGTGTCATAGGTTATCGTCGCCATTTTGTTTATGGGCAACCCTCGGCTGCACAGTCTATTGCGGCGATGGCAAAACCTAAGAGGCCACTCGCACCTCCGACTGAAAGACCTCTTGGGTAATGCAGTCTGCGGTCTTCAAGTCCCCTAGGGACCTGGCATCTTTAATCTAGGAAAAAACCAGAAAGAACGTTAATATGGCATCCACCTTTACGCGGATAATACACTCACCTGCCTACAAAGGTAGGACAAAAAAACACTAGAGGGGGTTTTGAGTAGCTGGTATTTATGGGTGGGGAGAATTAACTCTTTTTTTCTCACTTGTCCTACATGTAAGGGAAAGCAAAATAAATCTCATGGTGCTGCCGTAGGGGACGTAAGGGAAATATATATATATATAGTATATTTATTTATTATATTTTATGTTGTGACTGATCCTGTCCTCCTGTATATCCGCCTGTTAGTGGTGGGAGTCGTTTGTGATTATGGCACCCATCTGTGCACCACAACAGGTCCCTAAATAATCATGTATTGACCATTAAATGATATGAATACATTTATAACTAGTAACCTCCTGTGTATTGCGCAAGGTAATGACTTGCAGGGAGCAAAGGTTGAGGATCAGTACAGTCTCTGCTCTATAAAGCCATTACTTTTTCAGATAAACCTGTCATATTTACAGGCTTCAAGATTAATGGTGAGATTGGCTCAATATATAATACAGTAAATGTTTGCCTGTGTGTGTACCTGAATGTACCCAATTACTCTCTTCCACACCTATTACAAGAAGAATGGGTTCTGTGACAGGGCGTAGCAGGGATTTGGGCATTTGTAATGTTTTGCAGCCGGCAACAGTCAGGATGCCTTGAGCTGCATGTCCATGTAACATTTGCATTTCAAATCAGGAAAACAAAATATAGGTGTTTGCAGCTATGACTGCTGTGCATGGTCTTTGATATTATAATATATATTGACTTCATGCTCAGCTGTGCTCATTATTGGCTCCAAGTTCAGCCCACTACATGCCAATAATTACTGTAGGAAGGCAGTGTTGCTGCAGGGATCACTTTGTGACTCCAGCTGGGGTCACTGTCACCTGCATCTTCAGCCTTTCAGTGCTTGAGATTGAACTTCATTTCAGATATATTTTTCTCTCTGTTGTTGATGCTTATGGAATACCAAACAATACTCTCTTGCACTATTTCTCTTGCCCTTTATTGTCACCACTCATCCTTATATATCCTGAGCACTGCAGAAATTTATCGTACAGGTATGGGATTGACTACCAAAAAGCCTGTTATCCAGAAAGCTCTGCATTACAGGAAGGTCATCTAAAATTGACTCAATTTAAATCAAATAATTCCAATTTTTAACAATTATTTCATTTTTCTCTGTAATAATAAAAACAGTGCCTTGTACGCTGAGATATAATTAATCCTTATTGGAGCTAAAACATCAGATTGAGTTTATTTAAGGGCCGATTCACAAAGGGTCGAATATCGAGGGTTAATTAACCCTCGATATTCGACTGGGAATTAATCCTTCGACTTTGAATATCAAAGTCGAAGGATTTTAGCGCAAATAGTGTGATCGAACGATTGAAGGATTATTCCTTCGATCGAATGATAAAATCTTTCGAATCGAAGGATTTAAATCCAACGATCGAAGGAATATCCTTCGAATAAAAAAAACTTAGGAAAGCCTATGTGGACCTTCTCCATAGGCTAACATTGAGTTTGGTAGCTTTTAGATGGCGAACTAGGGGGTCGAAGTTTTTTCTTAAAGAGACAGTACTTCGACTATCGAATGGTCGAATAGTCGAACGATTTTTAGTTCGAATAGTTCGATTCGAAGTCGTAGTCGAAGGTCGTAGTAGCCCATTCGATGGTCGAAGTAGCCCAAAAAACACTTCGAAATTCGAATTTTTTTTACTTCGAATCCTTCACTCGAAGTTAGTGAATCGGCCCCTTAATGTTTAAATGATTTTTTTGTAGACTTAATGTATCAAAAAACCCAGGTCCTGTGCATTCTGGATAACAGTTCCTGTACCTGTCCAACTCTCTCTGCTAGCAGAACCCCCTGATTCCCAGAACAGATCTGCTAGTTAGTAGGTGTCTACAATTAGTTTGGGATTCGAGTGATGAACCTGATATCCCCCATAAAACCTTTTGCACTTTTTGATTTTGATGAATTCAGGAACAAATTGAACAAAAAAAATAAATCATTTATTCACAATCATAATATTCATATTTACAAATCCAGCACCAGCAGTATTTCGGAGGATGGAGGCTAAGAAAGTCATGTAGTCTCATGCATTGATATAAACTTCAATTAAGCTTCCCACACTATGCATTCTGTAAAAGACAGACAATGGCAGTCCGATATTAAGGATGGCCAACCATATTGTGGATCCATAAAAATGCCGCTCCAAGCCATTCATATACAGAGGATGTGCTCCAAAGGCTCCCATGATCCAGCACTGTAGAAACAAGATGGAAGCATATAGTATTACAATGCTGCATGGACATCACTAACAAGGCAGTCACAAGAGACACTAATTTGGACTAGAGAACACTAAAAGCTACTTGCTGGTTGACTCCTTAAGCTGACTGCAGCTCTAACTTTGTATATTCTATAAGCTTCCTAGCTAAATGCCCTGGCTAATATTTTGGTTTTAGTTGCCATAACGTAAACAGAAATTATTTTGCAACTACATCTGATGCAGATAACTAAGAGCAGGCAATGCAAGCAGACTCACCATTATATTACAGAGAATCAGGAACATTGCAGTCTCCTTCACCACCCTGCGGCTTACACTCAGACGCCCAGTATCCTGCAGGTAGGCAAGGGACACCCTGCGGATCTCTAGCAGGGACATGCGACGAGAGGGATTTTGAGGTTGTTGATGTGGGCTCTGTTTTTCTTCTTCTTGTCTGTCCTGCATTCCTTCAATGATGAACATTGTCTGAGACAAACACTGGATGACCAGGAACAGTGACTGTGATAAGCTGAGAGCATTCAGCATGTCCCATGGATTGGTCACCGCTATGGCTATTATAGAGAAATAAGAGATGCAAAACTGACCCACTGCTGATGCCAGCAGCAGGGTAACATCCAAGCTATGGGCATAATTCTTTGAAGTGCTCCCATGGTGGGTTTTCTGCAGATTTGAGATGTCTCCTGTTAAGCTGTGCCTTTGTGCTGCCCACCTCTGGACAAATCTATGACCTGTGTGTGCCGCCATATGCCTGTCATTGTGTTTTACTTCTTCTTCTGTACAGTGTTCTGCCCATTCTAATACTGTCTGAGCATGTTCTGATGTATTTTTCTTTTGAAGGCCATTGTCTGTCTTCTTCACCTGCCTCAGACCCTGCTCTATATGGTAAATTTCTACTCGGTTATAGTCACTGTTTCCATTTTGCTCCTGGTTACATTGATTATTTTTCTGTTGCCCTGAGTTGTATTCTGTATCTTGATAATGCACTTGGATGCTGTCATTTTTATGGTTTTGCCATCCCATGTGATCCAGTTCATGCCAGTGCTGGTCAGACACTACCGGTTCCTCCATGTGTAGGCTCTCCTCTTTCCTGTTTTCCTCAACCATTGCACTATGATTTTGGAAGTGTTCTTTTCCATGAACATTTACTTCATACTTCCTACATTTCCTATTGCCTGTCTTTCCTTCTTTTCCATCATGATCCCTCTTGTCCTTTTCTCTGAAACTGTAGACAAGAATACCCACCACACTACAGATTATCATGGCTGGCAAAATAATCAGATTGTACCCATAGTAAATTTGGAATGATAGAGAAGGCACCAACCCAGCAGATGCCTGGACCTGATACTGGACAAAAATGCTGATCCCAACCAGAAGAGCAGCACCTCCCAATAAAGGGCCATACACTACTCCACGGAGACGGAACCTAGGCCGTGGAGGTTTAGCATGTGGCTCTTCTTTCCTTCCAACATTCTTCCACATGACAAAGAGCATTGATGCACAAATCAGGCTATACTCGAGATTGAAGGGGTACATAGTTACAAATCCCTTCTTAAAGGTCCAGCATAGGGAGTAGGTTGGGCATGGACACTGTGCTTGTTCTTCTGTGACTTCTGTGATCTTTATAGCTGAGAAACAAAGAGCAGATACTGCATCAGATTTGGGTTTGCGTAAACACACTACAACTTACTTCATCAATTTGACTCAACATAATCTCCTCCCAACAAAATATTTGCAGAATTCGGAGGGACTGAACGACTGGTTCATCATTCAAGATCCGATGCTGATGAAACATCGAATTAAAGTTCTTCGAATTTCAACAATCCTGAGAAAGGCACCTTTTACTTTACAGATTTTTTTAAGAAAGATCCACCAAGCTTTTGGAGTGCATCAGCACTGGTCCACCATTCCTTTTCCAGAAGTGTACAAGCCTAGTACTGTGAGGGGCATGGTTGAAAGAGAGCTTTTGGGTATGAAGAGGAATGTCCTACCGTGTGTGGCGTTTGACTGTAGACTTTCCAGATCTCGTTCCAGGGAGTCGTCAATTACAGCTGCAAGCCACAGCAGCATATTTGTGGACAATGTCAACATGATGCCATACCTAGAATGATAAAAGTGATAAGCCGTAAGGAAGCAAAGTAGAAAGTGTTACCAGTCTTTATTCTCCTCCTTATTTTCCAATGCCCCCAATCTCTTCTGACTACTTATGCAACTCCAACCTTACCTGGTAATACTGTGATGCACCTGAATGCAGTCCTTGCAGCAAACCCACAGGAGAATGGTCTGTGGATGAGACAGAACATTATATTTACCAATTTGTGATACAACACTGCTTCCCATCAGTCTCGCTGCCTTTACTCCCAGATGTTAGTATCTCATCCCACTTGCCTCTCTTCCTGTTCTGGAGTCAGACTGAAGGGAGGGTATAAAGAGTATAATTTAAATGTTATTTTCTAGGCTCCTTGACATGGCATGCCATCTGAGGTGCTCACAGCTCACCAATGTCTGTTTACAGCACTGTACTCCCACTGCAAATAAAGTTTCAGGGGGAAAGTACCAGTGATAGGATTATGGATTCTGGGCCCTGAGGTGGGTCTAGGGTGTGATTCTGACCAAGGCACCATGTATGTGTGCTATTTGCTTGCAAGGGTTTCCTACTGGGCTCTGGTAGAATTGTTGAAATTGACTAGGTTACTAGTATCTGTGTGCGCCAGTGTTAGTAGAATTAGATTGTAAGCTCCACTAGGGCAGGACATTTACTCTTTGCACACACTAAGTAGCATGTCATATGCATCAAGTAAATAAATGAGTATGACCACAAGTGCAATGCAAAGGGCAATATTGAGCGCACTTTTTATGTCTTTTCCCCAGAATTCCAGTGCCATTGCACGTCAGGGGATGTTATGTCTGACACAAATGCAGCAAGTGCATCAAAATTAACCAAATTGTGCTTGTACTTGCAAATCAGATGCACTTGTGCTAACTCTGGTTAACATCATTAGCTTTAGGTTTGCAGGTGGCAACCCTAAAGCTAATACCACACAGTGCTGAAACTAAAGTTGCCACCTTTTTATTTGCCTGTTACCAGCCTTTGGGTCGGGGGCAGGCCGTGATGTCACTCAGCGGCAGGCCATGGCATCACTCAGGGTGGGCTTATGACTTATGGGGTAGGAAACAGGTGGGTTGGACAGAAGAAACGTGGATTGGGCTGGAAAAATGTGAGGGAAAATGGGCAGGAAAATATGTGGGCCTGTCGAAAGAAGGGTTGTTCAGCAACAGAAAGGGGAAGGGAAGGATTACGGGGCGAGCCAAATTTACCAGCAATGTCATTTTTAATACCGGAGCCGGCTGTAGCTAATGATTTAAGGCCAAAGCCACACGGGGCTGAAACTCAGCCTACTAATAAACGCAAGCCGTCAATCAACCCCTTACCTGGACTGTGCCTGGAACCAAATTGTGTCAGCTCAGGTGCAGGCACATCTGGTGGATTTCGGCACTGTAAAGCAAGCTCTCACGTTTCAGTGCCAAAATCTGCCATAAGTGCCTGCGCTGAGGCCGAAGCAATGGTTCTGGGTGCAGGACAGGTAAGGAACTGATTGTCAGCTTGCAAGTTTTAGCCCTGTGTGGCTTTGGCCTTAATGAACAGGGTATTACAAGCAACTGACTGCGAGGAATATGCGGGATCACAAAATGATGCCTATGATGTCTGGGTTAAATAGTATTTGTCTAATGATAACTAGTATTAAAGCTTAAAGTAATCATATAGTACCACAAATTAACATTTAAAGAATATCTTGTTTGTCCAGCAGCAATGTGCAATCAGCAGTGGTTCGTTTGCTTACGAGTGATAAGCGCCCAGTTGCAAAGCCATCAAAACGCAGAGCAAATACCACAAAGATAAAATTATCTTCCAATGGGCACACAAAAACTGCTAAGCAATGTGATAAGGAAAGAATCATTTTCATTTTTAGCAGAAGGCTCTCCTTCTTATTTGGTAAAGAAACAGCAGTCTTGTCTTGCTTTATGGTAGTATTGGAAACAGAGGTATGACACTTTACTCTACTTTATGGAACATTACACATCACTCCCATGTGCAAAAAACCCTACAATAAATGCAAAATTTTGAATTCACAAACTTACACCCATACATGTTCCAAGCACCCATGCCACTACTCACACTGTTCTGATGAATTGTGCACATGGATGCTAGGGAACCCTAGGAATTACTACTAGCCTGGTCCCACAATTATGATGGAGGAGTGATTTGCACTATTCACTTGCTTTATAAAAAACCCTATTGTTTCAATGCAAAAGTCTAATTCTTATGGCTTTTTGTTATAATATAGGTTCAATGCAGACCTAGTTTCCCCAGGTAGCAGCAAAAGTTAATGATTGCTAGATCCTTGCTTATTACCTGGACACTGACAAACAGTATCTCCATGAAGGAGAAGATGATATCCATCGGGTACTTGCAGTGAAACAGAAGTACGATGTGGCCAATCTTAAAGATGGCCAGCAGAACGCTGCACAACCCGAAAAGACCAAGAGAGGCTGCAGAGAAATAGACAGGGTATCAGACATGTTAATAGCACATAACAGCTGCAATGCAATTTTCCTTTGTATTGAAGGGTTTCTTCTTGCAACTGACCTTTTAGCCACAGCGCCCCGGTATGGTGGTCCTGGAGAATTACAGCATATTTCTTCTTCCGAACATACAGGAGGTGGTAGAGCGCCCAGACTGAGCTGAAGAACATGAAGACAGTGAGGAAGATTTGTTCGTCTCTTTCTGGTACGGCCCCACTACTCAGTATCACACTGCTAACCAGAGCCGCCCCCATAAACATGAGATTCAAGGCAATGAGACCTGAGAACAGTCGCCCTGTTTTTTGTGCCCGTCGATGATGAATGGTGCGTGACGTACAGTGACGGTGAAGCCATGAGTACTCGTAATTCACCGTTGGGTCCTCAAGGTCCACAAAATAGTCTGCATGTGAGACCTGTGTGTCTAGATGGGTATAAAAAGAGAAAGCAATGTGTATAAAAACACATAAAAAATATAAATAAATATAATTTAAGGTACTCACACATGGCCAGGTTTAGGGACTTTCAACTAATGTGCTACCCAAAGGAGAGTCTACATGCAGTCTGAATCAGTACTTTGGTTGACTATTTTAATATTTTGGATTATCAAGTTTGGTGCCCAGGAGTTTTACGAGCCAAACTGATTATCTGAGCGTCAACACATACCCCACAATGCACAACCTTCCAAGGTCTCAAAGTGTTTATTTCCACAACATTATTTCACTGGTGACCTAACATCATATGATGCTAAAATCCTGATAGCTTGAATGCAAGTGGAAATTAAGTATTTACTAAGGGATGGGGATGGAACAATGTGCGTGAATTCACTTGCGACATTCAAGTTCTTAGCTTAGTTTGACCAGGTGACTGACATCAGGAAGCAGGATATCAGTATCCGGATGGTCAGACTCTGCTGCCATAGTGTCTATATGCAACATGCTCAGCTATCTATAGAAGCATAATAAGGTTCATATTGAAAGGTGACCATTATGGTATTACACACGATCCTCAATAGTAGGCCCAAACCAAGGACAACCCTCATTACCTGTTTCTGATTTCCACCATAGACTCCTAACTTCAGGCAATATACAAGTTCGATCTTTATCTGCTTTGGCCACCAATACACCAGGTCAAATCAGGATGAGCTAATTGTTTGTCTCCCAGAAAAATGGACAGATCATAATAGGGTACTAGGTAGACCTAAAAAAAGTAGTCATTGCCCAATGGAATATCTAAGCCCAATGGAATATCTAAGCCTGTCTTGATAGATATCTGGCTGATTTGGCCTCGTACACAGGCCAATAAGCTGCCAACTTGGTTTGTAGGGGAGAAGTCTTAGGGTAAGGGCACACGTGAAGATTCAGGGAGATAAATAACTTCTTCTTCGGGGTGACTAATCTCCCTGAACTGCCTCACACCGGCTACAATGTAAATAGGCGGCAGGATGGTACTTGGAGCGCTTAGTTTTCCGAAGTTGCCCGAAGTTTCCTCGTGAGGCAACTTTGGGCGACTTTGGAAAACGAAGCGCACTGATTGCCATCCCGCCAGCGTTTTACATTCTAGTCGGTGGGAGGCAGTTCGGGGAGATTATTCGCCCCCGAAGAAGAGGAGATTTGTCGCTGGGTAACTAAATCTCCCCGAATCTGAGCGTGTGTCTTTGCCTTTCGCATCACTGTTGTCCCAGATTTAAAAGCACTGTCTACAATGAAGGCTTTAAAATTTATACTTGATAGTGCTGTCTATCCAGAGCCGGGCCAAGCCGGGCAGGCACCCTAGGCAGCCTGCCCGGCTGCTGCGCCGGCTGGTTGCGCGCTTCTGCGCATGCGCGAAAAGACGCTCCTGCGCATAAAGACGATTCTGCACATATGCGAAACGACGCTTTTGCGCATGCGCAAATCAACGCATGCGTACTCGCTTAATCGCACAGATGGGAACAAGTGGGCAGTCTAGACCGGACTAGGGGTAGGAGTAAGTATGTGCCTGGCACCCCTCCACCTTTGCGCCCTAGGCACATGCCTACTCTGCCTACCCCTAGTTCCGGCCCTGTGTCTATCTGAAGATTATTGTAGGGCATAGGGGAAACATGACAACTGAGGCTGGAGAATAAAAACAGGCCTCTTTAGCATCAATCACCCTCTTTAATACTGAGATGTTTAGCTATGTTTAAAGGGATCCTGTCATCAGAAAACATGTTTTTTTCAAAACGCACCAGTTAATAGTGCTGCTCAAGCAGAATTCTGCACTGAAATCCATTTCTCAAAAGAGCAAACAGATTTTTTTATATTCAATTTTGAAATCTGACATGGGGCTAGACATTTTGTCAATTTCCCAGCTGCCCCTGGTCAAGTGACTTGTGCCTGCACTTTAGGAGAGAAATGCTTTCTGGCAGGCTGCTGTTTTTCCTTCTCAATGTAACTGAATGTGTCTCAGTGGGACCTGGATTTTACTATTGAGTGTTGTTCTTAGATCTACCAGGCAGCTGTTATCTTGTGTTAGGGAACTGCTATCTGGTTACCTTCTCATTGTTCTTTTGTTTGGCTGCTGGGGGGAAAAGGGAGGGGGTGATATCACTCCAACTTGCAGTACAGCAGTAAAGAGTGATTGAAGTTTATCAGAGCACAAGTCACATGACTTGGGGCAGCTGGGAAATTGACAAAATGTCTAGCCCCATGTCAGATTTCAAAATTGAATATAAAAAAATCTGTTTGCTCTTTTGAGAAATGGATTTCAGTGCATAATTCTGCTGGAGCAGCACTATTAACTGATTCATTTTGAAAAAATGTTTTTTTCCCATGACAGTATCCCTTTAAGGAACCTACACAGATTAAATTGTGAACAGATATAGTTTTGCTAATACGATACTAACAAGGGCTGGTTCACATTTACATGAACTTTTAGAATATTATAGTGTGGCTAATTTAAAGCAAATTTTAAATTGGCTTTCATTTTCTCTTTTTCATAGTATTTGAATTATTTGCCTTCTTCTTCTGATCCTTTCCAGCTTTCAAATGGGGGTCACTGACGCCAGTTAAAAAAACTAATGCTCTGTAAGGCTACACATTTATTGTTATTGCTACTTTTTATTACTCATCTTTCGATTCAGGCTTCTCCTATTCATATTCTAGTCTCTTATTCAAATCATGCATGGTTGCTTGGGTAATTTGGACCCTAGCAATCAAACCTGATGATTAATGGATTTATTATACAACAGGCAATATAGTATGTAACTTAAAGTGCACAAAGCACCTGATGGTACCACTTTATTGGTTTTAGCTGCCAAGAGCAAGGGGGGATCTGTATAATGTACATGGGTGAGAGATGACGGAGGTACTTGTGCCAAAAGCATAAGTATTATGACTTAATTATTATTTTATGGTACCAGTGGGCCTTTGGGTAAAGATATTATTGGTGAGGCCCCATAGCCCCCTAATACATTTGTGGCAGTAATAACTGGCATACAGTAAAGATAACTAAGAGATCCCCTCATTTTATGCTCATTGCTGCAAAACAAACTAGCAGAACCTTACAGCCCACCTCCATATGGAAAAGCAGAAAAAAAATCATCAGCTAAGGATACCAGATTGTAATTAGAGAGGTTCCTTAGGAACTTTGTACCAACAGAAAGTTAAAACACTAAGCTTTGAAGCTCTTCTAAGTGATTATAATGAGAGGCCTGCGATGTTTGGATGATGCTTCATGCAAAAGTTATAAAAGATAAAAGCCTGATAATGGGCTTCCTACCTTGGTGGACCCTGGACAAATGCACTTTTATTAAAATTAACCTATTCTGTACCTATCTTCTGTCACCAAAGATTGATTGCATAGTTCTAATAAGGGGCAACCCACCCAATAAATGTCAGTCGAGACATTTGCTTTGGTAACCAAACTATGGAAGGGGTAAGTGACCAACTTGCATAAGTGACTATAGGCAGCTGATATGGATTGGCTGTACAAGCATTAGCCTGCATGCAACCTAAGTGATATTAGAGGGACTGTTTTAGGGACTATGGGGTTTAGGGACTCATTGGATGTTTATCTCGGTGGCCTAAACACAGCTGCTTATTTTTGAATTCCAGGCTTGGAGGCAAGCTTTAGCTGCATAAAAACCAGGTTAGAGCCTCGTTTAGACTGCCAGTCCATATAGGACGTACTAGCCAATCACAGCCCTTATCTGGCACCCCTGGAGACTTTTATCATGCTTGCGTCGCTCCCCAACTCTTTCTACATCTGAATGTTGTTCACGGGTTGGGGACCCCTGATCTAGAGACTAGACAATTTCTTTCTCCTCTGTCCATCATAAAACACCACCTTGAGCCTTATAGGGCCACCTAAAACATTTGTAACCCTGTCAGTCTGCACTGGCCACAATGCGGATAGTTTGTTTCATTATCCTACATCATTGCCCACAAAAGAGACCCAGTACTCTCTGTGCCTATGTTATACAATGACCATGTCTAATTCCATGCAGCTTGAATAGAAACGTTTTTCAACAGCATAAATACTTGATCCTACAAATCCTTCTTGCTTCTGGGTAGGTGAGTTGCATCAGGCTTGCCGTCTGCAGGCTTAGCACACTTCACCTCACCCCAGGATACATACTTTGCTTGATGGATGTGCTGATTGCTTTCCCATTGTGCTTAAAGTACCTTCTCTCAATAAACATATCTTGCTGAGGATTGCTCTCTGCTCATGGATTAGTATTTGACTATGCAGCAGCGAAACTAATTGTTAGCACACAGAAACCCGTGTTCTTTGGATTGAGTATTCCTGTAATTTACACTGTAACTTATAATAATGTACATACTTATTTATATGTGAATTGAACCCAACACAATACAATACATATATAAATATATATATATATATTCAGTTATTTAATAATGAAGGGACATGAAGCAATCGTCATACAGCAAAATTAATTAGGGTGCTTCCCTACAAGCCTTATATTAGAGAAACTTGCTGTAGACACGGGGAAGCAATTGTAATTAATTTGAGTATAGAATATATCATAATGTCTTACAAATAAAACTGTTCAGATCTTTAATCCTGCTTTAATTGGCAAGAAAAGTGACGATTAAGAAAGCTTTTTCTTGTTTATGCAGTTAATATTTTCCTGTTCATGCTTGTTACTTTAAAATAAAAGGGAACAGGCATGGAAGGTATTGTCTGGAATGCCGTGACTTAGGTTTCCTAGATCAAGGGTATTTTCATACAAAAAAAAATTAGAATTGCTTTGACATCAACATGGATTTATGGAAGCATAGTTATCAAGTGCAAGGTACCGTCTTATTGCTACAGGGAAAATAAGAACTGTTTGTTTGAACAGTACACTATGTAAAATGGTATTGCCATATTTTGGATCTTTACAAATGCCCCCCATTTGTAAGTTGGAAACACTCAGAAAAAGACAGATCATTTAAATACAATAAAAAATAAATAATGATGACCAATTGAAAAGTTGTTTCGAATTTGCTATTCTATAACATATAATTAAAGCTTGTTTTAAGCAAGTTAAATGAATTTTGAGGGATAAAAGCAAAAAAAAAATCAATTTTGTCAGTTCAAAATTAAGGTTCAGCTGTAACTTTTGCTTATAGATATGTTCTGTTTATTACAAATCCATGTGGGGGTGGGGTCACTGACCCAGTCTAAGGACAAACATTCTGTAAGGCTACAAATTTATTGTTATCACTGCTTGTTTTTACTCATCTTTCTATTCAGGTCCTGTTCATATTCCAGCTTCTTATTCAAATCAACGCATGGTTGCTAGGGTAATTTGGACCCTAGCAAACACATTGCTGAAATTGCAAACTGGAGAGCTGCTGAATAAAAAGCTAAATAACTCAAAAACCACAGATAATAAAAAATGAAGACCAATTGCAAATTGTCTCAGAATATCGCTCTCTACGGCATACTAAACGTTAACTCAAAGGTGAACAACCCCTTAAAATGTCCATCTTCTATGCTATATTTCTCCTCGATCAATAAGAGAATGAAACATGAGGCTTTTACTGTAATTCAGAATCTATAAGTCAGCAGAGCAAATAGAATGAAGAGGGACACACAGATGGGTTACTGAACCCACTGGTCTCATTGCTCGGAGCAACTGTAGTTCCAAGTCCATAGAGGACCAAATAAATCCATCATATCGGGTCACTGGTGGGTCCGGTATTCCATTTTTTTCTCACTTTTTTTGATTATTGTAAGGGACAAACACAGACAGTAACAAATCAACCAAACTGTACAAAGAAACCTCTGCTTTCTGTCTTAATACATAAATATCAAGTATCCTAAACAAGCATGTCTTTCTACCTGTTGCCAAACTCCAATACCTAATGGCTGTCATCCACAGTATATCAGACACCTCTAGTCTGAGAAGGCATCTTGTGTACAGAACAGTTCTTTGAAAGAATAGACTTGGAGATATATTACACCCTTTATTTTTGCCTACCTGTATTTGCGGATGCCATTATAACTGTGATATGTGATGTCTCCGTGCTGGCACCCCTGGGATATAGCAGGCTCCCTCTTGACTGCTCCAAGTGGTTTCTTCTCTTTATATCCGCAACTTTCTTTGATTGATTTTTTCTTTCTACTTCTTGTTTACTTTCATCACAATCTTCCCATTACATTAATTGCCTCATCAGGCTGCCCGTTTGCTCCCTGCTAAGCAATTGCCGCTAGTTTGCCCCTCCTTTCTCTGCATACATTAGGGATTATCCTCCCCTGGCGTGCCCCGGGGCATGACAGAGAACCATACGTATTATGTGGCATACATCCCGTGCTCATGTTTGGAAAAGGAAAAAGGTCATACTTCAAGGCACCTTGCACTGACAGATCTGACAATAGCAAGGGAGTTCAGGTAGTTCACAATTCACATGCACGTAAAACATACAATAATAATCATTTATAATACAAGTTAAAGCAGCACAGAATCAAAAGGGGCTAGTAGTAGGAAAAACAATAATGACAATATATTATATTTGAAAATGTTTTATGTATTCCATTTAATATCTTCCATACAGAATAGAAAGGGGAAACAATGCGCCTCTACAACCACACCCATTTTATATAAGGCTGTGCCCAACTGGACATCAACAGGACTAAAATAAGGATACATTTTAGGATTTTTTTTTTACATGTTTCTAAAAGAAGATCAGGATACATGGCAGAAGCAGGAACTTTCAATACTCTGGGATGTGGTGTTAGAAAAGGGGATAAAATGTATAATAATAGGGTACAGAGGCACAGCTTACTGTATGCCTTGAATCTCTTATTTTGCCTTTAAAGAGTGTGATCACCTTAAAGTAAGCATTTTGCAAACAATAACATTACAAGAAAATCTCTAACTGACTGTAGGAAAATAGAAAATAGTTTTACTTGTTTTCCAGTTATGCTCCATTGCAGCCAAGTAACAGGTATGTTTCCTTGCTTGGCAGTGGGATAGAAGCCCTCAGTGTCTTTTACAGGCATTATATCTAGCCATGACCCCATATTGGGACGGAATACTGTGCTAACATGGAAAATAGCTGGTAATTATTAAAGGGAATTTCCTGCTTTCCCAGCATTCTCCATGACATTAAAGAGATTTGCTAAATATCCTAATGAAATGCTTTTCATGCAGCTGTTCTTAGCACTGTCCAATAGAAGCTGTAGCAGCTGATTTAATATCCAGCTTATAATGGTTCAGAACTATCCTCCACAAAGACCAAGAAGCCATAGAACATGTTGGGTCTCTTAATCCATTGGGTATTTGAAGCCCCTTTTAGGTATAAGATTCCTTACTTGTAGATGCAATCCATTGTCCAAGATATGAAGACCTGATATATTCTAGATTATTTTCCAACTTTTGACAGTTTTCTGTTTATTTATAACATGTTAATAACACATTTGAAATTACTGTATCTTTTTTTTAAACACTGACTATTAACTTCCACGCCATCAGTCTCAGAGTCTGAGGAGCTGGATGATTAATTTGGCCTTGCATCACAAGATCTGTGCTTTGTGAAAGTGCCCATGGATGACTGCAAATTAATTTCCACAGGAGCAGAAACTGCAGGTGTCAGGGCAAATGTAAATGTAATTATTGCTGTCACTGAGGCTTTGAGCCATTGTATCTTCTGAAAGAGTAGTAAGCTCATTTCAAGTATGCAGAGGTCCAAACAGCCCCTCTGGCATTTGCCAAAATCTACAGAATGGCAGTCAGGGCCTAATCAGAGGTACAGGTGAATTTCAGGAACCAAGGACCACTTGAGGTGAAAGACAAAGTTTATTTGACACAAGCTCAATGGATTCTGAACTCACAAACAGCAGGCAGAAGGCAGGGGGAAGGCAGTTCAAGGAGATTGTCACCCTGCAGAAGAGGCGATTAGTTGCCAGGTGACTAAATCTCCAGATTCTGCCCATGTGCTCCTGCCCTAAGTATCTTGCTCTGTTTCTTTTAGTAGACTCCTAGTTGCTCCTTGCTTCCCAATATGCAACTGTAGTCTTGTTGTCCATCAGTAGCCAAAGTTCCTAGGATCTTTGGCTTCAAATCTATCATGACTTCAGTAGTGATTGTGCTCAGGTAAGTCAAGAAGGCAGCTCAAGTCCCTGAAAAAAGGTTTAGACGCCAATCTGGAAATATGGGCTGTCAAATTATTACAGAAACTGTGCTTTGAAGACTTTCCTTGTGATCTTGTTCTTTATTCCATGAGGTTCCACCAAAAAACTTTATAAGAGGTCTCAGTAATTTAGCATCAGATTACATATCTTTGTCAGGGAAGTTTCTGTGCGGAATGGAAACGTTGGACACAATAAACCTTGATTTTGTTTCACCTATTTCTTGGAATATTCCTCGGAGTGCTGTCAATTTGATGTGATATATTTATGTATATATATATATATATATATATATATATATATATATATATATATATATATATATATATATATATATATATATATATATAAACACACACACACATAAATATACACAATGTCCCAGCTGAAGCCTATCTTCCTCCATTATTTTAGAATTTATGTCTTTTGGATGGTTTTGAAGCCCCAATAATTCCTTTTTGAACATCTTTTTTAATCCATTCTAGGATAACTGTAGCTGGATCTTCACTCAATTCTTTACTTAAACATTTCTAACAATTTTTTTTTAAGGAATAGGTTTTCTACATATTAAACATGGTCTCTTCTCCATGTCACAACCGGTAGGCAACTGCAGCGCATTGGGTGCCCACCCCCAAGTCAGGAAATTCCTTTGAGAGGCCCCTTGCCGGGGTTTTTATTCAACAGTAGACAACCTGAATGCCTGGAAAAGCCATGCCCTGGTAAAGCTAAAAGAACAATAACTTATGTGATTCCTGTCCCATGGCTAATAAAAAGAAAAAAAGACACTGGCTAAAGGGCAATACTCCTTTAATTACTTAGGGGTAGGGTCTGGGCATAACTAGGCATGTCCAGGGAGAATCAGGACGTGGCCTAAAATGTCTCGATTTCTGATATTCAAAATGTTGGAAGTTATTCGAATTAGAAAGAGTATTGCTGCTAAATCTGTAAATCAGTACTTCGTCACTTAATAATATTCCTGACATTTGAAGGCCCATATATTGCTAGAGTGTTAATTTCCCATTAAACAGGATTTAAAGCCCCCCAAAATGTACATCTCATACTCTTCATTTCAAATGTACCTCAGGAAGAGCGAAGCAGACAAATGGGACATAAAAGACAATGAAAGAAAATGAAATTGCAATAAATAGGAAATAGGAAGCTGTACACCAGCCCAACGTATTGAAAGTAATTCAGGAGAATTTGGCCTAGGGATTCATTTCCCATTTTAGTGAAGTTAAATGAGTCTGCATTTTTTGGGGGGGGGGAAATCTGTATTTCACAATTAAATATGATTATTCAGGGCATTGTTGTTTGTTGATGAATCAAGGAGTAAGCAATGTAGTAACAGCAATTAATCAGTCTATGATTTGTTCGTAGATTGCAGCTCCAATAATAAAGAGGGTTGCCGTTTGAGTACAAATTTATGAGATAGTGCTGAAGCAGTTGTGAGCAGGTGTTTACACAGAATGTGTCACTGCATTTGTATTGAGGAATGTGCCAGGGTGGCAATGAGGCCTTATCTGAATATTTGTTGGTCAGCAATTTAATGCTTGCATATTTGTTTTAATACAAAAGTGCCCAGGGATAACTTAGTCAAGGGCAAGCCTTCACTTCCACTCCCCCAGTTTTACCCACTTATTTCCAGTATTTCATTCTGCTGCTCTGACTCCACGTTTGCCCTACAGTTATTTTTCAGCATCTCTTCTCTCATTACTTGCCACTTAAGTGCAGCATTAAGCATCCATTAAACAGAATGCCCTGTTGAAAAGTAGGTTACTGCACAGATGCTTCAAATCTATTTGGCCCTAGGCTGAGCTGTGATTGCATACTAATCTACCCCCAGCATGTGCACAAACTGCTCAGGAGCTGTGCCCACCTCCTACTCCCTTCAACCCACAATTCTGCCCCTAGTTGAAAAACACACCAGGGACATTTGAAAAGTGCATTTGAAAGCTGGTGCATACCTATCAATATAAGTGGCTGGAATGCTGCCTCTGAAACTTTGCCACCCTTGACAGTATGTTTAGTATGAGGGTTATTGTATGCCCTGAACAATTTCTTTTCTGTATATTGTATTGTATACAGGGTCAGACTGGGCTGGTGGGACACAGGGAAAAACCAGAACTGCTCCCCCAATCTTCTGGCTCCAGTACTTGATGTACTGAAATAGACAGTGTCGGACTGGCCCACTGGGATACCAGGAAAAGTCCCAGTGGGCCCAGGTGTCAGTGGGCCCTCTTGCTTCTCGCCATTTAGCCCATTTCATGATCCTTACCTATTTCTTTATGGGGGAAAATGCATAATAATGGAAAAATATAGTAAGTAGATATAAAAGACTGGAAAAAGGTCTCAAGATTTCGGCTAAACTTACAGATGGAATCCCCCTGAATGTGTACCCACTTCTCAAAACAGTGAAAACTGACTTGCAGAAGTGGGACAAACCGGGCTTCTCCTGGTTTGGACGCATCGGCATTGTTAAAATGAATATACTTCCTAGTTTTTTATATCTGTTCCAGACGATCCCATTCCAGATACCCAGACCGCTTTTCAAAGAACTACATTCTCTCATTTCTCAGTTTATTTGGAAGCGTCAGAAAGCCAGACAGAAATTTGATTCCCTTACTCAACCGAAAGAGGCAGGGGGGGTAGGTTTGCCGGACTTTTGGGCGTATTACAAAGCCGCGGTCTTACAACGGATGATAGACTTAATGAAGTCTACGACTCTTAAATTATGGCCACTAGTGGCACAAGATGGATATGAGTACCCGCTGGAAGTCTACGCATGGTTACCCAAACCTTACCGTTGCAAGCCAACATTTCCTAATCCAATTATCAATGAAATCGCCAACACTTGGGATGCATTGAAACATAAAAAATGCCTTCTTAATCCGCACTCCCGGTTAACCCCGATATTGTACAATAAGGATTTCCCTCCAGGATTATTGCCCATGCATTTCAAGAACTGGACGCAAACAGAAACTTTATGGGCTTTTCAATTGCTTAATGGTAGATCCATCAAACCGTTAGCGGATATCTTGCCTCCGGAAAAGATTACGCCACTTGAGAGATTACGGCTGCATCAAATACGGCATTTTCTAAATACTAAAATGATATCTGACGCCACAGGATCCGAGGATACCTTGTTTGAACAATTGTTCACCAGAACCGAACATACCCCGCATGCAATTGCGATAATTTATAAACTATTGCTCAGTCGCTCCTCTACACCAGCGAGTGATTTCAAACGAAAGTGGGAAAGAGAACTGCAATGCACCTTTACAGACTCGAGGACTGGAGGACTGCTGTCACAAACTCCTACAGATCTACTTTGTGTGCCAGGTTACAGGAGAACAACTATAAATTATTTTCGCAATGGTACAGGGTACCGAGTGTACTATCTAAAATATTCCCAACTGTTCCTGACACCTGTTGGAGATGCGGTCAATCCAGTGGAACTCTCAGCCACATTATGTGGCATTGCCCCAATCTACAACCGTACTGGACTCAAATAAAACAGTTATTACCCAGATTCACAGATTTGGCAATACCGGACTCGGCGTCATTTTTCTTATTGCATTGTAACGACATGTCTCCAGCACGATATCGCACAGCGCTCATCTCAACTTTAATTACAGTAGCCAAATCCTTGACACCTTTATTTTGGAAATCGAAAGTAATCCCTACACCTAAAGACTGGGCACTTAAAGTAAACGAAATTTGCCAATTTGAACAATACAAAACAGAGACGAGTAATCCGCAATACCAAGAAAGCTTGACACAGATATGGTTCTATTGGCTCCAGTTTACTGAATCGCAAGAATACCGGACCCTTACTTCTTGATACGGCCACTGTAGGCTCATAGCTTCCCTGAGACCCCTGGTATCCAATTGATATTTCATTGATATATGATCACGATACTCAGTTAATGTATGGTGCTTCCCACCCTATCCTTTCTGTGCTTACTCCTCCACCCACCATTTTGCTACTATCTGCTGGATTGTAGATGTGCCCAACATAGTTTGTTTTTCTGTTTTTTGTTTAATGGTTTCTAACTCACAAAGTACGCCTACGAGATATATAACCTGCTGGTGTCTTTTAATAATCTTTGTATTGGGATACCATATGTTCAACCACTGTATCTTATCTTATGCTTGAATTCTTTATTGCAGGAATCTCATGCCATTGTACTTTTTATATTTTGCAAAACACGTAAATAAAGAATTTATAAAAAAAAAAGACTGGAAGAATAAGAGGTTGAGAGAGGAGAGGAGGAATAATAGTTTGGAAAGTGGGCCCACAGTCTTAAGGTTTTCCGGTGGGCCCCTGGCATCCCAGTCCGACACTGGAAATAGATGCAGGGTGAAGTACGGGGAGGTTGGATGTTGGGAGGGGGATGTGGTGGCCGCAGGAGGGGCCTTCATGTCACAGCCCCAGTGAGCCCCCCAGTGTGCCAGTCTGACACTGGCTGCATTCTTACATCCACTCCGGCTCCCATCGTGGCACAAGATAATATAAGATACTCAGAGCTAAGAGAGGTTGAGGCCCCCAGTCCGACGGTGTATGTATACATATGGGTAGGAGGTGCCATAATGTTTCCCTTAGACAGCACAGTATGAAGGTATAGCTTATTGTGTGCCCAGAACATTTTTTCTCTTCGTATTTGTATTTATGCATACTGATTCCCACTTACTGCCATGTAACCCATTTCACTTTGCTGCCATTTGATCTTGGCATAACCTGCCTTGTCTATTATTAGGGAGGCGCCACTTTATCTTCCAGTTTGTAAATAATCTCAGGCATGCCCCGTGTTCTATCTAGAGTAGATCTTGTACCTGCAGGCAGGGATGTTTAACCCTGTGTAGGTGCATTCATTTACCTGTAATATGCAAAGTCAACTGCCAGGGTAGCCTTTAGAAATTATGGGGTACACAATACTTAGTTAATAGGGCCCAACCCTGTCCGTGACTGCCTGTGCAGTGGGACCTGTGCAAGTACAATAAGACATAAAATTTAAGCTTTATCATGTCTTTGATCAACCCTGACCAAAGTCCATTATTCTCATAGACACCCAATTCCACCCAAACCACTGCCAATTCTGTTGAAAGTCCCACTTGTTGTGCTACAAATTGGACTGTCCATTTCTGCTGGGCTCTCTCCTGACTAACAGGGGGGTCCAGTCTTTTTGTGGTTTTGATGGTAAAATCATATTGTAAAATTTAGTTCTGACGTGTTCAGTTATAAATAATTTTTTTCTTCAATTTAAAGGTGTTTTTGCCTTAAAATTAACGCGTTGTACATTGTAGACTTTATTTTTTTTGCAGCAGTCATGATTGGACATGCTATCTGGTTGCGAGGGCTAAATACTCTAACAACAGGAATTCAGCATGGCAGATTAATTCTTTATTTCTGTGAAAGAGAACACAATTATGTGATTCCCCTGTAGAGCCCCCTGACTTGGATGGATTATGTTCTCAAGCTAGCATTGGTCACTAGTACCCTGGTTCGAGGGGCAGAGCCACGTGACTGGCTGTAGGAGCAGTTCTTTGTTTTTCTGTTCTGTGGAGCAATATCTCTATGCTTACCCACCGGTAACTCCCATTTTACAAGTTTATAAAGTGTGAGTTCAGAATCCACGAAAAGCTGTTTATAATAGGTCCATCTGTATCATACTAAAAGTTAGATCTTAACCTTTAACATCTATAAATCTATAAAACACACAATGAGTGGTAAATTTACTTCATATCTTTGTAGACCACTGTCCGTTTGGGCTTCCTCATACCTAACATAAATAGATGTGTAGGGTCAGGGTTGATCCTATCAAATGTGGGGCCCAATTGGGACCATGTTGGCGGGGCCCCTAGACAAAGTGTTGCTGGCTACTGACACACCAAGTATTTAGGAAAATAAGGACATACAGGCACAAAATAGAAAGGAAAGGGGCAGACAAGGTAAGAGAGTAAGAGGGATGAAATAGGGGCACATAATAGGGGCACACAGGGTAAGAGAGAGAGAGGGAGGAAATAGGAGAGTGGACTGGGCCAATTAGTTTGGGGCAGGCTGGGCCGATTCAGCTTGGGAGCAGGCTTGGTTGGATTGGGGGCAGGCAGGGCCTATCAAGGTTGGAGGAAAGCTGGGCTTATGAGAGTTGGGGGCAGGCTAGACCTATGGAGTTGGGGATGGGCTGGACTCTCAAAGTTGGGGGCAGGCCAGGCAGCATCATGTGCTGAGCGAAATATTATCTGTGCTGCCCTGTGGTGCGGGGCCCCCAGAGGTGCGGGGCCCTATTGGGCCCAATTGGTCCAACAGGCCTAAGGCCGGCCCTGTGTAGGGTGCAATATTTACAATACACAAATGTATACATACAGGTACATAAAACACGCCCATAAGGACAATTTGGCACAGAGACAGTTTCAATTAGGGAACACAGCTGTAAAACCATTTATGTCTGGGCCAGTGTAACCTAGTTTTTATATGTCTTTTATCATAACAGGGTGGATTACAGTGACATAATATGTCTCGCCCTGTGTGTGCCTAGTAAAATGAAGTGCAGTAAAGCAGTCACATACAGTAGGAACAATACATTAAAAGAGGTAATTAAAACAGATTGAATGGATATTATTTGCCCAGGCGCTGCTCTTCCCAATGGGATCCCTGTAACCCTGTAAAAAAGATCAAACCCCTCTGTTCCCCTATTGTGATAACTGCAGTTGGGACTGGGGCAGATCTTTACAAAGCAGCAAAGATGGTGGCACTGGAAAAGCAGACACGCAATGCATTGTTTAAACAAGTTACTTGGAGGTTATTGAGCCCCATGGCAAAATCATCTTATGGCCCACCTTAACTTTGGGAATAGTGGGGGCCGCTGTAATTTGTTGGCCCAGTTATACAGTCTGCCTTCTCTATTATTTCGCTCTCTATAAGCATTTTTCTATCTAAAAATACAGATTTTCGGCATATATGTATTCGCAACAAATCAACACTGTAAATGAGGACATTGCCTCCAGGAGGCATAGCACTAGCATGGCCACATCTCATTGTTTACTCTAAATTTTAATAATCCTGAAGCACCAATAGGTTTTGAAGTGGGTCACTATATCTGCTATGTCTTCTGCTTCTATGTTAGCTCCCCTACACTTGTATATTCTTGTTCAATGCTACCTTTGGGGCCCACACATCTTTCTTGTCATCTGTTACCACCTGCAGCTTTAGGGTCCCCAATCCCCATACCTAACCCATCTTCTAAACAGCCATTGCTGCTTTAAGGCCACCATACTTTCATGGTTGTGGCCACTATCCATATCCATTTGCAACTGCCAGTTATTTCTGCCACAAATCACCTGTTTCTATATTTTAGCCATCCCCCCTCGATTTCATTACTCTCCCTCACTGTTATGTTAGCAACATGGTACCTTCCATTTCTCTTCTGTATCCCAATGTCATTTAGGGCCAACAACATCAACCCTGTTTTTGCAACTATTGCCTACTGCCACTTTAGACTTAACTTTAACACTCCCCCCGATTTCACCACTTTTGCCCATTACCATCATTGGGTTACTAGGCCTCCTTATATCACTACTGTCGACATTTTAAAGTCAAAATAGCTTAACTTACTAGTGTTGCCCACTTCTACTTTAAAGGTGTAGTTTACATTAAATTTTGTTTTTAGTGTGTTGTACTTTTATTTTAAGACTGTCTCTTTTTTTGCGAGTTCTCTTTTTTTAACTTTTTGTTCTGCAGTTCTCCAGAATGTTAGATGGATAGGAAAGGGCCTATATAAAAAAATAAAGCTTTAAAATACAATAACAATCACAAGTGGCTGCACAGAAAGTGAGCTGTTTGCGTACAAGGGTCATTGGACATTTTAAATTGAATTCTGGAAAGAGAAGTAAGAAGAAGGCAAATAATTATTTTACCACCAGTGTTTCACACTGATACTAAAACAAAGATGTGTGCTTTTATGTCTCAAGATATTTAATTTTGCTTTTGTTTTTTGCAAGGAGTTGCTGGGATCACATTTACCTTTCCAGATTATCTGCTTGAAATGCACCTTCCCCTCCCCCCACAGGTTCAATGATACAGCTATTATCCTGTAAAAGGTGAGAAATTTGTGTCCTTTTCCTAAAGACAAATAGTGATGTTATCCCTCCCTATTGATTATTAAGACAATGTAACATACAATGGGTTATGATAAGTAAATTGGCATTATAACACTGATATATAGCTCATAATAGAAAAAACACGGCAAAAAATTCAAGGCCATTGAATCTGGCATTTCCTTCTGTACACGTAAAGAAAACATTTGATTTTCCCCAGACAAGGAGTAAATATTCCTCTTTTGTACTGCTCACAGGTCAGGCATCTGTACAGCACAATCAATGACTCTGCAAAATAGAATTCTCAGTTACAGACTGCTACCCCAACAAATATGTTTCCATAGCATTTACACTGTTTTCCCTGATTGATGGGCACTACCAGTTCGCTTCACCCTGCCATAGACTCCTTTAGCTCTGAATTTAATTATAACAAGTTTTAATCATAACATGAATAAACATAACATTGCCTCAGGAACCTTAATATGGTTAACTTCCCCATACCTTGTGATGAAAGGCTTTACCTTTGCAATTCTGCTTTTTATTGTGATGTATGGGGTAACCGGGTGCTGTTGTAATGGATGGGTGTTGCAGTTCAGTACAGGAGTGGGAAGGATTTTTTTCTCCTGTAACATCTTAATAAAATCCTTGAAAAATGCCATTGCTGCAAAGCCTCAAGACATTTCTGGAACCAGCACTCTCAGTGCCCTAGACAGTCTCTTCTGGATAAATAAATGATACCCTGGAGTTATCTGGTACCAGATTCAGAACATAATAAGTCTACAGCAGGGATTTGTTGTCCTTTTAATATTTCTTTGATTGGAATAATGCAGGATCTTTTTGCACCCTCTCAGGGCACCCCGGCAGCTTGCGAACCGCTGATTCTGATAGGAAAATCACGTACGGAGGGGTGGGTGGCCCGGCTGCACGTGCCGCACCAGGGCGGGGTTACAGTGTTTCCTCTACACAATTGGCTAGCTTTCTGCCAGGTTTTCAGAATGTTGAAATCTGGGTAGAGAGTAATGAACCGGGCAGCCTCTTGATAAACCAGGCTGGTTGGGTGGCAACCCTACATACTGGCTACCCACTGCCTGGAAAATCTTGAAATTCTCTCTCTTCTTAGGATGAAAAAAAATAAAGATGGCCGTGCATTGCACTGTCGAACACATGGCCATCTTTATTTCAGCTATGCAGGAGGCAAAGCACTGCAAGCAGCTTGGGAGCAGGAAGCACTGTGAAAGAAGAAAAGTTTGTGCCATTTTGAAAACACATTCAATATACTCATTTTCTGCAGCGATCTTGCTGGCATATTGGGAGGTGGATGTGTTTATTGTTCATTTTTTGCATGTCTGAAAGTAGTTATTGTGCTCATAATGCAGTTCTGCAGTAATATAACTGCCATGTTGGGGTAATTATGGCTAAAAGTTGTGGCAAAGCACAGTGCAGGGGTGGGGGTTCTAGGTAGGGATGTGCCAAATCCACTATTTAAGATTTGGCGAATCTCGAATCCTTCATGAAAGATTCAGATATGCAAATTAGGGACGGGAAGGGAAAAGTGGGAAAAAACATTTTTACTTCCTTGTTTTGTTACAAATAGATACACAATTTCCCATATGCAAATGCAAATTAGGATTCGGTTTTAGTTTGGCCAAATCCGAATCCTGCTGAAAAAGGCTGAATCCTGGATTAGGTACATCCATAGTTTCAAGCTTTGTTTTCAACTTTGATTTTGATCTTTTATTGAAAAAGCCGCGGTCATCCGTGTACATAGCAGGGGGTGGGAACAGCAAGAGCTGTGAGAGGTGGTGTTGGTCCCCTGGGGTGTCTGTGAGACAGTGTGATGCTGTGTTAAAACACAGCTCTGCTTTAGTGTGGGGGGTAGGCCAAATCTGCTTGTGAGTATGTGAGAGAAAAAAATCTTTGGAGGAGCACTGACAGCTCCAACCACCCCCATACCTCCCAAAATTTTGGAAATAGAAAGAGGTTGCCACCTGGCTGGTATTTTACTGGCCTGGCTGGTAAAACATTCTCCCAGGCCAGAGCCAGTACTACAAATTTACCGGCAATGTAGTAAATCTGTAAATCTGTAATGCACTTTCATGTAGCCCACCTAAGCCCTCAACCAGCCCAGAACTTACCCTCTCCCTTTCCCAATCTCCACCTTGTAAATCCCTGCTGCGGCATAGCCACACCCCTTTTGACATCATCCATCCCTTGTGACATCATGATCTGCCCCGCCTCTGTCCAGGCCAGTAACAATTTGTGTGAAAGGTGGCAACCTTAAAAGAGAAACAAAAAGATTTGCAGATTTTTTGACCACGCCTATTTTGTGGCCACAAACCCTAATTACCATGTTCATTCCCTAAAATTTGGCAGGTTAAGAAAGTCCGAACAAGTTTTTTTCAGTTATTAAAATGTTGCTAATGAAGATAAAATGCTGCAAGTCAGTTTCCCCAAGAGACCTGCAAAACTTACTGTAAATGGTTACAATTGTTTCTTTTGCTTATCTGTATCTGGCTTTTCAGTGTTAAAATGGGGTCACTGATAGAGATGTCGCGAACTGTTCGCCGGCGAACTTGTTCGCGCGAACATCGGGTGTTCGCGCTCGCCGGAAGTTCGCGAACGTCGCGCGACGTTCGCCATTTTGGGTTCGCCATTGTTGGCGCTTTTTTTTGCCCTCTCACCCCAGACCAGCAGGTACATGGCAGCCAATCAGGAAGCTCTCCCCTGGACCACTCCCCTTCCCTATAAAAACCGAAGCCCTGCAGCGTTTTTTCACTCTGCCTGTGTGTGCTGAAGAGATAGTGTAGGGAGAGAGCTGCTGCCTGTTAGTGATTTCAGGGACAGTTGAAAGTTTGCTGGCTAGTAATCGTTTTGATACTGCTCTGTTATTGGAGGGACAGAAGTCTGCAGGGGTTTGAGGGACATTTAAGCTTAGGTAGCTTTGCTGGCTAGTAATCTACCTTCTACTGCAGTGCTCTGTATGTAGCTGCAGTGGGCAGCTGTCCTGCTTCTGATCTCATCTGCTGACTGCTGCAATAACAGTAGTCCTTGTAAGGACTGCTTTTATTTATTTTTTTGTTGTTTTACTACTACTACTACTACTACTATAAGAGCCCAGTGCTATTAGTCTAGCAGTGTTGGGGAGTGGGACTGGTGTGCTAATCTGCTGCTCCTAGTAGTTCAGCAGCACCAACTTTAATTTTTTTTTTTTATATTCATTTTTTTTTTATTTTACTTTTTTTATTTTACTACCGCTGTAGTAGTGTATAAGTTGACCTTTTAGGCATTATTTGCCCTGTAGGCATTTTTTGCCCAGTGTGTTATTCAACCAACTGCCATCTAGCTGTGTGACCTTGTTCACATTCTGTCTAAATATCCATAATATTACCGTCTCCAGAAAAAACACCGGAGTGACTTTTTTCAAGCAGCCATAATATATTTTACGTAATCCGTATCCATCGCTTTAGTAGTGTATAAGTTGACCTTTTAGGCATTATTTGCCCTGTAGGCATTTTTTGCCCAGTGTGTTATTCAACCAACTGCCATCTAGCTGTGTGACCTTGTTCACATTCTGTCTAAATATCCATAATATTACCGTCTCCAGAAAAAACACCGGAGTGACTTTTTTCAAGCAGCCATAATAAATTTTACGAGATCCGTATCCACCGCTGTAGTAGTGTATACGTTGATCTTGTGGGCAGTATTTGCACAGTGTTTTCTTCAACCCGCCATCTAGCTGTGTGAGCTTGTTCACATTTTGTCTAAATATTGATAATATTATCGTCTCTAGAAAAACCACTTGAGTTACTTTTTTTCAAGCAGCATTCATATATTTTACGTAATCCGTATCCACCGCTGTAGTAGTGTATACGTTGACCTTGTAGGCATTATTTGCACAGTGTTTTCTTCAACCCGCCATCTAGCTGTGTGAGCTTGTTCACATTTTGTCTAAATATTGATAATATTATCGTCTCTAGAAAAACCACTTGAGTTACTTTTTTTCAAGCAGCATTCATATATTTTACGTAATCCGTATCCACCGCTGTAGTAGTGTATACGTTGACCTTGTAGGCATTATTTGCACAGTGTTTTCTTCAACCCGCCATCTAGCTGTGTGAGCTTGTTCACATTTTGTCTAAATATTGATAATATTATCGTCTCTAGAAAAACCACTTGAGTTACTTTTTTCAAGCAGCATTCATATATTTTACGTAATCCGTATCCACCGCTGTAGTAGTGTATACGTTGACCTTGTAGGCATTATTTGCACAGTGTTTTCTTCAACCCGCCATCTAGCTGTGTGAGCTTGTTCACATTTTGTCTAAATATTGATAATATTATCGTCTCTAGAAAAACCACTTGAGTTACTTTTTTTCAAGCAGCATTCATATATTTTACGTAATCCGTATCCACCGCTGTAGTAGTGTATACGTTGACCTTGTAGGCATTATTTGCACAGTGTTTTCTTCAACCCGCCATCTAGCTGTGTGAGCTTGTTCACATTTTGTCTAAATATTGATAATATTATCGTCTCTAGAAAAACCACTTGAGTTACTTTTTTTCAAGCAGCATTCATATATTTTACGTAATCCGTATCCACCGCTGTAGTAGTGTATACGTTGACCTTGTATGCATTATTTGCACAGTGTTTTCTTCAACCCGCCATCTAGCTGTGTGAGCTTGTTCACATTTTGTCTAAATATTGATAATATTATCGTCTCTAGAAAAACCACTTGAGTTACTTTTTTTCAAGCAGCATTCATATATTTTACGTAATCCGTATCCACCGCTGTAGTAGTGTATACGTTGACCTTGTAGGCATTATTTGCACAGTGTTTTCTTCAACCCGCCATCTAGCTGTGTGAGCTTGTTCACATTTTGTCTAAATATTGATAATATTATCGTCTCTAGAAAAACCACTTGAGTTACTTTTTTTCAAGCAGCATTCATATATTTTACGTAATCCGTATCCACCGCTGTAGTAGTGTATACGTTGACCTTGTAGGCATTATTTGCACAGTGTTTTCTTCAACCCGCCATCTAGCTGTGTGAGCTTGTTCACATTTTGTCTAAATATTGATAATATTATCGTCTCTAGAAAAACCACTTGAGTTACTTTTTTTCAAGCAGCATTCATATATTTTACATAATCCGTATCCACCGCTGTAGTAGTGTATACGTTGACCTTGTAGGCATTATTTGCACACTGTTTTCTTCAACCCGCCATCTAGCTGTGTGAGCTTGTTCACATTTTGTCTAAATATTGATAATATTATCGTCTCTAGAAAAACCACTTGAGTTACTTTTTTTCAAGCAGCATTCATATATTTTACGTAATCCGTATCCACCGCTGTAGTAGTGTATACGTTGATCTTGTAGGCATTATTTGCACACTGTTTTCTTCAAACTGCCATCTAGCTGTGTGTATTATCGTTTCCAGAAAAACCAACTGAGTTTTTGTTGTTGTTGTTTTTTTAAAAATAATGCCAGGCAAAGGCAGGCCGCCACGCAGAGGCCGTGCTAGGGGCCGTGCTGCTATGCAATCCTGTGGCCCTAGCAAATTGCCCAGTTTTAAAAAGCCAATGACCCTGAACTCCCAAAATGCTGAAGAGGTAGTTGACTGGCTTACACAGCACACCCCATCCTCTACCGTTTCTAACTTTACCACAACATCCTCCTCATCCTCCACTGCTATGGCCACCCCACGTAACACTTCCTCCACCACCGGTGCCCCTTCTTCACTGGAGTCAGAGGAGTTATTTTCCCATGAGTTTCTTGAACTGAGTAATGCGCAACCATTATTGCCAGAAGAAGATGAAGGAGATGAGGACCTTACACCAGATTTAATTCTGGCAGAGAACACGATAGAGATGGACATAATGAGTGATGAGGAGGAGGTCCCCGCTGCTGCTTCCTTCTGTGATGTGTCAGAAGAAATTGATGCATCTGAGGAGAATGATGATGAGGAGATTGATGTTTTGTGGGTGCCTAGTAGAAGAGAGCAAGAGGAGGGTAGTTCAGATGGAGAGACGGAGAGTCAGAGAGGCAGTAGGAGAATAAGACTTAGAAGAAGCAGGGAGGACAGCCCGCAGGGATCAGTAGGGCAACAACATGTATCGGCACCTGTGTTCAGCCGGCCAACGCACCCGCCATTGCCGCCAATGCCGCCAACTTCTACTGTTACCGCCAGATCGCACACTTCCAAAAAGTCAGCAGTGTGGGATTTTTTTAATGTGTGTGCCTCTGACAAAAGCATTGTAATTTGCAATGAGTGCAGTCAGAAACTGAGCCTTGGTAAGCCCAACAGCCACATAGGTACAACTTCTATGCGAAGGCACATGAGCGGCAAGCACAAAGCACTTTGGGAGCAACACCTCAAAGGCAACAGGCAAACTAAAAGCCACACTCCTTCTGGTCCAGCATCTTACTGCTCTACCTCTGCTCTCCTTGACCCGTCTGAACCACCCTCCACTCCGCCTTCCACCTTGACCACCTGTTCCCATTCCCAGTCATCTGCCACCAGCCAAGTTTCTGTGAAGGCCATGTTTGAGCGTAAGAAGCCAATGTCTGACTGTCACCCCCTTGCCCGGCGTCTGACAGCTGACTTGTCTGCACTCTTAGCCCGCCAGCTTTTACCATACCAGCTGGTGGACTCTGAGGCCTTCCGCAAATTTGTAGCAATTGGGACACCGCAGTGGAAGGTACCCAGCCGCAATTTTTTTTCTAAAAAGGGAATACCACACCTGTACCAACATGTGCAGAGCCAAGTTACCGCATCTCTGTCACTTAGTGTTGGGCCAAAGGTCCATATGACTACTGACGCATGGTCCTCCAAGCATGGTCAGGGCAGGTATGTCACCTACACTGCCCACTGGGTGAACTTGGTAATGGCTGGGAAGCAGGGAATGGGTAGCTCAACAACAACAGTGGAGTTGGTGTCACCGCCACGGATTGCACGCGGTTCTGCCACCACCTCTACTCCTCCATCGCTCTCTACCTCGTCTTCTTCCTCTTCTTCTTCTTACTCTGCTGCTGGGTCCTCCTTCTCCTCCTCCACACCTGTGCACCCCCAGCTCCCCCTAGGCTATTCGACGTGCCAGGTACGCCGTTGTCACGCTGTCTTGGGGATGATGTGCCTGGAAAGCAAAAACCATACCGGATCTGTACTCCTGTCATCTCTGCAGTCACAGGCCGATCGGTGGCTGACCTCACACCAACTGCAGATCGGAAAAGTGGTGTGTGACAATGGAAGCAATCTGTTGGCAGCGTTGAGACTGGGCAATTTAACACATGTGCCCTGCATGGCACATGTGTTAAATTTAATAGTCCAACGTTTTGTCTCCAAGTACCCAGGATTCCAGGACGTTCTCACCCAGTCCAGAAAGGTGTCGGCCCATTTCAGACGTTCCTACACAGCCATGGCACGCCTTGCTGACATTCAGCAGCGCTACAACATGCCAGTCAGGCGTTTGATTTCTGACAGCCAGACTCGCTGGAATTCAACGCTCCTTATGTTGGAACGTCTGCTGCAACAACAAAGGGCCGTCAACGAGTACCTTTTTGAACTGGGTGGTAGGACTGGATCTGCAGAGCTGGGGATTTTTTTCCCCCGTTACTGGGTGCTTATGCGCGATGCCTGCAGGCTCATGCGACCTTTTGAAGAGGTGACAAATATGGTCAGTCGCACCGAAGGCACCATCAGCGACCTAATACCCTTCGCTTTCTTCCTGGAGCGTGCCGTGCGACGAGTGACAGATGAGGCTGTAGACCAGCGTGACGAGGAGCTGGAAGCGCGCGATTTCTGGTCGGAATCACCAGAACGAACCCAGGCACCTGCTGCAACGCAGGGAGAGGTGCCAGAAGTGGAGTCAGAGGAGGAAGGTGGCTTTGTGGAGGAGGAGGAGGAGGACCAACAGGAGCAGGCTTCCCAGGGGGCTAGTGGTGACCTTTTGGGGACCCCTGGTCTTGTACGTGGCTGGGGGGAGGAGACCGTGGATGATGCAGTCCTTGATAATGAGGAAGCGGAGATGGATAGCTCTGCATCCAACCTTGTGAGAATGGGGTCTTTCATGCTGTCATGCCTGTTGAAGGACCCCCGTATCAAGAGGCTTAAGGAGAAGGACCTGTACTGGGTCGCAACGCTACTAGACCCTCGGTACAAGCATAAAGTGTCAGAAATGTTACCAACATACCACAAGTCCGAAAAGATGCGGCATTTACAAACCAGCCTGCAAAACATGTTGTACAATGCTTTTAAGAGTGATGTCACTTCAGGAACTCATCAACATTCCAGGGGCAGAGGTGCCAGTAATCCTGCCACGAGCGCACCTGCAAGGACAAAGCCCTTTGGCCAGTCTGTAACGTCAGACATGCAAATGTTTTTCTGTCCAAGGCAGCGCCACAACCCTTCTGGATCCACCCTCAAAGAACGCCTCGACCGGCAGGTAGCGGACTACCTGGCATTAACTGCAGATATCGACACTCTGAGGAGCGATGAACCCCTGGACTACTGGGTGTGCAGGCTTGATCTGTGGCCAGAGCTGTCACAATTTGCCATGAACCTCTTGTCTTGCCCAGCCTCAAGTGTGCTCTCAGAAAGGACCTTCAGTGCAGCAGGAGGGATTGTAACTGAGAAGAGAACTCGCCTAGGTCACAAAAGTGTCGATTACCTGACCTTTATTAAAATGAATGAGGGGTGGATCTCGGAGGGTTACTGCACGCCGGAAGACTTGTTCTGACTTCTATGCAGCTGTCCTTCTCTTCAAGCCTCATGACTCCACACACAGCTGTCCTTTAGCGTCCTCCTCCCTCCGCCACCGTTACAAACTAGGGTGCAAACCCTACTGGTTTAATTTTTTCTGGCCTCTGTGCTTCAGTGGCTGCAACCAAAAAAACTGGGCAAACAATGTCTACAAGGTCAACGTATGGCAAAAAATGACTATTTTCAGCATTTATATGGCATATTTTTTCTGGCAACTGTGCTTCAGTGGCTGCGACCAAAAAAATGCATATTTTCTGCATTTATATGGCATAATTTTTCTGGCCTCTGTGCTTCAGTGGCTGCAACCAAAAAAATTTATATTTTCAGCATTTATATGGCATAATTTTTCTGGCCTCTGTGCTTCAGTGGCTGCAACCAAAAAAATTTATATTTTCAGCATTTATATGGCATAATTTTTCTGGCAACTGTGCTTCAGTGGCTGCGACCAAAAAAATGACTATTTTCAGCATTTATATGGCATATTTTTTCTGGCCTCTGTGCTTCAGTGGCTGCGGCCAAAAAAACTGGGCAAACAATGCCTACAAGGTCAACGACGTTGACCTTGTAGGCATTGTTTGCCCAGTTTTTTTGGCCGCAGCCACTGAAGCACAGAGGCCAGAAAAAATATGCCATATAAATGCTGAAAATAGTCATTTTTTGCCATACGTTGACTCAACGTATATGGCAAAAAATGACTATTTTCAGCATTTATATGGCATATTTTTTCTGGCAACTGTGCTTCAGTGGCTGCGTCCAAAAAAACTGGGCAAACAATGCCTACAAGGTCAACGTATGGCAGTTGTTTAAAGAGAACAGTAGATTACTAGCCAGCAAAGCTACCTAAGCTAAAATGTCCCTCAAATCCCTGCAGACTTCTGTCCCTCCAATACAGAGCAGTATCAAGCAGATTACTAGCCAGCAAACTTACTATCATCTGTCCCTGAAATCACTAACAGCTCTCCCCCTACACTATCTCTTCCAAGCACACACAGGCAGATTTTTCAGATACATTTTTGCCCTTGATCCCCCTCTGGCATGCCACTGTCCAGGTCGTTGCACCCTTTAAACAACTTTAAAATCATTTTTCTGGCCAGAAATGTCTTTTTTAGATGTTAAAGTTCGCCTTCCCATTGAAGTCTATGGGGTTCGCGAACCGCTCGCGTTTTTGCGCAAGTTCGCGAATATGTTCGCGAACTTTTTTTCCGACGTTCGCTACATCCCTAGTCACTGACCATGACAAGCAAAATAAACTATTGCTCTGCGTGGCAAAAATGCTATTGTTACTTGGTATTATATTATTCTGGATCTCTCCTATTCATATTCCAGTCTTTCATTCAAACTCCTGCCTGGGTACTAAGGTAAACTGCACCCTAGCAGCCAAAAGCTGCTGAAATTCTTAACTTGAGAGCTGCTGAACAGAAAGCTGTAAAATTCAAAAACCACACAAAAAAATTTAAATGAAGACCAATCGCAAACTGTATCAGAACATAACTGTTTACATCATACAGTACTTAATTATTTTAAAGGTGAACTACCCCATTCCTATTTTATTCGGTAGGAAACAAACTAGACATTATTAAAAGGAATCACAGCACACAGTTTTGCAATATGATGGATGAACAGGTCTGGGTGCCTTGAGACATTGAGCAAAAATGGCTTTGTTAAAATCCTTTTTTTTCCTGGTTCCTCCTTGACATGCATTTAAATCTCTCTCTCTCTCTCTCTCTCTCTCTCTCTCTCTATATATATATAATTGCAGCAATAATTTACAAGCTTTGTGTCTATATATAGTAGTATGAATATAAAAGAGGGTGTGGGATTCTTTGGTGTGTGTTTGTGTGTGTGTGGGGGGTGTTGCTTTCTAGCTGATTGGCAGCCTCAGAGCTATTTTCATAACCTGTTCTATCTTTAAATCTCTTATTGGATGATAACCTTCATACTAACAGTATCAGTGGAATCCTCTGATTTATAGCGTTCTATTTTCATGTTTAGAGGTATAAAAAGTTCCTTCCTGATTTACACACTTCCAGCAATTACATTTACAGTCTCCTTAAATCTCACATTGTTATTACATTGATTTGTGCTCAACAGAGAAGTCAGTAGAGCGCCATTAAATTTTCTGGCCTGGGCACATACCCCACATATCAGTGTCCTGTCCTCTACACTGGCCACTTCACTTTTATGTATCTGAGGTGCCACAGCAATAGGGTTGCCACCTTTTTTGGGTTTGTGGTTCGGGCAGAAGCAAAAAATGTTGGGGGAAGGCAGATGATGTCAAGGGTGGGGCGGGAGGTGTTTTGGGGGAAGGTCTATGAAAGCAGGGGACACCAGGGCAGGGCCAAGGGGTAGGCAGAGTAGGCACGTGCCTAGGGCGTAAAACTGGTGGGGGGCCAATTGGATACATACCTCAGAGATACCACTTCATTTCTCAATGCACTTGATAATGTCATGGTGTTAGAACCTGAGGTGATAATGTGTACAGTTAATGTAAACATCTCTATTCTGCATGATGACGATATCGGATTTATATAGTGAATAAAGTACGCCCCTCTTGTAAATTATAAGGATATTATAAGTTACCGAGGAGTCTCATGACCATATAAAAACACGAGGCCGAAGGAACTCCAAGGTAACTTCTAATATCCATATATTTTGCAACAGGGGGTACTTTATTTATTATAATACACAAGTTTCAGTGAGTCATGTGACATAAATGACATCAGAACTCATCATTTATAACTGATGACATCAGTACGCACCGTTTATAAGGATATAATTTACAAGATTTTCATAGATTTTGTGTATTATAAGGAAGTACCTGACCAGTGGCGTGACAAAAGAGGAAGCAGACCGTGCAGTCGCAGGGGGGCTCATGGAAAAGGGGGACCCAAACCGCAGGGTCTGCTTTCTCAATAGTTAACAAGAAACCCATCCTTCCCCAGCCACTCTTTTACCTGCAACGGGAAATCAGAAACACAGGTGGGAGAGTGGGCAGTGTCTGGACGGGGAGTGGGTGGAGTTGGGATGGAGTCGGGGCAGGAAGTGGGAGGAGGCGGGAAGTGGGTGGGAGGATGGGGATCGGAGTGCACTTGGCCCCTGTGAAGATTTTTATGCAGGGGGGCCCAGCGCAATCTAGTTACACCACTGTACCTGACCTTTAAGATGTATTTATTTTACATTTGTAAAATTTTACAAAATTTGGCAGGTTATGAAAGTTTGGACACATTTCTGTAGTTTTCAAATAAGGAAAACCGGGTAGGATTCCCCATGATTGACATGGCGAACGGTCAATTGCCAATCCCCACGTCACGGCCCCACCCCTCAACATCATGGTCCCACCCCTCAAATGTCACGGTCGAGTCCCCTGCCCGGCCTCCATCGGGAGAAAAGGTGGCAACCCTAGATGTAGAGAGGTTATAAATCTGGTGAACCAAAAATAATACATATTGTGGTCAAGACAATAGAGCAGATCTAAAAAAATCTGAGATTTGTATCATCCAATTTGGCTAGCATTCTTTCTATCTTAAAAATATACTTAGCAAGCATTGGTCCTTTCTAAAAAGCGACAACAGTATGGTAAGTTGTTCCATGATGTACCCATGTTTTGCCATAAAAGAGGGAAAATCCTGGGAGACAGGGTTATTAGTGCAATGTGAAAGAAGAGACACCATTGGTCACTACCAAGCTGCCTATGCTCAGTGTGGGAGCTGCACTGTTATTTTACTTTTAATACTAATTTATAGTATAAAGAGTATTTATAGTATGAAATGCCCACGTGGTCTACTTTATATTGGCCATACATCACAGAGGTGAAACGAACACAAACATACAATCAAATAAAAATAAAAAATTAAAACTATAACAGCATTACATTATCCCCAGTGTTTCTGAACCAATGTAGGTGTGGTTGGGAAAAATGCTGCCCCCTAAAATCCTGCAGCCCTAGGCCCGGGCCTTGGTGGCCTCTTCACAAATCCGGGCCTGGGAGTAAACTGATAAGGCACCATACTATCCTGATTGACTGTCTCATTTTATGGTACAAATCGTATACATACTGTTTAATAATACAGGTATGGGACCTATGGGTTTTCCAGATAACAGATCTTTTTGTAATTTGGATCTTCATATCTTAAGCCTACTAAAATAATCATTTAAACATTAAATAAACCCAATAGGCTGATTTTGCTTCCAATAAGGATTAATTATATTTTAGTTTGGATCAAGCACAAGCCGTTGATTTATTATCACAGAGAAAAAGGAAATCGTTTTTTAAAATTATTTATTTAAGTAAAATCTATGGAGTCTATGGGAGACAGCCTTTCCATAATTCGGAGCTTTCTGGATTATGGGTTTCCGGATAATGGATCCCATCCCTGTACTTGGTAACTGTACATTGAATAAGAAAAATTGATTGAATGTTTGTTATAGTTAACTTTGCTTATTTCTCTGCCCTTATGATAATCATAATTAATCCTTTTAATAGCCGGGCTGCATTTACATTTTGACTCAGCCTATCTTTTGATCCGTTTTCCGGAAACCCGTTATCCAGAAAGTTCCGAATTACGGAAAAGCCGTCTCCCATAGACTCCATTATAATCAAATAATCCAAATTTTTTAAAATTATTTTCTTTTTATTTATTATAATAAAACAGTAGCTTGTACTTGATCCAAACTAAGATATATTTAATCCTTATTGGGTTTATTTAATGTTTACATGATTTTCTAGTTGTCTTAAGGTATGAAGATCCAAATTACGGAAAGACCCATTATCCGGAAAGCCCCAGGTCCCGAGCATTCTGGATAATAGGTCCCATACCTGTACATTTAGGATATTTTTTTTTTTTGTACATTTATGGTAATGATGGCTGCTTTAAACATTAGAATGCTTTATTAGGAATAATTTTGCCAGTGTTTATCGTTCCCAAATACTACTGTAAACATCAGGGCACATATTAAGAAGAACCAGTTTGCTGGATGTTTAAATAAAGATTTGTGTTGTCTGTGGACCTTTGTCTCTTTATTGATGATCTGTAAATAAAAGTGTATTAGAGATGATTGCGCTGGTTTATTATACGCCGCTTCTGGTAAGGACACAATCAGCAATATTTGCTGTATAAATTCACGCCCTTCCTGTGCCAACCCACGCCACTTTTGTTTCTTTATGGCGTAACGAGTGTGAGACACTCCCAAGAACCCAGCAAGTGTTCTACTCACTCACAATCAAAAGAACCAGATTGCTCAGTGTTGCAATACTCTTATATAGTACCGGCACATTAACCCACAGTTACAGGTACTTCTTCCTAAACATATCACAGGCTTATGCAGAATTAATTTATTTTCAGTGCTTCTTTACAATTCTTCATAAATCTATTATTAATTGTTATTATTCAGAAGGCTCACAATTATGGGAAGGCCATCTCCCATAGACTCCATTTTATCCAAATAATAAAAACTTTTAAAAGTGATTTCCTTTTTTCTATGTAATAATAAAACTGTATTTTGTACTTGATACAAACTAAGATATAATTAATCTTTATTGGGAGCAAAACCAGCCTATTGGGTTTATTTAATGTTGAGATTACTTTTTAGTAGACTAAAGCTGGCAACAGACGCAAAGATCCGATCGTACGAATCAACGTACGATCGGACTTCCCCATCTCCCGACCTGCCACTAACCATTCCGATCAAATAAAGTACAAAAGAAAAGATCAGCCAATGTTCTGCCCCTGACAGCAATCGTACGAAAGTTATGTCTGACCAAAGATAGTGACAGTCTCCCTCTGAAAAATTGTACTATCAGCAATACATGCAGAGATATTACCCGCAGCCGTCAGAAATCTTTTAACCTGTCCGATCGACCAAATGACCGATTCGTATGATCAGATCTTTGTGTCTATGGCTAGCTTTAAAGGAAAACTATACCCCCAAAATGAATACTTAAGCAACAGATAGTGTATATCAAATTGAATGGCATATTAAAGAATCTTACCAAACTGGAATATATATTTACATAAATATTGCCCTTTTACATCTCTTGCCTTGAACCACCATTTCGTGACTCTATCTGTGCTGCCTCAGAGATCACCTGACCAGAAATACTACAACACTAACTGTAACAGGAAGAAGTGAGGAAGCAAAAGGCAGAACTCTGTCTGTTAATTGGCTCATGTGACCTTACATGTGGTTTGTATGTGTGCACAGTGAATCTTACGATCTCAGGGGGCAGCCCTTATTTTTTAAAATGGCAATTTTCTATTTATGATTACCCAATGGCACATACTACTAAAAAAGTATATTATTATGATAATGGTTCATTTACATGAAGCAGGGTTTTACACATGAGCTGTTTTACTCAGTATCTTTTAATAGAGACCTACATTGTTTGGGGGGTATAGTTTTCCTTTAAGGTATGGAGATCCCATGGTACAGGTCCCATATATGTACTGTATTATGCCTGAAAGCAAAAACTCATACTGAACAATGGAGTGTACTTTCAGAAGACTGTAAAGGTTGTTTACCTAAGCAAGTGCAGCGTGCAATTTTCGGATGCAATTTGCCATGCTTTATACCAGCATGCAGTGTTTTTTTTCCTTACAGTTATAGCATAATTGTCAGTTGCATCCAATGTGCTTGTGGTGCTAAACTGCACCCATGTAGTGGCCGATGGCATGCAATCAGCAATTAGATTGGGTAGTCTACTACAAGAGAGAACATAAAAGTAAAGATCTGATTGGTTACTATGGATAACAGCACTGGGGCAGTTTAGCACGTGTTACAGAAGCCCCACATCACACTGTGTGCTTGCCTGGTGTTGTATTCTTCCTGTCATGCTTTATGCCATGGATGCCATATACAGGTATTGTACCTGTTTGGGACCTGAGGTTTTCCAAATAAGGGATTTTTCCGTAATTTATGTCTGCTTAAAAATAATTTAGACATTAATAGAACTCAATAGGATTGTTTTGCCTCCAATGAGGATGAATTGTATCATAGGTAGAATCAAGGAAATACTTTTTAAAAATTCGAATTATTTGACTCTATGGGAGATTGCCTTCCTGTAATTCAGAGCTTTTGGGATGACATCACTGTTAAACTAATTCAGATCTGATGCTAAGGACACTGCCTTGCCATGCATGCTGGCTTATTCATGTTTGTACAAACACTAAATGTGGCCCTCTTTCACTTGAATTCAGGTGTTTCCCCTCTCTGCCTGTATTGCTGGCAATTCACTTTTCTCTTATCACTTTATGTATTTGGCATGCTGAGAAAATTGAAATTGCACACACATATATATATATATATTTTTTTTTTCAAGGGGCAGTATACCCCCTTTGTTCAACTTGAGTGCAATGTGCTGAACATAGTTATTGCCTATTGTTTAAATCACAAAAAATTTACATTTTTTTGTTATTTCTTGAGCTAATCAGGGCAAACAGGAAAATTGAAGCTACTCCATGTTTGGTTCTTGTGAGTCAGAGAATTAGATTACCAGTATACAACCCCTTCCCTTCACCCTTTGTTGTGACTGTGCCATAACCTTATCATGACAATACAAGGGGTGTGCAAGGGATCTTTGACTATTTTTAAAGGAAACTGTATAAATATATTAAGAAAGTAAAAGGCTTCTTTGCATTTAGTACATTGCTGCCAGAGAAGTCTTTGTTTTATTCAACTAGATAAGTGGAAGAGATAAGAGCTTGTCTGAGACAAAACAAACACAACGATTAAACTTTAAATTACATAAATATATGAAATCAAATGCAGTGGAAAACAACAGTGTGATTTTATAACTAGTGTAAAAAATAATAGGATTAGGCAGTAAATATTATGGCAGCATTCCTTCCAGTATTTCGTATCCGTGCTGTATTTATGAATAACCTTGGACAGGAATGCAGAAAGTAGTTGTGATTTGTCCATGAATAACTGAGAGGCCTTAGTGTCTGAGCAAAGGTAGGTGCTGTGTTTGGCAATAAGAAAAGAACTTTAGTCTTAGTTGGATGAGCTCAGTCATATGGGTTCAAACATCACAATGGCATTCCACAGGGCTGGTTAAGTCATGATATAGACTTCCACAAGGCTGGCAACAGAGTGCATCCTGTAGAAGATCCCAAAGGGAAGACCAATGTTGACAATCACCACCCACATGTTGTCCCCGTAGAATTGAAGTTCCAAGCCGTTGTCAAACTGAGGTCTGGCACCAAAAGCGGGTATAATCCAAAACTGAGAAGAAAAAAGAAAGAAAGTATGTTATTGTAAGAAATCATAGGTTTAAGAATAGGGATGTAGCGAACTGTTCGCCGGCGAACTAGTTCGCGCGAACTTCAACTGTTCGCATCCGCCGCAAGTTCGCGAACGTCGCGCGACGTTCGCCAATAGGCGTTCGCGTCAAAATTGTTCGACCATTCGACCATTCGATCGCTAAAATCGAACGATTTTCGTTCGATTCGAACGAAAATCGTTCGATCGAACGATTAAAATCCTTCGATCGTTCGAATCGAACGATTTTCGGATGTTTGAAGTTCGCGAACAGTTCGCGAACTGTTCGCATTTTTTGCCGGTGTTCGCGAACGGCGTTCGCGAACACATACTCGGCGGTTCGCTACATCCCTATTTAAGAACAGTTCAAACTGCCTGCAGTACCCAAATATGCCCGGGGCTCAACTCTCTATTTCCTGCTTGTGTTGACCTCCATCCCTTTTGTCATTGTCATGTGTCTATTTAGGATTTTCACACTGCACTTCTAATGGTGAGATATTTTAGGCATATGAATGAGCTAACAACATGGCAGCCTTTTAATTCTCATTGTATAGTGAAAAAGAAGATATTTACTGGCACATGACCTGTCTACTTTCTGAAATTCTGACAGCTTTTATCAGATTGTAATAAGTGTAAAATTAGATGTTGTACCTCACTTTTAAGGGTTTACTTACTATGATGTTAGAAACGAGGAGGAACAAAGAAATCTCCTTCAGGATCTTCCTTCTCCAGTCAGTTTTAGAGTTTTCTGGGAAGATGGTGGGAGTCCTATTGTGCTTTGTCTCCAGCTCATATTCATGTTTTCCATTACTGGAAGGGGAGTGATTGCTGTGGGAGTCAGTGGCTGCTGGGTTGATATAGACATGGGGGGAAAGATCTTTTTCCTGTAGTTCAGCAGGGTGGTGATTATTTGTGTGGGGATGCCGGTGCAAGCCCTCAATAATGAAAGTGTTTTGCAGGGTGTGTTGCACAATCAAGAGTAAAGCATTTACCAAGATCAGGGTGTGCAACTGCTCTCCTGGTTGCATGGCTATCATAGCTACTATGGAGAAATAGGAAATACAATATTGCCCAAGGGCAGCCCCAAGAAGCAGGACCACATCTAGAGTCCTAGTGGGATTCTTGTGGTTGTCCATGTCCCTTTTGTCAAACCGATAGATGATGGTTCCAGCAAGTGAACCAATGGACATTAGGCTAAGGGCTGTGATATTAAAAATGTAAAACATGGTAATTGCTTGTGATTTGCTGTCCTCTATGTCCACCTCAATCTTATAAATAATGAAGACTCCAAGACCGGCAACAAGGACTCCGATACCACAAAGGAGTCCTACAAACAGATTTCGAGTTTTGAACTTGTGCTGTGTGTGATGGTGGTGTTCACTCGTCACTCGCCCCACGTTCTTCCACATTACGTAGGACATGGCCGAAGCAAAGAGGCTGTATTCGATATTAAAGGGATACAGATAATAATAGCCATTCTGAAAGGTTTTACACAATTGGGTTACACAATCACATCCATGTGATCCTCCACCAGCTGCTATGGAAACAAAAAAACATATATATATAATTTTACTCCTGTAATATCCATTTACACATTGCGGGACATGAATTACTGTATGGATATTTTATATAGTTTTTATGGATGGGACATGACCCAATGGGAGGGCTGTAGTTATCTTGCTTAAGAATAAAAATCCTTTTCTCCATGCTATGGAAAGTTCTCTTAAGGCTAAGGCCAGACTATTGCAGATCCACTGCACCGCTGCTCTTCCGCTCCCTGCACCCAGATGCATTGTTTCCGCTCAGGTGCAGGCAGACACAGTGGAAAGACAAGGGGAGCAGCAGGACAGTGAATTCTCTGCCTGCGTATAATCAGCTTTCATAAGGATCGTCTGGCCCTAGCCTTAGAGGTCTATTTGGCCTACCCAAGAGACATTACATGATATCACTGGCTTCTAGGTCACTCTACCTTCTTATAAAGTAATTATAACACAATAGGTGGACTATGGGACATAATAAGGAAAGCTGAGGACACTTTTCTGGGAGGGTAAAATTGTGTAGAACATTATTTTACATCTGACTTAGATTTCATTAGGCAAATATAAAAATATATAAAAAAGTGTAGTGACCCGCCAACCATTTCTTTCAAGCCCCCTCCCCGTCCTCTTAGTTTAACATTTGGATCTGCCTCTTTGGAAGTCTGAACGAACACATTCAGAAAAAAAATTACCTCTAACACCAGTGGTAGCATTGGATGTATGGTTCACACCCGTAATTAACTCATGTGTCTGATGCAAAGACTCGTCTGTTACAGCCGCCATCCATATTGCCAGGTTAGTGCTGAGAGTTATCATGAGGCCACACCTGAAGATACAGCGCCACGGTTATCCTTGGCCTGTGCCATGTTTAGTACATTTTGATTTTGTTTAAGAGTGGGATGTGCAAATGGTTTGGCAGGCGCTGTCTAAACCTGTCAAGCTGAAAAATTATAGCGATTTTATTGCCATGGGAAGAGACCTTTATAGACTTCCTTATTGCAGGCAAGAATTGTGCTTTGGCTTAATTTTGACCAGAACTGTCAACAACAACAACATTACATTTTAAACTCATCCACTAAGTGCTGTAACCAGAAGTTAATGGGCCCCACAGTAAATTTATTTTAGTCCCATCCATAACAGTTGGTAAAAAACATATGAAACTGCTTATCAGTCAGTACCCCAATGAGTCCCCCTATGAATCTTTGGCCCACGAGTAGTTGCTGAGCCAGCTTTCTGTATGGTGAGGCCCTTACATCTACAATATGTTTTACAAGGAATAAAAAACGAAAAACACAGCCCAGACTTAAAGGCCTTAAGATAATTTGTATGCTTCTGACATTGATACCTCAATGCACCAGCCCAATGTAATGGACTAGGTAAGTAAATTATTGCTGTACTGTCTACTATTTGTTATTATCCAAGTGAGTATCTGCTTATATCAACCATACCTGGTGAGATTCATGTGTATCTGTGCACAGTCCTGACAGGAGACCCAAAGAAAATAGGTCTGTAATGAGAATCAAGATGTATTGGCATAAGACACAGATAGAATGGCGTGGTTGCATATCACAAGGGTTACCTTGAAGTGAACTTTAGGAGCATATATATATACAGTACAGTAGAGGGAGAGAGTTGGCAGACATGCAGCATAGAGACATACTGTATAAAAGCCTGGTAGGATGGAATTGAAAGGTGCAGTTATTAACGAAACCTATTAAAACAGCTACAAACAGGGAAAATAAATATTGGACAGACAGGTTGGAAGAACAGGGTGAATGTTGGTTGTCCCATGCTCCATAATATAATACAGTACAAGAATTGCACCTGTAAAAAGCTAATTTGGTCCCGCTACATTTGTAAAAGAGGAAGTTACTGTGTATACCGAGGTTATACAGTTGAGTTTGAATGCTTTGAATGTAGTTTCTTCTAATATAGAAGTTTTGAAATGTCATGTGATACAAGTGGTATTGTACACAAAAGGGGCGATTAACCTGTAAAATACAGTATATCCTTATAATTAGTACTTAGTGGTGTCTAGGTTATAATCTGTGGATAATGATGTTGCTTGTGTTACATAATTGGTCATCGAACGCCTCTGTGGCTTCTAACAGAGAGTACATTGTTGCATATATATTTTACGGGTTATTGTATGCGTTATAAGAACATAGGTTATCAAACTATGGGACTCAACCCAATGGGGATCAAAAGCAGTGTATATGGAGCCATGCCTGAGGTCCAGTTAAAAATGAATGAAGTAAGAATGCTAATTTTCCTTCCTTCATATTGCTGGAAACCCAATCAGTAAGCAAATGAAAGTTACATTTACAATGAACACCTACATATTTCTGGAACTGAACTATAGCAAAATAAGCTTACACAACCATCTCTTAATATATCTGTAACTGACTTGAGATAAAGAGGGACCTGGCCAGGTTTGGAGGCAAAGAGTATGAAAACCACTGGTGTGAAGATATAGCTTGGAAGATATGTACAGGACAGCAGTGGTGAAGCTCCACATCAGCAGATTCTGCAAATGTAATGGCAGAGACATACGCTCAGATTCGGGGAGATTAGAGGCAATTTGTGTGTCTCTGCCCTAACTTCTCTTCCCCAACCCACCCAGGAGGGGTGGTAATACAACATGAAGTGTGTCCCTTGCTGAGCCCACTTTTCATCCAGGTCCCATTAGGGCAGAAACACACGCTCAGATGCCGGGAGATTTAGTAGCCCAGTGATAAATCGGCTCTTCTTCGGGACGACTAATCTCCCCGAACTGCCTCCCACCAGCTAAAATCTAAATCGCCGTCGGGATGGCACTCGGAGCTCTTCGTTTTCCGAAGTCGCCCAAAGTTTCCTTGTGAGGCAGCTTCCATTAAAAGGCATTGAGCAAAAAATTTAAATTATGGGTTTCCATCCTTACCTGTATTACCACAAACACAACCTGTATAACAGGGTGGGCAATTTTGACTGGTGATTCACAATGTATCAGAGTGACCGATTTACCAATCTTCAGAATGTCCAGAACCAGACTGCACACTCCAAAGAGCACCAGACCCCCTGCCATACACAGAACAATAAATTACATCATGGAGGAACTGTATTATGCGTATCCAGTACAAGAAGAAGAGGAGTAATTGAGCATTCTGTTTATTGTGCCAAGACAGCTAGAAAAAGAAATGAGAGGCTCAAGGTGTATTCAGAAAAGAGAAAGATCTGTACAGAAAGCCATATAACCTAGAGAAGAAGGCTATGCAAAGATATACGGGCCAAGAGAAAATACCAAGGACCCTATAACCATTAGATGCTTGAGTGAAGAGAAATCAAAGTAAGGACCAAAAGGACAGAGGACTGAAGGTTCTCAAGGTTAAAAATTTTTTTTGCTTATAGTATAAGGTGTAACGTTGTTGAATACTTCTTGAAGCAATTGTACTGGCAGATACAGTAGACAGTTTCAAGAAAGTTTATTTGTGCCTTTTTATCATGCAGAAAAATGAAAGGCTACTGACACTAAATTTGAAAGTATTTATTCTCATGAATGGTTGAAATGGGGTTTTCATCCTGCTCTGGATAAACTAGACAGTACTGAAGGTAGAATTTATTTAGGGGACAGACACTGTGCACGAAAAATAATAGCAGAAGAAATAATATAACATTTAGAATGAAGATGACAGATAGAATTGTAGGGTGTAACTGTGAGTTTTCAGTACAGACAGAATGTGGCTATGTAAGTCTCAGATGACAGGCAAAAATGTAAGAGCCAAAAAGTGAGGACATGGCTTATTCCTTCTCACCTCTCAGCCAGATAGGCCCAGCATGTGAATCTTTCAGTTTGGGATTATTTTTGTGCTTTGACGTCCACAGGAGGTAGGAGACCATCCAGATACTAGTGAGCCCCATGAGGACACTGAGGAAGGACAGCACCTCACGTTCTGCCACTGAAACAGCTGTAAATGCACCGCTGCTAACCAGCCCGCACCCCAGCAGAACTATATTTATTCCCAGCATCCCCGAGAGGAGACGGCCTCCTTTCTTCCATATCTCCGGGGGCTCGGCTGAAACTGCGGACAGCTCTCCCAAGCTAATCTTCTCAAAGGTGGGATCTGCTGGAGGGACTTTAACAGCAGTAGAGGTTTCTGCAGGCGAGAGATCTCCCATGTTCAACCACTGCAGAAAGATTTGATTAAAAGAAATTGCTGTTGATGAGCAAAACAGTAACCAGTTCACCATTTTATATTTCTGCTCTTATTCCACCGAGGATGTAACCTCATGTGCGCCTAGCATTTGCTAATTGTTAGGGGTTGTTGTGGTTAACCTTTCATAGTCCCACTTGGTGGTTACTCTAGTGGAATGAAGGGTTAAAGGGTTATTTCTTGGTATGCAAATATAAAATCATGTTTGGGCAAGTGTGTCCTTTCCCAAGTGTACACAAATCACTCATCATTCGGCATTTGAAGGGTTTTGCAATACGATAATTTTATAGTTGCATAATACAAGATCTTATGTCTACATCAGTGGCTTGATATGAATATTTACACTATTAATCCGCAACAACAACAAAACTATGATACTTTGAAGATAAGCACAGCTGTGTATGGACACTTGCCACCTGTGGGTGGCAGTAGCCAGCATCTTGTGGACTTTGTAGAGGATGATCACTATTATTATAAGTGAACTCCTGATCATGTTCCACTTCAGAAAGGCTATGCTAGTCCAAAACTTGCTTTGAGAGCCATCATCAAACAGCATCAAGTCATTAAAGAAACAGCTGGTTGCTTCCTCTCTATTATTAACATGGGCGTTTGTGTGTCTGTCTGCTGAGTATTTCTGTGTGGTTGGATAATAAATATGTAAATAAAAATATACATACATAGATGTGCCTAAAGTGACAGGTCTTCATCCTGTGTCCCTTGAGTTGTTGCTGACCTGCAACATCCAATATCCTCTGTTTTTTTTTTGTGAAAGAAAAGGGGTTTTATGTAGTCGTGTGTGTCGGTTTTTGAAAGGGGGGTATAAGCTGTAAAACCTTCTTTTTGTAAAACATGTACTTCTTTATAAGTGTCTTAATGACTCCTTAGTTCAGACTATATTTCACATGCACAAAAGTGGATTCAATATTACTTTCAAAAGGCCAATCATACCATTAACATACAAAACCCAAAACTGTGCTACCTTCAGGAAACGAGGAAGCATTCAGGATCCTTCTTGGTGGATCCTGTATGCATGTGAAGAACTAGAGGAAACAATAACAAAGTCACAGGCAAAAATCACTTATTTCGTGTGCCAATAATAATTTCTCATACATTTCAAGAGGATGGAAAAGTTTCTAAACAAAACCTATACATAATCCTCTATTTTAGAAGAGAACTTAAGTTCCCTGTAGTATATGCACCTTCTACAACATGATGTAGTGAGATGTGTTGTGCACTTTATGATTACAATGCAGTGTGTGAGTATTATAAGGTGTGGGAGTAGATATTTCTTCACTATTTTGATATCTTCGTTCCATTCTCATGGCACAATGTGGTTTATTGGCTATATAGAGTCTATGCATGAGCTTTTAACTGTCTGCAAGACAAGCATTGCCAGATTTTGTAATTCTGATGACACACTAATGTTGTAACATTTGCACTGGATTTACTAGCCCATGGCATTCAATCTGTCACTTGCTCTCAAACTGGTTACTGTTAGGTTCTGCCTGCTCATTGGTCTGAAGTTCTCACTAGAGTGCAGCCAATTTTATTATATTTCCCCTTAAGGGCCAAACAGAAGGCTGTGTCACCCCAGTGTCCCTAAAGAGCAGCAATTTACTGATTCCAACACTACATATTATTATATTACATATAGATAATGCAGTCATTGCCTTACCTGTCTTCAAGCCTTAGTTTAATAGAGATAACTGTGTAGATTTGGATTGTGCTTCTTCACACTGGAGACTTTTCTTACCCAGTCAATGGCTAATGTTATTGTTGGGCCACCTTTCCTTTAAACTTTTTTAGATATCTAAAAGTTTTTTTGTGATTTAGGCTGAGAATATTCAATAATACACTTTTGTGTGACCTGGACTGGAACCTTTTGGTTATTCCAAAGATCAGAAGTTTAGCATCTTTGAAGGTCTCTGCATATAGCTCCTTATATGCGTTTCTAATCTCGTCCTTTGCAGTTTTAGATTGAGGTCTCCTTGATTCTTACCTTTCAGGTTGTGGATAGAGGTATATGAATAAAAAGTGTTTCTTGTTTTTGGTTGCAAAGATGACCACTACCTCTCCAGATCTGGTTGCAGCCACTATCTATGAGGTCTTCAAAATCAGGTGCTGTCTTCTCTGTTGTTCTCTCAGGATATTGGGGAAGGATGCTATGTTCTGCGCTGGCCTCTGTTATCTATGGATGAGCTTCCTCTTTATTTAGTAAGCCACATTTATACTTTCCTACAGGGAATGATTTATGCTTCATGATAGCACAGCCTTATAAACTCTTCTCACTGAGAAAACATCATCTGTGATTTAGGGTTCTGAAGATACCAGGGAAATTGTTGGGAAAAACAAGCTGTGCCCAATGGGTGGGGGGTTGAGGTTTGAGCCCCAACCAACTCAAACCCATAAATTATATTTTTCCTACATTCCAAGCTATTTTATTTTCAGGTTGGCTTCCTTATCATATCCCATAGCCCTCTAAAGTATTATTATTTTTCAATAATGTGTGAGCTAGTGTTGTTGAATGGGGTTTGAAATCAAATGAAACATGGGGTGGCCCAATCAATGCAAATTGTTTAAACCTTTCTGTGTCTTGAGATCCCACTAAGAAACTGCAGCTCAGCAATGAGATTATTGATTGATCTCATTTTACTGAGAAATTTTGTAGTCCCAGCATCATGCTTTGTAGTAATACCTTTATCCAAAGATTTTATTAGACATAAGGATGCTAAAAACCTACATTGGTTGTAAACAGGTGCTTTCACATAGGATCTGTTATAAAGATAGCTAGAATCTCAGCCATAAAGCAGGGCAGGACTGCTGCACGTTAGGAGATTGACAGAAACACGTTACAGGAAATATACTACCTTATTCAAATAAAAAAAAGTGACTATAACATTTCCAAATAACAGTTTTCCAATATTATGGTATTTTACTAATCATTATGGATTACAAAAATAGGAACTTTATATTTTAATATTTGAACTAGGAATAGTATTCAATTAACCATAAAAGAAACATCAAACAAATGAATATTCAGAGAGAGCAAGAGAACATTGGAAGGCTGTTAGTAATACTGTCTTGTGACCATTAGGTGTCACATTTGAGTTTGAAGTAAAAAAAAAAATTGGACAAATTACAGAACAGCAGCCAATGAATCTCTAGCCACTATCAGTTTACAATGCTTTGCAGTTGGCAATTGTAGATCAGAAACAGCCAGAGAGCCACAATTTATGTCTATCAAAAATCATGGGCATGGGCTTAGATGGTTTTTCTCCTATTAGCAAAGATTTAATATGGCAGATCAGAGTGTACACTAACAAAACAATGATACATCTTCCACTGTTAGCAGGACAGGATGATGGGACTGATGCACAATGGAGAAAAGGGAAGAAGTACTTGGATGCATTCTTCATTGTTTGGTGGACACCTCACCTTCTTTCCATAGTGGTCTTCTTCCTTGAAGATCTTCATGTTGCCTCCTCCTCAAGGTTTTGCCGACAAGTTTTCTAAATGAAATTGCCTGGAAATGGTGCAGTAGTAAACATAGACAAAGGAATGCCTGAACACCATTTATCTTAACTAATAGACAAACTCCTTTGCCTGTCTTTGAGTTCACTTCCTTCTGCTTTTTACTCCTCCCATAGACGTGTTCAATTTGTCCATGCTTTTCCTAAATCTCATCCTCGTGGAGGTACCATTTAGAGGTCTTGAAACAAAGTCTTTCAGAGGATCAGTTTATAAGGCTTGGGTTCTGCCCCACCTTTAGGACATGCTATATAACTCCAACAAGCTGGCTGCCGCATGCATTCTGTAGAAGATTCCAAAAGGCAGGCAAATGTTTGTGATCACAGCCCAGATAGTAAATCCATAAAACCTCACTTCCATCCCTGTGTCAAACATGATTCGGGCTCCGAAAGCAGGCATGATCCAGAACTGTGGGATGAAATACACAAGATGTAGACATGAAAAATGACTTGTGCCTGCAAAGGGGCACCAGAGTCTCTTCCTCCCTACAGACCATGACTCATGAGATTGATTTTGGAAATCAATGCAGAGCACGCCTTAATTTGACATTTAACCTCTGCTTAACCAGGGGGTCCATCTCTACCCTATGATGTCATGGTTCGTGAACAGGTCTAGGCCTTATTGCCTAAGGTTTAAGGTCACTCCAACAAACAAAGGAGCCCTCTGTTGTTCTTTTTTTTTTTTTTTTCATTAAATAAAAGTTTTCCTGGGTTAATTAATAGCAGATTTTAAAATCTGTTGGTATTGGTTGGTATAATCTGCTGGTATTGCTAATATATGTCCAGAAAACTTTGTACCCTTCTCTTATGTTAGATTCACATGCATTTTTTATGTTCTGCTCTTTAATTTTGTGTTGCCTTTATCCTATCCTTTTTTACTATCACCCTATACCTTCTCTCCTCCTTTTCTCCTATCTCACTGTTCTGCTTCCCATTGCCTCTTCTTTAGAATGCTCCAGTTTTATTCCCACCTTCTTCTTCTCCTTTTGCTGCCTCATTTCTTGCCCCAGACCCGAGTTTTAAGATTTGGAATTTTATCCATTAAAAATGCTGACTGGCTAGTTCAGGAATAGGGCAGGAACATTTAATCTGCGACTGGAATCATAGGCATGCAGTACTGTGTGCAGCCCCTCATATCTTATCTGGCTGTTTGGCCCATGGGCCAAGGGAACTCATATCCAGTCAAATTTAAATATTGTCTGTGTTTGGCTATTTGATAGCCCCTATGTGGACTGGCAGGCGAGAAGACTTTGTTTTGCAGTACACCTCCTTTTTTATGCAACCAAAACTTGCCTCCAAACCAGGAATTAAAATATAAGCACCTGATGTGAGGCCACAGGGAGCAACATCCAAGTGGTTGGTGAGCAACATGTTGCTCATGAGCCACTGGATGGGGATCAATGGCCTAGACCATATAAAAAAATGTGAACAGGCACTCAATCAATCCAAAGTGACAGGACAAAATAAAGTAAAAAATATATTTTATTTTGTTTACATGTCTTTAAAAAGCCTTACGCGTTTCATGCTGTAAGGCAGTTATTATTAATTGCTCATGTTTTTTTTAAATGGTCTAATCCACTACCTCTGGCTATAGGTTTAGGGCTTGGCGCTAAAACCCAATGTTTCTAATGGTCTATATGCTCTTTACATCCTTTGGGCTTTTGTTTTCCTTTTATAACTATGTATGGCCACCTTAACTTGTTGGCTCATATCACACAATGAAATGTGTTGATTTGACTTTTCAGATTCAAGTTAGAGCAACTTTATAAAGCCAATATAAAGCATATGGTAATGGGTAGTATCTCCCACCAATGAAGAACATCAATATGGTACAAAGCCCCATAGACAATACCAGACATTCATTTCCTGTGACTTTGGTGCCGGTTAAAAAAGTTTTTTTCGTTGGAATTGTAATAGCTAACTTGATGTAACCAACATAAACTACACTTTCTCATGCAGACAGATAAGGTGGCAGATTCAGTGAGAGAATATTTACCTGTCGGCCCGGGTGCAGGCACAAATTGCGAAATGCAAACTCGCACATTGGTTCACTGAAATCTGCTTTGTATGTCTGCCCTTGTGCAGGCAAGAATGGGAATAAAGAATACAGAAGAAAAGAATAAAGAATATAGAATACAACTTTTTTGATTTGCATTCCCACCTAAGCTTATAAAATGATGCTATAATATTATCACTTCTAAATTATAGAAACCATATGGTGAAGATCCCCTAGAACTTACAATGATGTTACTGAGGAAGAGGAAGAGGTAAATATCCTTCATTACTTTTCTCTTTTTTAGATGTGTCTTAAGCTGGGCTGCCAGCGTGGCTCTTCTGGTCATTCTTGGAACTGGGACATGGTCTTGAGGTTGGGGAGCATAAGTAACGGAGTGTGGGCCCTCAATTTCCTCAGTAGTACTTTCCTGGATGGCTTCTGGGTATTTTGGTAATTTATTGATCTCCGTTTGTCTATGTCCATAGATGGGTGGGAGACGGTATAGGCCCTTGATGATGAAAACATTCTGAAGGGAGTGTTGTATAATCATTAAAAGTGAATAGACAAGAGTCAGGAAGTTCAGAACAGTAAATGGGGTGGTGGCAATCATGGCTATGATAGAGTAGTATGAGATCCCATACTGAGCCAGGGTGGCACCTAGCAGCAGAGCCATATCCAGGGTGCGGCTGGGGTTCTTCTCATTGTCCATACTCCTCTTGTCCAATTTAAAGATGATGATGCCCACCAGGTTGGCTGTACACATCAGCCCCAAGCAAATCACATGGAAAATATAAAAAGTAGTCAAGGACAGCCATCGCTTTGCAGCTTTTTCTCTGCCCACTTCGTATAGTATAAACATCACCAGGCCAGTGACTAGAACTGACACTCCAGTGACCAGTCCAAAAAGGGGGATATGTTTACGCACCCCAGGGCCCAACCCAAAGTGCTGGGAACCACTGTCATCAATTTGACGGCCCACGTTCTTCCACATAATATATAACATGGCTGCAGCGAAGAGATTGTATTCAATGTTGAAAGGGTACAGGTAATAATACTCAGTGGGTAAGAACTTGCACACAGACTGGCAGCTACAACTGTATTCATCTTCCACATGAACTATCGCCTCTGTGGAGAGAAATAAGAGTGTGCCATGGATCACAGAAGATTTATCTTGAATACAGAGCATAGTTTGGACACCCATCTATAAAACGGGAAATGAACAGGTTTAGCCATTGGGGCCCTGTGTTATTTAAGGCATAGGATCCCAAACTATGGGGAGACCTAGAGTAAGCTATGAGCTATAAATGATAATTTTATCTGCTGGATTATTATAGAACAAAGCAATAGGGATATTCTTTACAGCATTGGTTGTCTTTTTACACTGAAGCCATCACTGGAGGTAGACCTTTGGTCAAGCTCTACTTAGAGCATAACAAGACTATAGTATACAGTAGTTAAAAATTGCTAACTCATCCATTTAGCTATAGTTATAAGAATATCTCAAACCTCAAACCTCACCTTAGGGCAGAAACACGCTCAGATTCGGGGAGATTTAGTCGCCCGTAACAAATCTCCTCTTCTTTTGGAGACTAATCTCCCCAAACTGCCTTCCCATGCCTACCCGCCGGCTAGAATGTAAATCACCTGTGGGATGGCACTCAGAGAGCTTAATTTTCTAAAGTTGCCCGAAGTTGCCTCAGGGCAGAGACACGCGTGGAGATTTGGAGAGATTAGTCATCTGGCGACAAATCACCTCTTCTTCAGGCGACTAATCTCCCCAAACTGCCTTCCCGCTGGCGTGAATCTAAATCGCCGGCGTGATGGCCCTCGGAGCGCTACGTTTTCCGAAGTTGCCAGAAGTTTCCTCGTGAGGCAACTTCAGAAAGCGAAGCGCTCAGAGTGCCATCCCGCTGGCGATTTAGATTCTAGATGGCTCGGAGGCAGTTTGGGGGGAGATTAGACACCGGAATAAGAGCCGATTTGTCGTCCTGCTACTAAATCTCCCCGAATCTTCTTGTCTGTCTCTGCCCTCACGAGGAAACTTCGGGTGTCATCGGAAAACAAAGCGCTCCGAGTGCCATCCCACCGGCGATTTACATTCTAGCCGGCGGGAAGGCAGTTTGGGGAGATCAGTCGCCCGAAGAAGAAGCGATTAATCACCGGGCGACTAAATCTCCCCGAATCTGAGCATGTGCCTCTGCCCTTTATTTACTTTTTAAGCAGGACTTTCAGGAATATCTAGGATAACATATACAAATATGTTCAGTCCCACAGTTTGGGAGCCACTAGATAATCTAATTTGTACATTATTGATCCAAGAACTGGTCCTGTACAAATGGAGAATTTCTTTTCCCTTATGAGCCCAAACTAAAATGGCTTCAAATGTTTTTTTGTTTTCTGGTTTAGCTAGAAGTTAGAAATAACTAAGCTCACCTGGAGCATTAGTCATCCTTTTGGGGTTTTTTTTTTTTTTTTAAACTCTGTGACGTTAACTGGCAGTTGGCCTAACAAAAATCTATAGGGGAAGAAGGAAAAATGTGCACTTAGCTGTTATTTTATGATAACTGTTCCCTATTAAAGGTTGAACCTTTTTGAAGGAATACTCGGTCCTTTGTTAAACATCATTGTCGCATTGATCGTAGGGCAACATGACTCGCTAAAGGCCAATTTAACTAACTGAGCTTTTGTTTCTTGCTAAGCTCATCTAGACTCATTACAACACCGGGTCTCATTTACCGGCTGACAACTTCTCATTAATCTAAGGAAGGGTCTTGCTGATATCACCGGTGGGGGGGGGGGTGTTTAAGTATTGTTTTTTCTTGTGGGAAAAGGTTCATGTACCTTCTGACTCGTTGCTGTTGTTCAGGGTAGCATTCCTCTGCAGATATCTCTGGATTTCAATGGTGTGATACCGAGCTTCTTCTGTCACTGCTATCACCCACAGGATAAGATTTATGGACATCAGAACCATCAAACCGCACCTGGAAGCAGAAGTAAAATCAAAAGGAGACACTGATTGTGCCTTGTACTTTAGATAACTCTCAGCAATAACATCATATCAGAGAAATGCTTTAATCAGGTCTAGACTTGGTCTAAAAGTATAGTTGAATGTGGTGTTGGTGGTATAGAAAAGCAGAAGGAATAATAAAAAGGAACACCGGCTCTCATCATATTTAGGGGTCTGTTTACTAAAGTGCGGTAAATCTTACTTAAAGTTTCCGCATGTTATCGATGAGAATATTTTTTCGCCAGAATATTCGCAGCGACTAAGTTTACTAAACAGCGATGCGCTCAGAAGTCATTGCGATCACTTGCGGTAACTACGTTAACGAACCAGCTTACGTTAGTGGTAATTTTAGCGAGTTGCGAATTTTCTGGCGACAAATTACGTTTTTGCAAATATTTATGCTATAAAATAGTCTTGTTTTATGGCGGTTATTATGGCAATTTTTACTGTGACATTTATGGCCAGAAATGCAACTTCAAAACTCATAAACTTTACTGACTGATGATTAAACCATCCAACAACATTACTAGAGTAACACCAATCAAACATGTCTGCATCATATAAACCCTTCTGCCAATAGAGTCTCATGAACAAGAAATTATACCAGTCAATCTCTTTGCTTCATAGAAATGCACAGTTTAATGTAGCCAATCACATTGAAACCAAAAAAGCGTAGACTGACGATACCTGGACTGTGATGGCCGCTGCCAATAATACGACTTTGAGCTGAAACTGCTGCTGTTGCAGCAGATAAAGGCAGAAGCCAAAACATTCTGTCAGCAATAGCTACAGATCTCTCTCCTGTCAGCAAAGAATGATGGGTAAAAAAAAAATGTATTATGGGATATTTCCTGCCCCTTGGGAATTTTCTAGCGAAAAAATACTTTTGCGCCACTACATAGGTGGCAGTAAAATGTTGCGAATATTCTTGCGTAAATGTAGTCTTTTGCACATTTCGCGGTTTAGTAAACTAGGCGTTAATGTGTACGTAACGTTATTTTCAGAGAATGCGATAACTGGCGAAAACATTTTTTGCTCAAGAAAATTCGCAAATTTATATTTACCGCAGGTTAGTAAACTGGCGAAAACATATTTGGAGACAAATTTGTCTATATTTTGTGCGAATATTTTTATCGTGCTTTAGTAAACGGACCCTTAGCTAGGAAACCAAGACTAGGGGTTCTGTGTTAGGAATGTGTTGCCAGGAAGAGAATGAGCTAATGTTGGTCTGTAGCAAGACCCGGCTCTTTGCCCTGTTGTGTAATGAAACAATGTTTACTTAACTTGGGGGAAAATGACAGAATATGGGACTGATAGGATGTGCAGATAATCCTGAAATATTTAAAGGACCTCCATTCAAATGTTCTGCAGGTTTTTTATACAGAGTTATGGTATGTTTCTAGAGGCTACAAGAAAGTTATGGCTATGGAGAGTGGACTGTTGGACTGTGGTTTTCACGCACTCTGGATTTCTGAACGTCTAGTTTCTTGTACTGTGCTTATAACACAATAGGAGACCTAAGGGACGGGTTGAGATAGTTTGTGATAAGCCAGAGAGACTATTGCTGATAAGGCAGGGCCAAAAATCGGCAAGCTGAGACAGTTGCAATTGCACAGAAGCTTGGACGAAGAAATCAAAAGAAAAATATATACATTTCCATTAGTTAAATGCATTGTAAATGCTGATCTAGAAGCTGTGTAAAGTCATGGGGGGACATTATAAGCAATGCAGACATTTGAGTGCTTTGTGGATTTGACAGCGACATTGTATAAACAGCACGGGGCAGAGTGACACTGCTTTAGAGCCTCTCCTGCAGGGCACAGGGCTACAATGTTCCAGCCAGAGAAATCAAAGCTCATATTGCTTAAAGCTATCAAAACAATAGTGAATAATTACCTCATATAAAAAAAGGACAACATAACAATTTTGTTACAATAAATACGATTATCACTGTCCTGAAGCTTAAAATTGCTATGGCCCGAGTCTTAAGAAGGCTTTAAAGGTGAACTAACCCCCACCATGAAATCATAACTGTTACCCCAGTGCACAGCCCCTGCTGCTTGCTCTCCAACTGCATCACCCCAACTTCCCCCAAATAAACTGGTCCTGTGCATAGTAGGTTTGGCAGCCCCCATGTTTAGCCACATTACTTTAGTTTTCAGATGCCACAGCACTGAATTGGCAAGCAAGAGAATGCACACTGGGCCAGGACAACAGGTCAGCTACAATAACATGTTTCTGGTCACCCATCCCCAATGTGGAACCGGAGGATGGAAATGACTTAGCCAAACATGGCAGTGACCATCCCCATCTCTGTAGTATGGGCACAGATATGGAGGACCAGTTCACGTGGGACATTGGAGATAATGTGGTTTGCGGGAAACACAATACATCGATATTTTCATATTTCATCACAGGTACACTTTCTGTACACACACAATCACTGGGAAAAACATTGTCTTCAACATATTAGCACCCAACTAAACAACTTGCATAATAATAGTCTAGTCCTTTTTACCCTGCACCTTGTTTGGCAAAGACCTCCAGGTTTGCTCCTAGTCAGTACAGAGACAATGTTAAACTTATACAGACATTCCCTATGCAGCAGGATCTTGATGTTACAGTAGTTCCTTACCTGGTGGCATTCATGTAGATCTGGACACAGTGTTTGCAGGAGACCCAAAGGAAGCATGTCTACAAGGGAAAACATTTTCAATGGAAGTTGGCTGCATGAAAGCGAAGGGAGTAAAACTATACATAAGGGTTGAACCATTGGGGACATTACTTTTTGCACCAGGGCCGGAACTAGGGGTAGGTAGAAGAGGCACGTGCTTAGGACGCAAAGTTTGGGGGGCGCAAGGCACGTACCTCATAAGCAGCCTACTCTTAGTCCGCCACTGAAAAAGGAGATGCACGCGTGTCCTCATTTGCGCACAGCCACAGAGCCGCCATTGCACGGCACTGTTCTGCACTGTAGGGCAGTGGCCCTCAAACTTTTTTGCATCACTGACCAGTTTCAAGCAAGACAATTTTTATGAGGACCAGGGGAGGAAAGGATGTAGATGCATTTCAGGCTTACCAAAAAACTGTCCAAACAGTATTTTGGACCTTATCCCAATCAGTAGAAAGCTTCCTGGGCTTCACACAGCTGTTGTCATGTCAGTGGCACATGAGGAAGCTGGGATTGCATGTAATTAAGGCCTTTTTCATTGTTTTTGCAGCTATTATAGACTGCAGCTGGGACCAGAGATGGCCCAGTTCGGCACAGCCCGCGGCACACCACTGGTCCGCGGCCCTGACCCCTGCTATAGGGGGACCAACACACACACGCACTTACTTTGGTGTATTTGTTCAGGCTAAAGGCACTAGCAACAATAGGACAAATGGATATTCAGAAGAAAGAAGTCTTAATATAATCTTCACCAGAGCAACTTCCACCTTCATATTAGGCATTGAAGAAAGATTATTTTTCTAGAAACTCTGAGCAAGACGTGAAGACATAGAGGTTTGGGCTCACCTGTGTGATAACAAACACTGCTTGTATAACAGGATGAACGATTTTCATAGGGGTTTCACAGTCGAGATATTCCACAGCATGGCCAATCCTTAGAATAGTCATAATGAGGGTTCCTGTTCCAAATAGAACAATGCCTCCTGGGAAAAGACAAGTAAAACTTTAACACTTTTCCAACCTGTGCCACGATGAAGGGGAAAAGAACTTGAATAGACAAATCCTTGATGATAAAGAAGAGCCTAGAAGAATGTGTGGGTTGTATACACTTAACTGCTGCAACAGAATGAGGGGCCAGCAAGGTACAGGTTCTATGGATGGATTTTAATTCTTTCTTTAAGATGTTCTTGGTCAGGTGGTTTAAAGGGGTGTTTCACTTTCAGCATATTATAGAACGGCCAATTCTAAGCAACTTTTCAACTGATCTTCATTATTTATTTGTAGTGTATGAATTAGTTGCCTTCTTTTTCTATTTCGAGCATTCAAATAGGGGTCACTGACTCCAGCAGCCAAAAATCTATTGCTCTGTGAGGCTACAAGTTAATCGTTATTGTTACTTTTTCGAAATTGTTCTAATTTTGAGGTCCTATACTATTCATATACCAGTCTTTCAATTAAACCACTCCCTGATTGGTAAGGTAACCTGGACCCTAGCAACACGATAGCTGCTGAAACTCCAAACTAGAGTGCTGCTGAACCAAAACTGAAATTATTTAAAAAAAAACACATACAATACAAAATAAAGACCAACTGCAATTTGTCTCAGAATATCATTCTTTTTATCCTTTTAAAAGCTAACTCAAAGGTGAGCTATCTCTTTAACGTGATAGACATGGGGCAGATTTACTAAATGGTGAATTGTCGCCAGCGCAATTCGCACACATCGCACACATCGCACACATCGCACACATCGCATCACTTCGCCAGACGCAAATTCGCAAACACTATGCTAATTCACTAATATCCGAAGTTTCGTCCTGGGTGCCAAACGTGGGCGACTTTTCGCTAGTGTTACTTCGGCAGTGCGAGCATTTCATAGCAAAGATGCACTAGTCATCTTGCGCTTTAAAGTTAATTTAATTTTAATTTATATAAATGTTGGTGCAAATGCTTGTTACCACTTTTTATTACAGGGAACCTTAATAAAGACAAGAGAGTTAATATAATGCCCTAGACATGAGCCCACTGTAAAATTAATTGTTCCATATGTTATAAAATGTGAGGAGAAACTGGTTACCCAAAAAACAAAGTTAGGACTTTTGCAGCCAATCCCGCTTAAAAAAGAGGAAAAGTCGCCATCTTCTGTAAGTGACAGAAGATTGAGGAAGATCTAGCTTCTTTTTAGAACTTCGCATGGTCTGAGGCGGCGAAGTCAACTCTGGCGAAAGAGGTAAAGCTCAATAAAATCCTCACTTTAGTGAATTTGTGGAGTAACGATCGTTCACCAGATCGAAAAGTCGCCGGGCGATAGAGTGCGAATGAACACTAGCGATGGTCCAGTTTGCTAGCGAATTGTCGTCTGCGCCTGTTAGTGAATTGGCGATGTTCTTGTGGGTGGCAAAGTTGGCGAAAAGTCGCTATTGTTAGCCAGTTCGCCCTTTAGTAAATCTGCCCCATGGTGTCTGGTACTGAAATATCCCAAAAGGTAAGTTCAGCAGGACAATCCCCTATATTTGCTCATAACCTGCCCAGGCAGACACAATTATACCCACAACAGATGTAGTAGAGCTCCCTTATACATTTACCTACTGTGTAAGGAGAGGTATGGATCTGTCACCAGGTTTTGGATTATCCTTGGGGCTGGGTTGTGCAGTCTCCTAGTGCCCCCTCATGGCAGTCAGCAGACAAAACCTGAACTCTATTAGCTGCCAATGCTCATGCTGATTAGTAAATATATTAAATTGAATACAGACAAATCTCCATGGCCTTTCTGAACAGTCTACTAATTGACAGTGCACCCTTGAGCCCCTCACGATACCCCTTAAACAGTTTGAGACTAAGGTGCATGACAGAGGGACTGAAAATGAAAGTTTCAGGCTCCAGGGACAGACTGTGAATGCAATAATAGGTGTGGAGTGAGGGTTTGTTTTTTACATGTAACCAATAATGAAGTAATGTGCATTACCTTGTTACCTACTGTAACAGGACAATGGAGCAAAGTGCTTTTCATCTTTTGCATAATAACCCCCACATTTATCATGCCACTTCACTGATAGAATATACTTACTTCTTTTCTTTGGGTAAACCTGGAAAGTAACATATTTTCATGCTAATTTAGTAATGGGGGGGGGCTGTTTCACTGAAATCCTTAGCTGATGCTTCATTCACCGCTAGGAACTGGCAGCGTATGTTACTAAACATTGATATGGAAATAACATTATTGCAACCCTCATTTAGGTATATTCAGCCAGAAAAAAAAAAACATTTGGTTGTGTTTTTGCAAAGCTTAATTTCCATTTTGTTGGAATAAGGAAAGTTTCCAGAAGGTTGCCTGAGGTTCCCATGACTTGCAATCAGAGTTCAAAGAGAATAGAAGGGATTTACTGGTGTGGGAACAAGGTAAATAGTGGTTTAATGAAGTGCCATATAATCTAAGCAGAGACTTTCATGCTAAGACTACATGCATACGTGGTCTAATAGCATCATGACGGGAAGCTATACTTTATAGGACTGAGGACTGGATATGTGCAACTATGGCTGCATCTTGTCTACTAACATTTGAACAGTCATGTTCTTTAGCCGATTTCCCATAATCAGGCAGCAAACATAACACTTTCTGGGGGGGGGGGTCCAGTTAGGTCTATACTGATCCACAGTTGTGCATGTACTCAATATATAATCTTACCATAGGTTTTCAGAGGAGGGAGGGTAGCTATGGGATCCTAGAATGTTTAGTTAAATTAGTACTCCCTATCCCTAACCCTCCTGTCCTACTTCCACTAACCTCTCATCCAGATTGGGCCCGCATGGCCGTCTTTGTACAGAATGGCATTTTTGTGCTTCCAGGAGAAATACATCTGAAAGATCATCCACGCGGTGCACATAATCAACACAATGCACAGAAATATTAGCAAATCGGTTTCCCAGATTTCCAAGTCCTTCGTAAAGACACAGGTCACCAAAGTGCTGCTGAACAGCAATACGTTGGAGCCTACCAGTCCAGACAATAGCCGGCCTCCTTTCTTCCATTTTTCTTGGGTTTTCTTGCTCTCAGAATTGGTGACAGTTGCTGATTGGTTGCTAGGGGTGCCCTGCTCAGTCTCCATGATTGAAATCAAAACTCTTTAATAAAGTCGTTGAGGTCTGGAGAGTCTTTCTCTGGTTAGCTTCCTACGTCTTGACTAGGTTATCAGAACCAGGTTCCCTATACTTAGATGGCTTGATATCAATGATGTCTGGTGGAAAGCAAGAGTGAACACACCTGAGAACAGCAAGTGTGGCACTGTCTGAATGAGCAGGGAGTTCTGCCAGCTGTACGTGCCTGGAGCTGAGGAGAGGCAAGAGATTTAACAAGATGAGATCATGTCCAGAGACGTTATATATACACATATATGGGCCTCCCTAAGGAAACTAGCTGTAATCCCCTCCTACTATCTGGGATGATAGAATGGTTTGTTGACATACTTAAGCCCATGCAGATCTTTCTGTGTTCTTTGGATAGATCAGACTTGGGTTTATTGACACTATGTTGTGTAACACCAAGCAGCAGGACTGTCAGCAATCCAAATCACTTGATATTTAGCTAGACATAAGAGGATTGTCCTACTGTCCATATACAACAATACATCCCTAATGAAATACCCAAAGTTAATCTTCTCTCATTGAACAAAGCATGTTCTAGTGCTGGGATGTATTTAACTTGCATCCCTTTGTCTCTTGTTATATTACTGTTGACAACATCCCAAGATATCCAGCAACCTGTGGTAGACTCAAGTAGGGCATCTTTGTAAGATCTTTCTGCTAAATGGGTGCAATCCGCCATGCTTTGTCCTAAACTTGGAAGGATTGCTGCAGGTCCTTGTGCTTTACTGTCTGATTCCTGGAGGACAAGAGAAGGTATGTAGGTGCAGGTCTGGATTTGTGGAAAGGCCACCAAGGCCCGGACCTAGGGTGGCAGGATTTTAGGGGGCGGCATGCTGCCCAACCACACCCACATTGGTTCAGAAACACTGGGGAAACGCAGGAGATACAATAGTTTTTAAAGTTTCCCTTGTGCCAATCCCCATTTCTCCGGTCCCCATGATGAAAATTTGAGCGAATGAAAGGGAAGGGACAGCTCCGATGAACTGCAGCCGGCCTAGGGGGGCCCGCTATGTAAATCCGGCCTTGTGTAGGTGTACCCCTTACCAACCCCTATCATCTCCCTAACCTGTCATTCAGCAAGCACAGCCAGGCCCTGGAAACAAGTGCTTTCTAAATCAGCATTAAATTGCATGCTCCTGCACTTGGTAAGTAAATGACCCCCAGTGTGCATTTTTTTCTATAAATGTTCAGCAAATCATATTATCGTGGGTTATTATATTTTAGTCCAATTCTGCAAAACAAGTTTTTGTATGTATAAAACTCTATAATTAGATGAAGCTTTCAGGTGCTTGATTTTCCCATTTACTGAGTCGGACTCTATTATTTCAAGTTGTTTTTTTACTAGAACAAGGCAGCTATACAATTATCCATGGAAATATAACCAAATTATACATGCTGTACCTTCTAAAATCCACGTGCAAAAATAGCAGCAGCTAAAGATGGAGAAGTCAGCAGTGGGAGGGGGCAGCGGATTTGGATTAGGAACCATCTTCCAGGGAGGGGCGCTAATAACCACTTTAATCATAATCTGTTTTTTACTTCCATACACTACAATAGTTTATCCCAAGAGGCTGCTTGTCACCAAGTTTGACTGGCACCCAACCATGTCACTCCTTTCCTTTCAGCAACCAGAATCAGGGAGAATCTCTGACGCACTAGTGACTAAACTTTGTGGGGGTGTCTGGTCTTACTGGTCTAATAGCATGTGTAACCAGAGATGTGATTACACATACATAATTACAAATAATTCCTATACCAGCACATACAGTATAAACAACAAAGTGCTGACACCAGAGCTGCTAACCTTTCATCTGTATTAGTGCTTGTGCAAGGAACCTCCAAGGGTAAGGTCACACTGGGCGATTCGGGGAGATATAGTCACCTGGCGACTAATCGCCTCGTCTTTGCGGCGACCAATCTCCCCGAATGCCTTACCTCTGTCTTGCGCCGGCTTAAATGAAAAGTCGTCTGCGGCCTGGCACAAGCGTCGCTTGGTATTCCGGTCCCCCCAAAGTTTCCTCAACTTCGGGCGACTTCTGAATACGAAGCAACGTGCGTGCCATGCCGCAGGCGATTTTTCATTTTAGCCGGCGTAAGACAGAGGTAAGGCATTAGGGGAGATTGGTCACCGCAAAGACGAGGCAACTAGTCGCCAGGCAACTAAATCTCCCGAATCGCCCAGTGTGACCTTAACTTAAATTCCAGGATTAGATTTATTCTCTATTGCTGGAACCCTGAAGTTGCCCCAACACAGCACTGAAGTTGCCCCAACACAGCACTGGCCAGTGGATCCTATATTTCAAATGTTTGACTTTGACTTTTTATATCAGCAACATATAAGGGATCATTTTCGAGAGATTGCTGTAAAGTGGACAATGGAGTGTGTAAACACACTCCTGCCCTTCCAAATTGTTGCCAATGCGTCTATTGCAACCATTCCGCCTCTTCTAATGAATAATTCCCAACTGGCCTTTTGACACTGGGGAAACCTGGTGCTACTGTCACCCCAAAACTGGCGGTAGCAACGCCATTACCATAATGGATTTTATCAATCAAGCCTTGCGCCCTGGTGTTTTTTTTTACACATCGGGTGTAATTGCTACCGGGAGCGTGGCCACAGTTATGCCAGAATTATTGGGGAAAACACTGCGTATGCAAAATAGATAGATATATATTTTTCTCTGTAGTAATAAAACAGTACCTTGTACTTGATCCCATCTAAAATAGAATTAATACCTATTGGAGCCCAAAACGTATTTGTTTTTTTTTAACATTTAAATGATTTTTACTAGACTTATGTTTTGGAGATCCAAATTATAGAATTACCCCTTATCCAGAAGTCCCCAGGTCCTGAGCATTCCAGGTCCTACAGAAATCAGTGCTGCATGACATAAACACAAACCACTGATGCACCGTGTGTATAAGTGCTGTGCCCACTCAAGCATGCATATAATTGTAATGACCAGCAATTCCAATAGATTACTTGGAGCCAAGGTTGTTGCTTTTATTGAAGTGTTTGCTGATCTCCTCTCTAAATGCAGCCATGTTTATTCAGCTGCACACCTAGCCCCTCATTGCTTCTCCTGGCTAAATCTTCAGAAGCCAACGGTTCTGTCTTACTTTATGGCAGACATTCTTGTGTTACACTCAGTATCATGGGCATTGCTTAATAGGTAACTTAGAATTGAAATACACATTGTAATACCTCCCTGAATTTTGCTGGTGGAGTTACAAAAACTGAAATGATAACAAGGATTACCTAAATCCAGGCAAACAAAACTCTTTGACCTTTTCAAATAATTAACTCTATATGAGGTCTGAACTTCTAATTTGGTAGAAATAACAGCTCTATCAAAACCTGTGTAAAAAAACAAATGAATAGCCTAATAAAACAAGGTGGTTATTGTGTAATGACGGTAGCCAATATCACCCTAGACATTAACAATTGCACCTAGATGGATAGAGTTCACTAGCCTTGCTTAAAGGGATTCTGCCATGGAAACTTTTTTTGTTTTTAAAACACATCAGTTAATAGTGCTCATATGCAGAATTCTGCACTGAAATCTGTTTATCAAAAGCAAACAGATTATTTTAGATTTAATTTTGAAATCTGACATAGTGCTAGACATATTGTCACTTTCCCAGGTGCACCCAGTCATGTGACCTGTGCTCTGATAAATTCCAGTCGCTCTTTACTGCTGCACGGCAAATTGGAGTGATATTAACCACCTGCTTCCCCCCAGTGGCAAAACAATGGGAAGGTTACCAGATAACAGCTGTCCCCCTGTGACTGCGTCAGTTACATTAGGGTCTGGACACACAGGCAGATTCAGGGAGGTTAGTCGCCGGGCGACAAATCTCCTCTTCTTCGGGGGGACTAATCTCCCCAAACTGCCTCCCCTGCCTTCCCGCCAGCTAAGATGCGAATCGCCGGTGAGATGGCACTTGGCGCAATTCATTTTCCGAAGTCACTCGAAGTAATGAATCGCGTGCTATTCTGCCAGCGATTTACATTTTAGCCATCGGGAAGGTAGGGGAGGCAGTTTGGGGAGATTAGTCTGTTTGCCCTGACCCTTAAAGGAGAAAGAAAGGCTTTGTGCACTTGGGTTTGCCAAATGTTAGGCACCCCCAAGTGATAATAATGAAATAATCCAAATTTTTAAAAATGATTTCCTTTTTCTCTGTAATAATAAAACAGTTACTTGTGCTTCATCCCAACTAAGATATAACCAATCCTTATTGGAAGCAAACCCAGCCTATTGAGTATTTAATATTTACATGATTTTCTAGTAGACTTAAGGTATGAAGATCCAAATTACGGAAAGATCCGTTATCCGGAACATCCCAGGTCCCGTGCATTCTGGATAACAGGTCCCATACCTGTATTGACTTATCTGATACCCCGGGCCGGTGCTCCTATCAGCAGAAAACTGCACCGGCCCAGGGTTATACCAGTGAGCACCACGGAGCGATCCACTTCTGTCTTCCTCTTTCTTCGCACAGCTGCGCATGCACAGTAGAACGAAAGGCTGAACTTTAACTAAAAAGTTGTCTCATTCAACTGCGCATGCGTCTGCCCCAGGAAATTTGAAGAAAGAAGAAGCCAGAAGAGGATCGATGCTACTGGTATAACCCTGGGCCTGTGCAGTTTTCTGCTGATAGGGGCACCGGCCTGGGGTTTCAGGTAAGTCAATACAATCACTTAACATTTGGCACCCCCAAGTGCACAAAGCCTTTCCTTCTCCTTTAAGTAGGAGAAACAATAGCTTAACTGAAAGCAGTTCCATCATGAAGTGCATGAAGCACATGACCAGGCAAGATGACCTGAGATGGCTGCTACACACCAATGTTACAACTAAAAAAAATACACTCAGTTCAGGAATAGAATTTAAATGGTAGAATTAATTATGTGCAGTGTAATTTAGAAATAAAAACTACACATAAAAATCATGACAGAATCCCTTTAACATGGGGTGGGAGGACACCCTTACATTTATAATCTGCCTTATACCATACATAAGGCCAAACTGGCTGTACACACTGGCAGCCAAATTGACTACTAAATGCCCACAGCCACCCAATCAGCATTTTCCTGAACAAACAGATCAGGTTGGAGTGCAGTTCTTAAACTTTGGCAATGATTTTATATACACTCCAGTACCAAGCGGATTCTAATCAGACATTGGCCTGTATGGACACAAACACACACGCGTGCAAATAATGACACATTTTGGTTGAAAGATCGGTCAATCTTAACTACCCAGTTGTATGAAGCTTATGGAAATCATCCATGGGAGCCAGAGTTTATCAGAAGCTTCAAATGTGTTTTTCATGAGCTTATTGTCAGATCAAGGTCCTACCATATGTCTTCGCAAGGTAACAGACGTAGAAAAACTATGGAGTATCAGCTATTTAACCATAGTTCCAAAAATATCTTTGATAGCAAGTGTCCATTCCAAATCTTGTCCCATGTTGACTTTCAAACTAGGCTTTCAGTTGTATCTAGAAAAGCAAATAAGCATTGTCTCCAGATCTCCCCAAACTAGACTTCATGCTGGCCACACTTGCTACTGCTCTAGGCTCCATAAGGGGCCTGCCCCACAGTCTGAGAACCACTGTCATTTATATTGCTGATTTTTTTAAATTTAATTTATGGAAAAATTAGGACTTTTCCAGGATGATTATGTCCTCTACTATGTGAAGACTAAAGGCAGAGATTTTAGCTACCAATTTGGCACCTTCAGCCCGAGTTGGTGGCTTATTTGAAAATTGGCCTAATGTCAATCAGACTGGTTTACTATACAGTACTGATTCAATAGCTAGTGATGGTTTCTGATATTCATTGTGAGTTCATATCATTATGCAGACAGTTTATTTTTTTGTTAAACTCCAACTATTTTCAGTTTAATGGTAATTTCTATCCACAGAGACGTGGGGCTGCAAAGGGGACTTCCATTGCCCCCACATATGCAAAATTATGATGCCTGCATTGGAGTGTGGGATGGGGATGAGTGTTCCTATTGAGTTACCATCTTTAGATGTGTTTTCTGTTCAGAATACCAGGGTAGAAAGAAGGCTTCATCCGAAGGTCATTACTAGTGAAGGGCAAATAAATTCACAAGGCACAAATTTGCAGCGAATTTCCATGTTTGCCGCCGGCAAATAAATTTGTGAAAATTCACCAGCGTCAAAAAATTTTTGGACGCGTGTCAGAAAAATCACTCATGTCAAAACCGTTGCACGACGACATTATTCGGACGCCCATTGACGCCGGTGTCAAAATTGATGTGTGCGTCAAAATTCGTGTTCTGCTAATTTTTTGTAACAAATTCACCCAGCCATCACTAGTCATTACATATAATATCTTTTTACATGCCCAGAGTCAGTATCCAGCCTCCAGCTTAAGACGCATCCCAGTGGGGCAATTGTGCTTTAGATGCATTTGATTTCACCAGCAGGCCATTCAGCTCTGGAATAGGATTATAAAAGCTATAAAATATATATATATGCATATGGAGAAAATTCTTGACAGAAAACCAGTGTTTGTGTTTTAGAGGGGTAAAATCTGACATGACAGTGCCCCATATTAAATTGATCAGCATGTCGCCTGTCACTCGTCAGACTTGTTCAAAGAAGCATTTATGTTCATTTTGTTATACTTAAAGGGATACTGTCATGGGAAAAAAATTTTTTTTCAAAATGAATTAGTTAATAGTGCTGCTCCAGCAGAATTTTGCACTGAAATCCATTTCTCAAAAGAGCAAACAGATTTTTTTATATTCAATTTTGAAATCTGACATGGGGCTAGACATATTGTCAATTTCCCAGCTGCCCCAAGTCATGTGACCTGTGCTCTGATAAACTGCAATCACTCTTTACTGCTGTACTTCAAGTTGGAGTGATATCACCCCCTCCCTTTCCCCTCCCCAGCAGCCAAACAAAAGAACAATGGGAAGGTAAACAGATAACAGCTCCCTAACACAAGATAACAGCTGCCTGGTAGATCTAAGAACAACACTCAATAGTAAAAACCCATGTCTCACTGAGACACATTCAGTTACATTGAGAAGTAAAAACAGCAGCCTGCCAGAAAGCATTTCTCTCCTAAAGTGCAGGCACAAGTCACATGACCAGGGGCAGCTGGGAAATTGACAAAATGTCTAGCCCCATGTCAGATTTCAAAATTGAATATAAAAAAATCTGTTTGCTCTTTAGAGAAATGGATTTCAGTGCAGAATTCTGCTGGGGTAGCAATATTAACTGATGCATTTTGGAAAAAACATGTTTTCCGATGACAGGATCCCTTTAATAAGGCAGTTCTGTTCCCAAAACCTAATCAGAAGTTGGTAATTATTCACATATTCTAGGGATTATCTATCTAGGAGGATCTTTAAGTGTCATTCCTGAGCTCAAAGAAAGCCAGGTAATTAAACATTTATAAGAACATAATGGTGTTATTAATCAGGTGCGGGAGATCACATTGTACCAATGGTACATGCAAGCTAAAGGTTATTGAAGAGAAATTATGTCTGAGAAACCTCTAATCAGATTACCTGATGTTATAGTTATTCACAGGTCTCAGGGTACACACTGATCTAAAGCCCAAAAATGAGTTGATGTAAACTTACTCTAAGTGCTACCTCAAGCATTTTTGCCACTTATGTTCATTGGTTTGTAAGATATAGCAGTTTTTCGAACCAGGCTTTTGATTCAGCCCTCTCTGCCCATTATTTTAGCAGCCTAGTTAGAAAAATACCACCCTATCCACCACAACAGCTCTATAACCTTGCCTACTCACCCAATCTCCATCCAGTCCGCCCACTCTAAAAGGTGGCCATAGATGTTACAATTATGATATTTCCTGGAAAACATCTTTTTAGTCACAGCTCTAAAATCTTTACATCATGACTCCACCCCCATATCCTTACTCCTCTCCTGACATCATTGCACAGCCCCATTTTACTTCTGGCTGGTATTGCCCCGGACAAGCTTTGAGTATATATACTGTGCTCTTAAACTGAGAACCAAGGCTTGTGAAGGTATTCCAACCTGGTTGTCACACTGCAGATATAACCAGTACAGCGGACAATTGGAACTGGTATCCCACCTTACCTTCACTGCCTTTGGATTGAATAAAAACATATTTTTCTTGCTGTCATGAAAATTACTGTGCATGGGCCTGCTACAGGCTTAACTTCTCAACACCAGTGTAGAGCTCACTGAGCATTTACACATTTTACAGTGTCACAATTCCCAAGATGGGGAGCTTCTGTGGACAACTTTGAAGGCCTAAATCAGTGTTGTCCATCTTCTATGGTACAGAGGGCCAACATTTTACTGGCCTATGTGGTGGAGGGCCGAAAATAGAAGTCAGTGTTGGCCACTCCCCCTTTTAAACCACACCCACTGTAAACCAAACCCATGTTACCACAAGAACTTTTAAGATCATATCCACATTAATGGTGATAGCACCAGGGGCGCGCCGCCAATGAGGCGAGCTGAGCCGCTCGCCTCAGGCGGCAGCGCCTGAAAGGATTCCAGGGGCGGCAAAAAGCCGCTCCTGCACCTTTAAGAGCCGAATTTCCGGTTTTTGAACTGGAAATTCGGCTGTACTATTGCGAGAGAGCGCAATTGCGCTCTCCACAATAGTGCTTCTGCCTCCCCTCCCAACATGTAAGTTGGTGAGGGGGGGCGGCATTGCAGGAGCCACCTCAGGCGGCTCCTTAGTCAGAATCGGCACTGGATAGCACACCAAAAAACCAAATGGTTGGTGCTCACTGCAGGGAAATCCCTCATCACTCATATGTGAAAAATTGAAGTCATGTTAAAACATACCCTTATATCCATATGCCTCATCCTCCCCTGTGGATAATACAACAACCCCCCCCCCCCAACACATGATTAAACACCTTAGGGGCCCTTAACAACAATATCCAAATGCTAACAAACCCCAAGAACAAACCCCTAACATGCTTACATTCCACAGGTAGCATAGGGCAAGCAGAGAATGGCACACACAAGCAGCACTGGGCAAGCAGAGAATGGCACACACAGGCAGCACTGGGCAAGCAGAGAATGGCACACACAAGCAGCACTGGGCAAACAGAGAATGGCACACATAAGCAGCACTGGGTAAGCAGAGAATGACACACACAAGCAGCACTGAGTAAGCAGAGAATAGCACACACAAACAGCACTGAGTAAGCAGAGAATGGCACACACAAGCAGCACTGTACAAGCAGAGAATGGCACACACAAACAGCACAGAGTAAGCAGAGAATGGCACACACAAACAGCACTGGGCAAGCAGAGAATGGCACACACAAGCAGCACTGGGCAAGCAGAGAATGGCATACACAAGAAGCACTGGGCAAGCAGAGAATGGCACACACAAGCAGCACTGGGCAAGCAGAGAATGGCATACACAAGCAGCACTGGGCAAGCAGAGAATGGCATACACAAGCAGCACTGGGCAAGCAGAGAATGGGATACACAAGCAGCACTGGGCAAGCAGAGAATGGCACGCAAGGAGGGAAGGCAGCCCTGGGCATAGAGGCGGAGCAGACAATTACTTTCACTTTCCATTCAGCACTTTCTAGATTTCACTGCTCTCCACATATTCCCCTGTTCTCTTCACCGTTTAATTGTGTAGCTAGGGTATAGGGATGGACATGGGGTCCCCCATTCTGGTGCACAAACAAGATTCTGAGATGATGCAAGTCTTGTCTTAATAACAGTGTGCACAAAATGGCTGCTGCCTGCTTGCTATAATTTTGAAATCCCAGACTGAATGAAGCAAGATTCAAATAATTGACATAGTGTAATTAAAGTTAATTTTGCTTGACTAATGTGATAAAATAGGATTTTGAATAATTTTTTTGGGTGACGGGTCGCCTTTAATCTCTGTAGTGAAACCTTTTAAAGGTTACATATGGTAAGCAGACACAGCATGTGGGGGGCCACAGAAGGGGGGGTTGTCGGCCGCCAGTTGGACAGCCCTGGCCTAAATCAACATTGTTATAGTCTGATGAACCTCTACTCTAGTACAGTAAGTTATTATTATTAACATGTATTTTGAGAGTGCCAACATATTGCACAGCGCTGTAAAATAAACGTGTTACAATGTATAAAAAAAATCACATGAATTACATACATAGAATATACAGAGTTATATACATAGTAATCAGTACAAAAGGTGAAGAAGGACCTGTGCAAAAGAGCTTACAATCTAAAGGGGAAGGTAGTGAGACACAAGGTGTGGGAGTGGGCAAGATCAGAAATAAGCAGGTGAGAGATGTAGCATATGGTATTGCATTTGGTAGCTAAACAGAGCAAGGGTAGGCGTCTCTAAATAAGTGTGTTTTAAGAAATCTTTTGAAAGCAGAAAGCAGGTCAGGAGAAAGTTGGACAGACTGTGGGAGAGAGTTCCAGAGGAGGGGTGCAGCCCTTGCAAAGTCTTGAATGCGAGCATGTGAGGAGGTAATGTAAGAAGAGTTGAGGAGCAGGTCAGTAGAGGAGCGTAGTAAGTAATGGGGTGCTTTCTAGAGATGAGTTCAGAGATGTAGATGATTTGTAGCTCAAGAAGTCTGATTCTAAGAGGGATTTGCACCAGCGATGCTCAAGTCATGTGTGTATGTTTGGAGAGCTTTTGCATGAGCAGTTTGCCAAGGTTGAAGCAGTTTGGGTCTAGTGCATCTAGTTTTGGCAGGAGCAAGCTCATTAGTGAATGTGCTGTAGTAGACAGAGGTATCCACATTAGTACAGGGGGTGCCTGAGATATTAGAGCAGGGGTGTCTGAAAGTTAGATCGAGATCTACCAGTAGACCATTAGCTGGTGATCTCAAGACACTGTCCACAAACACCTTGTCTAAATCCCCCTCCTGTTTCATGCTTTTCATTCAGATATTTATTATGTTAAGGTTACATGAGAAATAGTTGTTTAATATAGCAATATAAATTCTCTCATAAATCAATATAATATTTAAGTAATATTTTTCATGGAACAGAATGTTAACAATGCTATTATGGATGTAGACACAGCATTAGTAAAGTATGGGCATTCCTGTATTAGAGTGAAGAGAGTCAAAGGAAGAAGAGAGATGCAACATGTCTAGTACTTGCAAGTCACAGTAGGTATGTTTTTGGGGAATAGCAGGGGGTGAGGAGGGAGTTAGTGAGAGTGGAAATGTGAGCATATTGTGATCAGAAAGGGGAAATGGTGAGTTATTAAAATTGGTGGTTGAACAGAATCTGGTAAATATGAGATCCAGAGAGTAACCATTGGAGTGAGAGGTGGAGTCTGAGCACAGAGATAAGCCTAGGGAGGATGTTGGCAAAAGAAGTTTAGAGACAGCAGGGTTATTAAGATTGTTAACTGGGATATTAAAGTCTCCTAATATGATGGTTGGGGTGTCAGATGAAAGGAAATAAGGAAGCAAAGTTGTCAAAAAATTGTTAGGTTGGTCCAGGAGGTCAATATATCACAGCAATGCGAAGTGATACAGGAGAAAAGAGCCTAACGCAGTGAGCCTCAAATGAGGAAAATGACAGAGAAGTAACAGGTGGAAGAACTTTAGAAGTACAGTGGGGAGAGAGAAGTAATCCTACCCCACCCCCAGCTCTGTTTCCAAGTCTGGGAGTATGAGTAAGGTGTAGGCCCCTGTAGGACAGGGCAGCAGGTAAAGCAGTGTCAGTAGGAGAAAGTCAGGTTTCAGAAAGTGCAAGTAGCAGGGCCGGAACTAGGGGTAGGCAGAGTAGGCACGTGCCTAGGGCGCCAGGCACGCACCTCTTCTGTCGCCTACCCCCAGTCCGGTGCCCGACTCTGTGTAGTCTTTACTTCTTCTTGTGCTCCTGCGCATGCGCCTGAATGTATTTGTCGGCAATTTGCGCATGCACAGAAGTGCAAAAGAAGTAAAAACTACCGCTTTTCTTGTGCATGCGCATGCGAGCGCCACCTTGCGCATGCGCACTTGGGCTAAGCTGGCGACGCGTCCGCCGACTTGCCTTGGGCGCCTGTGCAGTGCGGCCCGGCCCTGGCAAGTAGGTTGAAGGAATTGGTGATGAAATGGTAATGTATAGAGGTGAGTTTGTTGCAAACGGATCGGGCATTCCAGAGAGAGCACAGTCAACATTAACTGGGTTCTTGAGTATAGGGATAAGAGTTCTGTGACATTGGAATTTACCCCAAAAGGTAGGAGACTGTGGCCATGATAGAACTGGGATTGGGTAAGGGAAAGGCTTGGCGGAAATGTCCCCAGCTGCCAGCAATAGAAAGGAGATATTAGCTAAGTTAGAGTGCGATTTGTACGTTCGAAGTTTGAATGAATGAAAGGAGTTACCTGACAGAGTACTTTATATACTTCATGTGTGGAGAGGAAAGTAGAAAGGCTGAACTTCTATACCTTTGTGACTTATTGGAGGAGGTGGCAAAAAATGTTTTTTGGAAGCAGGAAAGGGCAAAGAGGAGAAGTACAGGATAACACATTTTTGAAGTGTGCAGTAACAAACAAATCTGTTTTCTAGTTATCCCAGCTGATATTAGTTCCATATATAAAATACAACATATTTATTTCAAGGCTTTATTTGACACTTAATAATACCTGTGAGTGAGTTTTTGCTGGCCCTGTTAAGATGATGCCACTTGAGAAAAGTTCTCACCTTAACTTGTTTGAGAAACACCTCTGATATGAGTGCAGATCTTTATACCAGGGCTACTTTCTCCAGGATTCGCAAACAGGCAGTGTTGACTAAAGGTGAAGTCTTGGTAAGTATTGGTTTGTTTACTGTGATTGACCTGTCCTTCTCTAGAGATATCCCTCTTTCCTAACTGTGCAGTGCCCATTGAGACCTGACATTGGATCTGTTACTGAAATGATCCCACTATTGTCTGAACTTGTGCAAATATTGGTTGGGATTATCTGAACAGAGGAAGCGAAGCAGTGCCAGTAATCATAATAAACATGTGAGATCCCCCTGCCCTTTATTGAAAGAGGAACACCTGCAGGTTATCATGGTGATAAAACATATACACATTTCTAGACTCATAAGCATGTTCCAAGGATAGAGTTATTAAGAAGATGAATTATAGGAGGACCTCTAGATTACAAGTAAAATTAACAGGGTGTTTGCGCCTATGTGACCTTCTTGTTATCGCTCTCACTGTTGTAAGTAAATAAAGGCACCCTTCATCAGAAGTCCACAATTAGCTGTTGATGCAGATGGAGGCTGATGGCTCTATAAGGTTCCCCCATGTGGTCCACGTGAACACATGGGGGAATGGCTAGCTTTAGATAAGGCCCACCAGAAAACCTGTCACCCCTGGGCCCACTCTAAGTGCCACATTTTGCTTTTTGTTGAAACTGGACAGGAGGCAGATGATGTTGTTATGCTAGGTGATGACATCAGGGTGCTGATGTAAGGAAGCAGGACAGTGTTGGACAGGGATTGATGCATTTCAGGACTTCCTCTCAAAGATGCTTTGTGTGGGTTTTAGGCAGTTTTAAAGCTTTGTGTGGGTTTTAGGCAGTTTTAAACCAGACAGTGTGCATAACAACTGAAACTTCTGGTTCAACATCAGTATTTCTGTGGGTTTTTCTTTGTGGAAGCTATACTTGAATACAGACACAAAACTCATGTAATGGTGCCCTAGTTGCATCCAAGTCATTATGGGAGTCATGTAGGTGGGTGGATACTCTAACACGGTTTCTAATTGAACAGAAAGAACCATGGACTTAACACCTGGTCTACAACAAGTTTAATGTAGGAGCAGTGAGTGTATTGTTGCCAAATGCAATAAAAGCCTCTGCACAGCATCTGGTAACTAGAAATGAGCACACTTATAGTCAAGGAGGGTGTAAGAGAAGAACTAGGACACTTGTTCTAGAAAGAAATGCATTCTCAGATCTGTGCTGTTAATCCAGTGAAATCTCATACACGGAACCTACATTTGTGCTCTCAGAGGTGTTATCTGTGCATTACACTCAGGAGAACATCTCCATGGATCTTAACGCTTCCCCTTGTAGGATTAATGGGAGCTGCGGTGGGTCACGCTCCACTTCTTTCCAAGTCGCTGGAGCCAGGGATCAGGTTAAGCAGGGAGATGTATTCTTTAGGCAGGTAAGTTGGGGATAATGTGATTAAGGGGGATGGTGTTGTCGGAATAAAATCAGTTTTCTTGTACTTGAAAACAGCAGCATGTAATATAATGTAAAGTTGTTAAGTGTTGGGGAAACTCTATAGTTACTTTTTTCGCCTGGTCAGCGATCACCTCAAAGCACAAACACCATATATCAGAAATCCATTCAGTGGTCCAAAGTCACATTGTGATTAACCTTTAACACAATATCTCTCTTAATTAACCAGTGGTGTATTGTAGATTACTTATCTTCCCACACACAGGCTCTTTTGTGACACTGGTTAAGAAGCTTTTTGGCCCAAGTGTTAAAGTAGCAGCATGTTGGGCACATTGACCCATGGATGCAGGATCTGCTTGAGCTCATTACATTATATATTCATTGGCACGGGGGCTAAGGAGGCAGTCCTGGTGGGCTCCAGACCAACCAATCTGAAGCTGGCCATCTGCAGGTCAAACATTGAATTCTCAAACCATGAAGGGTAATATAATCTTGATCATCTATTTGCTGCTACTCCTATGTAGGCTGATTGGACACAGATTGTATTGGCACTGTTTAGTGAAGGGAATGCAGGAGGGGCAGTTTGGGGTGCTTCTCCACCAGTGTACATGCACCATATGCTGTCAGTCATATACCTTACAATCACAGCAAGACTCATATCATTCATTTTGGGCAGGTAGATGATAGATAGATAGATAGAGAGAGAGAGAGAGAGAGAGAGAGATAGATAGATAGATAGATAGATAGATAGAGAGAGAGAGAGAGAGAGAGAGAGAGAGAGAGAGAGAGAGAGAGAGAGAGAGATAGATAGATAGATAGATAGATAGATAGATAGATAGATAGATAGATAGTTTTTAAATAGAACAAATGATAACAGTACAATGCATTAAATAATATATACTCCATATACAATAAATAAAATGTAGTACAATATTTTTCAAAAACACAGCTGCAATATGCTTTTAATATGAAAATACATACTAAATTTCCTACTGTGAAACACTAACAATATTCATAAATTTGAGTGGATTGTGCATATATTGTAATTAATAAGTGCAATGTGACATATTATAAAACACAGCAACAAGAGGGTAACAACATCTAAAATATCCAAAAAAAAACAAATATATACATAGGCTCCTCAATATCAAAATAATGAAAGGACTATACTACATAGGGATATGCATTGCAGATGTACAGAAGGACTATACTACATTGGGCTATAGATCGCAGATGTACGGAAGGACTATACTACATAGGGCTATGCATTGTAGATGTACAGAAGGACTATACTATATAGGACTATACATTGCAGATGTACAAAAGAACGATAATACATAGGGCTATACATTGCAGATGTACAGAAGGACTATACTACATAGGGCTATACATTGCAGATGTACAGAAGCACTATACTACATAGGACTATACATTGCAGATGTACAAAAGAACGATAATATATAGGGCTATACATTGCAGATGTACAGAAGCACTATACTACATAGGGCTATACATTGCAGATGTACAGAAGCACTATACTACATAGGACTTTACATTGCAGATGTACAGAAGGACTATACTACATGGGACTATACATTGCAGATGTACAGAAGGACTATACTACATAGGACTATACATTGCAGATGTACAGAAGGACTATACTACATAGGACTATACATTGCAGATGTACAGAGAACTATACTACATAGGGCTATACATTGCAGATGTACAGAAGGAATATACTACATAGGACTATACATTGCAGATGTACAGAAGGACTATACTACATAGGACTATACATTGCAGATGTACAGAAGGAATATACTACATAGGGCTATACATTGCAGATGTACAAAAGAACGATAATACATAGGGCTATACATTGCAGATGTACAGAAGGACTATACTACATAGGGCTATACATTGCAGATGTACAGAAGCACTATACTACATAGGACTATACATTGCAGATGTACAAAAGAACGATAATATATAGGGCTATACATTGCAGATGTACAGAAGGACTATACTACATAGGGCTATACATTGCAGATGTACAGAAGCACTATACTACATAGGACTATACATTGCAGATGTACAGAAGGACTATACTACATAGGACTATACATTGCAGATGTACAAAAGGACTATACTACATAGGACTATACATTGCAGCTGTACAGAAGGAATATACTACATAGGACTATACATTGCAGATGTACAGAAGGACTATACTACATAGGACTATACATTGCAGATGTACAGCAGGACTATACTACATAGGGCTATACATTGCAGATGTACAGAAGGAATATACTACATTGGACTATACATTGCAGATGTGCGGAAGAACTATACTACATAGGGATATATATTGCAGTTGTACGGAAGGACTATACTACATGGGGCTATAGATTGCAGATGTATGGAAGAACTATACTACATAGGGCTAGATATTGCAGATGTACGGAAGGACTATACTACATGGGGCTATAGATTGCAGATGTATGGAAGGACTATACTACATAGGGCTATATATTGCAGAGGTACGGAAGGACTATACTACATGGGGCTATAGATTGCAGATGTATGGAAGGACTATACTACATAGGGCTATATATTGCAGAGGTACGGAAGGACTATACTACTTGGGGCTATAGATTGCAGATGTATGGAAGGACTATACTACACGGGACTATTTATTGCAGATGTGCAGAAGAACTATACTACATAGGGCTATATATTGCAGTTGTACGGAAGGAGTATACTACATGGGGCTATAGATTGCAGATGTATGGAAGAACTATACTACATAGGGCTAGATATTGCAGATGTACAGAAGGACTATACTACATGGGGCTATAGATTGCAGATGTATGGAAGGACTATACTACATAGGGCTATATATTGCAGAGGTACGGAAGGACTATACTACATAGGGCTAGATATTGCAGAGGTACGGAAGGACTATACTACATGGGGCTATAGATTGCAGATGTATGGAAGGACTATACTACACGGGACTATTTATTGCAGATGTATGGAAGGACTATGCTACATGTGGCTATATATTCACTCTCTTTGTAACACAAGTGCATTTTATAGTCTGACCCTCTGTTATCCGATCTCCTACTGCTCCCCTGCATGCTAATCATGGCTTTGTCTGCATTGTAATTGGATTAATAATTGAACTTGTAATTGTCTTTATTTCACTCTTGTTCTTTAAAATAATCATGAAATTCATTGTAAGTAAATAGAAGCCAATTCACCTGCGAATGGAAGAGAGGCAACCTTAGATGGGTGAGCGTGGGGTTTCTGTAATGATTAACAAAGTTGCCTTTAAACTCCTGAATCCATCAGCAAAATGGGAAACACAGTCCAGGGCTGCCAATACTTACTGCACAGCTTTCTCAATCCCCCTAAACTATAATTGTCTGTATTTCACTATGTAAAAGTAACACAACCCTTCCATACGTAAAGTAATATACTGATATTTCAGGAATATAATAAGTATTGTATGTTTTATTGGTATAATAAGTTAGTTCAGTAGCACAAAAAACATTTTTAAAGACCATGTTTGTGTCCTTTTTGATAGATTATGATTTCCTCGCAAGGTTTTCATCCGAAAGGCTTTTGCGAACATTCGCAGTGTATGTAATAAAATTTTGCAATCACAAAGTGTATTTTGTGATAAAAGTCAATGCTGGCAGGTATGATATCATTAGTAATTCTACATACAGGGAACACAAAGGGGAAAAAATGGCAGCACGGTCGTATCATGTAATACATTCAATAATTAATTCAATGTTATACATTATTGTTTCTATATAGACTCTGGCTGGTCAACATACTAGCCTGTAGGTCCTGATCCTGCTGGGTCTCATCCCCCTCCCCCATCCAGTAAAGTGGCATAAGGTGACTTGCCCAGTGTCCCCTAGCAAAATAATTTTTTTCATAAATGCATGATCCTGCCACCACCAAATATCAAGAGCCATGCAGAGTCTAGAGAGGGGAACATGGTGAAATGGTCCTTACTGTGCCCATCTCACACTCTGGCACTCACATTTAATACTGGGCTCAAGTACTTAACCATATTATGGGCAGCTCAATTCTACCAGCTTCTGTCCATCAGGATCTTTGCACAGGAGAATTCATCTATCTATTGTTCTTCTTTTGGAGTATCTTATGTAAAGTTAAGGTCTTATTGTCAGGTGCAGCTACCACTTCTGTATCTGCATTTATAACCCATTGCTGTGCCATCACTTTTAATAACTAATTGCTCCTTATACTTGCATTGGTTATAACATTCTTTTCTTCGGCGCTCAGACTTTTTGGACACTTTAGGACGTCTCTAAAGACTGATTATTTGTTCAGACTGGTCCCATATAACAATATCCAGTGAAAGGTTTACAAAGTGTAGACATGAAGTTACTAGGGGTTGACAGTGGCATTAGCAGAGACCAGGAGGTCCTGGAGTAAATTTAGAAAAGCCATGCATTCTGACTAAATTTCCAAAGTCGGGTCCCCATTCTCTTCAAATCTCACCCCAGCCATGGCTGATTGTAATGAATAATGGGGGCTAATTGCACTTACCGGTGGATAAAACCATGAGGATGAAGAGATGTCAATCCACACACTATCTCAGCAGCCATGGTCCTAAAGAACGGGGGAAAACAAAGATTACAAAGTCAGTGTGAAGTACTGTATGCACTCAAATAAATACAGAGAATATGTCCATCAGCATCCCATGATTCCATTAGTATACTATATAGAGACATCATTTAGCAGTCTGAAGGACAAACCTGGAAAACAAGAGTAATAACCAGAGTCTGTTTAAAATGGTTTGGACAAAGGCCCCTGTTCCATTAAATGCAAATTCTTGCTCTACATACTATGAAGCAATAATTTGGGGATGGCCCTTTCTTGTTTCAGAAGGATAATGCCCTCATGCACAATAAACTTACAAAACCCTAGATGGGACTGGAAGAACCTTAACTCAACTGAACTGTTGAGGGGTGAATTGAAACCCCAACTGGGGACTGATCCCCAACATCAGTGGCTAACATCACTAATGATTTTGTGGCTGAATGGAATCAAACCAAACAAACAAAATCTGATGGAAACTCTTCTCAGATACTGAAATAGCACGAAGGGAGGACCAACTTCTTATTAATGCCCTTAGTTTTTAAATTAGATATTGAGCAGGCAGGTGTGTTCATACTGTTAATATTGTACGTATCAATAACTTATTCTGATTATGAGAACAGCCCCAAATATAAACTGAAGTATTACATGCAAAAGACTACATGCACCAAAACCCACATCTGTACTTTCATTGTTTAGGCGTCATATCAGTGTGCAAAGTGTGGACAGTCCTGTGCCTCCTGTATTATGCTGCTCACAATGAATCATCATGCGTTGACTTTCTCTAATATTTTTACAGCATCCCACATTTTTGTTATCACATCTTGTTCCAGCATGACCTGTAGGGGACAGTAAGGAAAGGTGACTTGGGGCATCAGTCTACTGGTCAATCAATAAGACTGTCCATTATTTGTCTCTTGGGATGGGACTGAAAGATTTAGATAGTTTTATGGATAGTGTGTTGTGCAAGAGTGTTGATTACAAAGGGAAACTAATGGGTCTCATAAATACCACTGCCCTTAGAACTATTTTATACAGTTACATAGTAGATGAATTTAAAAACTCTCCATCAAGTTCAACCTTATATGACAGATATTTAAATAATAGTGATTATGTGATTTATGGAAGTACACAACCAACCTTTCCAAAGGAACCGTCTCTGAGTACGAAACGAGAACGAAACGAAACCTCCTGATTGACTTGGGGTTTTCCACAGGGGGAGGTATTTCTACCTTGTTGGATGAAAAAAGAAGAGGTATCAGTGAGCAATGGAAATGAATAAGAAATCTATACACACTGATGGATTGTAGATACACAAATCATTCAACTCATTCAGTAGGGGTATGTTCTAGTTTAGAACTTAATTCAACAAATACAGTCAGTTAAAGAGCAAGAGACATGTTGCTGAGTTATTGCCTAGTGTAGTCAATCAGTGGCACTAAACCTTTAGCAGCCCTCGCTCATTCCCTGAGCAATGTATTATCAACAGAATTGTGTTTTTCAGTGTTTAAACATTTGTGTAACATTAGATGGGATCTCAACAAGCAGGGAGAGTGACAGATCTGTCTATATCCAGATAGGTGTAACCTGCAGAACCAATTCATCTGCATTGCTATATAGAGATGTCGCGAACTGTTCGCCGGCGAACTTGTTCGCGCGAACATCGGGTGTTCGCGCTCGCCGGAAGTTCGCGAACGTCGCGCGACGTTCACCATTTTGGGTTCGCCATTGTTGTCGCTTTTTTTTGCCCTCTCACCCCAGACCAGCAGGTACATGGCAGCCAATCAGGAAGCTCTCCCCTGGACCACTCCCCTTCCCTATAAAAACCGAAGCCCTGCAGCGTTTTTTCACTCTGCCTGTGTGTGCTGAAGAGATAGTGTAGGGAGAGAGCTGCTGCCTGTTAGTGATTTCAGGGACAGTTGAAAGTTTGCTGGCTAGTAATCGTTTTGATACTGCTCTGTTATTGGAGGGACAGAAGTCTGCAGGGGTTTGAGGGACATTTAAGCTTAGGTAGCTTTGCTGGCTAGTAATCTACCTTCTACTGCAGTGCTCTGTATGTAGCTGCAGTGGGCAGCTGTCCTGCTTCTGATCTCATCTGCTGACTGCTGCAATAACAGTAGTCCTTGTAAGGACTGCTTTTATTTATTTTTTTGTTGTTTTACTACTACTACTACTACTACTACTATAAGAGCCCAGTGCTATTAGTCTAGCAGTGTTGGGGAGTGGGACTGGTGTGCTAATCTGCTGCTCCTAGTAGTTCAGCAGCACCAACTTTAATTTTTTTTTTTTAATATTCATTTTTTTTTTATTTTACTTTTTTTATTTTACTACCGCTGTAGTAGTGTATAAGTTGACCTTTTAGGCATTATTTGCCCTGTAGGCATTATTTGCACACTGTTTTCTTCAACCCGCCATCGAGCTGTGTGACCTTGTTCACATTCTGTCTAAATATCCATAATATTACCGTCTCCAGAAAAAACACCGGAGTCACTTTTTTCAAGCAGCCATAATATATTTTACGTAATCCGTATCCACCGCTGTAGTAGTGTATACGTTGGCCTTGTAGGCATTATTTGCACACTGTTTTCTTCAACCCGCCATCGAGCTGTGTGACCTTGTTCACATTCTGTCTAAATATCCATAATATTACCGTCTCCAGAAAAAACACCGGAGTCACTTTTTTCAAGCAGCCATAATATATTTTACGTAATCCGTATCCACCGCTGTAGTAGTGTATACGTTGGCCTTGTAGGCATTATTTGCACACTGTTTTCTTCAACCCGCCATCGAGCTGTGTGACCTTGTTCCCATTCTGTCTAAATATCCATAATATTACCGTCTCCAGAAAAAACACCGGAGTCACTTTTTTCAAGCAGCATTCATATATTTTACGTAATCCGTATCCACCGCTGTAGTAGTGTATACGTTGGCCTTGTAGGCATTATTTGCACACTGTTTTCTTCAACCCGCCATCGAGCTGTGTGACCTTGTTCACATTCTGTCTAAATATCCATAATATTACCGTCTCCAGAAAAAACACCGGAGTCACTTTTTTCAAGCAGCATTCATATATTTTACGTAATCCGTATCCACCGCTGTAGTAGTGTATACGTTGGCCTTGTAGGCATTATTTGCACACTGTTTTCTTCAACCCGCCATCGAGCTGTGTGACCTTGTTCACATTCTGTCTAAATATCCATAATATTACCGTCTCCAGAAAAAACACCGGAGTCACTTTTTTCAAGCAGCATTCATATATTTTACGTAATCCGTATCCACCGCTGTAGTAGTGTATACGTTGGCCTTGTAGGCATTATTTGCACACTGTTTTCTTCAACCCGCCATCGAGCTGTGTGACCTTGTTCACATTCTGTCTAAATATCCATAATATTACCGTCTCCAGAAAAAACACCGGAGTCACTTTTTTCAAGCAGCCATAATATATTTTACGTAATCCGTATCCACCGCTGTAGTAGTGTATACGTTGGCCTTGTAGGCATTATTTGCACACTGTTTTCTTCAACCCGCCATCGAGCTGTGTGACCTTGTTCACATTCTGTCTAAATATCCATAATATTACCGTCTCCAGAAAAAACACCGGAGTCACTTTTTCAAGCAGCCATAATATATTTTACGTAATCCGTATCCACCGCTGTAGTAGTGTATACGTTGGCCTTGTAGGCATTATTTGCACACTGTTTTCTTCAACCCGCCATCGAGCTGTGTGACCTTGTTCCCATTCTGTCTAAATATCCATAATATTACCGTCTCCAGAAAAAACACCGGAGTCACTTTTTTCAAGCAGCATTCATATATTTTACGTAATCCGTATCCACCGCTGTAGTAGTGTATACGTTGGCCTTGTAGGCATTATTTGCACACTGTTTTCTTCAACCCGCCATCGAGCTGTGTGACCTTGTTCACATTCTGTCTAAATATCCATAATATTACCGTCTCCAGAAAAAACACCGGAGTCACTTTTTTCAAGCAGCATTCATATATTTTACGTAATCCGTATCCACCGCTGTAGTAGTGTATACGTTGGCCTTGTAGGCATTATTTGCACACTGTTTTCTTCAACCCGCCATCGAGCTGTGTGACCTTGTTCACATTCTGTCTAAATATCCATAATATTACCGTCTCCAGAAAAACACCGGAGTCACTTTTTTCAAGCAGCATTCATATATTTTACGTAATCCGTATCCACCGCTGTAGTAGTGTATACGTTGGCCTTGTAGGCATTATTTGCACACTGTTTTCTTCAACCCGCCATCGAGCTGTGTGACCTTGTTCACATTCTGTCTAAATATCCATAATATTACCGTCTCCAGAAAAAACACCGGAGTCACTTTTTCAAGCAGCATTCATATATTTTACGTAATCCGTATCCACCGCTGTAGTAGTGTATACGTTGGCCTTGTAGGCATTATTTGCACACTGTTTTCTTCAACCCGCCATCGAGCTGTGTGACCTTGTTCACATTCTGTCTAAATATCCATAATATTACCGTCTCCAGAAAAAACACCGGAGTCACTTTTTTCAAGCAGCCATAATATATTTTACGTAATCCGTATCCACCGCTGTAGTAGTGTATACGTTGACCTTGTAGGCATTATTTGCACACTGTTTTCTTCAACCCGCCATCGAGCTGTGTGACCTTGTTCACATTTTGTCTAAATATTGATAATATTATCGTCTCTAGAAAAACCACTTGAGTTACTTTTTTTCAAGCAGCATTCATATATTTTACGTAATCCGTATCCACCGCTGTAGTAGTGTATACGTTGACCTTGTAGGCATTATTTGCACAGTGTTTTCTTCAACCCGCCATCGAGCTGTGTGAGCTTGTTCACATTTTGTCTAAATATTGATAATATTATCGTCTCTAGAAAAACCACTTGAGTTACTTTTTTTCAAGCAGCATTCATATATTTTACGTAATCCGTATCCACCGCTGTAGTAGTGTATACGTTGACCTTGTAGGCATTATTTGCACACTGTTTTCTTCAACCCGCCATCGAGCTGTGTGAGCTTGTTCACATTTTGTCTAAATATTGATAATATTATCGTCTCTAGAAAAACCACTTGAGTTACTTTTTTTCAAGCAGCATTCATATATTTTACGTAATCCGTATCCACCGCTGTAGTAGTGTATACGTTGACCTTGTAGGCATTATTTGCACACTGTTTTCTTCAACCCGCCATCGAGCTGTGTGAGCTTGTTCACATTTTGTCTAAATATTGATAATATTATCGTCTCTAGAAAAACCACTTGAGTTACTTTTTTTCAAGCAGCATTCATATATTTTACGTAATCCGTATCCACCGCTGTAGTAGTGTATACGTTGACCTTGTAGGCATTATTTGCACAGTGTTTTCTTCAACCCGCCATCGAGCTGTGTGAGCTTGTTCACATTTTGTCTAAATATTGATAATATTATCGTCTCTAGAAAAACCACTTGAGTTACTTTTTTTCAAGCAGCATTCATATATTTTACGTAATCCGTATCCACCGCTGTAGTAGTGTATACGTTGACCTTGTAGGCATTATTTGCACACTGTTTTCTTCAACCCGCCATCGAGCTGTGTGACCTTGTTCACATTTTGTCTAAATATTGATAATATTATCGTCTCTAGAAAAACCACTTGAGTTACTTTTTTTCAAGCAGCATTCATATATTTTACGTAATCCGTATCCACCGCTGTAGTAGTGTATACGTTGACTTTGTAGGCATTATTTGCACAGTGTTTTCTTCAACCCGCCATCTAGCTGTGTGTATTATCGTTTCCAGAAAAACCAACTGAGTTTTTGTTGTTGTTGTTGTTTTTTTAAAAATAATGCCAGGCAAGGCAGGCCGCCACGCAGAGGCCGTGCTAGGGGCCGTGCTGCTATGCAATCCTGTGGCCTAGCAAATTGCCCAGTTTTAAAAAGCCAATGACCCTGAACTCCCAAAATGCTGAAGAGGTAGTTGACTGGCTTACACAGCACACCCCATCCTCTACCGTTTCTAACTTTACCACAACATCCTCCTCATCCTCCACTGCTATGGCCACCCCACGTAACACTTCCTCCACCACCGGTGCCCCTTCTTCACTGGGGTCAGAGGAGTTATTTTCCCATGAGTTTCTTGAACTGAGTAATGCGCAACCATTATTGCCAGAAGAAGATGAAGGAGATGAGGACCTTACACCAGATTTAATTCTGGCAGAGAACACGATAGAGATGGACATAATGAGTGATGAGGAGGAGGTCCCCGCTGCTGCTTCCTTCTGTGATGTGTCAGAAGAAATTGATGCATCTGAGGAGAATGATGATGAGGAGATTGATGTTTTGTGGGTGCCTAGTAGAAGAGAGCAAGAGGAGGGTAGTTCAGATGGAGAGACGGAGAGTCAGAGAGGCAGTAGGAGAATAAGACTTAGAAGAAGCAGGGAGGACAGCCCGCAGGGATCAGTAGGGCAACAACATGTATCGGCACCTGTGTTCAGCCGGCCAACGCACCCGCCATTGCCGCCAATAGGGATGTAGCGAACGTCGGAAAAAAAGTTCGCGAACATATTCGCGAACTTGCGCAAAAATGCGAGCGGTTCGCGAACGGTTCGCGAACCCCATAGACTTCAATGGGAAGGCGAACTTTAACATCTAGAAAAGACATTTCTGGCCAGAAAAATGATTTTAAAGTTGTTTAAAGGGTGCAACGACCTGGACAGTGGCATGCCAGAGGGGGATCAAGGGCAAAAATGTATCTGAAAAATCTGCCTGTGTGTGCTTGGAAGAGATAGTGTAGGGGGAGAGCTGTTAGTGATTTCAGGGACAGATGATAGTAAGCTTGCTGGCTAGTAATCTGCTTGATACTGCTCTGTATTGGAGGGACAGAAGTCTGCAGGGATTTGAGGGACATTTTAGCTTAGGTAGCTTTGCTGGCTAGTAATCTACTGTTCTCTTTAAACAACTGCCATACGTTGACCTTGTAGGCATTGTTTGCCCAGTTTTTTTGGACGCAGCCACTGAAGCACAGTTGCCAGAAAAAATATGCCATATAAATGCTGAAAATAGTCATTTTTCGCCATACGTTGACCTTGTAGACATTGTTTGCCCAGTTTTTTTGGACGCAGCCACTGAAGCACAGTTGCCAGAAAAATTATGCCATATAAATGCTGAAAATATAAATTTTTTTGGTTGCAGCCACTGAAGCACAGAGGCCAGAAAAATTATGCCATATAAATGCAGAAAATATGCATTTTTTTGGTCGCAGCCACTGAAGCACAGTTGACAGAAAAATTATGCCATATAAATGCTGAAAATATAAATTTTTTTGGTTGCAGCCACTGAAGCACAGAGGCCAGAAAAATTATGCCATATAAATGCAGAAAATATGCATTTTTTTGGTCGCAGCCACTGAAGCACAGTTGCCAGAAAAAATATGCCATATAAATGCTGAAAATAGTCATTTTTTGCCATATACGTTGAGTCAACGTATGGCAAAAAATGACTATTTTCAGCATTTATATGGCATATTTTTTCTGGCCTCTGTGCTTCAGTGGCTGCGGCCAAAAAAACTGGGCAAACAATGCCTACAAGGTCAACGTCGTTGACCTTGTAGGCATTGTTTGCCCAGTTTTTTTGGCCGCAGCCACTGAAGCACAGAGGCCAGAAAAAATATGCCATATAAATGCTGAAAATAGTCATTTTTTTGGTCGCAGCCACTGAAGCACAGTTGCCAGAAAAATTATGCCATATAAATGCTGAAAATATAAATTTTTTTGGTTGCAGCCACTGAAGCACAGAGGCCAGAAAAATTATGCCATATAAATCGAAAATATAAATTTTTGGTTGCAGCCACTGAAGCACAGTTGACAGAAAAATTATGCCATATAAATGCTGAAAATATAAATTTTTTTGGTTGCAGCCACTGAAGCACAGAGGCCAGAAAAATTATGCCATATAAATGCAGAAAATATGCATTTTTTTGGTTGCAGCCACGAAGCACAGAGGCCAGAAAAATTATGCCATATAAATGCAGAAAATATGCATTTTTTTGAGCAGCCACTGAAGCACAAGCAAAATTATGCCATATAAATGCAGAAAATATGCATTTTTTTGGATGCAGCCACTGAAGCACAGTTGCCAGAAAAAATATGCCATATAAATGCTGAAAATAGTCATTTTTTGCCATACGTTGACCTTGTAGACATTGTTTGCCCAGTTTTTTTGGTTGCAGCCACTGAAGCACAGAGGCCAGAAAAAATTAAACCAGTAGGGTTTGCACCCTAGTTTGTAACGGTGGCGGAGGGAGGAGGAGGACGCTAAAGGACAGCTGTGTGTGGAGTCATGAGGCTTGAAGAGAAGGACAGCTGCATAGAAGTCAGAACAAGTCTTCCGGCGTGCAGTAACCCTCCGAGATCCACCCCTCATTCATTTTAATAAAGGTCAGGTAATCGACACTTTTGTGACCTAGGCGAGTTCTCTTCTCAGTTACAATCCCTCCTGCTGCACTGAAGGTCCTTTCTGAGAGCACACTTGAGGCTGGGCAAGACAAGAGGTTCATGGCAAATTGTGACAGCTCTGGCCACAGATCAAGCCTGCGCACCCAGTAGTCCAGGGGTTCATCGCTCCTCAGAGTGTCGATATCTGCAGTTAATGCCAGGTAGTCCGCTACCTGCCGGTCGAGGCGTTCTTTGAGGGTGGATCCAGAAGGGTTGTGGCGCTGCCTTGGACAGAAAAACATTTGCATGTCTGACGTTACAGACTGGCCAAAGGGCTTTGTCCTTGCAGGTGTGCTCGTGGCAGGATTACTGGCACCTCTGCCCCTGGAATGTTGATGAGTTCCTGAAGTGACATCACCCTTAAAAGCATTGTACAACATGTTTTGCAGGCTGGTTTGTAAATGCCGCATCTTTTCGGACTTGTGGTATGTTGGTAACATTTCTGACACTTTATGCTTGTACCGAGGGTCTAGTAGCGTTGCGACCCAGTACAGGTCCTTCTCCTTAAGCCTCTTGATACGGGGGTCCTTCAACAGGCATGACAGCATGAAAGACCCCATTCTCACAAGGTTGGATGCAGAGCTATCCATCTCCGCTTCCTCATTATCAAGGACTGCATCATCCACGGTCTCCTCCCCCCAGCCACGTACAAGACCAGGGGTCCCCAAAAGGTCACCACTAGCCCCCTGGGAAGCCTGCTCCTGTTGGTCCTCCTCCTCCTCCTCCACAAAGCCACCTTCCTCCTCTGACTCCACTTCTGGCACCTCTCCCTGCGTTGCAGCAGGTGCCTGGGTTCGTTCTGGTGATTCCGACCAGAAATCGTGCGCTTCCAGCTCCTCGTCACGCTGGTCTACAGCCTCATCTGTCACTCGTCGCACGGCACGCTCCAGGAAGAAAGCGAAGGGTATTAGGTCGCTGATGGTGCCTTCGGTGCGACTGACCATATTTGTCACCTCTTCAAAAGGTCGCATGAGCCTGCAGGCATCGCGCATAAGCACCCAGTAACGGGGGAAAAAAATCCCCAGCTGTGCAGATCCAGTCCTACCACCCAGTTCAAAAAGGTACTCGTTGACGGCCCTTTGTTGTTGCAGCAGACGTTCCAACATAAGGAGCGTTGAATTCCAGCGAGTCTGGCTGTCAGAAATCAAACGCCTGACTGGCATGTTGTAGCGCTGCTGAATGTCAGCAAGGCGTGCCATGGCTGTGTAGGAACGTCTGAAATGGGCCGACACCTTTCTGGACTGGGTGAGAACGTCCTGGAATCCTGGGTACTTGGAGACAAAACGTTGGACTATTAAATTTAACACATGTGCCATGCAGGGCACATGTGTTAAATTGCCTAGTCTCAACGCTGCCAACAGATTGCTTCCATTGTCACACACCACTTTTCCGATCTGCAGTTGGTGTGGGGTCAGCCACCGATCGGCCTGTGACTGCAGAGATGACAGGAGTACAGATCCGGTATGGTTTTTGCTTTCCAGGCACGTCATCCCCAAGACAGCGTGACAACGGCGTACCTGGCACGTCGAATAGCCTAGGGGGAGCTGGGGGTGCACAGGTGTGGAGGAGGAGAAGGAGGACCCAGCAGCAGAGTAAGAAGAAGAAGAAGACGAGGTAGAGAGCGATGGAGGAGTAGAGGTGGTGGCAGAACCGCGTGCAATCCGTGGCGGTGACACCAACTCCACTGTTGTTGTTGAGCTACCCATTCCCTGCTTCCCAGCCATTACCAAGTTCACCCAGTGGGCAGTGTAGGTGACATACCTGCCCTGACCATGCTTGGAGGACCATGCGTCAGTAGTCATATGGACCTTTGGCCCAACACTAAGTGACAGAGATGCGGTAACTTGGCTCTGCACATGTTGGTACAGGTGTGGTATTCCCTTTTTAGAAAAAAAATTGCGGCTGGGTACCTTCCACTGCGGTGTCCCAATTGCTACAAATTTGCGGAAGGCCTCAGAGTCCACCAGCTGGTATGGTAAAAGCTGGCGGGCTAAGAGTGCAGACAAGCCAGCTGTCAGACGCCGGGCAAGGGGGTGACAGTCAGACATTGGCTTCTTACGCTCAAACATGGCCTTCACAGAAACTTGGCTGGTGGCAGATGACTGGGAATGGGAACAGGTGGTCAAGGTGGAAGGCGGAGTGGAGGGTGGTTCAGACGGGTCAAGGAGAGCAGAGGTAGAGCAGTAAGATGCTGGACCAGAAGGAGTGTGGCTTTTAGTTTGCCTGTTGCCTTTGAGGTGTTGCTCCCAAAGTGCTTTGTGCTTGCCGCTCATGTGCCTTCGCATAGAAGTTGTACCTATGTGGCTGTTGGGCTTACCAAGGCTCAGTTTCTGACTGCACTCATTGCAAATTACAATGCTTTTGTCAGAGGCACACACATTAAAAAAATCCCACACTGCTGACTTTTTGGAAGTGTGCGATCTGGCGGTAACAGTAGAAGTTGGCGGAGTTGGCGGTATTGGCGGCAATGGCGGGTGCGTTGGCCGGCTGAACACAGGTGCCGATACATGTTGTTGCCCTACTGATCCCTGCGGGCTGTCCTCCCTGCTTCTTCTAAGTCTTATTCTCCTACTGCCTCTCTGACTCTCCGTCTCTCCATCTGAACTACCCTCCTCTTGCTCTCTTCTACTAGGCACCCACAAAACATCAATCTCCTCATCATCATTCTCCTCAGATGCATCAATTTCTTCTGACACATCACAGAAGGAAGCAGCAGCGGGGACCTCCTCCTCATCACTCATTATGTCCATCTCTATCGTGTTCTCTGCCAGAATTAAATCTGGTGTAAGGTCCTCATCTCCTTCATCTTCTTCTGGCAATAATGGTTGCGCATTACTCAGTTCAAGAAACTCATTGGAAAATAACTCCTCTGACCCCAGTGAAGAAGGGGCACCGGTGGTGGAGGAAGTGTTACGTGGGGTGGCCATAGCAGTGGAGGATGAGGAGGATGTTGTGGTAAAGTTAGAAACGGTAGAGGATGGGGTGTGCTGTGTAAGCCAGTCAACTACCTCTTCAGCATTTTGGGAGTTCAGGGTCATTGGCTTTTTAAAACTGGGCAATTTGCTAGGGCCACAGGATTGCATAGCAGCACGGCCCCTAGCACGGCCTCTGCGTGGCGGCCTGCCTTTGCCTGGCATTATTTTTAAAAAAACAACAACAACAACAAAAACTCAGTTGGTTTTTCTGGAAACGATAATACACACAGCTCGATGGCGGGTTGAAGAAAACAGTGTGCAAATAATGCCTACAAGGTCAACGTATACACTACTACAGCGGTGGATACGGATTACGTAAAATATATGAATGCTGCTTGAAAAAAAGTAACTCAAGTGGTTTTTCTAGAGACGATAATATTATCAATATTTAGACAAAATGTGAACAAGCTCACACAGCTCGATGGCGGGTTGAAGAAAACAGTGTGCAAATAATGCCTACAAGGTCAACGTATACACTACTACAGCGGTGGATACGGATTACGTAAAATATATGAATGCTGCTTGAAAAAAAGTAACTCAAGTGGTTTTTCTAGAGACGATAATATTATCAATATTTAGACAAAATGTGAACAAGCTCACACAGCTCGATGGCGGGTTGAAGAAAACAGTGTGCAAATAATGCCTACAAGGTCAACGTATACACTACTACAGCGGTGGATACGGATTACGTAAAATATATGAATGCTGCTTGAAAAAAAGTAACTCAAGTGGTTTTTCTAGAGACGATAATATTATCAATATTTAGACAAAATGTGAACAAGCTCACACAGCTCGATGGCGGGTTGAAGAAAACAGTGTGCAAATAATGCCTACAAGGTCAACGTATACACTACTACAGCGGTGGATACGGATTACGTAAAATATATGAATGCTGCTTGAAAAAAAGTAACTCAAGTGGTTTTTCTAGAGACGATAATATTATCAATATTTAGACAAAATGTGAACAAGCTCACACAGCTCGATGGCGGGTTGAAGAAAACAGTGTGCAAATAATGCCTACAAGGTCAACGTATACACTACTACAGCGGTGGATACGGATTACGTAAAATATATGAATGCTGCTTGAAAAAAAGTAACTCAAGTGGTTTTTCTAGAGACGATAATATTATCAATATTTAGACAAAATGTGAACAAGCTCACACAGCTCGATGGCGGGTTGAAGAAAACAGTGTGCAAATAATGCCTACAAGGTCAACGTATACACTACTACAGCGGTGGATACGGATTACGTAAAATATATGAATGCTGCTTGAAAAAAAGTAACTCAAGTGGTTTTTCTAGAGACGATAATATTATCAATATTTAGACAAAATGTGAACAAGCTCACACAGCTCGATGGCGGGTTGAAGAAAACAGTGTGCAAATAATGCCTACAAGGTCAACGTATACACTACTACAGCGGTGGATACGGATTACGTAAAATATATGAATGCTGCTTGAAAAAAAGTAACTCAAGTGGTTTTTCTAGAGACGATAATATTATCAATATTTAGACAAAATGTGAACAAGCTCACACAGCTCGATGGCGGGTTGAAGAAAACAGTGTGCAAATAATGCCTACAAGGCCAACGTATACACTACTACAGCGGTGGATACGGATTACGTAAAATATATGAATGCTGCTTGAAAAAAAGTAACTCAAGTGGTTTTTCTAGAGACGATAATATTATCAATATTTAGACAAAATGTGAACAAGCTCACACAGCTCGATGGCGGGTTGAAGAAAACAGTGTGCAAATAATGCCTACAAGGTCAACGTATACACTACTACAGCGGTGGATACGGATTACGTAAAATATATGAATGCTGCTTGAAAAAAGTGACTCCGGTGTTTTTTCTGGAGACGGTAATATTATGGATATTTAGACAGAATGTGAACAAGGTCACACAGCTCGATGGCGGGTTGAAGAAAACAGTGTGCAAATAATGCCTACAAGGCCAACGTATACACTACTACAGCGGTGGATACGGATTACGTAAAATATATGAATGCTGCTTGAAAAAAAGTAACTCAAGTGGTTTTTCTAGAGACGATAATATTATCAATATTTAGACAAAATGTGAACAAGCTCACACAGCTCGATGGCGGGTTGAAGAAAACAGTGTGCAAATAATGCCTACAAGGTCAACGTATACACTACTACAGCGGTGGATACGGATTACGTAAAATATATGAATGCTGCTTGAAAAAAGTGACTCCGGTGTTTTTTCTGGAGACGGTAATATTATGGATATTTAGACAGAATGTGAACAAGGTCACACAGCTCGATGGCGGGTTGAAGAAAACAGTGTGCAAATAATGCCTACAAGGCCAACGTATACACTACTACAGCGGTGGATACGGATTACGTAAAATATATGAATGCTGCTTGAAAAAAGTGACTCCGGTGTTTTTCTGGAGACGGTAATATTATGGATATTTAGACAGAATGTGAACAAGGTCACACAGCTCGATGGCGGGTTGAAGAAAACAGTGTGCAAATAATGCCTACAAGGCCAACGTATACACTACTACAGCGGTGGATACGGATTACGTAAAATATATGAATGCTGCTTGAAAAAAGTGACTCCGGTGTTTTTTCTGGAGACGGTAATATTATGGATATTTAGACAGAATGTGAACAAGGTCACACAGCTCGATGGCGGGTTGAAGAAAACAGTGTGCAAATAATGCCTACAAGGCCAACGTATACACTACTACAGCGGTGGATACGGATTACGTAAAATATATTATGGCTGCTTGAAAAAAGTGACTCCGGTGTTTTTTCTGGAGACGGTAATATTATGGATATTTAGACAGAATGTGAACAAGGTCACACAGCTCGATGGCGGGTTGAAGAAAACAGTGTGCAAATAATGCCTACAGGGCAAATAATGCCTAAAAGGTCAACTTATACACTACTACAGCGGTAGTAAAATAAAAAAAAGTAAAATAAAAAAAAATGAATATTAAAAAAAAAAAATTAAAGTTGGTGCTGCTGAACTACTAGGAGCAGCAGATTAGCACACCAGTCCCACTCCCCAACACTGCTAGACTAATAGCACTGGGCTCTTATAGTAGTAGTAGTAGTAGTAGTAGTAAAACAACAAAAAAATAAATAAAAGCAGTCCTTACAAGGACTACTGTTATTGCAGCAGTCAGCAGATGAGATCAGAAGCAGGACAGCTGCCCACTGCAGCTACATACAGAGCACTGCAGTAGAAGGTAGATTACTAGCCAGCAAAGCTACCTAAGCTTAAATGTCCCTCAAACCCCTGCAGACTTCTGTCCCTCCAATAACAGAGCAGTATCAAAACGATTACTAGCCAGCAAACTTTCAACTGTCCCTGAAATCACTAACAGGCAGCAGCTCTCTCCCTACACTATCTCTTCAGCACACACAGGCAGAGTGAAAAAACGCTGCAGGGCTTCGGTTTTTATAGGGAAGGGGAGTGGTCCAGGGGAGAGCTTCCTGATTGGCTGCCATGTACCTGCTGGTCTGGGGTGAGAGGGCAAAAAAAAGCGCCAACAATGGCGAACCCAAAATGGCGAACGTCGCGCGACGTTCGCGAACTTCCGGCGAGCGCGAACACCCGATGTTCGCACGAACAAGTTCGCCGGCGAACAGTTCGCGACATCTCTAGCCGCCAATACCGCCAACTCCGCCAACTTCTACTGTTACCGCCAGATCGCACACTTCCAAAAAGTCAGCAGTGTGGGATTTTTTTAATGTGTGTGCCTCTGACAAAAGCATTGTAATTTGCAATGAGTGCAGTCAGAAACTGAGCCTTGGTAAGCCCAACAGCCACATAGGTACAACTTCTATGCGAAGGCACATGAGCGGCAAGCACAAAGCACTTTGGGAGCAACACCTCAAAGGCAACAGGCAAACTAAAAGCCACACTCCTTCTGGTCCAGCATCTTACTGCTCTACCTCTGCTCTCCTTGACCCGTCTGAACCACCCTCCACTCCGCCTTCCACCTTGACCACCTGTTCCCATTCCCAGTCATCTGCCACCAGCCAAGTTTCTGTGAAGGCCATGTTTGAGCGTAAGAAGCCAATGTCTGACTGTCACCCCCTTGCCCGGCGTCTGACAGCTGGCTTGTCTGCACTCTTAGCCCGCCAGCTTTTACCATACCAGCTGGTGGACTCTGAGGCCTTCCGCAAATTTGTAGCAATTGGGACACCGCAGTGGAAGGTACCCAGCCGCAATTTTTTTTCTAAAAAGGGAATACCACACCTGTACCAACATGTGCAGAGCCAAGTTACCGCATCTCTGTCACTTAGTGTTGGGCCAAAGGTCCATATGACTACTGACGCATGGTCCTCCAAGCATGGTCAGGGCAGGTATGTCACCTACACTGCCCACTGGGTGAACTTGGTAATGGCTGGGAAGCAGGGAATGGGTAGCTCAACAACAACAGTGGAGTTGGTGTCACCGCCACGGATTGCACGCGGTTCTGCCACCACCTCTACTCCTCCATCGCTCTCTACCTCGTCTTCTTCTTCTTCTTACTCTGCTGCTGGGTCCTCCTTCTCCTCCTCCACACCTGTGCACCCCCAGCTCCCCCTAGGCTATTCGACGTGCCAGGTACGCCGTTGTCACGCTGTCTTGGGGATGACGTGCCTGGAAAGCAAAAACCATACCGGATCTGTACTCCTGTCATCTCTGCAGTCACAGGCCGATCGGTGGCTGACCCCACACCAACTGCAGATCGGAAAAGTGGTGTGTGACAATGGAAGCAATCTGTTGGCAGCGTTGAGACTAGGCAATTTAACACATGTGCCCTGCATGGCACATGTGTTAAATTTAATAGTCCAACGTTTTGTCTCCAAGTACCCAGGATTCCAGGACGTTCTCACCCAGTCCAGAAAGGTGTCGGCCCATTTCAGACGTTCCTACACAGCCATGGCACGCCTTGCTGACATTCAGCAGCGCTACAACATGCCAGTCAGGCGTTTGATTTCCTGACAGCCAGACTCGCTGGAATTCAACGCTCCTTATGTTGGAACGTCTGCTGCAACAACAAAGGGCCGTCAACGAGTACCTTTTTGAACTGGGTGGTAGGACTGGATCTGCACAGCTGGGGATTTTTTCCCCCGTTACTGGGTGCTTATGCGCGATGCCTGCAGGCTCATGCGACCTTTTGAAGAGGTGACAAATATGGTCAGTCGCACCGAAGGCACCATCAGCGACCTAATACCCTTCGCTTTATTCCTGGAGCGTGCCGTGCGACGAGTGACAGATGAGGCTGTAGACCAGCGTGACGAGGAGCTGGAAGCGCACGATTTCTGGTCGGAATCACCAGAACGAACCCAGGCACATGCTGCAACGCAGGGAGAGGTGCCAGAAGTGGAGTCAGAGGAGGAAGGTGGCTTTGTGGAGGAGGAGGAGGAGGACCAACAGGAGCAGGCTTCCCAGGGGGCTAGTGGTGACCTTTTGGGGACCCCTGGTCTTGTACGTGGCTGGGGGGAGGAGACCGTGGATGATGCAGTCCTTGATAATGAGGAAGCGGAGATGGATAGCTCTGCATCCAACCTTGTGAGAATGGGGTCTTTCATGCTGTCATGCCTGTTGAAGGACCCCCGTATCAAGAGGCTTAAGGAGAAGGACCTGTACTGGGTCGCAACGCTACTAGACCCTCGGTACAAGCATAAAGTGTCAGAAATGTTACCAACATACCACAAGTCCGAAAAGATGCGGCATTTACAAACCAGCCTGCAAAACATGTTGTACAATGCTTTTAAGGGTGATGTCACTTCAGGAACTCATCAACATTCCAGGGGCAGAGGTGCCAGTAATCCTGCCACGAGCACACCTGCAAGGACAAAGCCCTTTGGCCAGTCTGTAACGTCAGACATGCAAATGTTTTTCTGTCCAAGGCAGCGCCACAACCCTTCTGGATCCACCCTCAAAGAACGCCTCGACCGGCAGGTAGCGGACTACCTGGCATTAACTGCAGATATCGACACTCTGAGGAGCGATGAACCCCTGGACTACTGGGTGCGCAGGCTTGATCTGTGGCCAGAGCTGTCACAATTTGCCATGAACCTCTTGTCTTGCCCAGCCTCAAGTGTGCTCTCAGAAAGGACCTTCAGTGCAGCAGGAGGGATTGTAACTGAGAAGAGAACTCGCCTAGGTCACAAAAGTGTCGATTACCTGACCTTTATTAAAATGAATGAGGGGTGGATCTCGGAGGGTTACTGCACGCCGGAAGACTTGTTCTGACTTCTATGCAGCTGTCCTTCTCTTCAAGCCTCATGACTCCACACACAGCTGTCCTTTAGCGTCCTCCTCCTCCCTCCGCCACCGTTACAAACTAGGGTGCAAACCCTACTGGTTTAATTTTTTCTGGCCTCTGTGCTTCAGTGGCTGCGACCAAAAAAATGCCTATTTTCTGCATTTATATGACATAATTTTTCTGGCCTCTGTGCTTCAGTGGCTGCAACCAAAAAAATGTATATTTTCAGCATTTATATGGCATAATTTTTCTGTCAACTGTGCTTCAGTGGCTGCGACCAAAAAAATGCATATTTTCTGCATTTATATGGCATAATTTTTCTGGCCTCTGTGCTTCAGTGGCTGCAACCAAAAAAATTACTATTTTCAGCATTTATATGGCATAATTTTTCTGGCAACTGTGCTTCAGTGGCTGCGACCAAAAAAATGCATATTTTCTGCATTTATATGGCATAATTTTTCTGGCCTCTGTGCTTCAGTGGCTGCAACCAAAAAAATTTATATTTTCAGCATTTATATGGCATAATTTTTCTGTCAACTGTGCTTCAGTGGCTGCGACCAAAAAAATGCATATTTTCTGCATTTATATGGCATAATTTTTCTGGCCTCTGTGCTTCAGTGGCTGCAACCAAAAAATTTATATTTTCAGCATTTATATGGCATAATTTTTCTGGCAACTGTGCTTCAGTGGCTGCGACCAAAAAAATGACTATTTTCAGCATTTATATGGCATATTTTTTCTGGCCTCTGTGCTTCAGTGGCTGTGGCCAAAAAAACTGGGCAAACAATGCCTACAAGGTCAACGACACCAAACCAGTGTCACCAAACACATGCAATTCTGCAGAGAATGATGAGTAACGAGAAACAGGAGAAGCAGCACATGAAACTCCCATAGGACTGAGTAGAAAAAACTGTTAGAGAATTGCTCTATTTATAATCATTCTATGGATCCCTATACATGTTATAGATACATTTGAGATATCCAATGCTGTACTTGCCTGGATCTTTTTTCCCATAAAATGGATCACCGCACCAGAGATCACCCTTTTAGACTAGAGGAAAAGATCTTTCATTTGAAGCAGCTTTGGTGGTTCTTCACATGGAGGACAATGAGGTTGTGGAAAGGCCTGCCAGATAAGGTTGTGACGGCTGATTCTGTTAATGCTTTTAAAGGGGTTGTTCACCTTTAAATTAACTTTTAATATGATGTAGAGAGTGATATTCTGATACAATTTGCAATTGGTTTTCATTTCTTATTGTTTGTGGTTTTTGAGTTATTCAGCTTTTTATTCAGCATCTCTCCAGTTTACAAATTCAGCAATCTGGTAGCTGGGGGTCTAAATTGGAAAGTGGGTGATACTCTGACTCTGGGGCATTCCGTGACACTGGTAATTCCTCTAACTCTGGGGGTATGGAAGAAATTCACTAACTTAAACCAAAAGTGGGGACCAGAGATTTCCTTTCATTGATATCATTAATATTTTCACTGTGAATTATTACAAATAGTATTTCTTGGTGGTCTGTACAGAACACTTTATAAACTAAATGCTACCTTTACCTTAAAGCCCCAGACAGCCCCTAAAGAAATAAGTGCAAGACAGAAAGAGAATCTGGGGTGGGGGGAGGTTCTAATACAGTCGTAGAGCATTTTATGAATTGGGCTGTGGCTGCAGTTATAAGTATGAACATTAGATGGCAACACGGCCCTATTTTAAGGAGCATTTCAGCTTTGTTACTTTGCATCAAAGCTTTAGCTCAACACCATTGCTCTGTGTGCAGAACATCAGTGCATTACTGGTGATGATATACATTTATATTAAACATATATTTGGGTTAAAGAGTCTCCATTTTTTCGATCCTCCAAGCTATTTTATGCTGTTACTCAGATGTGCACCAATGTAGGCCAATTTCTGTGTGTTTCAATCTGATTGGTAGCTACTGACCCCCCCTCATCTGGAGCTGTTTATATTGACACGACATTGTGATGCAAATGTCTGCATGAGTAACCTGGACTTTAGCAGTAAATCACTTGGAAACTGATTTCACAGACAGGACAGAGGGGGAAGAGTTTCCTGCTTGTGCCCCTTGTGGGTTTTTTTTTTAGTGCAGCTGAAAAAGAGCTCCTCCTACAGACAGTATGTGTCTTTTTTCAACCTAACTTACTAAGTCACTCTACGAAAACCTGCAACAACGGGCCCCCGCCGACCCAGATCCGCACCCTTCCATCGAAGCAAAAACACCATTGACGTGCGCGTGCGGATGCATGCGCACGCGTGCGGCGGAGGGGGGCCCTGAGGCAGTTGTGGCAAAACACTCAGCTCGTGTGCGCGTGATATCACACTTGCACACGTGCGGTGGAGGGGGGCCCTAAGGCAGCAGCCTCGTGGGCCCTGGGCCCCCCAGTCTGACCCTGGTGGTGATATGAGTTGTATTATCTCAACATTTTTTACACAACATAAAAAATATTACCCCTATCGTCTGACACATACAATGCAGTTTTAGCACCTCTCCCTGGACGGTTTAGTAACACCTCATAGCTCCAATTTTGCTAATACAATCAACACCTTACCTCCATGAGGTCTCTGACCCTGTGCTGGTTTTACTAAACAAATTATGGCATGCTGATTGCAGTAAGATTCCAGGGTATATAACCATAAATATTTTTGCACAGGTCATTCTGAATCCAGTTTGATGACTAGTGGAATATCTTCAAGGTAGAATAAAAATACAGCACGTCCCGTTGATTCGACTTCTTACTATAGATATATATCTGTATGCATATGACAACTGAGCTGAGTGCCAACCGGGAGCTGCTATATGCATTCAACTTTTATTTGCTGTCTCAAGGGTGTTGTAATGGTGCAACAGAGTGAATCACATATGGTTACTTTCTGCAGCTTGACGTCAGTAATCCATTTACTGCGTGACTTCTTGTATATATTGCTTTTTATCTTTCCTAACTGTTCCTTCGGCCACAGGATCACCATGCTGCTTTTGTTTAGTCTTATCCTGTTACCCCACACTACAGAAACTACACAGGCAAGCAATGGCAATATAATATTTCTTTAATATTGGAATATTGCAAAATCTCCTTTCCATACATTTGTACACAAACAGCAATCTACATCTCCTGTATAAATACAACATTTAACCTACAAAAGCCTACTCAACATGTAGAAAATGTCTCCTTATTCCATATCATTGAACTGGATCTGATCAGTAATAGCACTGTCAAAAATATGGGGCCTTTCCTTATTATCTTTAATATGCTTGAATAACTGGACAAAACAGGTATTTATCCAAGGCCCATGATCAGGAGTCATACAGAAGAAGTACAACTTGGATAAACAGGAAACCATGTACAGACCTTTCATCTGATATAAATATAAACCTTATTTGCATGAATTTTGAGCCATGGGAATTCTGGGGCTCGGATCGACTCAAGATATTTTATCCAACTTACTTATTCTAGTAAAGTGGTTTCATTATTTAATTGATTATCTGACTTGAGGGTCCAAGATAGTCACTCAGCTGACATGTCGGGGGGGGGGGGGGTTCACGGAGATGTTTATTAAGGCACAGAATCCAGGAAAAAATATCCCTGAGTTTATCCTTCAGTTTCCTTCATCCACCTTCTCTTTGGCACTGTATCCTCTGACCCAATTACAGACCTCTGTCCAGCCTATGACATTCGAAATACTTCCAATAGGCTGGCGGCTGCATGCATGCGGTAGAAAATGCCAAAGGGCAAGCAGATATTGGTTATTATAGACCACACATAAAGTCCGTAGAACTTCAGTTCCAGGTTATTCTTCAGTTGTGGGCGTGCGCCAAATGCTGGCATTAGCCAGAGCTGCCAAAATAAGAAGAAGAAAGTGAAAAGTAAGAGCAGTGATTTGCAAAGAGCAACATTACTCGTAGGTCTCATCTATGCTCACTAATTTCATTTTCTACACCACAAGACTTCCCTTTTCTGAGGAAATTTTCATTTCCAACCAAGTCTAGCCAGTCGGCTAAAAATGACCAGGAGGTGGTGCTGTTATTTCAACTGAGTTTTCATCTCTGTTGACTCGGTCTTGCTTAGAATGTTCCACAAACACATATCATATATACAGATATATATATATTTACCCCCCAATGTTCATCACAACAGAAAATATTGATGCCAAATACTTACAATGATGTTACAAAGCAGAAGAAAGAGCGAGATCTCCTGAACCAGCCTACGCTTGAGATTCCATGGGGGTTCAGCTATACTCTGTTTGGGTTTGACTGGGATATCAGGAGCTGGTGCTGGGAATCCTGGGGGTTCATTATGAGATAGGGAAGGAGCCACAGTCTCATTGGCAAAGATAAGACCCTTCTCTGGTTGTGGGGCAGCATCTTGAAAAGGTTCTCGGTGAAGCCCTTCTATGATGAAGGTATTCTGAAGAGTAAGTTGCACTATCATGAGTATTGAGTAGACCAAATTTAGGGCTTTGATTAGTTCCCCAGGAGAAGGGACCACCATAGCTACAATGGAATAGTAAGAGATGCAGTATTGACCCAAGGCTGCCCCTAGGAGCAAGGTAACGTCCAGAGTCCGAGTGGGATTCTTATGAACATCCATATGCCTCTTGTCAAAACGATATATAATGGATCCAGCCAAGGAACCCAGCGACATGAGAGTAAGAGCCACGATACTGAATGAATAGAACAAGATGTGTGCCCTGTAGAGCTTATCTGGCAAGTTGATCTTGACCTTGTAGATGACAAGGACAACAACACCACACAGTAAGACTGCCCCTCCGAATAGGAACCCGGCAAACATGTTCTTAAAACAAAAGCAAAGGCTGAGGTGACTGTGATGAGCCACTTGGTCATCCATTTCACGGCCAACATTCTTCCACATAACATATGTCATAGCCGAGGCGAATAGACTGTACTCAATGTTAAATGGGTATAGGTAGTAATATCCTGTCTGGAAGATGTGACACAGGTGATTGCTACACTGGCAGGTGTGTTCATGTGCTCCTCCTACTTCTGCAAAAGAGACATAAGTAATTAAAGGTAGTTGGCACTACAGTATAACTAGTCAATTATACCAAAGTCTAATTTGTGATGGTCTTGGCTTGTACTCTTTGTGGTATTTTACACAGTTGTTTTTTTAGTCATGGCCTAGAAGATGAACTGTCATCCAGTCAACCAAAACTTGAACCCAGACTGAATCCGCCTGGGTTTTTATCTAACTTTCACTCAGACTAGGTCATATCAGTAGTGATGGGCGAATTTATTTGCCAGGCATGAATTTGAGGTGAATTTCCACCTGCAAATATATTTGCGAAACCGCCGCGAAATTCGGTGGCGTAAAAAAAAAACGGACGCCGAGACACCAGCGCCATTTCGCTAATTTTTCTCCATTTCGCAAATATTTGGGAAATTCAAGAATTTATTTGGCGAAGCAAAACGCCCCAAATTCGCCCATCACTACATATCATATCACTACATACCCAACCCCATCTAAGATCTGTACCTTTGTGGTCATGGGACCCAACTGAGTTGCTGTGGACAATTTTATGGTCGTCCTCAAGGTCTCTGGTTTGGTGGACAGACTCATCTGTTACAGCTGCCATCCAGATGCTGAGGTTGGTGATAAGTATCAACATGAGGCCATGCCTGGGGTAGAAAAATATTGTTTTAAAGGCCTATTTGAATGACCATGTTAAGTGGGTCCCAGTGGCGTAACTAGATTAAGGCCCCAACATATGCAGAAGCTGACCTGTTTTACCAATATATATTGAAAATTCTGATTAATAAGTGCCTCATGGGGCCCCTTGCAGCCCCATGGTCTGCTTCCTCTGTAGTTACACCACTGGTGGGTCCCATTAAATAATGCAGGGGGCTCAACAGAAGGAGGTGCCTTTCAGTGTTCTCTTGCCTAACACGGCTGTTTTACTTAATAACAGAGAACATAGAGTATCTACAGGTTAGCTCTACTAATAATAATGGGGTGAGTGTTTACTGAGCTAAGATTCTTAAGAAGGCTGGAAATAGGGTGGTGTGTTTAGGTGGCTCAGCTGGTTTTGTGAGTTGTGTTTTGTGCTGCATTTAAACTGACAGTCATTTTTTATTTGCACGTGAGCCTATTTTTATTAGTGATATTGGAAAATCCAATGATGAAAACACAAACAATGGATCGGGGATTTCAGGGATAGTCATCAGGTTAAACCTTTCTCCACTTGGCAGATAGTGTCATCTGTTCCCCTACTGTTCAGTTAAGGTGCCAATATTCTGACCATTCTACCAGTAGCCAACAGACTGTTATAATAGCTGGTTCTGTATTGTCAGGGTACTTCTTATATGACATGTGCCAAAACATATTTGTAATTGTATGCAGGAGCATACTTTGGCATCTCTGCCCATGCCCCAGCAGGCTCTTGCATCCCCACTTCCCCAGTGCACCAGTGATCTAAATTTAAATGCAGTGGAGGGGCATTGGCATTTGCCAGACAGGTGCAGGAGAGGGTAAGTGGAGGGGGTTATTACCGGTCATCCTTTCACTGCGGGGCACCTGTGACTGTGGGGTCTGCTCCCCCTATAGATACTGCCAGTAAGGGGGAAGGCTGTGCGGAGAGATATGGCTGCTGATAGGGCAGCAACCAGTACATCCAGATACAGTACCCAAACATCTGCATTCCTAGAATTATATCTTATTGGGCTTGTTCAGATGTGGAGAAAATTAGGTTGGTCAGAGGCCACATGCATGGCCATCTTTAGATAAAGCCTAGGACGATGAGCAAAGAAAAAAACCCAACATCTAGAGAACTTACCTGGAAATATTTGTATGAATTTGCACGCAGTGTTTGCTGGAGACCCAGAGGAAATAAGTCTGAAAGGGAGAAATACTGACTTAGAATCCACTAGTTCTAAAAGTGTTACTGGCCCAGTCTTTCTGTGCTATGGACATTATTCCACAATTACACACCTATCCCACAGTGACTGCCCTTTCCCATGACACCAAATTTTCCTTATAGCCTCTTTGGAGAGAATTTATAGGGCACAAATGTCCTGCAAATATTAGGTCCTGGGACCACTTCTTCTCTAAAAACAACTTCCCTACATAGGTATTTGTTCTTTTAGACAAAAACAACAAAAGGAAACTAAAGGCTACAGCCTCAGTTCAGAGCTATAAATATTCAGGTATTTACACCCCGGAAAGGGCCCTCTGAGTACAGGGCTACTCTGTGGTCTACGCACTCTGGTACTCCCCAACTTGAATGTCTGAATGAGGCACACGTTAGGGGGCGGGAGGGGGGACATCTATGTGCCTCTGCTCACCCCTCTTGAATACAGTGCTGCAGGAGGATACAGTCCAACCAAACGTAGGCAGCACTGTATTCATGGGTGTTATATACTATAAACCTCTGTCCCTAGTTTTGGAGCTCAGAAACCTGCAGCAAATTTTCAAGGTGAAGGGTAGGACTCAAAGTGCAAAACAACACTATTTTTGGCACTTTGCACCCTGCAAGAATAATCCCTTCTAACATAAAGTGAGTAACTGGAGAATTGGCAGAACACAAGGTTAATGACTGAGAGAACTGAAAGTATAGAATAAAGGAGAAGCCTCACCTGCATAATGATAAATGCACTCTGTACCATGGGGTGAATGAGTTTGATTGGGGACTCACAATCGATGTAACTGATGTAATATCCAATCTTAAACACATCCATAACCAGACTACAGATACCAAAAAACACCAGACCCCCTGGGGAAAAGAGGAGGCAATATTGACAAACACTAAATTACCACTCATAAAACAAGGCCCTTAACATATACCCTATATAAATAGAGTTTAGTTTATTTTTTCCTTTAAATGTTTAATAAAACACACACACACTCATTTTATCCAAATCCAAATTTTAAAAACTGATTTCCTTTCTATCTGTAATAATAATAAAACAGTACCTTGTACTTGATTCCATCTAAGATATAATTAATCCTTATTGGAGGCAAAACTAGCCATTTGGGTTTACATGATTTTCTTGTAGACTTAAGTTCTGAAGATCCAAATTATGGAAAGATCCCTTATCCAGAAAAACCCAGGTTCCAAGCATTCCTGATTTTTTTTTCTTTGCTTGATAGTATACTAATCTTCACAGATAGATAAGCTTATTTGCATATTATTTATAATGGTTTTATATGGGATCTGCCTGACTACTACCTCTGCAAATCTGAACATGAAATATAACCATAATGCTGCAGTCCCAAAGGTCAAATTACCATAAACATGTGAGTGTTTCACTGACTTAACTGAGCAATAACATTTTTAACTAAGCAACGTGCAAACCCTTGACATCAGTGGTATTAAATCTCCCTAATTCTTCTTCCCTTTTCTCACAAAGCAGCATTTTGTCACAGTGGAAGCAGCCTTGTCCTGCTTTGTGGTTAAAATGTGCTTATCCGCATCTACATAATTGGTAACACCTAACTGTATTGCCATACAAGTAAAATGTTGTGGTTGTGTTGGACTTTAAATAAAAACCATTTAAAAAATTCTGGCTTTTCTAGCATAACAGAATATTATTGACGTGGATCCTATCCAATACCCATTGTAAGCTATCTTTATAATCCAATACCCATTGTAAGCTATCTTTATAACAGAGCATTCTGTCACAGTGACACATATCCTATCTGATACTCATTGTAAGCAGCAGTCCTGTCCTGCTTTATGGCTGAGATTCTAGCTATCTTTATAACAGAGCATTCTGTCACAGTGACACAGATCCGATCTGATACCCATTGTAAGCAGCAGTCCTGTCCTGCTTTATGGCTGAGATTCTAGCTATCTTTATAACAGAGCATTCTGTCACAGTGACACAGATCCTATCTGATACCCATTGTAAGCAGCAGTCCTGTCCTGCTTTATGGCTGAGATTCTAGCTATCTTTATAACAGAGCATTCTGTCACAGTGACACAGATCCTATCTGATACCCATTGTAAGCAGCAGTCCTGTCCTGCTTTATGGCTGAGATTCTAGCTATCTTTATAACAGAGCATTCTGTCACAGTGACACAGATCCGATCTGATACCCATTGTAAGCAGCAGTCCTGTCCTGCTTTATGGCTGAGATTCTAGCTATCGTTATAACAGAGCATTCTGTCACAGTGACACAGATCCTATCTGATACCCATTGTAAGCAGCAGTCCTGTCCTTCTTTATGGCTAAGATTCTAGCTATCTTTATAACAGAGCATTCTGTCACAGTGGCACAGATCCTCTCTGATCCCCATTGTACGCAACAGTCCTGTCCTGCTTTATGGCTGAGATTCTTGTCAGTGTCGGACTGGGTCGGCGGGACACTGGCAAAAAACTTGTTGGGCCGCCACTGGCCCAGACCCGCTCCCCGTTCAGCTGGCCCTGTTCATGTGTGCCAGCGTCTGCGTGTGCAGCAGTCCTGTCCTGCTTTATGGCTGAGATTCTAGCTATCTTTATAACAGAGCATTCTGTCACAGTGACACAGATCCTATCTGATCCCCATTGTAAGCAGCAGTCCTGTCCTGCTTTATGGCTGAGATTCTAGCTATCTTTATAACAGAGCATTCTGTCACAGTGACACAGATCCTATCTGATCCCCATTGTAAGCAGCAGTCCTGTCCTTTTATAGTTAGTAACACAAATGGTACAGCTCTAGTTAGAAGAGCAGAACAAGGTCCCCTTACCTCTTAGCCACACTGGTCCCGCATGTGAATCCTTGAACAGAACAGCATTCTTTTGGCAGGAGAAATAAAACTGGAAAATCATCCAGAAAACAGAAAGCAGCATAAGAACAACAAGGAATGCCAGCACTTCCTTATCCTGTACAGACACATGTTCCAGTGATCCGCTACTCACAAGAACACTGCCAAACAGACCAATGTTAATGGCCATAAGCGCAGACAGAAGACGGCCTCCCTTCTTCCAAACCTCAGAATGTCCTGATGAGGTGGCCGTCACCTGATTCTGAAGGCTTAAGTCCATTGGGGCAACTGAACTCTCCGGATTTAGAACTTGAGCAGGTGGAGAGGGCAATGCACCTTCACAGGGAGGATGAGACATGTTCAAATCTTTGTCGGTAACCTGTGGAACATTCATACCTTCATTAGATGTTGGAGGCATCCCCAAGACTTCAGAGGCCAAGTTAGTAATTTCTTGGTATCTGTTGGGTATGTTAGGTGCTTCCTGGTCATCATGGGTGGGGTGGGGAGAATTCAGATCTTTCTTGCTGATCTGGGGCATCTCAAAGGCTTTACTGGGAGCATATGGTACCTCTGGGTCTTCATGGCAGGTCTCTGTGTTAGACATTTTCTAGAACTGCCAGTGGCAGCTCCTGGTTAAAAACAAATTGGACTTTGTTTAGTACTTATAGCTATATATGATACGCATCTGTATTTTTCAAAGGATGAGATGAAAAATTTCAAGAGCTTAAAGTTACTGACATCTGAAACCAATGGGCATGTGAGCTTTTGTTTGAATGGAAATTTCTCTATCACTCACTTTCTAATGCTGTTTTTTTAATTTACCATTAGAGTCTAAGGGCAGAGACACACGCTGCTATTTTGGGAGGTTAGTCACCCAGCGACAAATCACTTCTTCTTCAGGTGAATAATGTCCCTGAACTGCCTTCCTGCCGGTAGAATGTAAACCAGAACTTGCCTCCAAGCCAGGAATTCAAAAATAAGTACCTGCTTTGAGGTCACTGGGAATAACATCCAAGGGGTTGGTGAGCAACATTTTGGTACAAGCCACTGGTCGGGGATCACTAGTCTAAGGGAACCTTGCACAGGTCTCAAAACACTTTCAGACATTCAAGCAACAAATGATAAAGTCCCAAGAACAAAACAGGCACAACACATTGGAAAACCCCAGAACTTCTGAGTAGCCTTAGCAGAATTATGAGAAAAAATCTGGTAACACAGGAGCAGATCAATCTTTTTGTTCCATTAGTCAAATTTCCAGATCTTTGGTCAGTTCTGTACAAACTTGGAATATTTGCCATTAAATGCACCTAAAGTTGATGATCTATTACATCTGTTAATTCCTGAACACGTTGCTTCTGTTTGGCTTCTGACCTATCTGCCTTCCAATATTGGCCCATATGTTGCTAACTTTATCTGTCGCACTGGTGTTGATATGAGGATATCCTGAATACATGCTCTGTTGATAATTTTTTGTGGGGCTAGGGGTTATCAGTTTACAACAGTTACCACTGAAGCTTTAGACTTCAGTTCTTGAGCAGTAAGGGAAGTTGGACATGGAACACTCTATAGCTTTGAGCTTTATAATTCAGCTGCTGAGACTGTGATGTTACGAAGAAATTTCTTTCAGATTAACTCCATCTCATTAATGGGCATTTATGTAATCTCGTTATGGTTTTTTTTATTGACAGACTGAGCGGTGACATGCGTCCAATGGGGGGGATAAAGGGTTAATGTCACAGGAGCAGCTGGAGTTCTTTTAATTAAAAATAGTCCCAACTGTCTAATTTAAATGCAAATATGTTCAATAAATCCCTTGCAAAATCTGAAAGGTCACAGGTCGGAACTGGCAGCTTTATTGATTGCTTTTGAGATTTAGAACTCTCTCCGTAGCCTTTCCCTTCAAGCTGAACAGTCCCAGAGTTTGTTAGGGAGCCCTCACCTTCTACATTTAGTCATTTATCATTTCTCATTTCCTTACAATAACATACAGGGTCCATTTATTACATTGAAATGGAATTACACGTGTGAAGTCAAGTAAGAATCAGAAAATGAGTTTTCTTTTTGTTGTTTTACAACATTATGGGTAATAAATTAGGTTTATATTCAGTTTCGGCCAATCATTTATAACTTTCCTTAAGATATCAGCTTTGGAACTTTATAGAGAACTTTATAGCTGCTGAGATATGGGATGGTTTAATGAAGGCCCTAACCACAATTAGAATCAAAATAATAATTTGGAAAGAAAACAATGATCACTAAACCTTCACCTGAATCAATGTATTGTTATAATTATGATTATTCCATCCTTGTCTGGAGAAGATTTCATCATGAATTAATCCATAAGAAAGGTTTGGTTTGTGGGAGGAATGTTTTGTATGTATAGGGTGGGTGGTGAAACAGTACAGAGAAGAGGAGATGGAAGAAGAAGTAACTGAAACATAAGATATTTCCTACAGTCTTCTTACAAAAAGAAACACAACTGGGAGTTAAACCGTTGGCAAACAACCAAGAAGTGCATTGACTGGGAAGCAGTGAGACGATTATGTAGACGTCAGAAAGAATGCACAAAGGATACATTAGCGTTTACTCTTTCAAGGAACAATAACGTTCCAGACTTCAAGAAGAAAAAAAATTTAAACTGCTTTAATGTTGGATCCCACCCCATGAAACAACATAAACCAAGATGCTTGAAAAAGTGTAGTGTTTGTGTAGGGAGCTCAATTAGGCCTTTTCCATTGTGTATAAATATCTACCCATGTTAAAGTAAGGGTGAAAAGACCTTTTCCAAGAGTAGATACTACCGTGATGTTAATTGCAGATTTTGTTCTGCATAACATGGGTATGGAAAGAGTAGGTAGTCCAAATCCATATTTGGTTGAGGTTCAAAAAAAGAGAAATATCCATGAAGTTCAAAAATTTGTTCAGATAAAAACCTCCTAACCTGCCTTACTGCTAGTTGATCCAGAGGTAAGTGAGTGAGGAGGTAATAATTCCTTGCTGGGGAGCCTTACCAGTGCTTTGTAAATGGAAATAATAAACCCTCCTTCAACAAATCTATACCCCTTTTAATACACCCCAAAACCTTGTTTACCTTCCTGCTGCTGACTGCCATTGTTTTGTACAGTCAAGTTTATTATCCACAAGCACCCCCAGGTACTTCTCCATAGTGATTTGCCTGACACAGGCATATTATAATGGCATATTATAAAGTTAACCTTCAAGTCAATTTTTAGCATGTTATAGAATGCAGGGGCGATCCTGGACCCTGCCTGCCTGATGCAGCGCATTCTTCTGACTAATTGCAAATTGTCTCTGAATAACACTCTCTAAATCATAATAAAGTATATTTAAAGGTTGACAACCCCTTTAAAGCAGACCTGTCACCCAGACATAAAAAGCTGTATAATAAAAGTCCTTAAATATGAAATCCATTTTTTTATTAAAGCATTCATAGCTGTTGTAAACGCATTTCAAAATCTCAGCTGTCAATCAAATATTGCTTGCCCCTCCTCTATGCCTTAGGCTTAGGCATAGAGGCGGAGCAGGCAGTTACTTTCACTTTCCATTCAGCACTTACTAGATGTCACTGCTCTCCCCACATTCCCTCTTTCTCTCTACCATTCAATTGTGTAACCAGTACATGGGGATGGACATCAGGTCCCCCATTCTGGTGCACAAACAAGACTTTGAGATGATGTAAGGCTTGTCTTAATAACAGCATGCACAAAATGGTGCCTGCCTGCTTGCTATAATGATGCATTCCCAGATGGAAGGAAACAAGATTCAAACCGTTATATATTAATATAGTGTAATTACAGTTGCTTTTGCCTGACTAATGTGAGAAAATAGGATTTGGAATATTTTTTTCCATTGACAGGTCTCCTTTAATATATTTATCACTCAACACTGAATCTCATCTGTTACTTAAGGTGGCCATACATGGATAGATCCGCTCGTTTGGCGATGTCGCCAAACGAGCGGATCTCCCTCCGATATGCCCACCTTGAGGTGGGCAATATCGGGCAGATCCAATCGTGGGCCCTAGGGCCCAACGATCGGATCCTAACATTCGGCAAACGAGCGGTCGGATCGCGGGACCGCATCAACGAACAGATACGGCCGCGATCCGACGGGATTTTTAAACCCATCCGATCGAGATCTGGCCGACTTTCGGCCAGATCTCGATCGGGGAAGCCCGTCGGGGGCCCCCATACACGGGCCAATAAGCTGCCGACACAGTCTGTCGGCAGCTTTTATCGGCCCGTGTATGGCCACCTTTAGTCACCCAGTCTACCAGTTAATGGAAAAGAAAAGTCCAAAATGCCAAATTACTCCAAACTTTAGTCCACCCTAGCCCATTTCCAGTCGCTATATTGATTTTATTAAACACCCCATACTTGTATAGTAACGAGCTAGAAGAAAATTCATTGTACTATAAAGCTTGTAGTGGCCATATTGGTTCCAGGTTTACCTTCATGTCAGTTCTGCCCATGCTCGCATAGCCCTGCCTTCAATATGGACATTATGCTTGCGTCTGTGTGCGCAGAATTTAAAAGGTTGTTTATGCTCATGCTCTGGGGTCTTGATCTTAGTTATGGATCATTACTTTGCTGGATGTGATGTCACTGTAGTTTATGAAAATAACCAAATTGCAGGTTATTGAAAAAGGATCATGCACTTTGACAGGGATTGGTAACTGGCTATAGATTATTTTTTGGTCACCCTAACAGATGGGCACAATTGTTGCTGAGGGGTTTTCTTGTGCTTTAACCCAGGATGCCATATACTGGACCTAAATGGCCTGCATAATTTTATGTCACATGCAAGCATTGATACGTTGCTTACATCGCCCTCCACCAAATCATTAAAGAACAAATTAAATATAAGGAGACCGAATACAGAACCCTTAAATACAACTAAATACAACCCTACTCCAATTAAAGATGTTCTGTTGACAACCACCCTCTGTACATAATCTGTTAGCCAGTTCCCTGTCAATGTACAAACAACATTACCAAAACAAATGGACCTTAGTTTAGAAAGCAGTTATTTATGTGGCCCTAATAAGAGAGTGTGATTGAGATATATCTGTTAGATACAGGGGTCTTCAAAAAATAAAACTACAAAAATTAAGTTTAACAGTTGGGTCAGTGAGGGGCCAGTTGTGAGCCCATTTATTATTGCGAGAGTTTGTGCCATCATGGTAGAGGCAATAGTTCCACAATTGCAGCTAGAAGATCAAGCAAGTTGCACTGCATTATTGTCACGGCCGGCACCCAATACCAGAACTAGAGCCAAGCACCGTGGTCAGAGCTCTCTTCACCAGTATGTGTGACCACTTTTGGGCTTCGGGAAGGCCCTCCGCCTACTGGGGTGCCACCTGGACTTATGAGTGGGCAAGGCTAGAGTTCTGGCAGGCAATGGGGCACGGCAAGTATCTAGAGTCTTTTGGGCCGAGGATCACGGTTACAGGCAAGGATGAGGCAGAGAGGATAGTCAGACAAGCTGGGTCGAGGCAGGCAGATAGCAAGGATCGTCAGGCAGGCAAGGGTCAAAACCGGGTATCAAGCAGAAGGGGTTCAGGCAATAGAGTAGTCGGGTAACAGGCACAGGTCAGGATTCAGATGGGAGCGTCGTCAGGAAACAGGCAGGGGTCAAAAACCGGATAACTAGCAGAATAAACACGGACAAACAGCACAAGGCTTCAGGCAAAACCACAGGATAAATCCTATCACGGGCAACCAGCAGTACCAATGAATGGGCTTATATACAGTTTGAAATTCGCGCCATTGCGCGCTGACGTCATTACGCCAGCGCGCCTGCACCTTTAAATAATGCGCATGCGCGCCGCGCGCGCACTAGGACCCGGAAGCCGACGGAGAAGGAGCGCGGCGGCGTGGCGGCTGTCCACGCCGCCGTGACCCAGGTAATTTTCTTACATTACCCCCCTCTCTAGGGGGGGCCACTGGACCCCCAGGCTTCCCAGGAAACTTAATGTGAAATTGCCTCCTGAGGCGGTCAGCCTTGATGTCATCAACTGAGACCCAGGAGTTCTCCTCAGGACCGAATCCCTTCCATCTAGTGAGGTACTGGAGTTTGTTACGTACCAAACGGGAATCAAGGAACTCCTGGATCTCAAATTCAGGCTGACCGTCAACTTGCACTGGAGGAGGAACAGAAATAAGGCGGGTGTTAGAAGCAGGTTTTAGTAGCGAGACATGAAAGGAATCAGAAATTTTTGAAATTAACAGGTAACTTAAGACGAACAGAAGAAGGGTTGATAACAGAAGTGATGGGATATGGACCAATGAAACGGGGACCCAATTTTAGGGAAGGAACTTTCAATTTAATGTTCTTGGTGGAGAGCCACACCAAGTCTCCCACCTTATATTGGGGTGCCTCCCTGCGTTTCCTATCGGCAGCCCTCTTCTGAGAGGATGTAGCCGTCTTAAGAGAGTTGTGAACTTGTGACCAGACTTTAGAAAACTGTTCGACAGAGGAGTTGGCAGATGGAACAGAGGAACCAGACCCTGAAAAAGAAAATGCCTTGGGGTGCAACCCATTAACAACAAAAAACGGAGACTCCCCAGTGGAGGAGTGAGAAGCATTATTGTAGGCAAATTCTGCCCAGGGTAACAATTCTGCCCAAGAAGACTGATTCTCAGAGACATAACACCTTAGAAATTGTTCTAAGGTCTGATTTACCCTTTCAGTTTGCCCGTTGGTTTGTGGGTGATAAGCAGTAGAAAAAGAAAGATTAATCCCCACTAAAGAGCAAAATGCTCGCCAAAACTTGGAGACAAACTGAACCCCTCTGTCAGAAACAATATTAACAGGAAAACCATGTAACTTGAATATGTGCTGAATAAAAAGCTCAGATAAGGTTTTAGCGGAAGGGAGATGTGGAAGTGCGATAAAATGACCCATTTTGCTAAATCTGTCCACGACCACCCAAATTACTGTTTTCCCCCGGGACGATGGTAAGTCCACTATAAAATCCATCGAAAGATGGGTCCACGGTCTCTCAGGAATAGGCAGGGGAATGAGTAATCCCTGGGACAAATTTTTAGAAGATTTAGAGCGTTGGCAAACAGGGCAAGAGTCTACAAACGATTTTACATCTTGCTTGAAAGTTGGCCACCACACACTTCTGGACAACAAAGATGTAGTTTTACTTACACCGGGGTGTCCTGCCATTTTGGAATCATGAACCTCTCTTAACACCTGTTCTCTGAGATTTTCAGGAACAAAAAGCCTCCCCTCGGGAGTGTTGGAGGGAGCATCAGTTTGAACAGAGGACAATAAGGAAGAGAGGTCAGATTCCAATGTGGCTACAATACATTCACTTGGGATAATAGAAGGATTATCATCTGAGTCAGAACAGATTGAGTCGAAGCTCCTAGAGAGAGCATCTGCCTTGATGTTCTTTGTACCAGCTCTAAAGGTTAAAGAAAAATCGAACCTGGTGAAAAACAGAGCCCACCTAGCCTGTCTAGAGTTTAATCGCTTAGCTGACTCAATATAGAGCAAATTCTTATGGTCAGTATAGACCGTAATCTGGTGTTTAGCCCCCTCCAGTAGGTGCCGCCATTCCTCAAAGGCCCACTTGACTGCCAACAATTCACGATTCCCTATATCATAGTTTACCTCAGCGGGCAGGAACTTCCTAGAGAAGAACGCACAGGGATGCAACTTGTTGGTAGTCGGGTGCCTTTGGGAAAGAACCGCCCCTGCTCCTACCTCAGAAGCATCTACCTCCACAATGAAAAGTAAAGCAGTATGAGGATGGCGTAGAATTGGGGCGGAACTGAATTCCCTCTTGAGGGTTTCAAAAGCTTGAATAGCTTCAGGGGGCCACATGCTGGGATCAGCACCTTTTTTGGTTAAATTAGTGATGGGCGCCACTATGACAGAAAAGTTTTTGATGAATTGCCTGTAATAATTTGCGAACCCCAAGAATCTCTGGGTTGCACGCAGTGAAAGGGGTTGAGTCCAATCCAGGACAGCTCTCACCTTGCCCGGATCCATTTCAAGACCCTTAAAAGAAATTTTGAACCCCAGAAATTGGACAGAGGTTACCTCGAATGTGCATTTCTCTAACTTAGCATACAGACAATTCACCCTTAACCTACGTAATACCTCACAGACATGAATGCGATGTTCGCAAAGATTTGCAGAAAAAATTAGTATGTCGTCAAGATAAACCACAACATATACCCCCAACAGGTCCCGGAAGATGTCATTGACAAATTCCTGAAACACTGCTGGGGCGTTACATAGACCAAAGGGCATTACGAGGTACTCATAGTGGCCATCCCTGGTATTGAAAGCAGTTTTCCACTCGTCCCCCTCCCTGATCCGTATGAGATTGTAAGCTCCCCTCAGGTCTAATTTGGAGAAGATTTTAGCATCCTTGACCTGGTCAAACAATTCAGAGATAAGGGGTAAGGGATAGTGATTTTTCACAGTGATCTTGTTCAAGCCCCTATAATCAATACAGGGGCGTAAACCACCGTCTTTCTTGCCTACAAAGAAAAACCCTGCCCCCGCAGGGGAACTGGAAGGCCTAATAAACCCTCTAGCAAGGTTCTCTTAAATATACTCTCTCATTGCCTGGGCCTCAGGCAATGAAAGGGGAAAGGTTCTGCCTCGAGGAGGAGATGATCCCGGAAGCAGATCAATAGGGCAGTCATACTGCCGATGTGGGGGTAGTGTCTCAGCTGCCTTTTTGGAAAATACGTCAGAATAGGCAGTGTAGGCAGATGGTAACCCCTCAAGGATGGTATTACCCACTACAGATGGAGTACACACCCCACTACAACCAGAACCCCACTGAATAACCTCCCTAGAAACCCAATCTATCAGAGGGTTATGCCTCTGGAGCCAGGGTAAACCCAGAATGAGAGGACAGGAAGCTCCCTCAATGAGGTACAGAGCTATTTCTTCAGAATGCAGATTACTTATACACAAGGACAGGTTGATGGTCTTTTGGGAAACCACCCCAGACCCCAAGGGTCTTTTGTCTACAGCAAGGATTCTCATGGGCGGATTAAGGGCAACCAGTGGAATTTTGAATTTTGCAGCAAAAGCCGTGTCCAAGAAATTACCCTCTGCCCCAGAATCAATGAAAGCCGACACTTTGATAGTGCCCGTAGGCCAGGTCAATTTAACTGGTAATAGAACCTTAGAGGCAGATTGGGGAGAGGAAACGCCTGCACCCAAATGAAGCTCCCCTTCTCCATTTAGGCTTGGGCGTTTCCCGGCCTCTTGGTGCATTGATTGAGAAAGTGACCCTTCTCCCCACAATAAATACACAGCCCAAGGGACCGCCTGCGTGCCTTTTCCTCAGGAGTAAGGTGTGAGATGCCTAGCTGCATAGGCTCCTCCTGAGGTTGAGACACAGAGGGGTTTGAAAACTTAGCACTATGAACATGTTTATACCCAACAGAAGTATCCTGTTCATCCCTATTCTCCCTTTGTCTCCTATCTATCTGGATGGCCAAAGACATAAGGTCATCCAGACTGGAAGATAGGGGATAGTTAACAAGGCTGTCTTTGACAGATTTGGCCAGACCAATGCGAAACTGACTCCGTAGAGCCGTATCATTCCACCCCGTTTCCACCGCCCACCTACGAAACTCAGTACAATAAGTTTCCACCTCCCGTTTACCTTGGCGTAATTTACGAATTGCGGTGTCGGCCGAAGAGGCGCGATCCGGGTCATCGTATAGAATAGCCATAGAACGGAAGAACTGGTCTAAAGAAAAACGGGCAGGATCGGTGGCTGGCAGTCTAAGTGCCCAGATTTGGGGGTCACCCACTAATAGGGTCATAACGAATCTGACCTTTTCCTCATCAGAGGGAAAAGAATGGGGGAAAAAGCTGAGGTACAGCTTGCAGGCTTCTTGAAAAACAAAAAACTGGGTTCTGTCCCCACCGAACTTGGCAGGAAATGCGATCTTGGGTTCCTGGGGTCTGGATGTAGAACCCCTATCAGGCGGGGAACCCACAGAGGATGTAGGAACAGAACTAGCTGACTGCTGCGAGGGTCCCAGCTGGCGGGTTAGATTATGGAACCCCTGGAGCAGATAATTTTGCTTTTGCTCCTGGTCCTCCATTCGTTGCAGCAAAGTAGTAAGCAACAGATCAGTGGATGTTGGGAGAGGAGCAGCAGCAGCAGCAGCTTCAATGTGATCGTCGTCCTCCATGGCCCGTGATAATGTCACGGCCGGCACCCAATACCAGAACTAGAGCCAAGCACCGTGGTCAGAGCTCTCTTCACCAGTATGTGTGACCACTTTTGGGCTTCGGGAAGGCCCTCCGCCTACTGGGGTGCCACCTGGACTTATGAGTGGGCAAGGCTAGAGTTCTGGCAGGCAATGGGGCACGGCAAGTATCTAGAGTCTTTTGGGCCGAGGATCACGGTTACAGGCAAGGATGAGGCAGAGAGGATAGTCAGACAAGCTGGGTCGAGGCAGGCAGATAGCAAGGATCGTCAGGCAGGCAAGGGTCAAAACCGGGTATCAAGCAGAAGGGGTTCAGGCAATAGAGTAGTCGGGTAACAGGCACAGGTCAGGATTCAGATGGGAGCGTCGTCAGGAAACAGGCAGGGGTCAAAAACCGGATAACTAGCAGAATAAACACGGACAAACAGCACAAGGCTTCAGGCAAAACCACAGGATAAATCCTATCACGGGCAACCAGCAGTACCAATGAATGGGCTTAAATACAGTTTGAAATTCGCGCCATTGCGCGCTAACGTCATTACGCCAGCGCGCCTGCACCTTTAAATAATGCGCATGCGCGCCGCGCGCGCACTAGGACCCGGAAGCCGACGGAGAAGGAGCGCGGCGGCGTGGCGGCCGTCCACGCCGCCGCGACCCAGGTAATTTTCTTACAATTATATAGAGGCTCATAAGACCTACTGTATTGCTCTCCTGGGGAGTATGAGAGAAGGTTGCAGGCAGCTAGTGAAAGTCAAACAAAAAGAAAGAAAAAGTACGACCCATAGTGTTGCACCTACCCACTTTTTGATCTGAGGTCCCAAGAGATATAAGTAAAACTTAACTTTTATTACTTAACCACATAAAATTGATATGAAACAAAAAAGTGTATACTAAAATATTAAAACAAAGTTAGGTACACAAGCTGAATCGACACTCAGCAGCTCAGGAACGGTAACTGTAGACTGAGAGATTCTAGTGAATTGGTGTTAACAGTCACACCTGTTGTATTCCTATATTCTCACATACAGCAGGGCACTGGTTAATCGCTATATAAGTGGCCTTGACGGACCGGATGAGAATGTGGGTCACTATATGTCCTTTGTAGGTAATTAAACCAGAATGTGGCAACACACGCTTATATCTCTAAGCTATTTGTGCATATATATATGGCCACATATATTTGGCAATATAACGGCGCAAGTGGGGTTAAATGCGAGCAATAATTAGAAACCCCAAACTTCAGTGTCCTCTTAGGACCCGCTACGAGCTTTTTCAAATTGCCTTTGAAAAAGCTCGTAGGTTGGCGAGCGAAACGCGCGTCAGGCGCCTCTTAATTTAATTTTTAACTGTTAGGTAGAAACGGGAAATGAATGGGCACTGGTGAAAGGGCGGAAGGGTGGAAGGGTGGTTTGGGAAACCACGTCCTTTGCATCTAGCTTAATGTATTCCGCTAGTCGGATACACTGTCTCTAGTTCCTTTTTTCCACGCCAAGTAAGGGAGGTGTGGGCGGAACAGAGGCAGCGTTGACAGCACCGTCTGGCAGATCCTCCTCTCGTCACTGGCAACAGTGTCGCATCAGGCGGTTGCGCTTGTTTATACGGCACTCTTGCTCTAACTCAAAGGAGAGGGGAGCGGGTCCTAAGAGGACACTGAAGTTTGGGGTTTCTAATTATTGCTCGCATTTAACCCCACTTGCGCCGTTATATTGCCAAATATATGTGGCCATATATATATGCACAAATAGCTTAGAGATATAAGCGTGTGTTGCCACATTCTGGTTTAATTACCTACAAAGGACATATAGTGACCCACATTCTCATCCGGTCCGTCAAGGCCACTTATATAGCGATTAACCAGTGCCCTGCTGTATGTGAGAATATAGGAATACAACAGGTGTGACTGTTAACACCAATTCACTAGAATCTCTCAGTCTACAGTTACCGTTCCTGAGCTGCTGACTTAGTGTCGATTCAGCTTGTGTACCTAACTTTGTTTTAATATTTTAGTATACACTTTTTTGTTTCATATCAATTTTATGTGGTTAAGTAATAAAAGTTAAGTTTTACTTATATCTCTTGGGACCTCAGATCAAAAAGTGGGTAGGTGCAACACTATGGGTCGTACTTTTTCTTTCTTTTTGTTTAGCTATATATATCTCATGACCCTGCACACCACTGAAAGTTATTAATCTCTATCAACGGAAGGTGCTACCTATTTTTCTTTTCACAGCTAGTGAAAGTCAAGGTTCAGGTGAGAAAAGGGATGACTTAGCTGACAATGAGCAGAGTAGATGGTTGGAGGGGCAGGGGACTAACTGTTTTGGTCATTTAGGGCCATATACGTTTTATTAGTCTCATTGAGACTTTGAGGTGGTGCTTTCATATGTGGAGATGCAGGTATGCTTCAGTGCACATACCAGCGCTTTGTTTACCTAAAGATTAAGAAGTTGTGTCTGTACATTTAGATCAAGTGTTGCCAAAAAGACAGCAGCCAAAAACATCTAAAATCTGATCCAGGGAGTTTAACTCCTACACCTTGAGTTAAGCTACAATGACTGATAACTGTGTACATTATATATTATATCAAGGGCTGCAAGCTGGATCTGTAACAGTAACAGTCTGGAGCATGTGAGGCCTCTATTATACCTCCCAAGTTTAAGGGCATAGTAGGGGCACAGAGAACCCTTAGCTGCTCACTCTCTGGCAGAAATATGGTGAGGCTAATGATTATAGCTGTTAAGTAATGAGGGCCTTGTGTGTTTTCTGCAGCTCCATAACATATAGCTCTGCTGGAACTACAATCTATCATTTTAATAATCTCAGACTACAGACGTCCATGGGGTTTGTGCTAGTGATGATCTATCATAATTGAATTTATACAGAGAGTAAGAAAGTTTAGGAAACCTTGATGCACATTATCCAGAACCCCTATTATTTTGCTTTATTACTAAGCTAAGCTATAATACTCTTATCTGCCTGAGATTCACCAGTGACGTTGGGTGACTGTGTCAGCCAGTGAAGCACAGAAGAATGAGAAAGAGATGACCCAGCACCTCACTGCTGATGTTGTGATTGGCCACTCACACCAGTTACTCACTCATTCTAACAACACTCCACTATTCATATTTATGACTTTTATCATGCAGGCAATGTAAACATGAAGGCAACAGTCTTTGTTGCAGATACCTGTACCTCTCATTGAATTTCTGTATTGTTTCAAATGGGTGAGGTTAGGGTGCAGATCATGACAAGTTTGTGAAGCCACACTGAGAAAGGTCTGATAGGGGAAGACAATACCAATGACAGTAGGCTAGCACAGATTGTTAGGAGCTGGCCCAGTGGCACAAAATCTTAGCTGCTATGCCTTTACAAGATTATAAAACGTATGTATGGGAGTGGGGTATTAATCCTTCCACTACTCTCTAGCTGTTGGGTTGGGTCTGTAGAGGTTTTGGTGGGGGGTGGGGGGAGATGCCCATACAGGTTAGGCGTACCCTAGGGGTCTATTGGCCCAGTGTTGTTAGGCGGGTTTCCCTCTTGTCTATAAAAGGATGGGACCAGCGAGAGCAGGTGGTTCTGGGAGTCTGAGGCAAAGAAGGCCTCAACAGAAGAAGAGAGAAGCCTGTGGAAAGAATCACCTGAAGATCAGCACCCCAAGATCAGAGATGCCTTGCTATCACCCTCTGTGTCTTCCTGCAGCTTTCTGTCAACAAGGTACATTAGTCTTCTATGAATGGGAGTCTTTACAATGTTTCTGCACCCAGCAGCCTTGAAAGAGGTCCATATAGATTTATAGCTAGTCCTTATTTTATAGCTCTTTGTAGGAGTGAGAGATGCACCCCAAGGAGAGCATCAGGGTAATTCCTTCATGACTAAGCTAGCAGTGTAGGGTGTAGGCAAGCTAGGGTAGAGAGAAACCCTTTGGTGCTGACATTGGGGACCTTGTTTTCTGGGTCTGAGACACCTGTGTGAGAAGTTTGGCTGACTGTAACTGCTGTCCCTCCTTGTGTCTGTAACATCTAGTAAAGCCTGAGAAACCACCGCACATGGAAATGCAATGGTTTTAACGGTTTTGTGTTGGTATCAGATATGAGACAATTGAATTTAATAGACACAAAGGTCTGATCTAATGGGAGAAAATATCATCAAAAAAAAAAAAAATCTCATGAAAAATATTACTGTATTTGCAACGGAAAACAAAGTGTAAAGTTTAAACAAAACATAGACATGAAGGCTATATTGATTAACATACACGTTGGAAAGGATATAGTCATTTTTGTTGTAGAAAACAGTCATGCTCTGCTTTATGGCTTTGCGTTATAATGAGTACTTTAATCTTTACAGGATCTAACTAACTCAATTTAATGAGACAAGCATATCTCTCAATTTATTTCAGACTTTCCCCATAGACTTCTGTTGAGTTTCTATGTGATAAACCATGGGAAGTTTTTCTCATTGAATTGCATTTGGTCAGCAAGGAAGGAGAAATAGACACATGGTTAACAGAATATATGAACAAAGCTGTATTTAAGGGTTATATAAATGAATTTAACTACTTTACTAAAGAACTTCAAATCCAGGCAGAATCCAATATCACAGTAGAAATGTATACAGTTATGAAAACTAGAAATGAAACTCACACAGAAATACTGTACGATGCATAGTCAGTATAAACAGGAGTGCTAATCACACCATCAAAATTCCCTTTTCTCTGTAATTATTAAACAGCACCTTGTAATTGATCCAAACTAAGATCTAATTAATCCTTGTTGAGGCAAAAGTATCTTATTCTGTTTATTTAACATTTAAATGATTATTGAGTAAACGTGAGGTAAATTACATATAGATCCATTATCCAGAAAACCCCAGGTCCCGATCATTGTGGATAACAGGTCCCATACCTATAGCATTATATTGGTATGACTCCCAATTCATCAAGTCTTGCTGAAAAACAAGGTGATGTCTCAGAGATACTCAGATCCAGGCAATATTTACCCTCAGTTACCAGATTACATTTGTGAGCCTAAACAGCAATCATAGCTTTCTATTAGACTGAACTACACCACTGATAACACAACCTGAAGACTGTAAGCTCATATATAAAAAAATCCAGCTGGCAGCTGTTCAATACATTAATATGATTTTCACAATAAATGACCTTTGCAGTCGTGCAGCCCCATATATATGAGAGATCTGCTCAGGATACATCCATTAGAATAGGGAAATTCTATTGTGAAGAAAGTCCTTACCTGCTACAGATGAGAAGTGATATGGATGAATTCAATCTGATGTCTACATTAAGTAGTGTTTCCTGGGAAGGGGGGGGAGGCAAGTGGCCCAGCCCTTTCTCATTTGTGTACAGAATTACTTTTCCCCAAAATAAACCTGGGCTGATTGCTAGAGTGTTCTGGCCCAACAGGTTGTGAGGAAGTGGCACTCCCAGGAAAGTAGCTGCGTGTGTGTGCAAGAGAAGGGAGAAACGCTGGCTAGTGGGACCCACACCCACAGCTTCAATGATTACTATAATCCTTAATACCAGCCTGGCAGGGGACAGGGCTCAATTAAGCAATGTCAGATGCCTGTGGGGGGCAAAGGAGGCACCCCTAAAAGGGCTACAAGCCACTCTGGCTGTGCATACAATATATATATATATATATATATATATATATATATATATATATATATATATATATATATATATATATATTTATATATATATATATATATATATATAATAGGCCAATAACCTCACTCGCAGGTCTTTCTTAATAGTGAAAAAATAAAAAAGACCTGTGAGTGTGGTTATTGGCCTATTGTACATATGTGTTTTGTATTTGTCTGTGGTCACAGCCTCATTGCACCCCCGCCTAATGGTTTTAAAAATAAGTGATGATGATGGTAGGTGCTGGATCATAATTATATGTATAGATTTTCACATAGAACCGCACTACAAATTATTTAGATGAATAAAGTCACATTTACTGCATTCAATCTGTGTGTCCAACGTTTCTCCCACCTTAGGGCCTTTATCAAGGTGAGTGTTTATTTGTGCCCTGGGTACCCCTGGAACTATAGCAGGGTGACTGTTACCCCAGTGTTTCTATATATCTGTAACCTTGTTATGAGCTAAGGGGGCCCAGCCTGAAGGTCAGTTATGGTGGGTAAATGCTTATTTAAAATCTATGAAAGTGGCTTTCGATATTGGCATGAATTTACATGGCACAAAATCAGAGCAATTTTTATTGGCTTGGAAATGAAGATATGACAGCATAAAACAGCAATAATATGGGTCTTTAGAGGGCAAACTGGGGAGCAAGTCAGTACTTAATGGAATGGCTGCTAGACTGAATGCACATGTTACTAAAGGAGAACTAAAGCTTAGTTAGTAGAAGTAGTAGCTAGAAATGTTGTACATTATGTTTTGGGCTTCTGTACCAGCCCAAGGCAACCACAGCCCTTATCAGTAAAGATCTGTGTCTCCAAAGATGCCTCAGTAGCTCCCCGTCTTCTTTTCTGCTGATTCACTGCACATGCTCTGTGCTTCTGTCACTTACTGAGCTTAGGGACACACTCACAATATACAGTACACATAGAACATTTTATAGACAGGGAAGGAATTGTATTTTCCTTCTAAGGCCAATTGAAGAGACTGCAAATGAGTTTTCTTTCAGCGAGTAGTTAGGCAGGTTTCATTTGGACAAAAGTTGAATGTGCCTCAACCTAAATTACTATGTTACCATTTAAATATAATCAGAGTCAAATGCATGTACAACGTGCAATAGGTAAAGGAGGAACAAGGAATTGGCCCGTGCAGAAAAAGAGACAGGAAAAACTAAGAACCACTTTCTTCCCAACAGAGAAAGGCAGAACCAGGACAAACAAGACATTAATCTGGTGAATTAGAGAAATGTTACTCTATTGGAGCTCTCTACTATCTTAATTTGCTTGTGATAGTAAAGCACAGAATGAGACCAGCTTGCTGCATCCTTCTGTATAGTGGAGGACCTGAATCTGGTACCAGAATCAGGTAAGAATGTTTGAGCATCCTATAGAAATGAGAACCAGTGAATAACACAGGAGAGAAAGCTGTGTTGCAATCCTTGTGCAGCATTACTAGTTCAAGCCTTGCACAATACAGTATTAGTCCAGACAAGAGACAATTCCACTGTAAAATGATAAGTACATATACACTAATAAGAGAAACACAAATATAATACAGTAACTCCACACACTTCTAAACTTGGCATCTGTGCATCTGCCCCTCTGCCAGATGGAGATGTGCGTCTAGATTTAAAGGGAAAATAACTTGAAAACTATTGTCAGGTCTCTATGATAAACTGCCGCCAACCTGATCCAGTTACTGTATTTGTTACCCTAGAATTACAGCCATGTTTGGAGTGCAAGCAGCCCCCTGCCAATGTCAATAGACACAGTTGCACCTTATTAAGCATAAAAGGCAGGACCTGGGCCTGCCATGACGCATCACTGCTGGGTTGTGGCCCCTCTTCAGAGGAAGCAGACCCTGCAGCTGCAGGGGCCAGGATGTACAGTTGGCACCATTAGACCCTAATTACTGAGCAATTTCAACATATATTAATAAATGGTCGGACTGGGCTGGCGGGATACCAGGAAAAAACCCGGTGAACCCCACCGTCCCAGACCAACTCCCTGCGTGAAGCCTTTGGCGTGGCTTCCGACCTCCCTCCGTGGCCCCTAGCATGGCTGCAAGAGGAAGAAGGTAGGCAAAGGGGGCTGGAGGTTGGGTTGCCACCTGGCCGGTAAAAAGGTTGCTTAATGCCAATGTAATTTATAGGGAAAGATCATAAAAATATAGGAATGCCGGTATTTTTTTCCATAAAAGGTGGCAGCCCTAGCTGGAGGGGGGTTGTGGCTCAGGCAGAGGGGCCGGAGGGGGCTTTGTGTCTGGGTCAGGGGGGTGTGATTGGCCCCCCCAGTACCGGCGCTGTTGATAAACTTCTGGATATGTTGGGGGCCTATCATCTATCACTGCCACCCTTGAATGCTCTGATGCCAAAGGTTAAGCGAGGTGCAGGTTGTAGGGAATCATTGAACAGATGCAATGGCCCATGGTGCAACTATACGCGCATGGGGCATATTTGGAGTCAAGTACCGTTAATGAATGTCATAAGTAAGTGCAACATTTGCTTCCATTTCCAAGAAAGACATGTGAGTGTGGTTATTGGCCTATTGTACATACCGTATATACTCGAGTATAAACCGAGTTTTTCAGCATCCAAAATGTGCTGAAAAAGTCTACTTTGGCTTATACTCGAGTCAGTGGGCAGTAGCTGTGATTGCAGTCACTTTTAATCATTCCTATACCAACAGTTTGCTTGGGGAGAGACTGCAATATCACACAGCGCCCTCTGTTGGTTATATGAAAGAATAACAGTGCGCCCTCTGTTGGTTATATGAAAGAATAACAGTTACTGAAATATCACACAGCGCCATCTGTTGGTTATATGAAAGAATAACAGTGACTGCAATATCACACAGTACCCTCTGCACATGGTAGTGGGACAGTGGGACAATGCACACAGTAATCCGTTTGGCAATTCTCTGTCACCATCAACTTTGCAAAGAAGTCCGGTTCATCGCTGGGGGGGTTGCTTTGGCAGAATGTGCGCTGCTGGGAGACAGGGCTGTAGTTGTGTCTAGGCTTATACTCGAGTCAATAAGTTTTCCCAGTTTTCGTAGGTATAATTAAGTACCTCGGCTTATACTCGGGTCGGCTTATACTCGAGTATATACGATATGTGTTTTGTATTTGTCTATATGTATTTTGTGGTCACAGCCTCATTGCAACCCCCGCCTAATGGTTTGTTTCCTATAGTGTGTGTGTATATATTATATATATATATATATATATATATATATATATATATATATATATATATATATATATATATATATATATATATATATATAATTTATCATGAGCAGCCGCACTCTGATCCGGATCTGTTAGTATGATGGTGGGTGCTGGATCATAATTGTATGTATAGATTTTCACATAGAACCGCACTCCAAATTATTTAGATGAATAAAGTCACATTTATTGCATTCAATCTATGTGTCCAACGTTTCTGCCCACCTTCGGGCCTCTATCAAGGTGAGTGTTTATTTGTGACCTGGGTACCCCTGGAACTATAGCAGGGTGACTGTTACCCCAGTACTTCTATATATCTGTAATCTAGTTATGAGCAAAGGGAGCCTGAAGGTCAGTTATGGTGGGTAAATTCTTATTTAAAATCGATGAAAGTGGCTTTCGTATATTTTTTCCTGCATGGCCACTGGCATGTGTTGGAATTTACATGGCACAAAATCAGAGCAATTTTTATTGGCTTGGAAATGAAGATATGACAGCATAAAACAGCAATAATATGGGTCTTTAGAGGGCAAACTGGGGAGCAAGTCAGTACTTAATGGAATGGCTGCTAGACTGAATGCACATGTTACTAAAGGAGAACTAAAGCTTAGTTAGTAGAAGTAGTAGCTAGAAATGTTGTACATTATGTTTTGGGCTTCTGTACCAATAAATCAATTATAAATAGGCTGTAGCTCACCTTTAGTATATGTAGGTGGATTCTCCTGCAAGGTGTCCACACCCAAATTGATATAGTCAGTATTATAATAGAAAGGAGGACAAATCCAAGGCAGTAGCTATGACTGCAAAGTGCTTTTATTGGGGAAAAATGCTCCACAACATGTTTCGGGCGTTGGCCATTTATCAAGTGTGCAAAAGCAAACACAAGGGAAGTATTTAAACTTTCCTTAACCTTTCACCTCTGGAGTGCATTCTGGGTACATACATCGACAAATGCATTTAAATTGTTGTTTCCGTTAATAGCATAAATACAAATTACTTTATACAAGAATAAATATTAAATTACTTAAACAAGATGTTATACATTCCATATGTGATCAATAAATACATACATTCTTCAACTCCCTATAAAAAGTGTCCATGCCTTAAAATATTTCTTATGTGAATAGAATGCATTACAAGAACAGTCCTCAATCTTGTCTGTGAATCATTGTGCTCCGTGTTAAGTCCAAATAAAACGACAGGCCACTGCATACATTAACCTAGCCTGAACAAAAAGGAAACTGCTCGTTAAGCCTATCCAACTACAACTTGATACATGTTCCTAACATAGTTATCGTATAAATTTTAAAATAATTTATACAATGTTACCATTTTATCAACTTCATATAACCCCTTTACATTCTCACTTCTAGGGGAGTTAACAATAATTTCTTACTTAAATATTTGAACTTAGACTGGTACTATAAATTCTATATTTATTAAACTCACCACCGGCGATAGTCTTACGGACATCGTAAACTGAGACTATTTGGCTGTTAATACCTCCTGAAAAAGAAACACATTAAATTATAATTGCGCAGTATAAATTAGAGGAAGCATGATAAATTTAACTGTTCATTCATCCCTTTAGGGTAGGTGCTCTCTAAACGTCTAATCCAACGAGCTTCTCTCTGTAGGAGTAAGGTGTTTCCATCTGTACCAGCCCAAGGCAACCACAGCCCTTATCAGTAAAGTTCTGTGTCTCCAAAGATGCCTCAGTAGCTCTCAGTGGCCTCAAAGCAGATGCTTATTTTTGAATTCCTGGCTTGGAGGTAAGTTTTTGTTGTATAAAAACCAAATGTACTGCCAAACAGATCCTCCTATAGGCTACCAGTCCACACAGGGGGCCAAATAGCTGACCACAGCCCTTAATTGGCACCCCAAGAACTTTTTGCATGCTTGTGTTGCTCCCAACTCTTTTTATTTTTGAATGTGGCTCATGGGTAAAAAGGTAGAGGAACCCTGGTCTAACAGAAAAAAACAAAACCCTGAGAGCAACTTCTGTCCACCTTAGAAAGGAAGGACCCAAGGCCAGCCTGTATATAACTGAGGAAGAACCTGAAATCAAGTATATCTTACAGACAGAGGAGACTGGAACACAACTGTGTATAACAGAGGAAGAACCTGAGCTGAGACCAACAAGAAAGGAAGACGCTGAGAATAGCCTGTCCAGGCACAGTTATAATATGGACCTCTCAGAAAAAGAACTGAAGTTCTGCCAGTTCATTCAGTATGCAGGCACTTCTGAAAGTGAGACTTAGAAGCAGAACTGCCATTGGTGTGGCAGTTGTAGAGGCTGTGGGCATCAGACCCATTTAGGGAACCACCAATGTCTATCAGGAAATACAGAAATACTTATTTTCTGGTGAATTAGAGACCTGTTACTCTATTGGAGCTCTTTACTATCTTAATTTGCTTGTGATAGTAAAGCACAGAATGAGACCAGCTTGCTGCATCCTTCTGTATAGTGGAGGACCTGAATCTGGTACCAGAATCAGGTAAGAATGTTTAAGCATACTATAGAAATGAGAACCAGTGAATAACACAGGAGAGAAAGCTGTGTTGCAATCCTTGTGCAGCATTACTAGTTCAAGCCTTGCACAATACAGTATTAGTCCAGACAAGAGACAATTCCACTGTAAAATGATAAGTACATATACACTAATAAGAGAAACACAAATATAATACAGTAACTCCACACACTTCTAAACTTGGCATCTGTGCATCTGCCCCTCTGCCAGATGGAGAGGTGCGTCTAGATTTAAAGGGAAAATAACTTGAAAACTATTGTCAGGTCTCTATGATAAACTGCCGCCAACCTGATCCAGTTACTGTATTTGTTACCCTAGAATTACAGCCATGTTTGGAGTGTAAGCAGCCCCCTGTCAATGTCAATAGACACAATTGCACCTTATTAAGCATAAAAGGCAGGACCTGGGCCTGCCATGACGCATCACTGCTGGGTTGTGGCCCCTCTTCAGAGGAAGCAGACCCTGCAGCTGCAGGGGGCCAGGATGTACATTGGGCATCATTAGACCCTAATTAATGAGCAATTTCAACATATATTAATATATGGTCGGACTGGGCTGGCAGGATACCAGGAAAAAACCCGGTGAGCCCCACTGTCCCAGACCCACTCCCTGCATGAAGCCTTTGGCATGGCTTCTGACCTCCCTCCGTGGCCCCTAGCGTGGCTGCAAGAGGAAGAAGTTAGGCAAAGGGGGCTGGAGGTTGGGTTGCCACCTGGCCGGTAAAAAGGTTGCTTGATGCCAATGTAATTTATAGGGAAAGATCATAAAAATATAGGAATGACGGTATTTTTTTCCATAAAAGGTGGCAGCCCTAGCTGGAGGGGGGTTGTGGCTCAGGCAGAGGGGCCGGAGGGTGCTTTGTGTCTGGGTCAGGGGGGTGTGATTGGCCCCCCTAGTACCGGCGCTGTTGATAAACTTCTGGATATGTTGGGGGCCTATCATCTATCACTGACACCCTTGAATGCTCTGACGCCAAAGGTTAAGCGAGGTGCAGGTTGTAGGGCCTCATTGAACAGATGCAATGGCCCATGGTGCAACTATATGCGCATGGGGCGTATTTGGAGCCAAGTACCGTTAATGAATGTCATCAGTAAGTGCAACATTTGCTTCCAGATTTGTGGAAAGGCCATCAAGGCCCGGGCCTAGGGCGGCAGGATTTGAGGGGGCGGCATGTTGCCTAACCATATCCACATTGGTTCAGAAACACTGGGGATGTACAGGAAATATGAACATTCTTTAAATTTCCATTGCTCTGGTCCCAGTCATAACATTTGCATAAATAAAGAGGAGGGGACAGGGGAGATGAACGGGCCTAGGGGCACCCACTATGTAAAACCAGCCCTGATAAGCACCTGCAGCTGTGTTTAGAAATGATTCCTAATTTATCAGTTCCTGCCTGGCCAGCTGAGCTTACAATCGGATTTGACTATGGCAGGTATATATGTGTTTGTGAGAGTAAAGGGAGACAAGGAGATGCATGCAATAGTGTAATGTATAGTGCTGAGGTGCCTTGTTGTGTCAGTCTCCCGGGAGATACAGTTGCATCTCACACTACACCGGCTACAGGAGGAGCCAGGGCTCAGGGGGAGTAAGAGGCAGGACAGAACTCCGAGTGAGGGGCTGGGGATGAGCACAGTGGGTAGGTCACAGTGATCTGGGAATCTGTTGGAGGGAACAGCAAGACAACACAGATAGAACTTGCCAAGACCTCACAGCTTAGAGTATGTGGGCGGGAATAAAGCAGGGCGGGGCCTTTAGAGGAGACAGGTGACTGTGGGCTGGATCACCTTTCATGCTGCGTTCTATGGGCGTGATCATGTAATAGGACATGGGGCTGTGGGCGGGACCATGTCGAAAGCTGAGGGGTGAGTGGGCGGGATCGTTCGACGGGATAACCGTGTGTGTTGCGACCAGCTGAGAACGAGCGGGGGGACAGGGCTGCTCCCCGGGACATGCAGGATGGACGGGCGCTACCACCGGGCCGCCAGGGATGGATTCCTGGACCTGCTAAAAGAAGCGACCCGGAGGGATCTGAACTCCCCGGACGAGGATGGGATGACCCCGACTCTATGGGCGGCTTATCATGGGCACCTGGGGGCACTGCGGGTCATCGTGAGCCGGGGGTGAGAACCGTGACGTGTTCGTGTAGTTGTGTCTGTGCCTCTACCTGTGTGTCTGTCCCTGTGTGTCTGTCCCTGCTTGTCTGTGCCTGTGTGCCTCTACCTGTGTGCCTCTACCTGTGTGTCTGTCCCTGTGTGTCTGTCCCTGCGTGTCTGTGCCTGCGTGTCTGTGCCTGTGTGTCTGTCCCTGTGTGTCTGTGCCTGTGTGCCTCTACCTGTGTGTCTGTCCCTGTGTGTCTGTCCCTGTGTGTCTGTGCCTCTGCCTGTGTGTCTGTCCCTGTGTGCCTCTGCCTGTGTGTGCCCCATACAACTAATTTAGAACCCATCTTCTTCCCCACCCCCACATCCCTGTTATTAGTTCACAGATTACCAGGGCTCCCTCTCAACAAGTAGAATGGGGTCCCAATGATAACACATCTAATTGGTAATTGTAACTGGATGTTAATAGCACAACGTACTCATAAAGTTCCTTATAGTTACTACTAAAAAAAATTCTGCTATTTAGTTATGACGTCTATATCTTTCTAAGGAAGGTTCCTAATAAATAACTAGTACTGCATGATAATAAAGACATTTAGAATGGCCAAGGATATCAAACAAGCAGATCTCTGCCATGGTCCACCCACGTACTGGGCCAAATCTGTGTGATCCAGTTGTTGGCCTTGGGACTTATTTGACAAGGGTTGCAGCAACGTACTGATATTGATTGGACAGAGAGTTGGGGAGCCCCATATATGGGGTATAATAAGCTTCCAACTGAGCCTGGAAGGGCTGCCTATTTTGGCTAGTGTTTTACCAGCTGCTGATACTTAGTTACTACTAAATCTTCCTATCATAGTTACCAATGGATAGTTTCTATTCACGCTCCTTACTCTGGCCTAACGCGTAAGAACCTTTATGCTGTATATTTGTTAGCGAGCAAGAAGCACAGGTATGTTCCTTTGGGAATGCTTTGTTATAATTTAGTTAATACAGGATCTGTTTTTATTTTGTACATTTACAATGTAATAATTGTGTTAATTGACTTTGTTCTTATGTGTAAGGGTCTCTAGACCCTGATACTCTGTGTGAAAAGGTGATGCTTTGTGCCTTGACACTGTGCAAAAAAAAAATCATGATATCTCTGTGAAAGAGGGAGAGATCTCTGGGTCCTGACACTGTGTAAGAGAGGGTGATGCTCTGGGCCCTGATACTCTGTGTGAGATAACGGGATGCTCTGGGCCCTGACACTCTGTGTGGGAGGACAATGCTCTGGGCCTTGACACAATGCGTGTGAGAGGTGGGTGCTCTGAGTCCTGACACTCTGTGTGAGAGAAGGGGAACCTCTGGACCTTGACACTTGCAATAGAGGGGGAGTACTGGTCCCTGACACTCTGTGTGTGTGTGTGAGAGGTTGATGCTCTGGGCCTTCGCACTGTGCAAAAGAGAGGGATATCTGGGCCATGACACTTTGTGCATGAGGGGGAGATCACTGGGTCCTGACACTCTGTTCAAGAGAGGGGTATGATCTGGGCCCTAATACTCTGTGAGAGAGGAGGGGATGCTCTGGGCCTTGACACTCTGTGTGTGAGAGGGTGATGCTGTGGGCCCTGATACTCTGTGCAAGAGAAGGAGATGCTCTGGGCCCTGACACGCTTGTGTGAGAGGGTGATGCTTTGGGCTTCGACACTCTGTGTAATAGAGGGGAGCACTGGGTTCTGATACTGTGTGAGAGAGGGGGATCTCTGGAACCTGACACTCTATTGCAATAGTAAATGAGGTAGTTGTATTATAACTATTTATTATTGTATAACTCGGTTGCCTATGTATGTCCAAATAGAAAAAAAAATCAAAGTTATGGGAAACGGTATTGGTACTGGCCTCTCCCACCGCGGCGCCAGTTGTACATACTCTGAAAAAAAAATGGAAAACCAATACCTTAGTCAAAAGTGGGGTGTTCCCAGATTTATTGAAGTGCTCAAGACACGCAGGTCGCAATCAAACGTTTCGGGACACCAACTGCCTTTCCTCAAGTGATCACTTGAGGAAGGGCAGTTGGTGTCCCAAAACGTTTGATCGTGACCTGCGTGTCTTGAGCACTTCAATAAATCTGGGAAAGCCCCACTTTTGAATAAGGTATTGGTTTTCCAATTTTTTTCAAATAGGAAAGCATACAGCAGAAGGTGAGGCCATTGATCAGAGGGACAAAATAGATTAGTTTTGATTGATACACAGCCCCAGCTGGATATTGATGGGCAGTGATGTTTTACATTTATTGTCTGTCACAGGCCTCTGCTTCCCATTATCCATATAGATTATACAGCCTCATCCTTACTTACAACATTGTATGTCTTAGATTCCGTTAAAGAAATTGAGTACACACTGTTTATAAGGGATCCAATCATATATTTGTTTTTGTACAATTTCTCCTTTATTTTTATTGTTAATAGCTCAGCCTTTGCTTTGGGCAGCATTGAGTTAATTCATCATATTTATGATGAATTCCACCAGAATTTTCATTAAAAAAAAAGATCATTTGCAACCATGTAAGTGCAATATAAAGAGTGCTATTCCAGTTGTAATTTACTATGGTTTTACCCACAGTGTAGCCTATTTCCCATAACTGTGGCTGTGTGTGGATTGAGCCTGTTGACACAACTCACAGAGGTGGTACCTTGAGGCTTCATCTTCATCAATAGACACTTGTGTGTGATTTATCAGATAGACTGATCTGGTGCAATGTTGCTTGGCACATATAACCGCAATTGCGTCCATTGCAGGGACTGGCTATGTTTATAAACAAACCTTTTCAAGAGGCAAAAGAGAAAATCCCAAATCCAGCTTGTAGAAAAGAGCCTGATCTGATTAATTTAGAAGGGAATGGAATTCCACAGATATTCCATTTTTGGTTGTTCTCAGTGACATCAACACTTTGGGGCAAATTTACTAAATGGCAAAGTGGGCTTTTCTAGTGAAAATTTCCAAAAAGACAATTAGCCGGGACATGGCCAATTTCTCTAAAAGATGAAGAGGACTATTTGCTAGCGAAAGAGCTCTGCGCTAGAGAAGTTTTGTGCCGTTTCACCAGACGAATTTAGCTCATGTGAACAATCTTACTACATTTTTGCCAGAGTCTGTTTCGCAAGGTTATAAAGGGCTAATTGATAAGATGAAGCTACATTTTCAACAAAATTATGTCATTGACATTATATCCTGAATGCCAAAAAAGTCATAAAAAAAGACAAAATGCTTGCGTTTTTTCATATTTTAATGTGGGATTATGTTTAAAAGTTTGTAACTGTTACATATATGTTTTTTATAAAAAAAAAAGAATTTACCATTTGAAGCTCATGCCACATTTGTTTTAGAGTGGGCTAATGACTAGGACAATAGAGGATCTGCTTTATCTTTATTTTGCATCCTCTGGCAATTTTTAATAATAAGTGGCCACTTATTTCACCAACACTCCGCTAGGAAAAAGTAACGCTAACGAAAATTAGCTTGGAAATGTCCACGCTGATGAATTTTCGCTGGCAGAGACAAAACTTCTGACGAAGTTGCGTGTGTGGTGAAGCCTTCCGAAGCGAAAATTCGCCCTTTAGTAAATTTGCCCCTTTTTCAAAAATGACAGAACAGCTCTGGGACAGCATTTAATGATAGGTTGACTTTTTAAATTTAGAAGGGCCCTAAACACTGTATTGGATTGGTCTATTGTTGCAGTATGTGACTCACAGGGCTTTTTGGCTATTCCCAGGGAAAATATTAGAATTGCTGCTGGCAGTAGTCATTGGTAGAATGCAAGTGGTGCAAAGTACTATAGTTTTTTTTTACCAACAATGCAGCTTCCCCCAAATTACTGCATAATTGCAGATGCATGCCAAGTTTCAGCCATCATTGCTTTGGGTTGATGCATCAGTATGTGCACATATTGGCGCCTGTTTGGAACGTTACAGTGGCCCATTTCTAATGTATGCAGCACTGCTGAACACAGGCAGCACTGTACAGTGGTGTGAAAAACTATTTGCCCCCTTCTTGATTTCTTATTCTTTTGCATGTTTGTCACACAAAATGTTTCTGATCATCAAACACATTTAACTATTAGTCAAAGATAACACAAGTAAACACAAAATGCAGTTTTTAAATGAGGGTTTTTATTATTTAGGGAGAAAAGAAATCCAAACCTGTGTGAAAAAGTAATTGCCCCCTGAACCTAATAACTGGTTGGGCCACCCTTAGCAGCAATAACTGCAATCAAGCGTTTGCGATAACTTGCAACGAGTCTTTTACAGCGCTCTGGAGGAATTTTGACCCACTCATCTTTACAGAATTGTTGTAATTCAGCTTTATTTGAGGGTTTTCTAGCATGAACCGCCTTTTTAAGGTCATGCCACAACATCTCAATAGGATTCAGGTCAGGACTTTGACTAGGCCACTCCAAAGTCTTCATTTTGTTTTTCTTCAGCCATTCAGAGGTGGATTTGCTGGTGTGTTTTGGGTCATTGTCCTGCTGCAGCACCCAAGATCGCTTCAGCTTGAGTTGACGAACAGATGGCCGGACATTCTCCTTCAGGATTTTTTGGTAGACAGTAGAATTCATGGTTCCATCTATCACAGCAAGTCTTCCAGGTCCTGAAGCAGCAAAACAACCCCAGACCATCACACTACCACCACCATATTTTACTGTTGGTATGATGTTTTTCTGAAATGCTGTGTTACTTTTACGCCAGATGTAACGGGACGCGCACCTTCCAAAAAGTTCAACTTTTGTCTCGTCGGTCCACAAGGTATTTTCCCAAAAGTCTTGGCAATCATTGAGATGTTTTTTAGCAAAATTGAGACGAGCCTTAATGTTCTTTTTGCTTAAAAGTGGTTTGCGCCTTGGAAATCTGCCATGCAGGCCGTTTTTGCCCAGTCTCTTTCTTATGGTGGAGTTGTGAACACTGACCTTAATTGAGGCAAGTGAGGCCTGCAGTTCTTTAGATGTTGTCCTGGGGTCTTTTGTGGCCTCTCGGATGAGTTGTCTCTGCGCTCTTGGGGTCATTTTGGTCGGCCGGCCACTCCTGGGAAGGTTCACCACTGTTCCATGTTTTTGCCATTTGTGGATAATGGCTCTCACTGTGGTTCGCTGGAGTCCCCAAAGCTTTAGAAATGGCTTTATAACCTTTGAAATTGAACTCAGGTGTGATAAACCACAGTTAAGTTATTTTTTAACAAGGGGGGCAATCACTTTTTCACACAGGCCCATGTAGATTTGGAGTTTTTTTTCTCCCTTAATAACGTAAACCTTCATTTAAAAACTGCATTTTGTGTTCAATTATGTTATCTTTGACTAATAGTTAACGGTTTTTGATGAGCAGAAACATTTAAGTGTGACAAACATGCAAAAGAATAAGAAATCAGGAAGGGGGCAAATAGTTTTTCACACCACTGTATTTGTGGGGGGAATTCAGGTACCCATTACCGTTAATTATACTTGGAAGTCACCCTGTAATTATGTTGTAAATCCATTACTGGATCTTTGGCTCTTTTCTGGTTAAGGCTCTGGTCCACAGGACAGTGTTTATACAAGTGAAAGTAACCATTGATATAAAACCAATCATTCACTATATAAACAGTCCTGCACCTAGATCACTTGCACAGGCTTTTTAGGAGTTTTATCTTATGAGAATTTGATAAATTTGATTAAAGGAGCTGTTCACCTTTGAGTTAACTTTTAATATGATATAGAGGGTGATATTCTGAGTCAACGTGCAATTGGTTTTTTGTTTTTCAATTATTTGTCTTTTTTTAGTTATTGAGCTTTTTTATATTCAGCAGCTTTCCAGGTCTGGTTGCTAGGACCCAAACTACCCTAGCACCCATGCATTGATATGAATAAGAGACTGGAATATGAATAGGAGAGGCAATATGAATAAGAGAGACCTTGAATAGAAAGATGAGTAATGAAAAGTAGCAATAACTATACATTTGTAGCCTTACTGAGCATTTGTTTTTAGATGGGGTCAGGGATACCATTTGAAAGCGGAAACTTCTAGAAGTAGAAGGCAAATAATTCAATAACTATAAAAAAAAATAAAGAACAAATGAAGGCCAATTGAAAAAACAATTTTGTCATTTTGTAACATACTAAAAGTTAAAGGACCAGTAACATCAAATTTTTTTTTTAAATTCGTTTGTATATAACAAAAAAAACCAACAAGACATATTTAATTTTAAAATCACAAAGTCTTTATTAAGAAATAACTCACTGATACTCCGGTTGCTCTCCTCTTCATATAAGGCGACAGGGCGACAATCCATCGTGCGGCGCTTGATTTCTCCTCCCTGCCTTTTATAGGAGATAGCCAGGGAGGAGAAATTGAGCACCGCACAATGTCGCCTTTTCTGAAGAGGTGCGCAAGTGGAGTTTCGTTAAGTTATTTCTTAATAAAGACTTTGCGATTTTAAAATGAAATATGTATTGGTGTTTTTTTTTCTCTATATACAAACGATTTTTTTTAAAAAAAATTAATGTTACTGGTCTTAAAGGAGTTGGTCAACTTCAAACACTTTTTCAGTTCAGTCGGTTCAGCTCCTTTTCTAACATTCAAGTGTAAAGTGTCATTTTTCACCTTCTAAAGCAGAGCTGGGAGCGGGGGTCGCCGACTCTAAACTATGTATCTAAGTTAATACATTTAGTTGATAGATTTCTTATCTTTGTCCCTGCTGAGCTGAATCTCTGAGTTCCATTACAGGCAGCTGTTTGAATTGATACAATAGTTGTTAATACTCCAAAGATGCTGCTGAGAAATGTATCAACTAAATGTTGCAAAATTGTAACCGTTTAGACACCAGAGACATTAAACTTTAAACTTAGATATTGGAAAAAACGGTAAAAAGTAAAAAATGGAAAGCGATTGAAAAAAGTCTGCAATCTGAAAACAGCTCAACCGGAAAAGTGTTTGGAAGGTGAACAACTCTTTTAAATGTGAACCTCCCCTTTAAAAAGTAGAAAGCCAAGTCTGCTGAAATACACATATTAATGTGCAAATCGGTAGCAGTGATAACTCCTTTACTGAAATAAAAATAAAATGTTTAGGTGTTTTCCAGCAGAAGATTAGATGTACAGTAAATCCAGAAGGCAGCATGTGTGCAATGGTAAAACCCCACTTATGGTTCATTCTAGCTATAGCACAGGGAGCCGTCTGTAATTAAGGTTCCTATGGGTGTCACACACACAGTATTGTATTGCATTGAAGAACTGATGGGAGAGGGATATAAATAGCCTTCATATTGACACTCATGAGCCTGAAATAACTGCTGAGGGTGGATGGATTCGGGGAGCTTGTGCGGATGGAAGTTGCTTTTTACTTAAACACCTGTGGGTGCAGTTTAGAAGCTCTCCTGTTGCGGCCATTGCTCTTGCGGTTGTTAATCTCAAATTGTGGATGTTAGACTAAAGTAGTGCTACGTTGCTGCTATCAGGTGTGACTTTTTGCTCCTCTGGAATTTAGAAAGTGTCTATGTTGGTGGCCTATGGGCTATGTGTGATGTGCAAGTAGGAGCACCTACAGGTGCCAATACCCTGTACTCACCTCCTTCTCAACATTCCCTTGAAGCACTGGGAACTGCGCTCTGAGCTTTGGGCTACAATGTGTGTATCCGAGTGCTTAGATTAACCCCTTAGAGTGCTGCAGCCCCCCTGACCTGGCTCTGAGTTTGAGTACCAAGCACAGGGTTGGTGGGGAGGAGGCACAAGAATTCCATGCAGCGGATGAATGACCTTGGGAAAGTGATGTTGGTATGGAACAAAACTCTTAGTGAGTGGGTTGCATGCAGGTGCTATTTGTCACTTTTGGGTAAATTTTCTGCTTCAGTAAGATGAGTGCACATAAACATGTCCGGTGTGGCTCAGAGGGAGTTCTTTTAAAGGGGCAGTCAGCAGGTGTGTCTGTGTATAAATGGGATACTGAGCTGCCTGCTGGTTATATAATAATAAAAAACAAATAGAAAATGAAACGCACTCACAGGACTTAAAGGTATACTGTGCAAAAAAATGGTGGTTTATTACGACGTTTCGGTGATCTGGTGCTGTGTTTTATACCAATGGCTGCTTGGACAAATCCAGTACATTCCCTTCCTTCCTGAATGAGACAAAGGATCTATGACTCTTGTGACTAGTACTAAAAGGACAGACATGGGGGGAAACAAAAAGGTTTGCACAGACCCAGTGTTTTGTGGACTCCATAATACACTGCACCATGCAAGGTTAGGCTAAGGCCACACTAGGCGATAGCGCCGCGATTTGACTCGCGGCGACTTTTCGCCGCGACTTTTAAGCCGCAATCGCTGGGGAAACTTTTGCGCTGGCGTCTATGGGGAATCGCCAGCGTAAAAACACACGCGGCGATCTTTTTTCTATTGTCGCTCGAAATCGCCTAGCGAGGCAATTTCGAGCGACAGTAGAGAAAAGATCGCCGCGTGTGTTTTTACGCTGGCGATTTTTCGCGATTCCCCATAGACGCCAGCGCAAAAGTTTCCCCAGCGATTGCGGCTTAAAAGTCGCGGCGAAAAGTCGCGGCGAATCAAATCGCGGCGCTATCGCCTAGTGTGGCCTTAGCCTTACAGCAAGAGGCAGCAGGGAGTGCTGAGTATTGTAGTTTTACAACATCTGCAAGTTGTACCACCACACTGTGATGCGTGAGTGTATATAGATGTTACAGTATTGAGATCCCTAGCACACCCGTGTAAGTTTGTATGACTCACGCTGCCCTCTCGTCTCAGCTCAGTTACATTCCTGCTTCTCACTAACCCAACAGCATTAATGATTCATGTGCATGAAAGAGTTATACGGCAGCACCGGGGTGAAAGGCCGCACACTGGGGAGAGGGACCTGCAAGCCTAGTGCTCAAGCACCCCACAACCCTGCACCCCCTCACTCTATTGTATATTGTTATATGCTGTTTCTTTGTCTCTCATTCCCTAGTTCCAGTGCCAGTATGTAACATAGCACTCGCGCCGCTCTGCCCTTCCTTCTATTAACTCACTCATTCTCTTCTTTCCCTTCACACAATTTAAAGCAGAGCCTATTTGAACCTATATTCAAAGGAGCCACATTTTATTAAGGGACTCTATCCCATCCCCCCCAATTACATTAGTATCTATGCCTGAAATCATTGTAACGTTTATGTTTTCATGGGGAAATTCAGTCAGTTAGTTATGTCTAATTTCTTTCAGAAATGGCAGTCCTGCCCTGCTTTTTGGCAGAGCATTCTGTCACAGTGACACAGATCCTATCTGATCCCCAATGTAAGCAGCAGTCCTGTCCTGCTTTATGGCTGAGATTCTAGCTATCTTTATAACAGAGCATTCTGTCACAGTGACACAGATCCTATCTGATCCCCATTGTAAGCAGCAGTTCTGTCCTGCTTTATGGCTGAGATTCTAGCTATCTTTATAACAGAGCACTCTGTCACAGTGACACAGATCCTATCTGATCCCCATTGTAAGCAGCAGTTCTGTCCTGCTTTATGGCTGAGATTCTAGCTATCTTTATAACAGAGCATTCTGTCACAGTGACACAGATCCTATCTGATCCCCATTGTAAGCAGCAGTCCTGTCCTGCTTTTTGGCTGAGATTCTAGCTATCTTTATAACAGAGCATTCTGTCACAGTGACACAGATCCTATCTGATACCCATTGTAAGCAGCAGTCCTGTCCTGCTTTATGGCTGAGATTCTAGCTATCTTTCATCAACTCATCCAGTGAGTGAAGCCTGTTGCAGGAGATATATGACCTTTAAATATTTCTTTATATTAAGTTGTTGCACAGTGCAGGTTTAATAAATGACCGTACTATAATTGTCCAATTCATCTGATTTCGAATGGCATGCAGTCTGGACCAATTATAGAGTGCTGTGCCTTGGAACCTTTTCACCCTCCACCAGATTATCTTTTTACTGCATAGAATAAAGTTAAAGTCATGCCATACAGGTTTTATTCCTTCCCCTCTATCTCCTCATCCACATAGTGGTGTAATTTCAGAAGAGGTGTACACACCTGGGATCCCAGGTTAGCAATTAGGTTCATTGGGGGTCCCTAACAAATTGGCACCTCCAAGTATGTTTTTACTTTCAAAGCCTCAGTGGTGTATTTATTCTATCTAACCAAGTGCTCTCATCTCTGCTGTTATAGCTAAAGTGTACTAATGCCTCACTTGGCAGCAGTGCAGTAAATGCAAATGAGTCAACCCATAATCCATCCTGCTCTCGTTTATAAAACACAGGTACAAATGGTCAGGTCTGTTTGGTTATTTTGACTGGGTGAGCAGCTTTCTGGCCAGTTTGGCTACTGATTGTAGCGTTTTGCAGCCTGGACTGTAACCTCAGGACCTGGGTGGTGTGGGTTCAGGCTGGTGCAACACTCCTTTATCAGGTGCAGGCAGGTGGGGGGCCTGACTACTAATGTCAGTGCACCACAGTCCTCCAGCATTCCCCCCCTATCTATATATGGACCCCTGCTCCACCCAACCCTTCTGGTGACATCAGTGATAGTTGGGTAGAGCTTGGTCTATAACTAATGCCCTTAGAGTTGTTGGCAGGTTGACTATTAACTGATTATTGTTTGTCTGATTGGCCGATACAAGCGCCAATCCAGTCAGCTGATTTTAGGCATTATTACTGCGAGTGTTCCTAACACAGCTGGTATATGCTGTTATCATATTGGAATAATTGCCTGTCAAGTGAAGCGGCAGGATCCTGGCACATGGCCATTGTGGCATCAATGAATAAGCTTGATTTTAGTACAACCCAGATATATTTTGACTTTCTTTCTCATATATACATGCTCCGTTCGTACTCTGTACCTAAAAAACACTAAAATGTACCTAAAATGCCTGCAGCTCTCATTAGTTACCAACTGCCCTATATATACTTTATAAATATGTAATGGAACATTGCCCCAAATGTTAACGATTTAAAACAAAAAAGGTGTCATTGCTGCATATGAATAAAAATCATTTTTGCACTTGTACCCCATTTCCATAGTACGCTTGTATCTTGGCATAATGATGTATTTGCATTTCACCTGCAACGTGATGTATTAGCCTAATGACTCCCAAGCCTGATTAATATTGCTGCACAAACTCACCAATGCACCCTTTTCCTCTCTAAAATGTGTGCTGTGCTTGTTCTTAATTCCTTCATTATTTTCATAACCGTGAAGCATAAACAGCGAGGACGTGCCTGCCAGAGAATACGCTGTTTCATTAGTGCTTCCCAAGCAGCCCTGTGGGTAATTCTGGCCTGTAAGGGCTGGCAATTAATAAGGCCGATGAAGCGTCAATAATGTGCATTTAATGAAACACTTCCAGGGAAATGGGGGATAGAATATCAGAACGATCTCGGCATTGTGTGCCTGCGGAACCCATCAAGCGCTCGGGCCTGAACTCATTAAGATACAATAGAGTAGTGTCATTCACTGATATGTATAATGCTTTCATTGGCACTACACTCCGTTGTTATGGATTCATTGAGATTGGGTTATCTTCAGGTGTTTGAGCCTCTCCTGCCACCTGCATCCAGCCCACGACCTCCCCTTGTGTGACCCCCCACATGAAAGTCTGCCTGTCGTGACTTCTTACCTTGTGTAAACTTTAAAAGGTATCAGTTAACTGGCCCCTGCATTGTTTACACTTCAAATTCAGACAGTAAACTCCTGTACTGTTCACACCTCTAATCCCTCCCTTGCATAGTTTACACCTCAAATTCAGACAGTAAAATCCTGCATTGTTCACACCTCTAATCCCCCGTGCATTATTCACACCTGTAACACCTCTATTCACACTTCATATAAACTGCTGGAGGGGCACCAGCATTGTGTTACTGTATGTAGCACAGTATGAACTGTTCATCTTAGAGTCCTGATAGGTTTCCCTGTCTCTTGCCCTATTCTGCTTTCCCTATGCTCCCTGTGTGTGCCATACTCTGCCTCTGGAGGAGGCATATGGATCTAAGGGTATGTTTTAATACGACTTACATTTTTCACATATGCGTGATGAGTGATACCCCTGCAGTGAACACAAACCATTTGTTTTTTTCGTTTGCTACCACAATTAATGTGGACATGGTCTTGTGGTTTACAGTGGGTGTGATTTAAAAAGAGAGAGTGGTCAACACTGGTTTCCATTATTGGCCCTCTGCCCTGTAGGCCAGAAAAATTCCAGCCCTCGGTACCACAGAACTGGTCCACAGTACTGTATAATATTCTTCTACAATACAATGGAGTAACTCAACTTGGTGCATGCTTCTAAACCAAAATGTTTGGGTCGTTAAGCTGATACCCCCAATTTAGGGGCAGATTAACTAAAAAGCGAAGTGGCCGTTACTAGCAAAAATTAGTCAGAAATCTCATCCGCGGGGACATTGTCAATTTAGTAACAGGCGTAGAGGACAATTCACTAGCAAAAGAGACCATTGCTAGGGTAGTTTTGCACCAGACAAATTTTCGCTCAGGCAAACGATTGTTATTCCCTAAATTCACGAAACGGTGAATTTTACAGAATGTTACCTCATTTTCCAGAGTTTCCTTCGCCACGTTAGACCTGGGAACTGATAAGATGAAACCACATACTCCTCAATCTTATGTCGGTGACATCATATCCTGTATGCCTAAAACTCATAAAAGTTCTAAAAATGCTGGCATTTTTCATATTTTTTCAAGTGGGATTGCCTTTAAAAGTTCTAACTATTAAAGATTTTTGGATTAACATTTTCCCAACAATTTGAGGGTCATGCCACATTTGTGTTAGGATGGGCTCATGTCTAGGGCATTAGAGCGTCTTTATTTTGCTTGCTTGGACATGTATAATAAAAAGTGGCAACTTCGAGCATTTGTACCAACATCTCTAATAAAGATGTCTATACGACCTATATGAACCCCCTCTTTTCAAAAACGTAAGAGTACTAACGGAGTTTCGCTAGGCAGAAATGAACGCTAATGAAAGTTTGTTATGAAATGCTCACGCTGATGAATGAACCCTAGTGAAACTTCACGGCTACAGAGACACAACTTTGCATTTTTGGAATTAGCATATTGGTAATGATATAATGGCTGGCAAAGTGTGGCAGAGCCTTCGCTTGCAAAAATTCGCCCTTTAGTGAATTTGCCCCTTTGTTGGGGTCCCCAATATAAAGGTTAAGAGACACTGGTCTATCAAGTTCAAATCTATAATGTGGCACCAAGCAGAGGCGTAACTACAGAGGAAGCAGATTTTGCGGCTGCAGGAGGGCCTAGGAGGTATAGGGGCCCCATGAGGCCCTAATCCATATACAATTTCAATAAATATTGGTAAATCAAGCCAACCTCTAGACATTTGGGGGGGGGGGCTGAAAATGTATTTGCTGTGAGGCCCAGTGATATCTAGTTACTCCACGGGCACCAAGTATTGCTGGTATAATAATGGACCCTCTCTTTTCAAGCCAAATATTGTCCCTTTGGTTTCAGTAAGTCTTCTCATTTGCATTCCAGTCCATAAGGATATTGATGATCTCCACCCCCTTTCGAAAAACAACAGAAATCACCATACTCTGCCTCTTCTCTTAGGTGTATTTAGGAAAATGCTAGTTTTAGCTCTGAACCAGTTCGCTGATCTATCAACTGAATCATGTCTGAATACTTCTATTTTTTCTTTTCAGGGGTGATCCAGATAAATGTGATATTTGGGGAAACACCCCTCTGCACCTGGCTGCTGCCAATGGGCATTTGAACTGCCTTTCCTTTTTGGTGTCCTTTGGAGCCAACATCTGGTGTTTGGACAATGACTACCATACTCCACTGGACATGTCAGCTACAAAGGGCCACATGGAGTGTGTTCGCTATTTAGACTCAATCGCAGCCAAGCAAACTGGCCTCAACCCCAAATTGGTGAGTAAGCTAAAGGAACGGGCCTTCAGGGAGGCCGAAAAGCGGATCCGCGATTGCGCCAAGCTGCAGCGCAAACACCACGAACGCATGGAACGGCGATATCGAAGGGACATGTCTGACCATTCCGACACCATGAGCTTCTCCAGCTTCTCAAGGTAATGAGAGGGGATGTTACCTCCTTATTAAAGAACACACCTCTTCCCTTAGTATTTATTGTCAGAACATCTCTAAAAACATCATTGCTTGTCTTCTTCTCTCTTCAACAGCTCAGTGAGCCAGCGTTACCCCAGTGCCACAATGCTTTCCACCATGCCATATTCTCATGCTGCAGGGACCACAAAAGGCAAGACAAAGATACAGAAGAAACTGGAGAAGAGGAAACAAACAGATGGAACATTCAAGATCTATGAAGATGGCAGAAAGAGCATGCGCTCACTCTCAGGGCTGCAGCTCGGTAATGATGTCATGTTTGTCAAACAGGGCACCTATGCCAGCCCCAGGGAGAGAGGGCGCCAACACCTTCGAGACATGTTTTTGCCAGAGGAAGACTCCCTCTCCCGAGCCATTAGTGATCCTGGACTTCATGGGGGTGATTCTGCTCATTCAGAAGTCAGCACAGATTCTGGACATGATTCTCTGTTTACCAGACCGGGGCTTGGTACTATGGTGTTTAGAAGAAACTATCTGAGCAGTGGCCTGTTTGGAATGGGGAGAGACGAGGGGAATGGACTACAAACTGGGGTTGGAGAGGAAATTAAATTGCGCAGCCGGTTAAAGCGATCACCAAGTTTGGACGACAGTATTGGCAGTGCAGGAAGTCTGGTGGTTAGAAATGACCAGGAGCTGCCCTGGGAGGAAGAGGACTTAAGGCTGGATGATGATGAAGAACCAGACACCAGCCCACTGGAGTCTTTCCTGGCCTCTCTTCAGATGTCTGATCTGGTGTCTGTATTACAGGATGAGAAGATTGATCTAGCAGCCCTTATACTGTGCTCTGACCATGACCTCAAGAGCATCGGCATCCCTCTGGGACCCCGCAAGAAGATCCTGGATGGGATCCAACGAAGGAAGCAGGCAGTAGATAGACCCTCTACCATGGGAGACACTGAGCTGTAAGTCCTTTGCTGACTTATTTGTGATATAGGGAACTTTGGGTAAAGCATATGTCTTTCATGTAATATGCTTTCTCTCTGCCTGTTAAATTTCTTATTAAAATAGCTCCATTTCTTGCTAAGATGTGGTCAATTTAGAGAAATAGTAAGCTTGGCAATGTTTATAGTTTCTCTGTACAGGCTATGAGCAAACATAGGGGACTGTTCCTGTTGAATTGTCCTTAGTACGGGGTAATACCTCTGTTGGCATAGTTTTATGGAATCTCTGTGTATAAGCAAACAGTGCAAGGTCATATTAACATATAGAGTGGTAATCCATAATAATCAATACACTCAATAATTTAACCGCCACTGAAATGCTAAACACCAGTCCCCACCACCACAGTAGTAAATCTCCAGAGGCTTTAATACAGATCCAATATAGCAGCTTCAGTTTAGTTATTCAGCTATTTCTTGGCCAGTGATGCTTCCTGGTATATAAATATCATTAATGCTTAACGGGTTAGCAATTGTAGTGACAATTACATAGGGGAATATTCTAACCGGTTCTTCCTTTCTTTTATCATCACAGATAACAGAGTGCACAGAGCAGGACCCAATCACAGTGCCAGATATCCTAATGGCTACTCATTGGGTTAATGACTGCCATGCTCCTTCCATGCCATTACCAGTGCCACTTTAGGGGACACTTCCCCAAACCTCACTGTTTTTTTCTCTGCTGCCAAGATTACCTAATTGTTCCTGTCTGTGAGGCACAGGGGAGATGTAGCCCTCCTTGTTAAAGAGCTAAGAGACAGGTTCAGCTGTTGCTGGGTCTGTCTCAGTCATCATGATCCTTTCTGGACATGGACCTTTTGTTTCAATATCATCCCTTCTGGACATGAGTTCCTTCTGGAAACACTTCACCAACTATTGGTCTAAGGGCCAGATATCCACCATTCTCGAAAGATGTCATTAACATGCTATTGTTTTAACTTCATTTGGGCTTCCCTTCATACCAGGCAACATTGGGAGGCACCAGATTCTCGTTGGCCCATTGAGAGGGAAAGCCTTTTCATTAATTCTCATGCACAAATAAAGAGCACACTCTAGGAATTTTGTTAATTGCCCTGGAGTTACTTGTTGCTGTAAATGGGAATTAAAAGTACTCACCCACAGATGCAATTTTTCCATGATTTGGTTTTCCCCTGAAACACATGCAAATGATAGCATCAGAAACTTACATTAGTCTTTCATTAAAAAAGATGTTTTGTCACGGATACAATCGGAAACAATGCTTGGGAGCTTTAAGACTGGGCACACTGCTTAGGCAAGGGCTCTTTCTGCTGTGAATTCAAACTGTCCCTAAATGTGAAGGTCTCATTCCGGTTTGGGATCTGTTCTTTAGAAACCTGTTGTGTAAAATACTCTAGATAGGTCCCATCACCATATAGAGAAGGTCTGCAGAACATACAAAGCTATATACTCCTAACTTACTTTCTGTTTTAGTGAACAGATGATGGCAGCTCCCCTCTCTATATAAGATTGAAGATGCCAAGCAGGAAGGTTTAGTGCACCCAATAAGCTATAGAAGTCAGTACCTGTACTGACTTTAAGTTAAAAAATTTCAGTATGTCCTATTATTTCTCTCTTTGACCCTTTTCCTTGAAATCCCATCGGAATGTTGTACAATATGGAAAGTTATCTCTTTCTATTCCAAAAAAAGATTATCCTCCTTTACTGCACCATGAATTATTTATATAGGACCTGTATTTAGGATACATTCTGCTCACCTTCGTCGTATGACACCCCGTGATGTAACAGCATTACTCATGGTGATGTAAACCTTTCCTGGGGTATGTCTGCCATCTTGTGGCTGCCTGTCTCCTTTACTCATGTTGTTCTGGTATTACAATAGCAAGCAAACCAGAAAACTCATTGGACTGGTTTCTAGTTGGGTATCCTGTTTATTACAGGCAGCAAACTTTGTCTCCCAGCATTGTCAGATAAAGTTCAACAATATTGGGTTGTAACTGTCAATATGAGCAATAATGCCTCTTTTGAGGTGATTGAATGTTGAGTCTCAGCATCCCACCAACCACTTAATGTGAGCTTTACCCACCTATCTGTTACAATATATATCTATATATATATATTTATTTATTTATTTTATATGCGCACATATTGTGTATGTATATGTTTGTGTGACTGGTTTTAATGACCCGTGTGCTTGTTTTTTGGATGCGAGAAAGCATGGATTTCTGTTCCCACCATGTGCAATATTGTATGATAAGTATATTCTGTAACATTGAAAATTCAGGATTGTGGGTTCAGCCTGAGACCCAGTTTATGTTTTCTTAAGTCTTTTTGTTTTGGAGCATAGAGACCTGCAGCAATGCCATGGAGGACTTCTCTCATAAATGACTTTTTCGAAAGGCACTACGTTTGCCCAAGTGCACTTGCCCGTAGCTTATTTGCTTTTAAACAGGTAGCCAGTAAAAGGCAGTGATAGGTTACTATAAGTAATAAGTATTGCATCTCCCAATAATTCACTATTAGGTCACATGCAATTTTCAGTTGAACCTATGCTTAAGCAGGCCAAACACTGTAGCTGTGCATGAGGCATCATACCTTCATTCTACAAGAGCTGTAAGTGCATGGCCTTACTATTCATTCTGTTATTTGTAAACACTGAATATTTGATCAGCATGCTCTTGATTTGTATGTCTTTTGGTGTGTATAACAGCTATTTTCTGTATACATGTCTATGTTTTTATAATGTGGGGTTTATGCGCCGAATCGGCACAAGGCAACACAAGTCCCTAAAACAATCCACAATCCCTAAAAAATGATCCCGAGGTCCTTTTATTTATTTAAATGGCAGATATAAGTACTTAACACTTGCCTAACACTTGTTTACATCTTGATTGCTGAACTAGAGGATTGTTTGCTAAAGGTCCAGATTCAGCCTTCTTCGAAAATGATTTCTTCAGCCAACAATAACATTCAATCTTAGGTCTTCTCATGCAGATCCTGGTAATAAAGTTGACTACGTTCAGCCATAGAGAGATGCAAGGCCTGGTTCTGGCAATGCCTGACATTATTCCATGTCCAGTTTCAATGAGGGTTGGGTTATCACTAAAGGTTTCACAGGTTTTAAAGAAATTTTGTGCCTCCTATTTAGTACACGTGAGATCTTAATTAAGTCAAGCAAGTCCATCTAGTTGGAGTCCAGCTGCATCCACTAATTTATTATTGTAAGAGAAGTTTCAGTATAATGTGTGTTATGGTGGAACCTGATACTGATTTGAATGCAAGTTTGGTTTGTAAATTACAAACAGGTACAAGACATATTGTAAATAGGAGAGAATGGGGATATAAAATGACAAAGTTGCATCTGTGAAGAAACATGGAATTGTAATTCATTCTCTTGGATATCGAAACAGACATTGAATGTGAGGAGCAGGATCCAAACAAAGGGGTGATGGCAGAAAAGTAAATGTGTTATATGTAGGCCATTGGTTAGGAACATGTATTGGAGAAGAGAGGGATTAAGCAGGTGAGAAGGAAGCAGTGGACGGATTTAGGTTTAGCTTTTGGAAGTTTGAGTTGAAGGGAATCTAAAGGGCTCCAGGCAAGTTGATTTTATTTCTTTGAAAAGAAAGGTTAAGCAAGTTATAGGGTCTTGGTTTATTTTGTGAATTGACTCAGTAGAGGTGGACGGGTCGCCATAATAACCCCTTGGACTCGGCAATATGCTTTCGATAATCCCAATTTGAAGGGATTGGTTATCTAGAAACAGGAAACTGGGCAGTGACTCCTGATGTTGTTATAGGTCTAGGCACTCCTCATTAATGCCGGGAGCACGTTGCTTTGTCCCCTATACAGATATGTGGCTATGACAGATGGCAAATGCACTTATCACATTGACCTTAGCCCTGGGCTTATGAATAAGGGAGGGACTATCTGGAAATTCGGTTCCAATTTGTTCAGTACTCCCACTAGTTTATGCAGCCAGTTAACTCGGGCAAAGCGGCTATTGGTCTATTATGTCTCCCTTCAAGTTGGCATTATCGAAAGCATATTGCCCGAGTCTAAGGGGTTATTATGGCTACCCGTTCACCTCTACTGTAGTGTATATATGGATACAGGGACATGGCCAAGCGACTTACTTGCTACCCCTTGATCCCACGACTGATGTGGGTATGTGTATACGAGTTGGCCTATTTGAAAGCTACAACATACAGGAGCCCATTACTACAACCAGAGGGCCATTTTATTCTCACAGGTGTGTTTTCCACTACTATGAGTCATCAAGGTGGGTGGGCTCTTTTAATCACCTAGCCTCTCTTTGGCTATATATTTTGTACTTCCACTGTGTTTCCTTGATAAAGGTTCCTGTGTATTTATATCTCCGAACTTCAACTGTATTTTAGCCTCAAATCCCACAATCCCTTGGTTGGTAGTTGTAGTTAAACACCAGTTGGAACACTGTATGTTGGACATTTCTGCATCCATTGTTGTATCTTATTTCGTATAGGATATGTGATGCAGATGCCACTATCCCGAGCTCTGTGCAGCCTGTCCTGCATCTCCCTAGGTTTGTGGGGCCATTGCTGGCTACTTGCTCTGATCTCAGGGTTGGGTCTAGGATCTGCTATCGGATGCATGTTCCTCTCCTGATCCATGATGGCCATTCCTTTCATACATGTTAATATAATTCAGGTGAGATATATGTATTTATTATTTTATTTTTATGTAGCAACATATAAGGCTTGAGCCAGGCAAATATCAGAAAGGCATGGAGCTTCAAGCTTCGCATCTTAGGTATCAATCTTCACTTTCACAGGGATGCTTTACTTTTGCCCTCTATACTTAATCAGTCCTAAACCCTAGCATTGTTGAGCTGACTGTTGAAAAACTAGTAGATGAAGGCTCCGGTACACTTGAGATTCTTATAGCATTGTCCAAATAAAAACCTGTAGGACACTTATTATGGGCCTCAGTGCACCCAAAGGTTTAATAGACTTCAGGCAATGACATTGTCACTCTACTATAATTCAATCCATGATGGATTTTCAAGCCTCTCTATGGAAAATGTTGGGCAGCACTGGGATTAGCAAACACTAGTTATGCTTTGAATTCTGTAAACTCCAGCCAGTATTTGATGTATAGTTTCAACTGTAGATGCACATCTTCATTTAACCTCATACCTTTAATTACTGTATGTTTTGTATACATGTGAGTATGGAGGTGGATCACATACACCCCTTGTATATATGAATGGTGGACTGTGTACACAATAACTATGTACTCCAACTTTGTATTTATATATAGGTAAGGTTCTTTATATCCATAAATCTTAGCAATGCATAATGTATAAATAAGCACACATGGAGCATTTTTATCATTTTTTAACCTTCTAATATGCAGGATGACACATCATACAATGTACAATGTATCCTATTATAACATGGAAATGGAATAAATAATTTTTAATCATTATTGTCTCTGTGAGTCCATGCTACTCCCTCCCTTTCCTCAATGACTCCTTACACTCCACCCTTCTTACTAAGAGGCCTCCACCCTGGCTTGCCATCTAACCTTTCTTGTTTGGCGAGGGTGTTGATAACAGCGGAAGAAGAAATAAAAAATTGGGTAGCAACGGAGAAGCTTGTGGGCGATGAAACACTGAGGAGGCAGAAGGTAGATGTAGAAGATTTACAGTTTCTTATGGGACATGAATTTAGCAATGCAAGTCCTTTAGACCTCTTGATAAATGACCTTTTGTGGAATGTTTTAAAGAGTTAAGACTTTAATTTTAGCCAGTATCTGTTATTTTGGTGGCATTAGTGGTAAACCTGGGACTTTTGTGGCAGTCTGGGTCTTTGTCCCCTCTGCATTTGTCCAAAGAAGATGGATGAGGAAGTGGAGAAGATCACCTCTAAGGATATGATTGAGAAAAGGGAGGATGGAGAAGTAGAAAATGTGTCTCTAAGAAAAAGGACAGTAATAGTTAGGCACAGTTCAACCAGTAGTGACCCAACCCCACAGCTTGACATCGTAGAGGACATTCAGAAGAGAAAAAGAAAAAGAGCAGCTGGTGGGAGAAACATGGAGCAGACTGGGCCATTATTGGGCCATTATTTGAATATTTTTTATAATTGCATATCTGTGAGTCGCACCAGTCTCTCCACAATCAGCACCCCCGGAACCAACGCTAGGGGCAATACTGGAAAATCGAACAACAGCCACGGCTCAGCTCGAAGAACTCAAAATAGACATATCACTGTTGAGGCAAGATTTGCAAAATGTAAGGGAGAGAACAGCAGAGGTGGAACACAGAGTTTCATCCCTCGAAGACCAAGTAAATCCCCTACAAAACACCATAAAAGGATTGCAACAACAACTCCAAACTGCACTGGACAAATCTGATAACCTTGAAAATAGGAACCAACATAATAATGTCAGGATCATCGGTCTACCAGAGAAAGCAGAGGGACAACACCCTGAACAGTTCACGGAAACATGGCTGAAAGAGGTGTTTGGCGTCAACACTTTCTCTGAAGTGTTCATAGTGGAAAGGGCCCACAGGGTCCCCACCAGAGCACCACTACCAGGAGCTCCACCTCGGCCTTTCCTGATAAAAATCCTTAATTATAGAGACGATATCCTCAGAGCAGCCCTGCAAAAAGGCGAAATAAAATACAATAGCAACCGCATCTCCTTCTACCCAGATTTCTCAACAATGGTACAGAAACAAAGAGCAACATTCCAGGGAGTTAAAAAGCGGCGCACAGATCCAGTACAGCATGCTCTTCCCTGCCAAATTGAGAATCTTGGATGACGGTCACACCCACATCTTTGCAACTCCAGCTGAGGCTGACAACTGGCTAGACGCAAGGGGTCCGAGTAGATAGTCTCCTAGAAACAGCCCAAGATGAGAATAACTAGCCCTGGACAGATCTCGTAATAGATTACATACCTACAAAACCCACTGCTTTCCAATAAATAAGGGTGACTCAGTAACTTATGACTGTTCCCATCAAGAGTGTGGTGGGTAAGACTTGTACATATTACACTCCGCCTCCAACCTCCTTAAGTCCTAGGAACAGGAATCAGTGACATTGGCTTAGACATTTTCTAGATGGAAAACAACTATCCATACGCAGTACCACCTGACATGTATATATATAAAAATTAATCTTCATTCAGGCAGAATACTAAGCTATAGTATAACCGGGCCGGGAGGGATAATGGATATACAAGACTAACAACCAGTTACGTCCCAGGTTTAAGAGGGCTCACGCCCCCACCATTGACTGTCCTTAAAGGAAAACTATACCCCCAAAATGAACACTTAAGCAACAGATAGTTCATATCATATTAAGTGGCATATTAAAGAATCTTACCAAACTGGAATATATATTTAAGTAAATATTGCCCTTTTACATCTCTTGCCTTGAGCCACCATTTCATGATTGTCTCTGTGCTGCCTCAGAGATCACCTGACCAGAAATACTACAACTCTAACTGTAACAGGAAGAAGTGTGGAAGCAAAAGACACAACTCTGTCTGTTAATTGGCTCATGTGACCTAACATGTATGGTTTGTTGATATGTTTGTGAGTACAGTGAATCCTACGATCCCAGGGGGAGGCCCTCATTTTTTAAAATGGCAATTTTCTATTTATGATTACCCAATGGCAGATACTACTAGAAAAGTATATTATTATGAAAATGGTTTATTTACATGAAGCAGGGTTTTACATATGAGCTGTTTTATGCAATATCTTTTTATAGAGACCTACATTGTTTGGGGGGTATAGTTTTCCTTTAAGGTCTACAGTTATGGGTATTAGACCCACCCAAGTTTGGGGGGTGGGTAGGGAGGGTGTGGGGAAAATGTTAAAATGTTGTTTATGTTCCATTCAAACTAATGCTTTCTACTGCAATCTAATGTCTCTGGCTAAAACTTTACAGCAATCAATGGTGCACATATTGTTTTCACGGTTACACCCCCACCAATATGTCTATCTATAACATAATTTTGTGGAATATTAGGGGCCTTAATTCCAAATTTAAGCGCAGCCTGATGCATAATTAGCTCAAAAAGCACACACCTTCGATCCTCCTACTGCAAGATACACACTTTACGGGGCAGAAAATCCTCTCCCTTAAAAGACCCTGGGTGGGATGGTCCTATCACACTACCTTCTCCACTCATGCGCGGGGAGTATCAATTCTAATCAGGAAAAATATAACTTTTTTGCTAACCCACGTTATATCAATATGGTCGATATATAATCCTCCAGGGTACGCTGTATAACAAACCCATCTCCATTGTTATTGTGTATATGCTGCCTCCGTATAACGGAGCCACTAGACCTGATTCATACTAAAATAGCAACCTTACCACCATCCCCAATTTGTATCATGGGTGACTTCCACTCCACAATGTACCCCCTGGCAGATCACCTTCTCAAAAGCCTGGCCCAACTAAACTAGCACATTGGGCGAAAGCTTTCAATCTAATAGGTGCCTGGAGATGGAAACACCCATAGATTAAAGAATATTCTTGTCACTCAACCACACATCACACCTTCTCAAGAATAGATCTAGCTCTAGTAACTACTGATATCCTCCCCCTAATTGAGAAGGCGCAATTCCTCAGACCACTCGCCACTCCAGCTCTCCTTTTGCTGGTCCAGCCATAGGGGAATCAATCTCCACAATCTGGACCCTGTTGGGTTGAACAATGATACAGTACAGGCTGCTAACTCTGAAGGATATTCAGACTACTGGGTACAAAATCTAGACTCTGCCCCCCAGGCAAGTCTATGGGATGCAAGTTAGGTGGTAATTCAGGGTGTACTGACCAGATCTATAACACAAGCACGCTGACACACACAAGTAATAATAGAACAGGCAGAGGAAGAAGCAGAGCAAGCAGAAACCAATCACTCTGCAAACCCCAGCTTATGCAATACTACAAGTAAAATGCAATGCCCTAGAACGTCAAAATATCCTTTTAACTAAGAAAGCATTGTTATACCAATCCCAAAGAATGTTTGAGCAGGGAGACAAAAACAGAAGACTGTTGGCATATTTTTACATCACTTCCCAAAAGTTAAAGAAGATGGGTAAGAGAGAAGGTAAGAGAGAAGATGAAGTCTGCCCCAGTTGTAGGACCCATACAGCCACATGATCTGGGAATGCCCAACAATGCAAAACAAACTTTAAATAGTGTTAATAAAAAAACGCCAAAGTGTATTAACACTATTTAAAGTTTGTTTTGCACATTGGATGTTATCCTTGATAAAGATCCTAACAAGGACCGAAACGTTGGACACTAACATGTGTATCTATTAAAATAAAATTTGATTTTCACAAAGGGAAGTGCTAGTCCTGGGATGATTCATTCCTAAACGGAACTATGTGTTTAAGAAATTGACTGTGCACCCCGAAGATTGTTTGAATGGAGTGCTGACGCTTAACAATATTTATATTAGGGTTGCACCGAATCCTTCACGAAAGATTCGGCCGAATACCAAACCGAATTTGCATATGCATATGCAAATTAGGGGTGTGAAAAATGTTTTACTTCCTTGCTGTGACAAAAAGTCACGCAATTTCCTTCCCCGCCCCTAATTTGCATATGCAAATTCGGTTCGGCCGGGCAGGAGGATTCAGCCGAATCCGAATCCTGCTGAAAAAGGCATAATCCCACTGATGACAGCACTCCAAAATATATATATATATATTGTCAATAGTAAGCAGCCGCTCTCAAATCCGGACTTCTATTAGTATATGCAGGTGCAGGGTCAAATATGTTGCATATAGATTTATTGGAAAGACATCAATGTACTAAATAAGGATTTTGTTTGATTAACTACAAATTGGAGTGCAGGTCTTTCCAATAGATAGATAGACAGATAGATAGATAGATATACTTAATTTAAACTCCTTTACGACATCTTGGTGAAATTTACTTACAACCTCAGGCAGAAGCACAAGAGCGCTAAGGGGTGCCAATGTTGAAAGTGAAGGAAGAACATAACCCACTACATGATTTCTGGCTATATTAATAGCATGTCTTGGTGTGCCATTTAAAGGGTTTACCAGCATTTCTATACAATCCTTAGGAATGATCATTATTTCAATGACCATCCAGCCCTTCAATAAAAGTATAACACATGTGGGTGTCTATTGTAGGTATGCAGCTGGCTCCCAGTTCCTTGTGGTGAAGAGGGCCACGCCAAGCAACATCATGGCCACACCAATGTCATTGGCCTTGGGGACTCGAGTGTATGGAAGGTTCCCTACTTGAGTTGTACTGTGTACATGTTCTTGGCCCCGTTGACTCTGCCAGTCCTTACCTTGCTTGTAGGGCTCAGTAAGTACCAGCCTTCATATCCCTTAACATGAGTAATATTCTTTCTGTATCTGCCTGCACATTCCTGTCTGTAAAGTGTAACCCCTGTTTACTAACATCTGCTATTTGACATATATGTATAGTATTTTTTGCATGCAGTCGAACATTACCCTAAAGACTCCTGTGTATTTATATCTCCCAACTTCAACTGCTTTTAAGCCTCAAATCCTACAATCCCTTGGTTGGTAGTTGTAGTTAAACAACAGTTGGAGCGCCGTATGTTGGACATTTCTGCATATGATCCGTTTTTGTATCTTATTTCCGTATAGGATATGTGATGCAGATGCCACTTTCCCGAGCTCTGTGCAGCCTATCCTGCATCTCTCTAGGTCTGTGGGGCCATTGCTGGCTACTCGCTCAGATCTCAGGGTTGGGTCTAGGATCTGCCATCGGATGCATGTTCCTCTCCCGGTCCATGATGGCTATTCCTTTCATACATGTTAATATATTTCAGGTGAGATATATGTTTTTATTATTTTATTTGTATGAGGCAACATATAAGGCTTGAGATTGACAGGCTTGTGCAGTAAAACGGGCAACATCTGCCCCATATTTGCATAGATTCCGTCAAGATTCTTTCTCACTTTTTATGAGCTCAGTGCTCTCATTACATTATTTCACAGCACATAGGGCTTCCCATGTTCTCCCCAACTCAATGTCCTTGGCGGCTGAAAATCATGACTCGCTCTATGCTGAATTTGACTCGGAACCTGATCCTGGACTGGACATATGGACATTCGCTCATCAGCTGCCACGTGGAGCACCACCTCTTCCCAATGCTCTCGGATCACATGTGCCTGAAGGTTAGAGGACATATATAAGCATCAATGTAGAAAAGTTAATTAGATATGGACACTATACAATAAAGTCAATGACAATACCCCTTGAAAGGAGCACCTCTTTCTCATTACTCTATAATAGCTGATAGATATGAATGTATATGTATGTATATTAGACCTCTGCTACTTCTTTTGTCCTTCTAAAGTGTTTGTTCCTTTCTTTTAACTTCAGTATTTTTTATTTTATGCTCTTGTCACCTCCTCAACTCCTTTACTGCAGATGAAACCATGGTATCCAGTTTTCTGCGCACACACTATCTCCCATACCAGGAAGACACTTATATATACCGTCTACAGCTGTTTCTGAGTAACTACAATGAACTGATGGTCCAGGCTCCCCCCATTATATAGTTGGTGGAGCTTCAATAAGATGCCCACAAGGGCAGAAGAGATTTCCTGAATACTGAGTGCAATTCAGCAATGCCAGGACTAGGAAAGCAGATGAACATTACAACTTACATATTTTAGAATTGTATAGAACTTCTTTTCTAATTGTATTACCTACCAGACTGGTAGCAGATGGTTTTGGTAAATTGTATAGCTATACTGTGTAACTATGTAATAGAGAAGAATATTCATTTATTGGATGATATATTTGAGATGTTTACATGGCTAAAATCCAGTGGTGCCTAGAGTCATGCATAAGGAGACAACCCATCACAGCCTAACCATGCTCCCATTCCACCGTGCCCTGCAATTGGGCTCCTTGCTTTGCTGTTTTGGTTGGTTTCTATGCCTTTCAGTAGAAGTAAGGATTGGGCAAATAATTGATGCGCATGTTACTGCTGGTGAAAGGGAGTTAAATTAAGGGGACCGAAAAATTCGGGTGAGTTTACATGTCTGTCTGCGGAAGTCACCCTAACAACATACCCCACCGTGGTCACCTATAGTAACAGCCCAGTTACCTGTGATTTGCACCTTAATTGTTGATAGCTCCTCATCCCAGAATGAAGCCTTGCTCATGGCACTATCAGGGCTGTTGGCAAAGGCAAAACAGGGCATGGCTGGGATGTAACAGGGCATTGCCAAGACACACCTGAAATTCAAAGGCACTAGCTTGGCATCTCTTCATAGTGTTGCAGAACCTGTGTTAAAGCCAAGGGGGGTAACTTGAAGCCTCTCAACCTTGTAGCAAAAAATATTTCTTGGCACTAACTCAACAACCACAACCCACAATCCAAACCCCTTTCCACTCTCCTGTGCTTAATAAGTTTGCAGCGTGGGCATATCCCCAGGAAACATAATGTTATAAATGTTCTTTCAGCGTTTCCTCTCTCCACAACCACAGGGTCTTCTCCCCCACTTGTTATGGCACTGGTTAACTGGCAGCGAATTTGACGCACACTAAGATACCATAGGTTCCTTGTATGAGTTCTGTTAGAGTTAATCTGTTATTATACAGAGCCATCAAGCCAGAAGGATCACCTTGGATAAAAGATGGAAGAAGCAGAGCATCCATCTGTTCCGCATCACCTCCCTTAATAGAGAAGGCGGCTGCCCCCTGTGGATTAGGATTCCAGATATAAAGCGCAGCACAGATACAGTGTAAATCCCTGCCACCATTTATCTCACGTTCCTCGGAGAGTTTCACCATAGTCAGACACTTTTAAAGGGATAACACATTTTTTTATTGAGTGATTCATTTGTACTGAAGGGCACCACTTGTTATGGGCACACAACATTGATTCTATTAGTCAATAAGAAATTTCTCTTGCGTCTCTTCTTTTCCACAGCCCAAGGACATTCCTTATTTTCAAAACTCTGATATTTTACATTTCCCCTGACACATAACCACTCTGACAAGATATCCCCCTTATCTCTCTGCCTCTTAGCTGCAAAACCACCCATGTCTTATGCCTTTGACGTCAGTGGCATCCAGTCCATCCCGGACTTCAAATCAAATGCCAGAGGGGCTGCCATAACATGCCATAGAAAGTCACTATTTAGTGGGCTGATGGAGAGCTGATTGGGCCTCTCTGTACTTGGATTGCCAGGATCTATTTTAACTCCCAGTCCAGACCGGGTGGCATCTGACTCAAATAGTGGTTTTTTTTTACTTACAAAGCAGTGTTTTTTAACAGAATTCCAGCACTTTAAAGGGACACCCACTAAGTAGCATTTACTGCAAGTTGCACACAATGTACCAATTTTACCAAATCACAAGCAGGTTACGTCATGTTTTTCTTTTTCATTTGTGTCCAAATGGCATCAATTTCATCATGGGGCATTAGTAAAGCTGTTGGGGTGTGAATTTTGGCACAAGTCAAAGCTGTGAGTATTGACACAGCCAACTATAGAAACCCTGCAAGTACTGTCAGGTCCAGGCTGAAGATAAATAAAGATTTGCCTTGGGTCAGTGTGTACAATTGCACTTGATTTATCAGAGCAGGCTCAATGGATGCACTGGCATATGTCCCAAGTTAGCTGAATGTGTAGCTTAAGGGTTCACTGTGTGCAGGGAGTGCCATTCTGTTAAAATGTATTTGCACTATACAATACTCTGTAAGGAATTATACTCCCTAATGGTACATTCAGCCAGCCAACCTTATGTGATCACTGCCGGTTAGTGGGCGCTTTCCCACTAGATTTGCCGCACATCAGTTGAGGGAAGAAAAGTCTGTTCTTTGACATCGCTGATTGGCTAAATTCACTAATGGTAGCCATATTGGGGAAAAAATTTGCTTGTTTGGCAACCTCGTCAAATGAGCAGATCTTATAATGTATGGCTACTATTAGTGAATTTAGCCAATCAGCAATGAGAGTCAGATTACAAGGACCGGAATAGGGGCCGGCAGGTGTGAACCATATGAATAAACTCATCGATACATTGGGAGAATCAAACCTTCCCGATTGAAATCTGCCCAATTTCCCAAAAGATATTGGTCGGTAGGCCAGTCTGAGTGCCCTGTATACGGGAAGATAAGCTCCCGATTGGTCTAAAGGGATGGATAGCTTCAATCTGACCTTAAAACAGTGGGGGTGGGATAATTCAGTCCTCATTTCAGGTGCATATGGGGAGGGGTAGAAAAAGAAAAATATGGAAACAAGTATCCGGCAGCTGCCAGCTGGTTCTTTATGTAGCAGCTGGACAGAGGAAACATAGAAGTGATGGTGATTGCCATAACTGGAAGCCGTGTGCCATTAAATACAAGCGCTGGAGTAAATACAGATAATCACCCCCATTATTTTAAAGGAGAACCAAAGCTTAACTAGAAATGTAGGCTAGAAATGTTGTACATTATGTTTTGGGTTTCTGTACCAGCCCAAGGCAACCACAGCCCTTTAGCAGTAAAGATCTGTGTCTCCAAAGATGCCCCAGTAGCTCCTCATCTTCTTTTCTGCTGATTCACTGCACATGCTCTGTGCTGCTGTCACTTATTGAGCTTAGGGACCCACTCACAATATACAGTACACATAGAATAGAAATGTCACAATATAAGGCTGATTAGTAATTAATACAGATAATTACTACATGGCAGCACAGAAACCATCAGAATATAATATTCAGCCTTTTAGCATCAGTTTATATTACAGGCCACCCTCATTTTCTGCTTGATGATTTGTGACGACTGCTAAGCTTGGCTTCTCAAAAGCTGCTCAGAGCCCACTGAGCATGTGAGTGTCACAGACACTTTCCAAGATGGTGACCCCCTGTGACAAGTTTGAAGTCCTGGATCATTGCTGCTATTGAGAAGCTGAAACTTTAGGCTGGTGCAATAAGTTCATTATATAAAATATGGCATTTTTAGCCATAATCATTTTAGGGTTTGGTTTTCTTTTAAATATTGCTTTTATAAGGCTTCAGGAGATGCAGCAAAAGCTAATGACAGAAGGTACCAAAGCACAAGAGTCAAAATGCTCAAGTATCAGCACTAAGCATCCATCACGCTGGCAGTAAATATTACTTATGTGGACCTGACAGCAGCTTTGGAGACACTACAGGACAAGGAACTTTCTTTTGTCCAACTAAATTAACTTGATTTTTTTTAATCTGGACGATAGATTATTTAGGGCTCAACAAGATCTTGTGGCATATTTTGTGAGGCTTAAGGAGAAATTCACTAACCTCACCCACAGGCGTTTCAATACCTCCATGTGTTTTTGATAAGAAATGGATGTTAGACAACATTCCGATTCAGACAGTATGATATTCACTTTCTATATGTTCGGATTTGTGCATATAGCTGGGCCATATGATATTTTTTCTGTTTAAAGTACAGCACAAGTGTATAACCTCCCGTATGCATACTCAGAAATTAGTGGAACTTGCCATATTTTTTTCCTCAGATGTGGTGTTCACCAGACTTAGAAGCCAGAGATATTCTCCCTCCTCCTTAAAATAAAACTATGAATTGAAATACCACCAAGATAACTGACATAAAACTATGCCCTTCTACAATGTACCCATACTTTGAAATTGCTTCAAAAATCACTCTCAGAGTGTTGCAACATGGAAAAAAATGGAAGTAGTTAAGCCATGGGCTTTTTTTTATTTTTGTGGTGACGGCAGGCAACTATAATCTCTTCTCTTTATTACAAAGAGATGAAAGTAGATTCGATCAGTGTAATATAAATACTTGGTGCTTTTCACTGATTGTAAAGAGTTGGATCACTGGATTGTCTGTGCAACTGAAGCAATACAATAACTGTGCTTTACATTTTGCAGTTTACCCGTTGTTTAGTATTTCCCATACTCATTACGGGGAATATTAGACTACCTGTATCTAATCCTTTGGGGATACAAAATAAGATCTCAGATGCTGTTGAAGCTCATGTGATTGGCCCGTGATTCTGTTGCATCCAGTGGTTTCAGTATTGTACATCCTCCCAAAATAAAAAAATGCCTTTAGAATTTCCCAGGCAGCGCTTTTATTCTTGCAAAACGAACAGATGGGTCCTGGTTTGTGGATGTGGTCACATCTGTATGTGAGTACGGTTATCATTTTATTGGACACTGGTGACTTTCTCCATCTGGATCAAATTTTTATAGACATTGCATACAAGCCAGACATTTGGAGGTGAGGGACACAATGGTTCCAATTGTGAGTGTGCTGGATATAAATGTGTTTGGCACGTGATGCGATCCCTTTTACTGACCACTAGGTGTCACCAGTGGGAAGGCTATTTAAAGGAAGGGAAGGGATACTGTCATGGGGAAAGTGTTTTTTTCAAAATGCATCAGTTAATAGTGCTGCTCCAGCAGAACTCTGCACTGAAATCTTTTTCTCAAAAGAGCAAACTTATATTTTTATATTTAATTTTGAAATCTGACATGGGGCTAGACATATTGTCAGTTTCCCAGCTGCCCCCAGTCATGTGACTTGTGCTCTGATAAACTTCTTTACTGCTGTACTGCAAAATTAAATGATATCAACCATAACTTGCCTCCAGGCCAGGAGTTAGAAAATAAGCACCTGCTTTGAGACAATTTAGATCAACATCTGAGGGGTTGGTGAGCAACATGTTGCTCACAAGCCACTGGTTGGGGATCATTGCGCTATTGGGAGGATTGAGTATTTTCAGGTTGAAGTCTGTCCATACCACCCAACTGTCCCTTTTTCAGAGGGACAGTCCCTCTTTTGACAGCTCAACCTGCAGTCCCTCATTTGTACTGGAAAGTCCCTATTTTCTCTACACTGAACAGCCATAAAAAGAAACAAAGTTTCTCACTTAATTGGCTTTTAGCAGAGAGCCCAGAACAGCTAACAGGTGCAAATAAGATACTTTGTAACAATTTTGAGACACAAAAAAAACAGTTTTTAGATGAGGAGAAATATTTTCAAACTTTCATAGCCTGACAAATTTTGTAAAATGAACATGGTAATTAGGGGGTGTGGCCACAGAAAGGGCGTGGTCAAAACATTTCGCTGTTCTATGTGCGAAAAAAAATTTTGTCCCTCTTTTTACTTCCAAAATGTTGGAAGGTATGGTCTGTCTCATGTTCGAAGAAGTCAATGTAATGAAGTACAGGTGGTATCAGGCAGAGAAAAAGCAATGTGCAACATTACCCTTAGACAACCTTTTCCCATGTCAAACTGTCTTGCCAGAGCCCAAATGTATACTTTAACAATTTTATAATCCGCGAGTAACAGAATATAAGGGTTATTATGTCCCCTTCTCTGTATATCTTATGCTCCGGGTATTGTTCACCTGCACCAACCCCCCCCCCCCCCCGCAGATTCCATTGCTCTCCTACCATAAATTGCCAGTTCCCCCGATGATGATGATGGTACCTAAATTTTTTACTCAGTTAAGTTTATAAGCAGACAAGGAAATAACAAACTATTGTCACAACAGCAGAGTAAATAGTGTCTAGTCTCAATTCCAACGTTAGCCTTCAGTTCCCATATATCATCTTTATTCATTTTCCAAAATCCAGTTGCCAGATTTTCCTACATTGTTTAGAGGTATTATTGCACTTAGCTATTTATTGTTCAACGTTACACACATCACAGATTTTTCCCAATCAGAGTACTGAGGGGGGATATGTGATTTCCAGTGCTGGGCTGTTATTCTGCGGCCTGAAACAGTTTTTGTGTCAATTGGGTTGGCGGGTCCATGCCCAGTTAATACCATCTGGGAGCAAGCGTGAGCTTGAATCCCATGAGGTTGGTAATATGGTCATGAATAGTGGACCAATATACTTGCAGTTCTGGACAGGGCCAGAATGTGTTTTTACATCTCAAGCAGGTTACTGGGATCTCTGGATTGAGTTTGTGTAAAATAGTTCTGGTATAATAAGGTAGATAGTGGAGATTTGGGTCTGTAACACTTGAGACCATTGGTCATCTGTTATTATGTCTATTGGATCCCAACTTTCAGCTGGATTTTCTGAAGTGGGGAGTCCTGTACCTCTTTGTAAATGAGAGATATTGTGTGTCTTCCACTCTCTGTTTGAAAAATCTCCAGTACAGGAGAGGTAGTAACCTGCAGGTGGTTGATCTTGATTAGTCTGTATAGGGTAGCTCGGATTTTATATGTGAGCCATTGTAAATTAGGTATGGCATATAATTCTTTCAGAGTGATAAACTGTACTATGTCCTGTTCTGTGCATATCAGGCCCATTGTCAACACTCCAGCTTGGAGCCGTTCTTTTGGAGAGGACAGTTTTGTTGAGAGGGGCCCATTTGCTGTGGTGCCACAGAGGTGTTTGCAGGTCTATTGTTGAAGTTTGGGTCAGCTAAGTGGCCCATCTTAGAATTAAATTTTAGGAAGACACAATGGGGTTGTTTCTTATTTTTAGCTTACTCTGGTTTGTGGCCAGGATATCATAAAATGGGGGGAGCTCATGTGTAGAATGGGTTGCCACAACTAATACAAAGCATCCCTGGGTAATCACTCCAAATTCTCATTTTATTTTCCAGAATTCTTTCCATCTGATCACTGGCGTAAGGCCTAAGGGGTGCAGAACACATGGCCCCAGTAGAGGGCTGTATCACTGAGCATGTGTGTACACTAGTAATGTGCAGGCTGACCCAAAACCCATTTGCACAGGTTTAGGTTGGTACTTGGCCAACCATTGCTGTTTAGGGTTGGGTGTGGGTCAGTCAGGCACTCCTCTTCTGCTCTTGGTACCAGAGGTGCACACAGAGGTAGCACCCAGAGTGAGATGATGCAGTTACAGGTCAGTTGGGGGTCCTACAATGGGAACATTTTGCGAGTTAGGGTCAAGTGTAGGTTAAGGTTTTGTGGGTCGGGTGAGGGTTGAGGTTTTTTCTGACATGCACAGGGTAAAAGGGTTGGCTTTGACTTTTATCACAAGTGCAGAGGGCTCCAAAATGCTTATTTTTCTGCGGGGCCTGGACCAGTCAGTTACACCCCTACGAAGCTAAAAATGTAATTCACCCAGAGCCAGAACTAGGGGTAGGCAAAAAAGGCACAGCCAAGAGGAGCAGGATGGTTATAATAAAATATAACAATTAAACAATTGCTGCTGGAATGCTGTTATTAAAATTGTGATCAATGTGACTCATTTAGGCCACAGTGTTCCCTCTTAAGCCATACACAATCACCACCCTGCAAACCATCCTATGGGCTAAACCATCATTTTAACAAACGATTCATCCAGCAATGGTTAACGATATGAGAGGAGAATTTTGTTGTATCTTTGTCACGTTTGCAGCAAGATCTAACATATATTAACTGATGGCTATCTGTTGCTTTGTTTACTTTCTAATTTAGCCCAGCCATGCAAAATAAAGCCATGCAAAATGAACGTTTAACAGTGATAATCTGATTGTCCCATCCACTTATCCATTTCATAACATTTTTGTTTACACTTGTCTGATCAATTGTTGGGACAATGTTGCCAGAATGATCATTTAAACAGAACATTCTGTCACAGTGACACAGATCCTATCTGATCCACATTGTAAGCAGCAGTCCTGTCCTGCTTTATGGCTGAGATTCTAGCTATCTTTATAACAGAGCATTCTGTCACAGTGACACAGGTCCTATCTGATTCCCATTGTAAGCAGCAGTCCTGTCCTGCTTTATGGCTGAAATTCTAGCTATCTTTATAACAGAGCATTCTGTCACAGTGACACAGATCCTATCGGATACCCATTGTAAGCAGCAGTCCTGTCCTGCTTTATGGCTGATATTCTATCTATCTTTATAACAGAGCGTTCTGTCACAGTGACACAAATCATATCTGATCCCCATTATAACCAGCAGTCCTGCCCTGCTTTATGGCTGAGATTCTAGCCATCTATATAATCGTAAGATAGTATATTGATAACAATGTATAGTAATCTTCATGATTCGGATAGATATTATTACCTTGCCTGTCAATGTAGTCTATCTTTGATACAAAATAAGAATAATTTACTATTATCTGACCACAAACTAGCTGAGGATTAGGAATGGGCGAATTTGACCCGTTTTGTTCCGCCAAAAATTCGACACCGGCGAACTGACGCCGACGCCCATTAAAGTCTAAAGGGCGTCAAAAAAATGTTGTCACATGGCGAAGTCTATGGGTGTCATTTTTGTAGCAAAACAAGGCAAAAAAAATCGCCCATCCCTACTGAGGATTTGTGTGAATTACGGAACTTCGTTCATTGATCTCAATTGACTCTATTTCTCAAAAATTTTGGAATGATTATGGGTCAGGCCCACATCCACTATTAGGAGTTTCTTTAAAATGGTCTGAGTATTTACTTCTGATTTGATAAAGTCATTAGGTAATTATAATAAACTAATCTTAGCAGAACACTGGAAGTTACAACATTTCAAGCTAGTCCACTTAGGTTATGGGAAAAAATGTTCTAAAGATACTTTTACCAGTCCTGAAATGTAATGAGAATAATGTTTCTCTTTTCCACAGTTTATGGTCCTGCCCGAAAGTTAAAATATTTTGGAAGGAGGTTACTAATTTTTTGAACAATAGATTGAGAATTATGATACAATTTTCTCTGTGTTATGCTCTATTAAATATAGAGAGAGATGTTTTTTTCTTTACCTTCCAAGCTGAAACTTATATCCCATGAAAAAAAGACACTGACTAGTTTATTTTTGGCTTCTGCCAAGAAAGCTTTATTAAATTTTTGGTTACAAACGGAGTGTCCCTCATTGTCGGATACCATTTTTTTATTGAATCAACTTTGTTGGCAGGAAGTTTAAATTAGATGGGAGGAGCTCTATAGAATCCTTTAAACTTATATGGTCTCCTTACTTGGAGTCCTGTGTTTTTAATACTAAAGATCAAATTTCTAGGTTTCTCCAAATCTATTTAGGATGGTAACAGTACATTCTGATTTTCCTGAAACAATTGGTTTTTTCTTTCTTTCTTTTCTTTTTATTTGTCTTTACATCCACTGATTCAGTTACATTTTTTTTTTCTGTATTTATCAATTAATGTTATTAATGTTTGAAAAGGACATGCTGTTGTATTTATTGCAGCACATTCTCTAAGTCTGCTTGATATATGCTGTCATATTGATTTCTCTTGTTTGTGTGAAAAGCAAATAAATATTTTAAAATCAAGAACAATGTATAGAGTCGGCCACTCCGGTGCCGGCAGGGTATATGAAATAGTTACTATGTTAATAATATTCCAAAATTCCCTTCCTTGTCGCTTCTGCCTCTAATATGATGCTAAAAATACCAGGGTTTGTTCTCCTCTCTTCACTCTCTGACAAGTTGCCCTTGAGACTCTCCTTTGGAGTTGCGCACACACGTATGACTGCTAGCGGCTGCAGGAGCTACAGGGAATTTCATACCAATGAATCTACTTCTCCCCAACGGATTCACAGGAGGCAACACCATTAAAAACCTGGGGCCTGGGAGCAGCTGAGATCAGTTACTTGTGGCCTAGGGTGGCCACTGTTCATATACTAGGGATGTGCGTGTTACAGGGGTTCTGTGGGGACAGGCTTAGTGAGGTTGGGCACAAAACTATGAAGAAGGGACTCTAATCTAGTTTCCCTTTAAGCGATTCATACATCAAGCCTACCTAATTATTTAGCAGTAGCAGCTTAGAGGTATCCGATCTGTTTAGACTCTTGAAACAATGTAGCACAAGCCAGCTAATTAAAGGCGTTGTGCACCTTAAAATGAACTTTTAGTATGATGTAGAAACTGACAATTTGGAATTGTTTTTTTTTATTATTTGTGGTTTTTGAGTTATTTAGCTATTTATTCAGCAGCTCTCCAGTTTGCAATTTCAGCCACCTGGTTGCTAGGGTCCAAATTACCCTTGCAACCATACACTGATTTGAATTAGAGACTGGAATATGAATAGGAGAGGTCCTGAATAGAAAGATCAGTAATAAAAATTAGCATTGACTTGATTCTTGCAGCGGGTCGGGTACACGCCGGTTACCCGGAAAAAAAAAGCAGGTACACTGCGGAATAAGGGTAGTATTTTCAGGTGCGGGTATAGATTTAGGTCGCGGGTCTCATCTAAATTTCTTATCTTATGTTATATTGTCTATATTTAAGTCCTTTTAAAAATTTTACAAAACTTGTTTCTGTGCCGTCCACTTTTTAAGATACCACTTCCGGTTTACAGCAACATCACTTCCTGTTTGATGGTGGTCAGCAGGTTGTGGATAAGGCAGTTTCGGGTCTGGGGCAGGTAGTGGATCATAGCGGGAATATACGTGGATTGTGGTTGCAGTCACAAGAAGGCTGTTTCTTCGGATAAGTATGAGACGAGTCTGCATACTTCTTCTTTATGAGAGCGCATGCAGGAGCGTGTGTTGTCCTGATAGGGTTGCCACCTTTGCTGATGGCTAAACCCAAACACAGGGGTGCGGAGCAGATAACATTGGGGGTGGGGCAGTGATGTAGGAACAGGCATGATGACATCAGAGGTGGCACAATGATGTAATTGGCTGGATTTCTATTCAGTTTTCACAATGTTTTAAAGTGTTAATGCCCATTTCAAAACCACACAGGCGGCACCCCTATCTCTATCAATATTCTGCTTTATGATTAAGCCCAATCCTTTAATTACATGAGATCTTTTATACAGGAATCCGTTCTCCAGACAGCTCTAAAATACAGTAATGCTAAATTAGAAAAAAAAAAGCTGTGCAGTCCCTCCCATTTGCGCTGTCACATGAGGGGACAGACACAGGTCTATACAAGAAATTAGCAGCTGGGATTTAGTCGGAGGTTCTGACATCATGGTTCCTGGGCACAGTTGTGACGCTGTGGTATTGTTCTGTGTGTGCGCCACAAGTTCTGGGACATCAGACGCCCTGCTGGAACGCGACGTTGTTCTGTAAACGTCATCACGGAACGCCACAAGCGGATTCCATAGTAACAAGATGCGGCCTTGGTAAAGAACACGGCCTCCCCCGGCGGGGGGTGGTGCGTGGGCGTGGCTTGAATTCCAGCTCCAGAGTTTGGCCACAGCTGTCAGTTTCTGTGTCAGCCCCACGTTGTAAGGATGTGGGGGCTGTCCCGCTGCCTGAGTGTTCCCCGGGGATGGCTGCTTCTAACTACCGGTGAGACACACATGGAGCTTGGTCAGAAAGTTATCAGGCAGAATTGTGAAGGAAGAGGGGAGCAGGTGCTGCTGTGCTGTGTATGGAATGTGCAGGGGGGTTATGGGGGTGTGCAGGAGCAGTTTGGGGTGTGCAGGAGCAGTAATGTGGTAATACAGGTGTGTACGGAGCACATGATGTTTGTTGGGGTAAGTAAAGATGGGCTGGGCAGTGTGAAGGGGTGAGTAAGCTGTATATTGTTGACATGCTCTAGAGTAGTGCCAGGCACCTTTATACATGTAGCTGGCAAATTATCATACTCTGTGCTGGTTTATGTTACACCAATAATAATGCTGAGCAGCCTGGTCATCACACCATTCCCTTGAGGGCCATTACCAGCCCACATGCCTCTGGGTTGACAGCCCTGCCCTGGAGTATTGCATTAGTTTGGTGCTGAGAGCTGTTGTCATACTTTGGAGCAGGGTTAAGTGTAAATGCATCTCTTCAGATGTTGCTGAACTGTAATTGTAGGAGAAGCAGAGCAAGGCAGTTGTGTGTGAGGATGGGGCAATAGTCTCACAAGCCACTGACAGAATCCATGTTCCATTCATACTAAGCCAATTATAATTCCACTCCTCTTTTTTTTAAATCTTATTATTTATTGTGTTTTTTCAACAAATACATACATAGTATCATCATATATTTCTCTAAGGAGTAAGATCTAGTATTTTCCATAAATCTAACAAAACAAAACAACAGACAAAACAAAAAGGAAAAAAAAAAAAAAAAATTAATAAAAAGGTCCAATACAATGTAGGTTTTATGTTTTGGTCTTAGATAGCCAAATATTATGTGCTTCTTGTATTATTATTTTCTCTCTAAAACCTCTTGGTACTGCTTTTTCATATTCTAGATTATTTGTTACTTCTTGTTGTATTTGGTGTATATTTGGAACATCCTCTTTTTTCCAGTTTCTATAATTCCACTCTTCTTAGCATCTTATTGGAGGAGCAGTTAGGTGCATGAATGGTCTTTCCAGCACTGGGTGGCACAAGGGGGAGATTTAAAGGAATGTATATTTATGTGTACAGGACTGCTAATGTTGCCTGTTTTTTATGCCACTGATTTTAAAGGCGTTGTTCACCTTTAAGTTAACTTTTAGTATGATGCGAAGAGTAATATTCTGACACAATATGCATTTGGTTTTCATTTTTTTATTATTTGTGGTTTTTGAGATATTTCGTTTTTTATTCAATCACTTTCACCTGTCACTGCGCATATGGGCAGATATCAGGCCAAAAACTCTCAAGTGGCCTGAAATCTTCCCTGTGTGAGCAGTGACAGGCAGATGGCACGGAGGTCAATGGCACAAGGTAAGGTGGCGTCAGCCTAAAGGCCTGTGTTCCATTTGGGGCATTTTATATATTACTGGGATCTGCCAGAGGGAAGCAACAGGCAAAAGTTCCATGTGCCAGAGGCCCTAGAGTCGTGTTATACAGAAAAATACCGGCCTTCCTATATATTTATCATTTTTCCTTATCAATAATATTGGGATCAGCCATCATATTTACCGGCCAGGCCAGTAAAATACCGGCCAAGCCAGTAAAATACCGGCCAGGTGGCAACCCTACAAGCAGCCCATGTGAGTTTAGCCTGAAATATTTTTAAAAAGGCATCGGTTTTATTTTATGGGTTCATAATGGATTTTGGGGAGACAAGCTCCTTTGTAGCAGTGAAAGGAGCCGTTCAGGATTACATAGAGCTCTGGGCTTAACTTGCATAGCACATACCATAGCAGATAAGGAGATAATTCACAATGCAAATATTCTAATACTGATATACTTACATACAATGAATATATTCAGGGTCTTTTCTGGAACTTTGAATCTAATTACAGTCCTTTCCCCGTTATTAAAGCTGCTGCTCTTTATGCAAACTTCTTTCTGTGATATCCTACTGTGGCACAGTTGCATTATACCCATACTTTGCACTGTTGCTGCCGAGAATGTGTGTAGGGCCAATAATATGTTTCCTACATGATCATTTTTGTACTTATGCCCTTGAAAGAATTTACATGACAGATTTTACATCTTAAATATTAGAAAAATGTGACTTCAACTCCAAATGACCAATTCACCATTACAATATTAATTTGGATATGGAATTACAAAATATTCTGAGAGTAAAAATAAAAGGCAATATTTATTTGTTTACCACCATGCCATGAACTTGGTTTAAAAACCAAGGAATCGGCGCTGCATAAGGACTGAGGAATCCCTCTCCACTGACAAACATACAATGATAAATTAAAAGTTTGTAAAGTGGAACTGAGCCACTCAAAATAGGTAACTGATAAAAGCCATCCTGGGTGGCTTAATTGTTTGCAATCAATGAAATGGGTGCACCTGGAACAAGGTCCAATGCTGGATAGTATTGTATCAGTTGTTACAGAGTTGGGAAGAGTTTGCTGGAATAATTATTATTGATCCATAACACTCCGATGAGGTGTGGGCTAATCAGCCCTAGCTGTGTAGCCAAGTCGGTATGGGACTGTTGTATTAGACTGCAGTCTGTGAGTCAGAATGACGCTGCATTGGCGTGTACTAAAATGTTTAATCCAAATGCAGGTTACAGTTTCAAATTCACTGTGTTTGTGGCTGGAATTGGTGATACCCGGGGCCCCCTTTGGGTTATTACGTCCAGTAGGACACCAACTTTATTGTGGCCGGAGTGACTATTCGGCTGTGAATTTATCACTGTATGTTTGTCAGTGGAGAGGGATCCCTCAGTCCTTATGCAGCGCTGTTTCCTTGGTTTTTAAATGTTTTCAACCAGTTCATGGCATGGTGGTAAACAAATAAATATTGCCTTTTATTTTTACTCTCAGAATATTTTGTAATTCCATATCCAAATGAATATTGTAATGGTGAATTGGTCATTTGGAGTTGAAGTCCCATTTTTCTAATATTTATATTTACTTTTCTAAGTTGGGTGAGGACACTTCATGCGGCCTAAGTCACCATTTATCTAGTTTAAAATATATCCTGCGCAAACCATTCTTAATTAGATTTTACATCTTATTGTTTCCAGGGGTGCAAAGGCCGTTCTCCTCCGTTTCTCACACTCCTCAGATCTGCATTGTTGGGAGTGGGCCAGCAGGGTTCTACACAGCCCAGCACATATTAAAGGTAATGCTTCAAAATCAAACCAATTTTATAAAATGGAAGAGATGTGTCATTACTGTAAGTAGAATTCAGTAGGACTCAGTTGCCCTAAATGGGGACTGTATAGGACATCTGTTCTGTAGGCATATTTGCTTTTAAATAATGTACCCCCCCCCCAACTGTAAGGGTAGTGGCACACCTGAAGATTAAGGAGGCAACTTCAGATGACTTTGTAAAATGAAGCAATCCAAGTGCCATCCCGCAGGCTAACCACATTCTTGCCAGCAGGAAGGCATTTCAGGGAGATTAGTCGGCCGAAGAAGAAGAGATTTGTCATTGGGTGATTAATCTCCCCCGAATCTTCAGGTGTGCCACCACCCTAAATGATAAGGATATTAGAAGTCAATGAGGACTTATACATGTATTCATGTATTATAAGGATAATGCACCCCAAACTGTAAATAATATAGTGAATAATGTACCCCTATTGCAAAATATAAGAATAAGTCACCAAGGTTCTCCATGACCATATAACGGTCATGGAACTCTAAGGTCACTTCTAATATCCTTGTATTTTTCAACAGCAGGTACATTATTTATTATAATACACAAGTTTCAATGAGTTGTGTGACAGAAATGATATCACTAAGAACTGATTATAATTGAAGACATAACTAAGCATAATATACATGATATGGGATTTTGAAAGGCATATGTATCAAAGGATAAACTTTCACCTATTCATAAATACTCTTTTAAAAATCCCATAGAAATGAATGTAGAGTGGCGGAATTTCACTCTAGAGGACCGTGGTGACCTCTAACTTCACTCTTTAATATAAAGTGTCATTTTAATCCATTTTACTGCTTAGTTGTATTTTTCCTGGGGAGCAGTGCTAGAAATAAAAACTATAATTTTACTTATCATTTATGTCTCATTCTTTTGTAAAGGTTAATATAATAACATAACTGCAAGAGATTGTTCCCTTCAGTACCAGCAGAATTCTGTTGACAGTGGGACTTTAAACTTTCCCTTTTCCCATGAATCTGTACTGACCGTGTCTCTGTCCCTGCAGCACAACCCTAAAGCTCAGGTTGATATCTATGAGAAACTACCAGTTCCCTTTGGCTTGGTGCGCTTTGGCGTGGCACCAGATCACCCTGAAGTAAAGGTGAGTGGATGGAATGACTGCAACACAATAGCTGATTCGTGTTAGTTCTATTTAGGGTACCCTCTAGCTTCTGTTGATTTTTGGGGATTAATGTTAGCTAGCCTGTGTGTAACACAGACCATAATAATATCCTGCTGTTAATCTTTATATAGTCTAGGCCAGTGATCCTTAACCAGTAGCTCGTGAGCAACATGTTGCTCTCCAACCCATTGGATGTTGCTCCCAGTGGCCTCAAAACAGGTGCTTATTTTTTAATTCCAGGCCTGGAATTAAAAATTTTGGTTATATAAAAACCATGTGTACTGCCAAACAGAGCCTCAATGTAGGTTGACAATCCTCATAGGGGCTACCAAATGGCCAATCACAGCACCTTTTTGACACCCCAAGAAAAATGCTCTTGCTTGTGTTGCTCTCCAACTCCTTTTACTTCTGAATGTTGCTTGCGGGTTTAAAAGGTTGGGGATCCCTGGTCTAGGCCTTCTGTGGCTGCCTCAGTCCTGCAGTCAGCAGTAAAGGTTGGCCAGAGAGGGTAATAGTATAGATTGGTTCAACCTATCGATTTGTCATCAGCCTTGAACTTACTGGAACTCACCACCTAACCTACCCCCAACTCACTCCCACAGCCGCTGTCGTTTAAGAGCAGAGACACACGTGGAGATTCGGGGAGATTTAGTCGCCCCTGCGACAAATCGCCTCTTCTTCGGGCGACTAATCTCTCCGAACTGCTTTCCCATCAGCTAGAATCTAAATCGCCGGCGGGATGGGACTCGGATCGATTTATTTTCCTAAGTTGCCTGACGAGGAAACTTTGGACGGCTTCAGAAAACGAAGAACTCGAAATGCCATCAGGTCGGCGATTTTGATTCTAGCCAGCGGGAAGGCAGTTCGGGGAGCTTAGTCGTCTGAAGAAGAGGCGATTTGTCGCACGGTGACTAATCTCCCCGAATCTCCACGTGTGTCTCTGCCCTACAGCTCAGACAGGTACATCCCATAGTGTCAAACCAAGTGACTGAGCTTCAGGATAGCTGTGACCTTGACAGCATCAGATCTCTGTTATACTGACAATGCAAGCCCCAAAGCAGGAGCAGAGTGGAGACCTGACTTGTCTGGGGATGTGCTGCGATTCCTCTCTGTTGCTGGTATCTAGGGATCAGAGAGTTAGAAGCAAACATGAAAGCCTGCTCATTGAGATAAGAGAGTAAAGTCCTTGAACAGTCTGTGTAGATAGTGCAGCCTCGCAGATAAGAGAGTTTCGGCCCTGAGACTATGGCATCCCACAATTGTGATTACCGCATTTTACAAAGGGTTAATATCCGAAGGTCTGCCAGCTGCCTTCGAGTTGTATCTGGATTTTATCTCTGAGAGTTTGGGTAAATAAAACCTGATATAGGCAAGAGGGAGCCTGAGACCCAAGATCTGATAGTTTAGCAAGCTTGATAAATCTGGTTCAGCCCCTCCCCTTGATATTTTAATCAAGGATTTTATTTTAACTTTAAATCATGTATTGCTCCGACTCGTTTGACTACTGAACATTTACATATTGCCATCTGCTTCCAACCTGCTGAATGTATCAAACCTGTACTTCATATTCTATGAATGTATCATGTCATAGGAAAGTGGTGGTATTTATACCCACCTTCATTCACCACTCAATTGTATGTCTATTTTTGCTGCCAAGCTGCTACATCTTATTTTGTACATTTTTTTTTTTACCCTCCATTCTAAACTGCTTAAAGGGGAAATAAACCCTAAAACTAAACATGGCTAGGAATGTTGTATCTTATGTACTAAATTACTGTACCAGCTCAGAGATGCAGCTCTTTAACAGTAATAATGCAATAAAATTGTCCACAAGAGCTCCCCATCTTGGATCTTGTTAGGCCATCTTTTGAGTGTCAGTGACACTGCACATGCTCAGTGTTTGCCGCTGAAAGCATCAAGCAGAAGATAAAGTTTATCGTAGAAACTGAAACTAATGAACTGATTATTAAATTGGGATGCAGAATGCAGGAGTTTCTGAGCTGCCATGCAATGGGAATCTGATAGAATTACAAATGCTCATGACTTCTTCTCTGCGTCATTAATAAACCTGTTTCCTGTTCCTCTGTCATTACAGAATGTTATTAACACCTTCACACAGACCGCTCGGTCAGATCGATGTGCATTTTTGGGCAATGTGATGGTTGGCAGAGACATTACAGTGGAAGAGCTGCAGGCAGCCTATCATGCTGTGGTGCTGGTGAGTATCCCATGGCTGGGAGCATAGGCCTGTGTGCACACCTGCCTTCCGCTTTTTATAAAGATATTATATATATATATATATATATATATATATATATATATATATATATATATATATATATATATACACAGTCCCAAGGTGCACACCGTTTCCATGGTTGAGGACCTGGGTGCCCACTCATATGTTATAGAAGCAAAAATAGAAGAAAGCGGCACTCACAGGCTTTTTCAGCAGGTTCAAAAAATAGAATCTTCAAGCTTCAATAAAGATTCTATTTTTTGAACCTGCTGAAAAAGCCTGTGAGTGCCGCTTTCTTCTATTTTGCTTATATATATATATATATATATATATATATATATAATTAATTTTTTTTTCTTTACTAAGTTTCTGCTTGTCTTACAGAGCTACGGCGCTGAAGACAAACGTGAGCTAAGTATCCCTGGAGAGGACCTGCCTGGAGTCTATTCTGCCAGGGATTTTGTGGGCTGGTACAATGGGCTTCCTGACAACAGACATGTGAGTTTGGGACATATGATTAATGTTTCAGTGCCTGCGTCTGCTATGTAATGAAAGAAGCATTTACATCGTGACAGTACATGAACAATAGCACCAGACTGGGGAGTACAGAACTTGTGTATGGGGCTGGGGAATACAGCCAATTGAAATGGCTGATAATGGACTCCCAAGGGACTGTGATTTATTAACCAGCCCTGTTTAAAGTCCACGTGGCTACACAAACTGTTAAAGGGACCAGTTTCAATCATTCAACTGCAGTAACTTGAATAATGCATCTGCCAAAAGGTAAGGCTCCTTTAATCTATGCCATGTCTGCTTCTATCAATTCAAGAGCCTTTCTTTGTGTAGCACCCCATGTCAATAAGAAAATCTGATACAAAACTTCCTGTTTTATTCCCTTTAAGGTCAACAGAAAACAAACATAAAGAACTTGAAATATTACTTAGTCTAATAAACTTTTTTCTGTGTCAGGTTGTTATTTCTTATCATGCCTGGATACGGATGCATACATACATTATGATATTGAGAGGGCTGGTGCATCTCTGTATCAAGTGCCACAGGCACATATGATCTGCCACAAGTCTAACCTTTTGCGCCCTGCATTTGCGACATGGGTAGTTGTAAACGGCCCTTGATATGGTTTCTTGATGAAGATTTGGTGATTTCCAACAACAGAAAACTAGCTTCTTAAAATCAGCCCTGAACACTCTGAGCATGTGCAGTTCCACTAAGGATTAGTCGCCCATCGACAAATCGATTCTTCTTCGGGCGACTAATCTCCCCGTACTGCCTCCCCGTCGGCTAGAATCTAAATCGCCGGCGGAGTGGCACTCGAATCGCTTTGAGGAAAATGAAGTGATCCAAGTGCCATCCCGTCGGCGATTTTGATTCTAGCCGGTGGGGAGGCAGTTCGGGGAGATTAGTCGGCCGTAGAAGAAGCTGGGCGACTAATCTCCCCCAGTAGCTTTGTGTGCCCTGCCCTTACAGTCAAAATGTTGCCTGATCAGATGGGGAGTTCCTGTGGACAACTTTGAAGGAGCATTAATGTTCTAGGACTACTGAATCACTGGCCTGGTACAATAAGTTAGGTTTACAGCAGCAGTGCTCATACTTTATTAATGAAAGATCTTCTTTTAGTGATATTGTCCCGTTATGTGCTACATCCATTGTTAGCATTCTGTTCCATGGGAAATATTACTTCTTGTATATATTGATTTATGAGAGAAGTTATATTACTTTTTTTAACAAACCACTTTTTCTTATGTTACATGATAAATGAAAAGAATGAAATAGGAGGGTGATTTAGACAAGCTGTTAGTTGACAGAATCTTGAGCTCTACTGATCACCAGCTAAAGGTCTACTGTTAGATCCCGATCTACCTTTTGGACACCACTGGTTTATAGAATTTAGCATCTCTAGACTTATTCGTTTTAGGTATTTCTTTTTTAATATTGATTTAAATCAGATGTCATATTTTGCTCACACGCTGTACCTCTAGCCAGTAACTTTGAGGTTGTCAGAGTGATCGAAGTAAGATTTTCTTCTTCAAGTGGTGCTGTTCCCAGGGAGGGGCACTACATTTTACTAAGATATTAAGGGTAGGGTACTAAGCACATGTTTTTATGTTTTAGCTTAATCCAGACCTGAGCTGTGACACAGCAGTGATATTAGGACAGGGGAACGTGGCTCTGGACATTGCTCGTATTCTCCTTTCTCCTGTTGACATCCTGCGAGTGAGTGACTCTCCTTACCAGCTCTACCTTTCTCCACTCGGTTTCCTATATACTATGCCCACGGTGTGCATGTGTTTATCTTTATGTAGAAAACAGACATCACCCAGGATGCCTTGGATGCTCTGAGCAAAAGCCGCGTACGGAGGGTGTGGATGGTCGGGCGGCGTGGGCCTCTTCAGGTGGCATTCACCATAAAGGTACAATTCAGGTTAAAGTGTCAACTAGAAATCTCTATTATTCTATACCCTGCATTGTTTTACTTTAATTAAATGCAGATAATAGCTTCAACTGTCAGACCATAATGCTCTCTCTGCCTCCCTCTGCTGCCTGCAGTAACTGAGGGTCAGGGTTCAATCTGTAGTAAATATGGAAGCAGTGACTGCTGGATATTACTAGCTACTACATCAGTTTTTGGATTATAGAGCCTGGATAGATGCATTTCTCTATCTGTCCACACCATTTGGCACTAGTTCTGGTTTTTCTCTTTTACCCGCAGGAACTGCGAGAGATGATTAACTTACCAGGGACTCGGCCAAAGCTGGATCCCGCTGATTATATGGGGTTGGAAAAGGCTATAAAAGGTGGGCTAGCAGTAGAGGTCTTCTGTGGAGAGACATCTCCTTTAAGGCTCAGTTTCTTCCCATGGCTGCTCCTCTGTCTCGCCTCCCGTTATTCTACCTGGTTAATTTTCCCTCTGCCTTATTTTCTGCTTGGAGCTCTGTCATATACGAAGCAAATGCTTTATTTCTTCTTTTGCTCTTAATAACGTCTGTTTCCACACTGCCCTTTGCTCTGTGCCCCACTCCAGCTGACACTAATGAGGTGACTATGCTTTCCTCCATCATTAGAGTCTCTGGTTCGCTGACAAATATATCATTATAGTCCAATCTTATGATCCTTCTACAGTTCATTATCTAATGTTCTTTAGACCTCCCACGACCAAGAAAACGCCTCACTGAGCTGCTTGTAAAATCAGCTCTGGAAAAGCCTGACCACAAGGTGGAAGCTAACTGGGCTCGAGCAGAGAAAGAGTGGGGCTTGCGCTTCTTTAGGAGCCCTTTTGCTGTGTTACCCAGTGAGGATGGGAAGAGAGCAGCCCGTATCCGCCTGTCAGTGACTCGTCTGGAGGTGTGAGAGTGTCCTGGAGGTTATATGGGATAGGTTGCACTGTATCATGGTGTATTTACTTCTTCTGTTGTTACTCAGGGTATGGGAGAAACTGCTGTGGCTGTCCCCACAGGGCAGGTGGAAAACATATCCTGTGGTCTGATCTTTAGCAGCATTGGGTACAAAAGTGCCTCCATCTCTTCGACTGTTCCCTTCCTACCCAAGCAGGGTGTAATCCCAAACTCTATGGGCAGAGTTGAAGGAATCCCAGGTGAGCTAAATACTTCCCTTCAGATAATAATGAGGTGTTTGTTTCTCAATATGCCTAAAGCTAATTTTTTCCAGGCCTGTACTGCAGCGGTTGGGTGAAAAGAGGTCCAACTGGAGTCATAACCACCACAATGACAGACAGCTTTGATACAGCACAAGCCATTCTTGAGGATGTACAAACAGGGGCCTTGAATTGGTCAGAACCTCGGGCTGGGTCGGTAACCATTCTGGAGCTGCTTCACCTCCGGGGTAAGTTGGGTGACTTACTTAAAGGTTTTTCTCTGGTTTTATTGTGTCCTCCAAGGTATATTCTTGTACTTCTCTACAATAACATGGACTGCTTTGTCACCTTCATCTTGTTCTCTCATTTACACCTTGTGGAGCCTGTACCTACAACTTGACATTATGACTTCCATCATGCTCTCTCTTTTGAACCCTCTCAGGGATACAGCCTGTCTCATTTTCTGACTGGGAGAAGATTGATGAAGTGGAGACTTCCAGAGGTCTTACAGTTGGGAAACCAAGAGAAAAGATCCTGGACACAGAGGAGATGCTGCAATTGGTCTGTCGGTAACTTTAGCACTTTGCACAGTGATTGACTTCTTCACAGATGAACAATGCCAGTCTCTTGCTTGTCAAATGTGGTCCCGCAACTGATTCAGCGGAAACCTCTAAGTGATATTTAGACATTAACTCCTAATGAATGCTCAGTCTTGGGACCCACGTATTTTTATATTCTGTAAAAAAAATTTAAGTAATGTAATAAATGAATTAGGGAAGTTGTACACTTGTTTGTGACATAAATGAGGTAGCAAACTTCAAGAACAAGATGATGTTTCTCCCTTCTCTGCCCAAAGTACCCCTGGAAAGCAGCAATTGTTCAGATATAGGGTTGGCTTATTTGTTGCTCTTAATTTCAATCAATGCTAGAAAAAACTCAACTCCAATGCCAGTACCCATTGCTGACCTGGTTGGCAAGTCTATTCATAGACTGAATGGCACTTACATGTTCAACATTATATTTCCACACCATGGAGATCAATAGAAAATTACACACACACTCCTCCCTTGCTGCAATAACAGCCCCTACTCCCATGAGAAGGTTCCCACTAGATGTTGAAACATTGCTGCTGGGATTTGCTTCCATTCAACCACAAGAGCATTAGTGAGGTTTGCCACTGATGTTAGGGATTAGGTCTGGCAAACCCATTCTGTATGGTTCTGGCTTGTGCATGGAGCATTATTGTGCTGAAACAGGAAAGATCCTTCTTGCTACAAGTTTGCTACAAAGTCAGAAGCATGAAATAGTCATGAATATCATTGTACCCTGTAAGCTTAAAGGAACTGTTTAGAGTAAAAATTAAACTGGTTAAAGAGATAGGCTGTGCAAAATAAAAGAATGTTTCAATATAGTTAGTTAGTCAAAAAGGTAATGTATAAAGTCTGGAGTGAGTGGATGTGTAACATAATAGCCAGAGCACTACTTCCTGCTTTGCAGCTCTCTAACCTGTTACCAGTCTGTAACCAATCAGTGACTTGAAGGGGGCCACATGGGACATAACTGTCCAGTTAGTTTGTTTTTGTATCTGTCCTGCATGTTAGGGATCAAAAGCAAACTCGCTGAATAGTTATGTCCCATGTGGCCCCCCTTCAAGTCGCTAACTATGAGGTTAGAGAGCTGCAAAGCAGGAAGTAGTGTTCTGGCCATTATGTTAGACATCCAGTCACTCCAGTCTTTAAAGATTTTTTTTTTTTGCACATCCTGTTTATTTACCCAGTTTTATTTTTAGATTGAACTGTTGCTTTAAGTTTTCACTGGAACCAGGGCCAAACCCAAGACCTTTATTACTCTTCCTTCAAACTTTTACCATTGGTGTTATGTTTTCAGGCAGGTAGTGTTCTCCTGGCATCTGCCAAACCAAGACTTTTCCCTCAGATTGGCAGATGGTGAGGTATCATTTATCATTCCAGAGTGTGTATCCCCTGCTCAGAGCCCAGTGGTGTTGCCCTTTACACTAATTCAGCTGACACTCAGCATTGCATGTTGTGATGTTGCTTGCCTATGATCATCAATAGAAATCTTCTTGTGCTCCCTACATGGACTTCTTGTACTTCTGATAGTTTTGACTAAAAATGCATCTAGATATACGAGACCGTATAATGCAGATTTAGCCAGATAAATCATATTATGTTTTAGAGCTCATTGGGATTGACTGGTCTGTAGCAGCAGCCCCATTCTGCGCGGCTAATAAAACAAAAGAATAATTTGTATATTTCAGATGGGAGGAGGCTTATATTACAGCCCCAATCCATTCTATGAATCTGTATCCGATACACTGCTTTGAAGGCAAAATGAATGCATGTATAAATTCCTTTTTCCCTTTTCATCAAACTGCTATCAACCCACATGCCCAAAGGGACAGTTTCGCCTGTATTTCAGAATAATACAATGGTATAAAAATGAGATTGCTCTTAGATCAGTGGTGTGCAACCCATGGCTCACATGAATAAGGTCGTTAGCATAATTCTATATTTAATACTTGAATATGTTATAGATCTGTGCATCTGCTCATAGCGCTGTTATCAGAATAATATACAGCTCTGTTCATGGGAAAGGTTAGGGAGGCTCCTGGAAAGCCAGACGGGTAAACAATGGGGTCTCCAAAAAGGACTTGAAACTTGTCATTATTGTGCAGTTTCTATTTGTGACAGGTGGTGGCGCAATTGGGAGGAAAGCTCTGGAAGGAGCCTTGTAATGACTTTAACCACAAGCCAAACTGCAGCCAGAAACTGATCTGTAGGATTTGGGGTTGAAAACATCTTGCCTGTTGGTTATTTGTGCTTAAAAGATAATTTGATATGTGTTTATGGCGCACCTCCAGGAGCAGATATGAGTTTTATAAACCCTGCCATGTATTCACTAGGTGAGGTGCTGATTGTTAATGGCATGCACTTGGACAGGGAACAAAAGAAATGTATGTGTAAGATTGATCTTTATATTAAAGGAATAGGAAAGGCATAACTGGGAAGGGGGGGATACTCCTCTTTGCTGAAAAAATGTACTGGTCCAACCAAGTCTCTATTGGTTGGAGCTCCACCATCTTGTTCCGGCATTGTGAAATTTGGCCTTTCATTTTGAAAAGGGGAGGTTCACCTTAAAGTTAACTTTTAGTATGTTATAGAATGGCTAATTCTAAGCAACTTTTCAAGTGGTCTTCATTTTTTTTTATCCTTTTTCAATTATTTGTCTTTTTCCAGCTTTAAAATGGGAATCAGTGACCCCCATGTAAAAAAACAAATGCTCTGTAAGTCTACAAATGTATTGTTGTTTTTTTATTACTCGTCTTTCTATTCAGACCTCTCCTATTCATAGTCCAGTCTCCTATCCAAACGCTAACCTGTACCCCAGCAACCAGATTGCTAGAATGGCAAGCTGGAGAGCTACTGAATAAAAAGCTAAAAAAAATGAAAAAACACATAATAAAAAATGAAAACCAATTGCAAGAATAACACTCTATACAACATACTAGAAGTTAATTTAAAGCGAAACAACCCCTTAAAGTCCTGATTTTGCTCTAATGTGCATGTGCAACGCCCATACCCAGGGTCTGAGCTTAGCGACGGGTGATTAACCCTTTCCTTGTCCTTTGCAAGAGTTGTGTCTTGTTCCACTGTGACGTTACCATGTTCGAAGAATTAATTGCACTTCTTGAATTTGTAATATAAAGGCTAATGACATATTAGGCAGGGGGGCTCCCACTCCTGCTTTTTTTCTGGCACCTGTTGAAATGCGACTCCCAGAATTGGGGCTCAATCATCCCATGGCTCAACAGTCGGGTTTCGTTTGGAAAGTCATCACAGATTGACAGATCGTTTTTGATTTGATTCTAGTCGTTCGTGGACTCACTGGCCTTCCTGCATGTTCTTCTATACCAGATGTTTTATTGGCCAGTGCTTTCCAGTAGGGAGGCCCCGAATCTAGGATTTGGTTTGGGATTCTGCTTTTTTCAGCAGGATTTGGATTCGGCCGAATACTTCTGCCAGGCCGAACCAATTTGCATATGCAAATTTGGTGTGGTATTCGGGCGAATCTTTCTCAAAGGATTCAGAGGTTCGGCTGAATCCAAAATAGTGTATTTGGTGCATCCCTACTTTCTAGTGTAATAGCATAGTGAGGGACAATATGATGATAGACTCTCTTGTATGGACCTCCATTGGTCGCCCCAGTTTGGCCCTAGCCTATGACCTTGCTGTCTCCTTGACATTTACAGTAGCCTGATCAGCCGTGTTTATGTTCCCCAACATTGACTCCGTAGTTTACATGTCAGTGTCTCAGATCGATGTGTGACAGAGCAGTAAAATGAGGCCCAGCCCTGTGGCAAGCGGAGGAGTCCGTGTTAGACAGAGAGAGATTTAATAATCATCAGAACTGTATAAGGACACGCAGAGCAAATGTGATAATGGAGCTAGCAATGCAGACAGATGCACAGTAACAATATAATGGCAGCACAACACTCTATTATTATTATTATTATGCAGAGGGTTGACGTTCCTGGCTGCCCTGGAAGCAGAGAGCTTATTAAAGAGCTGTGTTTTGGCTTCACATCTTGTTCCGAAAAAACCTCCAACCTTTTGTATAAGTGGCGCCTAGACAAGCCGTGCAATTCCTCTTGCTGACATTAGGGGTCACTGTGACATTGACTGACAGCCGGCCTGAAGGACATTTGCAATGAGCGCGGCTCAGACTGATGTGGGGAAGTACCGTAGAGATTGATACAAGGATGCTCCAATTAGATCAGTGCCCCCACCTCTACTCATTCTCAGGTTACCCTCGGGGGGCGCAGGTAAATCGATTCTCACAGACCCACCTGTTCCACTGCTGCCTGACCCATCTGTTCTCCTGCGAGGGGCTCCTCAATACCAGAACTATTCCTGTGACCTGGAGCTGCAGTGGGTTTATTTGGAAGATGCTGCCGAGGCTACAAAATGACTGTGAGACTCCCTGCTGTGGGTCTCAATCATTGTTTCTCTTTATTCAGACTCGTCTGGAGGCTCTGGGGGGAATTCAAGGGCCACAGAGCAGGGGCTGAATAGCTCTATTGTACACAAATCCTGCCAGACTACACAGTAATGCTGCTCTCAGTAGCACTCTAATCTGCCCTCCCTAAATGCTCCTTATACAGGTATGGGATCTGTTATCTGGAAACCCGTTATCCAGAAAGCTCCGAATTACAGAAAGGTTATCTCCCATAGACTACACTTTATCCAAATAATCTAAAAAAAAAATTTTGAATGATTTCCTTTTTCTCTGTAATAATAAAACAGTACATTTTACTTGATCCCAAATAGGATATAATTAGTCCTTGGAAGCAAAACCAGCCTATTGGGTTTATTTAATGTTTGCATGATTTTCTAGATTTCAGATATGAAGATCCAAATTACGGAAAACCCCAGGCCCCGTGCATCTTGGGCAACAGGTCCCATACCTCTACAATTATTTATCTCTATAGCACAAACATATTAGCGGATGCGTATATTCTATATAAGCCCAGTCTGAAGGTCAGTTAGTGTGAGATTTGGGGTGATTGCTTATTTGTGCCCTGGGTACCCCTGGAACTATAACAGGGTGACTGTTACCCCAATGTTTTTTATATATCTGTAACATAGTTAAAAACAACGAGGGCTCAGCCTGAACGCCAGTTAGGGTGAGATTTGGGGTGAGAGCTTATTTGTACCCCCTGGAACCTCGCCAGCCCAGACCCACTTCACACAGCCTGTGCTCCAAAAACTCCACCCCCCACCTGACGCGCACCGGTACTCACTGACGGGGGAGGTGGCAGGGAATACAGAGGGGGATTTCTGGGAGAGGGCCTTGATCTTCAAGCCCTTGTGGGCCCCGGTGGCCCAGACCTACCTGCGCTCCTGACCTCCACCCCCCAATCTAAGAATTGACAAGCACAGTAGGCGTGGGAGGGGGCTGGTAGACAGAGCGGGATTTATGGATTGAAAGGGGGCCCTGATGCGGCAGCCCCGGTGGGCTCAGGCACCCCCAGTCCAACACTGCCTGGAACTATAGCAGGATGGCTGTTAACCCTATATTTCTATATATCTGGCACTGATATCTATTTTTTTGTATGTAATATGAATGTTCCTACACTAACAAACATTTTCCATTACTTTCAGGCCCAAATGTTATTACAATGAGCATGTCCCTTTAAACATGCCGAGGATTATCTCAATAAAACTGGCATATGGCACGCATCCAGTTGCTTTTATATGAGCAGAATATGCCTGCAGGAACTTACCGACCCATCTGCTCTGTCCATTGCTTGAGAAAATCTTACTTACACTTCTAACACTAAAGCATCTTGGGACTTTACTGTGAGAGCCATGGGTCCAACTAGTACGTCACTTGCCCAGCTCCACACATACCAGGGATGTTTGTATCAATAACTGGGAAATTAATAATTTTTTTGTCCAAAAGCATCAAAGTCAATGAGCGGATTTTCTTATGGTGAATTTTTTGTCCAAATGCGGAGACTTCCGCTGGCTAAAATAAAAATCGCCTGGGGGCACTCAGAGCGATTTGTTTGCCGAAGTCGCCCGAAGTTCTCGAAGTTTTCCAATTATGGGTGACTTTGCAAAATGAAGCGCTCCGAGTGCCTGCCCCCTGGCAATTTTCATTTTAGCTGACCCATTAAAGTCAACGGGCGTTTTTTCTTATGGACGTTTTTTTTTTGCAACTTTTTTGTCATGACAAATTTATCTGGGGGCACATTTCTACAACAGTTTCGCGATAAAATTTACATATGTCAAAATGTGGAATTTTACCAGGAATCAATGACAGGCAAAAAAATTTGCATATCACTAATAGTGAATGACCCCGTCAGGGTCGGCTGTCATCTATGGGAGTCGTTATATTGGAAATATTGTAAAATATACAGTAAGTATATAAGAAGTCGCTGAGGAGTTCTGCTTTTATATAGTCATGGACCTCTCCTTTCTCATATTTTACAACAGGTGGTGCATTATTGTAATAGACAAGTTGGGGTTAGTCATGTGACTCAAATTATATCACTGAGCACTGATTGTAAATGATGACATCACTTAGCACTGATTATAACTGATGACATCACTTAGCACTGATTAGAAGAGATTCATGACTCTTGTGTATAATAAAGACATCCAGTGAGACAACACATGAGTATTATACACCCCCTGTGACACTTACAAGTTGCTCCAAACACATGGGGGCTAAAATCTCCCCTTGTTGCCCTCAATATAAATCTAAAAGCTTTTGTTCTGGTGCTCGCTGTGTCCTTCATCGGTCAGTAGTAGTGACCCCCCCCCCAACCAGAGCGTTGCCTTAGCCGCCCAGAATATTGAGTGATGAAGTATTTCTCCATACGAATGGTTATTAATGTGCAATAAATACTCTGACCCCTGGGAGGTATGATTAAAGGGTTATAACGTGCGCAAGACAATCCTCTCTACCTTTAGGGTGGGCTGATCCATTATTCATGTCGTTGCCTTAGAAATGCATCTGCTCTTTATTATAATATATATGAATCGATTGTGCCCGTCTCCCTCCTCTTCCTTCCCATCTTGGAGGGGGATAGAAAATAACATTAGTTCTGGGGGTCTCGGGAGCCTCTTGCCTAATTGTGCAGCGAGTGGCCCGTCGTGATACTGGCCCATTTATTTGTCCATTTGACACATAATAAAAACACATGGGGACATTATCTCTATCTCCCTTAGAGAATCTTGGGAATTTCGCCTTCATCTCCATTTGTCTTCATACGGCTCGGTCTTGTCATTGCCTCGCTGTCATTCTGCTTTTCTCATGAAATGTGTAAAAATCCCTCGGCAGAACCTGAAAGGGGGAACTGAGCGGAGGCTCCAAGGGGCAATTCATTAACTAGATCAGGCCTCAGTTCCCTGGGAAAGGGATATGTATTTAAAGTGCCCCCCCCAAATAAAAGTGCGTGGAACTGTCCCACTGCTAGTATTCTTTATTAAGATTTAGCATGGGCACTATAATCAATATCCATTACATTGCATACGTTTCTTCTCATAGGGTGCAGTTGGCTTTACACGTTCTGCTAACCTGGCTCCTTCAGACCAAGTCAGCATCTTATTGGCCCATTTATATAACCCATTCCATGGCCTGCTCCCATTGGGCACTTTGATTCAGCCTTCTCCCAACAGGTTTTGCCAGGTCCCCAGTGGACTGGATTGTTCCAATTTGTCCAAGAATGTTGGTGGCCAAGTCAGCTACAGAATTGCTCATTTAGTGGCCTCCCCAAATGGGCGGAGCTTGCAATGTATACCCAATAAACTTGTTGTGTACAAGTACTGATACTGGCCAGTCCGACCCTGGGGATACTGACGGGGGATCTGCTGTATCTGTCATAGCCAGGGGTATAACTACATTACCCCAGCCCCCCAGCAAAAAATTACTTCTCCCCCCGCCATGTGCGTAAGGTCGCCACCTGGCCGGTAAAAATGATGGTTGATCCCAATGTTATTAATAGGGAAAAAAGATAGATAAGAAGGCTGGTAACATTTTCCCGGAAAAGGTGGCAACCCTACATGTGCGTGAATGCCTGTGACCCATCACCAGCAATTGTTCCCATGCCTGGCAGCACAGGGATTGTACTAGGCTGAAATAGGAAGGGAGGAGGGTGTGGGAGAGAGGATTGAAGACTCTCTGACCATTTTGTGTTCCTTTCTATAGGCCGGTCGATAAAGCACAGAAAGGGACCTGACAATGAATTTGCTTGAACGAAAATGGGCCGGGTCACGGGGAGCGGAGCTGTCTGTCTCCCAGAACTGATAACGAAAAAGCAATTTATCAAACAAAGGCTGCTCATCCTCCTCCCTCTGTCAGCTCATCTTTTCCTCATTCACCCCCCCAAAACAAGCCGGACACCTTATAGGGTACAACGAGGACATCATGTGAAGGTGGCATGGGCCTTGACCCCTTTTTTTATGGGAACCCTTGTGCCATACTATCAACTCAAATTTTCCATTTTCTATTCCAGATTGACTGCAACTCCCAGAATTCATAGCCAGCCTACAATGTTATACTTCCCAGTTCCTCTAGTATATATAACAAATTTTGGGCATGATCCCCTTTAGAAGGTGTGCTGGTGAGCGAGATTAGAGTCGCCTTCAGTTGAAAGTAATTTTGCACCGTCAGCAAAGTTTGGGGATTCGCTCCCCTAAAACCCACTGCGTTGCAGTTTGTGAGCTGCCCGTATCAGAGCCTATTTACATATAGAATAGTTTCTCTGTTTCACAGACACCTGTCTTTGTAACAGGGGCAGTACTTGAAACGTGATTGGTCCCTCTGCATTAACCCCTGCCCTTCCATAATCACTCATATCCTTGTGTGCCAGCTACATAGGGATATTGTCAGCACATGAACTCCCTTGTGTACAGATGGTTTTATTCATAATACAAGCTTTTACTGGTTCCCTAACTGTGGAGCTGCCTCTGGCCCATCTAGAGGAGATACTGGGGTGGTGGATCTCAGCCTTAAGGTTAATTAGGGTGAAATTTGGGGGTGAAGTGTTTTTATAGAACCAGCGTCAGACCCTTGAAGGGAAACCAGTCACAATAAGTCAAGAAGAGGTCGGTGATCAAAACAGGGCCGGGTGCCAAATGTGCGTGCGTCTGTAGAAGTCAGGTCCCTGTCATTAGCGACAGAGGCAGTTTGGGTGGGAGAGACTTTGGTGACAAGAGACAGATTAGAGACCAGTAAAAATGGAGACATTATTGTTACATTACAAAAATGGGTAAAAATATCTTTAATATCGTTAGCTATACTCGTATAGAATAATACATATTTTTCCCTGCAAGAAGTGGCTTGTTTACGACATTTGTACTGAGAAGGAAGAAGAAGTTAAATGGGGTTAAAGGAGAAGTAAAGATAATCTAAAGAAGTAGCTAGAAATGTTGTACATTATGTTATGGGCTTCTGTACCAGCCCAAAGCAACCACAGCCCTTTAGCAGTAAAGATCTGTGTCTCCAAAGATGCCCCAGTAGCTCCCCATGTTCTTTTCTGCTAATTCACTGCACATGCTCTGTGCTGCTGTCACTTACTGAGCTTAGGGACCCACTCACAATATACAGTACACATAGAATAGAAATGTCACAATATAGTTAATAAAGATAATTACTACATGACAGCACAGAAACCAGTGTAATTAGCATCAGAATTTAATAATCAGTCCTGTAGCATCAGCTTATATTTCAGACAAACCTCATTTTCTGATGGATAATTTGTGACAACCCCTAAGCTTAGCTTCTCAACAGCTGCTCAGAGCCCACTGAGCATGTGAGTGTCGCAGACACTTTCCAAGATGGTGACCCCCTGTGACAAGTTTGAAGTCCTGGATCATTTCTGCTATTGAGATGCTGAAACTTTAGGCTGGTGCAATAAGTTCAATATATAAAATATGGCATTTTTAGCCCAATTCATTTTTAGGGTTTCGTTCTCCTTTAACCACAGATACCCCTGATGGTCTTGGGGACAAGAGACTACAGAGCCCTGACAGCAGACTAGTTGCCCTTCTCTGGGCAGTTTCTGCTCTGTTATCTTCTTCCTACAGACATGAAGACTCAGCTACAAGTGCAGAATACAAAGTCCAATTTTGAAAGCAATTTACCATGTGTTTTTACTTCAAACGCAGCATTTTCTCCTATGGTTCCAGCATAATTTTGACTGCAAGGGGGGGATACTGTTGCCACAATTACAATCAATATTTTCAGATTGGTAATTGGGGTTTCTGGTAGTGATGTGCGGGTCGACAAAAATTTGACTTGCACCAGGCCAGCAACTCCATTTATAGACCCAGGCCAAAACCCGTGCTTGGGGCAGGCGTGCGACTATAAATGGAGACTGCGGGTAAGAGAATGTGTGTGGCATTCAACTCGAACCCGCCCAACCAATGGGTCCTGAGGGTGTTGAGCCAGACAGCACATCACTGGTTTCCGGTGTTGCCCGGTGGTCCTTTATATGCAAGTGTTCTATGCCATTTGGCCACTGGCTGCTGTGGGAAGTCTGGGGCTACTATCACCTGCGTCCATGGGCACACTTGATCATGATTTGCAAAGAGAGATAGGACTGATACAGTGTCGCTAAGTGCAGATATGCAACATTGGACATGAGTACCTTTAAGAGTTGATGTGCTCAATGAATCCATGTTTGCATTTACAGTCATATGATAACTTCAGAATGGAATGACCCACCAGTGCTGTATAATATATATATAGTTAAAAAAGGAAGGGTTCATTGCTGGAGGCTGCTATGGGGATAAGTATGTCCCCACTTTAACAGTCAATGTTTGTGTCTTTTATTTTTGTGACATTTTTATCTTTGGGCCAATTTCAGACTTTAATAAATAAGCCAATGCAAATTTTTGGATCTTTTAAAATAAATCCACACCCAGTCAGCTAAGATCAGAGAGAGTGGCAGTATTCGGGGGCAGGAGAGAGAGAGGCTAAGCAGCTCTGCAGAGAAAGAAATCAAGTGAGGACAGGAGGGGGAGAAGAGCCGACTTGTTAGGAAAAGAGAGAAACAATTCGCCGTGCCTTGTGTGCCCCGGGCAGGATCTGTCCACATGAGACAGAGAGAGAAGGGAGAGAGCTGAGTGACAGCCTGTGTCCTGTATGTACTCACACGGCCGGCCCAACGCACTCTCACACTCGGGGAAGCTGAGTCAATCAGGCATCTCCCAAACACTGCAAGTGGGGAATGTAGCAAGGGGCAATGCTTGTTTAATCACTCAGACATAAGAGTGCCCCCAAGGTTAATTCTCCCTGACTATACAAGCAGCAGTCATGTGAGGGAAGAAAAGCTGGCGTGAACAGAGGTATCCTGGCAGCATGGGCTCAGCTCTAACTTTGCTGCCGATTCTGAATGAAATTACATTGAGGAGTGTGAGTATTGAAGGAACTGGATGGGGGTAAGAAATGCCATCTCTAGATTGGATATGCTGCAGGCAGATGCTGTATCTCTGAACCCCCAAGAGCTTCCCAGGCCAAGGGGAAAGAGACATCTATACAAGACATGTGCCTTAATTCAGGGGCATTTGGGATTCCTGCATTCCAGGCAAGTCTGGACTGGGAGTCAAAATAGGCCCTGGCATTACCAGTACAGAGAGGCCCAATCAGCTCCCACCAGTCCACTAAATAGATACTTTCTATGGCATTTTTATGGCAGCCCCTCTGGCATTTGCCAGAACCCATAGATTGCCAGTCCAGGCCTGATTCCTGTTTGCCTGGATCCTTGGTAGTTCAGCCAAACTGAATCCTAACTATGTATACTGAGACTGATAAACAGCCCCACATCCAACAAAACTAGCTTTTAAAGGAACTGTAACACCAAAAAATTAAAGTGTCTTGAAGTAATGAAAATATAATGGACGATTACTCTGCACTGGTAGAACAAAAGACTACTATGGTTCATATAAACAAGCTGCTGTGTAGCCATGGGGGCAGACATTCAAAGCTGAATAAGGGTAAGGACACACTGGACGATTTGTCGCCAACGTTTTAAAAAAGTAAATCGCGGCGACAAGACGATCGCCTTTTTTGAACAGACGATTCACAGCGACTATTGGCACAGAGCGATTTGTATCCCATTACTCTGTGCGGTACGTGCTCCACCCAAACCGGAAACGGTTTGTGCTTCCCGCTGTAACCTGGCGTCTTTACGTGCTTGCGTTCTTGCGTCATTGCGTTCGCATTGTAATTTGAATACAATTGCTGCTACTTATCTGTATGTGTGTGCGTGTCTAGGAGATTTCAGTGCTTTTCTAAGTACATGCTATTTCTGATAAATCGCTCAGAAAAGGGTCTCAGTGCGTTTTGGAGCTACAGGCGATTCACAAACGCGCTGTGGGCACAGGAGCTGGCGTCTTTCATTTGGTTTTGTTCAGAGACAAAACGAGCGATATGTCGCCGCGATTTGCTTTTTAAAAACGTCGGCGACAAATCGTCCAGTGTGTCCTTACCCTAAGGAGAAAAGGCACTGGATACACAGCAAATAGATAGATAGGCTTTAAAGTATACAATAGGATTCTTGGGAACTTATCTGTTATCTACTGTGTATCCTGTGCTTGAATGGCTGCCCCCATGGCTACACAGCAGCTTGATTATATAAACTATAGTTGTGTTTCTGAAGCAAACACACCTGTTTTGCCAGTGTTGGACAATCATAAATTATATTGTCATTCCTTTAAAACACTTTCATTTGTTGGTGTTACTCTTCCTTTAAATTTGCCTAGAGGAGGAGAGACGATTCTTTCCTGTCTCCAGAAGTGAAATTATTCAAATCCCTGGCTGGAGCAAATTTACACTTGGTTAATATCAGTCATCCTGTATTTTCTCCCGTCCTTAAAAGGCATCCGGCCCTTCCTTAAAGCAGTCTAATGTATCTGCAAGTACTCACTGTATCACTGTCATAGGCCTTTTCCCACCTTAACATTAAACGTTGTTTCTTCTAACATGCTTGTGTGCCCTGGAAAGTTCTACTGATTATGGCAGCAAGACTTAATATATGGTGACCTTATATATTTATTTATAGTGAATGCATCCTGGTACAAATGCCTCTTCATCACTACAACCAATCCCAGGTTGCCTTGCCTTATGTTCTTTGTCCCTTTTCTAGAGTCCCTGTATATTCAGTATTTTATGTAATGATGGATTAGAATAAGATATGGCTGCTGTACCAATTCCCACATACAGCAGCTGATTCCCTAACACCCCCATGATGTATCTGCCTAAGGTTTACCTACCCTATTGCTTATCTCAGGCTGAAGCTTTCTCGGTGCCACTGAAGGGTTACTTTGCACTGCTATATCTGCGGGGCCCTAGATTACATTCCTGTTGTGCCATGCTCTGGGTCATGTCTGAATCGTCACATTACCTGCTCTGTGGTGATGAGCTTGTGATAACTAGTTCACGGTTCAGTGTCACATCCTGGCACTATGTGCTACTGTCTCGTGCCACAAGGGAATAAAGGACAAGTTATTTTTGCCAGCCTGTGTTCAGAAACTGCCAACTGGGCTGCGATTGCTTGTCTCTTCACTCGCTGTGGGCAATTCCTATTTAGTGAGTGACAAGGGGGCAAATTGTGTCCTAGAATGTGCTATACACACAGTGAGACAGCGACAGGTGCACTTACACACAAACATACACTAATGCACACAATGTTGGAGGAACAGGCCATGTAATTGTGTTGGACAAATTGGACCTTTGTTATTTATTTTCCACCTGGAGTAGATTGTTCATTAATCAGCCCCATTGCCAGAAATACAAACTCAGTTGCACAAAGAAATAAACTAACAAGCGTTGCCTTACTTGGGCCAACCCCTACCCTGACCTATTGGCCTTCAGAATTAACAGATGGATGCCATGCGAGTGGCCATACTTGGACCAACCTTTACCATGACTAATTGGCCTGCAGGCTGAACACTAAGATACCATACGAGTGGCCATAAATGAGCAAACCCCTACTCTGACCAACAGGCATGCAGTGGACAAACATATTGGTGCCACAAGAGTGACCATACATGGGCCCTCCCCCCTTGGCTACTTTGCAGATCCACTGGCTTAATGCTATTTTCTTTATTGGTGCTAACAATTGCCAGTGAAGCCCATGCTGGGGCAACATTACAAGGACACTGAATCTGGCCGTATTGTTTCCCTTACTCCTTATTCCTTCTATCTTGGATCCTCCTGAAAACACGCAAGCACAGGCAGTGGCAATGATCGCTTCTGAGCTAAAACACTGAGGTGCCAATCGGATCAGTTCACTGCACAAAATAACTTCACAAGAGTGATTAGATGTGTATATACAAATAATATTTGCACAATGTTACATACAGTGTGATGAGGGTCCAGCAGACAAAATACAATGTTAAACACATCCAGAGCCAGATCCATTGGGTCAGATACACAGAGTCAGAGACAGACATCCCCAGTGCTACAGACACACGCACGCACACTGCCAGGCAAAGACATAAATACACAGACACAACACTGTGACCTTGCCTTTGCTGCAAGAATATTATAGTTATTTGATTTCCCATGTTTTGGTTAAAAATTCGATTATTTCAGGCAGCCATGCAAGTCTATGGGAAGAATCAGCAAACAGGCTCCCATCTGCAGGAGGGAAAACACCCTCAGGAAAGGGCTTTCTGGCATTGTACCCCTCTCTTTCTATGACAGCTTTATAGAATGTTTACTCTTTAGGGAAAAGCCCTAATAATAATGACAGATGCACTGGAGCAAATACATTTTGTATACAGACTAAGAGGCACGCAGCAGGAGGGCTGCATACACATGTCGCATGCTGTCAGCAGACACCTGTCACCAGCAACTGCAACAAAGTTAGAGAGTGGCGAGCAGGTGGGTAGACGGAATGAGCAGGAGACAGCACAGAGAGAGGAGACATGGGCAATTTGGAGGGGCAAGAAGCCACAGTGGAAATGAAAGAGACAGCTGGGTGAGGGCTACATAGAGAAGTGCAGAGCTTTAGGGCTGATGAGAAGCAGTTGAGAGAAGAGATAATAATAAAAAGGTGAGGAGAGGACTGCCTTGATAAGAGACAATAGAGAAACTAAGAGCTGCCTAGATAAGGGACAGTGCAGAGGTGGAGGACAACCTAGGGAAGAGCAGTAGGGAGGGAGATCACCACCTGGAGAAGAGAGAGCACAGAAGGTAAGGAGAGGACTGCATTCAGAAGAAACAGTGCAGAGGATAAGAACTGCCTCCTGAAGAGAAGAATAATAAATGCTTTACATGAAGTATTAGAGTGTAAACATGTCACGGAATGCAAAAAAGACATCCCCATGTAAGTAGTGACAGCACTGAGTGAGAGTGGCAGATGCTCTGAGTTGAAGAAGAAACGTAGGTGAGATTGTACCCATGGGAGAATGAGCCCCAAAGAAGAAGGACAGCAGTGCAAGAGAAAAGTGAGTGCTCCCAAGAGAGAGAAACAAACAGGATGAGTGAGGAGAGACAGCCCTGACACAAAAAGAGAAGCCTGACCCAAAAGAGAACTCCAGGAGAGAGAAGTGGAACGATAAGAGGCATTTAGCAACAGCTGTTGAACAGGTAAGAATCTAATAATTTGCCCTACATGAGCCTCTTGAGCATCCCCAGAGACAGACAGAGAAGTGGCCCCTGGAGGGAGAGACACAGGAGACAGGCAGAGACAGACCTTTCTGGCAAGGGAAAGTCATGACATGCACATAGTAGACAGCCCACAATGAGAGTGCAAACACACACACAAAGGGGAACTGAGTGCCCAAGGGCAGTGGATGCCAGGCAAGAGATAGTTGGTGTCACCCTGTGTCCTTGATTCTGTCCTTTCTCTTATTCCCTGAATGAAAGTGCTTATACCTGTCTTTTCTGGCCATGCCAGTGTCCTCCTTTTCTCAAGTGCCATGCCAGTGCCCCTTCACTCTCCCTGACTCTTGCACCCAAACCTTCACCCTCCCTGCCTCTTGCACCCCAAACCCCCTCTCCTCTCCATATCTCTCAGTCTCCCTCCTCTCCCCAGCACCACATCCCACCCTCCTCCCTCTGCCTGTCTCCTCTCTCACTCTTTGCATTACTCAGGTCTCTCCCGTTGCTCTTTCCTCCTGCCACTTAATCTTCTCTCTCTCAGTCCACTTCTCCTTTGCTTTGCCAACCTGTTTCTCATCCCCCCTCACCCTGTTCAGGGGAGTCCTCCTCTTCTTGGCTCTGCCCCCCTTCCAGTTTGCTGTGTGGGGCACATCTTGTAATCTGCTGTCTTTGTTCCGGTGCAGCCTGTGGCTTGGGTCAGGTAGGAGAAGAATGGCAATACCTGCCAAATAAATCTATTTCTGTCTGACTCGTCCTTAAGAATAAGAAACATCTCTTCTCCCTTCCACTTCATGGCAGGTTTGTGCTGTACTCTCACTTTCTTTCCAATATTTCTCTCTGATTCCAGGTCTCTCTCATCGTACGAGCATCGGCAGGCACACGTTCATCTCTGTCCATCCCTCTTTCATTGAGACGAGCAGGCAGCAGGTATCTCATAAGCATGGAACATGTGAAGCTGTCAACCATCACATGCATCGTGCCACCTTCCTGCTGACTCCATGTCACTGTGTCACACTTCCAAGAAGCTCCTGATTTGCACCACATTCCTGTGAAGTTCATCAGGTGCTGCTCAGTCAAGCAGAGCTCTGCAGTGTGCTGCATTCCTGCAAAGCCAAGCGACTTCTACCAAGTACCTACCACATCAGCCACATTGTGCCTAAATCCCAAAAACCAACACATTTAGCATCATTCCAGGTGAGACCACCAATTTACATTGCCAACGGGCACCACAGCAGCTCCGTTTTCCCAAAGGGCAGTCAATTTCACCTTCTCATCTCATTCCCTTATTTGTCCCTGCCAGGACAGCTGGATGTGGCCCATTGGTTACTCCTGAAGTTTGGGGAATTGTTGAAAGTAGACCTGGCATTACCCTTACCTCTACCAAGCAGCTGACCGTGGCTTGCTTCCCTAAAGATGAGGTTCAGAGCAGGCTTCTGCTGTTTGGTGCTCAGGTTATAGGTGCCATATTTCTTTGTTCGGACTGGTCTATGCTGGACATGTTATTCCTTTTGAATGATAAAGGGCATATATACCTTAGAGTAAGATTTTTATGCTCAAGCTCTTAAAGAATCTAAGGTTTGGCAAGAATGTAACACATTTCCTGATTGTCCAGGTCAGACCTCAATTTGGTTGTTATTTACTTTGTCCTAGGGAAGGTCTAGGTGAGACGTGTGGTTTCTGCAGAGAGAGAGTCAAGGTCAGGTGCTCCACTGTTCTTGGAGAGAGGGCTCTAAATCCAACATTGATTGGCTACGGCATTTTGGCAGAGAGAATCTGGGTCAGCTGCTGTTTCCATACAGCTTTCTATTTGTTGCACAGAGTGGCCCCAGTTCACAATTCTTTCCTTGGTTTTGGATGAAAGGGTAAATTAAGCTTAGTTTCCTTGCAGGTACTGAGTAGGAATTAGGCTTTACTTTTGTTTTAGCTCTTGAATTTGTTGAGACGAAAGCTTTTTCATTCTAGGGCTCCTATCTGCCTTATTTGTCTACATTTGGGGGGGCTCATTTACTCACACAAATGCAGAGTGCAAAGTGCAAATTTAGATGCAATATTTTCCCATAATTCCAGCATAATTGCGATTTCTTTGATGCAAGTTTACTGTGCCTATTGATTCAATCAACTGTGGGAACTACCCTGGAATATTTGGCACCTTCAGGGTTCTACAGTACTAGTAGGGAGCACTTAAGCAGAAGAGGCGGAAAGTACATACTGGTGCTATATGAAAGTGCACGGAACATGTTTGGCCGCAAACACCTTTAATGAATGGTGTCATTTGCACCAATTTTGGCCCAATTGCATTTGCAGGGAGATGACCCCTGATGGCCATGTTATATTTTTCTGATTGGACCAAAGACATTTATGGTGTAGACCAGGCACTGATTTAGTTAGTGCTCTCTCAGACCAGAGATGTGCAAATACAATGCAATACCCCAATATTAATATTCATTAGTAAACTTGCCCCTTTACATAAACCCACTGCAACCAATTACCTTTTTTTTTTTATTGTATGTATAGAATAATGAAGGCCAATTGCTGATGGTTATGGGTGCAGACTGGATCTTGTATGAGTCCTGAACTTCTTGCACCTGCGACAGATCTGATTGGCTGGAATAACTATAATCCATGTCATTAGTAAGGATTTTAGACCCTGATATTCTGGCTGAGAGGTTCTGTACCATAGAAAGAGGTTCTTTTCAGGTTCATGCAGAGCAACTTAGAGCAACAGCTGGATGTGGATGTTGCAGAGCAATACGGTGCGAGTAAATAGCTCAGATTAGACCCTGGCTGTCATCCAGCTCGTGGCAGCAGTAAAGGTCACTGGCTGGTTTATTTACAGCTCACAATGAAGTTTAGGTTGGACCCCGGTCCCTGCAGAACACCTGGCAGAATCTTGGTTTGGTTGCACCTCTCCCGCAGTAGCTCCCAGGTTTAAGTTTGTGCTGCAGTGGTGCCCTAGCTCTGTGCTCTTTCAGTCTATGGCTGAGGACTGGCTGTGCCTGATCTTTGGTTGGGTGTTGTGAGTTAGCCTGACGTATGCTGCTCGTTCAGGAGTCACAGGCTCGCCCGCCACATCCACCCATGAATAATTCATGCTCTAACTAAAAATATTTCACATCCTGGCGTCTTGTGTGTACAAAGCCTAGTCCCCCTCACCCCGTCCCGCAGAGTACTCCCACATTCACTACTCCCCGCACCCTCCAGCAAAGCCCATCTGCTGTTGTCTTTCCACTCCACCATTCACCGCACACACAATTAAAGGGCAAATAGATAAACAGAAAAAATCTTTTGTGGCCTTCCTATAAAGCAGGGCCTGGGCCCCAGGGCCAAACAATCAAATCAGTCCAGTGTGGCCTAACACCATGGTGGTTAAATCAGGGTTGTTTGTCAATTATCCCAAAATGTATGTATGTAAGCATAAAAACATCCAATTATAGTAAGATAACTCACCAAAGTGGAATGGTGCTCCTTCCGTAGGCCCTCAGCTCAGGGGAGCAGACAATCCATATACAAAAACATAAAAGGTTTAGGGCACTCTAGGAAGCCATGTTAAGATCAGACCAAAAGTAGGTTGATTAAAAAGTAGAAAAAATCTTTATTTAAACAATCATCTCAAGACTTCCACGTTTCGAGATTAAGCATATGCTTAAGTGTCCTAGGGACACGAAATGCGTGAGATGATTGTTTAAATAAAGATTATATCTACCTACTTTTGGTCTGATCTATACATAGTTTCCTAGAGTGCCCTAAACCTTTTATGTTTTGTATATTGTTTGTCAATTAGTTGAGTTTGGGCTTCCTGTATTGTCCCACAGCTTGGCCTCCAATGGTTTCCATGTCAGTGCCTTGCCCATTATTTTTATATACATAATATTATATTTAATCATGTGGCCTTCCATCACCCCATGTTATAAAACAGAGCAAACTGGGCACCCCTGTGCCATTAGATATTGGTACATACAGTTGCACTGAGCTTGCATTTCTCTTGCTTCCCTTACAGTTCATACTGGGACATGATTTTCGTTGTGTGGGGGCTCTTGTTGACTGTACTTGGCTGCAGTGCGGTAGTGATGGAGACCTTACTGCCCCGAGCTGGAGGACCTGTATTGAATGTTGCCCTGGTTTTTGGGGGCTCCTTTCCATACAATGAACTTGTTGGACCTATGATGCCAGAAGGTTCCCTTTCCCTCCCCTTGGATATCCACACTATCACTGTGCTTGTGAATGATAGTGGCCCTGGTCCACTCCTGAGACAGCTTTGCCAAGCACTGAGAGGGGCACACGCCGTGGTATTTCAGGATAATATCGGCACAGAGGCTGTGGCGCAAATCCTTGACTTTATCTCCTCACAGACCCTCGTACCAATCATCAGCATCAGTGGTGGCTCTGCTGTGGTCCTGAGTCCAAAGGTGAGCTGGAGGGGAGATGCCAACTAGTGGTTTCTGTAAGGGCTTAAAGGGGCAGTGTACTCCCTTGTTCAACATGAGTGCAATGAATAGGGCTCGTGTTGAACATACTTCTTGTCTTTTGTTTTAATCACCAAAACTCTATAGTTTTTGTTGAGCTAAACAGGGAAATTGAAGCAACTCAATATTTGGTTCTTGTGACAGACTGCTCTGTTATAAAGATAGCTAGAATCTCAGCCATAAAGCAGGACAGGACTGCTGCTTACAATGGGGATCAGATAGGATCTGTATCACTGTGACAGAATGCTCTGTTATAAAGATAGCTAGAATCTCAGCCATAAAGCAGGACAGGACTGCTGCTTACAATGGGTATCAGATAGGATCTATGTCACTGTGACAGAATGCTCTTTTATAAAGTTAGCTAGAAACTCAGCTATAAAGCAGGACAGGACTGCTGCTTGCAATGGGTATCAGATAGGATCTGTGTCACTGTGACAGAATGCTCTGTTATAAAGATAGCTAGAATCTCAGCCATAAAGCAGGACAGGACTGCTGCTTACAATGGGTATCAGATAGGATCTATGTCACTGTGACAGAATGCTCTTTTATAAAGTTAGCTAGAAACTCAGCTATAAAGCAGGACAGGACTGCTGCTTGCAATGGGTATCAGATAGGATACAATATAGATGAGAACAGCACCTTCTTGATAAGATAAAAGGCCTTTATTTAATCATGGCACAGACCAACAATAGCAACGTTTCAAGCCATCTCTGGCTCTTTATCAAGCAGGATACTATCATACTATCTATCAGATAGGATACAGTCATATGAAAAAGTTTGGAAACCCCTCTTTAGAGTTTTGTTTATCGTTGGCTGAGCTTTCAAAGTAGCAACTTCGGTTTAATATCTACCATGCCTTATGGAAACAGTAGTATTTCAGCAGTAACAAAGTTTATTGGATTAACAGAAAATATGCAATATGCATCATAACAAAATTAGACAGGTGCATAAATTTGGGCACCCCAACAGAGATATTACCTCAATACTTAGTTGAGCCTCCTTTTGCAAATGTAACAGCCTCTAGACGCCTCCTATAGCCTTTGATGAGTGTCTGGATTCTGGATGGTGGTATTTTTGACCATTCGTCCATACAAAATCTCTCCAGTTCAGTTAAATTTGATGTCTGCTGAGCATGGACAGCATGCTTCAAATCATCCCATAGAGTTTCGATCATTCCAGAATATTGTACTTCTCCCTCTGCATAAATGCTTTTGTAGATTTCCGAGTGTGTTTAAGGTTCTTTGCGCAAATTGCGTTGAATTGTAGAACAATGTACAGATACACCATCTGCAGCAAGATGTTCTTGCAGGTCTTTGGAGGTGACCTTTGGGTCGTTTGTAACCATTCTCACAATATCTAATACAAGTAATTCAAAACAAACTGGACTTGCTGACTAGTTATTGAAGTAATTATTTGGCATCCTGACTCCTGCCTGCTATTCTGTGAATTAAGCTAAAGAGAGACCTGTCTGAATTGCCTTGCAAACACAGGCTCGGCAAACTTCAGAGCCATATCAGAATTGATTCATTTCTCTGCTGCTGAATTACTTATTTTCTTTCCTGGAGATTCCATTCTCACAATCCACCGCATATGCCGCTCTTGTATTTTTCTTGGCCTGCCAGACCTGGGTTTTACAGCAACTGTGCCTGTGGCCTTCCATTTCCTGATTACATTCCTTACAGTTTAAACTGACAGTTTAAACCTCTGAGATAGCTTTTTGTAGCCTTGCCCTAAACCATGATATTGAACAATCTTTGTTTTCAAATCTTTTGAGAGTTGCTTTGAGGCTCCCATGCTGTCACTCTTCAGATGAAAGTCAAACAAAAGCACAACTTGCAATTGGCCACCTTAAATACCTTTTCTCATGATTGGACACACCTGCCTATGAAGTTCAAGGCTTAACGAGCTAATCCAACCAATTTGGTGCTGCCAGTAATCAGTATTGAGCATGTATTCAAATTAGCAAAATGAAATTTTTGCACAGCCAGTTTTTCACATTTGATTTAATTTCATACAACTGAATGCTGCTTCACTGAAAATCTTTGTTCAGAAAACACCCCAGTACTCAGATGTTCCTGGGAAATGAAAGACATACCACTGTTATCTTTTTTGTTGAGAGTGGAGTAAATTATTATGCAGGCTGAGAGGTGTTCCTAAACTTTTTCATATGACTGTATGTAAGAATACTCTGTTATAAAGATAACTAGAATCTCAGCCATAAAGCAGGACAGGACTGCTGCTTACAATGGGTATCAGATAGGATCTGTGTCACTGTGACAGAATGCTCTGTTATAAAGATAGCTAGAATCTCAGCCATAAAGCAGGACAGGACTGTTGCTTAAAATGGATATGATATTGGGATTTTTATTGGTAAAAACTTAACTATATATATTCAAACTATTAGCAAATATAAGCCAGTTTTTCTTTTTTCATTTGTCCATGGGATAAGATATTGCCATACATGCCCTCCATTCTCCCCATATACAAAGGAAACATAAGATTTTGCAATTTCCAAGAAAATTAAAGCGACTTGCTTGCAGCAGTGCTGTGGTAATGGTACCAATCCACAATATTCAAATATTACTGTCACTATTTCCCCAGAATAGTTGGTACAAACGTTCCTAAGGGCAAGGACACTTAAAGATTTATATTCCTCAATTTTGAGGAATTTGAGGTGCAGCATCAGATCTCCCATTCCTTCAGGAAACCCAAATCAGACACCACAGACGTCACTATTAGGTCAATAATATCCTCCTGACCAAGTGATCTCCTACACGGGATTTCCACAGATGGTACCTCATCACTGATATTATCTTGTACATTGTTTCTCTGTCAAGAGGGTGTTGGACAAACAAAATGTCACGTCTGTGTATAAGAAAGTTGTCTAATGTAGGGCACCTTCAGGACCTCTGCCAACTGATATCGCACTGTTTTTGTCACAGGGCAATCAACTAGAAATTGTTCCTGGTTCTTATTAGTCGAAAAGCCCTGTAAAGCCAGAGCAACAGTGCTCAAGTATGAAAAGCAGTGGAGTAACTATAGCGGAAGCAGACCCTGCAGTCACAGGGGGCCTGGGGAACTGGAGGGCAGACTGTGAGGTCTGCTGCCTTTTTAGCTAAAAAATCCCTCTTCTCCCCAGCTGCTTTCTCTTACCAGCGAGGAAGGGGGAAGCAAGTCAGGCAAGAGAGGGCTGAGTTGGGGTGGATGTGGGTGGAGTTGGGGTGGGTGGGGTAGTGGCAGGACATGAGGGGGTTAAGGAGGGACGGAAAGTAAGCATGGGGATCGGAGTGTGCTGAGCCCCTCTGAAGATTTTTTTGCAGGGGGGCTTGGCGCCCACTACGCCACTGATGAAAAGAGTTAACAATATTGCTGGACAATTGTGCTTTATCACAGGTGTTAAGTTAAGCATCCATTTGGAGGCCCTTTTGTCTAAATCTCAGATAAGATTCAGCAGAGATCTCACACCTAGGCTCTAATGTTGGCCATAGACACACCGATAATAATGTTACGAAACAAATTTTCATACAATATTCAGTACGTGTATTGTGGGAGAAGAGCCAACTGATATCCGCAGAACACTTGAATATCGGTCGGCTCGTCGATCAGGCTAGCCGGAACATTTTGATTGGGAGCCTTTGAAGGCATCCAAACATTGCTAGTGCTGAATTGTCAGATACAGGTAGAATTCTATTGTATCTCCCTGTTTACCTAATGATTCAGCTCTACACATGTGTATTGAGATGATAAATCTTTCCAGGAAACAATTTTTGCAGGAAAGATCGTAATTGTAACGTCTATGGCCACCTGCAAACTCTGTTTCCCACAGACACCAAGACTCCACTGAACCATGAAATAAATTGTGTATTCCTCAAGAAATATGCAAGTATGGCCAAACAGTATTACATACAATTATGCAGCCATCATATCCTTGATGTACACAAATAGTTCTTTCCATTGGTGTCCATGGCGCAGGCCTTCCACAATGGGTTTAGTAGTAGAATGTATTGCTTGGTATGTGTTCATGTGATAGATATCATGTTTGATATCAAACGAAACAGATTGGTATGGGGAATAACAATATTATACTTATATTACTACAGCAGACACAGGACAGAGGTCAGTCTAACTGACAAATCATAAATGAATGAATTAACCCTATGCTACCCCCCCCAGACTTAATACAAAGTAATAAGGGGATGTTCCCCCAACTCAGCATAAATTCTGGGAGAAACTCTCAGGATCCTGCTGTAGAGGTTCCAGTACTGCTGGGGGCATGGTCACTATTCGCCTTTACATCAATGAACGCAAGACCACTGACTGCTTAGTAAAGTATAGGGTAATCCTATTTATATTATAACTGTATGTATTTGAATTGTATGTCTTTTACTATTATACCAATTCTGTCACCTGTAATATATATATATATATATATATATATATATATATATATATATATATATATATATATATATATATATATCAAAACAGGGGGGTTGTGGGAGCACTCTAAAGGCTTTAAAAGTATATATATATAAGTATAATAAATGCTATTGCATATGTACCCAAAACAGGGGTTACTTATATATATATATGCACTGCCCACTTTTTAGGAAATTAAATATAAAACTTAATAAGTTTTTCTATGTGCTCTAAACCCATCCTGTCTGATTTGCCATAAACTGTTAGGTAATTGTGTATGTGTGGAACTATAGCTAACCTGTTTGCAGGTTTGTACATAGCAGCTAGCATTGAAATGCTAATTAACCTATAACTGTAAGCAGAGAGTGTGTGTGCTTACAATAGTTAACATGTGTGTGCTGGAGTATTTGGTATAGAGCAGGACCATTTCACTGCCAGGGACAGGGACTTTAGGAGGGGGTCTGGCGGTTAGCCGGTAAACTACCCTGGTAGCATTGATTAACTAGTGGTTGACTGGCATCTGGCTGGTGTAAGTAGGGGCACAGTGAGAGTGTACATGACAAGTCCCATGGCACTGCCTATCAGCGATGTTTAAGTAGCTCAGACTGCCCTGAACAAAAAGACTTCCCTGAAGAGTAAGCCAGTTGAGATCAAAATATTTGAGGGGCACCCTTCTGTCATTGAGCCACCAGAGGCTCTAAGAAAGAATTTCCTCCATACAATCTCTCAAGGTTAAGGGGAGAGGGAATAGGTTCCCAAGATCCTGTGATAGATTTGCTTTCCCAGGACAGAACCCAATTCTCCAATTCAGACTTCCCACTTCCTTAAAAACTTCAGCCCCAAATCAAGATGCAGAGGGAGATGACAACAACGCACCTGGACTTCCTTCACACTACCGCCACGTACCTAGTCTCCAGCCAGAGGTAATACACAATTTCGCCCAACATTGTCTCAATAATGGAACCGATTGAGTGAAAACAACAGTAGTCCCTCCTGCACAAGAGATTTGTAGCGGCTGAACTGACATTTTTTGATCTGGGCCTTCAGCTGGCCAATGTTTGTTCCCTTCACTCCATCTGATATAGAGGACAGCAACTTCTTTATGTGAGGCAGGTACTTCTTATACCTGTTACCTGATACGTACAGATAGATTTTGGAAGAAAGCCCATAATGATTGTTTAACATCCTCCCACTACAATGACACAGAGTCATAACTCTCCTAAACTGGTGCTGAAGAAGTGCCTCAAAAAACTGCTGAATTGACTTACCCTTCAGGGAATCTGTGCTAAGACCCTTGCCCTTCTCTGGAGAAGACAAAGTCCCCAATGTAAAGGAAAAGGTTTAATGGTCTGTGTACTCATTCCGGACTTCCCTAACATTGGCAAAATCCTCACCCATCTGGACAAAAGCCATATCCAGGCAGCTACTCCTTCCCCCACACCTGTAAGTATGAATCGCTCTCCGACCTTCCCAGGTGGCAACATCATCGAAACCAGCTTGCTTGTTTAAAGAAAAGGCTTTCTTATCTACCAAATATTCCTGACTCATCTTCTGGTCTAATGGTAAGGTCACACCTGGACATTAATGGGGATTAGTCACCCCAAAAAAGAAGCGATTAGTCGCCGGGCGACTAAATCTCCCCGAATCTCACAGTACATTACCCTAAGGACTTGGTTGAAATCGCCAGCCAGAATGCCAGAGAGCAATGTGTGTAAATAGGGCCTGATTTCAGCTAGCAGAGCCTTCCTGCCTGAAATAGAGTGCAGCCCATAAACATTTATAAGACAAAATTGTCTGGCATTTATAGTCATGTCCAACAACAAACAATGCCCAACCTGAATCTCAAGGAGACTTATATTGAGGCCACCTCTAAATAATATTGCCACTCCTCCACATGGCTCCTCCGCAATGGATCAGAATGAAGGTCCATGCCGCCAGTCAGCCTTTGCCTTTCTCGGTTCCGAGTAGTAAGACGGGTTTCCTTTAGGAAAAACCACCTCAGCTCGCCAAGTTTTAACACTACACACATTTGATGTTAAAAACCTAATTGGAGACGATGCCATCATGAATATTTGTCATAGATTTGCCTTTTCTACCTTAGTTGAAGAATCAACTGCATCACCATATCGCTTAACTTGGGGCCCTAACTGCAGTTGCTGTTCATCATCATCATCATCACTCACTGAGTTTCTGGCCAGAGTCTGGGAGCAGTTTGCAGTTTTCCTTATACCCTTCTTACTGATTAGCTGCTCAGCCCCTTCCTTAGTTCTTTTCTTTGAAGCCAGTTGAACCTTCATATCCTCCTGCTCCAGCTCCCTTTCATTACTCTTCCTGCCTTCTTGTATTTCAATAAATAAGAGGCCCAGAATATGAAGCAGCTGCATTTAGATACATTTGTAACAATTTAAGAAAAGCAAAGATACATTTGTAACTATTTAAAATAAGCAGGTCCCTTGGGAGAAATGAAACTTGCAGCTTAAAGGGCAATCCCCTTCATTGGCTAAATTGGCATTGGCTAAATTGTAATAACACATAAAACCTGACCCTAAAACCCCTCAGAAATGTATTCAAACTTTCCATAGCCTGCCAAATTTTGTAAAATGGATGTGGTATTAAGGGGGTGTGGCCATAATGGATGTGGTCAAAAAAAATGTTGCCGCTTCCCACTTTCTATTTTTCAAATGTTGGGAGGTATGCACCTCTGCGGGCTTCTACCTCCTGAGCATGAGCTGCTGCATTTTTCTGCTCCTGCCTCCTGGTCTCAGCCACTAACTTCTCCACATCCATCTCACTGTCTCTACGGTTTTCCCCCGTGTTGGGGTCCCAACAAAAGAAGACCTTGGTCTTGTACTTTTAGCCACATTGGCTAGGCCCCAAAGCCTGGGCCTCAGTTTTGTGGGTAGCTTGACCAGCGCTAACTGTGTTATTTTTTGGGTAGCCGAGGATGAGTAGAGTATAACAGTGCTTTATTAGCAGAGTCATGCAGGTATTACACAACAGTAACTTTCACTTTTAAACTGTTCAGAAAGTATGCACAGTATGTCTGAGCACAGTGACAGCTACAGCCCATTTGTATAAACACCATATATTCCCCCTATAGTAGGAAAGCATTTGGGCAAATGTAATAAACAGCAATAATAAAACAGTATACACATTAAAGCAATATTATGCACCCATCACATCACATAGTCCTTGGTCCATGCAGGTAGTTTTCTGATTCTCCCAGTACGCCTTATAGGTTCACTTTCTTCAGGCCTATTGCAGTTGACATCAGGAGTAGGAAAATGTCCTTCATCAAATGGAGCTTCTCCAAAGTCATATCTAACAGGAGCAAGACGACTTGCATTCCATATGCGTCCATCAGACAGTCCATGTGTATGGTCCTCACTGGCGTCTCAATTCAAGTAGTGTAGTAAACTTAGATTGTCCTTGTTTCAGTATTCCTGAAACTAACTGACTAAAGATCCAGGCTGAAAGTGCACTTCTCTTGCACCACGTTTTCTGTCAGTATAAATCTTGCATTTGACTTGTTGATGTTTCACAATGTCAGCAGTAGATGATTTTATAGGTACAGTATTTTGTGGAAGTTTGATATCTGCAACATGTAACTTAGTGCGCATCTGTCTGCCATGTAATAATTCAGCAGGAGGTGATTGGGTTGTTGCATGGCACGTTGCTCTGTAGTTATGTGGGAACTCTGTTGTAAATACTTTCCAAGATTTCCCAGTAAGATTTGCTGTCTGTAGTGCTTCTTTCAAACTTCTGTTGAATCATTCGATTTCTCCATTTGCTTGTGGGTAATACACTGAAGATTTCCGATGCACGATATTCCTCTCTCTCATAAAGAATTCAAACTCATATGAGACAAACTTTGGTCCGTTGTCTGATATTAACTCCTTTGGATTACCTTCTCTGCTGAAGACTGTAGACAGAAATGTTATTACTGTAGCTGATGTTATATGAGAAACAAATGCAATTTCAGGCCATTTACTGTAAGTCTATCAATATTATAGCAACTCTACAGTCTATAGGAGCATCTGTAAAAGGACCAACAATATCAATAGCAAGTTTTTCCAATGCTGAATCAGGGAATGGTACTGGCTGAAGTGGTGGTGTATGTGTGATAGCTGTTTTGTCATAATTCTGACAAGTAACACAAGAATGAATGGCAGTTACCACATCAGCATCCATTGCTGGCCACCAGTATAGTTCTCGTAGTCTTTATTTTGTACGTACAATTCCTTGATGACTCTCATGTGCAAGTTGTATGAGCTTTTCTCACAAGGTCTCTGGTACCAGTAAACAATGAGCTCCAAGGACAATATAGCCATCTACTAAGGACAGTTCGTGTCTAATCCTGTAGTAAGGTTGAAGATCAGGACTGAGTTTCTTCTCAGCCTTTGGCCAGTTGCTTTGTAAGATGCCCTGTAATTGTACTTGAATTGGACATGTGAGTAGGGATGTCGCGGACTGTTCGCCTTAGCTGGCGCTTATTTTTGACCTCTCACCCCAGACCAGCAGATACATGGCAGCCAATCAGGAAGCTCTCCCTCCTGGACCACCCCCACACCCCCTGGACCACTCCCCTTCCATATATAAACTGAAGCCCTGCAGCGTTTTTTCATTCTGCCTGTGTGTGCTTGGAAGAGCTAGTGTAGGGAGAGAGCTGTTAGTGATTTGAGGGACAGTTGATAGTAACTTTGCTGGCTAGTAATCTACTTGATACTGCTCTGTATTGTAGGGACAGAACTCTGCAGGGATTTGAGGGACATTTTAGGTTAGGTAGCTTTGCTGGCTAGTAATCTACCTTCTACTGCAGTGCTCTGTATGTAGCTGCTGTGGGCACTGCTGCTGATCTCATCTGCTGACTGCTGCCTGTAACCCAATAGTCCTTGTAAGGACTGCTTTTATTTTCTTTTTTGTTTTTTTACTTTGCTACTATAAGAGCCCAGTGCTATTAGTCTAGCTGTGTTGGGGAGTGGGACTGGTGTGCTGCTCCTCCTAGTAGTTCACCACTACCAGCACCAACCAGAGTCAAAATTGTTACAAAGTATCTTATTTGCACCTTATTTGCTGTTCTGAGCTCTCTGCCAAAAGCCAATTAAGTTAGAAACTGGTTTTTTTCTGGCTGTTCAGTGCAGAGAAAAGAGGGACTTTCCAGTACAAAAGAGGGACAGGGGGTTGAGTGGTCAAAAGAGGGACAGTTGGGAGGTATGCAAGTGCCACCTAGCTGTGTGAGCTTTTTCACATTCTGTCTAAATAACAATAATAATTCCGTGTCCGTAAACATCACCTGAGTGATGTTTTTACAGCAGCAATAATATATTCCGTATCCACTACTGTATACATTGCCCTTGCAGGCATTGTTTGCCCAGTCTTTAGCCAAGTGCCACCTAGCTGTGTGAGCTTTTTCACATTCCGTGTCCAGAAACATCACCTGAGTGACGTAGTGTGATTTCTGCCCTTTACAGCACAAAACGCAGCGCTGTGTCAACAATGTATTTTTCAGATACATTTTTGCCCTTGATCCCCCTCTGGCATGCCACTGTCCAGGTCGTTGCACCCTTTAAACAACTTTAAAATCATTTTTCTGGCCAGAAATGTCTTTTCTAGCTTTTAAAATTCGCCTTCCCATTGAAGTCTATGGGGTTCGCGACGTTCGCGAACCGTTCGCATTTTTGACGCAAGTTCGCGAATATGTTCGCGAACATTTTTTCCGACGTTCGCTACATCCCTACATGTGAGGCAAGCTTGCTTAAAATCAGCAGCTTTAACTGTAGATGATAGTAAATCAGTCAGTGCTACAACTTCTATGTCCTCATCCAGTGTATCAGAAGCTGCAAGTAAAGGTAAACATGACAAACAATCAGCAGTAACATTTTTTCAAACCTGGTTTGTATTGCATTTTGTAGTTGAAATTCAGTAGCCTTGATGACCATCTAGCTATACGCATTCCAGCTCTTCCTAGTCCCTTTTGTTATAAGCAGTGTAGTTAAAGGGCTATGATCAGTGCATAAGGTACATTCTCTACCCCATAGATAGGTTCTCCATTTTTCTGTTGCCCAAACACATGCTAGAGCTTCTTTTTCAACAGTGGAATACTTACGCTCTGTCTCTGTAAGTGTTCTGGATGCAAATGCAACAGTTTTCTCTGTATGATCAGCATGGTACGTGTGAGAACTGCACAGTCTGAAGCATCTGTAGTAACCATAGTGGGTAGTGCAGGATCAAATAAAGCTAGCGCTGGACTGTTCACAATTAGCTGTTTCACTATTTCAAAGCTATGTTGAGCAGACTCTGACCACATCAGACTTAAAGTTCTGCGTAGTAGTGCTCTAAGTGGCTCCACAACTGAAGCATAGTTGGGAATAAACTTAGAATACCATGAAGTAAGACCTAAGAAAGCTCGTAAGGTCTGGAAGTCATATGGAGGAGGTGCTTGTGTAACAGCGTTGACATGGTCAGGGTCACGCAGTAATCCATCTTGTGAGATTATATGACCCAAAAATGACAGCTGAGTTTGTCTGAAGTGGCATTTGGAAAGGTTCAGTTTCAGTCCTGCAGAATCGATGCATTTCAGAACCTTTTATAGGTACTTGTCAAGAAGATCCATAGTTGGAGCGTAGACAATTGTATCATCCAAGTAGCATTCTACACCAGGTATGACATGGAGTATAGAAGACATCAGTCTTTGAAAACAACTCGGTGTGGAAGCCAGTCCATAAAGTACACGCTTGAAACCGAAATCATGGGTGATAAATGCAGTGAGGTCTCTGCTTTCCTCATGCAGTAATAATTGATGATAAGCACTCTGAAGATCCACAGTAGAAAAGAATTTTGCTCCTCGGAGTTCTGAAAATATTTCCTCTATGTGTGGCAAGGGATGATTGTGAAATTTTTATAACCCTGTTATCTCCAAGCTAACCAGTTCAGATGAATCGTGCCAAAAGGTATATAGAAGAAAAAGTATTTTAAAACATAACTTTTAATAAAAGTAAGTTAAAAACACACGCACCCACAAAAACAATGCCATATGAGACTCCATTGTAAGTATATGGAAGTCCGGGACCCTGTCCCTAAAGCAACACACAATTAAAAGCCAAGCATAGGGTGAATCAGTGGACAATTATTGTAGTCAGCGTTGTAAATTCACGCCTGACCACAGTAGTAATTAAAGTAATAGCCATATATTTGTAGCCATTCCCAACACCTCCCTTCCAATCATTCCCCAGCCCAAATTCTACCTAGCTACGTGGGGAACAAGTGGGAGCTATTCGCCCACTGTCCACCTATGCCACCCGCCCTACGCGTTTTGCCGTGTACCACGGCTTCTTCAGGGGCATAAGTGGCGAGTGCGCGTCCAAAATCAGTTTAAATAGGTATCCATTACCGCTCGTGTAGAAACGCACGTTTGCGTCACTTCCGTAACGTCACTTCCGTAACGTCACTTCCGGTTACGCTTAGTAGCTTCCGGTTGCGCTCAATAGTTCGCCCACTTTTGCCTCAAAGTACAGATGCGCATGCGCTGCCCCTACTCTTGCGCAAGGGCAAGGGGTCTGAAACTTGACTACACTCACCTTTGTGAATTTAAGGGATGATTATCCATAACAACTTCTTTATTAGGTTCATGGAGATCAAAACACAATCGAATACCCCCAGTTTACTTCATTGTTACAACAATTGGTGAAACCCATTCAGAGGATTCTGATTTTTCAATCACATCTTGCTCTACCAATTTCTTTAGTTCCTGTGAGAGTAGGGCAATCACCTCAATTTCTGGCGTGCTGGTTTTACATCTGGTCTCAACTTAACTTTGTGTACAAAGTTCTTTGCACAGCCCAGTGAAGTGTTGCTTTGTGGTGAAATTCTAGACACTGGCTGTGTGGCAGGGCACTGGTGCTGTAGTAATGAGACCATCAACTAATTGTAGGTTTAATGCAGCAAAGAGACCCCTTCCAAGTATAGCAGTAACCTTATTCACAACGTCAAAGTCACATTGCAGTATTTGATTCAAATTGTACAGTCGCTGGCAAGCAACCAAGCACAGGGATTGGATCCTTAAAGTAGCTGACCAGTTTCAGAGCAGGTGCAACAAGGGGATCTTTTGCAAAGTATTTCAAGAAAATATCCTTTGGTAGTATAGAAACAGCTGAACCTGTATCAAGCATCAGGTTAATGGAGTGTCCCTTGTCAGCAGAAGCAGTACTGACACTGACAGTGCATATAAACTTGTCTGGGATAAATGTACCAGCTTTATCCACACTTAATACTGTGACATTTGTAGTAGTGACTTCATGAACATCTTTAGCAGAACTACGGCAGATCTTAGCAAAATGTCCTACTTTTGTGCAGTTGCGGCACCGTTTAGCTTTTGCTAAACGGTGCTACAAATTGTTCTGTGGATTCGCCATTACGTTGTCCACGTTGGCGGTATTTATATCTTTCAGCAACCACATTTACTCTTGGCATAAAAAAGTTCTTTATAGCAGTAAGTGCAGTTTCATAAGTCTCATCAGGTAATGGTAATGTATAGAATATATGCTGTCCCTCTGCTCCCAGGCAGTGAATAAGTAAAGCACATTGTTTAGCAGCAGAAATCTCCCCTTGGTCAGCAGCAATAATGTAATTTTCAAACATACCAATCCAAGCAGTAAAAGGTATGGTAGGCTCACCAGGATTTGGGAGAAAAGGTGCAGGTTGCTGCAGAGGTAGAAGAGCCATCCTTGTCGCCATTTGTTATGTTTTGGGTAGCCGAGGATGAGTAGAGTATAACAGTGCTTTATTAGCAAAGTCATGCAGCTATTACACAACAGTAACTTTTACTTTTAAGCTGTTCAGGACGTATGCACAGTATGTCTGAGCACAGTGACATCTACAGGCCATTTGTATAAACCACAGAGCTCAATGATACACCACCGCTTGCAATGGGGATCAGATCTGTGCCACTATGACAGATTGAGATAGGATGGGAGGCTTAGCACTAATCCAATGCTTTTTCAAATCTTTAACCTTGTTATGAGTTAAAGGGGTCCCTGCCAAAATATTTTGGGGCTTGAACTGATTCATTGACATATTCATTTGTTCCTCTGTGCCCTTGGTGTGTCAGGCATAGCTGTCACTTGCAGTGCCATCCTAGCATCTATACCCTGGCAGTTGCACAACAGTTCACACCCTCCAGTCATGTAAGTCGAGCAATTAACACCTGCCCCAGTCATTGTCATGGCACCGTGATGATTGGTTTATGGAGATTTCATTCTCACCTACAGTCATATAATTCGGATAATTAACAGCTGCCTCATGGCATCGTGGTGATTGGATTATGGTGATTCTATTAACCCTAAGGATTTAAATGACAGGGAATTCCCTACCATTTACTTCTATTAATGTTTCTCTATATCTGTCACTATATATGAGCTTAGTGCTTGAACCCCCACGAGCCCTCAAGGTTTTAAATGCTGGGGAATTCCCTATCACTTCAGTTGAACTGAAGAAGGTGAAACGTTTTCAAGGGGGAAAAAAACAACTCAAGTTGCATTTGACTTAATTACTTAATCTACTAGAAACTGTATATCATGACCTGGATACATGAGAATCTTCATAAAGATATGAGCCCTAATATGTGTACAGAACATTTGTACTTTGCCACTATAGATACCGTATATGTATCTGTGTCCTGTGTATGCATTAAACTATACCTTCATACTGTACTGTATAAACTTGCTATCCCACAACCACAGTTCCTTCTACTATAGATCCCACTTTTACTATAGGCACCATCTCACCCTACTGTACTGCTATCCCACAGTCACAGTCCCTTCCCAGAGACTATTATCCCACTGTTACTATAGACACCATCTCTCCCTACTATACCTGCTATCCCACAGCCACAGTCCCTTCTCAGAGACTATTATCTCACAGTTACTATAGACACCATCTCTCCCTACTATACCTGCTATCCCACAGCCACACTCCCTTCCCAGAGACTATTATCCACTGTTACTATAAGTACCATCTCTCCCTACTATACCTGCTATCCCACAGTCCCTTCCCAGAGACTATTATCCCACTGTTACTATAAGTACCATCTCTCCCTACTATACCTGCTATCCCACAGTCACAGTCCCTTCCCAGAGACTATTATCCCACTGTTACTATAGGCACCATCTCTCCCTACTATACCTGCTATCCCACAGTCACAGTCCCTTCCCAGAGACTATTATCCCACTGCTACTATAGACACCATCTCTCCCTACTATACCTGCTATCCCACAGCCACAGTCCCTTCTCAGAGACTATTATCTCACTGTTACTATAGACACCATCTCTCCCTACTATACCTGCTATCCCACAGCCACACTCCCTTCCCAGAGACTATTATCCACTGTTACTATAAGTACCATCTCTCCCTACTATACCTGCTATCCCACAGTCACAGTCCCTTCCCAGAGACTATTATCCCACTGTTACTATAGGCACAATCTCTCCCTACTATACCTGCTATCCCACAGTCACAGTCCCTTCCCAGAGACTATTATCCCACTGTTACTATAGGCACCATCTCTCCCTACTATACCTGCTATCCCACAGCCACAGTCCCTTCCCAGGGACTATTATAACACTGTTACTATAGACACCATCTCTCCCTACTATACCTGCTATCCCACAGTCACAGTCCCTTCCCAGAGACTATTATCCCACTGTTACCATAGGCACCATCTCTACCTACTATACCTGCTATCCCACAGTCACAGTCCCTTCCCAGAGACTATTATCCCACTGCTACTATAGACACCATCTCTCCCTACTATACCTGCTATCCCACAGCCACAGTCCCTTCTCAGAGACTATTATCTCACTGTTACTATAGACACCATCTCTCCCTACTATACCTGCTATCCCACAGCCACACTCCCTTCCCAGAGACTATTATCCACTGTTACTATAAGTACCATCTCTCCCTACTATACCTGCTATCCCACAGTCACAGTCCCTTCCCAGAGACTATTATCCCACTGTTACTATAGGCACAATCTCTCCCTACTATACCTGCTATCCCACAGTCACAGTCCCTTCCCAGAGACTATTCTCCCCACTGTTACTATAGGCACCATCTCTCCCACTATACCTGCTATCCCACAGTCACAGTCCCTTCCCAGAGACTATTATCCCACTGTTACTATAGGCACAATCTCTCCCTACTATACCTGCTATCCCACAGCCACAGTCCCTTTCGAGAGGCTATTATCACACTACTACAATAGGAAAAGTAACCATCAAGATGCAGAAAGAGATTTTCTAGAACATGAACAGGCTCCTTTATGTTCACTTTTAAACCAGTTTAGCAGTAGTCCTGTGTATAACATAACTGGACCATCATTATAGGGGGTTCTCTTTTTGTCCCTTTTTCCAGGAACCCAGCTCCTCGTTCCTGCAGATTGCAGCTTCTGTAGAGCAGCAGTTGACTGTTATTCTCAAGGTGCTAGAGGAATATGATCTTGGACCTTTTTCTGTGATCACCAGTCACTATCCTGGGCACCGGCTCTTCCTCAGTGCTGTACGGGCTCTTTGTGAAGCTCTGCAGCCTGGCTGGGGACCACAGGATGAACTTACAGTGGAGCCAGGTGCTGGCCCCAAAGGGATTCAGAGAGTGCTTCGGCAAGTTTCTGCTCCAGTTTTGTTGCTCTTCTGCTCAAGAGAGGAGGCAGAAGAGATGTTTATTGCAGCTGGGGAAGCTGGGCTCCTGGGACCTAGTCATATATGGATTGTCCCAAGCTTTACCATTGGGTCTCCAGACCGCCCTGCCCCATTTTTCCCTGTAGGATTGGTAAGTGTGGTGACTGATGGCTGGAGGAGAAGCCTGAGAAGGAAGGTACAGGATGGGATAGCAGTGATTGCTGCAGGAGCCAAGAACTACCTGCAAAAACATGGAGAACTGCCTCATCCGAGGGGAAGTTGCCTAATGCCACCACAACTGCACGGAAACGACACCCTGTACAGGTCAGAGGGCACGGGGGTCACCTTATTGGGACAATGCACAATCTTTTCATCTTTTGGCACAAAGGCTGCATTTTGTGTCTTCTTGGAAAAGGGGTTGCCATATTTATTTGTTGCAGCTGCTTCTGTTATGACCATATTTTCATTTCTGTCTCTCCCCTAACCCCCTCCTCTGCACAGGCATATGATGAACACAACATGGAGGGACAGAGAGCTGTCTTTCAATTCTCAGGGATATTTACTGGATCCTTCCATGTTGGTGATAACACTGACTCCCCACCGTGTTTGGGAAGAGGTAAGGTTTTGTGATCCAATATAACTGAGCGGGGTCTCCATGTCTGTCATGTGTTGTTTATCTCTTTAGTTGCTAGAAAGCCTTGTACTTTATCCCTAGGTGGGCCAATTTGACAGCGGCATCATTCGGATGAAGTATCCAGTATGGCCACGTTACGGAGCTGATAACCAGCTTGTGACAGACTCTCGTCACCTGACAGTGGCCACACTTGAGGAGAGGCCATTTGTCATTGTTGAGAGTACAGACCCAGCTACGGGAGACTGTATCCGAAACACAGTGCCATGCCGCAAGCAGAGCAACCTGACCCTGAGGTAAGAGCTCATATAGAACACAAAATGGGCATGTGACTTTTGACTTTGTTCCATGTCCAAATCTCAATCTTAAAGCCCTCTCTGTGGTACATTCCATATCTCCCATGATTCTTGCCTTCCCTAGCAGTTCTGGGGAGCCGTACACAAAGCTATGCTGCAAAGGCTTTTGCATTGACATCCTGAAGAAGCTGGCCCGCACTGTGAAGTTCTCGTATGACCTTTACCTGGTGACTAATGGGAAGCATGGGAAGCTTGTACGTGGCGTGTGGAATGGAATGATTGGAGAGGTGAGGGCAGAGAGAAACTTGTAGTCACATCCACTTTCTCCACCCTTTCTTTATTCCTAACTTCTTGAAAAGTAAATTATTTCTCTTCATTCTTTTTAGCATTGTCCCATTTCACTCCCCAGTTCTCCAAAGTATGTGGTCAAACTTAATTAAAGATGCATAAAGGTGCTCCAATGAGAATCACTCATATACCATAGCACAGTCATATACATAGGGAAATGCAGGGCAGCTTTGGCTCGCCGATATTATACTGCAATCGGGTATCCATTAGTAGAGTGGTCCATAGTTAGTGCAACAAACACCATCATTTGTCAGGTCTGCTTTCATGCTGGAAAAAATAGGGTCAGGTAACAGGCACAATTTGAAGATAATCAAATCATTAAGTTGGTCGCCGGCTCTGGAGAGCTGGAGAAGTTTTATTGAACAGTACTTTAAGATGTTTTAAGAATCCGTGATGTTGATCGGTGTTATGGAAAATTTATACCACTTTTAATCATCTGCCACCCTCTTCAGGTGTATTATCGTCGTGCTCATCTCGCTATTGGGTCTCTCACTATAAACGAGGAACGATCTGAGATAGTAGATTTCTCAGTTCCCTTTGTGGAAACCGGAATTAGTGTCCTAGTGTCACGCAGTAATGGTACAGTGTCTCCTTCTGCCTTCCTGGGTAAGCTCACTTGTCCATTTTGACTAACTTTTCCTCACTGGTACTATATTAATGATGACCTCAAAATGTTGTAATCTTTAAAATAGCAAAATATACCAGCCAAAGTGGATTCCTTACACCCAGAGTGATATTTATGGTATAGCCTTGTTGAATCTCTTATGATTGATTAACCTTAACCTATGATGGCACAGACCACTGTCTGTGGCCTCCAAACATATGTTATATGGGAGAAAGTGATGTTTTTTTGTCACATGGGCCTACATAGGTGCTGTATTAGTAAATAACTTGCAGTGTTTTGTGATCTTGCAATGAAGGTTGAATGCTGAGCTACTTATTGTCTCCATTGTGTTTTCAAGAGCCATACAGTCCCGCCGTCTGGATGATGATGTTCGTCATGTGTCTCTCTGTTGTTGCCGTTACAGTCTTCATCTTTGAGTATTTCAGCCCAATGGGATATGACCAAGACCTAAGCAATGGCAAACGTAAGGGGCTATTAGGAGACAGTAAGGAAATATATGAACTGGTCAAAAATGGAAGGTGATGGGGTGAGATATGAGGCTGTAGAAATGTCTAAGGCTGTGGCAAAGGGGTTGGTGAAGTGAAGATGATGCACCAGTGGGAACATAGTCATGGATGAAGAATCAGTGAGAATAGGAACTGTTGTGAGTGTATGAGGCAAGATCAGGACAGAGAACTGGTTTAAATGAAGATGACTATAAAGCACAGGTATAGGAGGAGGTGCCCTTGGGGAGTAAATGTAAGGGAAGACAAGGGGAGGGAACTGGTGTAAATAAAGGGTGCTATAAAGCAGAAATGTGAGACAAGGGGCACATGGGAGGCAGGTGTCAGGAAAGATCATAAGAAGGATCTGATATGAGGGAGATATAAAGGGAGATATAAAGGTCAAGAAGCAAGTCTGTGCCAATGAGAAGCCAGTGTGAAACGGAGAAGGAACTGGTGGGATCACAGGAGGGTCTGGTGGAAGAGGGTCAGATGACAAATATCAAGGAGACCTTGGAGACATAGAGTAACATTTGTTTTTGTGTCTCTTCAGGGTTAGGAGGGCCTAGTTTTACCATCGGGAAGTCCTTGTGGCTGCTCTGGGCCCTAGTGTTTAATAATTCAGTTCCCATCCAGAATCCACGTGGCACTACTAGTAAGATCATGGTACTGGTCTGGGCTTTCTTCGCTGTCATCTTCTTGGCCAGTTACACAGCCAATCTGGCAGCTTTCATGATTCAGGAGCAGTATATTGATACTGTGTCTGGTCTAAGTGACAGAAAGGTGAGTTTCATACTCTTTGGTCTATTACTGTATTGCATGCATGCCACTCTGTGCACACTATCTTGTAAAAATGCTGTTCTGCACACACAAACTACCTTGCAAGCATGCTGCTCTGTGTACACTCATTAAATATCTTTGGTCACTACAACACTGCAGAAACTGTTGCAGTGACCGATCACCTGTGAGTACCTATCCCAAGGCATGTAGATTAGTACCCAGTCCTCTTTGCTTTGAGTATGGTGAGCATTAAACACAAAACATTCTGTGCCCATTACTCTTGCAGCCTTGGCAGAGATATGATTCGGCTAATGAGAGACTCATTTGTGCGGTTCCTCTGAAATAATCTCTTATTTATAATTATAGCAAGACATTAACCAGATTAATGAGCTGAGTTTATATATTCATTCAGCCCATACTTTTGATGATGAATAATGCAATATTTCTAGTCGTTATTGATACATTCACTATATAAAATAAATATAGAATTTACTAATCTGTGTAGTTTATTTCCATACTACATTACTATAGAGGGGACTGGCATACATAGCAATTCCAGGCATCTTGTTTCACAGGCAGTGATAATGTTACGTTCTTATGGAAATCGATAGTAATGCGGCAGCAATACTTGGAAAGTAGAGGCAAGATCTTGTTTTATTAAAAAAAGTGCCACCCCCAGCCCAATGGTACCATCATGATCTGGAGAGAGGAGAAGTGATGCTTCCTTCCATTAACCTTGGCTACTGGTGGTGCCATTCCAAATGTAGTAAGTACTCTGGCCTGTTAAAGAACTGCTCCGCCTTCGGCCCCTGGTGACGAACAGAAACAGCTCTCCCAGGGCCATGTTGAAGTGTTGGTATCACTGTGCTGGATTTGGGCTGGGGGCAGTTTGTTACAAAAATAAGTACGGATGCAACAAATCCACTATTTTGGGATTCGGCAGAATCCCGAATCTTTTGTGAAAGATTTGTCCGAATACTGAACCAAACTCTAATTTACATATGTAAATTAGTGCCAGGAAAGGTGAAGGAGAACCATGTTTCTAGCTTGTCTTGTTTGTGTAATGAAAAGTCATGTGGTTTTAAGGGTTCAATGCATCCCTAAAATGAAGATTGTGCTTGTTTCAAGCTAGCCACAATCAGGCCAATAAAAGCTGCCGACTCAGAGTCAGCAGTTAACCGGCCCATAGGGCATGCCCAATACATATCTGGGCAAAAATCAGCTGATATCTATGAAGCAGGTTTGAAAATCCCATGAGATAAGGACCAAACTGACACTTTGATGTGGTCCTTAACCAGTTCTTTAGGCCCATTGTATGATCCAATTATTGCCCACCAGGCCAATGATTGGATCAGCCCAATATGGTCCAGCATGTGGATGGGCAGAGACCTGCTTGTTTAGTGATCTTACCTAAGGAATAGATCTCATGGTTTATAGGCAGCTTAAAAAGGTCAATTTTTAAAAGGTGAATATTGAAGGTTATCTGCAACTGAGTAATATTGGCTCACTGTTGCTTCACAGATGCTCTGGTTTTATCCACAGCAGGGAAATAAAGTGTAAGACAGTCATGGCACTGCAATGTTTACTTGGCCTTTTTTTTCTTTAATGATGAGGTCTTCTGTGCATTTTCCCCCTAGTTGAGAAACAGCCGGAGAGCGCTGGCTTGTTGCCTCCTCTACAAGTGTCTTATATATAACCTAAAGAAAGAAGGAAGGGGGAGAGATGCAGAAGGAGAATGAAGAGATTTGGGGGGTGGGGGATAGAGAGAAGAAGAGATACGGGAAGTGAAAAACATGGGACAGGAGGGAGGGAACAGGAGAAGACAAATAAAACCGCATGCCGGAGATGATGGAAATAAGATATCAGTGCCAAGAGAGGAGAAACCGAATCTAGAAAAAAAGGAGAGACAATAAGAAGGAGAGAAGAAGGACAGGTTGTAAACTCCCACAAAGGAGGGGGAGGGAGCCCCAGACGGCCCTCATTATGTTTGTGATTAAGCTCTCATTAACACATGTTGTTAATTGTCAGGCCTGCACAGATTGCTTTGATGCCGGCTGTAACTGCTGGATCGTGAGCGCTGATACAGTTATTTGCATGTGGGGGGAAGTAGGAGATGGCATGGTCGTCTGATGGCAGTAAAGTGATGCGGGGAATGAGGCAATAACTAAAATCCAGTACTGCACATATTGGGGGTTTAAGGCTAGTTGTATTGGTTAGCAGCAAGCAGAGGTCAGATATAGGGCATCAGCTAATGAGTGAGGGTTAAACAGATGGAGCAACAAGGGGCACTGTGCCAATTCAGGCTTTATCAATCATACTATCTCTTTTACTAAGGACTGGAGGCTCTTTGGCTGGGCTTGGCCCTCCAAGGGATTTTTGTGACCCAAGTCAGCTCAAGAGCTTCATATATATATATATATATATATATATATATATATATATATATATATATATATCCACAAAGTACCCGCACTCTTACTTGAAAATTCATATATGGGTGCTCAGTCAATGGAAATTGTATATTGCATATAGAAGGACCTGCACTCAAAATTCATGTGTCTCAAAGTTTATTGATCCATCACTTTGTGCATCCAATGTTTCTGCCCTCTTTGGGGCCTATATATATATATATATATATATATATATATATATATATATATATATATATAATATATATATATATATATATATATATATATATATATATATATATATATATATATATATATATATATATATATATATATATATATATATAACTGGGCCTCAAACATGGGCACCAGCACTGGTGCAATTTGGCACCTATGAGAGTGAACCCACCCACCCACTTGACTAGATAAAAGGAGGCTTTCTGATACAAACTGTGCTAGAAATTGACCAAGTCCAACTTGTCTATTCAAATAGTTCCAGAAGCCCCAAGAACAGTATCCCCCATTCCGATTTGGGACTGTGCCCAATGGCAGCACGGAGAGGAACATCCGCACTAACTACCCTGACATGCACAGCTACATGGTGCGCTACAACCAACGCTCTGTGGAGGATGCCCTCACCAGTCTAAAAGCAGGGTGCGTATTATCACTATTCAGCAACACCCAAAGGGTTACACTGTATAGTAAGATATTATACAGACAGATTGTTTGAGAGCTGCATCCTTTCTTGTTCAATTTCCATAAAAAGACTACATAGACCCAGCTCTGTAATTGGGGGCAGGACAAATCCCCTCTGATCAGTGACCCCAGCAGAACCTGCTGCTCACGCATTCATTCATCTGAGCAGAACTCTCCTTTATAAATGCTCAGGACATTGAGTTTATTCTGATTGGTTTATTGGAACAGGACCCTGCTCACTGGTTATTAGCAACAGGGTTTTTACAGTTCCATTTATTTAACAAAGTCTCGGTTGACTGACTAAAATCAATAGGGGTCTGTTTTACGACAGGCTGGCAAAGCTCTGATATATATTGTGGCCTGACATTGCGCTCAGAAGGTCCTGTACATTAAGCCGAGCGTAATCTGACAACATGCGCAATATAAAGAACTCTATAAAGAGCATATGGGTGCTGATGTGTCCAGCCTTGCTCATATTACTCTCCCTTATAAGGACTTCTCAGAAAACAAGACACTGCCATTTCTATTGTGCTTTCTTTTGTGATGCTGGGGTCCTGGGCTAAAAAAAACTGATTAGGGTTGTTCAGCCCTGTGGCACTTCTACTGTTGTGCAAGTAAAGCCACCCAAGTTGTTACTCTAGGTCAGGGGTCCCCGTGAGCCACATTGAAATGTAAAAAGAGTTGGGGAGCAACACAAACATGAAAAAAAGTTCCTGGAGTGCTAAATAGTGCTCTGGTTTTTCCTTTGTGTACTGGCAGCCTACAGGAGGCTCTGTTTGGCCATAAACCTAGTATTTATGCAAATTAAACTTGTCTCTAATACAGAAATTCAAAAATAAACACCTGCTTTGAAGCCACTGGGAGCAGCATCCAAGGGATTGGTGAGCATCATGTTGCTCATGACCCACTGGTTGGGGACAACTGCCCTAGGTATATGCTCTTGAGTGCTTATACTGAAAATAAGGCTCTTTATAGGGCTGATTTAGTAGTTTGGTCCCAGGTCAAAGATCAGATAACAATAGGTGCCCATGCAACCTGTCAAAGTGAGGAATGCATCCTAATGTTGTCCTCATCAATGGGATTTTAAAAACCGCCCAAGCCATCATTTTGGCATCACATACTGGTCAATAAGCTTCCGATATGGCATGCAATTCTGTTCCCCCACATAGCCAGCTTTCCTTCTCTTGGAGTAAAGGTGGCCATACACGGGCAGATAAAGCTGCCGATATCGGTCGTTTGGACCGATTTGACAGCTTATCTGCCCGTGTATGGAGGCTTCCGATGGGTCTTCCCGATCGATATCTGGCCACGATATCGATCGGGAAGGTTGGATTTTTACCCGACCGATCCGTCGGAGCCGCTTGGCGCATCGTAATTCGATCGTTCGGCCATACGGCTGAACGCTCGAATTACCCCCGATATAGCCACGCAGTTTAGTGGCATATCGGGGAAAGATCCGCTCGTTTGGCGATGTCGCCAAACGAGCGGATCTTTAAGTCTATGGCCACCATAAGCCTAGTTCCATTGTGCCTCTGCCTATGCTCAGTTCTGTTACCCCCAACAGGAAATTGGATGCCTTTATCTATGATGCAGCCGTACTGAATTACATGGCCGGGAAGGACGAGGGGTGCAAGTTGGTTACCATCGGAAGTGGGAAAGTTTTTGCCACCACTGGTTATGGCATTGCTTTACAGAAGAACTCACGCTGGAAGCGACCCATTGATTTGGCCTTACTGCAGTTCCTTGGGGATGGTGAGCTCCACCTAATTATTTCAACCAAAAAGTCTAAACTGTCAACTAAGAAACTCTGTACAGTAATTGGCTAATATAGTCTAATAACCTGCTCCTTGATTGGTCTTTGGAAATGTGGTTGTGGGCTTTTAGCTAGCAATTTTAGCCCAGATGTGTGCTCTTTAGTAATTGGCTGCTTGCTTCTGCAGGGGACACCCAGAGGCTGGAAACAGTATGGCTATCAGGCATCTGTCAGAATGAGAAGAACGAAGCAGTAAGTAGCAAGTTGGATATCGATAACATGGCTGGTGTTTTCTACATGCTGCTGGTGGCCATGGGGCTGAGTTTGCTGGTCTTCTCCTGGGAGCATCTCGTGTATTGGAGGATGAGACACTGTATGCCCAGTTCTTGTGGAGAGAAGGGGCTGCTGGGTATAAGCCGGGTAAGAGAACAGGGAGTGAAACATCTGTTTTTCCCTTCAGCCGTGTTGCTGGGGAGATAAAGTGTCCCATAGTGTATAATTAGGCAGATCATAGTGTATGGCCACTGTCACTGTATATGATAGGATACAGTTAGATTTTATGCAGACCATTTACACTCAATTAGATGACAACATATATTCTGCCAGGTGCATCTTCCTCTCTTTAGTACAGTAGATTGAGTAAATGTAGCTGTGAGTGTGATCCACCTTCTCTTTTTGTTTAACTTACAGGGTATTTACAGCTGTTTTCGGGGTGTTGAGAGCCCGTTGCAGGATTCTCAATTCCCAGACCCTGATGTGACAGGGACTCCAGTTCCGGTGAACGTTCTGAGGGTCTTACAGACAGCCAGGGACCTTGTCTCTTCTTCAGGGGTTGGAGGATCACTGGAGAATGCATCCCAGGCCTTACGTACATGGAAACAGCGCAGCGAGAGCCTGCAAGCCGCATTCTCACTTCAGGGGCCGCAAGCTATTGCATCCCCTCATCACATGGCCACAACTCCAGTGGTAGGGGATGTAGGCCCCACATTGACTGTACCTATCCTTACCCAATCCCCACGGTCATTTCATCCTTCTTATCCCATGTTGCCTGATGGAGACCTGCAACCTCCTGAGATAAATTCCCTGCCTCTGCAGGATCTTCATCCAGTATCTTCCATTTCCCAAAATGGTGGTGTGAGCACTGCTGTTCACTGCAGTAACCCATGTATCACTTCCCCACTCCCAAAGAGAAGACAGGAATCACCACAGAGGTTGCCACACCCTTCTTGCACAGGGGGAGCCCAGTACCCTAGGGCTTGGTACCAGTCTCCTGCTCCAAGACAAGTAGTCAGAAGTCCAGTACTACCCCGTGAGACCCTCCTAGCTGAAGACTGTGGGATGCACCCAAGGTGTGTAAGACCTCTACACTATTCTCTTCCACGTTCCTCCCACCTCTGCACTTTTTGCCACAGTGGGGAATGCCACAGAATTGATCCTGCTCTGTATCCCTCCCTGCACCCAGATGCCCCCTTGAGAGGAGCAGTTTCCACACTGGCAGTGCCCTCTGCAATGACATATAGAGACTCTGGTTCCCTCCTTAATGTGGCCTCTCTTGGAAGGACTGCATGCTGCTCAAAGATGGCAAGCTCTAGGTACCCCACCAGCTCCCTCTCAGGAACATTTAGGAGTGAAATCATTGGGAATTCTAACCCGGCTGACCCCTGCAGGAGAATCAGCTGGGAGTCTGAGGTGTGATCAGGCCAGAGCGAGACATTTACTGACTATAAATTCTCTTAATGGCAATAAGATCTGACCTAGAACTGTGTGACTGACCTGTGGCTCCTTAGAAAACCTCAGGTATTGGAGATCTATTCAGGCAGACTGACATTAATTGTAATGTACGGTGCAAATATTATTGGGGGGCTTCAGTTTTGATGTGCAAGCAACTATGTTACAGGTGGAAACAGAAGATAAACAGTGAATTTGTAATGATGTGTGGTCTTTCCCACTTTTCCTTAGCCTTTTTCTTTCTGGACTCTATGGCTGCCCCGTGGGAGCTTTGCAGCAACTCATGGGACTTCATGGGCCTTTATTCTTGTTTGTATACACATCACATAAGCTATAACTGCTGTACCACATTATTCACATAACCACCTTGGCACTAACAGTAATGGACACATACACATGGTTACTGCCCAGGGTTATCCAGCTCTCACTGCAGTGCAACTACTGTATGCATATTGCCCATGCACCTATGCGTCTAGCTAAAACATATCCTTAAGTCTGCTGCCCACATCTGTCTCTGACTGCAGTAAACCAAAAACATTTCATTTAGGTACAATTGCTTCCTATGGCATAAGTTACGCACGTCAGCTAACTATAAGATGTATTTCTAATTGTAAGACAGTCTAATCATCAGGAAACACATGTTCATTGTCCATATAATTGCATAGTGGTAGCTTGCGTGTCATCCTTCAGAAGCAGGTCCACCTGTTCTCTGCAGTACAACAACTATTCCTAGCTGCTCTCTAGACATACACAAATAGGATACACACAGGATATGCCATTTATTAACAAACATAAAGACATATGGCTATCTCTGCTGGTGGGCTACACAACTATGCCTACACGTAGGACATGCTGCTAGTTCTAGGCATACTGATATATCTTCCTCAGAGATTTATATGGGTACCTCTATAGCAATGGACGTAGGATGAAACATATCGCCTGCTATTCTTGTGTCTAGAACAGGGACTGTTACTTCCATAACAACATTGTTGTAGGAAACTGCCTGCTATCCCTGCAGGACTTACCTTGTTGCCCCTGCGACTATGGCCATGAAATACTTATGCTATTGCTGTTTTTTAAGGACAAACTCCCTTTATGACCAGGGGTGTGGGATACTGTCTGCTGTCCCTGCCTCTCAGACAGGTAAGTTACCTCTATAACAAGGAGGATAGGATGCCATATGCTATTAGTGCCTCTAGGCCGTGTTCTGTTGTGTCTATAGCCAAGGACGTGGGATGCTGCCCGCTATTTCAGGCTAAGGGACACAGCTGTTTCTGGGACTAGCATTGTGGACATCCTAAGCCTGAGCACCCAGATACAAGGAGACAGACTTTCTGGGGGGGGGGGAAGCAATGCTAAAATTCTATTTGCATATCTAATTTATATGCTAATTTAGCAGGGAGTATAATGCGGTAGCTTGGGTGGCTAGGATTATGATTAATATTTTTTAGTTGCAAAAGTTCTGACTTGTTCCGCAGAACTCTATAAGCTAGGTGTGATAGATGGAGGTGTACCAATGACTGGAGGGTGGGCTCCTGTATCTTAGCATGGATTTAGCAGGGACTTAGCATTTGTGTTCGTTGGATATGTTATGGATGTGTCAGTGTTCATGATATATGGCTGTGCAGGGAGTTTCAGCTAGCAGCTCTCCTGTACTTGCTTGACCATAAATTACTAAGTGATTTGCAGGGGGCGGCATTGTGTAACAGTTGAAATGTGACTGTGTGCACCAGTTAAAACTATCATTGAGGTGGCCTTCAGGGATGTATAGAGTCATGCAAATGATCGTCCTTCAGGGATGAAGCGAATCTTGCAAGTGACCAGCCTTCAGGGCTGTATAGACTCGTGTGAGCAACCAGCCTTCAGGGCTGTATAAATTCATGCATTAAATTGGCCTATAGGGCTGTATAGACTCATGCAATCAACCAGCCATCAGGACTATATAGACTCATGCATTCAATTGACCTACAGGGCTGTATAGACTCATACAAGCAACCGGCCTTCAGGGCTGTATAAACTCATGCATTCAATTGGCCTACAGGGCTATATAAACTCATGCATTCAATTGGCCTACAGGGCTGTATAAACTCATGCATTCAAATGGCCTACAGGACTGTATAGACTCGTGCAAATCGACCGGCCTTCCGGGCTGTATATACATGTGCATTCAATTGGCCTTCAACTGTAAAGACTCATGCAAGTGACCGGCCTTCAGGACTGTATAGACTCATGCATTCAATTGGCCTACAGGGCTGTGTTTTTCTGGGTCGGTGCCCATGTCTTATTAAAGGTGTTTTAAAGAAAACGTTCCTGTGAATGGTGCTGTCCATGACGAAAAGTAATGATTAAGGTGGAAACTGTGGAACGTGCATCAGTTTGAAACGATTTGGAAGGTATGAGTGCTGACTGAACTCTTGCTGAACTACAGGGCTGTATAGACTACAAGCGACTGGCCTTCAAGGCTGTATAAACTCATGCATTCAATTGGCCTACAGGGCTGATTCCCAGGGGCGTAACTATAGAGGAAGCAGACCCTGCGGCTGCAGGGGGGCCCAGGAGGTATAGGGGCCCCACGAGGCCCTAATTCATATACAATTTCAATAAATATTGGAGAAACAAGTCAACTTATATACATTTTGGGGGCCTGAAAAATAATTTGCTGTGGGACCCAGTAATATCTAGTTACGCCACTGCTGATTCCGTTTATCGCAGGATGGTCACCTCAAATTAATGTGTCAGGAATAGGCACCTAGCCACTCCTGCATTCAAATGGCCTACAGGACTGTATAGACTCATGCAATCGACCGGCCTTCCGGGCTGTATAAACGTATGCATTCAATTGGCCTTCAACTGTAAAGACTCATGCAAGCGACCAGCCTTCAGGACTGTATAGACTCATGCATTCAAATGGCCTACAGGGCTGAATAAACTCATGCAAGCACCTGGCTTTCAGGGCTGTATAGATTCTTACATTCAATTGGGAGGATTGGTAAACAATGATCAAGGTTAGGTGAGGCCGCAAAAATTGAGCAAGTAGCAGCAAATCATATTAGGGCCAAAACACCAACAGTGTACATGAGTAGCAGGCACAATGAAGCCTGTGAGTAGAGAGGTGAGCAGGTCCTAGGTTCCTCAGTAACAGAAAAGGAGAAGCTGGGTGCATGTAATGGGAAAGCCAGCAGAGGACTCAGCACATGAGCAGAAGGCAAGCCAATACATGCTGTGTTACTCCCTGTGGCTGACGGTTCAGTATAACTTGTGGCCAGAGCTAAAAAAAAAAAAGTTATGTAGGGGTGCAACTGTAGTGCTCTCAGTGTAGCTGAACATAATGCTTGGGTACATAGTGTATCAGAGTTGAATAAGAGTATGAAGAGCAGTGGGAGGTAGGGTGAGAAGGAATGAATGCAGCAATAAGATATGTAGGTTAAGTATGAGTTTGCAGAGAGCTGAGGGACAGAGGGTGAGAACTAAGGGATGGAGGGTGAGAATTAAGGGATGGAGGGTGAGAACTGGGGATGGGCAATGGCGGATGGGGAGTGAGGCAAAGCAGGATGAGAGCTAAGGAATAGTGGATGGGGAGTGAGGGAATGTAGGATGAGAGTTAAAAAAAATTGACATTAGGTGGACACAAGACAGAATATGTTGCGGAGTAAAGCAGTTAATGGAGAAACTATAATAACTGCAGGGAGGGAAGTTGCTGGAGTTGTACCTATTGATTTTTTCTCTGCGTGAAAATGATATTCCCTTTACCGCAGGAAGGTCACCTCAAATTAATGTGTCAGGAATAGGCACCTAGCCACATGAAGTGCTGCGAGCCAGTCTGACTCTGTAGCTCTTAAATTGTATACACGTACAGCTCAAGTAGAGCCACAGACATCACACCTCTTTGTGTGATATTAACATTAGGGATTCCAAGTGCCATCACTATGTGTGTGTGTATGTGAGGGGAATAGACAATCATGACACTGGGGTTTCCTCCTCTCCCGTGTTATACAGACAGACTCTCTCTCTTGCGTGTGACACTGAAAGACTGTGGGTGTCACGTACTGATGATAGTGTTACACATGTGGGAAGTGAGCTTCTACTATCATCATACGTGACACCCACAGTCTTTCAGTGTCCCTGACACATGGGGCACTTCATTGTCCGTTGGGTAATCTCCAGTGGGTGATAAATCACCCGACAATAGCTGCACCTTCACATTCATTGAAAATGCAGCGTGCAAAATATAGTAAATGTGGGGAGCCTTGGTAATCACCAAAAATGTGGAAAGGGCCTTTTTTAACCGATTATGCAGAATCAGCGCATGTATTACAGCAATTGCAAAGAATGCAAAGGGGCACGTATTGTAAGGTGGTTCCTCGCTCATGGGAGAGACGATTCCCTGCTAGACAAGGAAGAACTCAATTGGGGCATATTAAGTTAGAGATCGCCCCTAGAGTGAAATTCTACCACTCTCCATTCTGTTCTATGGGATATTTTTTTTAAAGATTTTATTTTTGAGTTTCATATTAAACGCAAACAACATTACAAGTTATACACACTTGGAGAGGAGGAAAAAGAGAAAGATTAAGGAAAGGAAAGAGAGAGATTCTCAAGGGCCTTGAGAGGAGAGGTCTAGTGACTTATTCATCTATATGCCTACGTATCCATACACCACCTTTTTTCTATGGGACTTTTAAAGGCATATTTATCAAAGGGTGAAAGTTCACCCTTCGATCAATACTCTTTTCAAAATCCCATAGAAATGAATGTCGACTGACAGAATTTCAATCTAGTGGACTGTAGAAATTCACTCTTTGATAAATATGCCGAAATGTGTCAGGACCCTTAGAAACTGATGAATTTGTGTGTGATTGTGTGTGTGTGTTTGGTGGGGTACAGGTAACAGACTCAGGAAACGTGTCACTGAGGGAGGGGAGTGTGTGTGACACTGAGAGGCATATTCATCAAAAGGTGCCATTCTCTATTCACTTGTATTTGATTTTTAAATATAGATATAGATATTCTGCTACGGGTTAAAGGAACAGTAACACCAAAAAATGAAAGTGTTTTAAAGTAATGAAAATATCATGTAGTGTTGCCCTGCACCGGTAAAACTGATCTGTTTGCTTCAGAAACACTACTATAGTTCATATAAACAAGCTGCTGTTTAGCAATGGGGAAATTGAAAAAAGGCTATATGGCACAGGATAAATAGTGGATAACAGATAACACCATTATGTTCTACAGAGCTTTTCTACTATCTGCTGTGTAACCTGAACCTTTTCTCCTTTGAATGGCTGCCCTCATTGCTACACAGCAGCTTATTTATATAAACAATAGTAGTGTTTCTGAAGCAAACACATCCGTTTAACCAGTGCAGGGCAACACTGCATTATATATTAATTGCTTTAAAACACTTTAATTTTTTGATGTTACTGTTCCTTTAAAGTGAGTTCCCCTTTAATAAATATGTCCCTCAAAAATCCCATAAAAATGGGGATGGTTTCCTTGAGGCAGCTCTGTTTCAACTTTTGATAAATATGCCCCTAAGAGACTAAGGGAGTCCATTTCCGGGTAGAGTGTGAAATCCCCCTCCAGTGAGTGAAGTGGAACAATCTCCGACTGGCACATTGGTTCACGCATTATTCAGAGGGCTGGGGAAGGTGCCATCACTGTTCTGCGCTGGGGTAGTAAATAGAATGGCCTATGAGGCTGATGGGATTCTTTCCTTTGTATACGCTGCTCAACTTCTAACTCCCAAATGAGATTTCCCTCAGGCCTATAAGATATTGTCACCGCCCATGCTTTAATATCCCGTCGGTCACTAAATCTTTAATAGTTGCTGGTCGATTGGCATTGACCCTGAGGGTGAATCATAAAAGAAGAGAGGCGCCAATTTCTCACCAACAGCAAGGCTCGCCTCTGAACTGTCACTGTCCGCGCTCGAAGTTCATTAACTGGTCAGGGAGGGAATGAGTAGGGCAATGTTGGCTCCTGTCATCGGCCTGGCCCATATTTCATAGCCCAGTGCAGTACTGCAGGGACGTGACGGCAGCGAGTGATAAAGTGAGGCCTGCAAATCAAGCAGCTGTCTCTTCCCTGTGCTTGTGCAATGATGGAAATATACGGCTAAACAAAAGGGCACTGACAGATAGAAGATTCTAACGCCATATCCCTCACCTCAAGTCTCTGCTCTAGTAGGAAACTGCAACCAATCAGCAATTGGCTCTGATCTATCATTTATAAGTAACACTTATTGATGCAAAGTGGCTATTGGTTCCCTAAGGGTAAAAATTAATTTTTAAAATAAAATTTACACCCTGAAAACTGTGTGTGATTCAATTATAAAGTGAGAGGGTGTGTGCGCGCACCCCTATCACTGACAGAGGCCCTCTCCTGGGTGTCTAAAGTAGAAGGAAAGGCAAAATCACTGGAAGGGGCGGTCCCTCTACTTCAATAAATGAACTTGTCAGTGTATGTCAGATTAACCCAACTCAACAGAATGAGGCACCTCTTTCCAGTATGCGTGTGGCACTACTACAATGAGGCACCCCTCTCTTGTCTGTGTATCATGGATAGACTGTAGGACCCCTCACAAATACAGTGGTGTGAAAAACTATTTGCCCCCTTCCTGATTTCTTATTCTTTTGCATGTTTGTCACACAAAATGTTTCTGATCATCAAACACATTTAACTATTAGTCAAAGATAACACAAGTAAACACAAAATGCAGTTTTTAAATGAGGGTTTTTATTATTTAGGGAGAAAAGAAATCCAAACCTGTGTGAAAAAGTAATTGCCCCCTGAACCTAATAACTGGTTGGGCCACCCTTAGCAGCAATAACTGCAATAAAGCGTTTGCGATAACTTGCAACGAGTCTTTTACAGCACTCTGGAGGAATTTTGGCCCACTCATCTTTGCAGAATTGTTGTAATTCAGCTTTATTTGAGGGTTTTCTAGCATGAACCGCCTTTTTAAGGTCATGCCACAACATCTCAATAGGATTCAGGTCAGGACTTTGACTAGGCCACTCCAAAGTCTTCATTTTGTTTTTCTTCAGCCATTCAGAGGTGGATTTGCTGGTGTGTTTTGGGTCATTGTCCTGCTGCAGCACCCAAGATCGCTTCAGCTTGAGTTGACGAACAGATGGCCGGACATTCTCCTTCAGGATTTTTTGGTAGACAGTAGAATTCATGGTTCCATCTATCACAGCAAGTCTTCCAGGTCCTGAAGCAGCAAAACAACCCCAGACCATCACAGTACCACCACCATATTTTACTGTTGGTATGATGTTCTTTTTCTGAAATGCTGTGTTACTTTTACGCCAGATTTAACGGGACGCACACCTTCCAAAAAGTTCAACTTTTGTCTCGTCGGTCCACAAGGTATTTTCCCAAAAGTCTTGGCAATCATTGAGATGTTTTTTTAGCAAAATTGAGACGAGCCTTAATGTTCTTTTTGCTTAAAAGTGGTTTGCGCCTTGGAAATCTGCCATGCAGGCCGTTTTTGCCCAGTCTCTTTCTTATGGTGGAGTTGTGAACACTGACCTTAATTGAGGCAAGTGAGGCCTGCAGTTCTTTATATGTTGTCCTGGGGTCTTTTGTGGCCTCTTGGATGAGTTGTCTCTGAACTCTTGGGGTAATTTTGGTCGGCAGGCCACTCCTGGGAAGGTTCACCACTGTTCCATGTTTTTGCCATTTGTGGATAATGGCTCTCACTGTGGTTCGCTGGAGTCCCAAAGCTTTAGAAATGGCTTTATAACCTTTGAAATTGAACTCAGGTGTGATAAACCACAGTTAAGTTATTTTTTAACAAGGGGGGCAATCACTTTTTCACACAGGCCCATGTAGATTTGGAGTTTTTTTTCTCCCTTAATAACGTAAACCTTCATTTAAAAACTGCATTTTGTGTTCAATTATGTTATCTTTGACTAATAGTTAACGGTTTTTGATGAGCAGAAACATTTAAGTGTGACAAACATGCAAAAGAATAAGAAATCAGGAAGGGGGCAAATAGTTTTTCACACCACTGTATGCATGTGTGGCGCTGCTAGAATGAGGTGCCCCTCTCCAGTATGTGTGTGTGACACTGCTAGAATGAGGCACCCCTCTCCTGTCTGTGTATCACAGATAGACTGAAGGACCGCTCTCCAGTATGCGTTTGTGACTGAAGGATTCCTGCCCCCAGGTTTCCAACCCTAGACACACACATCCTAATATTATAAGACCCTCAGAGCCCTTCCTAAGTATTTCCAGACGTGCCCCCTCCCTGGTAGAAGTGACAGAATGAAGTGCCACTGTCTGATTTCCATGCTTGAGCAGGCAAGAGACAGACTCACAAACGAGGAGGAAGGTGAAGTAGGACAGGTGGTGACAGAGATGGAACGAGGGATGGAAATAGTTGTGAGAGAGTGACAGAGATGGAATGAGGGACGCCAGCACGGACCTGTCTAAGATTCCCTGTCAAGGGGGACACATATGAAGAGAAATGGGGCCTGGGTAATGTGGCTTCCTCAGGATGTTATCAGCTTCCCGCTGAGCAGAGGGAGCAGCCAGAGCTGGAACCTACACTAATGGCCTGTGCTTCTGTAAGCTGCAGCCACCATGCACTAACCCTGGGAGCACTGTATCAGAGTGGCACTTGCATGTGTCCATTAGCAAGACCCTAGGAGTAGAGCAGCACGTGTTTACAAAATCACACTCACTTATATCAGCAGTTGCCCTGGCATCACACTTGGCACAGGCCCCAGATCTGTTCTGACAGCAAGTGCCAGGTCAGTACCAGGTGAGGACATTCGGCCAAGCTTAATCCCTTCTCTTGTCCAACCGGCTCATGCCATCTGTCCTAGGATTGTCAACATTGCTAGAAGCAGGTGCAGAGAAATACACAGCAATGAGCACACAGCCGACTCCTGCTGCAACCCAAAGGGCTCACAGAGTATTTCTCACATTGCACCATGGCCACAAGTGGGCACAGCTATGAAAACACACCCTAGTTCTGATGGAAATGGTACCTGGACTCTTAGTAACAGCACATATACGCTTGGTATTTCGCAGTGACCAAAAGCAGCAGGGCCGCCATCAGAATTTGTGGGGCCCATTATAACACATTTTTCAGGGGCCCCCCTACAAGTAGAAAAAAACATTGGTGGTTAGGCCCCCCCTACACGTTAAAAAAAAAACATTGGTTGGCAGGATCCCCACATAAAGTAAAAAAATAAAAAAAAAAATAGCACCCAGGGATTTAAAACACAAAAACAAAACAAAAAAAAAGGTGGAACTTACCTTTCTTCTTCCTCTGCGGCACAGCTCGGCTCCTTTTCGGCAGTGGCTCGGCCCCTTTCGGAAGTGGCTCAGCTCAGTGGCTGAGTAACTCAGGAAATGCAGCACTGCCGGCCCCCGCTTAACAAATAGAAGCCACCTGGCCCGGGAGGATTGTGCCCCTGGTACCCCCTCACGGTAACACTGAAAGGCAGGGTGGTCTCACAGCAAGCCTATGGTTAAGTGTCCCAGTGACATGAAACGCGTCAGGCAAGAGATGACTATATAAAATAAAGTTTTCATTTTTATCTACTACTTTATCTGATCAATATGTGAGTTTACCAGTGTGCCCTGCACCAACATTTATGCTTTGTATACGGATTGTCCGCTCCCCTGAGCTGGGGGCCTGGGGCTGGAGCAACTGGGCCACGTTTCTATTTTGGTGAGTGACTCCACAAATTTGCATTTGCTTTATGCTTAAAATATTCTTGGCCCAGACTATGGTCTCACAGCAAAACCCATCCTGCAGGAACAATAATGACTGTGCTACGTGGTAAATCAGTGAAGCAAGAGAAGTATCTTTCACCCATGTGCATAGGTGCAAACATACAGAAAAGCAATGGTCTGGGCACACAATAAAATATACCGGTACCCTCATTTTGGCAACTCTGACACCTCCTACCCATATGTTTAAATACAAATATACAGAGAAAGAATGTTCTGGGCACACATTAAGATTTTACACTCATTCTATGCCACTAAAACACTAAAAGGAATACTTACCCAGAGGCCTCATTCACATAAATCTTCAGGACCTGTCTTTATACATACTTACAATAAAATCAATAAGATAGATAAACAAACTCACAAAATTATTCACAAACCTGACAATGCCCACCCCCAGAGCAACACAGAGAGTTTCGCAACCCTGAAAAACAGAGCAAAACATTTATTTGTGTGTTCAATGGCGTATAAATACCTGTAGCCTGCATTCCGAGATAACTCCCCGAACCCAAATCGACCAAATCACTCGAAAAAGAGATTTGCATTGGTAAGACCTTCTCAGTGTCGTCAGGCAGAAAAAATATGCAGCGGCTTAGTGCCTCCCAGAGCACCTCCACCGGAACCATTAAAATGGGTGCATGGAAGGATATAAACAACAAGCATAGCAGCCGAAGAAAACAAACAGGAAATAACAAGCAGACATATTTGCTAAAAGAAAAGTTCTAGGGACAATATTCCTTTTGCTTTTGGGTTTCTCAAGCCACAGAACTTGGGTTTAATTGTTGAGAATACTGTAATGCATTGATGGGCTGCTTGCAAATCACCAAAACTACTTCTAGCACCCCTAGGTGTCTTTAGTATGCCCAGGGTCGGACTGGGCTGGAGGGACACCGGGAAGAAACCAGGTGGGACCAGACCTGCTGCCCTGCCTGAGCACCCTGACCTCCCCCAACCCCAGTCAATAGGAGAAAAGCAGGTGCACGTTGTCTCGGAGGTGATGGGGGGTGTGAAGGTGTTGAGGCTGGCCTGATTGGGCCCTTGGAGTTGGTGGAGGGGGGGTTGGGAGCCCGGGGTGGTGTATGCAGGACCCTAGGGTGCAATGATAGGGGCACTTGGTATGTGCATGTTAAAGTGTCCTCTGCCTAACCCTAGTCCATGTTCACTGCACTCTGTCATTCTCCCCTCCCTCTCCCCTGTCCTCCCCTCTGCTATGGCGTATGAGTTTGCACATTCCCAGTAAAGTGTGCGTGCATGGGGCGGGGGACGCTGCAATGCTGGCCTGGGTTGCCTAGGGTGCCTGGTTGGCTTGGAATGGCCATGGACCCCCACCCCCCAGTCCAACACTGAGCATGCAGTTGGATATGGCCCTCCGCAAGCCGCCTAGAATGCCTCAGATATCCATAAACCTCTTTCAATGGCATCATTATTATGCATATAGAAAATCTTGGACAGCACCGTAGATCACTGGTTCCTAAACTGTGGGACTGAACCCCCTGAGGGGGCTTGGAACTGTTACAAGCTGAATGCAATTAGGGTGAAGGTCATGCGTTGGGATTGGTAATTGGTTGGGTTTTAGGCAGAACATCCCTCACGCAGGCAGTTTATTCTGCCTGGGTATGGACTCTGTCTTGGGTACCCCCCAACCTGGAAGATTTGCATCCCGGAGTGACATCACCTACAGCCTAAAATGACATAATTTCCAGGTTATGCAGTGTTAGGTCTGCTTTTCAGTTTACCCACTGTGGGTCGGGTAGTGGGTCTGGGGTACAAGTGAAGCCGGTAGTTAGGTCGCAACCAGACCCACAGAGGATTTCAGTAGGGAAAAGATGCGCCTGAAACCAAGCTTAAGATTCAGGGCCATATTTGGGGTACAAACGTATTTACTTGCCTAGATATTTCTGAAAGTGTGGCTGAAGTGGTGGCTGACCAAAGGGGCATGAACTGACAAAGGCCACTGACAACCATTGTCCGAAATGATAATGAACCAATCAAAAGTCAGAGGGGTCCCAGGCTGGTAAGTGCTCCCCCTTTGGAAAACATAAAAGAACACACAGCAGCCCATTGAAGCCAATGGGATAATCTCATGACTCCTCAAGCTGTGGCCTTCACAGAGATCAATATACAAATATCATTTTAAAACCCAGGAGGAGTGAATCGGGGGGTGAAGGTAACAAATGCCTAAACACATGCCATATACACGTTCATTAACACCCATAATCAGCAGTGCAACCCATTGTATCTGGGCAGCATGCGTAGCTACTGCATGTAAAGAATTCATCAGTGCTCAAAATAATATAGTCATAAATCACCTCTACACTGGGAAAGGGGGGTGTAAAGGAATCTAATCAGGGCCAAGAGCATCAGTAATCAGCTTGTTTCGGGCACGTGCTGCGAGGAGGGAGGGCAACAGAGGAGCTGGACTGTGTAATGAGAGATCCCCGCAGCAAGAAAATGCACAACCAGAGTCACCAAAAATGTCATTAGGTTTTATTCCGAGTGCAAAGTGCAGGAGCAATCAGGGAGGCTGTCATTCACCACAATGCGGTGAGAAGCTGCCCGGCATTTATATCATCATAAAAATACAACTTCAACATAATTCTAGGCATGGCTGGAGAAACCACAGACCCAACAGGGCATTTTGGGGAAATAGCTCAGCCCACACAACAGAAGGGAGTATACGCTCATCAAATAATTACCCCCATTATTAAAAATACTGTTTCATGTTCCTTTATACAGTGATGCGTTACTCTGTAATACAGTAGAGGTCGCATTTCAAATGTATATGAATCGTTCAAATGCTTTTGAAATCTGCTCTTCCCCACTCAACAGAGACAGCATCATCCACAGGGGGGCAGTGCAGTAACCGCACACTTTCTGATACAGATATAAAAGGACAGCGAAAATGAAATTCACAAGGGGGTGCCAATTTGTTTACTCTAATCGCTACCGTGGTACCTGTCACTCCTATAAAAAACACACCGGCTCAGGGTACCATTAGAGCGCCACCCTGCTATCTAGGGATCCCTTGTGAAGTATAGTAAACTATTATAATATCACTGAAGGAATCAAAGAAGATAGCGGACGGCATTCTAATGGAATGTATCCAAGGCTGGAACATTTTATTAGAGAAGAGGAGGAAGGTCAATCAATAAAATTGTGGAATACACGTTCTGATCATGAGTATATCTCTGATAATCCTTGCCATAAAGCAAGACAAGGCTACCATATTTTTACCTTCATGATTACCAGGAGATACACATCCTTGGGCAAGAACAAATTATTACAGCAAATGACTTTCCCCCCAAATGACAAAACTTTACACATTATACATTATTGTCAGGCATATGCAAAAACTTCTTCCACCGTCAGAATCCCTTTAAGCAGCCCCTCCGTAATATGTTGTTTATAGTACAACACCTAGAAGTTGCCCAAGCCTGTATTAAGCCAACCCTAGGATTTAAGCTTGGCAACACAAGAAAGACAGTGAGAGTCATTTATGGAGGCAAGACACAACCAAGACCCATTTACCCTGAGTCCCTCAGGAAACAGTGGAAATTTGGGGTCACGTCCTGGCGCTCCTGTGAGTATAGAAGACAAGGCACAGAAAAAGAGAGAGAGGCATCATCGGAGGGAATTGGGACAGTATTTGTTACAGACAGTTTGTTGGGGCTCCAGATAGGAGTTGAAATGTTAAATAAGGGAATGATAGCAGCAAAGTGACACTTAGTGAGGGGCCAGCCCCATGACTGGAGAGACCACATCAGTAGATGCCTTTATCCTCCTAAGTCCAACGCCTGTGTCCAGCACAGGCCAAACCCTAGATTGTGCATGATAGGAGAAGTCTTACAGTGAGCCGTCCGTCAGGATGATATTGGCTGTGACATAGATAAAACAGGTAAGTGCCCAACAGAGCACAAACCACACCCAGCCCACCTGCCGGAAAGGGGAAGTATGCTTATTGGTGAGTCCAGGACCGTATACCAAAGCATTGTCTTTCCGGCTGCAAAAAACAAGGAAGGCAGGGATCACGTATTGGATGCCATTCCCTGCATAGGCACCTGTGATACTAACCAGGACTTCCAAGTGGTTGGTACAAAAGGCCACAATTACAGGGGGCACCAGCGTAATGAGGGGAAAGACTACACGGTCAACCAGCCATGGGTATGTCCCGCCATCACGGTGGAAGAGAGTTTTCCAGTTATTACGTAGCGTCACAGCAATGATGGGGAAGTTAGTGCTGATGGTGAAGACCGGAAAGAGTCCAAGGAAGTAGCCAATAACTTGGGGGACAAAGGGACTGCAGCCGCTGAAGTTAAGCGTGTACATATCCATGAGGGCCCCGGAGCTGAAGCAAAATATGGCTGTGAAGCACAGCAGGCTGTAAAAGGCTAGCACCAGGAAATAATCCACAAGGACAAGTCCCGTCAGATGCTTCTTTTTGGATATAGGGGTGACCAGAGAAGGCAGGGAATGCTGGCACATAAAGGAGTACACGCAGACCCCAAACAGGTTCCGGATCCCTGACACTTGTGCTAGTGGGGGGTGGCCGGCCCCTTCCCCTTTACCAATCCGAACCAGAGCGAGTACAATCATGATAATAAACGCTGAAACAGACAGGAGATGAAATAGTTATTATATATACAGTCACATCGCTCTCACCATACCTCATAATTACACTGTAACCAAGCCCTCTTTCTACTGGATAGGGAGAAAAGGAATTAAAACATTACCCGACTCATAAACTGACTAGCTGAGATTCTAGTTATCTTTATAACAGAGCATTCTGTCACAGTGACACAGATCCCCTCTGATACCCATTGTAAGCAGCAGTCCTGTCCTGCTTTATGGCTGAGATTCTAGCTATCTTTATAACAGCATTCTGTCACAGTGACACAGATCCTATCTGATCCCCATTGTAAGCAGCAGTCCTGTCCCGCTTTATGGCTGAGATTCTAGCTATCTTTATAACAGAGCATTCTGTCACAGATCCTATCTGATCTCCATTGTAAGCAGCAGTCCTGTCCTGCTTTATGGCTGAGATTCTAGCTATCTTTATAACAGAGCATTCTGTCACAGTGAAACAGATCCTATCCAAGAGAAATTTTAAGAAGCAGTCCTGTTCTGCCAGGGATTTAAGCACTGTATCATATTTGGGGACCTGAGACTTTGTGCACTGGCCAGTGCCCTTTTCTTGACTCATTCAGACTCTGCATATTCCATCACACATGGGAAAGCAAGAATTAAACATTTGTCTCCACGATTTATGGCACTGTCAAGGAGGAGAACAAAGTGGCAGTAAAGCAGTGAAAACCCATTACTCGGCCCATAAATCAACAAGGAAAAGAGGCATGTGACACTTCATCCGTTCCCCTAACTATGATGCAAGGATAGAACCTTTGCTCTCTTACATACACAGGGGAAACATATGACCATTACAGCTCTTTCTCCATGCACAAGTATATCAAACACTTTGCCTTTAAAGTCTTGTAAAATACATTTCCCAGCATGCCTCTTGGGCATTGGTGTACCTGTATACGGGAACAGTCTAGAGAGATATTCCAAGGATGTGGGGGTAGCTACAAGAATCACATTTACATAGACCATTCCTGCACTCCCAAGAAGTTGTGACACTAATACGTACCAAGGAATGTAACTAAAGAAGGGACATACCCTGCCGTCGCTGGGGAGTCAGTGGGGCACTGACTGATGAGTAGTTTCGGTGTATATTTACAAAACATTTCTTATTCATTAAGTTTCTCTGGGTTCTAATTTTATGGTAGGATTAAGAAATTAGGGACTACACAGAATGGGAGGACAGGGCAGATATCTATTAGGCTACAGCAACCTTGTAAACAAAATTTCCAGCCTATCAGAGCTTTGCACCACCTCTTATCCCAGCACTGGCAGCTGCACACTTGCCAAACACTATTTCTGAAAATGTGGGGCGTTCAAGAGTGGTGCTGTCAGGAACCACTCCACCAGAAACATGCCCGTATCCCTATAACTGACTGGTGTGATGGGTATTTTAACCATGTGATCACACACTGGGATCAGAAGTTCATTAGGAAATGAGAGACTGACATTTCCCTGCAACTGCTAACTTGGGCTAGTGCCCCAACATAAGTCTCAGCAAGATTTCTTTCAGGGAACAAAGCGTCCCGTTTGGAACATCAAATTGAATTGTTTTAATCGCTACTAAAGATGCATGACCTTGCCAATAAATGTGTTTTTCTAATATAAACATATCCATCAGGGCCCTCCTTCCTTTCATGTCCCTTATTATTTCATTGCATTCCTTGCTACATTTGCCAGCTGAATTATATCATTTTTTATGAACTGGATGCCGGCTGAGGATTTTAATCTTCTTTCGCCTGCAGGGTTTGAATGTGGATCTGATGCCAAAAAATAGATTAATATAGGGGGGAAGGAAAGGGACTTCTGACAAGCCCTTACCCTGGGAGAACAAAGAGGATGAAGCTCATTAATTACATTTTAGGGCCGTGCTACTTGTGCTGGAATTTTACAGAGCCTTGGGGACACTGTGCAGTCCTTATGTAAGAATAGGTGTTAACTGGTGCTTAAGTATCGTTTAGGGCTAAGGGAATAAGAAAAGGCAGATTTAGGGGGACGGGAATATTGTGGGTGACAGGGGGTCAATTATTGATCTATTTATACTATATAACACATATTAAAATGCTCTCCCTTAAATTGCTTACCACCACAGACCAATGTCAGTTTCATTAGAAACCAATGAACCTACCAGCATGATTCTGGATTGTGCAGCCATAGGAAAGTCATGATGAAAACCTACAGAATCAGTTAGTGGCCCAAGATCCTAATACTGTGATGCCACATACAGTGGGATCCATTTAAATGACACTTACCGATCCATCTCATGAGCGAAGTCAGCATCTGGAGGTATTTTGTCTTCTGCACATTGAAGAAAGTGAAGGGGCCAAGAAGCAGTGTGAAGACAGCCTGGGGACAGAAAGGCAGAACATTCACATCTCTAGACACTATTATTAAGTGAAATGATAATCCTATTTCCCATGACTACAGTATTATGGTCAATAAAACTGCTCGACCCTTTGGGCACACAACTCAATCCAGAGGAAGGCATTGCTATTGGCTTGATGGATGAGACACAGGTAAGAGATACCTTTTGAATTCCCCCCACCCCCACGGGCCTGTACTAATAATCAGCACAATGGTGATACAAAAATAATCTAACATTCTGAAATGAGTTTTTAAAGATAACAGCCGCTCAACATGCTAGGAACGAATTTACTTGGCAGCGTCTAAATCAGGGTATAAGGGCAATGTTGGAGCACAGTCACCAACGAATGAGGTTAATTGGAAAGTGGAGAAGGGCAGTGAGGATAATTTTGTTTGCATAATTGACATTGTGCAGTTCTGCTGCCAATATAATTTTATGTTGTTCCTTGGACTTATGCTGTATCTTACTGTATAGCGGAGACTCTAGCTGTATCAGAGCATTCTGTCAGAGTGGCACAGATCATATCTGATCCCCATTGTAAGCAGCAGTCCTGTCCTGCTTTGTGGCTGAGATTCTAGCTATCTTTATAACAGAGCATTCTGTCACAGTTACACAGATCCTATCTGATACCCATTGTAAGCAGCAGTCCTGTCCTGCTTCATGGCTGAGATTCTAGCTATCTTTATAACAAAGCATTTTGTCACAGACACAGGTCCTATCTGATACCCATTGTAAGCAGTCCTGTCATACTTTATGGCTGGACGTTAAATATACATGAAGTCGAGCTCATCTCACCAAATAGATCCTGTAGGCATCAATGCGTCGGATAGGTCCCCAGCACGGATCAGTGTCATTCCGTTCTTCAGACTGAGATGAGCATGACCCATTAGCAGAGAAGCTGGAAGAGACAGACCGACAGACATTATGCTCACTTCTGTCAGGTTGCCTTCTGCTCCAGGATACCCATAGTGAAGGGACGTGTGCTACACGAGATCAAGGTTCATAAAGAAAGCCAGTCGCTTTTTATGCAAATCATAACACTTACCATGTAACCTGCACCAGAGACAGAGGTACAGCCGTTGCATATATAGCCAGATCCCCATACAGATATATAATGATGCAAAAATAAAATAGGTTGATTCCAGCTGCAAACAAAGGAAGCAAGTTAGAAAGTGTTGGTACTTTGCCATACAGTGTGATGAAGTGAACCAAGGAATGGCTCTCCGGATCATTAACATTATACTGAAATCTGTCATTCAGACAAAATATAAGAGCATAGCTCGGAGACTATGAAGAAAAAAAAAAACATAAGTACAGAAAATATTTTCTGGCTTTGTGACTAGTTTAAGAGCTCCACCTAGTGGAAAAGGATGCAACAATATAAAATAAGCCATTGCTAATGCAGGATATATACAATGAAACCTCAATTTTAAAGTACCCTGATTTTAAGTTTTCCCGCATTTTACATTTTTTATTTGTGGTCCAACCAATTTATAATGCATTTCAATGGGTGCATTTCCCTGATTTTAAATAATGTTTTCTCTGATTTTACATCATAATTTTGTCATGATGTTCCCAAAAACTGCTTTTTTCCTCTATGAATTTTATTATGTGTGACATAAAGAGGTTTAAAATACTAACCAGATGTATATTTTGCCATGGTTCTGCCTGTAAATGGTCAATTCCAATTAGTCTCCCCCTTGTTATTAACACACTAAATATTGTATCTCAAAGTAAAACAAACTCCTTTGCTTATATCCTTTTACTTGAAGAAAAAGTTACTTTAACATGTTTCACTAAATTTTACATAATTTTTTCCTGGTCCCCTGAAAATGCAAAATGGGGGATCTCCTGTACTAAACAAATCCTGCTACATATCATAACATTAGTTTATTGGCATCGACTGCAATCAACATACCTTTATTAAAGAACAAAGATGCCATCTGGCCCATTTCCACGCGCTCCACAATCTCAAAAGGGTCAGATAAACCACGACGCTCTGAAATGGAAAGGAAACCATGTTACACATTAGGGTAGACGGGTTATGTGGCTTTGCCCAGTCTCACGTGCCAGATACTCACGGACTGAGAGGATAGGCTCGGTTTCAGATCGGTTGTACCCGCTGGGAGAGGGAACTTCATTATCAGAGCTTTCTGATGAGTCAGGATCCTGTGGGGAAGAAAGGGACAGGTCAGTGCAAGCTCATGCTCAGATGCCCTAGGTTTGAGTAGTAAAATGATGGATGCGCACACTTCTATGTTATGTATAAAGTTTACATAACCCAAATTAAATAGGTGGTGTGTGAGATAAAGTTAATCAATTAAAAATTTATGAAAAGTATCTCCTATTTCGCAGTCAGTAAATTCCTTCAACTTAATAATTATTGTTAATGTATTAATTAATTAGAAAATATTATTTGAGGTTTTCAATCTATGTACAATAATATTAAAAATAATTCATGTATAATTTCATATATACACATCAATTGCTAATTCATATGTTAATATCCAATATCAATGTATGCTATGATTACTAGTGTTCTAATAATGTCCATCCATGATGAATTCAATTATTGATTACTCTTAAATCCGACTTGTGGATGTGTTAATAAGTTCGCTCGTTACTTAATGTCTCTGAGCCAAACCAATATTATGCTTTTTTATGTGACTGCAATTATCTTTTTCTGGCAGCTGCATAGCTTGGGAGTATTGTGTAAATATGTTGTGTTTCATTTCCTCTTTGGTTACATGTAATTAATCATGCAAGGTCTAATTGGCAACAATGTATCCAAGAGCCTTAAGTGTCCTACGGCACTGTCTTTATTACACGCAGAAGCGCTCCGGCTCTGATGGATAAATCATGAGTTGTTATGCGTTTATAATCCACATTCAGTCATCAATATTTTTCTTATATTAGTTGCCACCACGACATGTCTGCAATGCTTTCTCATGTAGCGGCTGTGCGTAGTCTTGTGCCGGTATGTCCGTTAAAATACAGGTAGCTAGCGGATCTCTGGATTTCAGACTTCTTTTTCTTCCCTTTGCCAGATTTTCTGCGGACAATGTTTGAACACTAACACCTCCACATGACCAATTGGACCTTGCATCATTAATTACATGTAACCAAAGTGGAAACGAAACGCAACATATTTGCACAATACTCCCAAGCTATACAGCTGCAAGAAAAATATAATTGCGGTCACATAACAAAGCATAATATTGGTTTGGCTCAGAGACATGAAGTAACCAACAAACTTATTAAAACATGCACAAGTTGGATTAAAGTGTAATCAATAAGTGAAATAATCATGGGTGCACATTATTAGACTGCTAGTAATCATCGCATACATTGATTTTGGAAGTTGAAGGAATTTACGGAGTGCGAAAAAGGAGATACTTTTCATCAATTTCTAGGTTTGAGTAGGACGTTCCAAGGCATTGTTAGACTCACCTCCTCCTTTTCCCATCTCTTCCATCGCAGCTGAGCATTGGCAGCGGCCATAGCTTCCACAACAAAAGTGGTTGTCATATAGCTAGGAACAAAGGATACCATTTCACTGTCAATAGCAGGAAGGAAATTAAAAGGCAGGTTCATGTACTGAGCGGTGAAAGGGTTGGAAGGTAATCATGTTGAGTGCCGATAATGGTTATGCCATTGCTCTGGGGCAGGGATCCCCAACGTTTACCTGTGAGCCATATTCAATTGTTAAAAGAGTCGAAGGGCAACACAAGCATGAAAAAGGTCCCTGATAGGGGCAAATATTGGCCGTGATTGACTATTTGGTAGCTCCTATATGGGCTGGCTGCCTACAGGAGGTTCTAATTGCAACCAAAACTTGCCTCCAATCCAGGAATTAAAAATAAGCACCTGCTTTGAGGCCACTGGGAGCAACATACAAGGGGGTTGCTCACGAGTCACTGGTATATAGGAACCTATATATCAGTCAGCGAGGTTAAAGGGGTTGTACACCTTAAAGTTAACTTTCAGTATGCTACTGAATGTATTATTTCTTAGCAATTTTTCAAGTGGTCTTCAGTTGTAATCTTACATAGTTTTTGCCCACTTTGCTTCTTTTCAGTTCTCAGATAGAGTCCTGTATGCAGCACCAACATTTGTAAATGAGCCCTTACATATGATTTGCAAGTACTGATTAGCAAGTGATGGGGTGTTTAACCTTGTATTACCCAGAGACAGGGGTGCTTCGCCAATGAGGCAAGTTGAGGCTGTCGGCTTAGGCATCGCCCCACTAGGTACCAGGGGCAGCAAAAATGCTGCTCCTGGTACTTTAAGAGCAAATTTCCGGGGGGGGGGGGCAGCAGCAACTGCTGCTGCCTCAGGCGGCGGAGGGGCCAGGATCGCCCCTGCCCAGAGATCAAAATGCACTGAGCTTACAACTTTCACTCACCTCATAAATGAAAGGAAGATGATAAGGATTAAGCTAACCAACCAGCCAGCATTGGCAAAGGCCTTTGGCATGGTGAGGGCACCCGTGCCAACTATAAGGTTGAACATGTACACCAGGCCAACCTGCAGAGGAGATATGGAATATGATGAATATGAGATCACAGGACACTGAGACACTGCCGCATGGGATTGGGTTGATAATAATGAGTTTGAGAATGACACACTGTGGCTGTTAATTGCTGAATATAATGTGTCCCCACGGGGGACATATGTCATCACATGATGTGTGTACTTTCTGCTAACTCTGTAAAATGAGAATAAAACCTCCTTTTTTAACTTTGTCAGCATTTCCCCTTCGCACTCACAGCAAATGTGGCAAAGCTTGTGCAACAGGAAAGAGCTGTATGGATGGAATGATAATGACACAATACAGTAATACGGGAATAAGAAGAGCTGAAGTGGAGCCATTAAACCCGTCGGCTGCCCTGTCATTCATTTTTGATAAGGGCAGCACAAATGCTCAGTGTCTATTTAATGTATGATTTACTGTATATTTCATCTGGGCCCTGAGGGATCATCTGTATTCCTGGTTCAGGAGAGAAAGAAATGCTCTTGGCTATATGCTGGGCGGGTAGGTACTTACAAATGGAGAGTATAGCTCCCCTGTTTCTGTTATGTCTCCTGCCATGGCTTCTGGTGGAGTAGAACTGAAGAGTGAATTCCAAAAAGCTGTAGGTAAAAAAACAGAACATAAGTTAAAAGACAACATCAAACAACAAATCAGGACTGAGCCTGGGGGCATTAGCCCACTAGTAACCCCTAGTGCGTAGGTCATAGCAAGCTGCCTGGAGTGCTTACTCGTATCCAACAACTCATATTACCCCAGTTCATAGGAGAGGTACAGTTTGCCAGTCAGTACTCTCAAGGTATTGGCCAACAGGGAGATTTGTCACCCACAATAAAAATGCACAACTGCAGGCAACAAATCTCCCGGAAATGCTTCTTCATTGGAAATAACTGAAATCGCCTGCATCACTTTGTTCTTGTTCTTCCAAAGTCATCTCGGAATTAAACTTTGGGATGTGTTATTTTTACCACCAGCGACTTTAGTTATTTCCAATGGAGACATTTTTGTGAGATTTGTCTTCCACAATAATCCACCTTAGGTTTTTATATTTGATATGATATAGACATAACAATCACAAGACAGTTTGCAGTTGGTCTGTTCTAAGCTTTTAAATGACATGTGCATTGGCTATAAAACTTAAATGCCTTCGGGGGTTATAGTTCCCTTTTAAATCTGCTCCATACAGTCAAGCGAGAGGTATAACTGGTGTTTGGATCAGGTGAAACATTGCTCAGTTTGATTCAGGCACCTGAATCAAACTGAGACAGAGACGGATGGCTTTCTGCTATCCAACTGACTGGTAGGCTGACTTGGATTCAACAGGATTGAATCCAGTTACAGTATATCAATTTTACATCCCCTAATTTTTAGATTTCCTGCATTTAACAATTTTTTTGCATAATACATTTCCCTGATTTTACATTTTCTCTGATTTGACATAATTTTGTTCTGGGCCAGAGACTGATGTATAAAGCCTGTAAAGAGCTGCAGAATATGTTGATATTATATAAAATTTCTTAGTGCTCAGTTACAATATTACCTTAATAATCAGGTTAGAAATCAACCATAACCCCTATAAAGTTTATATTGCTTATTACTATGGCCTGGCTCCTGGATAAAATGAATGAGAAAAATCTAAGGTTTGAATTCTGCACCAGAGACGGAAGAAGATAAAAAAAAATGCTACTTACTGCCGCTCCAGTCCTTAGAATCCTTATCAGACACACTCCTTGGGTTAGCAGGCCCGGCAAGGTACAGTCACTTTGTCACACACATAATCCGAGCCGACTGAGACACCTCGGGAGGAGCTTCTAATCTAGAAAGAACAAACACACAGACATGATCAGGAGAGGGGAACCGAGTTCAGAATTGTCAGCAATGAAAAAAAAGGTTTATTTCTACTTTTGTGCTCAGCACTATTTTACTGGGGGGTTTTCATAGCAGGATCCAATAGATAAACTCACCAGTCAATCCCTGACTGCAGACATTTTCCCTTTATATTTTTAGGGAGCTATTATGGAGCAGTTAACTTTAATATTAACTTTCAGTATGGGGATATTTTATAACTCAGTTTGCCAAATACATAAAAGTATGAGGATAAAGTGGGCACAAAACAAACATTCAAAGACAGGGGCTGCCATGTTGCTTGATTTAGCAGAGGTAAAATATAATCATAACATATACGGAGAAAGCCTTTAACTGAAACAATTCCATCACACAAACACAATGCGCTATTTTTTTTTGTCAAATACCACATCAGACTGAAACACATCTGAAGACCCAGCCATTAGAGAAGCATTTCATCTTCTTTTATGATTGTTTTTTTCCCAATTAATCTCTCTGCCATTCTCTTAGTATTCCAGGAAGCGCTCGGGCCACTGGAGCGGCATTGTCCTGAAAATTAGATTGAGAACCTTTCTGCCTATGGTTTTGTTGTATAGGATCTTGGGAGCCATTTGTCTGCTGCTGCCTCTGCCATTTGTAGTGGAAAATAAAGCAGTCTCCCTCCTGCTGTAATTGATGGCGTGCCTTAAAAATCCCAGTGCTTCTGAATGTTAACAAATCAACTTTTCATACAGGTCTCGGGGGAGACTCGGTGATTTAATTTCAATAGAATGTCATCCTCTATGGGCAATAAAGCCCCTTTATTGTAAATCACATGACCTAGTGTGATCCAAAAGCCTCTAATCTAGCGGAAATTTTCAACTGCCTGGCAGGTACAAATGGCCCAGAACTAAAAAACGTGTTTTTCCCTATTGTAAATCAAAGGTGAGGCAGATATAGTTCTGCGCTCTAAATCCTCAAGGTGGCCATATACTGGTCAAGCCCACAGGCTATCCAACCAATCTCCCTTGGCCTAAACAGCTAATCTACAGCTAGCTATATACACGGATAGCTACATATACTCATTCAAGTTGACAGACCAAATGATCAGAACAAAAGAAAGTGAATTCACTGTAGCTTCACTTACTCATCACCGGTCCATGATGTGCACAAGCAATATGTGCCTTGAAAGTGAAGTTAGCCTGGCTCTGACGCTAGCCCGCTACTTTCCAACCTGCAAACCATTATTACTTATATACCAGTGCTCAAAAGTCTGAAAGGACAGGCACTAGTAGCTAAATACACAATTGCGGGCTGCAAGCCTGCACTGGGATTCAAAATAGGCCATGGCATTTCAAATACCTGGAGGCCCAAACAGCCCCCTAAATATTGACTATCAATGGCATCTTACAGCATCCCCTGTAGCATTTGTCAGAATTCACAGATTGCCAGTCTTGGTCTGGCTAGTGGCCAGAGAAGGAAAAGGAGTTTGCTAACATCATAGAGACATAGACTGAAAGAGAAGTCGGCAGAGACTGTCCTGCCACCCACCCTGCTCAAAAAGCATTTTTCCAGCCTAAACCCATTGAACCACACAACACTAGTACCCAGGTAGTCCAAATCTAGAATTGTATGCCCAGCTTCAAACGGCCAGCAAGTGGCTGGCTGCCCATGATTCTAATAAGTGCAGACAATCATTATAGATCTATAGAGGACATCAAGGGCATTTTGAGGAGGGGGGCTGAAGTAGCGATAGCCCTGTGGACAAATAATATATGAGGGCCCAAAAAAAGTATGGCCACCCTTTTATTGCTTCATTTGTTAAGGCCTAGTGCTGAAGCCCACTCCCCTTTAAACTACAAAGCACTGCGGGGCATTTCAGCTTTGCTCTGAGACTGGAGAAGACGTTCCTATCGCATTATAGAGATCCTTTTAAATCAATTGGTGCTCTCAGAAGGCTGCCGATAGTATTAAAGCTCTAGGCTGCTCTACTAATAAACAAAAGAATGGGGTTCTACCTGGAGTCTTTGATTAGCCTTAAATGATACCAGTAGGACAGGTGGTATACACAGTGCCATGCTGTAGTACAGGTTAAACACTGAGTGCCAAGCAGTAGAACAGGTAATACACAGGGTGCCAGACAGTAGGACAGACTACATATATTGAACAGGGTGGCATGATGTAGGACAGACTATATACAGGGTGAGTAAGTTGCAGGTAAAACTTAGTCCCTGTGTAAAATGTATAATGAAGCAATCAAATTCTTAATGAATTAGATGAAAAATTGAGAGTAGGACTGGCCAGATATGGGATGACTTTGACGTAGTTGGCCAGCTTAAATATATAGCAATATATGGAAAAACAATCCCCTTTTTGTTTAAAGGGTAAGGCATTTTTAGTAGCTATATGTACAAAATGTCTCAAATATAATGGGTTGAGTGCAGAGGAACTCTTTTATTTGTCTATATGTATTTTGTGGTCACAGCCTCATTGCACCCCTGCCTAATGGTTTTAAAATTAGCACAACTTTCCCTTGTTTTTTATAGACTATATACAGGGTGGCATGCAGTAGGAAAGTGTCATCCAAAAGCCTCTAATCTAGCGGAAATTTTCTTCCTATATATCTATCTTTTTTCCCTATTAATAACATTGGGATCAACCATCATTTTTACCGGCCAGGCTGGTAAAATAGCGGCCAGGTGGCAACCCTAACAGGGTGCCAGACAGTAGACAAACTACATACAGGGTGACAGACTACATACAGGGTGCCATTCAGTAGGACAGACATACAGGGTGCCATTCAGTAGGACAGACATACAGGGTGCCATTCAGTAGGACAGACATACAGGGTGCCATTCAGTAGGACAGACTATATACAGGGTGCCAATCAGTAGGACAGACTACATACAGGGTGACAGACTACTTACAGGGTGCCATTTAGTAGGACAGACATACAGGGTGCCATTCAGTAGGACAGACATACAGGGTGCCAATCAGTAGGACAGACTACATACAGGGTGACAGACTATATACAGGGTGCCATTCAGTAGGACAGACTACATACAGGGTGACAGACTATATACAGGGTGCCATTCAGTAGGAAAGACATACAGGGTGCCATTCAGTAGGACAGACATACAGGGTGTCAGGCAGTAGGACAGACTATATACTAGGGGCAAGCCATAATGCACTGCACACCGTAAGACAGGCAGAAGTTTGCAGGATAAATAAATAACCACTGGCTCAGTAGGCAGAGAAAACACTGATATCAATCAGCTTATGTCCCATAAACCGGCAGCCCATCCCCATATTGTGGAACCCCGGTTGCCCCTAGTTACCATCGCTCCCCTTGAGAGTTCCGGGTGTTCCAGAATCACATGCAGCGGTAAGAAGCGGGTCACAAGCTTAACCAACCAATCTCCTGCTGCCAACCAACCAGCAAGAAGCACCAAGGCTTCCGGACTCGTCACCAGGGCGTGGTTTCAAGGGAGTCACGTGAAGGAGAGGGCGTAAATTCTTTGATAGAGCCTGGTAAGTGGAATATTTGCCATAGTCAGTCATGTAGTTCGAATTTGTCACTTCCTGAACTTACCCTAACACTAACTCCCAGTGAGCTATACACATATTATTTGTTTTGATCTGTCCCAACATTATGACAGGGATTCTTGTTACTTTAAACTGTTACCATCACACTGGCTGCTACTTGGCGCTGCTAATCCACTGCCCAAATTTCCTATAGGGAATGAGAGATAAAAGACTCCTCCTGTTTCATAACTTTGGTTCCCCAGTTGTTGCTACACTATTCCTGGACATAATCAAAGGTTAATGCTTGCTGGGAGTTGTAGTCCGAAATCATGGGGCCCAATTCCAATACAGCAAATTTTTCTGGGTCAATTTTGGGCCAAAGGCACAGTGCCAGTACATGGCACCCTTATAAAAAACAATTGGTGACCAGGGTCCCACATAAATGTTTTTAAAAAACATTGGTGGTCAGGGCCCCCCTACAAGTTGAAAAAAATCACTGGTGATCAGGACCCGCCTATAAATAAAAACAAAACATTTTTTTTACAAAAACATTGGTGGTCAGGGCTCCCTACAAATTTAAAAAAAAACATGGTGGTAGGGGCCTATAGAGTATTAAAGTAGGGATGCACCGAATCCACTTTTTTGGATTCGGCTGAACCCCCGAATTCTTCACAAAAGATTCGGCCAGAATACCGGACCGAATCCGAACCCTAATTTGCATATGCAAATTCCCCTGCATATGCAAATTAGGGTGGGAAGGGGAAAACATTTTTTACCTCCTTGTTTTCTGACAAAAAGTCACGCAATTTCCCTCCCTACCCCTAATTTGCATATGCAAATTCGGCTTCGGTTTGGCCAGGCAGAAGGATTCGGCAGGAATCCGAATCCTGCTGAAAAAGGCCAAATCCCGAACCGAACCCTGGATTCGGTGCATCACTATATTAAAATAATACATTGTTGACCAGGGGTTTAAAAAAAATGTAAAAAAAACACACATTGGTGTTCAGTAGAATTGAATTCTTGGCTTCAGGACTTCAACTTCGGCTATTTTCGTGGCTTCGGTTCTTTTTGCCACTACAGGACTGCGACTTTTCGTGTGCTTCGGGACTTCGGAAGAGACACTTCAGCACTGTCAAGGGGGCCTGGCTCTTTCGAAAAGTGCAGCACAGCCGCTCCCCCCTTGGCCCGGTATTGGAGTACCCCCTGTGCCCCCCTGATGGCAGCCCTGGTTGTAGTACAGTAACATCTGGGGACCCATTGTAAAGCATAGCAATACAAAGCTTAGATTGTCAGCTTCACAGGGCAGTTTGTCTTAGTGCGTTTGCTGTATTGTATGGATGCCCATTGCTGCTGCCTATACATATAAAATACATATTCTACATACTTGGAAAAACCTGAGCCACAAATGCACTGTTAACGTGTTTAAATAAAAAAGGAGCCATTATGTAATGACAGTATCTCTTTAACAAAGGACCTGCCCTAGACCCACATAGAACCAGCAATTGTCTATGGTTTGTTGTTCTGTTTGTGGAAGAGACAGAGTCAGAACTAAGGCAACAGAGACATGTCCACTACAGAAGAAGCAGACCCTGCAGCTGCTGGGGGGTCCAGAGAGAGCAATTTCAACATATATTGGTAAAACAGGACAACCTCTGTATAAGTCAGGGGACCCTAAAATGAATTTGCTGTGGGTCCCAGTAACCTCTAGTTACGCCACTGATGCTTCTGCAACCTTCTCTAACTCTGCCCCTGGGGCAGTTGCACATCCAGAAGCAGCACTCAGGAGGGGAGGTCAGGATGGTGGGTTTAGCGGTTTGCAAGCATGTGGGCTACTGGTGTGGTGTGATTGATGAAAAGCTATGAGGTAGGAGCAAATGCCTTGAAATCTAGTATTTCTTGTCGTAGTTCTGTTGGGGATAATTACCTTTGCATTCAGATGTTGCACTGACACTGCTGGATCTCTCTTCACATTCTCCATAATGCCAGACACATTACTCTGTATATAATGCCAGCATACATATAAGAAGCATACATATATGTAATATAAGAAAACGGTTGCTGCAACGAGAAGCAGTGTGGATAAAAAGATTGGATTCCCTAACACCTATGGGATTAAATGAAAGTTTTAACATGAGATGTTTTTTATAATATGTAACAAGCCTCTATTAGGCTACAATTGTAACGTTACTGGTTGAAGGATAATGTATTAATTGCTTTTTGTAAAAGTTTTAATATTGTTGCAAATAATGTTTGATACAAGTATGTTTTAAATGAGTTATTTATAGTATTTATTGTTATATTGCAGGCAATGAATTTTCCTAAAGGGATTCTTCTTTCCTTCATGAATTTTGGGATACTTACAGTATAAACCATTATATAAAGAGGAATGGGATCGAGCACTAAACAGTTAATTGTATCACATGATAGCTCACATGGTGTTAAAGGTATTTAATGCAATGATGTTCACTTGATTTTTATTGCACCTGAGGAAGGGGTTGACCCCGAAAGCTTGTGCCAACACTGCTGAATAAATGTCCTAAAAGGCAAAATCATATGTTTGGTGTGCTTCCTCCCTATGGGAATCTGTATATAATGCAACACAGTACAGCACACAACACACATTCAGAACGTCTGACTTATTAATTGGTAGATACAGAAAGGGACCATGCCAGTCATCAACATTTTGCTGATAAAGTTCTTACTTCATTAGGTGTCCCTCACTTTTAAGGGTTCCTCCCCTGAGACATAGATCACAGTCATTATCTGTGGCTGCCAAAGTGGGGTTGGATTAGCCTGCCAATCCGGGAAAATTCCCACTAACCCTAATTTCTACCGTAAATCTATATAACCTCAATACCATCTGGCACTGTCTCCATCTAATTACTTGAGAGATATCCAGTTCTCTAGTGGACCCTAGCAGACCCAATCCAACACTGGCAGAATCTGATTGCCAGGTTGCTCCCACTCCAGTCTAAATGACTATATGTAACAGAACTATTTTGTCATAATCACCATCTGTCTATGCAAATATCTAATCATGTATAGTTTAGACACTAACCATCAACATATTCTGATCCGAATACGACTCTGTGCTGATAACCAATTGTGTCTGTGTCCTCAATGGGAACCCTGATACCCTGCAGCCTTGAAAGCATGACATTTTAGTGTGTTTCCCTTGTTTGCTTAAACCCTCTTTTATTATTATTCGACATTAACATTATGTTTCATCTGTGTAGCTCAGTTTTGGGTTTACTGTGACGTCTCTTCTTTGTTCCAGGATCATGCGTGTGAATGAGAATACTGTGCTAAGAGGTCAGCAAGTGCTGTTGGTACCATATGAAAGTCACCATGTCCCCAGGTAGGTAAAGAAATCATTCCTTAGATGTCTATCAAATCTCATGATACACAGCCAATGTTGACCTCACTATGCAATATATAAATTGAATGTAAGCTATGCAGATGCTATGATATAAAAGGAACAAGAACTAGTAATAATTAATATTGTGGAGTTCTTCTGTTCATAAAGATTTAATGTTTGGGGCCCACATGGGCATATATAACTTTATGGGGTACTGACGTTCTATATGGTAGAAAACAAATTACACTCGCACACCCTCTTTCTCCGACAAATGAGTGTCCGTGGTGCACAGTGAAAGAGGAATCTGCAACCTCATAACCAACATGGAGAGGAAAGCCAATCACTGGCACATAAGGGTAGTGCTGGCAGGGCAAGTCCTTGCTAGTTTATTGCCGGATGCAATGTTTCGGGGTAAACCCCTTTGTCAAGCATACAGATAATCAGTGCACATAGAATTTAAAAGGTTAACACAATGAGTGGGCGTGACCAGGGGCGGAACTACCAGGGGGAGCAAGGGGTGCGAGCGGGCCAGGGCCCGCACCCCCTCAGGGCCCCCCGGCAGTCCGCGCCGCGCATATCCCGGCCAGTTCCGGGTTTACGGAGGGGGGCGGTGGGCCCGGCTGCGCGTCCTTGCGCCAGGGCCCGCCCCCCTCTAGTTTCGTTTCTGGGCGTGACAGCGAGTGCATATCAAAGGTAAGTTGTAGATTCAACGTAGTGCAAAAGGCCAAATTAAAGTCCACATAGAAAAGTCCACAGTAAAATCCATAGGGGGTTGCACATGGAAGAAATCCATTGGATTATCAGAATCAAAATATCAGAGAAAGTTCATTTCCATTTGTATCAATAAAAACACAAGGTGGTTACAAAAACGGAAAGAAAATTACCAAATTTTACACACAAATTAATAAGTAAAGTTACACAGAGGGGAAAAGGTTATCTGTCCCTGAAGTATATTATGGCAAGCTGCTTATCTAGAAGAGAAGTGGTTACAAATTAATTACAGGATAAAAATAACAAGCCATATTGAATTCTTCATTTAACCCTTTTGGGTGATGGGATTGCAGAAGCCAAATCCAGTAACATTCTATCTGCAATAATGTTTTCTTTTTATCTAAGCCAGGTTTAAAAGAAACTTTTTCAAGTATCTGCCATCTAAGCTGTGATTAATGGTGTCCATGAGTAAAATATGTTTTAGGGTGGTGGAAGTCTAGGGGGGTTGAGTAGTGTAATGTCCCTTCTGATAGTGTAAATTTTGTTTTTGAAGTGCTCAGCAATATCTTGAGCAGAGACAGATGTGCACTGAGGGGGTGGAGAAGGGGAAAGGTGGAGAAAAGTTGTGCTGGTTTTATAGAAAGGGAGTTAATGAGTGAAATAAAGTATGTTTGTTTGGCTTGGAAGAGGCTGTTGTTATAGGAGCGCAGGGCAATTTTTTAGGTCCAAAAGTCTGATTCTGAGCGAGATTTGCCCCAGCGATGCTTAAGTGTACGTGAGTGCTTTGGAGCGCTTTTGTATGAGCAGTATGCCAAGGTTGAAGTGGTTTGGGTCTAGCACGTTTAGTTTTTGTGGGAGCAAGCACATTAAGGGCAGTGGTGACAGTACTACAGTAGACAGAGGTAGCCACATTAGGACAAGAGATGGCTGAGATATTAGAGTGAAGAGAGTCAAAGGAAGAAGAGAGAAGTGACACGTCTACAGCTTGCAAGTCACGGTAAGTACTGTTTGTGGCGTGAGTGCAGAAAGGGCTTCTTTCTCATCACCCTGCCATACAGATGTACTTTGTGCAAATTGTGCTGAATTGTAGAACGATGTACAGATACACCATCTGCAGCAAGATGTTCTTGCAGGTCTTTGGAGGTGATTTGGTTTGTCTGTAACCATTCTCACAATCCTCCGCATATGCCGCTCCTGTATTTTTCTTGCCTTGTCAGACCTGGGTTTTACAGCAACTGTGCCTGTGGCCTTTCATTTCCTGATTACATTCCTTACAATTGAAACTGACAGTTTAAACCTCTGAGATAGCTTTTTGTAGCCTTCCTCTAAACCATGATACTGAACAATCTTTGTTTTCAGATCTTTTGAGAGTTGCTTTGAGGATCCCATGCTGTCACTTTTCAAAGGGGAGTCAAACAGAAGCACAACTTGCAATTGGCCACCTTAAATGCCTTTTCTCATGATCGGACACACCTGCCTATTATAGCTTATTGGCCCGTGTATGGGGGCCCCCAACGGGCTTCCCCGATTGAGATCTGGCCGAAAGTCGGCCAGATCTCGATCGGATGGAACGAAAAATCCAGTCGGATCACGGCCGCATCTATTCGTTGATGCGGTCCCGCGATCCAACCGCCCATTACTATTCGTTAGGATCCGATCGTTGGGCCCTAGGGCCCACGATCGGATCAGCCCGATATTGCCCATCTCAAGCTGGGCATATCGGGGAGAGATCCGCTCGTTTGGCGACATCGCCAAACGAGCGGATCTCTCCATGTATGGCCACCTTTAACGAGCTAATCCAATCAATTTGGTGTTGCCAGTAATCAGTATTGAGCAGTTACATGCATTCAGATTAGCAAAGATACAAGGGTACCCAAATTTTTGCACAGACAGTTTTTTACATTTGATTTAATTTCATACAACTGAATACTACTTCGCTAAAAATCTTCGTTCAGAAAACCACCCCAGCCCAGGAAAGACATACCACTACTATATTTTTTGTTGAAATTGGAGTGAATTATTATGCAGGCTGAGAGGTATTCCCAAACTTTTTCATATGACTGTATATGTTTTTTTTTTACATTTGACACACAAGCTGTCATGTACTATATCAAATGCCCGTGTGGATTAGTGTATATTGGACCGACAAATAGGGCTATGAAATTAAAGCTCAATGAGCATAAATTCACTATCTGTAATTACCACTCTTCTCCTCCCACCACACAGTCACGAGTTAGAAAGTGGAAGAGAAAACTGAGAAACCAAAGGCTGAGTCTTTACTGGTTGAACATTTTTTTACCCATAGACACCATTTATTACAGCTTAGATGGCAGATACTCTAAAAAGTTTCTTTTAAACTTGGCTTAGATAAAAAGAAAACATATTACTGGATTTGGCTTCTGCAATCCTGTCACCCAAATGGGTTAAATGAAGAATTCAATATGGCTTGTTTCTTGTTATTTTTATCCTGTAATTAATTTGTAACCACTTCTCTTCTAGATAAGCAGTTTGCCAGATTATATGGTTCAGGGACAGATAACCTTCTCCCCTCTGTGTAGGGTAAAACAGAAACTTTACTTATTCATTTTTGTGTAAAATGTTGTTTCCTTTTTTGTATCCACGTCATCTCTTTATTGATACAAATTGAAATGAACTTTCTCTGATATTTTGATCCTTATAATCAAACAAACTTCTTCCACGTGCAACCCCCTACGGATTTTACTGTGGACTTTTGGACTTTTCTATGTGGACTTTAATTTGGCCTTTTTGCACTATGTTGCACTATATCTACAACTCATCTTTGATGTGCACTCGTTGTCACACCGACTCATTGTGTTAATTGATTACCTTTTAAATTGTATGTGCACTAATTATCTGTATGCTTAACAAAGGGGTTTACCCCGAAACTTTGCATCCGGCAATAAACTAGCAAGGGCTTGCTCTGCCAGCACTACCCTCGTGTGCCAGTGATTTGCTTTCCTTTCCTTATTAATGTTCTATATCACTATGGTTCTCCTTACTGAATGGTTCTGGGACGACAGGCATTTTTAATCTGCTATTTCACATATCATTGATTTTAGATGATACTGTTTTTTTCAGTCCAGTATCCACTGATTATCACCACCTCCAATCTTTTTATATACATACAGTGTTAAGGTGGCCAAAGACGTAACAATTATGATCTTTCTTGGAAAAGATCTTTCCAAGAAAGATCGTTCGTTTCAATACACACGTGTAGAGCTGAATCGTCAGATATACAGGTAGATATACGGGAAGAAACAATAGAATTCTACCTGTATCTGACGATTCAGCACTAACAATGGGCGATGTTTGGGTCCCTTCAAAGGCACCCGATCAAAATTTTCCATCCAGCCCGATCAACAAGCCGACCGATATCCAAGTCTTCTTCCACCATACACGCAACGAATATCGGACGAAAATTCGTTTCGTACGATATTATCTGTGCGTCTATGGCCACCTAACGGCCGCAAACCCAAGGAAGCATTGAAGGATTGATCTCCAGGGTCCAACATTGCCACGCTGTTAGAAACCCAAGTGACAGGGCCCACCAGGATTTATGGGGTAGGCCTGTATTACACTGTATACACACATAGTGAGGTACCATAAGTATGCAAGTGTGCAATCCAATTAATGGACATAGGGTCTACCTCCAATTCGAGCCTGATCTGAAGCAGCACAGTGCCATTGTATTAAAGCATTATTATAAAAACTCCCCTCAGCCCCAAGCTTTGTACACAGATGTGTGGACAGCCATAGAGCATTTGGAATATTGCATGTACTATGCACCAACCTAAATATATCTGTATATATTATCACCATTCCTCATAAAGTTCTCTAATTAAGCATGTTCTTCCAGGTACCACGAATGGATGAAGTCGGAGGAGCTACAGAAGCTGACTGCATCAGAACCTCTGACGTTAGAGCAGGAATATGGCATGCAGCTGAGCTGGATAGAGGATGTTCATAGTCAGTTTCCATTGGGGATAGAAAAGACCTTCACATCACCTTAGTCTCTGCAGCGGGGAGCACTTAAGGAAATTTTACAGCACTTCTCTTCTTGTTGACAGAATGCACTTTCATTATTCTTGATGCGGTACTATGGGACCAAGGCTGTCCTGAGCACCAGAGCATGATGGGAGATGTAAATCTTTTCCTTACAGAGCCTGGCAATCCAGCATTAGCAGAGATTGAAGTTATGATTGCAGGTCTGCCCATTCCCAATGTCCCAATGTACACTATACCCATTCTTTTCCTCTTTGTGTATTTGAGTAATAATATTGGTCTGATAGTTGACCTGCTTTCCTGTTTCCAGTCACAAGTCCAACCAACCTGATCACATTTCCTGCTGAAGACTGTAAAATTTACGTGCTTACCTTTTTGGCTTATTCTTTGGTCTTTGTGAGTTACATATCTGGCAAAGATCAGAGGGCATCTGGTAGGCAAGGAGTTAAAAAAACAGAAAAACAGGAATGAACTGCAAATTGTTTCAAAACATCACATACACATACTAAAAGTTATGGTTAACTTCCCCTTTATTAGGTAATATTGGTATACATAGACATTCCATTTGCTGCTGTTTTCGTGTAATTTCCTAATTGCATGTTTATTTGGTAGATCCTTATATATCTTCCTGTATCTCTGTCTTTACACAATTTGATCCAGTTCCCTGTTACATTCTCTCCTTCATCCCCTGTCTCTGTAGCTAAACCAAATAACTCACTTAAACCTATAACTTTCTTTTTTTTATTCCAGAGCCCAGTTTCCGTGGCAGAGGACTTGGTGAAGAATCTGTGCGGCTGATCTTATCTTACGGTGAGTTCTGATATGTTGCAGTATTGTGCACATATGTCATTAACCAATATGCTGCATGGCTCTGACGTCATTTCTCCGTTTTCAGGTATCACTGTTTTGGGGATTACCATTTTTGAAGCTAAAATTGGACAAGAAAATCTGGCAAGCATTCGGTTTTTCAAGAAATTGCACTTCCAGGAGGTAGGAGGTGTTCTGCAGACACATCTGGGTATCCACATGTCCCAGATCAGACCCCATTCATTTAATTCACTTTGTTTCTAGGCCTCAGTGAGTGAGGTATTCCAGGAAGTGACACTGCGTTGGGAGGTGACAGAGCAAGAGAAACACTGGATAATTCTATAACACTACTCCCTTCCAAATGGCAACATACAGTGAGACCAAACTGTGTATTACTGAGGCAAAGAGCTGAGCATCTTGTGGAAAAGGTTAGTTGGACTTATGTATCTCCTTGTCTCTCACAGTCCCAGGCTCTACGTTTGCGGTGTATGGGCCTGTGTGGGTCTTCCATCAGTTTCCTGCCCCTGGAACTCTCCTCACTGTTTGGTCTCCATATGTTCCCTCTGATTCCTTGGTTCATAATGGAGGCTTCGTGTAAGCGTGCCCTACGCATATGGTCAGCACTATCAGGGGCTGGCCTGAGGAAGAGCCTACTTCCATTATAAGTCAAAACCTTTGATTTCATCCGAGTTAGAGCCGATTCGGAAAAAGTACTGTAGGTGCGAGGAAGTTGATGGTGCTTGCTGGTAGAAATACTAGTCTTCTTTGTATTTGAAGGCTTGCTAGACCCCACTGTCCTGTGCCACTCTTGCAGCCTTTGTTCCAGAGCACACACCTCCTCTAAGACTGTGGTCACTTTATCTAGCCTGTCCAAAAGATCATTAACCACCACAGGAAGACGCTCCACAGCTAGACCCGGTGAAAGCACTGGACGTGGACTGGTTGAGGGCACTTCAGGAGACACAGAGGCAGAGCGGGTGGAAAGGCGAGTGGCAGACTGAGGACAGGAGAGTCTAGCATTTTTGGAAGATCTGGAGCAGGCAGATTTTAGCCCTTCAAATCTTACAGTGTGCCGATACTGTGGGAAAAAGAAACAAACAGTCATTGAGCTGTCAACTAGTAATTCATGCATGTGCAATCCATAAAGAATAAGGTTTTGCAACATTTTGTAATTAAATAATTTCATGTTTTTTTTTACTGTATATGTATAGACAGGGCTGCCATCAGGGGGAAGTGTTGTACCGGGCCCGGAGGCTGAGGCGGGCCCAGCAGTGCTGCACTTACTTTATTAGCTGCCCCCCCCTGCTTTCAGAGAGCTGCCGACTTCGAAAGAGAGGACTGGAGCAAGGGAGGAGGCATCTTTGGTCCATTTCCTTCCCTTGTTGGTCACAAAGATCAAGTCCCAGTTGAGCTGCTCAGGGATTGGATAGATGGCGTTTGAACGTTTGAACTTCCCCATTCAATCGCAATGCAGCTTTACCGGGACATAAAATGATGTGACCAATAAGGGAAGAAAATGCAGTCACTGGAAGAAGATGCAGCCACCTGTGCTTCCCCATCCCTTCCAAAGTTGGCCCTGCTAAACAAGTAAGCGCAACATGGCAGGCCCCCCTAAAGTTAACCTTTTGTGGTCCCTGTTATTGGACCCAGGCCACCAATTTTTTTTTTTTTAAACTCCTGGGGGGGGGGTATTTTTTTTACCGTGTGGGGTCCTAGCCACCAATATATTTTAATGGGGGGCCCTGACCACAAATATTACTTTTATGGAGGCCTGACCACCAATTTTTTTTTTTATTAACATGTGGGGAACCCTAGCCACCAATGTTTTGTTTTTGTTACTCTGGGGTGGGGTGCGGACCTGTGGGTGGGGCTTGCAGAGGGGAGGACGCAGCCCAGTGGGCACAGGAAATGGTGTCGCAATAGGGCCCTGATGGTGGCCCTGTGTATAGAATGTTCCCCCGTAGTGTTGTTGCCCTCACCTCTTTGGTTTTGATAAGTCCCAACCACAGTTTGAATCTTTTCACCAGGAAGTCAATCATCTCATAATCCTGTGGCTCCAAGACCGGACGGTAACTATCCGCTCGAAGCTTCCGATGTCCACTCAGCACCGCTGCACACAAGATCCCCTTGCATGCAGCAAGCAGACAAATTGCCATCCCAGCACAGAAGCCCAGAGCAGGAGAATTCTGCAGGACCGGCCGGAGAACAGATCCTTTTCCCAGCACAGATCTTAGAAGCGTGTTGGTGGGAATATGAAGAGATGGACATATAACACAGGAGACCTAAGGAACAGGAGCCACAGTGATATCAAACAATTCCACTAAAACCCAATTGATTACCACATCTCACTTTTTTTGAACTTACCACGTATATACTGTGTGTGAGAGCAAGAATGATGGTAGCTGTGACGAGGCTGGATCCCAAAAGTTCCCACTTTACATTCTGAAAAGTCTTGCCAAATATCGCCCACCGACGCACAAAACGCAATTGTCGGGTAAGCTGCAAACAGAGCCAAAGAGTAAGATTTCAGATCTGCTCACTTTTCCCTCTAAAGGAACTATTTCATTTTTTATTATTTTCTTTTATTGCGTTTAACAAGAAAAAACATAACATTAAATAAAATACATAAAAGAAAAATAGGTGGGTACAATTAATTCAGTGCCTTTGTCTGTTGATTACAGTCTTTGTACATATGCAGTCCATTACATGGTTACAGCAACAATGTACATCATTAAAACACCACAGTTCTCAAGATCCAGTGAGTTTTTTTTTTTTTATTATTTAACTTGATCTCATTTTAAAGGAAAAAGGAAGTATTTAGTCACCGAGGGGTGCCAATTTGTCATTTACAGCTACTGCATTTCTGTTCTTTCCGCCACCATCTTTCATAATCAAACATTACATGACCTTATCAAGCATCAAACGTTTATTTCTTGGCATCATATAGACATCTGCTCTCTCACCTTCAACATTCCCAAAAGAAGCAAGGTGGCAGCAAGGGCTACCTCTGTCCGTGCCAGGATTGCCACTGTGTAAAAGCTGGTGAAAGCTCTTGGTTGTGCCCGGTATTGTTGCAGCAGCTGTTTGCTCAGAGACATCTTGAGCATGTGCACAGTACCCACTGCTCCAGAGACCAGTCCCAAAATGATGCGTGTCCAGTTTGGGGAATAACCTGCACTCTCAGTTCGACCTTTGGTCAAGGCTTGAAGCTCCAGAAAGAGGAAGCAGAGAGAAGCAAAGAGCATGGATATCTAGGAAGAGATGGGGGATGTTGTAGTGGAAGCAGATATGGATGCTGAAAGAGAAGTATTAGTAATGTACAGGATTAAGTCATACTCACAGCCAATATGAAGGGCAGGCTCAGGCTGTCTCTCACATCTTGAAGGTGGAATGGTAGGATGGAGAGGGAGGAGACAGCACGGCCATGGAGTGAGAAGGAAACTTGCAAGCGGGTGGAGATGTGAAGCTGAACATCTCTGTGGTACTGAGTCATCTCCACAGACAGAGAGCTGAGATTGGAAAAGACTAGGTTATAATACACAAAAGCCATGAATATCTTGTAAATGATATCCTTATAAACGATGAGTACTGATGTCATAAACGGTGAGTAGTGATGTCATTTCTGTCACATGACTCACTAAAACTTGTGTATTATAATAAATAAACCCGTTACAAAATATGAGGATATTATAAGTAACCTCGGAGTTCCATGACCTGTATAAAAACACTCGGCCTTAGACCTTGTGCTTTTATATGGTCAAGGAACTCCTCGGTAACTTATAATATCCTTGTAATTTACAAGACGGGGTACTTTATTCACTATATAATACACAAGAGCCATGGATAAGCTTAGTGATGTCACTTTTGTCAGATGTATTAGTATTATTGTCATTGTCACATGACTAACTTATTTAACTTTATATTGTATAACTGTACCTCTCCTTTATCCAGTTTGCAGCCTTTAGCCTTTGCACAGTGAGTTGCATTTCTTCTTTGTCACTTCCTAACTCCTGGCAGTGGATTTGTGCACAGCTAAACATGGAGAAACAAAGAATGAGGTTCAGTATAGCAGAGTTTGGGGAAGCAAATTAAAGAGCCAAGGGAAGAATATGTTCAGCTGTGTTTGGAAAGGAATTTATTTACACCAGATTCTGCTAAACTTTTCTCACCAACTCCCGTAGCCCTCCTTTAGAGTTAGAATTTCCTCAAGAAGCCAGCATGGCTTTGAGCACAGGGGTATGGTCTGCTACATTTCAGGCATGATGCCTCCCTTTGGAGTTTCAGTTAAGCAGAGAAAGAAATGAATATTACCCAGAATTATCCTTTGCTGTATTCTCAAAATAATGATGGGTGCAGGGCTCCATGTCTCCCCAGTAAATGGGTAAAGATCCAACAGATGAATTCCTGTCCAGTGAACTAGACTGAAAAACTGCCAGTGGTAACCAGTCTAGGAGAGAGGAGAATGACTTAGCTGGAGAGATCTGAGATAAACATTAAGAACTTATCCCAATATTTGGTAAATTCCTTACCGGGGAGAGGGTTGGGTAGAGCTGGGTGTTGGCATAGACGGGGGGCTCCCAGTAAGGACACACGAGGGTCACTGTAGAGGTGGGCAAGCAATCCTGTGTCTAGCCAGTGCCAAAGGCTGGATACACTAGAACCAGAGCGTATAAAGTTAGAGGTGGATAAATCTATGAAATTCTGACTTGCCACTGTTCCCTGCTCTCGGGTCTGTAGAACACACCTTTGAATGTTATCAACGTTCAAATGGGAGTTGGTTGGCCGTTTAACAGATTGCTTCAAGGCTGTATGCAGCAGCCGAATGTTGGCATCGTGAAAAGAATTCTGATAATTCACCATCAGCACCAGGAGGAAGAAGACCATGTGACCTGCACAGCTCTGTGTGGGAAACAATATCCACCTGTTTGTATGTTATCCAATACAAGCAAGGAAGGGCAGCCAACCAAACAACCCGACAGCCCCCACTTACCCTAAGCAAGCTCCTTAGTACCCTCACTCTCCGGGCCTCTTCTTTTGCTTGGAGGAGACTGAACCCTCCGGGTGCTCGAACAGTACAAGGACGATCTGATATCTTCTTAACTAGAGGCTCCTCCACTAGACCATCTCCCTCACTAAGCACTGGTGGTGCCCACAAGGCTGAGTACAGGGATAGTGACAAGACCTGTGGGGGCAATACTCTTACTATTATGTTACTAAGCAATAGATCAGAGTGATTGGTGCAGAGCATGAAAGTGATTAGTGCACAACATTTAAACAAAGTTAAATTCCTTTAACTGTGTCCGTGTGGACTTTTCTGTTGCGGGAAAACTAATAGACAACCGAGGGAACGAGTCAGCATGCCCCGTGCAACTATTCGAGCTGCCCTTGATCCAAAACCAAGGAAGGTTTTGGATCAAGGAAGGTAGCACAACATTGGCTACGAGCTAAGCATCCGGCTTCATCTTTTAAATGTATGCCCATAGATTGTATTCAGGATTTACCATGAGGGGGTAATGTGGATCAATTATTAATCCAAAGGGAGGCATTTTGGATATTTGAACTTGTGTGTTTATTCCCCCGTGGTCTGAACAGTGCTTTACAGCTGAATTGTTTTTTACCCACATGATGAAATCCTTTTTGGGACATATATACAGTATACTGGAGTTTGGGTTGTTTTGGTTGCTGGAGATACTTATCTTCAGGTCTGATAATTGATTTGTGCTTTCTCTGTGTACATAGGTCTGTAATCCTATGGTTGTGTCTACTTATACCTATGCGTGTTACATATGATATGGAGGTAATTAAGATAAGACACTTTGTGATATTTGATACATTATTGAAGCGTTTAATATAGAGAAGTAGGAAATATATACTGGGGGCCCCCTAAAGTTGAATCAGCATTACAGGATATTGTTATAGCTAACATGGATTTATTGTATCAGTTTTATATATATATATATATATATATATATATATATATATATATGTAACATATTTTTAACCTTTAAAGGAGAATTCAACCCATTTGTAAAAACGAGTACCCCCCCCAGGTAGACCTCCCTCCCTCCTCCCCCCCCAGGCTAACTGCCCCCCCCCGGGAAATGCCCCATACTTTACACTTAGCCCTCGGCGCAGATTCTGCCAGCTGAGTTCAACACATCCATCTTCCGGGTCCTCTGTAAGATGACTGGGAGATCGTCAATTTCCGTGTAATTCCGCGCATGTGCAGTTGTCGCAAACCGGCAAACTTCTCCAACTGCACATGCGCAGAAATACTGATCTCCCAGTCAGCTTACTGAGGACCAGAAAGATGGATGCGTGGAACTCCGCTGGCAGAATCTGCGCCGAGGGGTAAGTATAAAGTATGATGCATTTCCCCAGGGGGGGGGAGTTAGCCTGGGGGGAGGAGGGAGGTCTACCTGGAGTGGGGGTACTCGGTTTTTTACAAATAGGTTGTATTCTCCTTTAACTTCTTTTCTGTATACACAGTATTCCTATCACAGTATGCATTAACTTATTGGATTGGTTTTATGCCTATGAATATTTTTCTCTGAATATGGTAATTTTTTACGCACTCGTCACTTTAATAATGAAAAAGGAATTTAACTCTGTTTAAATGTTGTGCACCAATCACTTTGTTGTATTGCTTTGAATATGATGTCATTCCTTAATTGCTTGTGGTTTATTGGCTATATATATATATATATCACATTGTCTTTGATTTCCGAAGTCGCCCGAAGTCGACTCATAAGGAAAATTCTGGCGACTTTGGAAATCAAAGCGCCGTGAGTGCATTGGTGCTGGCGTTTTCTCAATATAGCAGGGGGAAGGCAGTTTGGGGAGATTGTCGCCCCGCATATCCCGGTGTCGCTGGTTCTTTTCTGGAAAGTATATGCAAGCCTTAACCATGCAACTGGGTGATGTTGGGAAGCGATGTGCCACCCACACTGATATTTACCTTAAGTGGTTCAAGAAAGATGGTGGAGGTGAGCAGAGCACAAGTCGTGGAGATCAGCCACATGAGGATGCCCTGGTCAGATAAGGATGAACTGTACAAAACAGTAAGCATAATGCAGGAAGCCAGTAACATGAACAGCACTGGGTATATCACCCACCGCATGCAGGAGGGGAACAGCCATCTAGGGGGGATCCAGCGTACACCTAAAAAGAATGTAACCTTCAGATATGCAGGCAATCGAATGGCACAAAGCTTTAACTTTGTTCAAGGGCTCTCTACCCTGTCTCAGAATAACCCTGGTTTATATACTGGTAAACAGAATTGTATAGTCATATAACAAAGCAATATAGAAAAGAAGATCACTCACCAATTCGTGTTGTGAATGGAGAGGGTGAGAGAGAGGCACCATCACAGCATTGCTCAAGCTCACTGTCCTGGCTGTATGCCTCTGAGTCAAATGAAGAGGAGAAGGACCATCGTTTGGCCTCCATCCAGTCCTCTGTGCAGCGACCATTCTCTGACCAGCCGCTGCTAAAACTTTCAGGACTGTGAAAGGATAGCGTTATATAGTACAGATGAAAGCATGTGATATTGGTGTCAGCAAATAGAGCCCCTATTGACTTATCGGCAATATTAGTACCTGGCCGAGCGCAGATCTGTGCGCGGGGAAAATCTGCCACTATCAGACTCTTCACTCGGGCGAGTTCCAGCTGTAATGGACTGAAGCAAATTCTCTTCTGGGAATTCGAAAGAAAGCAAGAAGTGTCTTGCAAAGTCAAACTAGATATACACTATAAGATCTAGTTATTAGACCTGACCGCTAGAGTGGCTGGATCCATAACAACACACGATAAAAGTCAATCTAGCGATCTAAAATGTAGCTGGATCACTAAGGGTCAATGCAAACTGATAGGGCCACATACCATACATTTTATGGGTAATGGTCAACCAAACCTCAAACTAAGCAACCATAGAGTGCTGTGGCCTCTGGAATGTACATGATTTGCAGGGCTTAAACCACACAAAACTGCTCATGGTATTCATGCTCATCCAAATTAAAGTTGTGCTGCACTTTAACTAAAACTTATATGGCTGACCAGGGCTGCCATTAGTAGGGATGCATCGAATCCAGGATTTGGTTCGGGATTCGGCCAGGATTTGGCCTTTTGCAGCAGGATTTGGATTCGCCCAAATCCTTCTGTCCGGCCGAACTGAATCCTAATCCTAATTTGCATATGCAAATTAGGGGCGGAGAGGGAAATCGTGTGACTTTTTGTCACAAAACAAGGAATTAAAAAATGTTTTCCCCTTCCCACCACTAATTTACATATGCAAATTAGGATTAGGTTCGGTATTCGGCCGAATCCTTCGTGAAGGATTCGGGGGTTCGGCCAAATCCAAAATAGTGGATTCGGGCATCCCTAGCGATTAGTGAGGTACAGGGGGTACTGCAGCCAGAGTCCCCATGTTAGAGCCTCAAAAGTACGTTCGGGGGTTATGAATGAGGCAGGGCATGTAGGAAACTGGGCAGGGTGGAACATGGGCAGGGTTGCATCAACAGGTCCTTTTTTTTTTCATTGGGGACCCATTCTACTGGTTGAAAAGGCTTGAATCCCAGGTGACCAAAGGGTTTCAGAACCTTTCAGAGGGAGTAGAATGGGGCCCTCTGATTCCTGGTGGTGGCCTTGTGGCTTTCCCACTGGCAATAAAGTGAATCTCCGGTGGGAAAACAAGAGTTGCCTAAAGTTGCCTCGCAAGGAAACTTCGTGACTTTGGAAAGCCGAAGCGACTCATATGTTTTCTCACAGTAATCACATCAAAGCTTAATGTTGATTGTTTGCTGTTTCTAATTGCTCTGGTGCTATTCGGCACGTTAGTGAGAAAATCAGACACTCCATGTGCTGCACAATTTCACCTACCACTTTAGAGAATCACTGGCACATAACTTACTAAAAGATTAATTATTGCATGTGTTTCTATGTATCCTATGAACAGGGAGAGGTACCTGATAAGGTTAGTCGCCGGCAGCTGCTAGAGCCACCTGATAAGGACAAAGGATCATCACCAGAGCTACAGGCGGACTCAAAACCAAGACAAATCTTTCCCTTCTTCCTGCGCAGAGATCGAGTGAAGCTGAGACCCGCGTCTGTATCCTGAAGCCAAGGCGTCTCATATGGAGAGTCACATATAGTGTCACACGAGGAGAACCAGAGAGGAGCACAGCTGAGGAGGAACGGGAACATCAGAATCTGCTATAACAACAATGCCAAGTAATTGCTATACAATTTACTATTCACAACCTGTGATGTTTTAACTGGTTGCTTTGCTCTATTATTCATAATCTCTCAGTCTGTTAAACCCATGCGCATGTGGCCCTATCTTTGTATCGTCCATCTTTTCTTACCCTTCCTCATGCCAAAAGATGTGATCTCCGATGTCAAAATTCAACTTGCTGCTGGACACTGACTCCTGTAATAGAGAAAACGGCTGGTTAACCTCAAACCTCATTTGTATCCTGGAGAGCATGTAGATCATGTGCTTCTGTTAGTTGATCTACTGAACCTCGGATCTACAATCCATTGCAATCCATTGATATAAAGTAATAATTGATTCAGCTTTTGTGAACTTATAGCATTTTTTTGGGATCTTGAAGATTCCCCTGGTTTGTTATTGGCGTGGGGGCCCATTCTTCCCACCAATCCGTGTGATGCGCATGGAACCCATGTCTTTAGATTCTCCAAAAATGCTGGCAGCACCCAGGAGTTCAGCCTTCTACTTCCCCTGTGAGTATCTTCCTCTTTACATTTCTATATACTTGTTTCCAAGTCATTCTTAAGGTGGCCATACAGGTAGAATTCTATTGTTTCTACCTCTATATCTGATGATTCAGCTCTAAATGTCTGATTAAACAAATAATGGCAGCAGGAAAGATCTGTATTGTAATGTGTATGGCCCCCTTTACAGTCCCGAGACTTACTGCTTGTTCCTGTGTTACAGATGTCCCCTTTCCTTACTGGAATTCTTTACAATTAATCAGTCAAAATGATGAGAATTATGGGCCAGATGTGGCCCTTCAGAGGGTTATCATGGCTCACTCTCTGTAAACATCTTGCTATGACATAGTTCAAATGTGCCACAGAACATTTGGTATAATATATATTTGCCCCACTGGGGATATACTGTCTAAACATTCTGTTACATACCCGGCTCAATGAGCTGATATCCACCAGGGATTCATGTCCTCCAGGGATAGACAAGATAGAAGATGTGTCTCCATACTTGCTGTCTTGCTCCATGGCTGGAGAGGTTAAAGGAGTATCCTCTACAGTTACCTGAGAAGAAGACAGGACATTGACTCAAAAAGCTTCTTACACTAGGCTGCCCAGACTAGACAGATTTATTGGATGATACAACTCTTGCAACAAAGCTTTGGGCCAGGAGGTTGAATTTTCCAGTAGTTCCAATCCATATCTAACCAAGCATCAATCATATATAGCTTTTACAAAGGCCACTGGTATAGTCCCATGCAGGGCCAATAAGCTGCTGATTTGCTGAAGGGTTTGGTGAGTGCTTAGAATGATGAATTTTATCTACAAGATGAGAAAATATAATATCTCTGTGTATTTCCCATTTAATCTTAGATTGCCCAAAAACTTAAATACACCTATAGAGGAACCATTCTAGGTGAGGTTTGACACACTTATGGGCTGTCTTACCGTGCTGCGAGTTTCTCTGAAGAAAAACGTGAACAAAAGCTGTAGAGGGAGTACAATAAGAGACACGACTACCCCAACAAATATGCTCTCCCATGTGACCAGAGACTGGCTTCCGAGTGGAGAACTTAAATGAAACGATAGGATAAAATTACTTAAGAGCGAGAGCTATAGCCAAGCAAAAAATATACTGTTCAGCTTTATCGGCTTACCTTTCACCTTTGAACCCTACAGCCCCATACCACAGGGCACAGGCTGCCACATAGAGGTGCAGGGTCAGCGCGCAGCAGGTTACTCTTTGAACACGCGTGAAGCGACTACGGGCAGGCCGCCACCACACCGACAACCACAAGTGCCAGTCTGTAAAACCAAGGAGCAGCTGCGCCAGGAACACACGGTAAAATCCACGTATCTCCTGAGGGCCTGCAAGACATGTTGCAATATCAAGAAGAACTTAAGTGCCAACTATAACAGAACATGGGTTACAAAGAAAGAAAATATTTGAAGCTGTAGTGGTGTAATAGTGTTAGGGATATGTGAAAAGAACATTTGCAGTGTAAGAAGACATGTCAGTGGCCCATGATAAAGCCATGGAGGAATTTACTGATACAAATATGGTGGCACGCACATGCTGCAAGAACCTCTTTCTCCACTCTCCCTCCGTTGCACTCATTCTCCACGGATAGCCAATCATTTACCAGAAAAAAGTAGAGGAAATCCGTCTGCTTGTCCCACACTGCTACGTAGTGGAGGAACCACGAGGGATCTAAACCTATGGTTTCAAAAACATTGCAAATAGACCTTATGATTAGCACATTGTGCCGACAGATGTTGCAGTTTGTTGCAACCACATTTGCTCAAAGTCAGTTAATATTGATTATACTATTATGTTGGACATGTCAGCAGATATACCCATGAGCTGTGGCCTTCTAGTGAGCAGATTTCCAGATTTATAGCGCTGTGGTGTGCAACATAAACTCAAGTACCCTTAGAAATTTGTCAATTTCTTCTCTTTTTGGCTCTTCTTTCAAAACTTTTTTTATTTGATAACATTACAGCAATCACTTTCGTCATAGCTGATTTTTGTACATTTTTACTTTCAGAGAATGGATACTCTCCTACGCAGAGGAGGACATTGCCATCAGATTCAAATACCCTAAGGGTGAAGAAAGAAAAAACTTTTGTTTCCATCATGTCACAGTTATACAGCATAACTCTTTTTGGCTCTTAATAACCTAGTGACCATGATCTACCACAACATTGCCTGAAGCTAATAAACATAAGTGCTAGCCAGTCTGTGACCTCAACTTTTATAGGTCTATAGGTCAAATTCCCAGCTACCCTATGGTACCTGTGTTGTCATGCCACACACGGATCTTCCAGATCTCTCCCATGTTACACTCTGTTTCAACCTGAAAGTAGTCAATGCTACCACAGCCAAACGCTCCTCCACTCTCTAGATAGCGAGCTCCACTCTTGCTCAGTCCGTACAGGCTTATCCCAACGTGAGCGGTGGTACCTGAATGAAAGAATACACAGAACTACAGATGTATTCATTGTGTACAATTCTACACACAAGCTATTTGTTCTACATACCTGCCCCTCTTTTCCAGCCTGTCTTTACCAGTACCCAGTACCTATACTGACCACGCTGTCCACATAGGGGAATGGTTCCAACACGTGACACATCCAGATGGTCCAATTTGTGAGAGATTAAAGCAAGCACCAGATACATGGACAGAAGTAGAGAGCAAACCAGAAGAACGAGAGTCCACTGGCCAGATCGTGGGGCCTATAAGAGAAAGAGACTAAACTGTGGGTATTTAGGAACATAAGGAGGTGTGGCTATATAAAGTATTAAGGTGTGGCATTATAAAAGGGCCCTAATAGTTGCATCACTGGACCTATATCATCTTAAAAATTGAAAATATAAAAAGGATGCCTGGGTGGTGGTATGGAAAAAAGGACACTTTGTTGTTGAGTACAGGAACATATTCAACTGTTATAAAAGAAAGACTTTTTAGATAGAAGGGAAGCTGAACAGGTGAAAAAATATTGGTATGGGATAGGTGTAAACTATCTAGACTTACCGGGGGCAGCAAAACAAGTTGATGTGGAGGAACAAAAAGACTGGCACCAAAGAGTGTGAGGTGCCGAGTGTTACACACAGCTTGGTTTGGTTGGCTGGCATTGCTAGGGGTCATGCCCTCAGTCCTCCATGACTTGCTGGGCACATGAAAGTACTGGCACAGGCTGGAGAAAAGGCTCACTGACACATTAACCGAGGAGATGGAAAGAAGGCTAGTTATGTTTACATAGAATTCCAGTAAGGAAAGGGGACATCTGTAACACAGGAACAAACAGTAAGTCTCAGGACTGTAAAGGGGCCATACACATTACAATACTGATCTTTCCTGCTACCATTATTTGTTTAATCAGACATTTAGAGCGGAATCGTCATATATACAGGTAGAAACAATAGAATTCTACCTGTATCTGAGGATTCAGCAGTAAACAGTGGCTGATGTTCAGGCGCCTTCAAAGGCTTGGCCAATAAAAGAGCCGACCGATATCCAAGCCAATATTGTTTTGCTTGTCTTTCGCTATACAAGCACCAAATATCGTACAAAGGTTTAATATGTGCGTGTATGGCCAACTTAAGAATGACTTGGCAACAAGTACAGTATATATAAAGGTCAAGAGGAAGATACTCACAGGGGAAGTAGAAGGCTGAACTCCTGGGTGCTGCCAGCATGTTTGGAGAATCTAAAGACATGGGTTTCATGTGCATCACACTGATTGGTGGGAAGAATGGGCCCCCATGCCAATAACAAACCAGGGGAATCTTCAAGATCCCAAAGAAATCCTACAAATTCACAAAAGCTGAAATTATTAAAACATTTTGGGGTAATTTTTTTTACCCTGGTGGGCACGATTGCAAGAGTGTGCTACCTTAGTGCTCATTCCAAGAGGATTTGCACCCCCCTCATGCTGAGCTCTGTAATGAGTGCCTTATAACACAGGACAGTGTCAGGACACACAGCACTGATGCTACTTTCTACCCTGCACATCTCAGAGACATGCAAGGTGGGAGCATCTGAGTGGGACTCCTATGTGCCTCTAGGGTTGTCACTTTTTGGTATCTTTCATACCTCTCAGGGCAGGGGCATGTTTGTAAGTTATGTACTACATGTACATATGCAAGTACTTTACCAGTAAATTGGTACTTTACCAGTAAATTGATTAAGCAGTCAGCTGTAGATTGAAAGGCCATGTCACAGTTATCTGTGCTCCAAAATGAGTCCTGTGGCCGTTTGCATTTAGCTGCATGCAGAGTGCAAAGTGAAAAAATTGGGTTATTGGGGCCCTGTTTTGAACTCTGTATGCTGCATTCGGCTTCACAAATGAGGTCTTTGGGCTAAAAGGCTGAGCAACTAGCTTTGTTTTCAATCAGATACCAAAACAAGCTCCTATCCAAGGGGCTAATTTATTAAAATTATACCCCTCCCAAATTAAGTGGCATATTAAAGAATCTTACAAAACTGATCTATATATTTAAGTAGATCTTGCCCTTTTACATCTCTTGCCTTGAACCCCCATTTCGTGATGGTCTGTGTGCTGCCTCAGAGATCACCTGACCAGAAATACTACAACACTAACTGTAACAGGAAGAAGTGTGGAAGCAAATTGGCTCATGTGACCTAACAAGTATAGTTTGTTGGTGTGTTTGTGTGCACAGTGAATCGTACAATCACAGAGGCCTTCCCTTGTTTTTTAAAATGGCAATTTTTTATTTATGATTACCCAATGGCACATACTACTAGAAAAGTATATTATCATGAAAATGGTTTATTTACATGAAGCAGGGTTTTACATATGGGCTGTTTTATGCAAACTCTTTTTATAGAGACCTATATTGTTTGGGGGTATAGTTTTCCTTTAACATAGTGCAATTTAAATCAGACATTTGGTTCTGAGTTGCTTTGCTAATTAATTCATATTTCAATAATTAAGGTGAGGCTGTTTGTTGAATTTGTGTACACCCATCTACTCACCCTCGGACAGAGAGGTGTTGATATACATGTGTAGTCCAGAAGATGCATGTTCCAAGCTGGTAGTCATGGTAAGGTTGGCACTATCTCTTGGCAGTAAGTGGACCACAGTTGGTCTAAGGCTAACATTCTTCTTGACCGGTAGCCTTAACTGAATTGCAGAATCATTTGGCAAATCAGTCACAGCTATGGTGTCACCTTCAGGAGAGCTGAATTCAAGAGCAACCAACTTGGTTGTCACAGGTGCATTTGGGAGTATCCCAGAAGAGAAAGGATTATTGTCCATTTCCGTGACCAACTGAAGTAGCTCATGGTGATCTTTCAGGGCTTCGGGCACCTCCAGCATGTTGCCCATTTGAAATAGGGCAGGGGGTTTTGAATATTGCAAATCCCCTGGAAGGACCAGGGATCCATGCAACTGAACTCCTGGGGCTTTTAATGCTAAAGGCTCTTCACTGATTACACGAGAACGCATTGCTGACATCATCAACTCTCGTGTCAGGTTGAAGGCATAGAAAGACGTATTGTCTGATGGAGATGCAGCCATGACACCACCTGCCAAAGAATTAAACAACTCGTCTTTATTTTGGTTTTATGTTTGAGTTGACTCCATGAAGATCAATGGGTAATTAGTTAACACTAGGGGGCAGCAAGGTATTATGTTTTTTGTTTTTTTTTGAAGGCTACAGTGAATTTTTGTATAACACTAGATATTTCAATGTTGCAAAAGATGACTGTAATATCCAGTCACAACAAAGCAGTCTGTGTTGGAAAGAGATTTCCCTTTCTCCCTCCAAGCTATACACAAGCACCACTCATTCATTCTGTGTTGTATCATGCATTATTTAGTTTTGTGGCAAGAGTATCCAATCCACTCCCACAATTTAATAGGCTTAGGCTTTGAAGTATTAAGTTTATTCCAATAGCCTTTCAAGCCTTAGGCAGGGGCGTAGGGGTACACCATACTTGGGTGCTTAATTTCTATGTCTGCATGTTAAACTGCTTCTGTCAGAATAACTGCAAGGCCTTCCAGCATAAATCTCTTAGGGAAACTACCTGTCCTAAGCTGACTATTATTTCCCTCTTACCCAGCAAAGTGAGAACGTTTTCTGAGGTCTCTATTTCAGCTCTGCGTCCTGCCCCACTTTCTGTATCCAGCACATTAATCATGTTGTCTGCAGCTTCTAGTGTCTGGAGCCATGTTCCTGGAGTTATCTCATGGGGGGCAGCCTGAGAGAGAGAGAGAAAATGAGTATATATGAAGATGCTCATTAGCGTCCTATATTATACACAGCCCTGTACAGCTATTCATGGACTGACTACATTTAGAACTTGAGGGACTGATATATACTGTAAAACTCTCTCCATTGGGCTCTGTAGCTTGCCAAAGAAGGCAGTCCAAACATAGTTTAAGTTGCATGAGGCTTCCCTAAAAAAAATCATATTTACCAGTTGCCATATTGGACATTATTATGCACATTGGCTTGCAGATGTTACTTAATGTCCCATGAACAAACTATGGAGCAGTGGCATAATTTTTTTCTGGTGGGGCAAAAAGATTTTTATTGCGCCCTCCAAATCATGCTGCTGCGATGCATGCCCTGCTGTGCCCACAAGATAATGAATATGACAGCATGGTTGCTGAAAGTTAGTTACATCGTGTACAGAGAGTAGGCAGGGTTCATAGCGGAGACTCATGCTCTACGTACCATTTGGGGGGACAGCCCTAGAGAGTTTAAAAAAAAATGTTATCCAATTATAGCTGTACAAATTCACCCTAATCCATTGGAGCACGACTTGAGAGTCACCACCTACCACACACTGTGTCAGGGCAGCACTGACAGCAGCCACTTCCCATAGATCTGAGACACGCAGTGATGTCAGAGTGCTGGTTATGTTATCACGAATATCTGTGCGGTTTGGTTTTTCCTCTTCTGTGATGTCAATGTCCTGCAAGAGAGTGGACAAAGGTTCAGACCTCCTCTGTGCTTTGCATTCTCTATAATTTTGGAGCCCCTGCACCCTAATATGTCTTACCAGGTTCAGAGCTGTGACAACCTCCAGTGCATGTGGCAGGACATGATGAATGTCATCGCCTCTCTGCAGCTGCTGCAGAACCTCCCCACTCTGAGCGCTCAGCAACTGTGTGGTGCCATGGATTGTGTGAGGAATGGAGACTGAAAGTGTCCTGTGACAGAGGATAAACAAGAGAGTCAAATACCTATGTATAAGAAATTATGAGCATTAAAGGGTATGGCTATGGCTGTGGGGACAGTCAGAGGGTCAGAAAATGATAAACAGTAAATGGTTTGAGACATTTACCTGTTTATGGCCAGGGTCTGTGTTCCCTGCATGTCCTCTATCTCCACATACACCTGTATCTCCCCCTTCTGACTCCCAGCAGGAGCCTGCACACTGTTCCAGCTTCTGGGGCCACGATACAAATACAGTCTCCGGCAGTTAAAACTACTGCAGATCTGTACAGAGAGACTGAATAGGAGCTGTCCCTCCTTGTTTGGGTCCATCCATCCTGAAAGAGACAGGTTCTTTGTTCAATTAGGCCTACACTTTGTAGCTTTAGGGCATGACTTACTGCTAATTGTCCATCTACAGTACTATCCACACCATAACTCAAACATAACTTTGTGTGTATAGGTTGAAGGGAAATTACACCCTTTTTTGACTAACTAATTCAGTTGGGTTATGTAAAAATAAACTGTATCTAAAATAACCAGACTGAACAACAAAACTTGTGGAAAATAAGAGGGGCCAGAGGTCACAAGGCGTGGCCAGACCGGCCAGGCGCCCTAGGCAACCTGGCCAGCTGCATCGCCCCCCTCCACTGTGAGCGCACATACGTGAGTGTCACAGTGCACGCCACCCTGCTGTCAGATAGGCGCATGCGCACACGGAACAGGACGCCAGACCGGACAGGGTAGGCAGCAATTGAGCTTTGCACCCTAGGCACTTACCTACTCTGCCTACCTCTAGTTCCGGCCCTGAGAGGTCACAGCTTTATTAAACATTTAGCATATTAATTCCCCTTCACCAAATGTGGCCCAGTTGACATCACAGGTAATTTTTAAGAGCATCCACCAAGAAGGAGCCCAGAACCCTGCTTTCCCTGGTTTCTCTCTTCTCAGGGCGCCTCAAGGTGGTACATACCCCAGGCTTCCACACAAGCCTAACCTCACTATCACAGCCTGTTAGCCTTATGCAGAGCCCCTACCTTTTGGTGCTTTATCTGTCCTGCCGCATTCCACCATTAAAAAAGAGGGGACTCCTAAACCAGATTATGGTGCAGCTTCACACTTTTTTTTACCCCACTGCCAAACCATTGACCTCAAAGTATTAGCTGTGCCTGTGGACCCAAAACCTTCTCAATTCCATCCTCTAAACTGGCATTGAAAATATCCAAACCAATGTCTGAGAAGTGCACTCCATCCTGCCCATACAATCCTTGGACAATCACCCAATAATCTATTTCACTTTAACCTTCCCTGCATCCAGTTCGGAACAAAACATGAATGTTAATGACAAAAAACTTTTTTTCATCCAGTTGCAACAACTTTAAGGGGTTGCAAGAGGACAAATGCATACTCTTCCAAAAAGCCCTAGAATAAAGGAAGACTAGGCAAGGCTGAAGCAAGAAAGCAATGACAACCCTAGCTCTCACTGTATCCAGGAAATAAATAAGAAGGTGAATTTAAAGATTAAAATGTAAAATATTATTTGTGCATAATATACTAAAAAAACACATACATAATGATTACACAGAGACAACTGTGACTGAGGTACATTGACCCTTTAAATGTAACAGTTGATAGAAAAATATTTACACATGTTGCATTTTTTCTTAGACATTTTTGGAATGCACTTTCTGTTCCTCTAAGCTGTAAATCATAGGGCACTTTATGGAATGATTAATCTCTAACACTAAACTTACTGGTAGTCAATGTAAATGTGTTACATGAGAAGGTCACAGCACTCTAATAACTGACAGTTACAGTACCAAGGTCTCTGCCATACTTTCCATGTTAGTAAACCGAGTGAATGTGTTGGCACCAGACCTTTGTTACAGTATGCAGAATGGAATCAAGGGTTGGGCTTAACAGTGAGTACAGACAGTGTAATATTTATTAGTTAAGATACACCGCATGGGATAGAATCAGGGGAGGAGATCAGGTCTGGAGTGAGATTCAAAATAGGCCCTGGCATTTTAAGTGAGGCCCAATAAATAATGACTTGTGACGCATATTGTCTATGGCAATTTACAGCAGACTCTCTTACATTTGCCAGAGCCCACTAACACCATAGTTTGGTTTTTTTGGGGGGGGGGGGGCTGGGCTCAATGCTCTCCTACTTCCTGGATTCCTGAATCTAACATATCAAAGTCTCCCAGACACTTTACGTGACAGTGGCTGCCTGAACATTTCCATCTGTGTGTCACTGACCTGTACAGTTGTACTGCAGCGGTGTTTCCAGCCACAAGATGGTGCTCTTGGGCAAAAGGGTGCACTGCCCTCCTGTAGGGGGGTTATTTTGCATTATGGTGATGCTGCCTTCACCCCACCTCTGTTTTGCCACATGAATAACCTTTAGTGTAAATGTATAGTTTAGTCCATCCTTCAAGACTCCTTTTCTAACCACCAATTCACGTTTTCTTGGACCTGTAGAGGTGGTCTGGTTATCCAAAATCAGACTCTGGCCATTGGAGTCAACAGCACTCCAGATGTACTGGAAGAGAAGGCAATAGTTAGGTATTACTGAGCCAATCACGTATTCATTTATGACATGCAAGCAGCAATTACAACTTGGCCTAGATGAACAAAACAGTATCTTGCCTTTATCAGGGTTCTTTCTGTTTACTATTGTCACTCTTTGTGAATTATGACTCTTTAGCACCCTCTTCATCACTGAGATTCTCACCTGTGTTTCACTGTCACAGGTATCACATTCACCAGAGAGAACCACAGGAACTTTGCTATTGATGGTGAAGGCGGAGATTATCCCACATGAAATGCAACGAGGAGACACCACTAAGACAGAGCCACTGTGAAACGACACCTGCAAGGATGGAGGGAAGAGTTAAATAATGTAGGGGAAGGAAAAAACAGGGTAAAATCTCTAAATACTAAATGATTCTGACATATCAGGTATTTTTATAAGAGTGAAAGCCAACATTACTCATGAAGTCAGAGATACTAGTGATTCATTTAGTCTTCATGCACTTACCATCTGTTTGGCTGTTGCTGGCTTCCGTTCCAACTTCTTCACAGTCATCATAAAGATATATGTGGAGTTGGCGCACAATGCAGGTAGGGAGATTGAGATCTGGGAAATGGATGGCAGACTGGGTATCACGCAAGCAGGTTTCTGTAGGAGACAGTATGGAATTAAAAGAGCATCTACTCAAGCTGAACAATACCATTAAAAGGTCTTTATTTTGTTATGGTCATCTTTTTTTTAATAGATAATCTATTTCTTCCTCTACTGCTTCCAGCCCATAGTGATCACTAGTCAATAGTCCATTCTGTTTGGCAATCTGTCATTGACTTTAAGTATTCTCTTGAAGATAAAGAAGCAGGGCTGACCGGCACTAAAAACGGATCCACAAGACCAGAGATATTCAGTTAAAAGATAAATTTATTGGTAGAAAGATTAAAAATATAGCTTCATCTCCATCCTCCCTACGCGTTTCACACCCTTCAGGGTGCTTAGTCATGGGCTAAGCCATATCTTACCTTTATCGCCTGCATTGGTTCTGAGCTCCACACATACTCCAGACCTGTATCCTCTGCTCCATCTGCAAGATCTGGATCGTGCGAGTCTGTCCCATCTAAGACAAGGATTTGCTCTACTGGCCATATCCGCTTCGTGCCTCCATGTATCACTGCTACCAGCGGGCTAGATGTGACAGTGAATGGGTGCCTCACTTGATGTGACAGTGATGTCCCGTGTAGCTTAACAGTCAAGAGCAAACAATATACACCAATGTCCAGTGTGTGCCCATGGATTGTCAGCCGGGGGCTGGAGATATCTAGTCTCGGTATAATTAATTTGTTTGAGCTGCAGTCAGATCCTTTGTAGAATTCCCATAAATAAATCAGCTTATACTCAGTGCAACCCCTCAGATCCACACTGACTTCAAATTGCGCACCAAGAGATCTTGGCACTTTGGATGGAGCTCCAAGAAGCTGGGCCTTTGGTTGTTTACACTTCAGTATTGTTACACTGATTTGTGTCTGTGCTTGAACTGAGCTCACCAAATTATATGCAAACACAGTGGCCAAATAAACCCCCTGACGGCTGTAGCAATGTTCCACCGATCTTTCCGTGCCAGTGACATTTTTTTGAGAATCTCCAAAACTCCAGTGGAATTTGAGGTCTGATCCATCTTTTGGTTCCACAAAGTACTTGACACAATGATTCAGCAACACCTGCTCTGTGTTACTTCTGAGAATAATACTAGTGACAGGCTCCTGAATAGTCACCAGTGATGAAAGAAAGGAGGAACAGAAGGGGTTGCTAACATTGAGATGGATATGGAGATTTCCCTTTCTTAGAGGTGTGTATGTTGCATTGTAGCTGGAAAGTGAGTACTCAGGATCTCCATTTTGCTGAAAGGTCCAAAGGATGTTGAGAAAGGGGTCAGACTTGATACTAATACTCAAATGTATCGTCTTATTGACAGACCAGGCAGATGGAAGATCCTGAATCTGAACAGCCTCCACCCTTTCCAGCACTGAGATATCAAGGCTTACTTCTGCTTTGCTAACCTGGTTCCATGCTGTGGCTTGGACTGTGTAATTACCAGGAAAGGGAAAGACAAGATGTCCATGAATTTCATCAAGTTTGAGAAAGAGATGCAAAGAGGGGACAGCCAACGTGAAACTCGCATTTGTACCTTGCTTGATGCTTAGAAAGAAGGTAACAGTTTGCCCTGTGCAGTAGCCATACTGGTCTGTGGTGACACTAAGGCCGCTCACTGCCTCCTGTACTATTAGCAGACTAGAGGTATTGACTGAACTCACAGTGTTCCAGACACAAAGATGCAGTTGGTATTGACCAGGCTCTTTAAAGGTGTGTAACACATTCTGTACATTGTACCAAATGACTTGCTTGTGTCCAGTGATTGCCCATTTCCATGCTAAATCTGAGCCATTTTGTACTGAGCCAAACAGAAAAATAGCAGTCTCTGACTTCACTGCATCCAGTTCATATGTCTTTGCATCATAATCCAATGACTCTGCAAGACTTATACTCACACTGGAAATGGGTTCCTGTACTCTCAACAGTGCCGAGGTATTGCTAGAACTCAAAGCATTAGATACTACAACGTTTATCATTTTTGAGCCTGGAATGAGGTACGTATAGTTAAATATGGGGGAATGGTTAATCAGCTCACCTGGCCCCTCCCCTGGATCCCATTTATATTGCAGATCAGTACCAGACTGAAAGGTAACAGACAGTTCTATGGGAGACCCAAGGGCAACAGGGTCTTTGTTTGTCTGTACTTGGACACCTGATACCCTCGCTATAACTTGCAGCTTGATCTTTGCTGACCCAACCCCCAGTGCATTCTTTACCCAAACTTCTGCACATATCTCCCCCACCTTCACTGGAGTGAAAGTCAATGACCTACCTTGACCACCCCACTGCTCTGGCCAGGTGACCCACTGGAATGTTAGATTGGATCCCTTGACCACGTGAGCTGTAAGCGTTAAAGGCTCAGCAAGTGCAGCATATCCCTCAGACTCTGGATTCTCCTGCTGCACGCTAACACTTTTTATTGCCTCCTGCACTTCTAAAGTAATATTGGCACGTGCAGAGCTGACAACATTCCTTGCCACCACATTTACCATATATCCTCCAGGTTTAGAGAATATGTGTTGGAATTGTGAGGAACCCTCTATATAAGGGCAGTGCTCACATAATGACCACTGAAATTGTACAAAGTCACCACTGGATGTTGATGCCCAGAAAAGTATTGGTTGATCTGTCTCTGCAATTCTGTGGTCTGCAGACAGAGAGAGTGCTGCAACTGGAGCCAACACAGACAGGACAACGGATGCCTTGCTCTCACTCACATTGTTTTTGGCATATACAGTGATAGTTTTATCACCTGACTTAGTGAAGGTGTGAGTTACAGTAGATCCATAGCTGGAGTGGGATGAGTCACTAAAGTCCCAAATGAATTCAGCAGTGGCCCCGTCATTGACCTTAGCGGTAAAGATCTGCTCAGTGCCTACTAAAACTGCTTCTGCTACATTGTGCTGAATGGAAACGCTGCTGATTGGCCTCTGCACAAACACATGACACTGCGCATGCTCCTTGCTTACAGCGTTCCATACAGTCACCATCACAGTGTACCTCCCTTCAGACCTGTAAGTCCAGCTGATCTCTGAAGAAGAGGAGTTCATGGGTGCTGATCCCAACCCTAAATTCCATTGATACCTGTATATATGTTGGGAATTTGGTGAGGGTAGTACAGCCACAGAGAAAAGTATTTCCTGGGATAGATTAGCAGCAGAAAGGGATGGGATTAAAGTGACAGATCTTATTTGGTCCTCAACAGATATTTCCCTGAATTGAGTGTAATTAGTTGCAGTTCCGCTCACAGTTATTTGTAGTATATAAGTCCCAGCCTGGGGATAACTGTGCCACACCTCTGCCTTACCACTTATTAGTAAAGGTGGGCTGCCGTCACCAAAGTCCCAGTGGAATCTGAGGTTAACAGCTGAGACACTGACGTGGACAATAAATTGTGTGGATTTTAGGCTGGACACTATTGGTGGAAAAGTGATGTTGGTAATAGTGACCTGGTAAACCTGTATATTGATTGATAAATTAACAGAGTTCATCGTGTTCTTGGCCACTACCAAAACTGTGAAAGTTCCCTTAGCATTATATGTATGTCTTACAGATGGCTCTGATTGGTCAGTGTAAGATTTGCCATCCCCCATATCAAAACTCCATTTGACATCAGTGCCCTTCCGAAGGAAGCCAGTAACAACTGTCTGCGTGCCAAGCTCACTGAGTCCGCTGCTCATCACCTCCAGCCCCTCGATCATTTCTCCAACCATTAGTGTCCTGGACACAGATACATGGCTCCGTCCATTGCTAGCAGTCACTGTCACATTGTAAAAACCACTAGCCAGGTAGACATGTTCAGATTGTGGGCTATCACTCTGTAACACATCTGAGCCATCACCATAATCCCAAAACAGTTTTACCTCCAAGCTGGAGGGGAGACAGACTGTAGAGAACTGAGCAACGGATTGTGGCTGAGGGGACTGAGGAGTGACTTGAAGAGTAAGCAATGTCAGTGCAGGCACAACCACAAGCTTTAAAGAGCGAGTGACCTGAGAAACGTTGTTATAGGCCACCACAGTCACTTCATAATGTCCTGCAAGGCAAATAAAAAACATTTTTGACATTTCATATTGGATTATTGCCATCTATTTTCTTCCTTTCCTTTCTCATACCTTCTTGGGTATAGTGGTGAGCTTCTTTTGTCGGCAAAGTAACAAACTGTCTCTTAGAGTCACGTGGAAACTGAGGGTTGTATGGTGAAGAAAACCTTCTGATCAGCTTTGGCCTGCCATCTCCAAAGTCCCAGCTGTAGTGCAGAGATCAAACATGGGACCATTACAAGGACAAGAATCATCTTAGTTACATGGAATGTCAGTGCTAATGCTATCTTTCTGTTCATAAACATTCTAATAAAAACTACTGAGCAAAAGTAATGGATACCTTATGGTCACATCTGAGGACACATCCACTTGTAGCTCAAAGCCAATTTCCTGCACCTCAGACACCAGTACCACAGAAGAAGGTGCCACCAGCTTAGCTTTCTGCAGCGGAAGGGCCCCATAGACAGTTAGAAGCACATCTATGACCTGAGAGCTGATTGGATTCTCAGCCTGCACCTAAGCAAAGGAGCGGAGAGAGTTTATGAGGCCAAAAACTCTATAAGAAAATAAAGGAATGCCATACAAAAATGGTAAAAAGGGTCAAAGAGAAAACGTTGAAATATGAAGTTAATTTGAGCTCACTGCCTTTAGGTGTCCATACCATTGATATCACAGACTGACAGCAAAATTAATCTGGGAAGTTTATTAGATTTTACAACACAGATAAGTCTTGAATTGAGCCTTGAGTTTCTTACCTTCATGCGAAAGGAGCCTGCAGTTATGAATTTCACGCTGTAGCTTTGTCCCTTGTACACAAAGCCCTCCATGTTATCCACAATCCAAGTGAATATAACAGATGACCCCTGAGATACATTAGCTGTAAAAATCTGTGGGAAAAAATATATAAAATCAAGTAAGTAGTGTCAAGCTGTGCATGAGCATCCTGTTCTATTAATGCATTGTTTCCTACCTGTGCCTGGTTTACTTGGATGTGCTGAGGTCCATCAGGCTGAATGTGAAGCCCTCGTATAGGGTCATGTGACTGGATTTGCACAGACAGGTTCTGGGCACTGACGTCATTGGTCACTGCTATGGTGAGCATCATGGTCACCGGTTCCTCAAAACGAAGCCAAGTCCATCCAAACCTTGTATCTCCTGATGGGCTGAGGCAGGCAGGTAGTAAAGTTGTCATACTTTGAGGACATGTTGGCACTAGGTCAGCCTCCTCTCTCAGTACGAGACATTCCCACAGCACAGAGGCTGGAGCAGAGCTCAGAGCACTGATCGCTATCAAGATGCGGTCTTGTGTTGGCACGTGCAGTAGATCAGAAGAGACGGTGGGATAGATAATCTGCAGCCCAGTGACTGGTTTCAGAACCAACACCTCACAGGTCACCTCTGTCTCGCTCACTGCATTGTGCAAGGTGGCACTGACTGTATAAGTACCAGGCTCTGGAAAGCTTTCCAGCAGAGGAGAGACCACAAGGCTTTGCACTTCTGATGCAAAAGTAACGTAAAAATCACATACCATATCATCCATCCAAGATGGAGAGTCCACTTCCAGAGATTCCTCCCACCAACCCAAGTGCTTCATACTTAAATAACTCTGACTCCAGGCAGAATGGCCATGCGGAGTACAGCGCAGGAATGATCCCTGGTCACCATTGTGTTGTATAGAGAGGATATCATCTGGCTGAACACAGAGAGACAAGGAGGAAAGCAGGACCTGCAAGAGAGATATTGTGAGGGAAGTCTGGGTGTTTTCTGCCAGGCAAACAATCAGGAATAATAATGTTGGAAATGATGGGAAAGGAACAGAAGATAAGAGAAAGGGAGTGATGATCCAGGGGCTACACTTTATATTGATGTCATATATAGAAGTCTGTTGTCCTATGCAAATGAGAAATATGCACTCCCAGGACTTCATTTAAAATGTTAATATATTTATTTCAGCATATTCCAAAATTGACGTTTTGGCTCACATCTAGAGCCAAGAGATAAAATGAAGGTAACCGGACTTCTTGTTACTAATATGCTGGGTCTGTCTAATGTTGAAGATGTAATTACTGCCCAAATGTGTTGTATGAATTATACCATTGTTATATAAATTGATAATAGTAATTTATATTAATAATATGCATATTAGAAGTGATGTCACGTGGAGGGTGGTGATTGGTGTGGGGAATTTGGCACGCCCATGAGGCTGAGCTATTTATGTGTGGGGTTTTAATAGTTATTTAATCTTGATGAAGGCTCTATATGCGAGCCGAAATATCGAATTTGTACCACGCCGAAATAAATTAACATTGTAAATGAAGTCTGCTCATTTCTATAGAGGAGTGAACTGTTCTATCCCTCACCTGCATGTTCCGGCTTTGTGAACTCGGCTCCAGCAGTAGTGGGATGTCAGCAACAGGGGAATAAGCCGGAGGGGTACCCAGATATCGAGGAGGGTGCAAGTAGCTTTGGAGTGCGTAGGTGCTGCAGGGCTTAGTAATGCTCAGGCAGCTTTCGATAAGCGGGCACCACTGCTGCCCAGTGGGACAGCCTGCTTTGGTGTTACACAAAGGCTCATTATGGCAAATGGCAAAAGGGTTCCGAAGGAGATCACAGCCTATAGGGAGGTATGTCAAAAAACAAAAAAGTAGTAAGAGTGGAGAGTGACATACCCTTTTGTGCATAAAAAATCAGCTATCACTCTGTTGCCACTAACCTGGTGGTACTAGGTGCTGCTCTGGGCTGCAGAACGGACGTAGGATTTGGACTCTGGCCTCAACAGAATTCTTTAAGGGCTGAACCCCAAACTCCAAAGCTACAGGGGAGCCTGAGTGGCTGAACCAGAGGCCTGGGAACAGCATGATCTGCAGTGAGAGTGAAATAATGGGGTCAGTGAGCATCATAGGACACTGTCATGTACAGTTGGAGAGACCAATAAATAGTGATAAGACCAAGTAACAAATAGATTTCAGATTGTGAGTTTGGGAACAAGTAAGCAACATTATGTGCAGTGAGTCAGGAGGTACGTATACAAGCTACATGCAGATAGTGAGTGGGAAGTACAAACATATTGTATTGATATGAGACTTGTATTCCTCATAAAAAGAAGTGGGGAAGTAGTGTGGCAGCTGAAGAGGAAGGGTTTAAGGCTTTGGGCGTGAGATTTGACAAGACTCACTTCAAAGTCTCCCTGCAGTTCACCGGAGGAATCCGCCAAACTGACATTCTGTGTCTCAGCATCAGTAAGTGCAGGAACTCCAACTAGGTACATAGGCACATCCGGAACTGAAACTAGGAGACAGAAAGTGAAGGACAGACACTCAGTGAATTGACAGAAAACTACAAGGCCTTGGTTGGTGCTGTAATGTGTGTGGCTGTAGCAACTCATTAATCAGTCGGGAGTCCACATCTGATTTTCCGTTAATCCTCAATCAAGCCAGGGAACTTGCCCCAGTTCTCAGGCCGTCAATGCAAAAAAACTTTTATATCAAAAGATATAAGTCCCAAGGCTTTCCATAAGTAAAAATAAATCATTTATTAGTATTCATGTTAAAATTAGATACATACTGACCCCAACATGGCACAACATGGGCCATGTTGGGGTCAGTATGTATCTAATTTTAACATGAATACTAATAAATGATTTATTTTTACTTATGGAAAGCCTTGGGACTTATATCTTTTGATATAACATTTTCTTTGGCTGTAGCAACTGCCAGGCTAGAGTTGTAACAGTGAAAAACAAGGGTAAGCCAGAAAGACATACTTACCCCCTGCCTTTCTTGCGCACAACGAATGAGCCTTCTCATTGCAAGAACTGCTCTTTACAATTGCACCTGGCACTAGTGGTAGCTGGGAACATTCCCAAAATAATGCTGGGTTCACCAAAGAAAGATCTTTAGACTGAGAAATGTTAACCCACGCTGGGTCATGGCTGGAAAAAGGAAGAAATAAATACATTGGTACAATTCCATTCTTATTTGTTATTTAATCAGGAAAGTTCAAATCACATGTCTTATATTGCCACTATTACTATAGGCACCATCTCTCCCTACTATACCTGCTATCCCACAGTCACAGCCCCTTCCCAGAGACTATTATCTCCACTAGAGATGTCGCGAACTGTTCGCCGGCGAACTTGTTCGCGCGAACATCGGGTGTTCGCGCTCGCCGGAAGTTCGCGAACGTCGCGCGACGTTCGCCATTTTGGGTTCGCCATTGTTGGCGCTTTTTTTTGCCCTCTCACCCCAGACCAGCAGGTACATGGCAGCCAATCAGGAAGCTCTCCCCTGGACCACTCCCCTTCCCTATAAAAACCGAAGCCCTGCAGCGTTTTTTCACTCTGCCTGTGTGTGCTGAAGAGATAGTGTAGGGAGAGAGCTGCTGCCTGTTAGTGATTTCAGGGACAGTTGAAAGTTTGCTGGCTAGTAATCGTTTTGATACTGCTCTGTTATTGGAGGGACAGAAGTCTGCAGGGGTTTGAGGGACATTTAAGCTTAGGTAGCTTTGCTGGCTAGTAATCTACCTTCTACTGCAGTGCTCTGTATGTAGCTGCAGTGGGCAGCTGTCCTGCTTCTGATCTCATCTGCTGACTGCTGCAATAACAGTAGTCCTTGTAAGGACTGCTTTTATTTATTTTTTTGTTGTTTTACTACTACTACTACTACTACTATAAGAGCCCAGTGCTATTAGTCTAGCAGTGTTGGGGAGTGGGACTGGTGTGCTAATCTGCTGCTCCTAGTAGTTCAGCAGCACCAACTTTAATTTTTTTTTTTTAATATTCATTTTTTTTTTATTTTACTTTTTTTTATTTTACTACCGCTGTAGTAGTGTATAAGTTGACCTTTTAGGCATTATTTGCCCTGTAGGCATTATTTGCACACTGTTTTCTTCAACCCGCCATCTAGCTGTGTGACCTTGTTCACATTCTGTCTAAATATCCATAATATTACCGTCTCCAGAAAAAACACCGGAGTGACTTTTTTCAAGCAGCATTCATATATTTTACGTAATCCGTATCCACCGCTGTACTAGTGTATACGTTGACCTTGTAGGCATTATTTGCACACTGTTTTCTTCAACCCGCCATCTAGCTGTGTGACCTTGTTCACATTCTGTCTAAATATCCATAATATTACCGTCTCCAGGAAAAACACCGGAGTGACTTTTTTCAAGCAGCCATAATATATTTTACGTAATCCGTATCCACCGCTGTAGTAGTGTATACGTTGACCTTGTAGGCATTGTTTGCCCAGTTTTTTTGGCCGCAGCCACTGAAGCACAGAGGCCAGAAAAAATATGCCATATAAATGCTGAAAATAGTCATTTTTTGCCATACGTTGACTCAACGTATATGGCAAAAAATTACTATTTTCAGCATTTATATGGCATATTTTTTCTGGCAACTGTGCTTCAGTGGCTGCGACCAAAAAAACTGGGCAAACAATGCCTACAAGGTCAACGTATGGCAAAAAATGACTATTTTCAGCATTTATATGGCATATTTTTTCTGGCAACTGTGCTTCAGTGGCTGCGTCCAAAAAAACTGGGCAAACAATGTCTACAAGGTCAACGTATGGCGAAAAATGACTATTTTCAGCATTTATATGGCATATTTTTTCTGGCAACTGTGCTTCAGTGGCTGCGTCCAAAAAAACTGGGCAAACAATGCCTACAAGGTCAACGTATGGCAGTTGTTTAAAGAGAACAGTAGATTACTAGCCAGCAAAGCTACCTAAGCTAAAATGTCCCTCAAATCCCTGCAGACTTCTGTCCCTCCAATACAGAGCAGTATCAAGCAGATTACTAGCCAGCAAACTTACTATCATCTGTCCCTGAAATCACTAACAGCTCTCCCCCTACACTATCTCTTCCAAGCACACACAGGCAGATTTTTCAGATACATTTTTGCCCTTGATCCCCCTCTGGCATGCCACTGTCCAGGTCGTTGCACCCTTTAAACAACTTTAAAATCATTTTTCTGGCCAGAAATGTCTTTTCTAGATGTTAAAGTTCGCCTTCCCATTGAAGTCTATGGGGTTCGCGAACCGTTTGCGAACCGCTCGCGTTTTTGCGCAAGTTCGCGAATATGTTCGCGAACTTTTTTTCCGACGTTCGCTACATCCCTAATCTCCACTGCTACTATAGGCACCATCTCTCCCTACTATACCTGCTATCCCACAGTCCCTTCCCAGAGACTATTATCCCACTGTTACTGTAGGCACCATCTCTCCCTACTATACCTGCTATCCCACAGTCACACTCCCTTCCCAGAGACTATTATCCCACTGTTACTATAGGCACCATCTCTCCCTACTATACCTGCTATCCCACAGTCACACTCCTTTCCCAGAGACTATTATCCCACTGTTACTATAGTCACCATCTCTCCCTACTATACCTGCTATCCCACAGTCACACTCCTTTTCCAGAGACTATTATCCCACTGTTACTATAGGCACCATCTATCCCTACTATACCTGCTATCCCACAGTCACAGTCCCTTCCCAAAGACTATTATCCCACTATTACTATAGGCACCATCTCTCCCTACTATACCTGCTATCCCACAGTCACAGACACTTCCCAGAGACTATTATCCCACTGTTACTATAGGCACCATCTCTCCCTACTATACCTGCTATCCCACAGCCACAATCCCTTCCCGGAGACTATTATCCCACTGTTACTATAGGCACCATCTCTCCCTACTATACCTGCTATCCCAGTCACAGTCCCTTCCCAGAGACTATTATCCCACTGCTTCTATAGACACCATCTCTCCCTACTATACCTGCTATCCCAGTCCCTTCCCAGAGGCCAATAAGACATAAACCTTGGTTAAGAGTATGGACTGGAACATTCTTGGCAACATTCTTCGTGCACCCCCCCCCACACACACACACACACACACACTTACAAACCTGCTGCTGCTACCTACTTCAGAAAGGATTCCTGTAGGAAGTTGAGTTCCTCTGAAGTTGCTATATAGGCAATGTCTCCACCAGGTATTGAGCGACAGTGGGCGCGTGAGTCCACAAACGACTCCTTTACTTGGTTCAACCAATAGCAATTTAGATTCCTCTGGAAGACACGTCCACCTCGAGGGCAATCGGAATCATCTGTGGGCAAGAACATAAATGTAGAATACTTCAAACTTGACAGTGAACCTACACTGTGCTATTTCTTACACCTCTAACCATTAATAGGAATATTCTCACCTGTCTGAAGGCTTCCATCTGGCTTATACACACCATACACCACCTGAATATCTGTACCCTGATGAACATTCAGCCACACTTCTACGTCATGCCCACTTTGTGCCACCGGAGGACACTGCAGCTCTGCCGCCTGCACTGGCACAGTCACCATCACTAGAGATTCTGCTCCAGGCTCCTGCCCCTCTGCCAGTACTTGCACTTTATATTGCCCAGGCAGACTGTACTTGTGATAGGTACTGCTACTTGCTGTAACGACTGGTTGCTCTCCAGGAACAAAATGCCAGACAAATCGTGTTATTGGGATAGAGGCATAGGCACTAAACTCTGCTAACTGGAAAACAGAGCAGTGCAGGGGGCCCAAGAGAGACACTGCTACCTGCAAGGAAAAGAAAAGGAGGTGAACAGGCTGAGAAAAGACAATGGCATACAGGCCTGGACTGGGATTCAAAATAGGTCCTAGCACTCCACAGGTTGCCAGTCTGAACCTGGTGGTATGGGGTGGTAAATAAATCTCCATTATTATTATTATTATATCTCTTTGATCTCACTTGGTTTTGGCTTCTCTAAAAGAAGTCTGTGTTCTCACCTCCACAGAATTAGGGTCAGAAATAACAGCCTTGTTGCACTGATGTTTTTGGCCACTGGCAGGACACACATCACAGGAATCAGCAGGCTCTGTGGAGATGGAGCCGCACAAACAATGTCTGGCATCATCTTGACCATAATAAGAATGACCATGGCGGAAGCAGAGAGCAAGGCAAGAGCTGGCAGATAGAGGAACCGGTGTTACAAATGAGTAAGGCAGCACAGTGTTAGGGGATCCCGGTACACAAGATATGTAGTGCTCCGCTGTAAAGAAAGAAGAACATTGCATTTGATCTAAGCTACTTTTATTGGCAGATGTTTGCAAATTGTGGGCTTAGGTCCACCCTTGGCCACAGTATAGTATTGAGGTCCCAGAGGGCACGTTACATAAATAGGTCTACAGAGCAATACAGGAAGGACTATGGGGATGAAAATGGTGAAAGTACAGTGATAATGTGCCACACAGTTTGGATGAATGGAAGGCATAATGGAACCCAGTAGAAAAACATGCTGTTTCTTGATGACATTGCACCAGATGGTGACAAGAGGGAGCAAAACAAAACAATATATAGTAGCACTGGTCTCAAAGTACAAATTAACAGCATTACAATGTAGTTAATTTGTACAGTGAGACCAGTGATACTATAAAAGGAGGGGAAAAAAAGTAGTAAACCCCCGACACTCTCTAACACTTCCTAATCCTTAATTGTCACTGATAATGCACTGGGTGCCCATTAATATCCTTCAACAGTTGAGAACTGAATTAATTCTGTGTTGTCATCAGTGTAATTCATTAATAGTTTTAATTGATTGTTACAATTAATTAATACAATTCATGAAATTAAAGTGCCAGTGCTGGTTTCATTCAAGTTATATAGCTACAGCAAGTATCAATTGCATTATTAATCACGTGCCAAAAGTATAACCACTACTATTTTACACCATTAAAATGATAAAATTAAAGTGCTAGTGCTCTTCTGGATGCAGCTTTAGGCTGTAGGTGAATCAGAAGTTCAAATTACGCCAATAAGTTGCTACGGTTAAAGTGCTAGTGATCTTCCAAATGCAGCCTCAGGCTGTCTGATTCAAAGTTCATAAGAATTTGTTTAAATTGCTAGTGCTAGTGCTAATCAGTGTTTTAAAAAGATGAGTTCATGATTAATTTTAAGTTTAAAAAGACCCCATAACCGTCATTTAAGAAATAAGAGTAGGAAAATGAAAATAGAGAAGAGGCGGAGAAGTCCAAATAAACTGAGTATTTTCTAGGCCCTAGGACTCCACACAGGGAGAAAGTAGGACACTGAGGATTTTGGTCTCTGTGGTTACCTTACTATCTGTTGGTAAGAACTAAGCTTCCCTGAAAAACCACAATTCGTTCAGTGCCATCGAGTAAAAAGAGATTTGGAGAAGTTTAAATGCGGTAATAGGGAATGCCGATAAGTTCGTTATACAGACTGAGGTTTATTAATAAATAAAATCAAAGAACAGGGTTCAAATTAATGTTCTAAAAACAAAAAAACAACCGGAGTTTCACTTATAACACCTCCTCCTCTCAAAAGAGGTGAATTTGAAGCTAACTAAGACCGCTTCTTCTTTTCTATCAAGAATAAACTCTATGGCTGGTTACGTGTGCCATTTAGGATGTGATGGAACACAGAAGAAGGATATGTAGTATGGGTGGCAACACCCTCATTGCACCCCTGGTTTGTAATGTAAAGAATGTTTAGCAGTGAATACAACTGCAACTGTTGGTCACAGCACCATGTGGAGCCATAATGAAAGAAAGAATATAAGCTGTGCACATTGCCTTCACTGTATTCACAAGAGAGGGATGAGGAGTCACAAAAGCATCCTCCCTCCTACCCCCTAACTTGCCCATCATTCAAACACATTAGGGAGCGACAGAGGCCACAACAGAGCCCTTAATGCTCTTGCAGTTCTGCTGGGGGGGGGGGGCAGGCTGGCAATCTATGGTTTCTGAAAAATAACAGAGGGCTGCTGTAAGATGCCATAGACAGTCACTATTTATTGGGCTGTATGGGTCTCTGTGTACCTGAAGTACCAGGGCCTATTTTGACTCTCAGTCTAGACCTGCTAGAGCACAGTAAAGACCATGATAAATACAAGTGAGCAATACAGGGCTGGTTACCCACTTCTTTGGAGAGACAGGCATAATAGCAATTAAGTAGTTATACCACTACACTGGGATAAAAAATAGGCCCTGGCATTCCAAGTGCTCAAAGGCCAAACTGCTGGACACAGGTCCAATATAGAGCACTGGTCTGTGGCTTATAGCAGCCCTTCTGGCATTTGTCAGTTTCTAGATTGCAAGTCCGGGTCTGACTATAGTTAGGACATTCCTGAGCCCAGTCATTATATAGTTCCATTTAATTCTCTCTCTCTCTCACCACAAGGCAGCACAGCAGCACCAAAACCCTGGACGCAGAGTTCTGTTTCCCGATCAGTCTTTAGGTCCCCTCCCCTCGATAAAAGTGAAATCAAACCTCGCAAGGAGCAACTGCAAGGCAAGCCATTGCCTGAGAGATCCCTGCAAGAGAGAAGAAGGAGCATCAGGAGAAGAACACAAGAGGACAGGCAAAGTGTCCTATGAAGTCATTTGGGGTGGGGTGTGCAATAGGAAAGGTTGGGTAGGGAAATCACATAAATTAGGCATATCCAGCCTCCAGTCTTGTAGCTACTGTTGGTTTACCACCTAAGGATTCACCCCCATAGACGGGTGCAAGAAATAAAATGGCCTCCTATTAACAGGAAGTCCGTTTAGTGAAAGAGTAAAAAATATTCAAGAAGTCCAAGAAAGGGGATGTCTCATCACTTACAGAGAATGCAGAGGCGGCAGGGAAACCACATTACTCTCTTCAATAATCTGAATTTGGTTCTCACGCAGGATCCTGACAAGAGAATGAAAGGGGATTCACAAAGCAGGAATTAGAAGTGACATAGAACCCATCAGGTTTCACAGGGAACAATGTGGATTTCATTCCACTCTGCAATTTCACAACTAGCATAGAAATCAAATTGGAATGTAGTTGATATATAGTATATTGTATAGGGCAATATTGTATGTTAATAGTGAAACAAGCACGGACAGGGATTATTTGGCAACAGGAGAACTATGTCATTTTGCATGGATACAAGGCAGATCATTGGGAGACATATGAGTGCAATATGGTTACAGGCAGAGCAGTGAGATGTATTTGAACATTAAAAGAACATTCAGAGCAGTGTGATGTTGTATTGGGACATTAAAGATACAGGCAGAGCAGTATGATTTGTTGGGACATTAAAATAACAGGCAGAGCAGTGTGATGTTGTGTTGGGACATTAAAGGAACAGGGAGAGCAATGTGATGTATTGGGGGCGGTAAAGTAAGAGCCACAGCAGTGTGATGATGAACAGGGATAATGTAGTAACAAGTATACCAGAGTGATTATGTATAGGGACTAGGCAGACCAGTGTAATGTATGGAGGCAATATAACAACAGACAGACCAGTGTGATGTTGTATGGGAGCAACACAGTAAGAAAAAAGAGAACATTTGTGGTCATAGTCTCATTGCCTCAGGTGATCCCAATGGTAGCCAATAAAACAACCATTTGGGTATTTTAAACTTAAAAGCAAGCAAGCTGCAGTGCTGATAAAATGTAGTCCCTGTGTAAAGTGTATAATGAAGCAATAGAATTCTTAATAAATCAGATGAAATTTGAGCATAGGACTGGCCAGATATGGGATGACTTTGACATAGTTGACCAACTTAAATCTATTGCAATATATGGACAAGCAATCCCTGTTTTGTTTAAAGGGTAAGGCATTTTTACTAGTAGAAAATGTGCAAAGTGTCTAAATATCCTATATATACTTATAGTTGGCAACAGGCAGAGCAATGTTGTATTGCGGCAAAACCAGTGTAATTATGTATGTAGACTAGAAAGGCCAACAAGATTTATATAAGTTCCAAACGGTGACAAGCAGACCAGTGGGATGTAGTTGCATGCAATGTAGTAAGGATGTAGTTGCATGCAATGTAGTAAGGATGTAGTTGCAGGCAGAGAAGTATAATGTTGCATGAGGGGAAATCAGGGCTGCCATTTGGGGGGGGGGTGAATTTAAAATCTTAAATTAAAATAAATTAAATTCCACTGCCCCCAAAAGAAATGACTGATTTATTAGCATATTAATTAATGCTTTTATTTACTATTTATACAAACTGCTTATTATAGAGCTACATCGGCTGTTTATATTGGGATCTATTTACTGAATTATGTGTCTGTCACATGAACTAGTTATGGAAGAACTAGTTATTGGGCCCCACAGCAAGATCATTGGGCACCCTAGACTTATGTCATTTACGTAACTTTTGCAAAAACATACCTAACATATGTAAATCCATACTTTACATAAGGAGCTTAGGTAACTTGCGTATCAAGCAATGAGAGGGCAGAGCAATGTGACAGGGGCAGGTACGTGAGTAGGTTAAACTCCATAGAAGCTAAATGAATTAAAAAACGGACTTACTAGTACATTGATTATTTGTACTATTTATGTGAACGATTACTGAGTAGTTATGGGGCCCCACTACAAGATCATTGGTCCCTAAAATCTGGATTTTTCAATTTTCATTGTGCTCCCTATAGGTCCTGGGGCGCCCCAGCAGCTGAAGGGCCTGTTTCCTCTATAATTACACCCTTGGTTTTCAGTACAATGATTGGTGGGTTTGTATGATAGTAACTGTGAATTACATCCAACAAGTTCAACCTTTTGTCCTAGCAAAACCTCCATAACTGCTTGTTAATCATTTGATTAGCAACAGGGCTGGAACTAGGGGTAGGCAGAGTAGGCACGTCCCTAGGGCGCAAAACTGGGGGGGGGGTGCCAGGCACATACCTTCTCAGCTTCTCATACCCCCTAGTCTGGTCCCCGGTCTCCCAGTGTGTGCGGCCTTTTTAGCACATGCGTGCTGTTTTGCACCTTTTTTTCGCTCATGTGCTAGCTCAGTTTTTCGCGCATATGCGTGCTTCGTTTTGCGTGCGTTCGGTTTTTCGTGCATGCACGACTGTGGGACGCTACGACCGGCCAGGCTGCCTAGGGTGCCTGGCTGGGTTGGCCCGGCGCTGGTTAGAACACTCAAACGGCATGGCTACAAATGTTGGTACTGCATGCTTTTGTTCATGGGGGCCCCATATAACTAACTTAGGGCCCCAAAATGTTTAATGGCGGCCCTGGGGGCAATAGTAATAGGCAGAGCAGTATGATGTTGAACAGGGTGAAATTGCACCAGGCAGACGAGTGTGGTGTTATTTGGGTGATCAAGTAGCAGAGCAGTTTGATACTGTGTATAGACAAATAAGTGAAACATTGGTAGTCAATAGTAATATTCCATCTATGTAAATCAGCCCCCCATAGTGCCTGCCCCACTGATACTCACAGCTTCCTCAGGCTCCTGTGCCCAATCACATCTCGTATTCGGAGCAGAGTCAATTGGTTGCCTGAGAGATCCCTGAATAAAGTGAAATATACGGTATGTATGTTATATCTAAAAAACATATACAATAACCCTGGTTCCTAGTATACACTATCTCTTTATCCTCCTATCCCCATAATTAGAGTTCCTGCAAACACAGTGTCAATGAGGGAAGATGATTTCAGTCACAGCTGGACACACTGCCCCCACCCGTTCCCATGGTAAGGAATTGGGATTCAGAGAAGACAGTACATTCCTAGCCTGTCCCAGCCGCTGCTCGGATACCCAGACTTGTACAAACCGTGTGGGCACCGTTACTATGGATCTCTGGCAAACACAGGGCCTTCCCCATAACTTAGCAGCCGTGGGTGCATAAAGGGCAAGGAACTGAAAGCTTCACATGCAGAGGGTGACGTGGATTTATTCAAGGGATTCTGCTGTCACACATTTACTAGTCCCATTGAAGCTTTAATAACGCTGCGCCTTTTCTATCCTATTAGACGTGGGTTTGTTTGTTTGGCCTCAGTTAAACTTCCTTATCTTCTGCGCTTGTAGCCAAATTAGTAATAGATTTCCCTAGGCAGCAGTGTAGTCAAATAAATAAGGCTTTCAGATAATGGGAAGCTGATTTGATTGTGTCCGATGAATCACAAACCCCCATATGCAATAAAAGGCACTAAGTTTGCCCAGGAGCAGTAACTTTGCTTTTAAACTGGCAATCAGTAGATGCTAACTGCTGATTGGTTGCTATGGGTTACTGCTCCTGGGTAAGCTTATTGCCTTTTATTAGATAGCCCCCTTAATGTGATCCTAACAGTTTTAAGTGTATCCTTTTAGAATACTTGCCATAAAGCAAGATAGGACTGCTGTTTGCAGTGGTGTAATTAGGTGTTACTGGGCCCCACGGTAAATTATTTTTCAGACCCCCTGAAATGTATAGAGATTCACCTGTTTTACCAATATTTATTGAAATTGCATATGAATTAGGGCTTCATGGGGCCCATGTACCCCCCTGCAGCTGCAGGGTCTCCCTCCTCTGTAGTTACTCCCCTGGCTGTTTGCTTCCCAGAAAGGAATTAGAGACTTCCCTTCCTATTTGGAAGGCCAAAAAGAACTTATCAACATAAACTTTTACTGCAGGGGCATTCTGTGGGATCCCTTGCCACTAACACCCACTCTGTCCCAGTTAGGGTTGCCACCTGGCCAGTATTTTACCAGCCTAGCCGGTAAAACAACCGCCAAGGCTGGGGCCGGTATTTCAAATTTACCGTCAATGTAGCTGCCAGTAAATTTGTAATATCCCTAACTAAAGCCCTTGGCCTGCCCCAATCTGCACAAAATCTACCTTTTCTTCGGCACCTGGCTTATGCCGCCCCCTTTGACGTCTTGCCCCGCCTCCTTTGATGTCACGTCCAATAGCACACCATGACCCAGCCCCCTTTGCAGTCATTCTCCACCCCTTTTGACATCACGTCCCACCTCTTTTTACCGCCCCCAGCACCGGCAGGTGCAAATTTTATTGAAAGGTGGCAACCCTATCCCCAGTACATCAGCAATCTTTGTTAAAGGAACAGTAACATCAAAAAATGAAAGTGTTTTAAAGTAATAAAAAATGCAGAAATATTACTATTGTTTATATACAGTAAATAAGCTGCTGTGTATAAATGGGGGCAGCCATTCAAAGGAGAAAAGGCTCAGGTTACACAGCAGATAAATTCTGTAGATGGTATCCACTATTTAACCTGTCCCATATAGCCTTTTTTCAGTTTCTGACATTACTACACAGCAGCTTGTTTATATGAACTATAGTAGTGTTTATGAAGCAAACATCCGTTTTACCAGTGCAGGGCAACACTACATGAAATGTTTTATTGGTTTTCCAAACACATCAAGTAAACTTGCTTAAGATTGTCAAGCATATAAACATAAATTACCATACATTAAGGTACAGTAGAGTAAGATAAAATAAAATATAACATAGCATAAAATAAAATAAAATAGGGTGTCTGAGTTTCACTCAATATTATATAAATAAAGTTGGGGCATTTTGTTTTATAGGTTACCATAGCAATGGAATCATACATGCAATGCTGAGAAAAGCAGAGGGTCGTTCTCATATGAACATGATCTTTTCATTACATTAAAACACTTTAATTTTTTGTTGTTACTGTTCTTTAAGTGAGTGGGGGGTAGATCGGTGGCTATATCAAGTGTGGGTTCTTTCTGAAGCCCTCTCTTTGCACCCCTACTACATTTTAAACAATCACCACCTGCCAAAAAATGTGTTCCAGCTCTTTCAGGGGTTTGCATACAAAGTGTGTGTGGGGGGGTTCCCCTATCCCAGTGACATCAGCAGGCATATTCCGCCCCTTCTGATGAGGCATCCACATATACCACACTAGTATATCATGGCAAAAGAGGGCGTCACTATTAAAAGTCAGACAAAGCCTCATTACTAGGGTCAGGCATGGGTTCGGGTGGGTAGAGGTTGGAATATTCCCAATCAATCATCTCTACTGTGTACCATTGCCCTTAGAAATCACATGCACTGAGCGGGGTGGGTGATGGCTAAAGAGGGTGGTATAACTGTTATCATTGCAATACAGGGTGTGCTGGGGCTGGTTTCACTAGAGGCATGACGTGCTTCTGTGGGTACAGAGATCATCAGAGAAATTCCACAGCTGATAAACATCTTCTCTTCCCATTTATTGCCTGCACCTAGAGACCTCAGACTCATTCCATCCCCAGGAAAGGGCCCTGTCTGGCCTAAGCACTCTGCCGGAAGATCATTCCGTGTTCAGACCACCCTTTCCGTGCGGCTGTGCATTGATATAGACTAAGGAGGATATCCTGCTCTGGCATATTCTAACAATGTTTCACTCCAGAACTTTATTTACTGAAGGATTCTCTCACTTTCACCCGCTTGCCTACTCTGAGCCATGTGTATTACGTCACTTGAACTTTAGGCATTCTCCAGTTGTCGTTTAAAGGGAAACATCATAAAATAAAGTTCATATCTCTGCCTAAAACAATGCAATGGAGCATATTTATCAAAGGGGGAATATACAGCTCACCACGGATTGCCAGTGGAAATTATTCACGTGTACAGGATATGTTTAGTAAAGTGATTGTGCGCCTTCAAATTAACTTTTAGTATAATGTAGAGAGTGATATTCTGAGACAATTTGCAATTGGTTTTAATGTTTAATTATTTGTAGTCTTTGAGTTATTTAGCTTTTTTATTCAGCAGCTCTGCTGGAAGATGGGGCTCAAATTACCCTACCAACCATGCTTGATTTAAATAAGAGACTGGAATTTGAATAGCAGAGGCCTGAATAGAAAGAAGAGTAATTAAATGTAACAATAAATACGTGTTTAGCCATGTGTTTCTTAGATGGGGTCAGTGACCCTCATTTGAAAGCTGGAAATAGTCCAGAAGAAAGCATCAAATAGTTTAAAAACAACAAAAAGGAAACACGAAGACCAATTGAAAAGTTGCTTAGGATTAGCATACTAAAAGTTAACGTAAAGGTGAAACCACCCCTTTAAGAGGATGACCATAAAGTGAACTCTGTTTTCACCCTTTGATAAATGGACCCCCTATAGAGACCGATATGTAGCAGAGAGCTGGGAAGTTCCCTTCTGGCGAACTTTATTTTCAATCTTTGATAACCATATGTAATCCACTGTAAACAGCAATCCTGCACTGCTTTATGGCTGAGATTCTAGCTATCTTTATAACAGAGCATTCTGTCACAGTGACATAGATCCTATCTGATACCCATTGTAAGCAGCAGCCCTGCCCTGTTTATGGCTGAGATTCTAAAAGTGGCCATAGACACACCGATAATATCGTAGGAAATTTTTGTATGATAATCGGTGCATGTATGGTGCGAGACAAGCAGACTGTTATTGACAGAAGATTTGGATATTGGTTGGCTCGTCGATCAGCTGGCTGGAAAATTTTAATTGGAAGCCTTTGAATTCATCTGAACATCACCCATTGTTAGAGCTGAATCGTCAGATACAGGTAGAATTCTGTTGTTTCTCCCTGTATGTTTGACGATTAAGCTCTACAGATGTGTTTTGAAACAAATGATCTTTCCTGGAAAGATTGTAATTGGAATGTCTATAGCCACCTTAAGGCTGATGCAAACCAATGGCTACAAATTATACCATACATTCAAAAGCAGATTAGATTTGTGTAACCAGGAAAGACTTTATCTATTTGCATGCAAATTACAGAGTTTAGTTGCACATGTAAATACAGTTTCGATATTTACAAGAGCCGATCTATGCTCACTGGGAAACTCTTGGCTGAAATTCAATAGATAAGCAAGTTTATCATCCATCCCAATTCACTCATTGTAGAGACTATGCTCTGTATTACTGTGTAAATGGAAATCTTGAGTAACGTTTGGCGAATGAGTTACCCTGATGTTTTTTTATATATCTGTTATCCTGTTATGAGCTAAAGGGGCCCAGTCTGAAGGCCAGTTATGGAGAGATTTGGGGTGATGCTTATTTGTGCCCTGGGTACCCCTGGAACTAAAGCAGGGTGACTGTTACCCAAATGTATCTATATATCTGTAACCTTGTTTGTTTTAGTAATACAATTAATGTAATTCTGTTTTCCATGTGTTTATAACACAAGGCCATGGTTACACAACACACTGCATTTAGGCACAGATTATATTTCTGTATCTAGGAAGGTATTTACAGTATTTGCATGGAGATTATTGTACATTGTTTGAACATGTAAATTCAGTTTTGGTGTTCACTTACCCAGATTGGGCAACTTTCAGTAATCACGATAAGTATCTGCTCATAACTTAACCTCCAAGTTGGATTTCATCATTTTAATGGACCCTCTGTGTCAGAGGCCCCCAAACAACGTGAAGGTAAATTGGGTGAGAATTGGTGTTATTTCCGAGTTACTGTTGTGGACACACTATTATTCTGAACCAAGGGGCCTTGGCTGGACACCAAAGATGCAAATTGTCCAACTATATCATTACTGATAAATAATGCGTGACAGATCAATGGTAAATCCTAATATCAACCTGAGCTGCCAGGCAATGCTCACCCAAGTAGAGGGAAGTAATAATTGCATAGCTGAGCAATAACTCGCTCTTTCTCCCATATGTGACACATATAATATAAACATAACGGTTGCTTTAAAAATCAATAAATAATCAGAATAATGTGCCTTTGACCAGTCGGATACAGTTATGCCATGGCATGTGGCTCCTGTGGCAGTCCCTACACAGCTGTTGACTGGTATAGGCACCAAAGAAATTTCTAAGGAATATTAGAGAGGACAATAGCAACAAATATTTAACGATTTGCAGTTTTTCTGTAACTCACATGATGGCGGTATCCGGTGGGCAGTCTCTTGCTGCAGGTATCTTCCACAATCCAGCTCCTGAGCAGTTGACAAGTGTTGGCGTACACCTGCAGAGTGGGGGGCAGCGTGAAAACCAGATGGGCATTACTGTGTCTGTCCCCTCTTGCTGCTCTCCAGGAGCGATGCTGTCGATCAGTAAATCCAGGCCGTCTAAAGACTGAGAGTTTGTGGATCTGCGCAACAGTTTTTGCACTGCACCCCTAGATTTAACCTGGCTTCCTGCAGAGTTGAACACCTGACCTGGGGTATTATCAGCAGGCAGAGTTGTCCCAGAAGCACTTGCAGCTATTAAGATGAGAACAACCCAGCTCCGCAGTACAGCATCATCAGATAGCCCACCTGCCCATGACACCGACATTATGGCACAAGCCAGTGTGAAGTGGCACAGATGTAAATTCGATCATTCCTATTAATTTATCTAAGCACCCACCCCATCTCTCGTATGTCTGTGCCCCAGCTGCAGGAAATGTTAGTCTCTGTCCCTACTCTCAGAACCTGTGCCCCCCCCATCCTTTCTCTCCCCGCACACAGGACCTGTGCCCCTGCATATTCTCCTCCCTCTGCCTTTGTCTCTGAGACTGATGTTATTTCTTTTCTTTTAAAGAATGTCAGGGCCGCCCCCCCCCATCATAAATTCCCCACAGACCATCTTCAACCTGCACCCCCCAGGGAGCCCTGTTTTCATTCCCATGAGGGGGAGGGAGAAGGGGAGAAAAGACAAAGTGACCTCTGGTGGATGGTTAATGGACAGGCAGTTTGTTTTTTCTTACAACCCCCCCCCCAAACGTTGGGGTTAATTATCCTGTCAGTATTATCATTATTATTATTATTACCCTGTCTTTATATGGCACTAAAACTCTTGTCTAACCAAATCTAGGCATGTATGGCCATCTTAAAATATTCCAGACATTGGTTAATTATTCTCATTACTCCCTGTTCCAGCAGAGCTTACAGTCAGATCTCCCTACCACAGACAAATTTGTGTAATATGCAGATGTTCCCCTGGTTGAAATCAAACTCAGGACCCCGGTTTATATCTGTAAATTGCCTGTACCAGCATTCTGCAATGTTCCACATGTGGGTAGGGCCGGATTTATATAGCAGGTGCCCCTAGGCCCACTGTCATTTGTCGCCCCGTCCCTTCCCTTTTATTCAATCAAACTTTCATCATCGGGACCAGAGCACTAGGGATTGGGGTACAGGAAATTTTAAAAACGATCGTATCGCCTGTGCCTCCCCAGTGTTTCTGAACCAATGTGGTTGGGCATCATACCGCTCCCTAAAATCCTGCTGCCCTAGGCCCGGGCCTTGGTGGCCTCTCTACAAATCCGGGCCTGCAGGTGGGTAAGAAAAAGACCAGCATGTAAAACCTCTGCCCCATGTGCTCTACTGTTGCACTATTTTTTACATCTTACCCTACTGGAGCCATCTTGGTCTACTGTTCCTGTCATGCTAGTTGTGTCCTCTTGTTCTTGAACCATCTTGTTCTTCTGTCAATGTATTGACCTGCTGTTACCATCTTGTTCTACTGTCAAAACTGTGACCTGCCGGAACCATCATATTCTCCTGCCACCATCTTGGTCTACTGTCATCATCTTGACCTGCTTGAGCCATATTGCTCTACAGTGCACTCCAGCTGGAGTAATTCTGTCTCATTGTGCACTGCTGAAGCCATCTTGATCTGCTGACCCCATTCTGTACTGCTATATTGTTCTATTGTCAATATGATGTCCAACTGAAACCATGTTCTTCTTCTTTCACCATCTTGACCTGCCAAAACCATACTGCTATGTTGGAGCCATCTTGATCCACTATCACTATCTTGACCTGCTGGATGTAGTGGCATAACTAGAAACTTCTGGGCCCCCAGCAAAATCATTTAGTGCACTCCTACATTTTCAGAATACATGTTTCTTAAATATATGGTCAGATTCTCACTGCAACCCTATACCCCCTGTTCCCCCAGCAGGATCTATCTCCTCTATAATTATACTCTGGCTAGAACCATATTGTTTTACTGTCCCCATTCTGCCCTGCTAGGGCCATCTTAGTGATCACCATTTTGCTTTTCTGTCACAATCATGACTTGCTGGAGCCATCTTGTTTTGCTGTTTCCATCATGCTCTGCAGGGCCTAGGGCAGTCGCCTTTATCAGTGCCTCTTATAGACCATTCTGCATGGCTTCTCACTGGATTCTTTCCAAATTCCTGGGGATGAGAATCAATTTGCAGACATTTATATTAAAGCTGATCATCACTCTGGACCCCCAATGGGTCTCAGCAGCTTCTGGGTCTAATCTTACGATTTGGACTCTGGCATGAAAAAAACACTCTCAACCAATGACAATAATTAACACGAGATACATCAGCCACAGCCCAGGTGCTTTGGGGGTAAATTCCAGGTAATCCAGGCAGGGTGTGTTTATTGCAGGATGACTCACTGTTTGGCTTTAATGTCACAGACTCTTTACAGGAATCACTGGTTTACTGATCACTGCTCTGCATCATCACGCAGGGCTTTCCTGCACAGGTGTTATATTTGGGCACTTTGCTTTCAGGATAGGCAGAAGCACAGATTTAAAAGGAAACTAGTCTTTATTAAAAAAAAAAAAAAAACTGGGGGAGGGTGCAGGTCCTTACTGCAGTTGCTAGACTACGGATAGGTAGTTAGGTCATTATTAAAAATAACTTTGCAGAGGTGGCTGTGCAGAATAACATACACCTCCGTTTAACTGAGCATTTACTTTAAGAAAAAAAAAACATTATACATATGCATCAATAGGGTATTTGCATGATAGTCCCTTACTGAGGAAGGCACGCATAAAGGTGCATTTTGTTTAGTGTGTTTTCAATTAGTGGTTTGCAAACCTCACACTTCTCACAGGGGCCAAACTCAAGCTACAGTATGAAGAGAATGTTTGCTCAGGGCCCAGGCAATTCAGCAGCACCATCTGCAATCTTCCTCCATCTTTGCGGTCGATTTATGGTGCAGCATAAACATGCACGTTTGCTGCAACCTGAATGCCTGGAAACCCGACAACAATTTTGAAAGCTTGTGGGTACAACCAGGTAGAATACACGAGCTCACGTGCTTAGGTGCGCGCAAACCTACTTCTCAAACACACATCAAAGCACATGTCTGTAAGGCCATTGTAGAATTCCTAATGCATCACAAGGTATACAGTATGTAAATCAGTCAGGCAGCTAGAATGCATCAGCAGGTATCTGGGGGCTTGAGGCACATTTCCCATGTCTCACATGTGCCATTGGGGCCAGTTCAGCATCTCCAAGACCATGTCACTGATTTCTACATATACTACACGCGGCTCATGCACTGCAAGATCTGCTCATTTTGTGAGCCACTGTATATTGGCCACCTTAAAGACCTTGATCATCTGTCCCTATACTGTCCAACAATAAGGGGGTTATTAACTAAGCTCCGGTTGGGCTTTTTGGGGCAATCCGTAATTTTTTTTAAACTCAAATTTTTAGATATTTATTAAAGTCCGATGCAGCAAAAAGCCAGAATCCAAAAATTCGCCATCTCAGACCTGCCGAGGTTGTGTATAAGTGAATGGCAGAGTCTCTATCCTATTTTGCAGTTTCTGTGGAAAATCTGACCATTTTGTACTTTGGAGCAAAAATCCAAAAAAAATTGGGCCTCATGGGGAATGACACCGAAAATTAAACAAATTTGGGGAAAAAAAAAAAACCTAAAATATCATATGATTCGGGTTTTAGCTTAATTTTATCAAGGTTTTACCCAAACCGATTAAATCAAGCTTTTCTAATAAATAAGGTAAAAATCGGGTGTGGGAGTAGTGTGGTGTTTTTATTTAAATAATGAGAAATTTAAATTTTAGTAAATAACTGATTTGGGCAAATCCTCGTGCCTGGCCGAACCATCAGAATCCTTAAAAGCATGAGTTTTTGGGGTTTTTTTGGGGGGAGTTTCAGCTGAATCAAAAATAGTGAGCTCAGTACATCCCTAGAAAATACTTCTTTTGGATCTGTCCGATAATTTGACCAGCAACAGTGTGGAGCAAAGTCTGATCCAAGTTTTTGGTTATTGGACCAGCATCTGAACCATATCGGTAGTTTTAGGAATGTGGCCTGTACAGATTGATATCATACAACTATGACAGTATAGCGATTCCCCTGTACTAAGCAAAATTCAGTAGGAACAGCTTCCTAAGTTTGCTCATAGTCTGTACATAGAACATTCAGCAGGAACAGTCCCATAACATTGCCGACAACCTGTTCAGAGGGATAGCATACATCACAATTCTGCAGGAATACTGAAGGAATAACAGTCTTTTTAATTGCTGCCCTGTGTAGTTTATTAAAGAGCATCAGAAAATCATTTTTATTTGCTAAAGCTTATAGGAGGTCCATGTAAGACCAGTGCCTAGCCAAGAATGTATGACTGGGGCCTTGCCAACACTGAAGAGACATTAAAGAGCTTGATCAACTTCCAAACACTTTTTGTTTTAGATTGTTCCCCAGAAATAAAGACTTTTTTCAATTACTTTCCATTATTTATTTTTTACTGTTTTTTCCCAAAATCTAAGTTTAAAGTTGAATGTTCGTGTCTCTGTTGTTTCAGCCTGGCAGCTCAGTAATTCAGGCGCAGACTCTAAACTGTTACAATTTTGCAGCATTTAGTTGATACATTTCTCAGCAGCATCTCTGGAGTATTAGCAACTATTGTATCAATTCGAACATCTGCCTGTAATGAAACCCGGCGACAAAGATAAGAAATGTATCAATTAAATGTTTCAATTTAGAACAGTTTACAGGGTCGGCGACCCCCCCAGAGCTGCTTTAGAAGGTGAAAAATGACACGTTACACTTCCAATATAAGAAAAACAGTGACACATAGAAAATAGAAAGTAATTGGACAAAGTTGTTATTTCCGGTGATCTATCTGAAAACAACTAGTTGTTTGAAGGTGAACAACCCCTTTAAAACAAAGCTTGGGCATTAAAATTAAGGGGATTATTCTAGATATTAAGCAAGATATTTCATCCTAAAAGATTGTTTAGGCTTCAGAGTTCTATGAAAACAAAGCCTCTGGATACACAGTTCTTTGGGAAGTCAATATCACACTGCTGTATGTAGGTGTTTGGAAGCTACCCAAGAAGGATCTAGGAGGAGAAAAACAGATTTAATTACCCAGGTCTAAGAGGAGAATCGCAAAGGTGAAGTAAAAGCCAGAGCAAGACAAATCTCTACTCCAGTTTCTTTGTTGCCTAAAAGGGATAGTTCACCTTTAGTATGTTATAGAGCACCCTATTCTTAACAACCTTTCAACTGATCCCAAACAGCCTTTGGATTAACTTTTAGTATGACAGAGAGTGATATTTGCATCTGGTTCTAATTTATTTTTGTGGTTTGAGTCAGCTTTTTATTCAGCAGCTCTCCAGTTTCAGCAATCTGGTTGCTAGGGTCCAAGTTATCGTAGCAACCATGCATTGGTTTAAATAAGAGTTAACAGTAGATGGAGGGCACACCAAATTGATAAATATTCTAGATCATAGTATATAAGAGATGCAGAAACCATGTTGCCCCTACATAAGGTAACATACAACTATGCAATTTGTCTATAGGTACGCACACTCAAAAAAAAAAACAAAAAAAAAAAAAAACACAATTTAGAAGACAAGAGTGGTATACTTAAAATGTGCTTTACTTTGTATGCAGAAAAAATTCTCACAAAGAGTGCCATAGTAAATTGGCATATATTGTACAAAACATCAAATGACAATGCACATCATATGTACCACCCATTAGTTAAACATAGCAAGAAAAAACACAGTAAGAAAGAACCCCAACAAGGAGCGGATTCACTTACCAAAGGAATGAGAATGGCCCCAACGTTTCGGCACCAAGACCTTTGTCAAGGGGATTCTGACGTTTGCCAATTTTAGTGAAGGTATAAATACTCTGTTTAAATCACTATCAGGGCTCTCCGTTCGTGCGCTTTCTACACTTCCGGGTATTTGACGTCACTTCCGCGGATGAGTCATTCACTATCATTACGTACGCTGAGGAGGAAGCATGCGCATATATTTACACTGTAACCAAGCAACCACAACAATGAGTAACGCGCAATCGTTTGCACTTTGTCATACAAGTTATGTAATCTTAATTTATGACAATATTATAATAATATTATATATATTCTCATTCCTTTGGTAGGTGTATCCGCTCCTTGTTAGTGTTCTTTCTTACTGTGTTTTTTCCTGCTATGTTTAACTAATGGGTGGTAAATATAATGTGCATTGTCATTTGATATTTTGTACAATTTATGCCAATTTACTATGGCACTATTTGTGCGAATTTTTTCTGCATAAAAAGTAAAGCACTTTTTAAGTATACCATTCTAAATTGTGTTTTTTGAGTGTGCAAACTATAGACAAATTGCTTTAAATAAGAGACAGGACTAGTCGCATAGTCCACTTTAGAAAAGTGCTGCAGAAAGTCGCACAGACCTCTCTATGCAGAGTAGCTCAGCGGAGCTCATGGGTGCCATCATTGGTTCCTCTTCTTCCCTTCGGCTATTTACGGAGCATTTAGACGCCTGCACAGTAGGTGCATATACCAAACCGCTCTGAAAAAGCTTAGTGTCTGCGGTCCTTTAGCGAACGTATCCAAAAATAACAAAGATGTCGCCAGTGAGCTCCGCTGTGCTACTCTGCATGAAGAGGTCTGTGCAACACTTTTCTACTATGTACTATGCAGGGAACAAGCGTACAGGGAGGCAAATGGGGGCTACTGGATGGACTGTTGGGAGGGATTAGTTCTCCTTTAAAGGTAACCAACCTCTTTAAGTTTGGTTTGTACAAGCTAGGGATATTTAGCAGTATATTTAGTAGTTTAAAGCCACGACGCTGCATCCGATAAACCAAGAAATCCTTTAGCCAATCGGGTCAGCCCAGTACAGTAAACTCATCAAAAAAAATAACCATACCGCACATGCTTGCCCAGTGGGCACAAGGGATCCATGGTAATAAGATGCAACATGGCACACTACAATAAAGCACCCAGAGTTGGCATGGATTATATGATGGCTGACCCAAGGCAAAAGGTTAGCAGTTGGACTCAGGGGACCCATGCAGGCACCTCACCAGCACTTTAACCTTTAGATACTAGTGAAAGCACATCAGCGACAGCCTGTTGGATAATATCAAGCTGCTTTAAGGCTGTGTGCGCTCTCATTTGGGCATAAATACTCTCGTAACAGACAAGACAGAGACCGTGTTAAAAGTAGTGAAATCTGTATTTAGCTAAATAGCAAAATATTTTGTTATAATCTTCACAAAACGTATTAGAAAACAAACTTCTGACCGAAGTCTTCGAAAAAAAAAAAAAAAACAGTGGAAATTCAGTAGGACCATGAGAGAGTTTCTGAAATGAAGTTTCTAATCATGAATTAAACCGGCTCAGCAGGGCAGCTAGAACGGCAGCCCCCGACATGTGACTGAAGCAAAGTTGGCTGCACGTGACCATACACACAAGTCGTACAGTTCAGCGTTATTCTCATCAATGTCACATTACGGGGCTGCACAGGAGATATACCAGGACGGATTCTAGCCAGAAATATGGTATTAACAATCCAGCTGACTACGGCCGACACAACACCCTTTGTAGGACAGGAAGTGCACTGTGCTGCCGCAGGAAAGGAATGCAGGACAGGAAGAGGCTGCTGGGAGGAGCCACAGAATGGTTAAGGTGTGCAGCTCTTCTTGGATTCCTCGTCTCACAGACTGCTGAACACTTCTTTCTTTTTGCTCCAGTCCATAGATGGCGCCTTTTTCTGTGAGCGCTTCTGGTGGGCTCGCTCTTTGGCTACTGCCAGTGACATGTTCAGGTCAAGAGCGGGATCGGTAGGGGAAAGTGCTGGGGTATTTTCTGAGCTGTCCTGAAAGGAAGAGACCAAATGTACAATATCAGATAAAACGCTGCTAAATAAGTAATGATGGTTGGGCATGAAGTGTGAAACGATGAAAAACAGAAAAAGCTTATTTAGGTCGAGTGCTAAAGTTTGGTTATTACAAGCCAAATCTCTTACAAAGGCCCAGCTTTCGGTCTAGAATTTGGTAAAGCCCAATTAGCTTAAACTAGGCACTCGTTCCATGATGTTTCATACACCTGCACATGACTGGCCTACAGTGGGATTTAAGGTCCCCTAATATCAGGGGCGATCCTGGCCCCTCCGCCTCCTGAGGCAGCAGCAGTTGCTGCCGCTCCCCCTCCCCCGTGCGATTACCTTTTTGCGCCTGAGTGGGTCCACGAGGGTGGCAGAGAGGGCCAGTACGCTATCGCAGAGAGCCTAACTGCGCTCTCTGCTCTAGAAGAGCCGAATTTCCGTTTTGAAAACCTTAGAAGCTTGACAAAGCTTCTAAGTGAAACGCGCGTCGGCATCCTCTTGAAAATTTGATCTCCTTAAGATAACAATTCTGATTCTGAAGCGATTCCTACATTAGGGGAATATACTGGATATTCTGAATTTTGGTCTAGATTCTTTGCCTGCTTTACCACCTCTCTTATCTTCCTTCCATTCTAAGGGGCCGTGAGTTTGTGGCTTTTTAGGGCTAGTTAGCCTCTTTTAACTATCAGGGTAATTTAAAATACAAGGCCACAGCTCCGGTTACCCTGTCCTGCCTTGACTTTGTGGTGTCCCAGGCCTTAGAAACAAAATAGGCAGTTTTTGGGACAACTCCACATATTTTTCAAATTTCCTTCAATCTTATTCTTGGAATATGACCGAATAATTTTTTTAACCCATATATAAAAAAATCTTTTCTTTTGGTCATTTTTTACCAAATCCTTTTTAACCATTTACCAAGCCTCAATTTTTAGCCTATTTATTGCACCGCACTTTATTGGTGTAATTTATTGCAATATCATTTTGCCAAATCTATTTTGATTAACCACACTTTATATATTAATTAATGAATGAACTTATTTATTAAGGGGTGTTATTGGAATCTATTGGTGGGGTAATACACAGTCTTTGGACTGATTGTGCTCACCTTATTTAATTGCACTAGCACTTTACTTAATTTATTAGTCAGCACCTTTATGAATGAATTATTATTATCATTAATTATTTTGGTTTTGTAATTTATGGTTTGAGTCTACTTGGTATAGATATAGTAACCCTCTATTTGGTGGGGTTTCTTTTTTCTTAAACAATATTAACACTGTTACTTTTTATTCCTCATCTTTCTATCCAGGACCACTCCTATTCATTTTCCAGTCTCTTATTCATATTGATGCATGGTTGCTAGGCCAATTTGGACCCTAGCAACCAGATTGCTGAAATGCCAAACTGGAGAGCTGCTGAATAAAAAGTTAAAGAACTCAAAAACCACAAATAATAAAAAATGAAAAACAATTGCAAAGTGTCTCAGAATATCACTCTCTACATCATACCAACAGTTAATTTAAGCAACCCCTTTAAGCTGAAGCTCACATATAGCTATAGATAAGCTATTAGCACTGCCATATCTTGTTGCTCCAGTGAGTCATAGGCACAGTGAGTCATCGCAGAATAAATGCCAGAGCCAGAAAGCACCAACACCCTAAGCAATGCATGAGCCATACAAAGCCAAGAAACCAAACTGTATATTAGGGCTACCCTATTCATACAAGTGTTTAAGCAACCCTCAGTACACAATCGGAGGCTATGTCATTTCACACTTTGCATCTCGTGCTGCAAGCGATCAACTGGCTAAACTATTGTTACTTATTGTTACAAGTGTATGTTCTTACACAAAAGCAACACAAGGGTGTGGGAACAGTCACAAGCCCAAATAAAGGCTTAATAAGAAGTTGGAATACCTTTTGTGCTTCCAGTTTGGGGGAGACTGTATCTGGCACAGGTTCTGGCGAAGATAGAGGGGACTCTGGGTGATCCCATTCGTCTAAGTTATTAAGCTGTGATAGAAAAATAAATAAAATAAATCAGGGATGAATGCAGTTAAAACTTATTTTCACTTGGATGTCTGACTCTGAGATCATAAAAGAAATATATATACCTTCTCTAGGCCACCATTGGCAATCTTTTCTGGTAGAGGGCCTGTGAAAAAGCACAAAAAAAATAACATTTCAGTGGTCCGAATGAAAACAATTCCCATGTACCTTGGCTGCATCCTTTACCATTGAGATATGCCCACCAATGCATGCCAGTCATTACACTGACAGTTTATTATGCGACACATGAAGATACCAGATAGTTCTAAAGTGAGGCAGGCAGTTATGAGTGAGCTTTGCTTTCAACAGAATTGTTCACATGTACTGAGTGGAGGTACTCCATGATTGATCTCCCAGCAATTCTGCTGAAGGCAGGCTGCTATGTGTAACACCAACTCTTACAGCCTAGGACTATGCAGGTGCATTCACATAAAGATATGAAAGATCCCCTTTAAAGGAGAACTAAACCCTAAAAATGCCATCTTTTATATAATGATGAATTTATTGCACCAGCCTAAAGTTGCAGCTTTTCAACAGCAGCAATACTGGTCCACAGGGGGTCACCATCTTGGCTTCATACTTGTCACAGGGGGTCACCATCTTGGAAAGTGTCTGCGACACTCACATGCTCAGTGGGCTCTGAGCAGCTATTGAGAAGCTAAGCTTAGGGGTCGTCACAAATTAACAAGCAGAAAATGAGGTTGGTCTGTAATATAAGATGATGCTATAAGGCTGATTATTATATTCTGATGCCAATCGCAGTGGTTTCTGTGCTGCCATGTAGTAATTATCTGTATCGCAGTGGTTTCTGTGCTGCCATGTAGTAATTATCTGTATTAATAACTAATCAGCCTTATATTGTGACATTTCTATAATGTATACCATTTCTACCCTACTTTAGTTAGGCTTTAGTTGTCCTTTAACTATACAAAAGGTTAAAACCCTGCAAGTGGCAGCCACTGAAAGCATAATCCCCAAACAGCAGCATTACAATGTACCCACCTCATCCATATCTTTAAACACTGCATGAAATTACTAGAAACACGGAGGTTTACAAATTTGTTTCAGCGAGTAGGTTATCCACAACTGAGCCAATACAAAACCCATCACTAGGTCTCAAACATCCCTGGTCCCAGTTTACTAATTATTTTTGAGATCAATCCCTCGGTCAGGAGAACCTTATCCCAAGAAATGCTACTATACAGGAGGTGCCATTTTATGAAAAATTATGAGAGAAACCTGCTAAGAACCACGATATGGGTTTTCCTTTATGTGGTATGGTGGCGTGCCATTTTTATGTTCATAACTTTGTAGCTAAAAACCCGTTTTTGTAAGTACAGGTATGGGACCAGTTATCGAGAATGCTCGGGACCTGGGGTTTTCTGCATAAGGGATCCTTCAATAATTTAAACCTTAAGTCTAAAAAAAAAAATACACTTAAGCATTAAACCTAATAGGATTGTTAATTTTCACCAATAAGGAATAATCATATTAGTTCGGACCAAGTACAACATGCTGATATTATTACAGAGAAAAGGGACATTTTTATAAAATAATTAAACATAAACATTCTGTTTCTGATGGGACTGTGGGAGATGACCGTCCATAAATAAAAAGCTTTCTGGATAAAGGGACTCTGATTTTGGATCTTATACCTGCATGCACTTGCAGATACTAAATTAGTAGTTGAACGGGGACCAGGGAATGTGCATTGATCAAACCCCTTTCTTTTTTGGTTTGTAGCCAACTTGGCCTGATCAGTCGCACTTCCACTGTACGTGTGTATTTGACTTATCCTTGGAGTGCTCCCACAACCCCCCTTTTTCTGTACCTGAAAGAAGGTTCAACTATTTTCTGTTGGTTGTACTAAAGGCAACACACCAGTTCAAACATAGCCTTTGTACTCTGCAAGCCTTACACAAGAGCAAGCATGGGTCAGCCGGTGCACAAACTATACCTACATCACACTAAATTAAGCAACAATTTTATGCTGTCACCTACGATAAGTATAAATGACCAATAAATATCCAGCTCAGACTGTCAGCTAGTTGTGTTAGTTTGGGCAGGAGAGTGATAGGCCTGCACACTGGAACTGTAAGCTGCTCAGGGAGCACTTGGGGAAATGAAGTCTAGAATCCTTCCAGCACCCAGTGGGAACAGGGCCAAGCCTGAGAGTTTATACTAATCATCCTTGTGTTTACTTTGAGTTCTCAGGCTGGATTTGTGTCCCTGGAGACACTAAACAAAAGCATACAGAAGTGAGTTAATGAAGTCTCTAGAGATTTAAAATGAGGGGGGGGGGTACTTTAAGATGTCTTTAAGACGTCTTAAAGCAGGAGCTTATTTTTCAATTCCAGGCTTGGAGACAAGTTTTGGTTGTATAAAAAAACAGGTGTACTGCCAAACAAAGCCTCCTGTAGGCAGTCTGTCCACATAGGGGCTACCAAACAGCCAACCACAGCCCATATTTGACATCCCCATGGACTTTTTCATGAATTTTTTTTTTTTTTTTTTTAATATATTTAAATGTGGCTCGCGACTAAAAAAGGTTGGGGACCCCTGTTATAGGCAGTCACTTAATTGTGATTCTTTTTAGTACATAATAGGCAACCCTTTTACCCAGTTACTGCAACAGATCTACTAGTTCCTAGAAATAAACGTGGATAAGAGCTTGGTCAAGTTCTTATCCACGGTTATTTCTATGAATTGAGGCTTCATTGGACGGAAGCGGTGGAGACTGGACCAAAGTCATTGAATCCTGTTCTATATTGTTATTGAACAAGATCTACTAATTCCATCCCCTCCGATATTCCATTTAGAACACAGTCTGTCCACAAACACCCACAACACTGTCCAGTCATTGCCTCCCATCAGAGCATATTGGAGGACAGGGTACTGCCTGACCAATTTTGCCAAGGCTGGCACTTTCAGATGCCATTTGGAGTCAGGAAGGAATTTTTTCCCCGTCTGAGGCAAATTGGAGAGGCTTCAGATTTTTTGCCTTCCTGCGGATCAACTGGCAGTTAGGCAGGTTAAAAAAAGTTAAAAAGGTTGAACTTGGTTTGTCTTTTTCAATATAACTTACTATGTAATTTCAGAGTGCTTTAGCAATAGCTTAAAAAAATAAAATAAATATAGATTTACCCCATGGTGAAGTCCCAACCAGCTCATTTCAGCTTTTAAATCCTCTGCACACACATTAATATGATCCTGTTCAACGTCCTATGTTATGAGACAGGATTATTTGAAATGTTATCAAAATAAAATAAGATCTTAAGGTGGCCACGCAGGCACAGATCTGATTTGGCAACGTTGGCAGATTTCAACACTACAGTCCTTTTGTTTATCGGCTGTTTCGAAAGACCATCTTGTGATTCCTCTCATACTGCAGGTAATCTTTTCTAAATAGAATTCAATTCACTTAGACACATAGGCCGACTGGGATTTCCAGCCACTAAAATGTATGGCAAGATCAGAAAATTTTCAACCATTTATCCCAGTTTGTTCCAATTTATATTGTAATCTGTTATGGGTGAAGTCTATCTACAGCTTCTAGGCAATGGCAGTAGTGCAAGCTAATTAGTTTAGGTAGTCTACCATACACTATGGAATATTAATGTAAGAAGACTTAAATGCTATCAAACCCGAAAAAAGGACAACATTATTGGGATGGTCACCAATGGATATAGTCAGAGGTTATACATGCAAAGATATTATCGTTATCCGAAAAATAATTTTGAGCCCAGACAAGGTTTAAAAATAATAATAATTGTACAAAATCCCAGAGGCCTCCCTAATCTATATCTGGCCAAAAATCAGCCAGATCTCGATCGGGCAGGTTTGATTTTTTGTGGATCGCAGACTGTATCTACTCATTGATTCAGTCCTCCGACTTTTCGTATCCCCTTCATTGTAATGAGATAGCTTTGCATTACCACAATATTGCCTATACAAGCTGGGCCTGTCAGGAATGATTTACCTTGCCAAACGAGCGAATCTTACAGTGTATGGCCACATTAACTCATGGAAGCCATAAAAACATCCAAGGTAGAGAATCAGCCAACACTAGATTTGTTATGGGAAAAAATTGCGGTTTTTATCTGGCCAACATAGGTCAATGTTTCATTACTTTAAAATAAGGATGCACCGAATCCACGATTTTGCCTAGGACAGAATTTTGCAGAATTAGGAAAAAATGGCCAAACAAAACATGAACCCAAGAAAGTTCAGTAGCATTAAAGCTCTGGACTACAGAATGAGCCAATGCTTTGCTCGCAGAGTACAAATTGGAGTTCTGCATCAGTTCAGCATTCATCCAGACCGTTTCGAAAGTCTTGTTTGGCAGAACCCAAAAGTTATGGATTTGGTGCATCCCGACTTCAAAACTTTCACAGCTGCTACCTCTGATCTGAATAAGCACAATTAAACATATAAAACAAGGCTCTGTGCCGATTTTATGGCAATGTGTTACGGAAGATGTATAGAATAAAGGTAACACATCTACCAAGCAACAACTGTTCCTTTAAAATGGACAGCATATCAAATGGTGGTGGGAAATGAGGACAATTACATAACATGGGGGGAGGGTGAAACCACTAAGAAAATTAGAGTGATTAGGATTATTCTCTAGGTTTCCACAGAAGCCTATTGTTGCCATAAAAAGCAATGATACAGCAAGAAGTAATCCCTTTGACATAATGGAAATCCGTTTGAAGATAGCTTGTTTGCTTTGCAGCGTTACTGCGAACCAATAGGTGCGGTTAATCCCACAACCCTTCCCTGTTCCACCTGTTCGGTAGAGAGCTGTAACATCCCTATGTTGGAGCAATCCATGTAATCTGGTTAAGGAGATTGCAGAGTCGGGTGAGGAAAAGACAAGACGGTCACAAGCAATACATGGTACTCACCAGTCAGATGCTGTTTTCCCGGAACCACATTACAATCCTTAAAGTAGGAATCTGTTTCTGGGTCCACGACTAGCAAGGAAGTCTCATCGCCACCTGCTTTGATGGCAGCCACCACATCACCATGTTGTTTCCCAATCATATTCACTCCGTTAACCTGCAAAGAGATCCGAGTTACAAAGACCAACACAATAACCATGCAAGATTATGGAGCTACAGTGATGTTGGGGATTAGTACACATAATAAAATAATCAGTCATAAGTCCTGGCTAGAGCCTTGCAACAACTGCCATATTGCAGTGATCACTTTACTGTCCTCTTGACAGCCATTTACACTGCTTTTTAGCCTTTGTTCACCAAAATGTGATAAAAGGGTTAAAGAAGACCTAGGATAAATGAAAAAACCCTAATTTTGTAGGCATTTATAAGTAATATATGGTGTTGCTATTACATGGTGCTAAAAATTTATATCTTTAAAATTAGCCCCCTTATTAGAGCTCCCTATAGATGTTCTCTGGTCCCTGTCTGTGTTTCAAATGAGGGATGGCCGTGTCCTAACGGACCCTGCCAGAAGCACAGTAGGAGGGGAACAGTCAATCACAGGACAGCAGTCACACAAGCACAGACAGACTTCAGTTCCCCATCAGGTCCTGCTAGCTGCTGATTGGTTCCTGTCCTACAGTGCAATGAGCCGAGAGCCGCCGGCTCCCCTGCACAGCCTGGGAATTCAGGGAGCAGGAAGTGGAAAAGAAGGGAGGAATTTAGGGTTTTTGCAGAAATATTCAGTAAATCAGCCTGAAACTACTTTTTCAAGCACAATTCTAATCTAAATGAGTATAATTCACTGGTACAGTCTAACTTTTTTTATTTATTTTTTACACAAAATGTCTCCTTAAAATCAATATGATCAAAATGTAATTTAATAGAAAACATTGGACTACAACTCCCGTCACAGGAAATCATTGAATTATAATAGCCAAAGACCTGAAGGTTGAAAAATCCTGCAGAAAATATTGCTGCCCGTTTAAGCTCTGCCCCACCTGCTAAGGTTTCAAAAGCTAAATACAGGCTGGATTTTTTTTTTTTTTTAAATATCCTAAGGTTACTAGTATGTCAGGTTTCTGATGTTACCACTAGCGTAGTGCATACCTCTACAATGCGATCCATGGGTAAAAGCCCTGTCTGTTCAGCAGGGGAGTCAGGATCCACCGCTCGTACAAACTGCCCAGGGTTAATCTTGTCGCTATGCAGGTTGAATCCATAACCATTTGGTCCTTTTTTCATGGTGCAGAGTCGTGGTCGCAGTTCCTTCTGGACACAAGGGCAAGAGATCATTCCTAACCTAGTCAATGTTCCCTCTATTTCCTTCTCAGCTATGTGCACAAAAATGTTATTTTGTGCGCACATTTTAAACTTTTGTGCACAGTTTTAAAAAAAAAAAAAAAAAAAAAAAAAAAAAAAAAAACTGCTCAGGTCAGAATACAAAATGAATACAAAATTTGTGTGTGCCTACATGAGAGAACATTAGTTTAAATGGATTCTGTCATGATTTTTATTTCTAAATTAATTCCTGAATCAGCAAGTGTATTTTTTTTTTTTTAGTTGTAATATTGGTGTGTAGGTCATTTTGCCTGGTCATGTGCTTTCAGAAAGATCCAGTGCTGCACTATGGAACCGTTGTTTCTCCTACTCAATGTAACTGAATGTGTCGCAGTGGGAACTGGATTTTTACTACGGAGTACTGTTCTTAGATCTACCAGGCAGCTGCTATCTTGTGTTAGGGAGCTGCTATCTGGTTACCTTCCCATTGTTCTGTTGTTAGGGGGGTGAGATCACTCCAACTTGCAGTACTACAGCAGTAAAGGGCGATTGAAGTTTATCAGAGCACAAGTCATAGGACTGGGGGCAGCAGAGAAACTGACAATATGTCTAGCCCCATGTCAGATGTTTTGAAAAAAAAAAACTAAACACATTTTTCCCCATGACAGTATCCATTTAAAGGGGTTGTTCACCTTCCAAATACTTTTTTCAGTTCAGTTGGTTTCAGTGTTTGAGTCTGGCAGCTCAGTAATTCATGTTCAGATTCTAAACCGTTACAATTTTGCAATATTTAGTTGATACATTTCTCAGCAGCATCTCTGGACAATTAGCAACTATTGTATCAATTCTAACAACTGCCTGTAATGAAACTCAGGGAATCTGCTCAGTAGGGACAAAGATAAGAAATGTATCAACTAAATGTATCAATTTAGAACAGTTTACAGGGTCGGCGACACCCCTCCCAGCGCTTCTTCAGAAGGTGAAAAAAATACACTTGACACTTCAATATTAGAAAAACGGTGACTCACAGATCACCAGAAATAACGACTTTTTCCCCCAATTACTTTCTATCTGAAAACAACTAGTTGTTTGAAGGTGAACAACCCCTTTGATAAAACTAATATAGAACACATCCCTCAAATCCCCAGTATTGTGGAAGGAACAGTAAGTAAAGAACAGGTTACTAGCAATAAGTTAGCTGCTTCCCCCTTCCCCCAGCATGCCTCGACAGGCCACAAATCTTCTCTGCTTTGCTCTGCCCAACTCAGCTGGCACAAAATTGGCACATAAAGCCTTTCAAAGCACCAGCCAAAAGCAGTCAAAAGGGAGCGCCACAGCAGGGGGGGGTTGATGAAAGTGCAAGTAGGACATCAAAATCTGGATAAAAACAGTAAGGCTATACGTTTTAAAGAATCCATACTGCAAAAATACTGCAAGCATCCAGCAATGTGACTGAATCCTACATATTAACTGATTTGCACCCCCTCCCATGCAAAACAATGCACTCTAGCAGGGGAGGGGGACCTCAGCTTGGAGTTTGTTAGCAGCTTGGCAGGGAAACAAGAGGAAGTGAGGAGGCCGCAGCGAGAAGCAAGGGGGGGGGTATGGGGACCCAAGTGCAGAAAAGTTCACACAGTGATGTCCCATTACCAAATGTCAGACAACCTCAAGAACCCTGTCCTTTCCCTGATATATGGTCAGATTTTTCCCAATAGCACCAGCCACAACTTCATTCTAACAAACTCGGCACATATCCAGAGAGGGGTCACTAGGATAAGGTGGTGGACCATAGATTATACCCTTCTGTGTGGTTGAGCAGAATAGCTGTACCCCATCCACCAATGCCCATACACTCATATTGACGGTACTTACCCTTTCAGTGACAGGGATGGTTTGCTTCTCAGCCACCTAGAACAGAAGAAGAGAAAAAATATCACACGTGCGTCACGTTCAATCTTTTAAAGGGATTCGGTCATGATTTTTATGGTTTCGTTTTTATTTCTTAATTAACGCTGGAGCAGCACTATTAACTGATGCATTTTGGGGGGAAAAAACATGCTTTCCTATGGCAGTAGCCCTTTAAGTCTGTATATAACCTGCCTAAATACTAGTTGATCCAGAGGAAGGCAAAAAAAAAACCCTCTGAAGCCCCTGAGGAAGAAAAAAAAATTTCTTCCCGACTCCAATGGGACCAATCCCTGGATCAACTTGCACATGAGCCATCTTCCATAACTATGCATTTCCTCACTTCATAGATCATGCCAGAAAGGTAGCAAGCATGCAGTAAGCCATCCAGAATGCCCTTATTGAGTAATCTCTGATATTTGCCGGTTAGGAAGGTTAATCTTGCTTTTGTAACTACTATGCAGCAGACTCCATGACTGCAAGGTGCTCCAGGCAAGTTAACACACTGAATTCCTCCTCTGTCGTCTCTCCTGCCTGCACCCATGCCTCCAGCCACCATCCACATGCCCTCTAGCCACCATCCACATGCCCTCTAGCCTTCCTTAGTGCCAACCGACTCATGCATGGGGAGGAGGTAGCAGGGAACAATGCAGCAGGGTCACCATAACCTGGTGTGGCCTCAGGGTCCCAAGGCTCCAGCTATAACCCCATTACGTGTGAATTATTAGCATGCGTCACGGCTATAAAAAAAATCGAAGACACAGCAAAATATATGGCATTTCCTTTAACAGTCTAATACTTTATTTAGCACCCCAGGACCCAGCATAAACTGCAGATTAAAAAAGCACAAATTCAGGCGGGGGGGGGGGGGAGAACCTGGTGTGAAGAGCAGTGGTTTTCACAGACCTTTTCTCAAGATAACACCTCATAATGGCAGAATGCTGCACATCTAGATAGAAGAATTGCACGGCTTAGCACATAGGTGTGATTTTACATGGAATCAAAGTGCCAATGTTTGGTTTCAGTACCTGTAAATGTGTCCTTCAATTAAATCAGTAACCCCTGGAGACTTTCCTAGAATAGATGGGCCCACGAGTACCTACTAAAGGACTGTGGCTTAAAGGCAAACATTTGGACCTTTTGCAGCACCGGGCCATCTCATTGCAATCGTTTCCATATGCAAATAGCAAAACGCCAGCAGGATTAATATAATGCCACATGGTTGCTATGGCACTGCTTGTCATATATAGGCTGCCAAAAAAAATGCTTTTATTATGTGTCAGTTATGTCTTAACTACCTAGTCTTGCCCGTGTGGTCTTTATACGGACCACAAAAGAAGAGTGGTAGAGTGAAGAAAACCACTGCTCACAAATTATTTCTGCATCTCACAGCCTAAAGATAAAGAATATTGTCTAGATTAAGTGGGCATGATTCAGAAACATATCAATGCTACTTGGGATGGGGTTGGGCTTCTAATTGGAACATAGGCTGGTAATTGCTGCCATATCCAGTAGAAAGGCACAGCCCAAAACTCCACTGGCACATAAGGAACTATGCACTGTGTTACAGAGCCCAGAATGACTCAAGAGCTTATTCTATAGCAATGCAACTGGAGCAATGTCCTATCAGGGCTGTCAATGGTCAGGGGCAAAAAAACGTTTAAAATCCTCAGAGCTTTACATCTAGAAAAGTTGTGCAGCGACAGATCAGAAGCCACTTGAGCTGCCTGTTATAAAGTGGGACTTGTTAGAAGCCAAAACCCTATACCAGAAACCTCTGCTGGAACTTCTACCCTGCGGGGTGTCCCACATTGCCTGTGGCCAGGGGTTTTACTTCCCATGAATAACAGCAGCGTCCATCAGCTGGGCTGCCATGTGTGATCTATACAATATAAAGAGGTTAATATTCTAAGAGCTCAACAACCACATGAAGACATGAGGCCAAGGGCTAGTAAAATTCCTTGCCCAGGCTAAGGGTCTCCTGCTTTTATACAGGTCATGGAGGTTTAATATTTAGAATCTGCAGCAGCAAAACAAGACACAGTGAAGAGCAGGATATACCCTGGCACTAGATGGCATCAGTCTGCAGGCTCAGGGCAATTCCAATACAGGCAGCAAAGTGGCCAATCCCACCCAGCCTGGAATTACTGGAATGCCTGTCATGTGACCAGCTGCAATTAAATCCCCCGGACAATCTAAAGTGAGTACCTTGGTCTCTTCTTTAGGGGAACTGGGTTCCTCCTCCTCCTCCTCTACCCCTTGTACCTCCAGAGTGAGTCGTTCAGTCGCAGCCCGGATTTTGCTCACCACCTGCTGGTGCCCGAGCTCCTTCACATCCTCTCCGCACACCCGGATCAGTCGGTCCCCTGCCTTCAGTCCTGCCTTCTCTGCCGGTGAGTCGGGTTCCACCAGCCTCACGTACTGGCCAGGCCGGGACTTCTCACTGTGCAGGTGAAAGCCGTAGCCAGAATCCCCTTTTTCTAACACGCACAGCCGTTCCGGAGCCATAATAAACCGCTATTCTGCGCCTGACTGAGCTAGAAGATGGGAAGTTTATAGATTATATAGCGAAAGGGAGGGCGCGGCAGTGACAAATATGAGAGATGTCCAATAAGAGGGCGGGGACAGTCTTGCCGAGGGAAGTGATTGGAGGAGAAAGTTCAGAGAGAGGCGCGCCTATTCCAATGAGGTAACGCGGGATTCGGGCCCACTGAGTACATTTTAATCGCTGCAGCGGATTCACGTGACCCAGGGAACTTGCTATAGTCCTTAGAGAATCACGTCACGACAGGTGGCATCCTTAGAGGTCATGTGACTTCCAATCATCACCTTTAGACCTGTAGTACATAAACTGACCCAAATGAGTAGTGTAATAGAACACAGAGTGCAGAATTGCTGTAGCTCAGGAGGCAGGGTGGTGGAGTTGGTGCCAGTAAGGGGAGGGAGGGTTAATGATGGCAGCAGTGTTTATAATAGTAAGCAATTAGTGGATTCAGCATGGGGACTTTGTACTGGAGATTAATGAGCAGCTTGAAGCATCCAAAGAATGCCAGAGGAGGGAGAAGTACAACTCCCCAGTAGCCAGGCATGCACCTGCCCCCATAGAACTCCACTGCTTCTCATCAGGCCTGGACTGGGACTCTGTCATTTTAAGTACAAAGAGGCCCAAATAGCCCCACCAGCCCACTAAATAGTGTCTGTCTATGGCATCTTACAGCAGCACATCTGGCATTTGCCAGAATCCACAGATTGCCAGTCCGGGCCTGCTTCTCATGGTTGAGGCCCATAGCCAGGACCGCCATCAGAAATCACAGGGCTACATACAACAAAATTTCCTGGGCCCCCTGGGCTGCACCCACCGCAGGCCCGACCTACAGGTCTGCCCTCCCCACCCCACAGGTCCGCCCCCCCAAAAAAAAAATATTGGTGGCTAGGGTTCCCACATGTTAAAGGAGAAGGAAAGGTTAAAACTAAGTAAGCCTTATCAGAAAGGTCCATCTAAATATACCAGTGAACCCCCAAGGTAGTGCTGCTCTGAGTCCCCTGTCAAAAGAAACACTGCATATCTTTCCTTATATTGTGTACACATGGGCTTCTGTATCAGACTTCCTGCCTTCAGCTTAAACCTCATTGCCCTGGGCAAGAGCATGCTCAGTTTGCTCTTCTTCCCCACCCCCCTCCCTTCTCTACTGTAATCTGAGCCCAGAGCAGGGAGAGACTCAGGCAGGAAGTGATGTCACACCATGTTAATACTGCAACTCCTATCCTAAACAAACAGAGAGCTTCTAGAGCTGTTTACTCAGGTATGGTAAAGCATTCTACAGAATAAATATAGCATTCTAGCTTGCACTATTGCAGCTAATCTATTGGCAATAAAATGTCTCCGTAGCTTTCCTTCTCCTTTAATAAAAAATAAAAAGATATTGGTGGTCAGGGCCCCCCATAAAAAAACATTTGTGGCCAGGGCCCCCCCATTAAAAAATATTGGTGGCTAGGACCCCACATGAGAAAAAAAATTGGTGGCCAGGGCCCCTTAAACGTCCATGCCTTCCCGAAGTCAGAAGCTCTCAGAAAGATGGTGGGCCCGGCTAATCAAGTAAGTGGGGCGTGGCCGGGCCCCCCTTACCCTCGGGGCCCCCTACAACTCTCCCCCCTGTCCCCCCCTGATGGCGGCCCTGCCAGCGTACTGCAATGGTATTGTCCTAATGCAAACATGGCATATTCGAGAACAAGTAAAAAAAAAAACAGCCATCTTTCCAAAGTATACACACAGGTTTTTGGCTCCAACATAGCAAATCGATATTAAAAGGGAAGTTGACCTTATTAATTGTTAAGCAGTTGCTAGTGGTATAATTTTAAACCTTTATTTTAGTCGTTATTGTTGTGTTTCATTGATTTCCTCATATGCAGCCTCTTTCTCTATAATGTGCTATCTAATCACTTGGATTAGTGACCTCAGCAATCAGACGGCAGGCAAACTGTGAAGCTTGATTTGTATTGTAATTTCAGTTCAGCCCTGTCTTGTTTATCTTTTATTTTGACAATTACAGAAATGCCTGGTTGCCAGGGACGGGAAGTCTAGCAACCCGACAACAATTAAAAGATCAAACTTGAAAGGCAAATGATGTGAGATAATTAAAGACAAACAGAAAACATGACCACCAAAATTAACCAGAATTAGAATTACTTTATATAAAAGTAACCACATATCAATCACTCACAAAGTCTGCATGTGAGTGTGAGAAACACTCCTAGCATATTTGCATGTACATTTTATGGCATCTCATATTTATTTATGGTGTTGTAAAAAAAAAAAAAGCACAAAGAAAGTTCCTTGACCGTTCCTGTTTCCAGATTCCCCAAAGTCAATGCCAATATCTCAGCAGCATTTGCTGAAATCATATCCAAGGGCAGCAGGAACTGCCCCTTTAAACTACAATATGTAAACATGTGCCTGGCAGGCAACTTGGCACAGAAAAAAAGGGGTAAAGGGTAACATGGCACTGACACAAATGCTGCTGTTTGTAATGAGAACAGCACAGACCAGGGTGCTAAAAGTCTTTTTGGCACATATTTTCTTCAATAAAGTGCAAAGAGCTTCTCTGTACTTGGACGTATACCCAAAGACGGACACACGTGTTTGCTTAGGGTATCAGCATGCTTCATGGTTCTGGAATGTTTCTTATCGTGTGGGGAATGACGTGTGTCTCTTCCTCCTGATTATTGGGTTCCCTTTTTATTCCTGAGTTTGGCAGAGCCTGTGGGAGTTGAGTGCATTCTTATAATGGGGTGCGATTAGCATGTTATGGGGGGTGGCTCCTTTGTTCCAGATCTTAAAGTGCCAGTAGTGGCAAGGGGTGCTGTTTTATAGACTACCCCCTACCAAATCAGTTGGCACAGCAATTGTCCTTCTTCTTCTTGGAATCAATGTAATTATGGATCTGAAAGGAGCGTTCCTCCTTTACTGAAGCCCTCTCCTTTAGCTCCCTATAGCAGAAAAAGAAAATTTATACAGTGAACAGTAACAACAAAACCTTTGCTTACAGGAGAAAAAAAAAGCTTAATTTAAGAAGTAGGGTAGAAATGTACATTATATTTTGGACTTCTACACCAGCCCAAGGCAACCACAAAGATTTTTGCCTCTAAAGATGACTCAGTAGCTCCACATCTTCTTTTCTACTGATTTACTGCGCATGCTCCGCGCTGCTGTCACCTACCCAAAACACAATATACTGAATTTATATAATATAAATGTCACCATTAGTAAATAATTATTGCCACATGGCAGCTCAGAAACCAGCACAATTGGCATCAAAATGTAATAATCAGCCCGCTATCATCAGCTTATACGACAGGCAAACCTCATTTTCCGCTTAATGATTTGCGAAGACCCTTAAGATTCGCTTCTCAACAGCTACTCAAAGCACACTGAGCATGTGCGTGTCACTGACACTCCTAACAAAATCCAAGATGGTGAGCTCCTGTGACTACTTGATCATTACTACTATAGAAATGGTGAGCTCCTGTGACTACTTGATCATTACTACTATAGAAATGCTGATCCTGGGTTCAATAAGTTCAATATATACATTATAGCATTTTCAACCATATTCATTTTTTAATGTTTAGTTCTGACACTCCTAACAAAATCCAAGATGGTGAGCTCCTGTGACTACTTGATCATTACTACTATAGAAATGGTGAGCTCCTGTGACTACTTGATCATTGCTACTATAGAAATGCTGATCTTGGGTTCAATAAGTTCAATATATACATTATAGCATTTTCAACCATATTCATTTTTAACGTTTAGTTCTCCTTTAAACACTATGGATAGCATTATTCGATATATCTAACTATTCGATCTATCTTTTCCAAGGAAAAATATTCAGCACTATTTGATTATTCTCTGGGATGGAAGGGCCACATCAATGGTGCAATCTTAGGTTCCCATTCCCAGGCCTCCCTGAAAATAAATTGCCAAGGCTTCCCTCTGATCATATATAATTAATCAGTTTGCCCTGCATGCAAACTGCAGGCCTAAATTCCTCTGCTTTCAGTGTAACAGAAGGACACACACAGCCATAATAAATTACTAAAGAAAGCCAAATAAATAAGTATAATTTGAGGGTTGACCACAATTACTTCCTCAAGTGCTGAAATACAAAACCAGCAAACTCAGCTATTTTGAAGGAGAACTAAATCTGAAAATCTATTTTTTTCTTAAAGCAAAATACAATATAACTGAGCCATGTTTTCACCATTATTCACAACTGTGTTGCTTTCAGTCCAGCCCACTCCTTGCCCTTCTTTTTAGTTGACTGTGCACACTGATAGGTGCTGTAACTTTGCATCATACGGGCAGTAAAAGAATACAAATTGGTGCATTTTAGAGATTATAATTATCTGGTGTATATGCAATATGTAGTGCTATATATGATGCTTTCTATATTATTCAGGAGAATCGGGAGTAGGAGTTTATATTCTGATATATGTTTGGGTCAGGGGACTGAGTGGCCCATTCTTTGTTATATCATATTTATTATTATTAAATATAAATCAAACATTTTAGGGCTAGAAAATGAATGCCTCATAATGTTTCTGACTGTAACAATTATTTCCTCAGGAATAGTAAATTATGGAAATGACCTATCCAGAAGTAACAGTTTTTATTTGTGAAAGGAAAGCTACACAGGCAGTACACTGTTACAGATGAAATGTTTCAACAGGACCTGATCTTCCTCACCCAAATCCTATTAATAAATAACAGGGCCTCACAGCTTGTGACTCCTGGATTTGTAATCCCTCACGTCAGATTAAAGTCTAACTCTATTTGCTGCATGCAAAGCAATCACTGGTTAGACATTCAGCTCATGCAAACAATGAAGCACAAAAGGCAGGTCCTCTCTATATATTACAACTCTTTGGGCCAATCAAACTTCAGGGTTATTAGAGACAAGGAGGCCCATTTATCAAAGGTTGAATTTCGAATTCATTGGAATTTTTTTTAATTCAAATATACCCACAATTCAATTGGGAGGTTGTTTAAGAAAATTTTTTAATGTCTAACATCCGATCGAAAGTTCCTGAAAAGTCGTATTCGATTCGTATGAATCGAGTTTTTCTCCCGAAAAAAAAACTTGAATATCAGGAAGGCTATTAACATCTCCAAATGGCTCCAAATGACTTGTACATTGAACTCTGCAGGTTTTAAGTGGCGAATATTCGAATAAGGACCGTTTCCATGGTCGAGGTGTGATGAATCTCACATACAAATTTACATTCGAATAGGGGGATTAAAATTCGAATGTGTGAATTTTGAAACTCGAAAATTCGAATTTACTATTTGACCGTTGAAAAATTATTATTGCTGATACTCACTTTGCCACAGCTAAAAATGCCAGCTCTACATTGGCTCCACTCTTGGCACTCGTCTCCATGAAGGGCACTCCGTATTCCTGAGGTTGACATAAAGAGAAAGGGATGGTGGTTACAAAAGGAAAGACAAAACATTTAATTATTTAGCGACATTTTAAATATTCCAACCTTTGCCAGAGACTCCCCATCCTCAGTCCTTATGACCCGTGCTGCATCCACATCACTCTATAATCACAGGATATAGAAATTAGGTTGGGGACCCTGCACTCAACCAAACATTTGCAGTCTTCCAAGTGCATACAGTATAAAAGCCTTTCCATATGGGGGCACATATTCTATGAATGGTATAACCTGCACTTTTAGATAAGAAATATCTACATCTAAGCATTTAATTATCTTTAGGCAATCGATTGTATTTGTTTTATCATCTAGGTGCAATTTAATGGAGACTTATCAAAGTGATCCAGATAGATCTTTAATTAGTCCGTTAAATGCTTCACGTATCGGTAACTCCTGCAATTGATACAAAATTCTAACAATAGACTTGTTGCTTATATTTACAGACGATATATATACAGCAGCAACTGTAAACTTAAATTTAAAGGGGAACTATCGCGAAAATGAAGATTTTATATACGCTTCAGCACTCTGAAATAAGAAACTATGTAAATACAATCAATTAAATACTCTGCATCATTTCTGAAATAGTTTATGTTAACTATCCCTCTCTTAGCATCTGTTTCTCTTCATTCTGTCTTCATGCAGGAATTGGGTGTCAGATATTCATTGACAGTCAGATCCAATATATCTTATAGGGGGGCTTCCTTTCCTAGCAGATGTATTAGAGCTCATTCAAATTACTAATTCCAAAAATCTAAAATAGCTGCCTTTTTCACAAATTCTGTGCATGAGAGACATGATGCCTGGTGATTTTAATAGAGTGAGCTCTATACATCTATATGCTGAGAGAGGGATAGTGAACATAAACTTGATTATTTCAGCAGCAATGCAGCATATTAAATTGATTGTATTTAGAAAGTCTCTTATTTCAGGATGCTGAAGCTTATATTTCATTTTCACGATAGTTCCCCCTTTAAGTTGAACATTTAGCCTTAATTTATTTCTAGCCTTATACATGCACTTTTGAGCAAATTCCAGAAGACGGTGAGTAAGCTACACCACAGTGAGTTGTAAGTTTAGCAAGAAGTGGTAACGCACCTTGTTGCCAAGCAGAATGATGACCACATCCTTTTGTGCATATTCGGAAATATCCGTGAGCCAGGCCTAAGAAACGCAACAGGGGAGGGAGGTGAGTGTCACACAATAGACTGAGAACCTTGTGTAAAGAAACGCAGTTGACATATGGAGGTGTGTGCAGTAACAGAGAACTGGATGATGTAAGCAACATAGTTGGTGAGTAAGAACTATAGGCCTGACATTAAGTAACCTGTAACAGGCAGTGAGATATTGAACAAATGTCTGTTATTAGAGTAGTAGCACACGGGGGATTTTAATCACCACTTCCCCCCAGAGGAGAACAATGAAAACCCTCCCCCCAATCTTATTTAATTGACCCAAGTCACCAAAATGTTAGGCACCTGCCAGTGAATCCAACTAAGGGGTGGTTCACCTTTAAGTTTAGTTTTAGTATGTTATATAATGGCTAATTCTAAGCAACTTTTAAACAACTCAAAAACCACAAATAATAAAAAATGAAAACCAATTGGCAATTGTCTCCAAGTATCACACTAAATATCATACTAAAAGTTAATTTAAAGGTGAACAAACCCTTTAAGTTTTCTTCCAGCGCAGTGCTTCTTTTTTAAAAAAAATGTAAAAACAAAATAGTAAAGTAAAAATAGTAAAGCAGCCGATATCTTTCCTAGCACAGTACAGTAAAATCTGAAATCTGTGGATGTACAGGGTCATTTACTTTACTTCCAGTGCAAGTGTGCGCCCTTGATGCTCACTTAAATTGTTCAGTGTAAAAATTAAAACTGGCTAAATAGATAGGCTGTGCAAAATAAAAAATGTTTCTAATATAGTTAGTTAGCCAAAAATGTAATGTATAAAGGCTGGAGTGACTGGACGTCTAACATAATAGCCAGAACACTACTTCCTGCTTTTCAGCTCTCTTGGTTTACACTGACTGGTTACCCTGGCTACCAGGTAGTAACCAATCAGAGATTTGAGGGGGGCCACATGGGTCATATCTGTTGCTTTTGAATCTGAGCTGAATGCTGAGGATCAATTGTAAACTCGTTGAACAGATATGTACCATGTGGCCCCCCCTTCAAGTCGCTGACTAGCTCAGAGTTATAGAGCTGAAAAGCAGGAAGTTGTGTTCTGGCTATTATGTTAGACATCCAGTCGCTCCAGCCTTTATGCATTACATTTTTGCCTAACTAACTATATTAGAAATATTTTCTATTTTACACAGCATATCTATTTACCCAGTTTGTTTTGTCACACTGAACTGTTCCTTTAAAAAGTACTTGCGCCCCTAGGTAAATTCTACTCTGCTTTTCATGCCAGATTGCAAATCTAGTAGATGGACTGTCAAGAGGTGCAGGCAGCCCTGTCACTACTGCCTGCCTTGGGGCAAGTGGTAAGGACAGGGCCCAGATGCGGGCTGCTCCCCCTGGCGCTCCCTTGGGTGTCCCAAACATACCCAAGTTAGGAGGCAGGTGGAGGAATGCCTGCACCTTTTAGAACGATTGCTGCCTACTACAGGCAGTGCTCATCCAAGAGGCAAGCTGAAAGTCTCTACTCTTTAAAACATATTCCAGAGGCCTGCAGCAATATAGGTTTGGCACCACACAGTGTGCCAAAGTGCAAAAGAAATGACAGATTATAGCTTTGTTTTGCCCTTTGCATGGTAAGTGGTAATTTACCCCTGCTGAGGTATGACTGGGAAAGGTAAGAAATATTGCAGCAAGGTACTGCATTACCTTTTTTCCCTGGGTCTGTGCATTTTTTTCTAAAAAGAACACTGACACAGGGGGAAAGCTTAGCAATTTGATTCATTGGTGGGGTGCCAATATTTTAGGCACCCCAGGCTTTCCTTGTGTTTCAATGAGCACCATGGCTGATGCAAATGGAATGGTGACAGAAGGACCTCTGTGCCAATACTATTAGGAGCAATATACAGAGGAAAATATTCTGTGTGCCTTTACCCATAATATTGTCCTGGAGGCGGGTGCAGTGGGTAAAGACACAGCAGGGCCCATTATTTTCATGAAACAGGGGCACACACATATTCCTATATAAAAGGCGGGTGAGCAGATTTTTCAAATAGAATGTTACAGAGAAGAGGGTGGTGTAGTTTATATCAGCATGCTGGTTTTTTTGTAATCATGTTGTGTTAAGGATGTTGCAGTCATTGGGTGTGGAGTGTGTTTCTGGAAAGGGTGAGCAGATTAGCACATACCCGAATGTTGTCAAATGATGTTTTGCTTGTGATATCATAAAGCAAGAGCAGGGCTGCAAAAGGTTAAAAATGTAATATCAGACCTTCTGTCACTTAAACCCCTTGGATAGATGATGGCCTTACTGGCATACAACATACCCTGCGCATCCCTGTAGTAAGCATGTGTCACACTACGGAATCTCTCCTGACCGGCTGTATCCCAGATCTGGGAAGCATAAAACAAACAGAGATTGCATAACAATCATGTACTACCCGCCACAAACACTTTCTAGTCGAACAGTCACTGGAAGATGCAGGATTGTGGGAGCTGTAGTTTATGATGCAAACTGAAGATCAGGGGGAAAATATTGGGATGTTTGTTGATTGGCAACACCAGCACCTCCTAGTGGGCAGAGATAATCTACATCATAATCTACATTGTATTAACTCACACTTGTCCCTTTCTTCTGTTTCCGACTCCCAACAACCCTTCATCAAACAGCATACAGGAGCCTGAAACCAATGCCACCCCCTTCAACTTTCCACAAATGTTTTCTCTACAACAGAAAAGATGAAATTCCGGTTAGAAAACCAGATTTTCAGCCCTTAAAGTTACTGGGGGTGGCAAAAAGTGTCCCCTGAGGCAAGTGTTTAACTTTGCACTATGGCTGAAATGGGAGTCCGTGTGTATTACATGAAGAATGAAGCTAATGGGGAGGCTGTGTATCATGAAAAGAGAGGTCATGTGAAGAATACCCCACAAGATGGCCCCATGGGGAGATTAACTATTACATGAGGAGTGAAACTGATATAGAAAGTATAACACAAATAGTGAAGTTCACTGTGAGTAGTGAGGTCAAGTAAGTAATATTCCACAAATAAAGATATTTGGCTCAACAAGGGTGATGTGAAGAGTGATTATCACAAGTGAAGCAGATGGGGAGAATGATTATGATGCAAGGCTATTATATTATAAGAATATTATAAAAGCAAATAGGCCAATGGGGAGTATAACCAGGGTGCCATCAGGGAGTATAGTTGTCTCGGGCTTAAACGGGGGCAACGGCTGTGCTGCTCTTTTAAATGTTGCCGAACAAGAAACGACGATCAGAAAAGTCGAAGAGACAAAGATCAGAAGAGACGAAGACCCAAAGCCACTAAAAGGAGCCAAATCCGTGAAAGCCGCCACAGAAAACCAAAGAAGTTTTTTAACTTGTAGGGGGAAGGTCCTGGCCACAAATTATGGGTTTTTTTAACTTTTAATGGGGGGTCCCTGACCACCAATCGTTTTTTTTAACTTGTAGGTGAAAACCTGGGGGGATGTCTGTGGCGGGCCTGTGGTGGAGCTGGCCCCCATGATTTCTGATGGCAGGCTTCACAGGAGGTGTGAAGCCAACGGGGAGAGTAAGCATCACACAAGAAGTGAATCTGATGAGTGAGGATGATGAAGATGAAGCATATAGGGAGAGTAAGTATCAAGGCTAATTTGGAGGGTAAGTATCACACAAAAAACAGGCTGATGGAGGAGAGAAGCTGATAGGGAGAGTAAGTATCATACAAAGAAAAAGGTTGGTGAAGGAGTGAAGTTGATATGGAGAGTAAGTATCACACAAGGAAATAGACTAATGGAGCAGTAAAGCTGATAGGGGGAGTAAGTATTACATAAGTATTTAGGCTGATGGAGGAGTGAAGCTGATAGGGAGAGTAAGTATCACACAAGGAAATAGACTAATGGAGCAGTAAAGCTTATAGGGGGAGTAAGCATTACATGAGTATATAGGCTGATGGATGAGTGAAGCTGATAGGGAGAGTAAGTATCACGCAAGGAAATAGACTGATGGATGAGTGAAGCTGATAGGGAGAGTAAGTATCACGCAAGGAAATAGACTAATGGAGCAGTAAAGCTGATAGGGGGAGTAAGTATTACATTAGTATATAGGCCGATGGATGAGTGAAGCTGATAGGAAGAGTAAGTATCACACAAGGAAATAAGATGATGGAGGAGTGAAGCTTATAGGGAGAGTATCATAAGGAAATAAGATGACGGAGGAGTGGAGCTGATAGGGACAGTAAGTATCACAAGGAAATAAGATGATGGAGGTGTGAAGCTGATAGGGACAGTAACACAAGGAAACCGACTGATGGAGGAGTGAAGCTGATAGGGAGTGTCACATAAGAATAAAGGCTGGTGTTAGATTTCAGTGAGACATATTATTGATGTGCATAATCTTGTGTATTTAATTGACCACTGGCTAAATATGAAACACAAGATAATTTTCCTTTGAATGCAAATCTCATAACATTTATCTTGTTAGATATACATACATTTCTTTGCTACTTACCTGTAATTTCACTTTTAGTCCATCCACAGTAACAATCTTATACTGAAAAAAGGAACAAAGGATATACACGTAAACATGAAATGGGAATTCCTCATGGCTAACACCTAAAGAGAGCACCACGAACATCAGCATTATTCATTTTACCCCCATCATGCTAGCCACATACGGTAACTGAAAATGACTGATAATCCTCATACCATGGGCATTGGGTAAGAATATTTTGGCTTGGCTGAAATAATAACTGTTGGTGTATATGGTGGATAGAACCAGTGGCAAAGGATGATGTTCCTGACTGTACATGCATTGACTGTCTGCAGACTGCCTTTCCTACAGACTATTAAATCAACAATCTTTATATTAATTATATTAATATAAATTATATTAATGATTGTTTCTCTATATGCAAAGTATTGGCCATACCACCAGATATATAACTATATTTCTATGGGGCCTTCACTAAGGTGCTTGCCTTAACAACCAATGCCAATGGCACATGTATCTTATCTCCCTTATGCCCTTAAGTCGCCATTTTGGCTCTATCTTTTCTCACCCTAAAGTCAATGCCAACTGTGGCCAGAAAGGCTCCTGAAAGAAATGCCCCATCTCTGAACTGGATAAGGAAGCAGGTTTTTCCCACACCAGAGTCTCCCAGGAGCATGACCTGAGAAAAAAGATACACAGTGTTAACTCCACATGGCCTGAAGAGAAGGAGGTGTCGGGGTGGAATCAGAATGGGAAGTAGAAAAAAAGGGGGTAGTAAGGAAGGGTGAGTGAGAAGAGGTGAAGTATAAAACTGCTTAAAGGGATTGAGATAACTTTTAGCAAAAATTCAAGAAAGCAGACGGCACTTCTGAAACTGGGGTTTATTGGAGTACCTGCTGGTAACACCTGACGCGTTTCGGGAGTTATCCCTTAATCATAGGTAAGCCAACTTTTAGTATGATGTAGAAAGTGATATGACACTGAGACATTTTGCAATTGGTTTTCATTTTTTATTATTTAAGTTTTTTGAGTTATTTAGCTTTTTATTCAGGAGCTCTTCAATTTGCATTCTAAGCAATCGGGTAACTAGGATCCAAATTACCCTAGCAACCATGCATTGATTCGAACAAGAGACTGGAATATGAATAGGAGAGGCCTGAATAGAAAGATGATGAATAAACATTAACAATAACAATACATGTGTAGCCTTACAGAGCATTTGCTTTTTTAAAGGGGCCAGAGATGCCCATTTGAAAGCTGCAAAGAGTCAGAAGAAAAAAGCTAATAATTATAAAACTATTAAAAATAAGTAAGGAAAACCAATTGAAAAGTTGCTTTGAATTGGCCATTCTATAACATACTAAAAGTTACCTTAAAGATGAACCACCCCTTTAATACCACCTATGCACAACAACTATGGGGCTAGAGAAATTCCTACCATAAATACACCATACAATATCAAATGTGATTGGTAGTTCTACATAAACTGGTAGGACGTGGCCAACTACCTCTGTCACAGAGCAATGGCTTATTCTCTACCCCTCCTTAGTCACACAGATAGGTGCATAATCACCTCACTCCTCCCTGATGTAAAACACGGAGCTGAAATGTTACAACTGTTAAATACCAACAGGAGGCAGGGCCATCCTCACTGTCACTTAACTCTTGTAACAAGTCCTCCTAATGCTCACTCTCTGTGAAGTGGCAAGTAGGTGCAAGTGTCCTGGATGCACAAATTATGGGATCCCACTGATCGGTACATTTAATTAGTGTTAAAAGGTCAGCAATAAACAAAGTAATTAATACTAGTTTGTTCAGACAGTGCAGGGAAGGGTGAGATGTTGCCTTTAGTAACAGTGGGGATAATAGTCTCTGGGAAGGGATTGTGACTGTGGGATAGCAGGTATAGTAGGGATGGATGGTGTCTATAGTAACAGTGGGATAATAGTCTCTGGGAAGGGACTGTGGGATAGCAGGTATAGTAGGGAGAGATGGTGCCTATAGTAACAGTGGGATAATAGTCTCTGGGACTGGGACTGTGGGATAGCAGGTATAGTAGGGAGAGATGGTACCTATAGTAGCAGTGGGATAATAGTCTCTGGGAAGGAAATGTGGCTGTGGGATAGCAGGTATAGCAGGGAGAGATGGTGCCTTTAGTAACAGTGAGATAATAGTCTCTGGGAAGGGACTGTGGGATAGCAGGTATAGTAGGGAGAGATGGTGCCTATAGTAACAGTAGGATAATAGTCTCTGGGAAGGAACTGTGGCTGTGGGATAGCAGGTATAGAAGGGAGAAATGATGATAAAATAGCACTTTATATCTGTGCAGCCCAACCTATATCCCTTTTCTGTGTCAGCCCCTAGCACCCACTGCCAGAATTTGCAGTTCAACAACGTAGGCTAATGGCACACGTTGTGTTATCTCAGTAGAAAAAAGCTACCAGGAAACACCTATTTGGCTCCTTCCAATCCATTTACATGTGTGCGTATATTCACAAAAGGGCAATCTGCCAGTCACTGCATACTCAGGGTAGATAGTAGGGAGAAAATGCACACTTTGGGCCAGAATTTGCCATAAGCAAACAAGCCATATGCCATAAGCTATAGTTTTAGACAACTGCACTTTATATGAACAATGGGACCCAGCAAAATCAATAGACAGCCCTATAAAAAAACAAATACCCATAGGTACGTACTGGGGTAACTCTGGAATGCAAAGAGTCCATAAATAACTCTAAACAACTGACCTATATATCGAAAGAATTACTTAGCAATAAGATACTAGAAGCAACTTCCCCTGGAACCAGGAAGTAAAGCAAGTTCCTTTTATTAAGCACTTTTGCTTTCTTGCAAAAAAAAAAAAAATAACAAACTCAAATTCAGTTATGTAGAAAACAAAAAGGGGTAGTTCGCTCTTAAGTTTAGTAGGTTACAGAATGGCCTAGTTTTAGCAACTTTCTATTGGTCTTCCTTTTTGCCTTTTTGGTTGTTCCTATTTGCCGGAATCACTGATTATTGCTCTTTGATCCTGCAATTTTGTTATTGTTTCTTTTTATGATTTATCTTTCTATTCAGGCTTCCTCCTATTTATCTTGCAATCTCTCATTCAAACCACTGTCTTGTTGCTAGGGTAACTGGGACCCTAGCAACCAGACAGCTGCTGGAATTCCAAACTGGAGACCTAATGAACAAAAAGCTTAATAATTCAAAATCCATAAGAAAATGAGGACGAGTTGAGGATTGTCTCAAAATATAACTAAACTGCCCACTTTAATACATCTCATTAATAAAGAAAATTGGAAAAGTTTAGAGGGGTAATTTACAGAAGGCAAAAGCAATAAGGGGGTGCAAAAGCACACACCTTGGTGCTCATTCTAAAAGCACTTGCCATAGGGCAGGCAATAAGTACAAGGGCCTGTGAGCTAATTTGTATGTTGGAATAAAGCACAAGTAAGGGGACGAGTAGAGGGTGGGACAGAGGATGACGTGGAGGCAGATTTATCAATGGTTGAATTTCGAATTCATGTGAGTTTTTTAAAACGCTAATAAATTAGATTTTCTTCGAAATTCAATTGGGGATTATTTATTAATAAAATCAGATATAGGACGAATTTTAGGGACCCAAAAACTCAAAACGAATTCAACCAAACTCAATTCGAGTTTTTTTTTTCTCCCATTGACATATACATTAATTTGGCAGGTTTTAGGTTTCAAATTCAAAGGGCCAGAGTTTGCTAAATCTCGAAAACAAATCAAATTAGAATTTTTAAAATTAGAATTCGATCTTTAATAAATCTGCTCCGTCTTATGTGTCTAATCCAGGCAGCACTTAACTAGTCATGGGGGGACACAATCAGTGGGGTAACTACAATACAGCTGACTCTGTGGCCATGGGGGGCCCAGACTAGTGGGTCTGCTGTATTGTACTCCCCCTCACTGATGCAATTTTTGCAGCCAAACTTTGCCACCCCCCACAAATAAGCAAGCACCAGGTGGCTGACCGGCAAACATGTTGGGGGGGCACGTAGCACATATGGCTCTCCTGAAGATTTTTGTTGCAGGGGAGTCACTGGACACATGTCAAGAGTAGGGTGCAAAGTGTAAAATAATGAAGCAATCTACTGTGTTTTTGCACTTTGCACCCTGCCCTGTATATATATGTGAGCACCTAAAATCAATGTACAGTAAATAAATACCCCATACTTAACAAGTCACCATAGTGTATTTGATCGACATTTTTTTACACGGCTCGAAAAATAGGTGGCAAATTGTGGGAGAATATATTTCATTGTAAGTGTGTATACACATGGACTACCTATGGACTGTACAGAAGGAATGTGTGAAACACACACACACACAACTATGACATATTACAATAGGATCCATCACAGAGAGTTGTGCTACATGCACAATTTATATTAACAAGAACATGTCACATGCTCGGTCTCCTGGTAACTGCAGAGACAGGACGAACTGTCGGAACCGCAGCATCCGACCTCAAGAGCCACATGATATGAGATTAACCCACTCACTGCCAACTGTAGAGCCCAGTATTGTTAAGTGTGTTACACCAACACTGGCCTCAATTTGTTTTTCAACCTGATTATTTTTTAAAAACACAAGGATGGAGAGTACAAAAATGCACACAGGCCATCAGTAATGGATTCTGGGAGATGTAGTTCAGCTGAACATACAGATAAGTTATTGGCGGGAGGATGGCAGATATAGTCCTGTGGCCTGCAATTTTACTTGGGGGGGGGAACAGAAAAAACATTTTGTGGGAGAGACTGGGCCCTTAAAGTTACGCCACTGGTAAAACAGAAGATAATAAAAAGATGTAAAGGTGTAAAAGAAGTTTTTATTGCGACCCACACACCCATCCAGCATTTTATCCCACCTCAAAGATTCTACCCTGTAGTACAGAATTAAAAAGCTATTAAAAAAGTATAGTAAGACGTGGATTTGGGTGCAGGTTACATTTGCATAGTCAGCAGGGTAGTGCCCGGCCAATAGGTAACTGTGCCCAACGCAAGCCCCCAGCCATCATCTGCCCACGCCTGCCTGCTTAATTTTTTTACTATTAACATATTTAAAGGTCCCACCCCTTCCTGCTTAATTTTTTTACTATTAACATATTTGGCTGCCCCCTTGCTCGTTACCTAATCACCTCCACAGCAATAATCTCCCTACCCCAATTAGAAACTTACACAACAAATCCCCCGACTCCTACTTTTTGATGCTAGAGTGACAGGAGGCAGAACAGGTATGTGCGTTGGGTTCAAGGTTCCCCCACATAGGCACATGGCTATTTTGCCTATCCCTAGACTGATGGGGTGGCCAGGATGTGTAGGGGCCCAGTGGGACGATGGCTGACTTGCATTGTATTATATATTTATAAAAATATCTTATTCTCAGCACTTGGAGGGGGGGGTGCTAAAATGATTTTGAAGTAACTGTTACCCCAGGATTGCTGACAGAGTAGCTCTAAAAGGAAATGCTGATCCAAACACCTGCCATCTGCAGTCTAAAAAAATAATAGCAGAAAACAACAGAAAATGATTGTAAATTGCAGAAGTGTTCAGAGGAGCACTCTGAGCCAGGTTTATATCATCTTACTGTAAATGTCATTCCTGGGAAGAATGGCAGAGACACAGTGGTAAGGAGGCGTCTCTCAAACATGGGTGTCCCTTAGTTTTTCTGAGCAGGAAATGCCAGACAATTGTTATTGTTTCCCAGAATGTCCCTCAGTGTAATGTCCCCATCAAAGCACTTTTATAAATAGAAGGCTACACTGTGCTGTGTTGGACATAGGGGACCCCACTGAACACTGTATCCCCTATGCAGAAGTTCTAGTATGGATGACATATATGCAGAGGCGTAAGGATATGGGAAGCAGACTCTGCAAATGTGTGTGTGTGCGTATGTGTGTGTATGTATGTGTGTGTACGGGGGGAAGGGGTCGGAAAATTCAGAGGGCTTATGGGTGTTTTCTGATGAACCTGAACAACTTGAGCAAATCTGGGTGTGTATTCACCAGGAACCTAGTACAGACAGAAGCAGGGGCGTAACTATAGAGGAAGCAGACCCTGCGGCTGCAGCGGGGCCCAGGAGGTATAGGGGCCCGATGGGCCCTAATTCATATAAAATTTCAATAAATATTGGAGAAACATGGATTTTTTTACCCTGCTCGATTGACATCTGGCCGCGTTCTGGCCAGATATCTTTCGGGGACGCCCGTCTGATGGCCCCACACATGGGCCAATAAGCTGCCGACTCTCCCGAATTTTTAATACAGAAAGCTGGCAACCTTAACTCATTATGCCTCTTGGGGCCATTGAGTAGAGTATCCCTGTATCCCTTGAAAAGCAATCATCTATACCAGGAACAAAATATGTGTGTGTGTGTGTGTGTGTGTGTGTGTGTGTGTGTGTGTGTGTGTGTGTGTGTGTGTGTGTGTGTGTGTGTGTGTGTGTGTGTGTGTGTGTGTGTGTGTGTGTGTGTGTATATATATATATATATATATATATGATGTAAAGTCTGTAAAGTGCTGTGGAGTATGTCAGCATATATAAATGTATATAGATGAAATAGAGAGTATATCCAGAGAGGACAGTATATGCAGGACTGTGCAGGTGTATATATATATATATATATATATATATATATATCAGGAACACAGTATACAATGTTAGTTAGGACTGTATGTACAAAGGGAGAAGTTATAGCTATATAATATTATACACACAGATAGTACAGTAGGTTCTGCGCTGTGCACGTGTATGTATAATGGGAATAATCGGGTATATAGAGCTGTGACAGGTGCATCTCTGAGCTGCAGGTGGATAGAAGATAACCAGCGAGCGCAGGCGATACGTTACAGACAAACAGAGGCTGAATGATAACACAAGACATATCAATAAATACAGCACCTTGCAGGTCATGTCACAGCCGGCTTGGCCAGTGTTCGGGCTGACGGATTGGGGGGCGCCGGATTCCGGACATTCTCCATTCATGTTTGCTGACAACTCTTTGGGTCAAATTGGGACCCAAACCAGGAACTGGGCGGAGACAAACAGTGACCCATCCTAGAGGGGCGGGATTCGTTCAGACTCTCAGTGGGTTATTCGGCACGCCCACCTGTCGGGCGCTTAGTGTAAAGTGACAGGTAGCGAGGTGACAGGAGGGTTGGTGTATTGATTTTTCCAGCCTGATAGTGGTACAGCCGGGCTCCCCCTACCTGTTTGCGCCCTCCCGCTCTCTATATAAATGATGAGTGCGTAGTCATGTGTAGAGCGGTGCCACTTAGTGTGAGGGTATAGACTGTCGCCTCTGCGTGCCACGTTGCCCTTTCTCGTGTTCTTTCTAATGGAATTCCTGTGTTTCTTTCGCTTCATTCCATCTTCCCCTCTTTAGAATAGTTGCCTTCTTTCTAGTCATCTGTCTCTTTCCTCATCTTCTTCCCCCATGTCATCCGGTTGTTTCACTGCAGAGAGCAGCCAATGATGAATGTTTGCAGCAGCCACACACCCAAAGAGTGAAGGAAATCGGTGTTTGTGGCTATTCAAGAGACATCCTGAGTCATTTATATGTGGGCAGTAACCCATGGCAACCAATCAAATACTTGTACTCACTGTTCTACCTGCAGCGGGCTGAAAAATACCAATCACTGATTGGTTGCTATGGTTTACTTCCCATAGATACTAGGGATGCACCGAATCCACTTTTTTCGTTTCGACCGAATCCTTCGTGAAAGATTCGGGCGAATACCGAACCCTAATTTGCATATGCAAATTAGGGGTTGGAAGGGGGAAACATTTTTACTTCCTTGTTTTGCATATGCAAATTCAGATTCGGTTCAGCCGGGCAGAAGGATTCGGCCGAATCCGAATCCTGCAGAAAAAGGCCGAATCCTGGCTGAATCCCGAACCGAATCCTGGTTTCGGTGCATCCCTAATAGATACATTTGCCCAGTGTTGATTAATGACATCCACAAGGTAGAGTCCCACTACTGAATCAGACATCATGTATGTAAATACAGCACTTCCGTTCCACCCATTACCTGACCCTGGTACTGCCAGGCTTCTCTTACACCTGTGGTACAGAAGAGATCCCCTTACTCTTATTGTACATCCAGGTTCCTGTCAGGGGCGCTCAGCCAATTAGACGAGTTGAGGCACTCGCCTCAGGCGGCAGCACCCCCCTGGTTGCCAGGGGCAGCAAGAATGCAGCTCCTGGTAACTAAAAGCCGAATTTCCGGTTTTCAACCAGGAAATTTGGCTCTTCTAGTGCAGAGAGCGCAATTGTGCTCTCTGCACTAGCGACGTGGACACCCCTGACCCCCGAAGGTGGGGGTGGCGGGGGTGCAGCAAAAACTAAGGCAGGATCGCCCCTGGTTCCTGTTTTACTTGCCCCTTATACTCGTTACCTTCTTACAGGCCGCCATTAGAAATCACGGGGGCCCTGTACAACAAAATTTTCAGGGCCCCCTGGGCCCCACCAGCCCCATCCGTGATCCAGCCAACTCCACACAACATTTAAAAGACCAAACAGACATCAGTGCTAAAAAAGGTAACCCCCACACACAAGTTATAAAAAGCTATTGATGGTCAGGGCCCCCTTATAAGTTTAAAAAAACTGTGGTGCCAGGGCCCCCCTACAAGTTAAAAAAAATAATTGGTGACCAGGAACCCCCCTTACAAGTTAAAAAAAAAAATGGGGCCCCAAAGAATATTTTTTTTTAAAAAAAAATCATTGGTTCCAGGACCCCCCTTACAAGTTAAAAAATTCCTCCTTTCGTGACTTTGGGTCTTTTTGCAGCTTCAGGACTTCAATTCCGGCTGTTTTTGTGGCTTCGGCTCTTTTTCTGCCTCTTTGGGACTTTGGCTGTTCGGCACTTCCGCATTTTGGCTGTTTGGGAAATGGCCGCACGGCTTCAGCGCTGTCAAGGGGGGCCGGCTCTTTCGAAAGTGGGACACTTGTACCTCCTGTCCCCCTCTACCTTCTTATGATAGACCCTGACCCAGTGGCTTAATTAATAATTACAGGGCCCGACAGCAATTTATTTTTCAGGCACCCAAAAGGTCTAGAGATTGACCGGTTTTACCAATATTTATTGAAATTCTATATGAATTAGGGCCTCATGGGGCCCCTATACTTCCTGGGCCCCCCTGCAGTCGCATGGTCTGCTTCCTCTGTAGTTACGTTACTGGCCTGACCCCCACTACATCAATTATGCCTGTTCTTGTGTGTTGCCTTCCACATTATGTTATTTTGCTCCCCTAGGATACAGATCCTTACAGGGCTCCCCCTGAGAGTCCAAGCACACACGTTTGTATAACCTTTTCAAAACTCTATTAGACTCTATACAATCTTATGTAGAATTTAAAACTTTATTTTCCTGTAGAATGTGTGACCTGAAATATCTTTGGATGGACATGTCCATTGCAGCCTTAGAATTAAAGCTAGTCCTAAACATTACAAGGAGGGACCCCTTAGGGAAAGTGTTGATACAGCCCTTTGCTTCATTTTTGCCCCTTAGATAGGGGTCCCAGTTTTCCTGCTAAGCCCTAAATACTGTCTCTCACCACTAATGGATTTTGCTTGGGTTTGGCCATGCTCTGTTCCAGGATCTTCAAAGCTTTGGAGGCTTCTCTGAAAGCATAAACAAGAGACGTGTAGTGAGTCCAGACTCTATGTCCTCTCGGCAAATTACATCGTAAGTTTTACCAGGCTAGGGGATAATGTGACCTGCTCATGTAGGCCTGTAATAAACTTTGGTTGCGGTTAGTTCACAGTGCAGCTGAGAATATGGGAATATGGCTACCTTCATGCTGCCTGCTCTTTAAAGGAGAACTATTGCGAAAAGTAAATTTTAATATATCTTATAGGGGGGGCTCCCTTTCCTAGAAGATGTATTAGAGCTCACTCAAATAACTGATTCCAGTATTAACAAAATGACTGCCTTTTGCACAAATTCTGCATGTAGAGAGACATGATGTCTGGTGATTTTAATAGAGTGAGCTGTGATACATCTTCTAGGCAAAAGAAGCCCCCCTATAATATATATTGGATCATTCACTTGATACCCAACTCCTGACTGAAGAGAGAATGAGGAGAAACAGATGCTGATAGAGGAATAGTTAAGATAAACTTGATTTTTTCAGAAATGGTACAGAATTTTTAATTGATTTTATTTACAACGTTTCTTATTTCAGTATGCTGAAGCTAATATTAAATTTTCATTTTCGCAATATTTCCATTTCATTTATTAAAATAATACAATTATACCATTATGCAAAAAAAATAATTGAATTATAAAAATATAATAAAAACAACCAAGCATTGGATCTGGATGCAAGCAAGGTAAGGAGTTGATTCCAGTTTAGGGGCCTGATCCCTTGGGAAGTTTCAGCCCTATTTGATAGTGATGGGTGAATTTATTGGCCAGGCATGGATTTGTGGCGAATCTCCACGGCGAAAATTTGCTGTGACAAAAAAAAAATTGCTACACGTCAAAATTGTCGTACCTCAAAGTTATTTTGACTCCTATTGACCTCAATGCATTTCGCAAATTTTTCGCTGTTTAGCAAATTTTTCGGCGAAACAGGATAGATTCGCCCATCACTACTATTTGATCTACCATTTGATACTATATTTGGTGTTATCTGATCATGCATTAGTACCACTCTATGTTTTACAGTTACATAGTAACATAACAATTAAGGTTGAAAAAAGACAAACGCCCATTAAGTTTAACCTTTTAGTTTTTTTTTACTCTGCCGAACTGCCAGTTGATCCAGAGGAAGGCAAGAAAACCCATCTGAAGCCTCTCCAATTTGCCTCAGAGGGGAAAAAATTCCTTCCTGACTCCAAAATGGCAATCGCACTAGTACCTGGATCAACTTGTACTATGAGCTATCTCCCATAATCTTGTATTCCCTCACTTGCTAAAAAGCAATCCAACCCATTCTTAAAGCTATCTAATCTATCAGCCTGTACAACTGATTCAGGGAGAGAATTCCACATCTTCACAGCTCTCACTGTAAAAAACCCCTTCCCAATATTTAGGCGGAACCTCTTTTCTTCTAATCGGAATGGGTGACTTTGTGTCAGCTGGAATAGTTCCCCTTTAAACACTGTTCCATGATAAATATCATGGGTTGCTAATCAAAAGTGTTATGACAAACAGCCACACCTTCTAACCTAGTCATGCAGGCTCATCTTTGGAATATGTTGACAGTATCCTTTCAGTCACAATCCCATGACCTGTGTGGGTTTTTGGGACACACTGTCAAACCAAGTGATTAGCCACTCATCTCCTGCCACCACCTAATTGGTATAAGTTATTTAGAATATCATTAGTGATGCCCAGCAGTAATAGCATTATAGCCCCAGTCCCTGCCTTCCTTGATTCAAAATAAGCCCTAGCATTTAAAGTACACAGAGGCCCAACCAGCCTCCACTGCATCTTACAGCAGCCCCTCTGGCAATTGCCAGAATCTATGGATTGTAAATCTGGGCCTGCAACATATCTAAAACAACAGTAAAGATGAGTTGGGTTATCAGCTCTTCAGCGCATCCCAATAAATACCTTGCCAGACTCCCCATTCCTTGTTCCTTCTCCTTAAGGTTTCTTAGAACTGAGGAATCCTTCAGGTCAAGAGAGCAGAATAATCGGACAATCTGGGAGAGAAAAGAGAAATTCTCTGGTTATGATTTCAGACAATAATTAAAATATGGGGTTGTTTTCTCTGGAAAAAAAGGAGCTTGCGAGGGGACATGATTACACTTTACAAGTACATTAGAGGACATTATAGACAAATAGCAGGGGACCTTTTTACACATAAAGTGGATCACCGTACCAGAGGCCACCCCTTAAGACTAGAAGAAAAGAACTTTCATTTGAAGCAACGTAGGGGGTTCTTCACAGTCAGGACAGTGAGGTTGTGGAATGCACTGCCGGGTGATGTTGTGATGGCTGATTCAGTAAATGCTTGGATGATTTTTTGGACAAACAGAATATCAAAGGCTATTGTGATACTAAACAATATAGATATGGGTATATATACTTTATGTGAAAGTAGGGAGGGGTGTGTGTATGGATGCTGGGTTTTCATTTGGAGGGGTTGGACTTGATGGACTTTGTCTTTTTTCAACCCGATTTAACTATGTAACTATATTTCGTCAGCATTTAGTATCACTCACTCTGTGTTAAACAGGTAGTTCTGTGTAATGCTCATATGGTATAAGGGATAAGGTATCCCTACTGTAAATTATAAGGCTATTAGAAGTCACTGAGGGGTTCTTTGACCAAATAAAAGCACAAGGCTGCAGGCTGAGTTGTACAGGGAAAATATCACTCATGTATTATAAGGGATAATGTACCCCCTACTGTAAAGGATAATGATATTAGAAGTCACTGAGTGGGTCTGTGACCATATAAAGGCAAAATGGCTGCAGGCTGAGTTATACATGGAACTCTGAGTATCACTAATGTATTATAAGGGATAATGTACCCCTACTGTAAATTATAAGGATATTAGAAGTCCCTGAGGGGTTCTGTGACCATATAAAGGCACAAGGCTGCAGGCTGAGTTATACAGGGAACTCTGAGTATCACTAATGTATTATAAGGGATAATGTACCCCCTACTGTAAATTATAAGGATATTAGAAGTCCCTGAGGGGTTCTGTGACCATATAAAGGCACAAGGCTGCAGGCTGAGTTGGGAACTCTGAGTATCACTCATGTATTATAAGGGATAATGTACCCCCCACTGTAAATTATAAGGATATTACAAGTCACTGAGGAGTTCCGTGACCACATAAAAGCACAAGGCTGCAGGCTGAGTTATGCAAGGAAATTGAAGTACCACCCATGTATTATGAGGGATCATGTATCCTTGAATTTATATTTTAAGGCTATTAGAAGTTACTGGGGTATGACCATATAAAGGCACAAGTCAAGATACAAATGACATCACAAAACACCAATTATGCATTATGGCAACACTATATTGTATAATCAGACATTTTTCGAGTTGTTTATGGTTGTGTGTATTATAGTAAGCATACAACTGGGCATATGCAAATTTTAATTGCACATCAGGTGTAGGTAGCACTGCAGTGGTTAAACAGGTTATTTTGTGAGTCCCGCCTCTCAGCCAATCAGCATCTGGTTTGTGAGATAATGGACAAACAAGGCTTTATGACACACGATTAGTTATGGGAGATAAGGTGGGTCAGTCAAACAATTTAGCATAGTTGAAGAGATAAGATTAGTACATAGTAAATAGAAGCAAACAACTGAGCCTGCCTGATGTCAACCCAAACACTGTATCCCACAGGGGCACATTCAGGATCTTCTATGGAAACGGCAGAGATGATTTTGGGCCGTTTTTTGCAGCCCAAAAATGTATTGCTGCTCCTCTGAACCTGGCCCCATAGATCTGCATATGGTATATGCATTGGCTGCAAATACAATTGTGCATATAGTTGCGTGAAAAGTGCCTTGAAAGTCTATGGGGATGATTTGGGCACTTTGGCACCTCGCTTTTTGGATATTTAAAAATGTGATGGGCAAAGATAACCTTAATTAAAACCCCCAATTAAATCTGGCGCCAATTCCACAATACTAGAAATAGCAAAGATACAGAGATCATACAGTACCTGTATACGAACAGATTCGCTCTGGTCTGTATCCAACATGTTCAGCAGCTGGCATAATATAAGCTTATGTCGCAGCCCTAGTGCAGCCTGAAAAAAAAAATCAGTTTAAATAGAGCAAGCATTTAGAATTTAGTTCTGTCACTGTTATCAGTAAGCTAACGATCCACTTCTACCATGTTAAAGACTTTAAGACTAGGGCCACACGGGGGCCAAATCAGCTATCTTAAATACAATGGCTGATATCAGCCCTACTGCGGGCAGTAGCCTCCTCAATTTTCTGCATTCGTAACTGCTGAATTGCCTTTGGTGCATGTAGACTTGGTGGGTTTTGGTTGAAAAGCAGCAAGCCTGCATTTTAAACAGAAATCCACAAAAGCCTGTTCACGCCGAGCCGATTCAATGCAGAAGAGAGAGGAGGCTGCTGCCCGCGGTAGGGCTGAAATCCCTGAAAGCCAGTATATTTAAGCTGACTGTTTTCGACCACCGTGTGACCCTAGCTTTATATGCATACATACAGTTTCAGACTGGGCTTCCTAAAACCCACCAGAAAGTCTGACATCAAGAGCCCACTTTTTAGAACAATTAGCTGTAGATAGTGCTCAATGTTATAAGTGTTATACCTATGAAGGGAATTAGAAAGGTCTTCTTGGTTGTGGCCGACTAAGGTCTTGGAGGTCCTCTTGTACTCTAGCAGGTCAGTCCACCCCTGCATATATACAGCTACAACTGGGATGGTACAAGGTTAGTCAGGGGTCTGACACACTTACCTTAGAATAAGGGGACACTTACCAGAGCTAAAACTGCTTGTGTCCTTCTCTTCTCACAAGGATCTTGCAATTGGCTGTGTCAGAATTGGAAATGTGCATGTAATTATATTAGTAAATAAGTAATGAGTGGAATGAGCAATAACAAATGTACTTAAAAATGACAGCATGAATAAATGTATATAGGCTTCAGATGGTGTTTTCAGTAATGGGTGCTGGTAATCCTCCCTCTTGTGGTCACACTTAGTAGTTTAGCATTCTAAATGCTAATAGGTAATTATGCAGATTATAGGCAGGAGGAAAGTGCTAATCAGGGGAAACATGCGAAAGTGTGACTCTTGCTATGAGATGTTGGTTTCACTGTATTCCATATTCTTGCTACAGAAATATGTATTTAGTGTCTGGGATGTTATTTAATTGTATTAATAAAAGTGGCAGCCTGTTTGTGTTAAGCTTCCCATTCCTGCTTGTAATGATTACACTTTAGTAAGGAGCAGAGAGCCTATAAAGAAAACATAAGCCTTCTGGAATCACTGACCTCTCAAATGTATCCCACATGGATTTATTCATTCCCAAAGATTCCACTGTTATTCCAATGGACTTTCTGATAACCTTTAAATCACAGAGATTGGAGGAAGTAATACAAAAAGATAGGACATAGAGTGTAAGTGTGTCAAGACCGCCGGGAGCGCGAGGAGTCGCGTCCGCTCCCGGCGGCGAAGAATTCAAGATGGCGGCGCCCAGTCAACCCACGTGGGTTCCGACGCCGGCGACGTGACGTCAGCGCGGCGCGACGGTCGCAGGCGCGCTGGCGCAAGGGCGCCAAATTCAAACATAAAAGGACGCCTGAGACGCCAAGATGGCGCCCGAAAATAGGATTCTGTTCCCTGAGAGTTTCCTGGGTTCCCTTGCGGTTTTCCCTACTTATATCTGCCTGATTCCTTGTTGTGACCCTTTGCCTGGACCTGGACTTCGCTGATACTCTGCCTGCTATTGACCCCCTGCCTGGACTTTGGACTTTGATTATATTCTGCCTGCCTTGTGACCTGTTGCCTGAACCCGATTACCCTTTCTGCTTAATCCCTGGATACCACGATCCTGATCCCTCCTGAGGGGCTTCCTCCTAGATCCGGACTACTCCCCAGAGGGGGCTCCCGGCTCCCTGACATTATTTTCGGGCCATGGATCCTTCTGAGGAAGCCACACCTCATGTCGGACGAGCGCTCCGCGGACTGGCATCCCGCATGGAGGACTACGAAAACCAGCAGGTTCGCATTGGGCAAGCACTCGATGTCCTGCTAGCTCAAGTGCCTTCTGAGCCTTCCACTGCTCCACCTACTGGAGATCCCCCCATGGCGGCAGCCCCTACGAACGCAAGCTACCCGACAGGTGAGCCTCGCATTCCACCTCCCCCTCGCTTCAGTGGGGACCCACAAGCCTGCAGGGGGTTTGCCACGCAATGCCAAATTCAATTTGAGTTCCAACCCACACAGTTTCCAAGTGAGCGTTCCAAGGTGGGGTATGTGATGTCTCGATTGGAAGGCAAGCCACTAGAGTGGGCAACGTCTCTTTGGGAGAAGAATTCCCCGCTGACTTTTGATGTTAAAGACTTTCTCCAAGCTTTTCGTTTAATCTTTGATGCTCCAGGTCGGGTTACGAACGCCCCTGCCCGTCTCTTGCAGCTCCGGCAGGGAAGCCGCAGTGTCAATGACTATGCTATAGACTTCCGAACACTGATGGCGGAGACTTCCTGGTGTGATGACGCTTACAAGGCTGTATACTACCAAGGCCTATCCATCCGCATCAAAGATGATCTCGTCTCCAGAGAGACTCCTGACACCCTGGAAGGGCTGATCGCTCTATCCATTAAAGTGGACACTCGTCTCAGAGAGCACCAGGTGGAGAGAGAGCGCAGCAGACGATTTTCTCCCTTGTTGGCCCCTCGCTTTCAAAGGCCGATTCTGCAAACACCCGCTGTTCCTGTGACTCATGTGTCGACGTCCCCCTTGGAGGAACCTATGCAAGTAGGAAAGACTCGCCTCTCCGAGCAGGAAAGACTCCGAAGACGTATGGCAGGTCTCTGTTTATACTGTGGTGGGCATTCCCATTTTGCCAACGCCTGTCCTGCCAAAACCAAGAGTTTTGTACCCCGAGGTATGTCTCAGGTTTCTCATGTAGGGGGCATCACTCGAGGTCCTCTGGAGAAGTATCAAGAAAGTTCACGCAGACTTCTTCTTCCTTTGCAGATTCACCTGGCAAGTAGGTCTATCTTCGAAAGGGCCTTCCTCGACTCCGGAGCGGATGGCAATTTCATGGATGCCTTTTTTGCCGAACGCATGAAGATTCCCCTGCTTCCATTATCTTCACCCCTGCGAATTACCGCCATAGATGACAAACCCCTGGAGTTTGAATTCGTCACAAAGTTCACGGCGGAACTATCTGTACAAGTTGGGGCGCTGCATCAAGAAAAACTTTCATTTTTCATCATCCCCTGTCCTTCTACTCCAGTAATATTGGGTCTTCCGTGGTTACGTCTGCATAACCCCACCATAGACTGGTCCACTGGGCAGATCTCTCGTTGGAGTTTATTTTGCCTGCAACATTGCCTTCCGTCAAAACCCCTCGAGAAGGTGAATGTCTCCTCTGCGGAATTAAAGACTTTGCCCTCCACTTACAAGGGATTTTCCGATGTGTTTTGTAAAAAGTCGGCAGAGTTCCTTCCCCCACATCGCTCCTACGATTGTCCGGTTGAACTCCTGCCAGGAGCTATGCCCCCCAGAGGGCGCACCTACCCTCTCTCTCCTGCAGAGACTACCGCTATGAAGGAGTACATCCAAGAAAATCTCCAGCGGGGGTTTATCCGCCCTTCTACCTCTCCTGCAGGGGCTGGGTTCTTCTTTGTGGAGAAGAAGGACGGAGGCCTTCGGCCTTGTATAGACTATCGGGGTCTGAATAAGATCACCGTGAAGAACAGGTACCCCCTGCCCCTGATTGCTGAGCTCTTTGACCAGCTGAAAGGGGCAAAGATTTTCTCCAAGTTGGATCTCCGGGGGGCCTACAACCTCATTCGCATCCGGGAGGGTGACGAATGGAAGACGGCATTCAACACTCGGGATGGGCACTATGAATATCTCGTTATGCCCTTCGGCCTATGCAATGCCCCTGCCGTCTTCCAGGAGTTTGTTAATGATGTGTTCCGAGATCTCCTAGGAAGGTTCGTAGTCGTATACTTGGACGACATCCTGATCTTTTCCAAGGACCTTGAAAGTCATCGCTCCCAGGTGAAGGAGGTACTCTCTCGTCTGAGGAAGAACTCTCTCTTCGCCAAGTTGGAAAAGTGTGTCTTCGAGGTATCCAAGATCCCCTTCCTAGGATACATTATCTCTCCAGAGGGATTTGAGATGGACCCCGTGAAGGTGTCGGCCATCCAGGAGTGGCCTCTCCCACTGAGTACCAAGGCAATCCAGAGGTTCATCGGATTTGCTAATTATTATCGACAGTTCATCCGGGGGTTCTCTTCCCGCATTTCACCTATCCTGGCCCTCATCCGGAAAGGGGGTAAACCCAGCCTGTGGCCTCAATCCGCCATAGAAGCCTTTCAGTCCTTGAAAGAGGCCTTCACGTCCGCTCCTGTTCTCCGACATCCCAATCCTGCACTACCCTTCTGCATCGAAGTCGATGCTTCTGAAGTCGGAGCCGGAGCTATCCTGTCTCAGAGACACTCCACTGATGGAAAATTGCACCCCTGTGCGTTTTTCTCCAAGAAGTTCTCATCCGCAGAGCAGAACTATGATGTCGGAAATCGAGAACTCTTAGCAGTCAAGCTTGCCCTTGAAGAATGGCGTCACCTCCTGGAGGGCTCTGAAATTCCTGTCCAGATTTTCACTGATCACAAGAATCTGGAGTTTATACAGTCCCTCAAGAGGCTAAATCCCAGACAAGCCAGGTGGGCCCTTTTCTTTTCCCGTTTTAACTTTGTTTTGACTTATCGCCCAGGTTCCAAGAATCTGAAAGCCGATGCCTTGTCTCGTAGCTTCACTCCGGTGGATCGTGACCCTGAGAGGCAGGAGCCAATCATTCCACCAGTCAAGATCATTGCCTCTTTGTATCCCCAATTTGCCGACCAGATTCTGGCTGGGCAGTCCTCGGCTCCTCAAGATACTCCGATTGGCATGGCCTTCGTCCCTCCAGAACTTCGCCTGGCCATCCTGCAACAAACCCACTGTTCCAGACAAGCTGGACATCCTGGTCCGGCCAAGACCCTTGAACTCTTGAGGCGCCTAGTCTGGTGGCCTGATATCCGCAAGGATGTAAAGGACTTTGTGGCTGCTTGTAATGTCTGTGCCACTTCTAAGCCTAGCCATTCCCGCCCCAGCGGGTTGTTACAGCCTTTGCCGGTTCCCTCTCGTCCGTGGACGCACCTCTCTATGGACTTTATTGTCGAACTTCCTCCCTCCGGTGGGAATACTGTGATCTGGGTTGTCATTGACCGCTTCAGCAAAATGGCCCATTTCATCCCTTTGAAGAAGTTACCCTCTGCGGTGGAATTATCCCAACTCTTTATTAAGTACATCTTCCGCCTGCATGGTTTCCCGGTGGAGATCGTCTCCGACAGAGGCACCCAGTTTACCGCCAAGTTCTGGCGTTCTCTATGTAAAGACTTGGGAATAACACTTAAATTTTCATCTGCCTACCACCCGCAGACGAATGGGGCAGCTGAACGTGTGAACCAAGCCTTAGAACAGTTCCTGAGGAACCACGTGTCTCTTTGCCAGGACGATTGGTCTGACCTCCTCCCGTGGGCAGAGTTTGCTCATAATAATGCATGTCATTCCTCCACAGGAAGGTCTCCATTTATGGTGGTGTATGGACAGCACCCTCAAGCCTTTCCTCAGGACTTCGTGTTGTCGGACGTCCCGGCTGCAGATGATCTGACAGCCCATATGCTTGCTATTTGGGCTGCAACCAAGTCTAATCTGGAGAAGTGTGCTCTAGTCCACAAGACTTTCGCGGATCGCCGTAGAAGGCCCTCTCCTCCCTACAAGGTGGGTGATAATGTCTGGCTCTCTTCCAGGAATATTCGCTTGAAGGTGCCATCTCCCAAGTTGGGTCCGAAGTTCCTGGGTCCGTTCCCCATCTTGGAGATAATTAACCCCGTAGCCATCAGACTTCAACTCCCACCAGAGATGAGAATCCCCAACGTGTTCCACGTCTCCCTGGTGAAGCCCACCGTCTCCAACCGTTTCTCTGGTGTCCAATCTCCTCCTCCTGCTGTCTCTGTGGAGGGTCAACAAGAATTCGAGGTGGAGAGAATCCTTGATTCCAGAATCTCCAGAGGGTCCCTTCAGTACCTCATCCATTGGAAGGGCTTTGGCCCCGAAGAATGCTCTTGGGAGGGACATCGTGATGTGCATGCTCCTCGTTTGGTAAGAGACTTCCACTCCAAGTTTCCCCAGAAACCAAGTCCCGGTGGTCCTGAGGCCCCCCGTGAGGGGGGGGGTACTGTCAAGACCGCCGGGAGCGCGAGGAGTCGCGTCCGCTCCCGGCGGCGAAGAATTCAAGATGGCGGCGCCCAGTCAACCCACGTGGGTTCCGACGCCGGCGACGTGACGTCAGCGCGGCGCGACGGTCGCAGGCGCGCTGACGCTGGCGCAAGGGCGCCAAATTCAAACATAAAAGGACGCCTGAGACGCCAAGATGGCGCCCGAAAATAGGATTCTGTTCCCTGAGAGTTTCCTGGGTTCCCTTGCGGTTTTCCCTACTTATATCTGCCTGATTCCTTGTTGTGACCCTTTGCCTGGACCTGGACTTCGCTGATACTCTGCCTGCTATTGACCCCCTGCCTGGACTTTGGACTTTGATTATATTCTGCCTGCCTTGTGACCTGTTGCCTGAACCCGATTACCCTTTCTGCTTAATCCCTGGATACCACGATCCTGATCCCTCCTGAGGGGCTTCCTCCTAGATCCGGACTACTCCCCAGAGGGGGCTCCCGGCTCCCTGACAAAGTGTTTGTATCACAAGAAAGAGGAAGGATTAGAGAAAAGGTTGAATGTTAGATACTGTACCATTAACCTATAGAAACCAATCAGCAGGTAACATTTTTGGTCACCTGAATGAAAGCAAACATTTGATTGGTTGATATGGGTTACCTGGACCTTTCTTAAATTCTTCTATATAAATTCTATTTCTGGAGCAGCGATGGAAGTGAAATTGTAATGATGTTTCAGCCATTCCTCGACTGGGATTAATATTTAGAAAGGTTGTGGACACAGGAAAGAGAAGGGAGGAGGAGGATCAGGGAGGAGCTATACCCTGCCCTAGGACATCACAGAACTCACCATAACTGGGAGGGTTCAGGGCCATTACTTTAGCTTAGCCCCCAGAAGGCAAATGGCGGTGAGGGATATTGGAGTTTGGGTAGGAATTTAAAGAATTGGTTGCAATTGGTATTTATGGGATATCAAAGAGGAGGGACTAAGATGTAATTTAGTATTGGAGATCAAAATAGTTGTTATAGTCAACTTTCATCCTGTTAACTGGTCCATCCTGCAGTCAAATAACTCATCCCTTTTAGGAAAGCGCACTACTGCTTTATTCCATGGTGTGCTCATGTAACGTCATCTGCAGGCTTTCATTTGCCACAATCATGGGGCTGTGACATGTGACAAATATTTTTAATCGACTGGCCCACTACAGGCCCATTTTGTATCTCACCAGTAGGGGGTCGCTGTGTATCTTCTGCTTCAGTACACTGTACACCTCTTGCTCAAGCCCCTGTTCCCGTATTCGCTCCAATCCAATATACTTCAGCCACCTGGAGGCTTGGATCCTGTGCTGAGATCATAGAAAATGTCTAGTTACTACACTGCATTAGATGCCAAATATTTCTGTCCCATTATAGTAGTGGGTGTTTTGGGCAAACAAATAATATGTACCATGGGAAAAGAAAGTGAGATAACAACATTTGCAATAACAGGAGAAAGATCACTCCATTCTAATAATTTACCCAGTCCTATAAACTAGTGAATAAAACTTAACCTGGAACACAATAGAATGTAACAGTTGGTCCATGAGTCCTTTAGTAATTCTGTTATTGTACAACTGTATTTGACCAACCAAGGAACCAAGGGCCTGTAAGAAAAGAGCAGACTGAACCCATATACAGAAAGATTCACAACATAAACACATAAACACATAGTACAGATGGAACAGGCAGGCAGAGAAAGCAGTCAGGTTAGGCTGAGGTGGATTAAAATAAGCCCATGCCCTTCACTATAGTGATGTGCTGGTCCTACGGGTTTCAGGCCAACTTCCACACAATCTTCGCAGGCCAGGGGATTCAGGCTGAATGCAGGTTGACTTTTTGTCATCCTGCTCATTGCTACTTTACTATAACAAATACAGTAAAAGCCTTCTTGGAACCAAGACTACTGCTATACATATAGCACAGAGTTATCAACCAGGGTATGACTTGGCATCCACCAGGTCCTATGCCCTTCTTTGCACCAGTGATCCAAGTAAATACTGGTGAGATGCATAGGAGTGGGGGAAAAGGTTCTCACTATGTCCCATCTATCTGTGGGTTTTTCAGCAGAGGCTACTCAGTGACTTTTACTTCTCCATGCCACTCATGTTGTAAACTCACCTGAATTATATGGATAGGTTGAAGGTGGGGGTGTGGTTTGACTGTAACCTGGTGTGGATCATTACTGGTCATTGCCATGTTATATTGGGCCATAACATAAACATGAAGAAATAGAGAGTGAAATATTTGTGGGTGCATTTGTGCATGTATGCATGACATTGTCCTTTGCACCCACAAAGGAATCAGGAAAACACTGGAGTACAAAACAGTGAGGTCACCCCACCTTCATCCTGAACTTCATGTCCTTGTGTTCCAGGTAAGTGAGTAGATAGCAGGAAGCCTTCTCATTATGGTTATCCACATAGGAGAGACATGTGGCTGCCTGCAGTGGCATCTCATCCCCTTGCTCCCCACATGCCAAGTTCTGTTCCAAGGAAGAGACTAAACGGAACTTGGACTCCTTGGGATTAAGAGAAAAGAGAATTATTTGAAGGTTTGTTAAGGGATCACATTCAACATTTTGTCCTAGTGAAGGGCATTATGAGCAGCAATCAGCATGGCTTTATGAAGGATAGGTCATGTCAGACAAATGTGATTGCTTTTTATGATGAGGTAAGTAAGATGCTGGACAGTGGGGGCAGTAGATGTGATCTATTTGTATTTTGCAAGCGTTGATAAAGTGCCCCACAAACGAGTGCTTTCTAGACTAAGGTCTGTTGGGATTAATGAAGTCATTTGCACATGGATAGGAAACTGGCTACAGGATCGGGTACAGAAGGTGGTTGTATATGGTAAATTCTCTACTTGGAGTAAGGTTCTTAGTGGGGTCCCTCAGGGCTCGGTATTGGGTCCACTTTTATTTAACTTGTTCATTAATGACTTAGGGGAGGGCATTGTAAGTAATGTATCAGTGTTTGCAGATGACACAAAATTATCCAGTCAAATTAATTCCATCCAGGAAGTGGCATCCTTGCAACAGGATCTTGACAAACTGGCAATCTGGGCAGCTAAGTGGCAAATGAAATTCAATGTTGATAAATGTAACAACATTCATACACCTGGGATATAAAAATATCCAAGACACTTATATCCTTAATGGGACTGCACTAGGCAAATCCATTATGGAAAAGGACCTTGGAATCTTTGTAGATAATAAACTTGGCTGTAGCAAGCAATGGCAGTCAGCAGCATCAAGGGCAAATAAGGTCTTCAACTGTATTAAAAGGGGCATAGAGTCAAGGAAGGAGGGGGTCATTCTTCCACTGTATAGAGCACTTGTAAGGTCCCATCTAGAATATGCCGTACAGATTTGGTCTCCATCAGTCAAACAGGACATTATTGAATTAGAGAGGGTACAGAGAAGGGCAACTAAGCTGGTAAAAGATATGGGAAATCTTAGCCATGACTGAGGAAAGACTGGCCAAATTGGGGATGTTCACACTGGAGAAGAGGCGCTTAAGGGGTGATATGATAATTATGTATAAATATAAAAGGGGATCATATAATAATCTCTCTAATGATTTATTTACCAGTAGGTCTTTCCAGCTGACACAATGTCACCCATTCCGATTAGAAGAAAAGAGGTTCCTCCTAAATATTCAGAAAGGGTTTTTTTACAGTGAGAGCTGAGAAGATGTGGAATTCTCTCCCTGAATCAGTTGTAGCAGTTGTGTCTTTTTTCAACCTAACTTATGTTACTATGTTACTATTTAGTCTGTATTTAACCGGCTTTCCCTACCACATATGTTATACAATGTAAATTGTCTTTGTAAAAACATCACAGCTTCCTCATTGTGAAATCATAATTTTTGGAGTCATTTAATGGAACATGTAACTAATATCCACAGGTCTAACAATATATTTGACCGCATTTAGTGGTATATCAGTAATGAAAGAGGCCAACAAACTTGCCTCCGGGGCTGCTGCTGCGCCAAATACCTTTGCTCCCACGCAGTGCATGCAGCTTTAGGAATGGAACTTTCAGTTCTAGGAGGATTGAATGTACAAGGTTGTGAGAGTAAACTTAGCAAACTGTACCCTGGCATCTGGAGGAGAGGTATGCAGAATGGGTTTGCCAGGCTTATGACAGCTAGACTGATGCTGGGATTTGTATCTATGGCCTAGATAAAACTGTTTAAATACATGCAACACTATATACATAACACAGAAGAGTAAAATGTCACAACACTTGTCATGCAATGGAAGCAGAAGTTTGGGTAAATAACACCATGTTGTTTCAATTTAAAGGGATCCTGTCATTGGAAAACATGTTTTTTTCAAAACACATCAGTTAATAGTGCTACTCCAGCAGAATTCTGCACTGAAATCCATTTCTCAAAAGAGCAAACAGATTTTTTTATATTCAATTTTTAAATCTGACATGGGGCTAGACATTTTGTCAATTTCCCAGCTGCCCCTGGTCATGTGACTTGTACCTGCACTTTAGGAGAGAAATCCTTTCTGGCAGGCTGCTGTTTTTCCTTCTCAATGTAACCGAATATGTCTCAGTGAGACATGGGTTTTTATTATTGAGTGTTGTTCTTAGATCTACCAGGGAGCTGTTATCTGATTACCTTCCCATTGTTCTTTTGTTTGGCTGCTGGGGGGAAAAGGGAGGGGGTGATATCACTCCAACTTACAGTACAGCAGTAACGAGTGATTGAAGTTTATCAGAGTACAAGTCACATGACTTGGGGCAGCTGGGAAATAGGCAACATGTCTAGCCCCATGTCAGATTTCAAAATTGAATATAAAAAAATCTGTTTGCTCTTTTGAGAAATGGATTTCAGTGCAGAATTCTGCTGGAGCAGCACTATTAACTGATTCATTTTGAAAAAAAAAAAAATTTCCTCACCCTTTAAATATACATACATAGTAATACAGTAGATCAGGATGATAAAAGACACATTCATATCAAGCGTCTGGGTGAAACAGAGAAAGGCAACATATATAAAGATTAGAGTTCATGTGGACAACTGGAGTACCAGGAGACATCCCCTTAGGCCGCTGTCCTGGGAGGGGGGTGGCAGCAAAGGGAGGGGAAGCAGCAGTTGGGGGGGACAAGGTCTCAGCTGGGTCAAGGCTATAGGAACTATTGTGGAGCATCACTGAATCAAAAAATCAGCAATGTGAACGGTCCAACACACAATTTTACTTTAAGGGCTTTAGGATAAGGATGGATAGAATGGTGATATTACAGTACATGGAAGTGATTAAAGCCAAGGTTGTTTGGCTTGCAGAAGAAGGAAAGTCAAGGTCCACAGCAGTGATATGCTGGCTGGCCCAAAACACACGGTACCCAAATGTTTACTCTCAGGTCGGGCGGGTACAGGGCTGGGTTTGGGCCAAGGTCTTCCTTCCACCCACCTGCAACCTTACTGTGCCATCTTCTATTTATAGGTGTACTTGCTCTGTCTACCCCCTTTGTGATGTCAGAGATGGGGCAGGACTATAAATAGAGGAGGTTTGCCAGGTCAAGTTGGGACTCGGTGGGTTAGGGTCAGGTGTATGACGACTTTTTGTCGATCCACACATCACTAGTCCACAGTCCTTTAGTTACTCGATCACAAGGAACCTAGATACTAGATGGCAGGCCCGGACTGGCAATCTGTTTATTCGGGCAATTGCCCGAGGGGCCGTTTACATTTCATTCAAGTGGGCCGCTCCTGATCCTAATTTGAAACTGTACTGCAGCGTCCCTCCCACACTACTAACTCGCTGTTTCTGAAAGCCACGTGACACAGCCCTTCGTAAAGACTGATTCCTACAGCCAGTGTGATGCGCGCCCCCTGCATCCCAGGAGATAAAGTTGCAGACTGAAGCTGACTCAAGTCACCAGGGCAGGAAGGGAGCCAGGCGCGTAACAATAGAGGAAGCGGCTCCACGGTTTCTACTCCGCTCCTGATTGGATGAAGGCAGGAAAGAGAGGCGCAGCAACGCGACGCCGTTGGGACATTAAAAATGCCGCACAATAGAAAGTAGATGACGCTTCACGGTTGTTGCGTCTTTTATTATGTTCTTCAGGTATTTGTATTAAGGGGGTTGCATTAGTGGAAATAGCGTCATAGGTGTATGTGAGGGTTGCCCTCTGTTCTGACTGGTCTGGGCTCCTTGTTTTTTAGATCATGATAAATGTGAAACTGCTCATTGGGGTAGTAAATAGGAAACTTTTATATGTTCATGTTAATTTGTTTAATAAATTAGGGATTTTTAATTTGTTAATTCCTGCAGATAATATATTATTGACTTGTCTACAGAAATGACTTGGATAAAGCAATCTGAAGAGAAACTAGGGTATTTATTTTCTGAGCACTCTGGTTAAAGTTTTTGAAACATAGTCTATTGTTATGTATTGTTTGCATATACATGACATTGCTCTTAAATATTTACATGGGATCAGAGACCTTATAACCTTATAATGGTTCATATACAGTATACAGAAACAACACATCATCAAAGTATTGTTGCATGAATACTTTAAGAAGACACCAAATATCCCATCCACTTCACTGGGCTCTCCTTCACTCTGCTTTTTATGCTTTATGGGGAAATTTCTGCCACACTAAATCCTAGGCATCATGCCAGCGACAACCATTAGTACCCTTCCACATTTTGCTTGAAGGCATTTATATTTATAGAAAACACTGTTTTTTAAAAGGCTGAGTAATACAGGGAACTCTTAGTATCACTCATGTATTATAAGGGATAATATACCCCCCTACTGTAAATGATAAGGATATTAGAAGCCACTGAGGGGTTCTGTGACCATATAAAGGCACAAGGCTGCAGGCTGAGTTATACAGGGAACTCCGAGTATCACTCATGTATTATAAGGGATAATGTACCCCCTACTGTAAATCATAAGGATATTAGAAGTCACTGAAGGATTCTGTGACCATATAAAGGCACAAGGCTGCAGAATCTTTAACATATTTTACATTAATCACACTTAAGTGAAAAAGGCAGCTCTTTATGCACATAATATTTGCAGTTTGACCCCAAGATACGAGTGGATGAGTACAAGACCATCGTGTGTTTACATGGCTGCTTTGATTTTTTTTGCCCGGGCTGCTTTTTACTCCCAGTCCGGCCCTGCTAGATGGCAATAGACATTTATAATTACTTGGTACCAGGTCCGGACTGGCAATTTGTGTATTCTGACAAATGCTGGAAATGCTTGGTACCTCTGACTCCCAGATAAGGTCATCTTTCTGCAGAGAGGTCTCTAGAGCGCACAGAAGGTCCATCCTTAAGGCAGTATGAGCTTCTTTTAGATAGTGGGTCAACACATCTACAGTCGAGGCTTCCAAATATCCTGCAAGTGGAATCACAGCATGTATGCTTGTATCATGCCTTTCAAATTGAATTACTTAGCATTCTTCTGGCATTGCCTACCCCATACCAGAAGAGTGCAAGTCGAAAATAAAATTGTAAGTTAAGCCACACCAGTCTGCAGGCTGTGGGAATAGGCACAGCAACATTATGATCTTGTTTTTATTGGCTCTTACTTGCCCATGAAACTTGGGTCTATATGTGTGGTAAAAATAGCTCATGCAATGGCAAAACGCAATCAACAGTCACTTCAAAATCAACTTCTACAGGAACTTCAAGTCAGGCAGCTGAAGTTAGGAGAGTATGAGGCTGAAAACAACTCCTTACCTAGTAAAATTAGGGCTTTTACAGCCTCATAACGGAGAGCTTGACAGTCTTTCTTTAGCTGCAGTGAGAAGTTCATTTGTATTAATATCTTTATTTTAAGATAGTGCTGCTAATTATTCTGCACAAGGTTGAGTCCCTGTGTGCAGAGCTTACAATCTTTTATGCCTGAGTCACAGGTAGGGTTGCCACCTTTTCTGGAAAAAAGTACCAGCCTTCCTATATTCTTGCCGTTTTTCCCTCTTAATAACATTGGCATCATGCATCATTTTTACCAGGCAGGCCAGTAAAATACCGGCCAGGAGGCAACCCTAGTCACAGGTAGGGTTGCCACCTGGCCCGTATTTCACTGGCCTGGCCGGTAAAAATGATGGTTGATCCCAAATGTTATTACCGTATATACTCGTGTATAAGCCGACCCGTGTATAAGCCGAGGTACCTAATTTACCTAAGAAAACTGGAAAAATGTATTGACTCGTGTATAAGCCTAGGGGCCCCATGTCAGATTTCAAAATGTGAATGTGACCCAGCCGCAACAATTGGGGGACACTGGGCAGGTACCTGTTACTGTCTGTGACTGACTGTGTCGCCGACCGGATTTCATGTTTGCTTCCCTCTGCCACCCCTATTTCATGTTTGCTTCCCTCTGCCACTTCCCCCCCCATCTGTCGCTCTCCCCACCCTGGCTGCTCTTCCCTCTGTCCTTCCCTCTGTCACCTCTGCGCTTCCCTCTGTCCTTCCCTCTGTCACCTCTGCTCTTCCCTCTGTCCTTCCCTCTGTCACCTCTGCCCCAGCCGGACTGCCTGTGACTGCCTGTGTCGCCGCCCGGAGCAGGTCCAGGAGCTCCGGGCGGCGCGTCCTTCCCTGCCGGCGTTCGCTTTCAAAATGGCGGCGCCCATGGCCGCCACGTGGGTAGCGGCCGGCGCCGCTACCCACGTGGCGGCCATGGGCGCCGCCATTTTGAAAGCGAACGCCGGCAGGGAAGGACGCGCCGCCCGGAGCTCCTGGACCTGCTCCGGGCGGCGACACAGGCAGTCACAGGCAGTCCGGCTGGGGCAGAGGTGACAGAGGGAAGGACAGAGGGAAGAGCAGAGGTATGACCCGCGTATAAGCCGAGTTTGAGTTTTTCAGCACATTTTGGGTGCTGAAAAACTCGGCTTATACGCGAGTATATACGGTAATAGGGAAAAAAGAAAAGGCGGCAACACTAGTCACATGGCTTTTGCCCATGGGCATAGTGGGTTGCTAATAAGAACAATAATTTCCTGCTGAAGTGTGCTTAGTGCATGGGAAAACCTATGCTGACATAGTTATATTGTATCTCTCTGTACAGGCTATGAGCAAACTTAGGGGGCTGTTCCTGCTGAATTGTGCTTAGTACAGGGGAATACTTATACTGCCATAGTTTATGGTATTTCTATGTACAGGCTATGAGCAAAGGTAGGGGGCTGTTCCTGCTGAATTATGTTTAGTACAAGGGAATACCGATGCTAGTATAGTTTTATGGTATCTCTCTGTACTGGCTATGAACAAACTTAGGGGGCTATTCCTGCTGAATAGTGCTTAGTACAAGGGAATACATTTGCTAGTATAGTTTTATGGTATCTCTCTGTACAGACTATGAGAAAATTTAGGGAACCGTTTCTGCTGAATTGTGCTTAGTAAAGGGTAATAACTATGCTGGTATACTTTAATGGCATCTTTCTGTACAGGCTATGTGAGTAAAGATAGGGAATTATTCTTACGACAAGGAAATACCATTGTTGACACAGTGTGGCAGGTTCCCACAAAGCAACTGTCAGATCAGCAAGTCTTTTAAAGAAAAATAGCCGGCAGCAGTGTACAGAAAAATAAAGGCAGTTTTCTTCAATAAAAGGGTTCAAAAGCAAAATACAGTTTTCTCAGCAGGACAAAAAAAACAGTTTTTCACACACCTTAACAGGCCACAAAGAGTACACACACAGAGGTAAGGCATGTTTACTGTCAAAAAGAGCCAAATAAACAGTTACAGCACTTACTAGGCACCCCAAGGAACTTTTTTCTTGCAAGTGTTTCTCCCCAACTTTTTTGTATTTAAATGTGTGTTCACATAGTCTTACGGTATGTCTCTATACAGGCTTGAGTATTATCCATCTCAATACCCATTGCTCATCCTGAAACATTGATCTGATTTTATCAGAAAGACTGTTGAAGACTTAAAGGGAGGCAGAGGCAGAGCAGGTTTGGGCAAGTCCATCACCTGCACATTACTACCCATTTCCCTGCAGGGTACAAGGGAATACTTACGTTGGCTGTTTTGCTGAGTCTGCTGACATGGTGGGTTGCCACCCGGCCGGTATTTTAACGGCATGGCCGATAAAACTGATGGTTGATCCAAATGTTATTAATAGGGAAAAAGATAAATATATATTGGAAGGCCTGTATTTTTTCCAGAAAAGGTGGCAACCCAGTCATACTTGGCTGTGTGCAACTGGCAGCACCATTCACAAGGTTTATCAGCTGTTCCTATCATGTGGTGATACTACAATCCTGAGCAGAGTGCTGATCAGTTTCCATCTGTACATGTCTCACACTGCATCTGTGCATCTATCTAATACTGGATGAATTATTATTATTATCTTTATTAATAATAATAATACTAATAATGGGCTTTGATGATAACATACATACCGCATATTTAAGGGCAGCTACAACACAAGGATTTCTATATCCATGGAGCCCCAGTGCCTAGAAAAAAATAGAATATTACTATTTATAAAAAGGGTCTTTCAAGCAGAGTTAAAGATAAAGGAAATGCAGAAAGTGTGGTGCTTTATCTTGGGAGGAATGGGATGATATGATTTAAATCAATTAAGATGCTGTATTTGTTAAACAACTTCCAACATGTTCCATCATAAGGCCCCCTTATGTAGCTGCCTTCTCTGTCCTACCATGAAGTCCTGCATACAAGCCTCAGAGCCTGTTGAAATTAATACAGTACTGACAGCTTTAGCAATAAAAATACTGGCCAGGATGTGGTGGGAAAGTGCAGGACGGGCCAGAAAGTGATGTTAGCAGGCCAATATTGGTGGATTCTGGCCAGATTAAGGAAGAGAAGGTTGCAAGAAGGAGATGGAATTGGAATGTATTAGTGCTGTAGCGCAACAAGATGATAGAATACAGGATTAATGATATCTTAGAGCAGCATAACATAAAAGCATAATGTGCAAGTACCTGGAGATCAGGGGGTAAAAGGGGTACTCCATTCAGGGGCCCATGGCAGAGGGAAGAAAGGTTGCAGGCCCAGGGGGACAGTTGCCTGGTGGGATAATAACTGGGCCCTGACAACTTTGTAGTACAGAGCTCAATGATGCAGCAGTAGGGTTTTCTTAGTCTTGCACTCGTGATGTGCGGGCCGGCACGATACCCATGGGTAGGGCGGGTTCGGGTCAAGCTCGCTACACCTTTTGCGGGTTGCAGGCAGATTGGGTTGAGCTATTCTACCTGCTCTCTCTGTCTGCGACCTTAGACTGCCAGGCTTCTGATTTCTGGCTTCATAGGTCTATAAATGGAGGGGAAGCAAGATGAGGGAGGGCACTGGGTCAAGCGGGTGCGGGTTGGGGTCGGAAGCGGGTCTAGCTTTTTTTGACCCGCACATCACTATCCTACACATATTTGGACTGCCAGAGAGAGTCAACTGTATGTAAAAATAGCAGGATATAAGAATTATAGCTAAGCAAGATAGCAGCAGCAAGGCAACAGAGTGCTCTAGATTCCTTTTGCACCTTAATACAGTCAATACTATCCTGCAGAGAGCTGGACACGTATATTTTCTCTGCCAGTTCCTGAAAGACAAAAAAAAAGGTCACAGCTGTGCTCAAAATACATAATAGGATGGTATCAGACATACGAAAGTCTAACCTTTAGCCTTTGCCATTTCTCTGGGTATGTTTGTGAATCCAAGAATCTAGATTGACTTTTGGCTGAGCCTAGAAGCAAGAAGTTCGTTGGAGGACACATTTGCACTTTCTGCTCTGCCCTGTAATAATAAAACATGTGGCTGTGAAATACAAACAAAAACAAACAAAAAACTGAACAACTACCTGGTGCTCAGGACAGTCGGAGCATAGTCTAAAGGTGGCCATACACGGATAGATCCGCTCGTTTGGCGATGTCGCCAAACGAGCGGATCTCCCTCCGATATGCCCACCTTGAGGTGGGCAATATCGGGCTGATCCGATCGTGTGCCCTAGGGCCCAACGATCGGATCCTTGCGTTCGCCAAACGGGCGGTCGGATCGCGGGACCGCATCAACGAACAGATGCGGCCGCGATCCGACGGGATTTTTAATCCCATCCGATCGAGATCTGGCCGACTTTCGGCCAGATCTCGATCGGGGAAGCCCGTCGGGGGCCCCCATACACGGGCCAATAAGCTGCCGACACGGTCTGTCGGCAGCTTTTATCGGCCCGTGTATGGCCACCTTAATGCTTGACAGATCAGGAGATATGAAAAGAGGCTGCTGAGCAGATAGAGAAGGTAACTGAGAAAGTCCCAGTGCTGCTTACATTAGTCCTTTGCAAGACCTTGCTTTTCTTAGAATGCCGCTCTGTTTGGGCTTCACAGTTGATGCACGGACTGTCCTAAGCTGGAAGTCTCCATGTGATAAGCCTGACTCCTGGGCCATAGGGAGTGAAGGTAAAACTTCAGGGGAAGCCTGTAAATACATGGAAGAAAACATTGACTCATTCACATAAGTACAGCCAGAGTAAAGTAATGTAAACCACCAGATAGTATATCCTGTTGCAATGGCACCTTGGCTTGCTGTATTGTTCAGCATACAATAGGATCCCAAACCTTTTGAGCTCGTGAGCAACATTCAGATGTAAAAAGGAGTTGGCGAGCAACGCTAGCATGACAAATGTTCTTTGGGTGCCAAATAAGGTCTGATATTAGCCGTTTGGTAGCCCCTATGTGGACTATCACCCTACATGAGGCTCTGTTTGGCAGTACACGTGGTTTTTATGCAACAAAAGCTTGCCTCCAAATCAGTAATTCAAAAATAAGCACTTGGTTTGAGACCACTGGGAGCAACATCCAAGGGGATGGAGAGCAACGTGTTTCTCACGAGCTACTGTTTGGGGATCACTTCAATAGAGGCAGGGAGAAAATTGAATGTAGAGTGAGATAGGTTAGAATAAGTGTATGTGTGAGCCAAGAATACAAAGAAAGCTAGTATCTCAGCCATAAAGCAGGACAGGACTGGTGCTTACAATGGGGATCAGATAGGATCTATGTCACTGTGACAGAATGCTCTGTTATAAAGATAGCTAGAATCTCAGCCATAAAGCAGGACAGGGCTGCTGCTTACAATGGGTATCAGATAGGATCTGTGTCACTGTGGCAGAATGCTCTGTTATAAAGATAGCTATAATCTCAGCCATAAAGCAGGGCAGGACTGCTGCTTACATTGGGTATTAGATACCCTGAGGCAGCTCTTTCAATGCAGCCCCTCCCTCGCCAGCAGCAACACTAATGCGAAGAGCGCAATTGCGCTCTCTTGCAACAGTAAAGCCGAATTTAAAAACCGGAAATTTGGCTCTTAAAGGTACCAGGAGCGGCTTTTTGCCGCCCCTGGAAACCTCTCCGGCGTTGCCGCCTGAGGCAAGTTTCTCAACTTGCCTCATTGGCGCCGCGCCCCTGATTAGATAGGATCTGTGCCACTTTAACAGAATGCTCTGTTACAAAGATAGCTAGAATATCAGCCATAAAGCAGGACAGGACTGCTGCTTAAAATTGATATCAGATAGGATTATAGCTAGAATCTCAACCATAAAGGAGGACAGGACTGCTGCTTACAGTTGGTATCAGATTGGGTATGTGCCAAGAATACAGGTTAAAATGTTTAGCAAATCCCTTTCCCGGAGTTTACTAACAGTTACACTTTATTTTAAACTTTTAAAGGGGGATTTTCACCCCAATACTATTTTTGCCCAATAAAAGAAAAAGTCATTTTAAGTTGACACTATGCATGTTTTAAAAGCTGCAGTCGAAATGAACACTGAATTTACCATTTAGCTATTCCTGGACCTGTCAGTGTGCAACCAAACCTGCATACTAAATAATGCAGCCCACAAAGTGTTTACTGGTCTCTGCTGAGCTCTCCAAACCAAGATCTGTTTTATGCATAATGAAAGGAAGTGTATTTCTAAGCAACTTTGCTATATGTTTGTTGCACATGCAGTTATTTGCAATTGGAATTTAGTTATTTAATCCCTTGCGGTTCTTAGGGTTATGACTCTTGACACAATGTGGCAGAAGTCAGTTGTCCATTGGCTCTTTTACTTAGCTTGCTGCTAAGAAGAATCACGAGCAGCAGTGCAGAGAATAGAGGCTGTTAACGCTTAAGATTCTGTGTTTACCTGCACTCCAAGTCCTCTTATAGGCAAGAAACGCGCCTCGCAAAAGAATTTCAGATCATGCATCAGTGTATCAGGTTACCCCACACCCCACACTAAACACTCGAGCACCAACAAGTTGTTTCGCGTCTCATTCCACTTAAAGGGGTGGTTCACCTTTAAGTTGACTTTTAGTATGTTATAGAATGGCCAGTTCTAAGCATCTTTTCAATTGGTCTTCATTATTTATTTTTTATAGTTTTTTAATTATTCGCTTCTACCAGGGCTAGGGGAAGGCAGAAGGGGCACATGCCTAGGAAGCCAAGTTGGAGGTGCGCCAGGCATGATACCAGTGGCCGAACTACTGGAGGAGCAGGGGGTGCGAGCGGGCCAGGGCCACCCCCCCAGGGCCCCCCCGGCAGCCTGCACGCCATTGAAAATGTGGGCCGTACGGAGGGGGTGGGGCCCGGCTGCGCGTCACGCACCAGGGCCCGTCCCCCTCTAGGATCGCTACTGCATTATACCTCTTCTGCAGCCTAGTTCTGACCCTTGTGCCCCCACCAGTGGCAGCAATTCTGGTATTCTGGCGTCTGGTATTCTCGGCACACGCTCCCCTGTGCATGCGCCCCTTACGCACAAGCGCGTACGCATCTCCAGTGTGTACGCTAGTTCGTGCATGCGCTTATTCCCGAGGGCGATTGAAGAGGAGGCGACATAGTTGGCTGGGTTGCCTTAAGCACCCAGCCGACTTGGCCCGGCACTCTCTTCAACTAAATGTTTCCAGCTTTCACATGGGGGGTCACTGACCCCATCTAAAATCAAGTGTTTTGTAAGGCTACAAATGTATTGTTAATACTACTTTTTATTATTTATCATCCTATTCAGTCCCTCTCTTATTCATATTCCAATCTCTTATTCAATGCATGGTTGCTAGGGGGATTTGGACCCTAGCAACCAGATAAGTAAGATTGCAAATTGGAGAGCTGCTGAATAAAAAGCTAAATAAGTGAAAAACCGGTAAATAAAAACCGATTGCAATTATCTCAGAATATCACACGCTACATAATACTATCAGTAAACTGAAAGGTGAACAACCACTTTAAAGGGTTTTTTCACCTTTGCATTTACTTCTAGTATGATTTAGAGAGTGATATTCTGTGACTATTTGCAATTGGTTTTCTTTTTTTATTATTTGTGGTATTTGAGTTATTCAGCTTTTTATTCAGCAGCTCTCCAGCTTGCCATGTCAGCAATCTGGTTGCTAGGGCCCAAGTCACCCTAGTAACCATGCACTCATTTGAACAAGAGACTGGAATACGAATAGGAGAGGCCTGAGTAATGAAAAGTAGCAATAACAACACATTTGTAGCTTTGCAGAGCATTTGTTTTTTTTTTAAGATGGGGTCAGTGACCCCCCCATTTGAAAGCTGGAAAGAGTCAGAAGAAAAAGGCAAAACAATAAAAAAATAAACAATGAAAAGTTGCTTACAATTGGCCACTCTATAAGATACTAAAAGTTAATTTAAAGGTGAACCACCCCTTTAAGTTTCCAGCGTTCCCTCATCTGAGCGTTCCCTTTGGTATAAGGCTTAATAACCCCTCTAACCTGATTGGTTATAAATATGGGGAGCCTCACCTGAATGGCTTATCGGACTTTGTGGTTTTTTATGTCTGGGCTGTGCAGCGCCACATGGGTTTCCCCAAGCAGTCGTTTCCGTGGCAACTAGCTAAGTCCCACCCCCAGTCTGTGCTCCCTATCGGCACGCTGTTTACGCCTAGATGGGGTAACCCTGACACGTCACAGAGCCCGAGGCTATGGCGACCATTTTTGAGTCGGGTACGAGAACTCACTGGCATTGAGGGACGCAGGAAACTAAGGTGGTCTCCGAGAGCTTTCTTGGGCTCTGCACCCTCTGGTACTAGTGCTCACGGATAACCAGGCCTCATCACTAGGGTGGTCCCTGGAACGATGGCGCCAAGCGCCCGGGGACTGAAGCTCGGCCGACGATACAAACTGTTAGCTGGTGCCGCGCTTGTACTGCTGCTCATACAGGGCCTGGTGGTGTGGAGCTTCAGTGGTCTGGAGGGGGACGACAAGGAGGTACCTGTCCTGGCCACAGGCTGTGTGTCTGTCTGACTGGAGGTGGCAATGTGGGGGAGAGAGAGAGGAGAACAAATGAGGGGACATAATAAATGGGTCATGTGGGAGAGGACAATGAGTGGGACATGGGTATGAGTGGGAGACATGGAGAATGGGAGAGAAGACACAGTAAGAGTGTTGCAATGAATGGACATGTAGGAGAGAGAGAGAGGGGAGCATGAGACGGGGTTAATGGTATAAAAAGAGAATGAAAGAGCAGGGACATGAATGGAAGTTTGTGGGATAGAAAGGGGGAGACATGAATTAACCCCATGTCATTAGGCTGATGTTGATTCATGTTGAGACCTTGCCATGTTCCCATTTAGAGTTCACATGAATTAAGATGTTACTGACCCTAAAAGACTTCTCTTTAAACTATTAATGTACATTACAAGTTACCTATAGGTCATGTTCACTATTTGTCACTGTTAGGGCTGCTTTTGTAATTGTTACTTAAAGGAGAATGGAATTCGTTTCACGCTTGTGGTTACCAAATGTTAGGCACCCCCAAGTGAATGTATTTACTTACCTGAAACCCCGGGACGGTGCTCCTATCAGCAGAAAACAGCACCTGCCCGGGGTTATACCAGCGAGCACCATGGAGCAATCTTTTTCCGGCTTCTTCTGTCTTCTCTGCGAATGCGCGTTAGAGTGAAAAGCCGAACTTTAACTAAAATGCCGGCTATTTCATTCTACTGCGCATGCGTCTGCCCCAGGACATTTGAAGAAAGCAGTAGACGGAAGAGGATTGGTCGATGGAATAACCCCGGGGTGGTGCAGTTTTCGGCTGATAGGAGCACCGGCCCAGGGTTTTAGATAAGTAAATACATTCACTTGAGTGAGGGTGCCTAACATTTGCATCCCCATATGTGAAACAACTTTCCTTCTCCTTTAAAGTTCCTAAACCTGACTCTTTTACCAACCTGACTGTTCCTTCCCAGCTAAGACACTACTGCTGCACAAATATGGCAGCCCACTCATAGAGGAACACGGGGGATCAAATACTTTTGTGGAAAAGTTTTAAATAATATGCAAATACAATGCTGTGATGGATGTAAAAAATTTTTTTTGGTGTTAGTATGTCTTTTAGGTTTAAAACAAATTCCAGAACTGGGTTACTATAACCCTAATGAGTTAGTGGGGTTAGCAGGAGGGACAGATCGTAAGTGGGGTATGTGGGAGAAAAGGGCAATAAATGTGGTGTGCGGGTGAGAGGAGATGTTGTTATTGTGAGTGGAATGGAAACCCATTGAGGATACTGCTTTCTTGGCATGAGGATGAGATTGATACTCCTTAGCACAGGCAGTAGGATAACGGTTACATGTGTAGAAAAATAAATGCAGACATGAAGTCTCACTCTCATCAGATCAATCAAGGATATTTTTCCTGAGCGTGTACTGTATTTTCCTTCTTATTAGGTAGTGGGGAGTAATGAATAGAAATCAGCCCATATGGTTAGATCTAAGCTGCTTTCAACAGGGTGGGGGGTCATGTCTGCAGAGCTTACAGTCTACCAAGTTTTGATTGCAGAATTCCCTGCCAAGGGTAAATAGAAGCCCAGATAATGGAGAAGTCGCCAAGGACTCCGACAGCTCTGCAGGGAGTAGATTGCAGAGGTGGACAGTGAAACCAGAAAGGAAGAGCAATGATGGGAGCAAAATAACTAGAAAGGCCACTGCAATACGCAAACAAAGGCTGCCTGTCCACGTTTCCCACAAGGACTGGCACAATTTTACCCGAGAAGGGGACACAGGTAGTGTGGAGGGAGCACCTCACTCATCAGACCGCGGGTTCACTCCAAAGTGTGAGATCACTGGAAAGGATGCTCTATCGGCTCTTGCCAGGGCTAGAACCCAGCAGTGCCAGCAAGAGATAGCTAATCTGGTTTGTCTTCACCTGGCGGGACAGCTCATGCCAAAAAGTGTTCAACGTCAGTGCCAGTTCACAGGTACGATATCTGCCTGAGAGGCAATTGCAACGCTTAGTCTCAACCAAGTAGTAGCGAGATGGGAATTGTGGTTCAACACATTTACAAAAGTTGCTATGTCTTTCTCAGGAAAGGTAAACTCAGGCTTAACATGGGAGGAACCTGATGTGGGCGCCTTACCCCCTGAAAAACCTTTACGTGTGTTGTATATGCTGGTTGTGCATGGTAGAGCTATACGGCAATTGAGACGCCTCATAAAGGCAATTTACCATCAAGATCACTTCTACTACATCCACGTGGATCAGGTATGAAGACACTTGGACTTCTTTTTTTTTTTTTTTTTTTCCTTTTCTTTTTTGCCCTTTATTACTTTATCCGTTTACAGAGATCCGATTACCTTCACCGGGAAGTGGTTCAGCTAGCGCAGTCTTATGAGAACATGCGCGTCACCCCTTGGCGCATGGTGACCATATGGGGAGGAGCCAGCCTTTTGACCATGTACCTACGCAGCATGAAGGACTTGCTGGAGATGCCAGACTGGCCTTGGGACTTCTTTATCAACCTGAGTGCCACTGACTACCCTACAAAGTAAGAGACCACCATTCCCACTTTTAACATGTCACTGGCTACCAGCACACTTGAAACTAGTGGACAGTATATTTTTAATTGCAATCCATTCATTCCAGTTATTGTTGCTAGTGTCTTAGGGTTACGGATAAGGAAAAAAATAATCATTATAGAGTGGGTTTAACTTGGAGAGAGAATCTGACAAAATAGCTTTTTCAGATTTCGCTTCTATTGAATGCAAAGGTGATGCTTGTTCGTGGGAAGAAGGCAATAATGACAATCCAGTGTAAAATGCACAGCTTCAAGGAAGTTACTTTTTATGGATTACACTATTTTTTTTGGCAGCCTTTGTAAATGGTATTTTTGGGTGTGTGACTTCCTGCTCATGCATGGTCTCTTGAGTATGGTTTAACTTTGCTGTGAGCAGATATGTTACTCTAATAGTATCTCTTGGACAGTTTTCTTATCATTTGTGTATGTGTTCTAACCCCCAGGACAAACGAGGAGCTGATCCTTTTCCTGTCCAAACACAGACATAAGAACTTCCTCAAGTCTCACGGCCGTGACAATGCTCGGTAAGTAATGTGGCAGGGGACGGTTCCTCATGTTTTCTTAGTCATCTCTTTCATTGTGGATTTCCTCTCTCAGTTTTATAAAAAAACAGGGCCTGGATCGTCTTTTCCACGAATGCGACTCCCACATGTGGCGTCTTGGGGAGAGGCAGATTCCCGAGGGGATAGTGGTGGATGGCGGCTCAGACTGGTTTGCCCTGACGCGAAATTTTGTGGAATATGTCACCTACACGAAAGATATCTTGGTCTCTGAACTGAGACAATTTTACAAGTACACCCTTCTGCCTGCTGAGGTCAGAATGTAGCTGTGTATGCCTCTGGCTATTGCACTTGGCCTTTCTTTAAAGGGATTCTGTCATGGGAGAAAAAAAAAATTCCATCCAGTTAATAGTGCTGCTCCAGCACAATTCTGCACTGAAATCCTTTTCTCAAAAGAGCAAACATATTTTTTTTTTATATTTATTTTGAAATCTGACATGGGGCTAGACATATTGTCAGTTTCCCAGCTACCCCCAGCTCTGAAGTCGTGCTCTGAAAAACTTCAGTCACTCTTTACTGCTGTACTGCAAGTTGGAGTCATATCACCCCCCCCCCAGCAGCCTAACAAAAGAACAATGTGAAGGTAACCAGATAACAGCTCCCTAAGGGTCAGTGTGAACTAACCCTAAGGGCTCTTACGAACGTTTTTACCTGCGATGAACGCAGGTAAAATGCAACATGCTGCTTCCCAACCTGCGTTCAGCGCTTACATGCATCTGTGTGAGTACAGCCCCATTGAAAAGAATTCAGTGCGTCCTGCTAAACGCATGAAATCAGAACACAGGGGAGCACAGGTAAAAACGTTCTTCTGTTAGAGCCCTTACACAAGATAACAGCTGCCTGGTAGATCTAAGAACAGCACTCAATAGTAAAATTCAGGTCCCACTGCGACACATTCAGTTACATTGAGTAGGAGAAACAGCAGCCTGCCAGAAAGCAGTTCCATCCTAAAGTGCTGGCTCTTTCTGAAAGCACATGACCAGGCAAATTGAGAATGGTTGCCTACACACCAATATTACAACTAAAAATTGTAATTGTAGAGTGAATTATTTGCAGTGTAATTTAGAAATAAAAATGACATCATAAAAATCATGACAGAATACCTTTCATTTTCTCTGTAGGAGTATGCTGCTTCCATTTCCTTATGCTTGCTTCTTGTTCTGCCTTTACAGTCATTCTTCCACACGGTCTTGGAAAACAGTAAAGCCTGTGACTCTCTGGTGGATAATAACCTGCGAGTGACCAACTGGAACAGAAAGCTGGGCTGCCGCTGTCAATATAAGCACATAGTGGACTGGTGCGGCTGTTCGCCCAATGACTTCAAACCTCAGGATGTGGTGCGCCTTCAGGTACCACAAAAGCTCCCCTAATGTTTCAGTTCCTTCTGGCCATTTGGTGCTGTGAACAAATCATATGTAGTATATTTACTTTTTTCATTGGTGAGGTTTGGCAGTGTGTAGTTTGATTTGATAAACTGTATCATTGTGCATATTTATTAGCAGCTCTCCCGGCCTACGTTCTTTGCACGAAAATTTGAGTCATCGGTGAATCAGGAGGTGTTGGATATTTTGGATGCTCATTTATTTGGGGAGCTTCCGTCAGAGACTCCTGGATTGAAGGGGTACTGGGAAAATGTCTACGACAGCATTGATCAGATGGGGGGATTAAGTGATGTCACAATGACTGCCTACCCTGCATTCACACGCCTAGCACTGCGTGAACTACAGGGCTCCAAAAAGCAGCCGAAACAACCATATTGCAGGTGAGAAAGAAAGGAAGGGTAGAATGGGTTTGGTGCTTCAATAGGAGAGTAAGATGGATAAATGTCTTTATTTTCCTTACAGGTTCACAGCGTCAGGTTTGCCGTCCAGCGTCGAGCTGTATTTCTATGATGACCATTTCCAAGGTTACCTTGTGAAACAGGAGGTGCAGAGTGGAGAAACTCTGGAGATCTGGATGATGCCACAGGGTAGCCTGAAACTGTCACAACAAGGCGGAGCAATAGGCCGCATACAGGGTCTTGAAGTGAGTTAAATTCAATATTGCACCTCCATTTTTCCCCTATGTTTGTCTTCTTTAGTTCTCCGCATACTGGTTTATTCTGGCACGTATTGACTGACTGCTTGATAATTGGCAATCATGTTGAACAGCCATACATTGGCCAATAAAAACTGCTACCTTTGTCCCTAGAGATCAGGGACCCCCAACCTTTTTTACCCCTGAGCCACATTCAATTGTAAAAAGAGTTGGGGAGCAACACAAGCATGAAAAAGTTCCTGGGGTGGCAAATAATGACTGTGATTGGCTATTTGGTAACCCCATTCTCAAAGAGGTTCTGTCTGGCAGTACATCTAGTTTTTATGCAAATAAAACTTGCCTCCAAGTCAAGAATTCAAAAATAAGCACTTGCTTTGAGGCCCCTGGAAGCAACATCCAAGGGGTTGGTGAGCAACATGTTGCTCACGAGCTACTGGTTGGGGACTACTGCTCTAGATTGAGTCACCAACTTATTTGCCCATGTATAGGGCCCTTCCAATAGCCTGCCAAACAGATATCTAGGTAAAAATAAGGCAGATATTTTTTAGGACAGGTTTAGAGTGTTCACACTGGCCCAGGGGAAGAGGTTTATGAATCAATTGGGAGGTGCAGAATAAATTGGCGCCCCCATTGACTGAGGCTTTCCTTGTCTGTGTATCTTCTTGTTAACCCGAGAAATATAACTGATGTATACCATGCATAAAACAGGAGAAAGTTTGCCATAATTTACATATGTAAAAAAAACAAAAATGCAGACCAGTAGAATTTCCAGTCTTACTGCATGGATGATTACTGTGTCATAGTTCTTGTAATATTCCACCAAATCAAGTTGCAGGATAGTGCACGGGGGGAAGGCGAAAGGAAAAATTACATTGTCCTGGTTTTGTTTGCATATTGGGGTAAGGCCGCATTCAACAAAGAAAACAAAGAAAACCAGCTTTTCAAATATGCCACAATTCAGCTGGGGTTGAAATAGGATGTAAAGCCAAAGGTAAAATGTTGCTTAATCACAGGAAATATCATTAATCTTCTTCAAACATCATTTTAAACAGCTTTCCAAAATACATTCATTGCACATTTTCAATTGTTTTAAAAGTTATTTGTAAAATACAATTCCTATTCCCTTTTCTGCACTGCTGGTCTTGATTTTGGAAACAATGTAGCAGCTTATTGATAGACCTGTGAAGCGACATTGTTTAAAGAGACAGCACCAGCAGTGTCGAAAGGGACAAAACGTATTTCAACCACAATTGCTTTTAAATAACTTTTAAAACCCAAGTTTGCTTAGGTTTTAATTTTCTACCATTGGGTAAAAAAGTGGTGGTGGGGGGGGGGGTTTACATTCCATGAAGTAAACTAATCCATATCCCATCTGTATGATTAAAGCTTTTGATCGAATCACCAGTAGATCATATGTATAACTAGTTGTTACATTTTTCTATATTTGTAAATCTCTCTAACTATTTTGCCGGCTACCTTTACTGCCACCTACAGGTGAAACAATATAGGAAAAGTCTCATAATACATTTGATCACAGGTTGAAGTGCTGATATCTGCCTTGCCCCAGGTGAATGTCTAGGCTTCAGTCAGTTTCATGTTGGAAACTTGTCCTTTAGTCTCTGATGTAACTGAAATCTCTTACCATCTCTATTATGCTGCTTTTATTATAACTTTTTCTCTGTTCCAGGTGGGCACTGAATGGGACCCCAAAGAAAGGATCTTCCGTAATTTTGGAGGCCTGATTGGGCCGTTGGATGAGCCGGTGGCAGTACAGAAGTGGTCCCGTGGGCTCAACCTGACCGTTACAGTGGTTTGGATTGATCCAACATACATTATCGCTGCCTCTTATGACATCACTGTGGATATGGATGCTGATTTCACACAGTACAAGCCTCCTCTGGCCCGCCCCCTGCGTCCTGGCTATTGGACTGTTCGGCTCTTACGCTTCTGGGAGTTACTGGCCGAGGTTCGCTTCCTTGTGGTACCACTGACCGTGAGAAACAAGGAGCCACTGCGGAAAGGTGAGGGTGGGAGGGGCTAGAATGCATTAAGTTTCTGGTGTACACACGACAGTGATCAGGAGCTGCATGTCAAACACCACCTCTACAAATAGTTTTGTATAACCGTGGATGTGGAGTTTGTATCTAAAAACCAAGCGTTGTAAGGGCTAAAACACGTGGTGATTTGTCATCCCGACATTTGAAACAAATCAGGGTGACTGATCACCATACCGTAAACAGCGCAATATTCATTGTGGCAACTTGTACACTATCCTATGGCTCGAAAGTCGTCGAGATCGTGGTTTTTAAAAAGTCACATTGATGAGTTGCAGTGTGTCTTCACCCTAAAGGTATATATTGAAATGCTTTCCAGCCTGCAGCCATTCAGATATAGCTGAACTGCAGTTCCCAGTTCCATGGCTGAATTCTGGGAGCTGTAGTTTAACAATAGGCTGGATCCATAAAGGTTGAATGTCACTGCTGTAGAGAGAGATCAGAGCAAAGATATGGGGAAAGGCGGGTGTTGGGGGACATAAATGCTATAAATTTCCTCACTTCATGTTCCTATCTCCTTAGGCGATAATTGGTTGCACGCAGGACCCTCAAAAGGTCAGTATATGGAGCAAAATTTCCAAGCTCTCAGCGGGATTTTGAACTTACCCCCCAGAGTGGAGGCAGAACGAGATGCTAATCATAATTCAGAGCTCCTTGGCAAAGAGCTGGAAGCGTGGACAGATGAAAGTTTAAGGAGCTTTTGGTCAGTCGGGGGCATATGCACCAAGGATGATTCTAAGTCCTGCCCCTCTCTTCCCAAATGCTCCAAAACACGCTGGAGCTCTCTGTCCCCTGACCCAAAGTCAGAGCTAAGCCCAGTCACACATGATGGCCGTCTGAGGTAACACTTTCTGCAGGCAGAGAGCACAGACTTGGATTGATGGCACCACTTAGACTGATGGACATAGACCCACTCATATCACGCTACACAATAACTTGGGCAGTGCTGTAGAGTTGGAGAAGTCGAGCCAACAGACTGCTATTCTTTTGTGAGCAGGTTTGCTGCCTCGGCTGCAAGCTGCAAGAATGTAATAATCTCCCGAGAACAAGATGGAAGCCTTACTCAGCCGCATAACACAGGCATAGCGGTGCCCAGCACTGAGGTTCTTAAACAGACAATGCTGATGTTATACCCCAATGCACACATTTTGTTTTGTGTGTCCACTCTGTCTTTCCATTTCATCCCTGTGTGCCAAATACATTTTTAATGGGGACATTTCCGCTGCTATAAGAAGAAACGACCAAATGCTACATGGGGGTGAAGTTTGTATGGTGGGGCTCATTGTTGTTCGACGAGCTCTGCCTTAAATTACGCCTTGGGGGGCTGGTTCCCCTGGGGTGATGCGTTTAATCTCTGTTCTTTCATATCAGATTGTGTTGACACTCTGTAATTATGAATCTTCCAGTCAATAAAGAGACCACTGTGGCCGCTTATGCGGCATTAAAATGCTGCGGCTTCAACCACTCTGGCAACACCACTGTGGTTTCTGCAGTTGCTTCCCCAACAGATGCAGTTTCCAAATCAAGCTAGTCAGTTGTAACATGCTAACAGCTAGGGTGTATGGTACAGGACAAACAAGAACCAAAACTAGCCTGTGTATTTCAGCCTCCTGTGTGTATGTGTCAGGCAGGCGGGAATCAAAGGACCGTGAGGCTGCGGCCTGTCTGCGACAACACTACGATGCACTTTAAGTTTTGTTTTCTTGAGTGAAATCAGTCTTAATAAATGGGTTACTATAACCATGAAAGTGTGTCCGTTTTTACAAGCACCATGCAAAACAATAGCTGGACTGTCAAAGGCCTAAAGAAAACAATATGGACGCTCTCACCCATATGTATAAATATTGTTCATTATGCAAAGTCTAAAGCTACGTCATTGTGAGATGAACCAATGTTTTATTTTTCCAGCACATGAGCCTATGGGTCAAGCCACACGTCACTGTCTTTTGCTGATGGAAAAACAGCTGAACCTGGTTGTGCCACCTGTCATTGACTTAAGGCTAAAATCTGCCTGTGTCAGATGGGTTTCAATGAAGCAGATGTTTTAATACACCTTGGGTACCATGAGCCTAACAATCCTTATCAGTGTTTGTTTTAATTGTATGCTCACTGGAGCACAGCTATGGCAGAAATGATGCACTGTACACTTGCTTGTCCACCCCTGTAACTGAGAGGAGGATATTATATTAGCAAAATGGCCAAACCAAATGGGTCTTTGCAAGGTAGACCAGAATGTTGGATCCTCAGATCAACTTTCTAATCACTAAGGGCCCTAAAACGAAGCACTGCCCATAGTCCTAATCCAGAGCTCGATGGAACCTTTAGCCAAGGGAATTTTTTCCTGGTCTGATAAATATCTGACTGAGCTCCAAATCACATTGTACATGGGAACAGCATTGTCACAGACCAACAGTAATCTGACTCAAAATTCTCTCCACCTTTACTTGTCCTTTAAATAATTTTTTCCCATAAGCACCATGACTACGAGCGCCTCCATTGTTAGAAATCTAAAATCTGCCATCATTTGGAGTATGGCCCTGCTAATACGAAGTGTTCTAGAGCAGTAAGGTGAATAAGGAAGAAAAAGAGAAGGTGAGAAAGGTAAAGGTCATACAGGTGTTACGGTGGCCAGAGAATTGCAGATTTACCTTCATATTGGACGAATCTCCTGACCTGCCGCTAACCATTCAGATCAAATAAAGTAGTAAAAGAACAGATCAGCCAATGTTCTGCCCCTGACAGCAATCGTACAAAAGTGATGTCCGACAAAAGCTAGTGACAGTCTCCCACTGATATCGTCGGATTGAAAACACATGCAGAGATATTATCAGTAGCCGACAGAATGATCGTCTGAACGACCGATGGCCATGGGAAAAAAGTCAGGACACTCCACACACGGCCCGAAAACTGTACAATCAAATCTTTGCGTCTATGGCCAGCTTTAGTCATCCAGGAGAGCAATTGGTGGGGGAAATAAGAGAAGTGCAAGACTAATTAAACGAGGCTAGTGAGGAGAATGGCATGGCATGGGGGTTATTGGTAAATTGCTTAGAGTTGGAATAATGTGGTCAGTGAAGGAGAATGGGGATTTAGCAGTGGTGTAATCAGAAAATGCTGGGACCTAAAGTAAAATAATTTTAGGGAGAATAAGACACTTTTTAATGAAATTGCAATGAGCCAGTGTCCCACTTGGCCCCCTATACTGAGGGACAGATTTATACATCCCTAAACTGGGACCACTTGTCACACCCCTCCTACACATTCTGCCTTCCCCTTCATATGAGATTATTTTATTTGTTTTATCTGGTCTGAAGCACTGGGATTAACACGCTGGAGTCAAAGAGTGAGCAAATCTTCTCCATGTCTCCATTGTTTCCAGCCTCATTGCGATGCAACTGGGCACCCAAAAATTCTGCCACCCTAGGCCCAGGCCTTTGTGGCCTTTCCAAAATTCAAGCCTGCCTATACAAGGGCATCATACAAATTCAGGCCAGAGAAGCACAGTTCTAATCTCTTACTGTATTTTTATCACTATGTTAATTAGGCCGAGCCCTGCCCCTGCACTGCCGGTTTCATCCAGCCGATTATAAACAAAAACCCTTATGGGGCTTCTCTTGTAATAAACTACGCCTCGCATAGAGATCTGTGTCCAAGGTGTGTTAGTACCGGGAAGGGTTGTTGCACTTGCCAAGACCTTGTTTATGGACACCATGTGCTCTACCCCATGGATTTGTTAAATAGTAGAAGATTATAATTTTACCAGATTGGAGTAAGGAGAGTCAGACTGCTAGCCAATTAGGTGGTTTGTGGGCGTGTCAGGTTCTGAATATTTAGATCATTCACTGAGTCTTCTGCTCATTGGCACGTCTGCCGGCTGTTGGTGAGGAGCTGAGATATGTCGGACTCAGAGATCATGTCTCCTGCACTGCTCACTGCAGGTAAGTAGGAACAGTCTGCGATGTGTCCCTCTGGTTTTTATGAGTTTTCTTGCAGGCTCTCTCTTCTATATAAAGTTTGCCACTATATGTCCATGGGTATTAGCACCTCTTTCTGCAGGTTTCTGGGACATGGTGGCTCTAGGTGACAGTAGCTCATTCTGTAAGTTCCTCTGGGTGACCGTGTCAGTACCTCCTTTTGTATGGGCCAGTGTGACAGTCTTTTCTTATGTAGATTCAGCACCTCTCACTGTGGGTGCCCCTTGGGTGATCCCTACCTCTGAAGATTTCTTTTACATAGTAACATACATAGTAAGTTAGGTTGAAAAAAGACACGTCCATCAAGTTCAACCTTTTAACTTTTTTTACCCTGCCTAACTGCCAGTTTTAGTGATAGTTCCACACTCTGTAAGTGGCTCTAAGTGACCATAACTTCCATTGTAGATGCCACTAGGTGACAGTAGCTCATTTTGTAGGTTCCCCTAGGTAAGAGTGTCAGTAACTCTGTAGGTGCCTCTGTGTGACAGTGTCATCAATATGCAACTGTAGTGTACTACCATGCACTATAGGTGCCTTTTGGGTGACAGTACTTTCTTCTTTGGGTTATAGCAATCTGCTCTGAGGGTGCCTCTGGGTGTCAGTTTATTAGGGTAAGAACATATGTCGTAAAGATGCTTGATGGTTAATGCAATTTCTGTTCCCTGTGTGTAGGTGTTGCCTGTAGCATGCTGCTTCTGATAATCCTATTGGTATTACTGTTCCTGTATCACAGACACCCCCAACTGTGGCAACAACTCTGCTCAAAAACAAACCAGAACCCAGTAAGTATGAACACCCTGGATTGGTAGCACTGGCCCTGTAGGGGTTTGTTAGATTTGGATTCTTGTGCTTTGCTCTCTCTATAACCGTAGCCAAGCCTTGGGTTACTTTTGCCCTCATGTCTAACATGGCACTGTTGTGCCCATAGCAGTGCCTTACACATTCCTTCATTGCCATCGCTGCGCTGTGTGTCTCTTGAACTCCATTATACATTCCTTTGTTTCTTTTGTGGCACTGTTTTGCTTTCAGCATACCTTATACGTTCCCTCATACATTCCAGCTTGGCGCTGTATTTTGCCTATAGCAGTGCTTTACGTTTCCTCTTATTTCCACAGGGAACTGTCCTGTGCCCTTAGCAGTTCCTCATACTTTCCCTCGTTTCCAGTTTGGCACTGTTTTGCTTATAGCAGTCCCTTACGTTTCCCCTTATTTTCAGCAGGGAACTGTCTTGTAAATATAGCAGTCCCTTATATGTTCCCTCATTTTTAGCATAGGACTGGTTGTGTGTATAGCAGTCCCTCACAGGTTCCCTCATATCTAGTACAGTACTATGTTGTACCTGCTTATAACAGTTCCTAAGCGTTCCCTCGTTTGCAGTGTTGTAGCCTCTTACCCTTTATCTCATTTTCAGCATGGAACTGTGCTGTGCTTATTGCAATCCCTTATATATGTTCTCTCATTTCTGACATGGCATTGCATTGCCCCTATAGCAGTCCATAACATGTTTCTTCGTTTTTCAGCTTGGAACTGTGTTGTGCCCATAGCAGTCCCTTATATGTTCTTTCATTTCTGATGTAGTATTGTTTTACTCCATAACAGTCCTTAAAGAGACATATAGGATACATTAAAAAACCCTAATTTTGTAGGCAATTATAATTAATATATGATGTTGCTTTTACATGGTGCTAAAAATTAATATTATCTGTAAAAATAGCTCCTTTATTGGAGCTCCCTATAGATGTTCTCTGGTCCCTGTCTGTGTTTCAAATGAGGGGTGGGCGTGTCCTAACGGTCCCTGCCAGAAGCACAGCAGGAGGGGGACAGCCAATCACGACTCTGTATCCACACAAGCACAGACAGGCTTCGGTTCCCTATCAGGTCCTGCTAGCTGCTGGTTTCTGTCCTACAGTGCAGTGAGCTGAGAGCCGCTGGCTCCCGTCCATAGCTTGGGAATTCAGGGAGCAGGAAGTGTAAGGGAGGGATTATAAGGGTTTTTGCAAAAATATTCAATAAATCAGCCTGAAACACTACTTTTTAAAGCATAATTGTTCTATATCAAAATAAGTATAATGCACTGGTACATTCTCATGTCCCTCGTTTCCAGTATGTCACTATCTTGTGCCCATAGCAGTTTTCTTTGGCAGTTCTACCTTTCAGTTTTCCTTAAATCAGTTTAAAATCCCTGCATTATCCATTTATTTCTTAGAACCAACCTCCGGCATTTTCCCAGTGCACACAAAGAAATATATTAGAAGAATCGCCAGGCGGGGGATTTTGGATACAGGTAATCAGAGATCTTTTTTGCCTGCAGCTATTGCTGTTTTTAATTCTTCTTTTTTTAAGCAGTTAGCAGTGTTTGTTTTTATTTCTTTGGAATGTATCATAATCTAATGATGTATAATATGTGTGTTCTGCGTGATTGTATGTTAAACGAGCAAACTCTGGCATAATAATTTCCTTCGGGATTAATAAAGTTTTTATCTGAAACCTGAAAACAGTTGAAACTCTGCCTGCAAAGGATTGTCCTTCTCGTGAATGTGTATTATCTCTCACTCCAGGGCAATCAGATCTTCTGTGTGGGCTCCACTAGCAGTTACCAACTTCCAAGCTATGAGAGCCTCCAAGAGAAAGATGACCCCAGCTCCATCAACAGCACTGGCCCAGAGAAGCCTGGTCTGCTGGCATGCACCAGAATGGAGGTAAATTCTCTGTCACTACCCCCCCCCCACCCGTATATAAAATATAAGGGCAATAAAAACACACAATTGTTAAAGCTTATTCAGCTTCCAAAGGGAAAGTAAATGTCCAAACCGATTTATGTGTTATCTATTGGCTTATGTGTACCATGTACAGCAATCTTGTTGTGCTTCGCCCCACTGTATTGAATATAGCAATACCATAAGCAGGGACAAGAAACACAAAGGGCTATAACTGCTGTACATGTGAACAAGTATACCAGTCATGCGAGCCGTCAACTGTGAATATTTGTATACACCATTTGACTCCCAGATCAAATCCTAAGCCAGCAATATCATTTTATTTTAATGGTCCTTGGGGATTTGGGCCCAAAGTCTATGTGTATTTACTGGCCTAGTTAATGATTGAGTTAGCTAGTTATACCAGCAGGGAAACAGAGGGTATTTGGCGCTTGGCAGTGTATTGTCCTGGCACAGAGACATGGCTGCTTATTTCTGCTGACATCTTCAGCTTTGTGACATTTAAGAGGTCACGATTCTACATTGTCAACAAATGTTTTGATTGTCTGTCTCCACATTCGGCAACCTACGGCCAGGCAGAAGTTGTTGCACTACAGTTATTAGCATGCTACTGAAGGAATGCTGGGAGTCCCCTACTTTTATTGTCCCCTACTGCGTTGTTCCTGTGGCTAATGTCACAGCTTGGGGGTCTGGAGACAGAACAATGAATTGTCCCCTATTTTTTTTTTTTTTGTGGCAACTTGAAAATTTACGATGCTGCGGTACAATGACTGAAATGCACCCTTCTAACAAAAGTTGTGTGCGTGATAAAATGCTCTGAATCGCCCTGTGCAGGGGCAGGTTAATAGTTTATTTGGCCCTGGCCTACACTGTCAACATGGACCCCTCTAATTTGAAGTGTTGTTTTCTTATGGTTAAGAACATGTAGGAATTATGGGACCCAGGCAACCATCTGGACAGACCCTATGAAATTCCAATATTTGGCCTTTTTTGTGTAAATGACTTAAAGAGATACTGACACCTTTTTTTACATCTATTATAATATTGGCTTTGCAAGCTACTTCTAACTTTGCCATAAAGTATTTGCATGATGCTTTTACATTACCTGTCTGATCCCCCGTGTTCCTGTATGAGGGGGCTGCCATATTTGTGCAGCAGGAGTCTGTTAGCATTAGAAACTGTAACTAACAGGCTGAGATGGGACAGTCAGGTTGGCAAAGTCAGAGAGTCAGGCTTAGGAACTTCAACTAACAATTATATACAAAAAAAACTCTCAGCAAAAAATGATCAACATGACCTATAGGTAACATTTAATGTACAATCATATGCTAAAATTAATTTTTTAGTGTCAGTATCACTTTAAGGAAGTTACCTCTACATCCTCACCCCAAATTTCATGTACTGCTGATACATCTTAGTATTGCCATAGGTTACAGTTCTACTCTACACGATAATCACTGCTCCCTTGCATCTCTCTTGCTTATCCTCCACTCCCATTCAAACCACCTGGTTGCTAGGGTAAGTGGGACCCTAATAACTAGATGAATTGACATGTAGAACGAGAAGTTTTAAAAAAAATCTAGAAATTTGAAGAATCCCACTAAACCCCTTTAACTGTGCTTTTTATCTTTCAGGCTCCTCCAAGTTATGAGCAAGCGAAATTCATGCCACCCCCCTGCTACGTAGATATGTCTAGGAGATTTCATCAGCCCTCGCCTATTCTGCCAGCCAGTCCTTGCCAGCTTGGTGTGTAAAGAATATGCTCACAAGAAAACATGGATGACTTTGACAAGAGCCATGCAGTCAACCTTGACCCAAAATTCCCTGTGGACAAGATGGAGGAGGACCAAGGAGGCAACAGAAATACTGCTACAGTGTGAGTGCAGCCAGGAAATATAGCAGATTTCAGAGCAGGCTTGCCCCTGTTATGCCTTCCTCAGTTGTATCGTCGGACACAGTTGGACAGAATCTGGATCTCTGCTGAACTCTCACATATGTGGGGAAGTGTGGAAAAACTGTGGTGCAGGTTACAGTTGGGTTATATTGTGTCATATAAGGGAGAGAGAGTTGGGGTCATGCGGGAGCACAGGCAACCAATCAGCAGTTAATGTTTGGTATGCTGGATAAATCAAAGCAAACATCTGATTGGTTGCTTTTGGTAACCAGGGTAGCTGGTTAAGGTCTTTAAATGGATACTGTCATGGGAAAAAACATTTTTTTCAAAATGAATCAGTTAATAGCGCTGCTCCAGTAGAATTCTGCACTGAAATCCATTTCTCAAAAGAGCAAACAGATTTTTTTATATTCAATTTTGAAATCTGACATGGGGCTAGATATTTTGTCAATTTCCCAGCTGCCCCTGGTCATGTGACTTGTGCCTGCACTTCAGGAGAGAAATGCTTTCTGGCAGGCTGCTGTTTTTACTTCTCAATGTAACTGAATGTGTCTCAGTGGGACATGGGTTTTAACTATTGAGTGTTGTTCTTAGATCTACCAGGCAGCTGTTATCTTGTGTTAGGGAGCTGCTATCTGGTTACCTTCCCATTGTTCTTTTGTTTGGCTGCTGGGGGGGGGGAAAGGGAGGGGGGTGATATCACTCTAACTTGCAGTACAGCAGTAAAGAGTGATTGAAGTTTATCAGAGCACAAGTCACATGACTTGGGGCAGCTGGGAAATTGACAATATGTCTAGCCCCATGTCAGATTTCAAAATTGAATATAAAAAAATCTGTTTGCTCTTTAGAGAAATGAATTTCAATGCAGAATTCTGCTGGAGCAGCACTATTAACTGATTCATTTTGAAAAAAAAAAAAAATTTCCCATGACAGTATCCCTTTAAGGGTGAATGTAATAAAAGTCGGTACTCCAACTATTCGCAATGCGAAAAGTTATGCCTTTGCACGAACAAATTTTTCTTTGGGCAAATTTAATATAGCTTTTGCGAACCCGGAAACTGTTCCACGTCCGACAGTGGAAGACCGTTTGCGAATTTTATCGTTTGCGCCGATGCACAGTAAATGTAATGAAACTTCTTACTGAAAAAGTTGTTATGTTTGCTCCAAAAGATTACGGCACCTTCAAGCATTTCTCGAGTGCGCAACTAAAATTCACAATGCAATAACAGTTTAAGGAATAATATTACATTGCGCAATGTGGATTTTTAGTCCTATTGGTGTGAATTGTTTTTCTCTGTGACTTTACATTCCCCCCTTTATGTACAAAGCCATGGTTAAATACACTGTATGTAAACAATGAAATAACACTTTCCAGCTATTTTATAAGATCTGCTGAACTACGTATCCCAACAGTCCCCAGGAAGTTCTGATTTGTGAGGCATGGTGGGAGTAGTCGTTGAAAACCTGCTGTTACATCCCTTTTGTATGTTCGATATGAAGCAACGTGTGTAATGAAACATTTTTAATTTAATAAAGATATGTACAAAAAGAATTTCGGCTCTCACATCATCTCTACAAGTTTGAAGTGGTTCTCTCGCGGCACCGCAATTACATTAACAAATGTTTTATAGATGATGGCGCCAGCCGGTAGCTGGCATATGACATTGCGGCTCTCCTCGCTGCGCGGGGGCGGGACATATACTTCCTTCGTGTAACGGACAATTCCATCTTCCAGTGCAAACAGGGTCTTATTACGGCCAATTCCTACCTGTAATATACAAAGACATAAACAGACAGGAGGGTTATGGGATTTCTTTATGCCGGGCTGTACAAGCAATAGCCCCTCTTGGATGAGCGTATTCTTGTTTTACACATTAAATACAGGGGCCCTTTAACAGATTTTTCAATGCAGCAACCAATCATTAAGGGACAGATTTATTAAGGATCAAATAGTAAATTAGAATTTTTTTTTTTGGTGTCATAATTCACGCATTCGAAATTTGAATCCTCCAATTCGAAAGTAAATTTGAATGTGAGATTTATCACAACTTGACCATAGAAACAGTTCTAATTCGAATATTCGCCACCTAAAACCTGCCAAGTCAATGGCAGAGGTCCATTGACCCATTTGAATATATTAATAGCCTTATTGACATTCCAGGTTTTTTCAAAATTCGATTAGAGTTTTTAGAGTTTTTGTTTTCGAATACGAAACTAATTTTTGGATTGTTCCCATTTGATTGAATTTTAGCTGTTCAATTTTTTTCATAAATAACCTCCCATTCTAATTGCGAGTACATGCGGATTTATTAAGAGTTTATTAAGACATTAATTCGAAATTCGACCTTTGATCCCTAAGGGTTTCAAAACAGGGCAAGAAGAAACAAGCATCTAGTAGCGATTTAACCAATGTTCCCCACCCGACAGAAGAAATGAGAGTGCTACAACTGACCTGGGACCCCGGGTGCCAGCGCATTATGCGCTGAGTGGCCAAGATGTTCCCAGCATGGACAAAATCTCCTGAAAGTCAAGCAAAGCACAATATCAATACACCCAAGGAACAAAAACAAGGAGTGGAAAGGGTTAACAGGTGGGTGGCAGAGATGATGACATGCCTACATGTGATCTTTGTACTGCTAATTACAGGTGTGTGTTTATATCTCGTTGGCTTGCACATGGCGTATTAATTTCCACTGTAGTCTGCATTTTCCATCCTCCTCCATATCAGTTTATGATCTTGTGATACGAATAACACAACAGCGAGAAGGCTGTGAAGGACTTGCCCAACACCATGTAGGAGCGTCTTACCGTCTAGTTTCTTATAGCCATATCTCCTGCCAGGACTCTTCCCCCCTTTGTTCTTTGAGCTGCCCCCGGCTTTTTTGGATGCTTCTCTCGCCACGAGCAAGGACACAGGGGGTGGTGCAACTAAGGAGTGCAAAAAATCCAATAAATCCGATATCTGCACATAGCAGCATAACCATTCACATAGACAGATATCTGAATAACCGTTTAGAGCATGAAGGTCACAAGGACACATTGCTGCAAGGGACATGCTCTTACTGACAGCTTTATAATGATAGAGCTGCCTCAACCTCAACTGGTACAGCATCCCCTAAAAGACAATGAAATGCCACATACACACCAATGTGTTCCTGAGACACCGACTCCCCGCTGGCCCAATTTCTATCTATACAAAGCCTAATGGGATACTGACTGGGAAGTGAATGCCTTGGTGCCATACAAGCTCAGTGGGCTACAGAGTAGGTAGAGAATAACTATATTGCCACTGAATATTTGTGTATGGGACCTGAATTCCCCAGTGTCTCTCCAATCCTAATCTCCACCAATCTCTTAATCATACATGGTCCCTCTAATATTAATATTTAAGGTACCCGTGTCCCATCAATCCTAATTCTACAGGTTACCTGGTGTCCTTACAATGCTAAATTCAATGGGTCCCCGGTATCTCTCCAATACTAATATGGCATGGTTCTCTATGTCCCTCCAACACTAATATCACTAGTTCCTAACGCCCCTCCAATATCAATCTCACAGGGACACCTTCCAATCCAAATTCAAAAGGAAGGATTGTACCAGTTGCACGACCCGGATGTCTGTACCACTTGCTTCTGTCCCAAGGAAGAATTTCCAATCCTAATCCCATCGGGTCCCTGGTGTTCCTACAGTACTAATCTTGATGGGTCCCATGTGTCTCTCAAACTCCAATCTCATAGGTCCCTCCAATTCCCACTGTCCTAATATTGCATGATCCCTCCAGTGACCAATTCTAATCTCACAGGCTTCTTCCAGTGACCAATCCTAATCTCACAGGGTCCCTCCAGTGACCAATCCTAATCTCACAGGGACCATCCAGTGACCAATCCTAATCTCACAGGGTCCCTCCAGTGACCAATCCCAATCTCACAGGATTCCTCCAGGGACTAATCCCAATCTCACAGGATCCCTCCAGGAATCAATCCTAATCTCACAGGATCCCTCCAGGGACCAATCCTAATCTCTCAGGATTCCTCCATTGACCAATCCTAATCTCACAAGGTCCCTCCAGTGACCAATTCTAATCTCACAGGGCCCCTTTAGTGACCAATCCTAATCTCACAGGATTCCTCCAGGGACCAATCCTAATCTCACAGGGTCCCTCCAGTGACCAATCCCAATCTCACAGGATTCCTCCAGGGACCAATGCTAATCTCACAGGATCCCTGCAGGGATCAATCCTAATCTCACAGGATCCCTGCAGGGATCAATCCTAATCTCACAGGGCCCCTCCAGGGACCAATCCTAATCTCACAGGATCCCTCCAGGGACCAATCCTAATCTCACAGGGTCACTTCAGTGACCAATCCTAATCTCTCAGGATTCCTCCATTGACCAATCCTTATCTCACAGGGTCCCTCCAGTGACCAATTCTAATCTCACAGGGCCCCTTAAGTGACCAATCCTAATCTCACAGGATTCCTCCAGGGACTAATCCTAATCTTACAGGGTCCCTCCAGTGACCAATCCCAATCTCACAGGATTCCTCCAGTGACCAATCCCAATCTCACAGGATCCCTCCAGTGACCAGTTCTAATGTCCATAGCCTATGATTAAGTCTCCTAGTGACACGCGTCAGGCAAGAGATGATTGTATAAATAAAGTATTCATTTCTTTATCCACAACCCTTTGGTCTGATCAATACGCGATTTCCCAGTGTGCCCTGCACCGACATGTACGCTTTGTATAAGGACTGTCCGCTCCGTTGATCTGAGGGCCTGGGGCTGGAGCACCTGGGCCACGTTTCTATTTTCGGTCCAACCCCAATCTCAGAGGTCCCTCCAGTTGCCAAACCTAACGTTGCCAGGTCCGTCCATTAACTAGTCCAGATCTCGCAGGGCCATTACAGTGGCCAATTCTAATCTCATAGGCTCCCCCAATGACCAATCCTATCCTTGCAGGGTTCCTCCATACGGAACAAACAACAGCAATCACTTCAGTAACTCACCGAAGCCCCGGGACACACACCGACACAGGGACAGCGCCATTGTTGACCTTGCGCGCAACTTCCGCTCCCGGCATGCCCCGCTCCCGCTAAATTTGAAGGCGGCCTGTTCTGCACTGTGTTCCCAGTCACAGTCTGAGATGAGTTCTGCCTCTGAGCTGAGTGATTCGGAGGATTTGCCTTCGGTTCCTTTTCTCGCCCGGAGGAGGGACGTGTTGGTTCTGAGCAGTGATAGTGAAGGAGAGGGAGGGTCGAAATTATTGGCACCCCCACAACGCACTTTTGGGGGAACTAAGTCACGTGTCCCACAGCCTCGTCCTCGCGTCCAAAACCCTCGTGTCCAAAACCCTCGTGTCCCTCTGGCACCCCCTCAGGCAAAGAAAGGGAAGAAGAACCAGGAAACTGTCACTGTCCTCATAGACCCAGGTACGTGGGGCTCATAGAAATGTGTGGGGATTAATATGAATGGTGTGAGGTCATATCATTTGGGAATTATCAGGGGTGTAGTAATATCATTTTGGGGGTATCTAGGTGTTGGTAGTGGGTTACTCTGTGATCAGATGCAAAGTGCCCTCCTAAAAACAAGAAAAAGCAGTAAAACCCCACACTAGCTTACTAAAATTAATTGAGATCTCATTCTATAAGTGCTTAGTGCTTTTATAATCATATGCTTAGTCCTCAATCAATTTAGCACCAACATACAATTGATGGGATTTCAATCGACTGTGTTATATACAAATAATTAAAATGATTAAAGTGCTATAAATGAGGTGCTGTGACTTTCAATAAAATGCATCTACGCACAATTGATGAATAATCTAAAAGTTTGTGGTTCTTCTACGAAAAATGTCGGGACTCTCCACAAGCGGTCCGAAAATCGTACGAATCCTGGATTTGTACGATCGGATCTTTGCCTCTATGGCCAGTATTAGAGATAAAAGAGAATAAAAGGAATGAATGCTGCGCTAGTAGCGCTACAATTCCATTAAATTTCTCTGGATCCGAGATTCAATTAAAGTTTAAAAAAGGTAAGATTTCAATAATAAGCTTTTTTTTTTTTTTTTAAAAAAAAAATGTTTGAAGGCTCGCCGACGCATGTTTCACATACGCTTTATCAAGGCAAAATTAAGTGAGTGAACATTAATTATAAGTGAACTATATTTTTGTTTTTGAGCAAAGTGCACTCCTGTCATTTGGGTTTGTTTCCAGGTGTCCTGCAAGATGGATGTGGGGGACAAGTGCTGAGTGCTCTGCAGACCCAGGAGACTCCATGTGTGATCCAGGCTCAGACAATTCCACGGAGCATCACTTGGAGCAGATCTAGTGCTGATAGCAATGTGAGTGGCTGGAAAGCATCTTATCGCAGTGTATTGTGAGATATATTTATATAGTAAGTGTTGATTGTATTTCTACATACAGGTGGGATCTGCCATATGATTTCACTGAGAGTACTATGTAATTATCATGTATGTAAATCTGACATGTTATTGACCATGTACATCAGTACCTGCCCCAGTGGATCTTATAATCTCAAAGTGATACCCAGCCAGTGGCTTGTAAGTATCATGTTGTCCACCTACCACTTGGATGTTGCTCTCAGTGACCTTAAAGCAAATGCTTATTTTTTTAATGTCCGGCTTGGAGACAAGACTCCAAAAAACTAAGTGTACTGCCAAACACAGCCTCCTATAGGATGCCAATCCACTTAGGGGCTACCAAATAGCCAATCACAATCCCAGGCATTTTTTTTAATGCTTGTGTTAAATTGTTTAAAATTAATCTTACACTTTGGATGCACTCATCTTTCACATACACAGGGAGAAGGTATTGGTCAAGAAGAAGCTGAGGTTCTAATCCTTCTTCCTGGAGAAGAATTTGTCACAATGGTGCACAACTGGAAGAAGGTTGGAACCCTATTTAACTAGCCCTCCTTTTCTTTCTGCGAATATAGAGCTTTAAAGACTATCTTCCTCATGTCTTTTCTCCATTTACCAAACATTTCTGTAACGTACTGTCACAAAGTGTCTTCTGCTATTACCCAACAGGAGCCTCTAGGTGGCAACAGCAAGGAGACACTGCATAACTTTGTGGCCCGTGTGACCGCCAGCAAGTCATGGAAGGTGCCCACATTGGTAGTCATGGAGATGGAGAAATATTTTAGGTAGGTTCTGAGAAGACAGACCAGATGTGCCCACCATATAAAGATAGTTTGTTCATTTTCTGTTCATTTTTTGTTCATTTTTGTTAGTGGAGGTAAAAAATTAAGCAGGAAAAAGCAAAAGGAGCCCACGGGCGGAGGGGTTCCAGGCAATGGGAAGAAGAGGCTGAACAAACAAAAAGAATCCTCAGAGACACCCCCTACTTTGGGCAGAGTGGAAGTGGAGGAGGTGAGGGAATTATGGTGTTGGCTGCTCCTTTATGAGCTTTATTAAGGTTTTCTTACTAATGTCCTTCATTATTTTCTAGGCTTTGATGGACTTCCAGCTGCACACAGGAACCCACTTGTGGTTCTTAGAGACGTGGAAAGAGTTTGCTGACTTTGTCTGTCAGTTCAGCAAAGCGGTGGCAGAAGCTCCAACCAAGTAATGGGTTAGGGGGTGTGGGGTGGAATTAATGGGGGCAAAATGGCTTGTCTACTCCTCACTGATAACTCTTTTATCATTCCTTTTAGGAGACAAAGGGATATCTCCTCATTCTCATTCTACCTGGATGGTGAGTGGGCTGGAGGGGTGCGAGTAGAGCGGTGTGGGAAAGGCCACCTGGAGGTGTGGAGGCGACAGATCCAACAGTTCAACAGAATCAGTGTGGACATTGCAAATGCTGTGGTGGCTGCCTATCCCTCCCCCCAATTACTAGTGAAGGTGAGTGCAGATTTCATCTGGTATTATAGCTGTGATACATGTGTATATGCCTTAGGTATTCCCATCTGAATATCAAGAACAGGAAGCCGCAATTAATGCTGCGGATTCTGAAAGGCATACTTTCACAACACAAAGTATCATTTGTTCTTATGGTAGACTGTGTTTGGTTTTGTATCCAACATAATGCTCCACATCACTAAGCTAAGGAAGGGGATTTTGGGTGTGGTAGTTCTGCAGCTGGATGGAAAAAAAAAACGATTGCCAGACTCTGGTCTATATTCTCTTCATACTATTACTATTAGCAAATTACATGCACCTTTCTGTCCACAGGCCTATCGCTGCTGTCGGACAGAGGAGGAGCGGCAAAACCTTCTCAGTGATATACTTGTGCGCCGTGGAGAAGGCGTTACCTCTACCTCTCGGCGTGTCGGCCCAGAAGTATCCAAGCGTATCTACTTGCAGATAACATCAAAAGAGCCAGAACTCTCTCTGGAGTTCACGTGAATCAAGAAAGGTCCAATACTTTCAGCACTTTTTAGTGTGTTCTCAGATCCAGAATTGTTATACTGCTTCTAAGTAAGTTAGACAGAGACCACTGAACATGAAGTTTGATGTTAAACTAGACCTAAATAGGTTGCCCTATAGAATGATGTTTTTTACATTAATTACCTTATGTTTCTATTAAAACCTTTATTTATTTAATCAATCTGATTTTTTTTCTCCCACAAGAAATGAGATTGGTGCAGGTATAGTCCATAAGAAGCTCATGATAATAAATTGGGTGGAAAAGTTGCATTAAATATATCCCAAAGTGTCTTATTTATGGCCCTCTGTTCAAACTGCAGATATAGTATATTTCTTGAAGAGCCCGGATAGAAGGTAAGCAACTTAACAACTTGGATTTCACCCCGCCCCCACACAAATGGTTTTAGCTTTCCTTCATCTTTAAAACCCAGTATGAGTAGTTTGTGCAGTTATTGCTCTCTCCTTGCAAAATTTATACTGGTAAAAAGTACCAGTTTATACCACCTCAAAGTACTCAGACAGTTACCATACGAGTGGCCACTTTTCTAGCATTCTGTTTGGTCAGTCCGAATGTTCAAAAGAGCAACTAGTAGTCTGCTATAGAAACTGAAAATTTTCAATCGCAACAGCTAGTGCTTAGTCTATTAGGATCGATGAATTATCGTTTTAAACAGCCCATGGAGTTGCCATACATGTGCAGATGGCAGGCAGTATGATTGAAACCTCCCTGGCCCAATTTGGGCACGTAGGGCTATTTTAGAAAGCAAAAATATACATTCAGCCTGGAGATACTGCCAAAGCCCACAGTGTGTCGTCAATAAGAATTACTGGGTCCCACAGCTAATTGCATTTAGCTTTACCTCCCCAACTAGAACTTTGGGAGTACAGGTATTGGATCCATTATCCGGAAACCCATTATCCAGAAAGCTCCAAATTACGGAAAGGCCGTCTCCCATAGACTCACTTTTTAGCCAAATAATCCAAATTTTGATGACCTATTTCTCTGTAATAATAAAACAGTAGCTCGTACTTGATCGCAACTAAGATATAATTAATCCTTATTGGAAGAGAATCCTTTTGGGTTTATTTCATGTTTACGTGATTTTCTATAAGACTTATGTATGAAGATCCAAATTACGGAAATATCCATTACCCGAAGAAACCCTAGATCCCAAGCATTTTGGATAACTGGTCCCATACCTGTATAACATTTTTCATAAACAAATACTAAAATTGCTTATCACTCCGTTCCCTGCTTGGGACTTCTATACCTTATAGTTATCTCAGTAGTAGCAGGATCCTCTTGCTTTTAAAATTAAAACTAGAAGCTCATGGTACAATGTCTTATAATTAATACAAAAGCAGTAACCAAATCAGTATTTATTCTCATCTGTGGCAGATGCTGGTTAACCAAATACACAGTATAATACATGGCAATAAAACATTGATACCATTGTGGATGAAGAACCTGAAGCAGCATGGTACCTTGGGGTAGAGTGTCTGCCCTATGTGCAATGATCTTGTATTCATAGTATTAGGTTTTGTGTTGGAGACCAGCTCCACCCGTCCCTCCAAAGCAAAATGGTATAAGTCCCAAATTATGGAGGTAGCTCCTCCATTAACAGAAGCTGGGGCTTTCACGATTAAATAAAACTTTTTTTTACAGTTAACTACTCCCCATTAATAAAGCATAGGGCCCAAAACTTATGGAATTAACTGCTCCCCTGGGGGGAGCCGTGGGGATGTTTCTTTAGAATTCAGAAAAAGACAAGTCTGTTTAACCTTTGGACATTTTCTTTTCAGAAATGTTGCAGAACCTGTTGAAACACAAAGGGATGAAATGTACATAGATAGGGGTACAAGAACACACACACTCTCTCTCTCCTTATATTAAACAAAATAAGAATCATACAAATTTTGGGGAAGAACACTGATGAACAACGGAGCAGCAACCACCATAAGCCTCAACAAATGAGAGACTAAACCAGATGGTGAATTGGATCACAAATAGAACAGGAATTCCAACATCCCTACTTAAAGGAGAAGGAAAGCTACGGAGGCATTTTATTGCCAATAGATTAGTTGTAATAGTGCAAGCTAGAATGATATATTTATTCTCTTGAATGTTTTACCTTACCTGAGTAAAAAGCTCTAGAAACTCTCTGTTTGTTTAGAATAGGAGCTGCAGTATTAATGTGGTGTGACATCACTTCCTGCCTGAGTCTCTCCCTGCTCTGGGCTCAGATTACAGTAGAGAAGGGAGGGGTGGGGGGAGAGGAGCAAACTGAGCATGCTCTTGCCCAGGGCAATGAGGTTTAAGCCGAAGGCAGGAAGTCTGATACAGAAGCCCATGTGTACACAATAGAAGGAAAGAAATGCAGTGTTTCTTTTGACAGGGGACTCAGAGCAACATTACTTTGGGGGTTTACTGGTATATTTAGATGGACCTTTCTGATAAGGCTTACTTAGTTTTAACCTTTCCTTCTCCTTTAATACACAACTGAATTAAAAAGGGGAGGCCTTGCCCATACTACTGTGAGAATGGATCCTGCAGAAACCTTTCCAGCACAGGGTTACTGTGCAGAGCACCCAGGGTCTCCTCATACATGGCATTAACACTTGTGCACATGTTTAAGGTCTTCAGATCTGTGAAACGACAGGCCACCAAACCCAAGAGCAACACCATGAGCCCAAACAAAAGAATGCAAGAAATTTTCCTTAGCCTTGATTGTCGTCGGGACAGATTCTTCTCCTTGGGGGTGGACAATGGTTCTGGAGAGAGAAAGACAATAATGGAGATACAGTGGGATTGACCTTCACATAGTGGAGCAAAATCTAACCCTTATTGCAATCCAGAATTTACTTGTTAAAATATAGAAATCTAACGGCTGCCAAAGCTAAGGGATAATGCAGTTAATCCCAGCCCTTGATTTTCAAACCTGCCTGATATCTGTTGCACATGCCTTACAATGACCCCCAGTGCACAGGCCAATAAAACTGCCCCTTTGGCCTGGGCATGGCCATCTTTATCCAAAGATGAACCAAGGACTGGATCAACTAGTAGTTAGGCAGGTTTCACTTAGACAAAAAGGTTGAATGTAAACGGAATTGCCTCAAAAAAAGACAATCATCTTTAATATTATGTTAAAGGAGAAGGTAAAATACCAAAGTAGTCTATTGTCAATAGATTAGCCACAATAGTGCAAGCTATAAGAAGATATTTATAAATTATATAAATATCACATTTATATATATTTATTCTGCAGAATGCTTTACCATACCTGAGTAAACCGCTCTAGAAGTTCGCTCTGTTTGTTTAGGATAGCAGCTGCCATATTAGCTTGTTGTGACTTTACTTCCTGCCTGAGTCTTTCCCTGCGCACTCATAGCTCTGGGCTAAGATAACAACAGGGAGGGGAGGAGCAAACTGAGCATGCTCAAGCCCTAGCGGTTTATGCTGAAAACAGGAAGTCTGAAACAGAAGCCCATGTGTACGCAATAGAAGGGAAGGAATGCTGTGTTTCTTTTGACAGAGGACTCGGAGAAGCATTACTTTGAGGGTTTACCTTTCTGACCTTATACAGACCTTTCTGATCAAGCTTACTTAATTTTAGCCTTCTCATTTAATCTAAATTCCTAAAAGAAGGGAGGACAGTGGCACACCCATGGTTTATATAACAACATGAGTCTTGAACACTCACTATGGTTTTCAGTATGTTCTCCCTCTAATTTCTTATTATGGGTAAGGGCTTTCTGCATAGCGTTGTAATCTCTTCTCTTGAGTTCCTTCTGCTGTTGCTTCATCCTCCTTCTCATCACCCTCTCCTGCTCCTCTTTAACCCTTTAACCCTCTGTTGTGCCTCAAGTGAGCATCATATGCTGCTGTGAGTAGGACGAGATGCTGGAAGTCATAGTTACAGAACAATCAGAGAGACCCTCTGTAGAGGGAAGAATGAGATCAGCTGACAATAGATCACCTAGAACACAGCTTAGAAGGCAAGAAATGCTGCATGCAATATGTGTAGGGTAGGGTGGGGCACAGAGGAGGATTGGGTACAGGATTCCACAAAGCACTTCCCGCAACTGATCTGAAAAACATGCACAAGTGCACCAGCACTTATTGGTCAACTGTACTCAAGTCAGAATTCAAATCAAAATAGGATATTGGCTTCAGTTTGCTATTCAGCCAACGCTGGGTTTGGTACATGCCTAATGTAGACACATCATCGTTAAAGGAAAACTATACTGTCAAAATGAATATTTAAGCAACAGATAGTTCATATTATGTGACATACTAAAGAATCTTACCAAACTGGTATATATATTTAAGTAAATATTGCCCTTTTACATCTCGTGCCTTGAAAAACCATTTCGTGATGGTCTGTGTGCTGCCTCAGAGATCACCTGACCAGAAATACTACAACTCTAACTGTAACAGGAAGAAGTGTGGAAGCAAAAGACACAAATCTGTCTGTTAATTGGCTCATGTCACCTAACAAGTATGGTTTGTTTGTGTGCACTGTTAATCTTCCGGTCCCAGGCGGCGGCCCTTTTAAAATGGCAGTTTTCTATTTTTGATTACCCAATGGCACATACTACTAAAAAAAGTATATTATTATGAAAATGGTTTATTTACATGAAGCAGGGTTTTACATATGAGCTGTTTCATGCAATATCTTTTTTATAGAGACCTACATTGTTCAGGGGGTATAGTTTTCCTTTAAACTCCGTTCAGAATCTCACCGGTAAGGTAGTCAGCTTGTTACAGGAAAGGTCCAGAGCTGTTGCCTTGGGAATGGCCTTGGGAATGGCCACCTGAAAGAGAAGGAAGGGTCACTACTAGACAGACAGGGCTTCATCCAGTGATAGAGTTCAGCCACAACCGAATGAAGGAAAACTAGGCATGAGAAAAAACAGGACAGCAGCAAATGGATATAATACATGTAGGATTTGCTTTTATTTTATACCTTAGGACAGGACTGTCTTAACTGGTAGCCCACCAAGCAACTGGTATAGACTACTATGACCTCTTTGGGGTGATGAGTGCAGATAGGCCAAAGTTACTGCGCAATATAACATATTTGCAAGTGCTCCAACCAATAGTCTGTGCAACTCATCAGTGGAATCCCAAATCAAACCACCTAGATCAAATTCTCCATAGTAAGAGCCCATAGACCAATGGCTCCCAAATAGTGGGGCTGGCATGCCTACGGGGGCCTAAAGCAGTAGAAGAGGGGATTTCTTAAAGCCTATTAGGGTACAGTTGGAAGGGGTGAAGATGTATTTATTGGCTCAGTACACCTTGAACAACAGCAATGTGATTATTAGTTGTTTATACTTTATCTCTGTTTTGAGAAAGGGTTCTGCACAATAAGATGGGGCCCAACTAAGACCTTATTTGTTAGGTTTAAGGGAAACAATATAATGTAGGGTCCAAAGCCATTAGCCAGATATACACTGTGCATAGAGATGAATACATTTCTCACCAGATCCCGAACAGGCACTTCACTCAAATCACTCAGACTCAGGTCCAGCTCATTTCCGTCCAATTTTTCCCTCAGGTTCTGGGATCTCCCATTCACTCGCGCCATCCTGCTGCAAAGACACCACAGCTACAGCTCAGTGGTTTTCATAAAGCATCATTCCCCAAGATTCTTAGCAAGCAGCAGCTACAGCTCAATGCTTCTTATAGCATCATTCCCCAAGATTCTTAGCAAGCCTATAAGCCCACAGCAGCTACAGCGCAATGCTCAGACTCAGGTCCAGCTCATTTCTGTCAAATTTTCCCTCAAGTTCTGCGATCTCCCATTCAATCGCGCCATCTTGCTGCAAAGACACCACAGCTACAGCTCAGTAGTTATCATAAAGCAGGCATGTCCAAAGTCAGGCCCAGGGGCCAAATGCGGCCCGTTTTCAAATTTACACTGGCCCTCAGCCTCCATCATGAAATTAATAATAATAATAATGTGGCACGCCAGCACAGTGCAATCAGGAATCACGTAGCCATAGGAGTAATATTTGGGCACATTAGTGAAATGATCTGACACTTGGTCTATACTGCTGTCTGTGTGCTGAAGGTGTTAGCAATAGACACATACTGGCACGTAGTGAAGCGCCGCTCTCGCAGTACGTCTGTTGCTGAAGGTGCAATAGATGTACTGACGTGCCAGCTACTGCTATGCGATTCCTTGTTTAAATGAGTTAAATGATGTTAATGGTTCAAATAATGTCAGGCCCTGACACATTCACCTCACCAAATCTGGCTCTCTTTGCAAAAAGTTTGGACACCCCTGTCGTAAAGCATCATTCCCCAAGATTCTTAGCAAGCAGCAGCTACAGCTCAATGCTTCTTATAGCATCATTCCCCAAGATTCTAAGCAAGCCTATAAGCCTACAGCAGCTACATAGCCTATACTATGGCATTATTTCCCAAGATCCTTAGCAGGAATAAGAGACACCAGTTACAGCTCAATCCTTTAGTTATCCCCTTAGCACGAAACAGCTATATCACAGTGCTGTCTATGTACTATACAAGATACATTTAATACACTGTTAGCTCAAGGCTGACCTAGCTTTTATCCGAACAATAATCCTCTTTAGGACATGATTCCCTAGGGCTTCTTACACAGCCAGAGCACAACTGCCCTAAGTCATATCCACTGCAGCCCCAGCTCCAACTCTCCCAGTATATAAAATACTCTCCCTTCTGCCACAGCCGCAACCTCCCCAAGAACTGAAGCTGCACAGTAACTCCCCATTCCCTTCTTGTTCTACCAACCTCCTTCCCGGCTGCTTTACTGTACTGTCTGTACTTGTGTGTCTTCCCACCATTAGCAACTTGGAACTAGCTATGTCTGACTGAATTGTCTAGTTTCTATTACTGTACCATTTCCCACTAGGATTTAGCCCAACCACACTGAAAGATCTACAGTATTTCCTAATCTGTAAAGATCCTCTGTACCATTAGCAACTTGGGTCTAGACGCAACCGTCTTCCCACACTCCAATCTCTGAGCAGTCGCTTCCTGATCCACGTCAGACTCAAACATTCCAACCAACGAGTCGGAGAAAGGGGACAGACAGACGTAACCATATAGTGGAGTCAGGAAGCACAGTGTGCCGCTCAGTGGCTAAAAATAAGTACTCCATCCTCATAGTAGGGGTGTCCCTTGGCTTCCACATTGTCTGAGGCCACAGGGTGACGGGCTCAAGGAAAGGGCGGATATAACATAACACTGCATGTTCAGCTTGCACATTACCACTCCCAGGCATTAAACACATTCTTAAAGGAGCAGGACATAACCTTGTTTATCAAATGATCCTAATTATACTACTGAGCCAGCTCAATTCCTAATTGCTCAGTCTGGGGCTTTTTAGCACCATATCTCTCAGACACTGTAGCTCTAGTTAAACCATCTTAACTGGCCTTCATGCTGGGTCGCTTTAACTCATATCAAGGTTACCAGAGCTGTCACCAGATTTTAAGCTCTGTCCCTCTGTCTCTCATCACTTCTCAATCACTCCCCTGATTTCTGAAGATTGCTACTGATTTCCAGAAAAAAAATCCAGTGTGCGAATGTGCAGAATATTTTAGTGGCGCGGAGTGTGAATTTGGTGGCTTCAGGAGAGGTTCTGCACGTGTGCATGGCGCCACGTCCGTTGATGTCACAAACCGGGGACTTTACTTCAGAAGTTGACAGCTCTGGGTTACAGATATATAGAAACATTGGAGTAACAGTCACCCTGTTTTAGTTCCAGGGGTACCCTGGGCACAAATAAGCATCACCCCAAATCTCACCCTAACTGGCCTTCAAGCTGGGCCCCCTTAGCTCATAACAAGGTTACAGATATATAGAAACATTGGGGTAACAGTCACCCTGCTATAATTCCAGGGGTACCCAGGGCACAAATAAGCACTCACCCCAAATCTCACCCTAACTGACCTTCAGTCTGAACCCCCTTAGCTCATAACAAGGTCACAGATTTATAGAAACATTGGGGTAACAGTCACCCTGCTATAGTTCCAGGAGTACCCATGGCACAAATAAGCACCAAATCTCTCCCTAACTGACCTTCAGACTGGACCCCCTTAGCTCATAACAAGGTTAAAGATATATAGAAACATTGGGGTAACAGTCATCCTGCTATAGTTCCAGGGGTACCCAGGGCACACATAAGCACATATTTATCTTCCTGGTTTAAGCCCCCTTTGACCCAGTCTCCCCACAGTAACATATCTACATGCCACTGTCATTTGCAAATTAAACCTAACTAGCCTTCTCTGTTGAAATTCAAAAAATCATCAGCTGAAGTGTTTCAATATCATATAAAGCAGTGGAGCAGAGAGCATGATAGGAGTGGGGGTCTGGGGTGGAGTGGGGGTGACAGGCACAGCCAAGATGCCCATCAGATCACTTTGGATCTGGGTTGGCATCTCTGTATAGGGACCATGATAAAAAAAGAAACAGGAAATTGTCTAGAAAGACATCGTGTCAACGTATGCTGATTTCTTAGTAGAAATTTGTAATTAGATTTTTGAGGGTGAAAAAAACGGAATTTGCCATATACTCTTCCGTTTCCTGCCAATTTCATTATACACGAAGAAGGCCAATTTCATGTTACTCAATACAGCTTTGATAACTTTTAGATTTGGACCAGAAATACACACAGGACACTCATGCTAATACAGTTAACTACTAATGTTTGGATAATAGATCCCTAACTCAAGGTCGACACGCTTAGTTTGCCCAGGTGCAAATGTGCTCTTTGTTATTCATGAGCCCATTGTTATTAATGAGCCCCTGTGTGTGGACTAACTACAGTATTTACACATTTCCTACACCACTGTGGCGCTGGGAACCACCTCTGTGGTTTTGAATGGACAGCCTGTTTTTTTCCCCCCAGTTTTGTCTGGTTACAAGTTCTGAAATGTATGGATTTCCATTGTAAAACTACAAAAGAAGTTATATTATGGTTATGTTATGGTTTCAATCTTGTGTTTATTTGTCCTTTAATGGCATTAGACAAAAATAGCAGGAGTATAATATAAAAACAGTGCAATATGGATGATCTAATGTAATAATGACTTACTACATAGATGGCATATCGCAGATTACAACTCCACTCCATACCTGAAATGTATAAAAGGCAATCTTTATTACAAATTCATTAACCATATTAATTTTCAGCATCGTAACAACACTTGAAAACAGCCCAGGTTGAAGGGCTTAACTTGTGCGAAACGTGTGTTAGTACCATTCCCTCAGCAGAATCCCTTTGACCTCTCTTGTTGAACATACAAGTTACAATTTGATTACGGCCCGGGTTGAGGTGTTATGTGGCAGTCACCTTTTGTGTTATGTGGCAGTTTTTTTCCTGACATGGGGAAAAACTAGCGTATTGCTAGTTTATTTTGTAGCATGATGTTTGGACACTAGCATTAACAGTGTTAATTCTTTATGTTATTAGGGAATTCCCCTTCCCCCTCTTTTCTTCCCACTTTCCTGCCAACAATCATTATAGGTTTAATTGGTTTTCAGTTTAAAATCAATTGGTTAACGCGGAAAGGTTACGGGTGAACTATAACTTGGGTAATTGCTCTAAAATTATATTTAGCATATCGACCTGCATATATACATTTGTTCCATATACGTACTGCCTTGTGTAAGCAATTGCTTTACTGTGTTTGTTCTTTGTTTTATTTTCCATATAAAACATGTTACAGTAAAAGAAATCCGTAGTCAAAATCCCATTTCCACTAGTCTCACTATGTTTTAGGGGCAGATGGTGGTGATGCAATAAAAGTGCTAAAAATGCCATATAATTGCCAAAGAAAAGAAAAAGTAATTACACAGTTTGCTTAATGTTCACAGGAGGCACCAGTTTTTAGAGCAAAATGCAATAGTTATGAATAGTTTGTATGTGTGCTTTTTTTTGTTTTAGGGTAACTTTAGTGTAAAAAGTCAATTATTAAAGGTGCAGGCAGGTGAAGTTGGAGGGATTGATTTACGATGCTGGTAATTTATATGGCAAATTAATTTATATGGCTAAGAAATTTATATGGCTATGGAATTTATATGGCTCTTGATGCGATGGAGGGCTGCCATCTTTTCCAGATGGTATGGCAGCTGCACTGGAGGGACTGGAAGTGATGATAAATTGTCGACCTGCACACCTATCATAACCTGCTTTCTCCCAATCTGATATGCCACAGTTATTTATATACCTGCACCCAACCTGCCCACCTCTGATGTTTTCGGAGAGGGCTATAGATTTAATGCGGCAGTGAGGGTTGAATAGGGAACCCTCACTGCCGGATAAAGTAAAGGCACAGTAAGGATGGTCCTCGCCTGCAACCTGCCCACAATCTATCCAGGGTCGGACTGGGGGTCCTGGACCCCACCGGGGCTGCTGTCTCAGGGGCCCCCCCGCTGCATGTGTAATGTGTTTTTGCTGCGACCAGCCCAAAAAAAGGGAGGTCACTGCAGGAAGAAGTGCAGTGAGCAGGTGGGGGGCGGTGGGACCCACAAGAGCCGGTGGCCCATCGGGTTTTTTCCCGGTGTCCCGCCGGCCCAGTCTGACCCTGCCTGTGCAATACTAGCAGATGAGTACACCTAAACTTCCCCAGAAAGGTCTACAAATGAATCAATCTGCCCACCCACATGCTGGGCAAAAGTTTTGATCACAATATGGGCCTGTGGAGACCTGTGAGGAGAGGATTTTGTCAATACACCAATGTGGTCCTAACTTTAATGGAGTCTTATGGAGAAGGTAGCATAGACAGGGATTTTGGATTAGATTGGGGACACAGTGCCACACTGCTCCTCTTCTGCTGCACTGCCTGCACCTGGAATCATTACCTCCGCTCAGGTGGAGGCAGACGCGGTAGATTTTGGCTCTGAAATGCAAGATTTTGCATTTTGCGCCAAAATCTGCTGTGCCTGCAGAAAAGAAGGGGATTATATGGGGCCTTGTATACAAACTGTAGAACTGCATTTGAGATATTGCACAGTAAGCCCCATGCACACAATGGGTTAACAAATTTTTGTCTTTCCATCACATGACAACTGTGAAGGTGCACAGCTGGACAACAAACATCCTGCAATAAACAATCTGTGTGGCTACGGTAGAGTCCATATCAAAGTGATACAAATGACTGGACACACTGGTGTGGGCCCAGTGTCAGCGTTCCCAAGGAAAGGAGACCCTGTTGAATCAACAAAGGGCTATCAAAAGCATTTCACTGTGGGATTTGATTATCTCTCATAAACAACTAACATCAACCTGATTGTCTGGGATAGTCTTTTGGGTGTGGGTGTCCTAGGAAAAGGGTGTATGAGTTATCCTTGTTTAAATTAAATGGTCTACATATAGAGCCGTTGTAAATACTTTGGCACTTTCCTTTCACTTCCATTACATCCTTCCTTTCCTTGCCTTTTCTTCCTTCCTCCTTAGTTAGTTCCCTTTTTATTTCTTTTGTAAATAAAAATAGTACTTATTAAATAAATTAGCCTGTCTCGAGTCGATAGCTAGGCACCAGACTGGCAATCTGTTGGGTTCTGGCAATAAGGGGCTGCTATAAGGTGCCATAGAAAGTCAGTATCTAGTGGGCTGGTGGGGGCTATTTGGGCCTAAATTCTCAGTCCGGACCTGCTAGGCACCCCAAAATAGAGCAGATTCAACACAAACACCTGGATCAAAGCCATTGACCACCCCATGTTCTTTTTGTAGAGTCACCATAGACTCTCTGGTGCACAGGCTGGCCTTAAACTTGTGGGTCGTATGGGTCCAGGCTGAAAATTGGGCAACCGCTTTGGGCACATATAATTTGTGCTCTGCAGCTGGACTCCCAGTAGCTTACTAGAAGTGCACGGGTTGACAAACAATCAACTTGCATCCAATCCTAACCCGTCCTTTCCCAAACTGAACTTCATCACCATCATCACTTATTTTCCCACCCTCCTCATCATGAAATCACTAATGGGGCAGGGAGGAAAGATGGCAGGTAGACAGATTAGGAATGCTGGAGGACTAGGGGGCAATAATGTCATGGGCATGTAGTGAAGTGTTGCTCTGGCCCAAACCTGCCTGATCCATGAGTTCAGGTCAGCACATTCAGCTCAATACCTTATACTTTCATTGGTGGGATAGTGTTCCCATAGACTGCCCCCCAACCCATTGTTTTGAACTTCTTTTCTTTTACACCAATGAGAAACCAGTTAATGAAGGCGTCAGTGTATTTGCGTATAGTGGTATTCATATTGGGCCACCTGTGGCAGGTTCCTGCAAAGCAATTGTCAGCACAGCAACAGTGTCTTAAAGAAAAATGGCTTTTATTTCAGGCAGTTTTCTTTCAGCAAACCCTTCAAAAACATAAAACAGCGTTTTCCACCAGTAATAGTTCAGCAACATCAAAATTGCCACAGTATTATTATTAACCTCTAGACAGCCAACTGTGTGTGTGTAGGTACATAGATTTCTGTAGGTTTAGTTAACAGACTTCCCCTGGAGGGGGAGCGCCAACCTTGGGGAACCTCTGCTTTCAAATTAACAAGGGGACCGGAGATTAGATCATGGAGAGGGCATTTCTCTCTTTAAAACAACCCCAAACTTAAAAATAAAATCATAATAAAATTACCAGTGCTTTTATGTGAGACAGGAGAGCTTATGCCCTTTTGCCTGTTTGTGGGTTAGGAGAGATCCTGTTTGTCCAGTACACAGGAGATGTGTAATTATCCTCTGACAATTGAATGGTCTGATGTAATATTATATGTTATTTACTGAGACTTTTATTGTATTGCCCTCCCTCTTCTTTATCTCCCTGAATCCTTCCCTTAAAGGGGTTGCTCACCTTTAAATTAACATTAAGGGTAAGAGCACACTCTAAGATTTGGGGAGATTTAGTCGCCCAGCAACAAATCGACTCTTCTTCATTTTCCAAAGTCGCCCGAAGTTGCCTCATGACTAAACGTCGGGCGACTTTGGAAAACAAATCGCTCTGAGTGCCATCCTACCAGCGATTTAGATTCTAGCCGTCGGGAAGGCTTTACAGGGAGATTAGTCGTCCGAAGAAGAGGCGATTTGTCGGCGGGCGACTAAATCTCCCTGATTCTTAGAATGATGTAGAGAGTGATATTCTGAGACAAACTGCAATTAGTTTTAATTTTTTATTACAGGTATTGGACCTCTTATCTAGAATTCTTGGGCCCTGGGGTTATCCGGATAATGGATCTTTCCATAATTTGGAATTCGTGGCAACCCTACTATAAATAGAGGGGGTAGCCAGGTGCGGGTGGGTGCGTGGGTCAGGAGAATGCGGGTTGAAGTCAAGGGGCGGGTCGATTTTTTCTGGACACACACACATCACTACAAGGCAATGTTTTATATTTACAGAGAAAAAGGAAATCATTTTAAAAAAAAAATTGTGTAACAGGTTTCCGGATAATGGATCCCATACCTGTATTTGTGTTTTAGCATTTATTCAGCATTTTATTCACCAGCTCCCCAGATTGCAATTTCAGAAATCTGCTATGGTAAAGCTGGCCATAGACGCAAAATTCTTACGATCGGACTTCCCCATCTCCTGACTTACCGCTAACCATTCCGATCATATAAAGTACAAAAGAACAGATCAGCCGATGTTCTGCCCCTGACAGCAATCATACGAAAGTTATGTCCGACCAAAGCTGGTGACAGTCTCCCTCTGAAAATCATATGATCGGCAATACACGCAGAGATATTATCAGCAGCCGACAGAAATCTTTTAACCTGTCCGATTGACCAAACGACTGATCTCCACCGGACGAAAAATGTTGTGACTCTCCAGTCAGAAGAAGGAGGCAAATAATTCAAAAACTATATATAAAAAATAAATAAGCATTAGAAAAAAGCTAACTTAAAGGTAAACTACCACCTTTTATCTTTTCCTCAATGTGATATGCCTTCTAGATTTTATTAGGTTTGTACCGTGCCTTTCCATGTTCTGTAATATATCATAAAAAGTTCCTACAGTTAAAGGACAAATAAGGACCTGTTTTGTCTAGCTCAGACAGGCTCCTTTACAAACTCTCACATGCAGCAGCCGTGTGCTATTAATGATGTGACTAGCCCCCTACTTTTCAATACTTTTACAGACATTTTGGGTAGTTCTGGCACAGTGACTGGTTCTCTGCAGTGTGCCACTGGCCAATCACAACTCAGAGCTCAGGATGAGGAAGGATGGATATTTACTGCGGACAATATGTTGGCGCTCTAAAAATGCATGTTAATAATAATAACAATAATAAAACATAAGGCATACATATCTAGTTTGGGTGTTGGGCTACATAGTCAATAGAGTAGGTATGATTCAGCCTCCAATTTCTTCACTTTATTGCTGTAAGATTCAGTAGGTGTCTGTGTTGCACCCCATGTGCATAATTCAAGGAAAAATATAGAATCAATACAGCTCCAGGCAGTAATTTTCAACTGCAATGTGTTTTATTCAGCAGTGCAGGCACACTACATGTTTCGGGCGGAGCCCTTTATCAAGTGTGACACTTGATAAAGAGCTCCGCCCAAAACATGTAGTGTGCCTGCACTGCTGAATAAAACACATTGCAGTTGGAAATTACTGCCTGGAGCTGTATTGATTCTATATTTTTCCTTGAATAGTGTTGGGCTACATATTTCTGGACACCAGAGGGAGTTCTTTATGTATTCTTAGTTAAGCACATGTATCCGTACAGCATGCTGTTGCAGCTGATAAGCCTTTGGATATTTTGAAAAGCAACTCGTAACTGGGTGGGATTAACAGTCACCCTCAGGGTAGGACTGGGCTGGCAGGTCACCGGGAAAATACCCGGAGGGCCACCTTCGGGCCAGACACGTTTCCCTAATCTGACGAGTTCCAAAAAAAACCCTGATGAGCGGTGGGTGCCAGCGTTCATGCATTCCTGCAGGGGGCCCCCAGAAGTTTGGTACCCGCCGGTTCCCCCCTGCTTCAGTCCAACCCTGGTCACCCTGCTATAAGCTCTCACCCCAAATCTAACCCTAACTGACCTTCAGGCTGGCCCCCTTAACTCATAACAAGGTTAGAGATATATAGAAACATTGGGGTAACAGTCACCCTGCTCAGGGGCGTAAATACCAGGGGTGAAGGGGGTGCAACCCCCTTGGGACCATCAGGATGCTGCCCGCCCCTCCTCCCGGCTGCATGGCCTGCACCCAGGCCCGGCCCTTCTTAATTCTGTTACTAACCCTGCTATAGTTTCAGGGGTACCAGGACACAATTAACACTCACAGAGAATCTCACCCTATATGGCCTTCAGATTGGGCCCCCTTAGCTCATAACAAGGTTACAGATACAGTATATAGAAACATCTGTGTAACCTGCAGTTTATATGACTCCGCAAGTCACAATCCAGCCGCTGCCCTGGCTGTATTATCGTTTGCACAGCCAACAAGAGAGGGTGACTTTATCTGTTAGAGTCATGGGAATCAGTAAGCCTAATGTATGCCTGTACCAGGCTCCGCCCACCAGTGCCTCGTAGGGTTACTGAGTACATCAGTTGAGCTTGTGGGTGAAAGGCTCTCAGGAAGGTGCTGTACTGAGTCTGTTCTTAAATCTCCATGTTTGGAACATCCTGATCCTTTTGCATCTGATGACAGTGGAATGTGGCCTTGGGGCAGCTCTCTATAGGTTACTTATTCTCCAAGTCCAGTTAGTGCCAAAGGAAAATATTAAAGTTCCTGTTACTCATAAAATTATAGGTTTTTGTAACTTGCATAAATATTTAAATACAATCATGTGTGTTCAGAGATTAACATACTGTAAGTGCACATGGTTTTGCCCTACAGGCGACATAATGATCTGGGATAACTCCTGCTGTGAAGGTCAATGGACCATCGGCTTGATGCTGGAATCCGGATTAATACCTGGAGCTGCCTTAGGCTCCAAATATGTGTACAGTCAGTAGGAGGGGGCATCTAATTTTCCATCAGCTCCACCTCCAGACTTGCAGGAAGCATTCAGCAGAGGTCTCAGGGTAGAAAGAAAATGGGGAAACTTTTCTGTATATGCTCCCATGGAGCTCTCCCCCCTGAAGCTGTCTAACTGTCCAGCAGGAAGAGTGCAAATGCAATTATTATTATGTAAACTGAACAGTCCTGATTTAAAGAACCAGAGAAGTCATTGATCCTAGCAACCAGCATTTCTCATTTTATATAATGTGATCAGCGTATCTGCAGGCAGGCCCTCAAATTGTATAACCGGAAAGGCTGGAGGTCCGGACTGAGAATTAAAATAGGCCCTGGCATTTCAGGTACACAGAGGCCCAATCAGCCTACATAGTGGCCCAAACAGCCCCCACCAGCCCATTAAATACTGACTTCTATGGGACCTTATAGCAGCCCCTCTGGCATTTGCCAGGACCCACAGATTGCCAGTCCAGGCCTGGCTGGAGGGATGGGCTGTAGTTTGAATATCACCATATATGTGTATTTGGGTATAGATACTAGTACTATATACTTTTATATAGGAGCAATTAGGTTGTTAAAGGGAAACTAAACCCACCCTATTATTTCAAACCTCATCTGCTTAAACGTGATTGGAAGGGAATAGTATGTTTTGTGCAGTTAGGTTGCTTCTCCTTTTATTATACCTATAACAAAACATAATTCTATATTTACCCCCGATGCATTGGCCTCCCAGAGTTATTCCTATACCCAGCTGTGTATAGGAGGACTGGTCTCCAGTGATTTGTAGGTGTTTATCCTGTGAAATAAACATGTCTCTTCCCATCTGACACTGCTACAGCAAAGAGTTCCAGATCCACTAAAGCCCTCTGCAAATTGTACTGAAATATATGTCACAAAGCTTTACATCGAGTCTAGTAACCCATAGCAACCAATCCCTGTGTTTGCTTTCAGAGTATTAGACCTGTGGCAAATGTCCCACCTTTTTATATGTTACAGCCACTAATATGTATCTGTGTTGTGGTGCGGCTGATGAGCCTACTGATATAGAAGCACTGAGGGCATTTAACCATTTCACTGCACTTTCTTTACTTTTACCCTTTACGTGCCCCATATCATGGGTTGTGTTTGCCCCATAGAACCCAGGCAACAGCAGACACATTACTTTTTGCCTCCCAGCGCTGCTCACCCATGATGTTCTGACAATTCACATCCGCCCATGGATCCTGGGCCTCCAGCACACTCTACATACACTTTTTACACTAACAACTATTTACACACTTATTTTAGGCTGAGTTTGTACACCCACAGTACACTTACATGAACACAATGCACAGCTGGACAAGTTTACATAGTATTTCTTGAATTTTTTTTTTTACTGTATTGAGAGTGTTTTAAGCTCTAAAACACATTTTATTTCCAGTATAACCAGTGTCAAACTGCATTATTACTTTTCATTTATTCCAGTGATTTTCTTCCATTTAGTGACTTTCTTACATGTAGTGATTTGATTTTATTGTCAGTTCTATATTGCTAGTGACTGGCTGCTTGTTTGGTGCAATAACTTTATTGCTTTCGTTGGTTTTATTGGATCTTAATGATTTTATTGCACTCTGTTTTGTTCTTGATTACTTTTTGCTTGTAAAATATTGTGTGCTAAATTTTAATTTCTACATGACACATTTATTGGTAATCATACCCAGGCCATACAAGATTCCTGGGCGGTTCTGGTATTCTAGGGACGACATTGCGATCAGCTCACATTTGCACTGGCAGGGGGGGGGGTGTGTATGCAGCAGTGCACCTAAAGTATCACATGGTGGTGAGTCCCAGAAATGACAGAATCACAGCATATTCCAGGCAGTTGTTAAAATGTTTTATCCCAATTTATCAGAGCAATTGCATCCGATGGCAGTTGCGTTCAATTTAGGTGTGATTATTCAATACCAGTACTTTAGGATAAGCTTCCTTGCATATTATTTCATATGGTGTGTTAAAGTCCTTATGACTTTGTTGTAGAGGGATGGTAAGATGGAAATGCCACTAATACAGATTGGGGTTGTTTTGCCTTTTTGGGTAACATCAGAATACTTGCTGTTTTGACACCTGTGTAGCTAATCATGTACTTTGCTGAGGGTCAGGGGCACTAGTGGCATGTGGAGAGTTGAGAAATTCGCATCAGGTGGCAGAGCCAAACACATTACCAGGAGCAGCAAAAAGCTGCTCCTGGTAACATTAAGAGCTAAATTTGGCTGGTTTTTAAAATGGAAATTTGGCTATCTGCACTAGCGATTCGCCGCCTCAGCCACAATGTTGTGCGGAAATTATCCTGAACCTGCCTGATCCACGCGTTTCGCTTGCACATCACTGCCCGACACAGGTTTCGCCTGCACATCTCTTCTACATACATCTAAACTGTAACTATTGTTACTTTGACCTTTTTTGCTTCTGGATACACTGTTAAAGCTTTAATGTTTTACTAACACAGCACAACATGCTGAATAATATGTGTGTGTTTGAACTATTACTTTTCATTATAAGGTGATTTATATATTCTGGATTCATTCATTTAATGGATTGGATTCAGTTTTGAATTCACTTTTGTTCTCACATTTCCCTTTCACCTTTCTAAGCTTTTGTTTAGTTATTCCCGCCACTACATCCGTTTAACTGTTTACAACTTTCCCTTGCTTGGAAAAAAGACTATTGTGTTAGACGAAATGTCAGCCTCCACGAATAAATTCTCGCCTTGATTCACCGAAGACCTGTGCGTGCAATCCTGTCACTTCAGTGCATCTTGAGGACTACACCCAGACTTGTATTTCTTCTTATATGTGAGTACCTGAAATATATATTTACGCCACTGCTTGTAACACAATACAAGTTTGTGTTGCTTTACAACAGCAGCTGAATCACGTGTTCATCCCCATGCACTATATATTCTGTAGTGACTTTGGAGCCTGTTGATAGGAATGTTTATGCAGGCAATATGCCTAATATAAAGGAAAGTCAAAGCAAATATTGGGTGCCATTGGGGTGGGCACCCACCAGTGATTAAGCTTTTTTTGCCAGTTCAAGGAATCTGACTGTCTTGGCCCCTGCAAACGCACAGTACAGTAATATTTAGACACTTTTAGTTACAAAAAGCCAAACTTTAGGGCAGGGTATTTCCTTTAGGCCCCAAGCCTCAAACAGGGGTCACGTGGTAGAAGCACATGCTGTTATGCTGGGGGGAGCTTGCATCTGGGGATATAGAAGTATATGATAACGAAGGGCACATCCCCCTACTAAAGCGTACCAAGGGGCTAGCACAACACTTAGTGCCCAAATCAGGCTGTAGATGAAATGTCATCTCTTTTCAAACACATATTTTATCATGAAAGCAAATATAATCTTGAGCATTTTTCCAATTTACATTGATAACACATTTGTTTAGCCCTTTCTATTCACTGGTTCTGACTGTTAAAGCAATGTAGCAGAAGTCAATGTTCTCTTTTAATCTGCTGCATCTGCTTCATTGGTTTAAGTATTTTATTTACTGTAGGTAATTCCATGACTGCAGGCTATAAAGCATTGAGTAATACAGTGTACATAAGTGATTGATAAGATATATGCTTGTCCTTTAGACTGACTTGGAATGGTTAATATATTTCCTGACACAGAACATTGTGACTCCCTTTTCTCTGCACATTCCCACACTAGCCACTCTTCCCCTTTATAAAATGACTGGACTTTCTCAGCAGCACATTCTTGTGCCTGCCCCACCCACACTACATTCCACACCCACATACAGTATAGTGCCATCTACAGATCTACAGTAACACCCACATTGTTCTTGCTCATTGTGTAAATCCTGCCTCCAAGTCACATATCCCTCCTACCTAGTATTTATGGACAGTATTTAAAGGGAAACTGCCAGGAATATTCTTTTTTACTGAATTTTGAATGTTTGGAGTGCTTTGTTTTACCGCAACGACAAAAAAAGATGCAAGTGAAATTTGGATAATGCCATAATAATAATAATAAGGGGACACTCACTGTATATATAGAACATTGGGTAGAAACCCAAGAATTTAGGCTGTTGGGTGGGAGTGCAGGTGTTTGACTACTGGCTGGAAGTGTAGGTGGTTAAGACTTGAGTGGGAGTGCAGTCAAATAGACTAATGTGTGGGAGCACAGGTGGTTAGACTATTGGATGGGAGCACAGGTGGTTACTCTATTCGGCAAGAGTGCAGGCAGTTAGATCATTGGGTGGGATTGCAGGCTGTTCCACTTTTAGGTTGGAACTCTAGTTCAGCTTGGGTGGGAGTGCAGGTCAGTAGACTATTGGGTGGGAGCAAAGGTGGGTACTCTATTGGATGGGAGCACAGGTGGTTACTCTTTTGGGCAAGAGTGCAGGCAATTAGATTATTGGGTGGGATTGCAGGCTGTTCCACTATTAGGTTGGAACTCTAGTTAAGCTTGATTGGGAGTGCAGGTCATTACACTATTGGGTGGGAGCAAAGGTGGTTACACTATTGGATAGGAGCACATGTGTTTAAACTACTAGCAGGAGTGCAGGCGGTTAGACAAATGGGTGGGAGTGCAGGCGGTTAGAAAAATGGGTAGGAGTGCAGGCATTTATACTAATGGGTGAGAGTGCAGGCGGTTAGACTAATGGGTGGGAGTGCAGGTGGTTAGACTAATGGGTGGGAGTGCGGGCGGTTAGACTAATGGGTGGTAGTGCAGGCGATTAGACTAATGGGTGTAGTGCAGGCGATTAGACTAATGGGTGGGAGTGCAGGCGGTTAGACTAATGGGTGGGAGTGCAGGCGGTTAGACTAATGGGTGGTAGTGCAGGCGATTAGACTAATGGGTGGGAGTGCAGGCGGTTAGACTAATGGGTGGGAGTGCGGGCAGTTAGACTAACGGGTGGGAGTGCGGGCGGTTAGACTAATGGGTGGGAGTGCAAGCGGTTAGACTAATGGGTGGGAGTGCGGGCGGTTAGACTAATGGGTGGGAGTGCGGGCGTTTAGACTAATGGGTGGGAGTGCAGGCGGTTAGACTAATGGGTGGGAGTGCAGGCGGTTGGACTAATGGGTGGGAGTGCGAGCGGTTAGACTAATGGGTGGGAGTGCAGGCGGTTAGACTAATGGGTGGGAGTGCGGGTGGTTAGACTAATGGGTGGGAGTGCAGGTTGTTCCAATATTAGGTTGGAACACAGGTGGTTGAACTTGAGTTGGAGTGCAGCCAGATAGCCATGAACAAATAGATATGTTTGGTGAGGTAGGCAAAAGAGTGGGTCCTTGATGAATTTGGCCACCCACATGCTCGTCCAAATCAGACTGATCAAATTGTTTGCCTTTGCCCATGCATGAACAGTTTTAGAATGCAGGCAGTGAAGAGAATGGATAAGAGTGCAGCTTTTAAGGAGTCTGGGTTAGAGTGCACGCAGTTAGGAAGGAGTGCAGGGGTCTAGTGTATAATGAGATAGAAATTAAGGCAGATGGGAACAAGTAAAAATGTTCTCCTCTGTGTCAGACCACCCAGCGTTAGCAGAAGCACTGCATTAGTCAGGAACAGTAAGCCTGGGAGTGGAGCCCAGCAGCAGCTAGCATGCAAAGTAAATGGCTTCAGATTTGTTCTGTGAGAGTGAGGAACACTGATGGTTACAAGATTGGGTACTAGTTAGTGAATTGGGCAGGCCTTCAGGTACACATTCTTGCCGGTTTCGCTAATTTGGAAGACCGGGCAGGCAGTTTAGACCCAGTCAGACCTTCAAAAAAAACAGGGAGGTGGCAACCCTAGGCCCAGCTGTTTCGAAAAGTGCAGCCCCCCTATAGGACCAACAAGATTACCCCTAATGGCGGCCTTATTTACCACAGGGCTCCTCCTAAAACTGCTGAGTCCCACCCCCACATGGAGCAAACTATTCGGAACCCCTGTCAGACCCAATGTAAATGCTCAGGTCCCCCTTCTCCACACATATTCCTACTGCTGCTGTTTTTGCTCCCAGAGCTACGGCTCTTCCCCACCCCCTAACTCTCCCCACATGGCGCGAACTTCTTACACACTCCCTAACCAGCCCCTCAGCGAAACTGTAAAGAGGCATGTGGGCGGGGCACGATTGTCGCACGTGGCTGTATAATCGCTTTGGCTATGATCGGGCGTGGCGCATGTACAGAGTGGGCGTGGCACAATACAGGGCGGCGCTACACAGTAACTGGGCGTGGATTAAGAACTCCTTAACGTTCTACTATTCGGGTTCCGTCTGACGATCTTGGGCATCTTGTTATGGCGCCTGTTAGATTGGTGCAGGTCCTGACTCGGGAGCTCCTGGGTGCAGGATGGAGGAGGGTGTGGTACCGAGACATTCATCGGGGCAGGTAAGGGGGCAAATAGTGCACAAATATTCCCCCCTTCCTATGGATCTGCCCTGTCCTTCTGCTGTCCTGGTCCCGGGCACGTTTATAGTTAAATGTAGGGGGGCATGTGATGGGGTAGAGGGGGGAGGTGGCTAACATGTATGGGGCAAATGAAGAGTTGGGGGGGTCATTGTTTGCATGGAAATGGTGTAAATTTGTAGAAAATAAATATATCCTGTGGCTCATGCACATGACTTGCTCCCAGTTAGTTTCCTGCCCCAAGTGTTACCCCAGCTGTACTGTACTGTATTCCATAGACCCAGCTGTACTGTACTCCATAGACCCAGCTGTACTGTACTCCATAGACCCAGCTGGATGACGTCACGATATGAATATAGCCCACCCTGCAGTCACGCGGTACATTGGATAGTTCTGTGCATGAGGAGAGGCTGCACTGCTGTAATGCAAGCCCCCCCATTCAGGGAGGAAGCAGACCCTGCTAAATAATGCACAACTTTAATATATCTTTTTCAAATAGATAAGCGCACCCATGTTTTAGGGACCTTGATTGAATTTGTTGTGGGGCCCAGTAACATCATGTTAAGCTGGCCATAGACGCAACGATCCGATCGTACGAATTGAGGATTCGTACGATTTTCGGACCGTGTGTGGAGAGTCCCGACATTTTTCGTCCGGCGGAGATCGGTCGTTTGTTCGATCGGACAGGTTAGAAAATTTCTGTCGGCTGCCGATAATATCTCTGCGTGTATTGCCGATCGTACGATCTTCAGTGGGAGACTGTCACTAGCTTTTGTCGGACATAACTTTCGTACGATTTTTGTCAGGGGCAGAACATCGGCTGATCTGTTCTTTTACTACTTTATTCGGTCGGAATGATAAGACTTTGATCTGAATGGTTAGTGGAGGGTCGGGAGATGGGAAAGTCTGATCGTACGTTGATTCGTACGATCGGATCTTTGCGTCTATGGCCAGCTTTACACTGGTGATCTAAAAGTGACCATCAAGTACAGCCCAGTTGCAGAATTGTGTGGCTCAGAGCTGGATCTTGAGTTCAATCCTGTCCTGGGCACTTGATCAGAACCGAACTGCAGAATTGATTTGCCAGTAGCTTGCAGGGTCGGACTGGGCTGGCAGCACACCAGGAAAAAACCCAGTGTACCCCTCCAGCCCAGGCCCACTCCCCACAGCCAAGACCCTGTACTGCTCCCTGACTTCCCCCCATATGATCACAGCCGAATTGAGAGATACTAATTTTGGGGTTTTGGGCCTGTGGGGGATGGGGGTTGTGGTGGGGCAGGGGGCCTGGGAAGACCGAGTGGGCCCCTGATGCTGCAGCCCTGGTGGGCCTGAAACCCTGCAGTCCGACGTTGGTAGCTTGTATGTTCTCCCCATGTCTGAACTTTCCTCCCACACCACTCCAATAACATACAGACAAGTTAGCTGGCTACTGAGAAAACTGGCCATAGAGTGTGTTAGAGACTTTAGATTATAAGCTCCACTCCCACAGAAAATGCAGAAAATGTATATCCAGGCAATGGTTATTTATTAATGTAAGTTGGGCATTTTTTCCTTTTACACAGAGAATTTTTGGCAGACTTCCCCTTTAATGAACTGACATTAGAGCACTGCCCCCCCCTCTCGTCGTGGCTTGCAGTACTGAGCATTCACGTGCCTTTCCTTGTCTCTTTACAGTAGAGAGTGCATGCCATGACATTGGTCGCTAGCAAGCAAAAACTCTGCACTTTGTAACTGACACTAATGAAGCAATAAGTGAATATTTACTGCTGATGTGTTACCCGTTGCAGCTACGGCATTCACCTGCTGGTCACAAAGATCCAGAAGTTCCATTTTAACTTCAAATGAAGGTGACATTGCACCTGACTTATACTTTATCAGTAGATCAGAACAAGGATTTTCAGCAATTTAGGGTAATTAATTTATTTCACACTCATACAGAGAATTGTGAAATCCGGTATAAGCTTATTCAATAGTGTTTATTAGCTTAAAATTTTTCTCACCATTAAGTTAAACTGGCTCAGGTGCCAATTGCCCCGAGCCTCTCACTTAAGGAAGGGGGGAGAGAGAAAAACCATCCCCAACTATGATATCCCCAATCTTCAATTTGGTATTTAGCTTACCGGATTCCTGTTGTGACCCGGGTGCAGCCGCCCCGAGTCCGTCGCCAAGAAATAAACGCCAAGTTACGATTATTGATGTATGGCAGCGCACTCCAGACCACATTCAATAGTCACCAACACCGCAGTCGCTTGTTAAAAAGATAAATTTTATTTGAACATTAGACTAAAAAAGCGTCTGAAAGCAATTTAGACTTTATTGCCTTAGAGCCTGAGAATAAGGGCTCTGCTAAGCCTTCCCTTACAACTACTGAACCCCAACAACAAGGACCCCTAAACCAGACTGTTTCCTGTGCCTTGTACCCTAAAAAAGCAGAGTATTGCAACAGGGTTGGCAGGCGGCATCTTGCGATGCTTCAGGTCCTCTTCTCTGCAACATTCTGATGGGAGCAAGTGTAGTTGAAGCCAATCTGGAACTGGTTCTACTGCACATGCTCAGTGTTGTCACAGAATAGAGAATCTAAAGTGGAGCAAGATGATGCCTTCCCACTCCACTCCTCTACTCTGCTGTACAGACCAAGGTACAGCAACCAGCCAGGTTTAGTCAGTCCGCAGTTATGCAGTTCAGTTGGGAGAAGGGATGGTTCTGGGGAGCTTAATTATTACTTAGGACTTAGTTCTCCTTGAAGATGCTAAAGTCAGTTTTCCCTCTGCTTGTATAGAGGAATGCCACCCAGCTTTATCATGTCTAGGCAAGTCAGCCTGGAATGTTGGGGGCTTTAGGGTGGTGGCAGACAGGGAGATTAGTCGCCCAGCGACATATCTCCCCTACTCAGGTGACTAATTTCCCCCCGAAATGCCTTCCCGCTGGCAAGTATACGAATCTGGTGGGATGGCATACAAATTCGTATTCGCTGGGCGACTAATCCCCATCTGCCACCACCCTTATAGCTGAAAATCCATTGCTTTTGGAGATTTCTAGGGAATCCAGGCCTTGGGAGGACTTTGGTGCATGAATATAGATTTTATACATGTTTCTTGTCTGCTTTTAATTGCCCAGTGTGAACTTAAGTTTTGCAGTAGTTTTATGAGAGGATTCATTTCCGCTTTGTGTTACAGAGTGTACAACACAATTCAGCTGTCACTCAGGAACAGATTCACTTTCTCTTTAGCACAGATTCAATGTACATCCCAAAGAGCTTTAAAGGGCTTGTTCACCTTCCAAACATTTTTTCTTATTCAGTGGTTCCTCAGAAATGAAGACTTTTTTCAATTACTTTCCATTATTTATTTTTTACTGTTTTTCCAAAATCTAAGTTTAAAGTTGAAAGTTTGTGTCTTTGGTGTTTCAGTCTGGCAACTTAGTAATTCAGGGGCAGACTCTAAACTGTTGCAATTTTACAACATTTAGTTGATACATTTCTCAGCAGCATCTCTGGAGTATTAGCAACTATTGTATCAATTCTAACAACTGCTTCTAATGAAACCTGGGGATTCTGCTCAGCAGGGACAAAGATAAGAAATGTATCAACAAAATGTATCCATTTAGAACAGTTTACAGGGTCAGCGACCCCCCTCCCAGGGCTGCTTCAGACGGTGAAAAATTACACTTGACTTGACACTGTCACACAAAGAAAATAGAATGTCATTGGAAAAAGTAAGTATTTCTGGTGATCTATCTGAAAACAACTAGTTGTTTGAAGGTGAAGCACCCCTTTAATGAGAAGCAAGGAAAGTGTCTCTGTTATAGGGCAAAGACACGGTGGGGTATTTCAGATGACTTGCCCATTGCATTTTGTAATTGCTCAAACGAACAGTTCCTTCTGTGTTATGTTTTCAAATGTCATGTCACACTTTTTGCTATTCTCATTGTCCACACTGAGAAGTGTCTTGAGTCTTGACAGATCTGGTTGCAACCTGTAGTTAAAATTAATTTAATGGTCATTAACATTTGACACAACATACTTGACACTTTGAAGGTGCAAAATTAAACAAAGCAGATTTGTTGGTTGCATAGATATCACCTCCCCCCTTCAGAGTCAGTACTTAGTAGAACCACTTTTGGCTGCAGTTAGTTTAGCATACGTTGGCCAATAAATGCTGTGAATCAGTCTCTCTAGACTGAGTTGGACCTCCCTGGCGCATTGTTGTGGTTTTTGGCCAGTGGCCACTGCTGTATGATCTAATCGCTGGCTGGGGGGCCAACAATCAGATCAGCCTAGTTTTTTAAGCAATTGTTTTCCTTTAGCTACTTTTCCATAAATCTTTGTCTGCAGGCCCGGATTTGCGGCAAGGCCGCATAGGCCCGGGCCTATGGCGGCAAAAAAATAGGGGCGGCATGCCGACCAGCCGCATTATGGGGACGTGTGCGTCCCCATTCAATTACAGCAGCTGCGCCGGCGTTTTTTCGCCGGCGCGCTGGGGAGGTGAGGTGGGCGATAGGACCGTGCGGCCGCCTGGTCGGACCGCGCGGCCTTGGGGCGCCCGTCATTGAAATCCGGCGCTGTTTGTCTGTGTTTTAGTTGCCTCATGGATGGTTTCTCCCATCTCAGCTGTGGATCTCCCAAGATCCAGTGGGCTTTTCTTGACTATTGTCCTCTTTACCTATCACTGATTTTGGTGGGGAAGTTGCCATAGCCATGTTCTTATCTTGTGTTGGAAAGTGCTCTGGGGGATTTTCAGGGTTGGGGACATTCTTTATAAGCAAAGTTTGATCACTGCTTCTCCAGAACTTCCCTGGATTGATAGCTCCTTACTCTTCATGATCGAGGGGCAGGGGGTGATTTCTGAGGCACAGTAGATGCAATTTTTTGGAGAATCACAGCTGTCAAAATCATAGTGTGACACTGGACATTTGGACCTTCTAAAAACCATTATTAAACTTCTAAAAACCATGCTAAAACAGACGACTCTCAATGATACCAGTGGACAAAGCTGTAGGTCTCCCCAACCAACCCATGACTGTTACAAAAAAACGTGGACAGGTACATTTTTTGAGGTTTAATCATAGGTCATTGGCAAGCCTCAGTTATTTTGATTATGGCTAATGGGAAGTAATCCACAACAAGTCTGATCTGCTGCTACAAGAAGGCTAATGGCACCCGCTGTGTTTTTCATACTGCATTTTCCTTGGTAAAGACCAGGGGGCATATTTATCAAAAACTGAAGTTCGAGATCTTCACAGTCCTCTAGAGTGAAATTCCGCCACTCTCCATTCATTTTTATGGGATTTTTAAAAGAGTATTATTCAATATGAAATGGTGAAAGTTCACCCTTTGAGAAATATGCCTTTCAACATGCCATAGAAATGAATGGAGCGTAATTTCACTCTAGAGGACTGTGAAGATCTCTAACTTCAACCTTTGATAAATATGCCCCCAGGTATCAACACACAATTCTTTTGCCCTATGTGAATAGCATGAAAAGGCCAGCATATTAACATGGACAACCATTCACCAGGATTAAACACAAGGTAATTGCAATATCAAAAGCTGCTAAACACATTTATTTCCCTGTAATGCAAAACCACTATGGCTCAATAAACGATTGTGACCGAGATTAGTTTAAAAATATCTGCATTCAAGTTACCTGAGTAATCTGAACCTTTTATGTAGGGGAAGAGCTGGTGGAGGTTGCAGAAATGAAAATAGGGAAAGACAATTGAAAATGAAAAGTGTTACCGTATATACTCGTGTATAAGCCGACCCGTGTATAAGCCGAGGTACCTAATTTACCTAAGAAAACTGGAAAAATGTATTGACTCGTGTATAAGCCTAGGGGCCCCATGTCAGATTTCAAAATGTGAATGTGTAAATGTGTAATCATGTTTTATGGCATATAAATCTATCTAAAACGATTTAAAAGAGCCTCCCCATAATTCCATCAGCAGGAACATGACACTGCAAAAATATGCTTACCCTGAGAAGGATCAGTGTGGGCCAGGTTATAAATAGGACACAGTTCTCTAGCACAGACGCATAGTGATGCCACTGCTGATCCGACGGGGTGAAAACATCAAAATCCCTCATAAAATGGCTGGAGAAATGTTCCCCTTTACACCCAGCACCCTGCGAGCCCTGCAGAGACAGAGGGAGCAACTGGAGAGCGAAGATCGGCCATGGGCGCCGCCATTTTGGGAGCGAACGCCGGCAGGGAAGGACGCGCCGCCCGGAGCTCCTGGACCTGCTCCGGGCGGCGATCGTGACAGTCAGTCACAGACAGTCCTGCGCTATGGGAGAGGGAGGTGTGTTGGGGCCGCGGAAGGAGCGTATCTACGGTATGACCCGCGTATAAGCCGAGGTTGAGTTTTTCAGCACATTTTGGGTGCTGAAAAACTCGGCTTATACGCGAGTATATACGGTATGTAAATACAATGCTATTAAACTAGTTGGTGGAAACAGGGAGAAGGCTGAGGTATTCAACCGCTTTGCTTTTGTTGACATGATGAAGCAGTTCACTGAAGCTTCTTTTCAATAGACTCAATTGAGTAAGTTTAAGTATAGGTGACTGGTTGACCCAGGAGAAATTTCATGAGAAACTAGATCTTTTGAAGGTTCACTCCAAGGGGGCTACAAGGGTGGATTAGCTGTGTGGTTACCAGATCACTTCTATTAATCTTTGGCATTGTACAAAGAGTGCTGAATTGAAAACGCAAAGCCATTATTTAACATAGGGTCCAAACCTTAGCCAGGTTCACGTTTGCTACGAGGCAAAAGAGTTACACTTTTTGCAATAGGAATTTAAAGTCAGTGGCTCGGGGGGGAGGTGGGGCCGGGGCAGTGGGTGTGATTGAATGTGGGCCTGTTCCTTCCATGAGGCCCACCGTGTACACATGTATGAGGACGGAAGGTACGTTTTGCCACATTAGACATCTCTGAGGGCAGCACATGATGTAGTGTTCAGCGCTGAGCAATATGTTGGTGCTCTATAAATACATATTAATAAATAATAGTGAATAGCATTGCTTAACCAATTACTAGTGAGTGTTACAGTATTCAAGGAATACTTGATCTGCAGGTTAGTGTTCTAGGATGAACAACAATAGGTACACTACAATCGAAGAAAGTCCGGACTGCTTGCAAACAGACTTGCAGTCCCTCTTAACTTCAAGCTAACCAGTTCAGATACGGTTAATTCAAACCATTAAAATATAACTTTTAATAATCATTACTAAAAAACACACTGCCACTTAAGTTACACACATTACTCCTTGCAGATAAGGTAGTATGGGACCGTGTCCCTAAAAAAAACACCTTAAAAACCAGGCATATGGTGGAGTAACAGAACAGCGGCTGGCAAAAGTTAGTTGAAATATCGGCGCCGTTCATAAAGTATCATTCTAGGTATAAACCAGGGGTGTCCAAACTGCGGCCCGAGGGCCACATGTGGCCCAGGATGCATATGAATGCGGCCCAGCTTGAAACTCTTGGTTCCCGAGGAAATAGGAGGAGGGGGGTCTCTGCCCATTGCCCAGTTAGTAATAATAATATAATAATACGTCTATTTATTATCCAGGTGTCCCATATTCCAGTGTATAGCTCTATCTGGTTATCCAACGGGCATTGTAGTTCTTTTCTGTGTATTTCCTTTACTTTTACAATTAAAAGTGTATTTTATGTGTGGCCCCAGACAATTTTTCTTTTTCCAATGTGGCCCGGCAAGCCAAAAGTTTGGACACCACTGGTATAAACCCATTACCCTCCCTTCCAAACGTTCCCCAGTACAATTCTGCCTATCTACATAGGGAGCGTGTGGGAGCTAATTAGCTCCCACACGCTCCCTACGTCGATTGTAGTGTACATGGTTAGCATTGCTTACTTGAATTTCTGGGGTCCTGGGTTCGATTCTATCCAGGCAACAAGGAAAAAGTGCATATGTAAGGTGTGTATAGTCTCTCAATGGGGCAAATTCACTAACCGGCAAAAATTCGCCAGCGCTGGCTTTGCGCACATCGCAACACTTCGCCAGGTTTAAATTCGCCTGGACAACGCTAACTCACAAAGATCAGAAGTTGTGCACAGGGTACCGAACGCTGGCGAAATTACGCCAGCGAAATTACGCTCAGCAGTTCGAAGTTACGCTAGCTTTGGCTAATTAGCATACGGCATGCAGTACAATGGCCGTATATGCTGCAGCAAATACATTACACTACACAAGGCAAGGGAACCTTAATAAAATGAAATAAAGTTGTTATATTGCCCTACACATGAGCCCACAGTATAGTTTAGGTGCCATATGTTAGCAAATGTAGGGGGGAAGGAGGGTACCCCAAAAAAATTTACGATCTTTTTCAGTCTATCACTCTTTAAATAGGAAAAAACGCTCTATTGCACTTCCCCTGGTCTGAGGTGGCAAGGCAAGTCTGGCGACAGAGGATAACGGTCAGTAAAATCAAAAACGTAGTGAATTTGCGTAGTAACGCTCTTTTACCAGACTGTAAATTTGCCTGGCGTTAGAGTGCGAAGTTGCGCCAGAGTCTATATCCTTAACGAAATTACGCCAGTGAAATTACGGCAGCTACCGTTAGTAAATCGGCAAAGTGCCGAAATGGTGGGACGCTGGCGAATGGTGTGACTTCGCCCCTTTAGTAAATTTGCCCCCATGTCTGTGTTCGGTTGCAACAAAACTCCAAAAACATACAGGCATGTTAATTGGCTCCTGTACGTAAAAGAGACCTTATATTGTAAGCCCTACTGGGACAGGGCAGTATGAATGATAAATATTCTCTGTAAAGCACTGGGTAAATGTGTCAGCACGATGTAAATAAAGACTAATAATAACTGTAGGCATCTGGGTAGGAATGCTTTTTGGAAGGGATAAGATAATGGAATTCATAATCACGACACTGAGTTTGTGCCAGTATGATTTGTTGCAGCACATATATTGTTGTGAAGGGGCAAGCAGATAATGCTGCAGATGTTATTCTCTGCACTGTTGGTTCTAACCATGTAGTAGAAGCCAACTGATTAACAGACCTGGAGGAGAACTGACTTCTGCCACGTTGTTTCATTTATTGAAACCAGAGAATAAAAAGGGATAAACAAAGCCACTTTCATTTGCAATTCAATTATACGTGTGTATACCCAGATGCACATATCCTAGGCACCCTGTCTCCCTGGCAATTGGTTGGTAGGGGGTGAGACTGGGCTGCTCCAGGGAAATAATTACATGCACATATGAGTGTATCTGGCAACTAGCCGGTATGTTGGCAGAGCTTATTGTCAAAAGCACTGATAAATATAAATATGTTTTAGCCACATAGCCCCTCTGAGGCTTGGAGACCTTGGTAATTGCCCTGCCTTAAAAGGATTTCTGGCTTCAGGTTGTAAGACGGGGCATATCATTGGCACACTAATTTACGTGGTATATACCGTACATGTATGAAACAATGCTGCAGCGAGTGGCTTATATAGCATGTACCTCTTATTATCCAGAACAAGCAACTAATTCACCCAATGTTGTTGCACTTCAAAGATGTTGGGTGGAGGCTCACTCTTTGCAAGGAGAAAGAAAGTTGTATACCACTTAGAAGTGCCAAATGTTAGGCACCCCCAAGTGATAGTATTTACTTACCTGACACCCTGGGCCAGTGCTTCTATCAGCAGAAAACTGCACCAGCCTGGAGTTATGCCTATGTGCAGCCGCAAGAAGAAGCCGGCAAAGGATCACTCTGTGGTGCTCGCTGGAAGAACCCTGGGCCGGTGCAGTTTTCTGCTTATAGGAGCACTGGCCCGGGGTGTCAGGTAAGTAAATACATTCACTTAGGGTTGTCTACCATTTGGCACCCCAAGTGGGTTATGAATTTCCTTTCCATTTGATATCAAGGTTAAAGGTCACCTCAAAAGCTCAGCATTTGCATCATTTTCCTCTAGGTCAGGGGTCCTCAAACTTTTTAAATGGGGCGAGTCCCTCAGACTGTATACAGTGGGATTCTTCTGCACTTTCTGTTAATTACTGTGTATCCTGTACTTCAATGGATTCACCCCATGGCTGCCCAGCAGCGTGTTTATATAAACTATATTTGTGTCTCTGAAGCAAACAAACCAGTTTTACCAGTGCAGGGTAACAGTACACAAGATTGTCATTCCTTTAAAACACTTTCATTTTTTTGGTGTCATTTTAAGTTAACATTTAGGGTGTTATACAATGGCTAATTGTAAGCAACTTTTCAACTGGCCTTGATTTTTTTCTTTTCTATGTTTTTTGCGTTATTTGCCTTTTTCTTCTTCCTTTTTCGAATGGGGGTCCCTGACCCCATCTAAAAAACAAACGCCCTGTGAGGCTACAAATTTATTGCAATTTTTTATTGCTCATCTTTCTATCCAGACCCTCTCCTATTCATATTCCAGTCTCTTCTTCAAATCCATGCAGGGTTGCTAGGGTAATTTGGACCCTAGCAACCAGATTGCTGAAATTACAAAATGGAGAGCTGGTGAATAAAAAGCTAAATAACTAAAAAATCACAAACAATAAAAAATTGGTACAGAACATCATACTAAATGTTTATTTAAAGGTGATCAATCCCTTTAAACGTGGACCTACTGTTTGAGGCTTCCTAGGTGGGCCATTGCCAAACTTTGTGACCCTCTGCCCTGTCAGAAAAAAACAATATGAAAGTCAGGCGGCTGGACATGAGATAATAAAAGCTGCTGTTGCCACAGTATGCATTCTCGCCGATATTCAAACAAGCAATCAAAATATAATCTGGGGAGGAAGCAAATGCAAACTCAGTGCAACAATGTAACTTTAATAGTATTATTGTCACACCAATGTTGAAGTTTGCATATATTAGTTGCACATAAATGTTTATGTGTGAATAAAGGCGTTCTACTGGTTACATTGTTGTGCTATGAGCTTGCATTCCTTCCTCGCCGCAATATACTAGCAACTGGTCATAGACGCAAAGAAACTTAATTTCGTTCGAATTTTGGACTGTGTGTGGATTGTCCCGACTTTTTTCTTGCCATGGTGATCGGTTGTTTAGTCAGTCAGACAGGTTTAAAGATTTATATTGGCTACTAATAAAATTTCTGCTTGTATTGCCTAAGTGATGATATCAGTGGGGCCAGGCCAAGCCAACCGGGCACCCTAGGCAACCTGGCCGGCTAACCCAGCCCCCCCCCGCGCCATAACATAGGTGCAATAAGGGGAATCGGAGGGGCAGGGGAGGGAGGGACGGACAGAAGAGGGAGGGAGGGATGGACAGAGGAGCGAGCGACAGAGGGGGTAGGTGAGACTTGCAGAGGGGATTGAATCTGGACTAGGGGTAGGCAGAAGAATCTTGAACGAGCACCTGCCCTGCGCCCCCCACAGTGTTGCTCCCTAGGCAGGTGCCACACTGCCTACCCCTAGTTCCAGCCCTGGTCACTACGATTTGTCAGACATAACTTTTGTACGATTGATGTCTGTCAATTAATGGCCCGAACATCATGTGATTTGTTCTCTTTACTACTTTATGTTAATCTGAATGGTTAGTTGCAGGTCAGAAGACTGGAACGGACGTTCGTTTGTCCGATATGGCCTAATAATCTGCAAGTCTATGGCCATCTTAAGGTTTCTCCCCGTATCGTGCAGTGCCTGTTGCCTAGTCTGTGCCCTGGCTGAACCAGGAGAAAGCTCCAGTGCCACTGAATTCTGTCTTTAGTCTTTCTATGACTATAAGGGCTAGTCCACACGGGGAGATAGCGACGCGTTTGCGGTCGCGGCGACAAAGCGCCGCGACAGTCGCCGCGACCGGCGCAGGCGACAGTTTTGTATGGGCGCCTATGTAAAAACGCCTGTGCTAACCACACGAGGCGATGCGCTTTTCAACAGTCGCCTGAAAAAGCCTGGCGAGGCATTTTCAGGCGACTGTTGAAAAGCGCATCGCCTCGTGTGGTTAGCACAGGCGTTTTTACATAGGCGCCCATACAAAACTGTCGCCTGCGCCGGTCGCGGCGACTGTCGCGGCGCTTTGTCGCCGCGACCGCAAACGCGTCGCTATCTCCCCGTGTGGAATAGCCCTAAATGTCAGTAAGTCAGATAAGTGTGAGAGCTGTTTGTTTGTTTTGTGCCAGAATATCCTGCATGCCTAGTGCCTGTTTGATCACGTGGGCTGGGAGCAAACTGCCATTTATCACTTATTCAGTATCTCATGGTACTTTTCCATTTCATGGTCCCGCTAGGCTTTCGGGACTAGTTTTATGGTAGGGCATAATGGGCATTTTCCTTAAGGAGTGTATGATGAAGCTACAAAGCACATTTAAATATTACACAGTCACAAATATGGCGCGCTCACATCCCAAAATATCCACTTCTATTGTGTCAGGTGCTGAACCGGAAGACCCAATCCTGTCCTAGGGTCACCTTAATCCATAGAAGAAAATTACCAGCAGCAAGCACACTGTTAAACTTTCAAAAGTGCTCAGATGCAAAATTTATTTAGCCCATAGCATAAAAAAAGGCTTTTATAATTTAAATATTACAGTGAAAAATTTAACTTCCCCTGATTTTAAGTTTTCCCTGATTTTACATTGTTTTTTTTGTGATCACACCTATAAATTATGCATAATAAATTTCCCCGATTTTACATTTTCCTGGATTTTCCACCATTTTTTCTGGTCCATTGAAAAAACGTAACATTTGGGTTCTACTTTTTCAGTAAATACACCAGGGACGCCTTTCTTCAACAACTGCTGTCAATTCATCTGCTTTATAGAATTTCCTTTACCCTTTAGATGGGGTTCCCGGCCCCCTGTACAGACTTATGGACAAGGCAGCATACATCCACTTAGACCACAAGGCCAACTGAATGTCATGCAGCTGAAAGGCATTAATGTCCCATGTTCTGCCTGTGCCACTCATTCCAAAGGTGCATATTGGCTGGATACACTAGAATTTTGGAGGGGAAAATACATAAACTGCATTATATGAATCTGTTTTTCCTGGCTGTCTGTACAGGCATGGGATTCCTTCTCCCATCAACTCCATTTTATCCAAATTTTTAAAAATGATTTCCTTTTTCTCTGCAATAATATAACAGTACCTTGTACTTGATACATGACGTCCAAAGATATGATTAATCCATATTTGAGGCAAAAACAGCCTATTGGATTTATTTAATGTTTACATGATTTTCTAGTAGTCTTAAGGTTTGACGATTCAGTACAGAAAGATCCGTTATCCAGAACACTCCAGGCCCCGAGCATTCTGGATAATAGGTCCCATCCTTGTACATTTATTTATATAGTGTCTGATTGGAGCTACCATATTTTAATCTGTTGGGGCATGGACAGCAATGGCAGGACTGGTGCCCACCGGGATTTCCCCCAGTATCATAATGGACCAGTTCCACCCAGACCTCAACTCTGTTTTGAAAAATGTCTTTAGTAGCAAAAAGGTAAAAGACCGATTTCCTTAGATTCAGGGACTTGATATGAAATTATCTAATCAGCTCCTGTCTGGCCTGGTAACAAATATATGATATGTTTATTGTCTTTGTCCTTGAGTGTGTTAGTAGGGAATACAGGTTCCAGCTTGGAACAGGCATCATGTTCCTGTAACCTGTGGCCTGGACCAATCTGCAATGGTTCAATGTCCAACAAACAAATATGGCTTAAAGGGCACCAGAAGTGGGGGAAATCGTTTTATTATGATAAGTGCTCATTAAGTGGCTAGTATAACTTTTTATTTTCCCTGTGGGTTAGCCTAGGTGAATATGTATTTTCTATTTACTAGAATGCAGCCATTGTCTCACTGGCAGGCAGCCTTAAGCTTATCACATCGCAACAGCATTTATAATGCTATTATAGAGAGTATGACTTGGCAGTCAAGGGAGATGGCCTTTTAAAAGCTTGTGAGTTGACCCTGATCTGAAGATTGCCAGTAATGCACATTCGTCTTCTGTGCAGCGTCAGCTGGATGTGCAGTGTGCAGTCATTTAGGACTGTATTCTCTCCACCGGAGGAGACAACACCTGGGGGGGTTATTTACAAAACCTTGATTGTTTTCTTGATTGAGGTTTTTTGGGCAAAATCTCGAATTTTTAGAGGAATTTTTTTTTCTTCAAGATTTATTATACTCCGAAGCTGCTAAAAGTCTGAATTTGAAAATCCACCATCTCAAACCTGTAGAAGTCAATGGCAGATGTCCCTTGTACAATTTGAAGACCGTGTGATATGCTCTGGGTTTCGCCCGATAATGAAAAACCCAGCAATTCAGGGGTCAAATCCGAAAAAAAATTCCGAATTCGAGTTTTTTCCCTACACGAGTTTTTCGACTTATTTAGTGATAAATAAGATACAATTGTGAATAGGAGTTTGGTTTAATAAAAACACAATATAAATTTGAGTTTTAATAAATAACCCCCATAGTGTGCCAAAGGCCTTACAGAGAGGTGTTTTGGTCCTGTGCACAATGTTGCTGGAGGGTTTTAGGGCATGGAGCAAATTATGGGGTACACCTAAAATGTTGGCTGTATGCACATACTGGCATGAACCCACCCACCACTCTGTGCACTCAAAAGAGCATTCTTGCATGCACAGTAGTGTCAGACGAGTTTAGGCCAACACTTTTTTTATCGCGCAACCTTGATGTCAATGTGAAATTATTTGTCAATCTGCCATCACTTTTTTAATTCACTGTCACTGCAACTGCACTGCAACTGTCACGTCCCCCATCTGTTGACATCAGAGAATGGTGGAGCAGGCGAGGATAATGCGGGTGGGTTGGGAGAGGGCAGTTTAGGGTCTGTAACAGCCTGCAAGAATTTAGATGGAATACTGATCTGGAGGCTCTTTAAATGTGTGTGTGCTAAGGGTGAAGGAGAGTAGAGGGGTCTAAATAAAGGTAAGTAATAGCTGTTTAAAATGTTAAGGTTATAAGTTCCCCTTTAATGTGTGAATGGCATAGTCCTTTGCATACTTTGCATAACCTTGCATACCTGTGTAGAGTCACATGCTCATACAGTTCTTCTCTACCCTCTAGTTACCTGCTGTCAGACTTCCCACCGCCCAGGCCTGTTACCAACACCAGTTATGTTCATGGAACGTGTGACCTGCCCCTTAACAGCAAGACTGTGCATCAGTGCCTGCTGGAGACCACCGATCGGATCCCGGACGTGGAGGCTGTTGTTTTCCCACGCAGCAACATACGTAAAACCTTCAGCCAGCTGATCGATGATGTGTGTTTGGGAGTATTTAGGGAAAGGGAGTGGGTTAAACTTAGGCATAACGTTTTGGGTTCCTGACTGCTGTCCCTGTCCCCACAGGTCGAATCCCTTGCAGCTGGGCTAGTGGCTCTCGGGCTCAAGAAAGGAGATCGCGTTGGAATGTGGGGCCCTAACAGCTACGAATGGATTTTAGTGCAGTTTGCTACTGCTCGGGCTGGCATTATCCTGGTAAGGTGCCTAGGGGGCAGCAATGAGCTGGATGTAAGGTTGGTGATTCTGGCAGAGATGAGTGGTGGATGTACAAGTGACAACAACAGGCTTTTGAAAGGGGATGAAGTATGATTAGGACCATTTTTATTATTATTTCTGTCTGTAGGTCTCTGTGAACCCGGCATATCAGGCCAGAGAGCTGGAGTACGTTCTGAAGAAGGTATGGGGTTAACCTTACAAAACTTTATTACCTCTTAAAGAGGAATATCTGCTATGAACACCCTTATGCCCCCTGTATCAAAATAAATCACCCTGCTGTTGGAGGATGCTGACAACTGTAGCCATTCAGTCTTGGGATCTAAATCTTTGACGTTCTTTGCTGGCCATCCTCTAAACCACTGTGAACCTGGTGCATGCTGGGATTGATAGCCCAACAGCTTTCCTTTGCTCACTTCTCCAGGTGTACCAAATGTTGGGTCTTAAAGCATTTTGGAACCAAAGCTAGCACCAGCTGTCTCCTGCTTTTCTTTAGGATTTACTCCTTTTGTAGACAAATGCCACTCTTCTTCCTCTTGCAGGTTAAATGTTCTGCACTCGTTTTCCCATCACAATTTAAAACCCAGAAGTATTATGAACTACTCTCAGAAATTTGCCCAGAATTAGAGACTTCACCAGCAGGAGATCTTCAGTGCAAGAAGTAAGTGTCCTGTCTGAATTCTTCCTTCAGTTCTTCCTTGAACACTCACTTCTTGGTCTATTCCATTCTCACTTGGTGCCCTTTCTGTCTCCCTGTGGCACTTGGCACCCCCTTGTCTACTTTGACCTTCAGATCTTGTCCTCCATTACTTCTCCAATGTGTTTGCTCTACCCCTCATCTCATCTTGCTCTATTACCATTTGTATTCACTCTTTTCCCTTATAACATTTTATAACTCTTAGGGGGTTATTTATTAAAGTCAGAATGCCAAAAACTCTTAAAATTCTAGGGGTTTTTTTTACTATAAAATCCGAATTTTTTATGAAAACAAAATCATGCATTTTTCGTGATTTATTATACCACCTCTATTTGACAGGCTTCCAGACCTCCACTCAGTTATTGTCCTGGATAAGAGACACCCAGGCACCTTTCTGTTCCAGGATGTAATGGAGGCAGGGAACTCAAGCTCAGTACAGCAGCTGCAGGATTTCCAGAAGAACATTTCATGTGACGACCCCATCAACATCCAGTTCACATCTGTGAGTGTCAACCAGATGTACTTACCTTGTCTGAGCCATGCTTACAGAGTATTGCAACTGTGCCATTTATAGTTCGACTGATGCAAGAGATGGCAAGTCCCACTAATATATTAAGGAAACCGACACAAGCAACATTTTGTGCTAAGGGAATCAATGTGGCAGCTCCCACCCAAATATGTAAATAAAATATGCAGAAAATAAATGTTCGGAGCACAATGGGCTGTAGCATTATGCTTTACTATTTAAGGCAAAATATACTTTAACCCTTATAATTATCCTGCCCTCCATCAGCTTATCCATGTTGTCTGTGTCCATGTCTCCCTGCAGTGTTTTTATGTGGCTTCTCCCTTATTTTGTGTTGTTTTCCAGGGTACAACTGGAAGTCCCAAGGGTGCAACTCTTAGTCACCACAACATTGTTAACAATGCATCCCTTGGGGGAAGGCGGATGGGATACAACTGGAAGAAGGTGAGGAAACATGGGACTGACTCCCAGCCTTCTCAGCTCTAATGGGGTCTCCACGTGTTCTTTAAATGACCCAGGGACCCATATTTTTTGCAGGGCGTAAGAACGGCACTCCCTGTGCCACTGTATCACTGCTTGGGCTCTGTGATTGGGGGAATGGTTATGGCAGTTTATGGTACCACGCTGGTCTTCCCATCTCCAGGTTACGATGTTCGTGCCCTCCTTGAGGCTATTTCCATTGAGAAGTAAGAACTGATCCTATCAGTCTAAACTAAATTCCACAGTGTCTCTAGATTCCTTTGCCTCACCATTCTATGTTCCACTGGCCCATAGAGCTTACAATCTATCTTAAACTGCCCGAGACAAATGGAGATTAAATGTTTGGCCAGGTTTTGACACAAGTAGGTGACAGGATATGCACTCCATGCCTTCCTGATTCAGAAAACCATGAGCAGTAGATCTGTCTGTGCCACTTGGTATGTGTCTATACTTTTATCTTGCTTCTTGCCTTCCAAAACAGTCTTTATCATTAGTGCAGTGCTCTGTCGGCCAGTTTTGTATGACAGTTCTGCCACCTTCTGGCTGTCCAGTAGTAGGGACTTGTGCTATAATGTGTCTGTAGCACCATCTCTATTAGCAGTCTATTTGCATGATTCATTGTGTGTCTCTTGCAGTAGTGCATTACACAGTACATGCTGCCCTCTATTTGTCCCCCAGAGTAGTGCATTACACTTGTTAGTTATGTGTGCTGTGTGTCTCTACTAGGATTTCATTACACCTCGCTGCTAATGCTGTGTCCACCTAGGAGTTCATTGATCAGTGTTCCTACTCTCTGACAGATGTACTGCTGCTTAAGTTAGTTGCTTTTATCTTCTAGGTGCAACTGCATGTATGGAACCCCCACCATGTACATAGATCTTCTGTCTCAGCCTGACTTTGCTGCTCACACCTCCACCCTCACTAGTGGTAGGTGACCTGTTTCTCTCTGTAGCCTTTTTACAGTATCTGACTCAGGGGCAGGCCCAATACACCTGCAATGGGAAGCTGGCATTGAGATTGTTATGAGAAGCTTGATAGTCATAAGTCTAACATGAAGGAGTCGGGTACAAGGCCCGTGTAACTATTGATATGGTGTGGGGGTGGGGTATGGTTTAGTGCTTACACAGGGGCCAATTGTCTGCTGATTCAATCAAGAGTGGACAAATTGTCAGGTAATGTCTGCTTGTGCATGGACTAGTCAGCTCTAGTGCCACAACAGTGGAACAAGGCTTTCAAATAAGAAAGCCCCATAGGACAACGAAAGACCTTAATAAAAAGATAAGTAATTGACACTTGGGAAGTGTTATATGACTACTGTATGGGGCCTCAGGTACACTGACACTATAGCTCTGGTCTCACCAGCCCACACCCTCCCATCTCCATGTTTTTACAATAGTACTTTTACATTCATAGCTGTAGCCTATAGTAGTAGCTCAGCAGGGACAAAGAGATAGTTATGGGACTGGACAAGGGCCAACATGCTCTTATGTTGGCTATACATGTATCAATAATATTGATTTCTTATGATTACTGGTATCTGCATGGCCTGCTGATCCCGATTGATATTCACAAACTATGGCTTGCAAATTTCATCTGCCCTTGCATCATATTGATCATTGTATAGGGCATCTGCAGACAAGGAAGTCTATTCCTTCTATTCTGATTGTTAGTGTAATATGCATGAATAATCGGAACAGTAGGAAGGTGGCCATACGGTGTCACATTTAGGTAAGGAAGATGGGTTGTGGATAGGGGTTTGATCTTTAGAGACGCATCTATTCAGGCTTGTCTCATGTAAAATTTATTTATTTTCCTCATCACTTTATAACTTTCCTTCTTCCTGTCCCCCTTGCCAGGAGTTATTGCGGGGTCCATTGCACCTCCAGAGATCATGAAAAAGATTTTTACCGAGACAGCCATGAAGGAGATTGTAGTAAGTATTTAGCATGGCGCCTCCTTTTGGAATTAAGGCAGCACTTATACTAATGGTGCAACAAAAGGGTCAGATGTGAAATAAAATAAGGAATGAGAGAGAGAGAGCGACAACTTGCAGCCAAAATGTTTATATACATCCAAATTTATATAAGAAAATAAACAATTTAATGGAAATGACCGTTTTGGTATCAAGGTGAATCAGGTAGGTTTTGGAGGAGTGATACTGAAGGGAAAAGGCTTTTGGAAAGGGAATCAGGTGAGGTTTAACTTGGTAACTGAACATGAATAAATAGATATTTTGTTATTAGTTATTATTTAGTTATTTGAATATTTTTATGATAAATATCTGGTTGGGATTCGTTGCCTTTGCTTCATCCAGTTTTATACGGATGATAAGAACCCTTGGCTTAGCTGTTATTAGGAATTTGGGTTTTTATGTATATATAAGATTAGAATACTGGACAATACACAATTATCTGGATGTGTAATGTGATAAAGCTGTATGGGAAAGTATATGTTGTACTCTATATTCAGTATATGTATTAGCAGATTGCATGAGGCAAAACACCAGGGACTGAAGAAAACCTAGGGACTGGAGAAATAGGCGATTCATCCAGACTTTGGTAGAAGCTTCTGGCTGGTCTTAGAGGTCAGTAGTTTTTCTGGTCAACAGTCCGTCACCGAGACTGCCTATTAGGTGCCTGTGAGATGGAAAAGATATGAGTATAGAGGCAAACCCAGCCTTGTGCCTGTCTAAAATCTGAATACTTCTAGTTCCTGTCTGTTGCTCTCTCCTTTCATCCAGCACTCACTATCTTAACATGATGCCATTATTAATTTAAAAAGTATTTATTTTAGTATTTAGAGGGAATTAGCTAAAGCAGAGTGCCAAGTGCTGGGCCTTTGGGTGCAACCCATGGGGCAATGAGCAAACCAGTTTATGCGCATTGACACCGGTTTTGTAAATTAGGTCTCTTGTTTTATTAGACAAGGTGGGTAAGTACCAATAACTCTACAGTGGCTGGGGCTGGTGGAGTGCGACAACTCTACACTTGGGGCTTGACAACTGTAGCCCAACTGGGGCTGGTGGAGTATGATGACTACATTAATTGGGTCTGGTGGACTACAACAGCTCTATCCTAGTTCGGTGGTGTATGACAACTCTACACTGGCTGAGGAAGTACGACAGCTCTGCCCCAACTGGGGCTGGTGGAGTATGACAACTATAGACTGATCATGGCTAGTGGAGTACAACGGCTCTACACTGGGGACACTGGAGTACGACAACTCTAGTCATGGTTTGCTTTACACCACCCACAGATCAATGGAGTCGGAATTATTGACCGGCTTCTCATTCGGAGGCAAGCCCTGCCCTAGTTCCTGATCATGGGCCAGATCATCCCTGGATCAGGAGGTGCAGAGAAGTACTGGTTATGTTTGGATTTGGATTGATAACATGAATAATGAAAGGGGAGTGCATTCATGAAAAGTCTACTTTCCTTTTAGACACATATACCTTTCCCTCTATCCTCCCAATGAGCACCATCACCTTTAATGACGTTCAGTCTTCCGCAGTTTCTTGACAGGCTGCTTGCAGGAACGAAAAGCCCCGGTGTCTTTCAGCTGCTGCCCACGGTATTGTGATGGGCTGGCACAGGTGGCATTTGGACGAGAGCGGCTGCCATCTATCCACCTGCATACAAAATGTCATTGTTAAAATATTAATAACCAGACCTTGTTTGATAAAGGGGGGCCTCTGGTATTTACTCACCTCCGCAGGGCTGCCAGTTGGCAAGTGCAGTGCCATGGGTTATTAGCTATTGCTAGGCTCTGTAGGGTGGAGTATGGGACACTGGCAGGAAGTTGGCTTAATTTGTTGCCCTCGATGTTTAGTGTCTTGAGAGTCGTGGCTCCCACAAATGCTTTGTCTGTGAACTAAAGTAACAATATTTGTAAAAGTTTGTAAAAAAAAGACCTTTTGGTCTTCTCTTCTCCTTACCTAACAATTTCATTCATATCACTCACTCTGAAGCTTTCTGATGGCACTTCATACGTCGGTGATGTCTGGTTTACATTCTGTACCAGTGGCTGCACAGATCTGATCCCCATTGTAAGCAGCAGTCCTGTCCTGCTTTATGGCTGAGATTCTAGCTATCTTTATAACAGAGCATTCTGTCACAGTGACACAGATCCTATTTGATACCCATTGTAAGCAGCAGTCCTGTCCTGCTTTATGGCTGAGATTCTAGCTATCTTTATAACAGAGCATTCGGTCACAGTGACACAGATCTTATCTGATACCCATTGTAAGCAACAGTCCTGTCCTGCTTTATGGCTGAGATTCTTTATAACAGATCATTCTTTCACAATCACACAGATCCTATCTTGCTGCTTACAGTGGGTATTATGTAGGGATGCACAGAATGCAGGTTCGGAATTCTGCCAAATCCAAGTGCCTGGCAGAACAGAATCTGAATCCAAAAAATCACGCAACTTTTCGTCACACAAATATTCAAAAATGTCTTAACTATGAACTATGAGTGTGGTTCTCTTCACCGTTTCCCCTAATTTACATATTCCAATTAGGGTTTGGATTTGGTTTGGGATTTGGGCCAAATCTTTCACAAAGGTTTCGGGATTTGGCTAAATCTTAAATTGTGGATTCTATGCATCCCTAGTATTAGGACATGGGTATTAGATGGGATCTGTGCTGATGTGACAAAATGCTCTGTTATAAAGAGCCAGGCACTCCCCCCCCCCTTATAGAGCTCACATGGATCATAGACAGGGACTGCTTTGTGAGCCGCAGTGGGACCTACTTCTTTAGAGACACCCTGTCAATAAACAGACCGTTCTTTATAAACGTAGAGAAAGGGAGGGCATGGCAACAGAGACCCAAACTGAGGGTTCTACAGTTAACCCTTTCATTAAGCAAATTTGTGAACCACACCCTCGGCACCCTTCTGATCTTTGGAGTACGAAGTTTCTACACTTATAATAACACAATTGGACCCCTGGTTGATATGGAGACTTTTATTTGAGCATGCAAGTATATTCCCATCCCAAATCATATACTGACCTTCTCCACGCCCATATTTTCCATGGACAGAGACTCCATATAACGCCCAAAGGACTGAAAGGCAAAATCAGGGATGATCTTTATGGGGTTTCTGGATATCTTCAGATCTTCTACCACTCTCAGCTTGCTAATGGCAGCCAGCGGATAGGAGCTAAACTGGTTGCCGTCCATGTGGAAGATGGCCAGGTTTTCCACTTCATCCAGAGAACCTGGCTGCATGTTAGTGATCTCATTGTCGGATACGTAGAGCCAGCGGAGGTCCTTAGCCCCTGCGAAGGTTCCCGGTTTCAACTCACGCACTTTGTTGTTGCTGAGCTGCAGGATAAACAGGTTGAAGAGAGGTGAGAAGAGTCCTTTGGGAAGGTCAATGATCTTGTTATGGTCCATGTAGAGATAGGTGAGTTCGGTCAACTCATCGAATGCTCCTGTGCCTAGAATGCTTATTTCGTTGTTGGACAGATAGAGGTAGACCAATCTCTTGAGACCTCTGAAAGCACCACTGGAGACCTCCCGTATCTTGCAGTGCTGCATGTGCAAGGAGACTAACCCCTTCATCTCCTTGAAAGAGTTGGGGGCCAGCACTGGAAAGTTATTCCTCTGTAGGTTTAACAGGCGTGTTTGCTCTGATACCTTGGGGAGCTTGGTCAGCCCTGCAGTGTCACAGATTACATGCTGAAGGTCCCCTCCATGGCAGTGGCAATTGGTAGGGCATGCCCATAATAAGAATGGGGCAGCAGCCAGCAGGCTGAGTGTTAGGAGCAGGCAGCAAGGTTGCATAGTGAGCGCAGAGCACTGGCAGTCTGAGCAAGGACTCCTCACACTGCCCTATTTATAACATTAAAATGAAGAAGAAAAAAAAAGAGGCAGCAGCCAAACAGCGATGTGGAGGAGGCAGATTTTGGGAGTTGAATGTGAAATTAACCTTTGCCAGGCTGCAGATTATGAGGGGATGGGGAATATGGGAGGGACATATATCAAGTCATGGTAAAGTTTAATGATGGTGGAGCTGCCAGCAGATGTCACGTTGTTAGTTCTAATCTGTCTGTGCTACTTTTGGTATACCCTTTTCTTCCTCCCTGGTTCTCTGAACTGTACCTCTATTTTCTACTTTTTGCTCCATCGTCCTCTGGTTGCCACTCGTCCACTCTTTCCTTTGCCCTGTCTATCTTATGCATTTTTGTGCCCACACAAGTCATCTATCTGTATTCCAAATGCATTTTCATATTACAGCACTCTGCCTGTATACCTCTTCTTAAAGGGGTTGTTCACCTTTAAATAAGCTGTTAGAATGAGAGAGTGATATTCTGAGATAATTTGCAATTGGTTTTCATTATTGACTATTTGTGGTTTTTGAGGTAAGGTGGCCATACACAGCCAGATTAAAGCTGCCAATATTGATCCTTTAGACCAATTCGGCAGCCCATGTATGGGGTTTTCAGACTGGTCTCCCCGCCATATGTTGTCCAGATATGGATAGAGGACCACATCATCCTGTCGCCACCCATTTCCTCATTGTAATCCGATTTTTTGGCCCTAGGGCTGCCTTTGGTGGGCATATCTGGTAAAGAACTGCTCGTTTGGCGATCTTGCCAAACGACCAGCTCTTATCATGTATTGCTACCCTTACTTAGTTTTTTATTTAGCAGCTCGCTAGTTTGTAATTTCAGCAATCTGTTTGCTAGGGTCCAAATTACCCTATTACCACAATTTGAATAAGAGACTGGAATATGAATAGGAGAGGGTCTGAATAGAAAGAAAATATATAAAAAGTAACAGTAACAATAAATTTGTAGCCTTACAGGGCATTTTTTTAGATGGGGTCTGTGACCCCCTTTTGAAACCTACAAAGAAGAAAAAGGCAAATAATTCTAAACTATAAAAAAATAAACAATGCCATTTGAATTGGCCATTCTATAACATACTAAAAGTTAACTTAAGGTTAAGCCACCCTTTCAAGTAATTTGCCCTACCCAACCTTCACCAATGTGCCTAATCTTCATGTTCTCTGCTTGCCCTCCCCTTCTCTATACAATATGCCTGCCATCTTCATACTCTATTGCCAGCCCTCCAAATCTGTGCACCCTTTCTCCCCCCCCCAGTTCCTGTGCACCCTTCCTTAGCATCCCTGCACACAGTCCTATCCCTGTGGGTAGCCATCCTCCATTTCTTCAGAATGCGGCATCTGATCTTTGCCCTTCATCACTGGCTTGGAGCCCCTCCACTCACCCTGGAATGTGCTCAATAGCTTATTCTGTGGGCAAGATAATGTGCTTCATGTTTTCTCCTGAGTGATAGAGGAGGAAAGTACGATATGTAGGCAAAAGTAGGATGGAATGCCCCTGGCAGTTGCTCATGTTTGCACCCACTTGGCTTTTCATGGTTCCCTCAAATAGAGGAGTTGTGCCGAGCAGCAGCTGTATGTAGAGACTAAGGAGCAATCGTCAGGTAATGAGACCCCTCAAAGTTTGTTTTGCCCTAGTCTCTTCTTAAACTAATAACAGCTCTGTGTTCTCTGGACTGTGTGGGCACTGCATTGGCATTCCCGGCACAGAGGGAATTTTCTTGGCCAGTGAAATGTTTATGTTCTGTGCTGGCCTAGCCTTGTGGCTTCACTGTCTGACTCTCACTGTTTGGTTGTCTGTCTTAAGCTTTTTCCCCTCTGCCGTTGAGACACTTGGAAGCAGCAGGTAAAACAAATTCTTGCGCTGTGCCCACTTCTGTTTTCCCTGCTTCCTTACCCTCTGAATGCCAAAGGATTTTTTCCTGGCATGACCTCAAACCATATCGTCCTCCCCCAAAAAAGCTGGTATTTTCTGTGTTCTGTTACCCAACTAGTTGCACACAGTGCCAGTCTCCTTTCCTGCAATATATTCTTTCTTCATATTTGATCTTCTCTGTAGTTGTGTGAGGTGTTTTGGAAATATAAGATCTCTCAGAAAACTGCCACATGTCTCTTGGTTGTGAGACGCGCACACACAGGGGCGCCTGTAATGCAGCCAAGGAATATGGGATGGGTGGGGGAACCAATCCTGCATTCTATGCAAACAGAGCGGGGCCTGAGCTCTTAACCCCTCACTGAAGCCTGGGAGCAGCTTTAACACAGGGCATTTGCCCGGGCTCACTCAGAAAAGGCCCCTTGGCTGAAAACTTAAGCAGGTAAACCTTAAAGGGGCAGTTTACCACTGAACATTCTTTTTGCCTATTGTTGTAAGCACTCAGAATCTATGATTTTATGTTATTTCTTAAAGAAACAGTAACAGCAAAAAATCAAAGTGTTTTAAAGGAATGAAAATATAATGTACAGTTGCCCTGCACTGGTAAAACTGGTGTGTTTGCTTCAGAAACTCTACTATAGTTACGTATATAAACAAGCTGCTGTGTAGCCATGGGGCAGCCCTTTAAGCAAAGAATACACAGTAGATAACAGATAACTTCTGAAGAATCCCAAGCTTATCTGTTATCTGCTGTGTATCCTGTGCTTTAAATGGCTGCCCCCATGGCTACGCAGCAGCTTGTTTATATAAACATGTCAGTTTTAACAGTACAGCACAACAGTACATTATATTTTCATAACTGTTCCTGTAAGTAGCAGAGAAATTGAAGCTACTCCATGTTTGGTCTTTGCGAGGCAGATCATGCACCGACAGTCCCCTTTATAATAAATTTCTTTTTACAGTATCAGTGCACTTGGCTTTATTCAATGAATTCATGTCGAACATGACGGCATACTGCCCCTTTATAGGGGTAATATTTTTTAAATGTATTCCTTATGGAAACATTAGCCTTTAATGCGATTTAGTTTCCTCGGTTTCTCTGAGAGTATTGCTAGCTCAACAGGCTCGTAATGCGCTTTTCATCACAAAGCAAGAAGAGGTGTGGCCTAACTGTCCAGTGGGTGTGGTCATCCACATAAGTAAATGGCACTTTCCATAAGGAACAACTATGTAGATTTTCGTGGAACTAGTAGAAGACAGTAATCACTTGAAATGCAATAGTCTGAACTATGTTCCCTTCGTCATATTATTCAACATCCATGTTGTATTTGTACAGATAGGATATGGAACTACAGAAAACAGCCCTGTCACATTTCTGGGTTTCCCACATGATAACTTTATTCGCAAGACGGAGACTGTTGGCCACATTGTATCCCACACTGAGGTAAGCTCCGCCCCTTTTGCACTTGCAGGCCTTGCCTCCTCCCTCTTTTTCCATTCCCTGAACAGCATGTAAAAGTGCCATTTTGCTCTCCCTTAGGCAAAGGTGGTGGATACTAATACAGGCCAGATAGTCCCACTGAATGCCCCTGGTGAGCTGCTGATCCGTGGCTACTGTGTCATGTTGGAATACTGGGGAGACCCAGAGAAGACTAAAGAAGTTATGACCCCTGCAAACTGGTACAGAACTGGGTGAGTTAGTGCAGTAATAATTCTAACTTTCCCTTGTTACTACATAACCTCCCAAAGAGGTTTACACTGAACATATGGATAACACTAATGACAATGGATATCAGTAACGCAAAGATGAATAGGAGAGGATCTTTATATATATATATATATATATATATATATATATATATATATATATATATACATATATATATACATATATATATATATATATATATATATAATATAGACACGTACTAATAATGATTGATAGGCTTCTTTGTCTTGCCTTCCCACAATGTAAATATACATATTAAGCTCTTAAAGGGCATGTAAAGACAAAAAAATAAAATCCCACTTTTACTTTCTATAATGAACAAGAAACCTTTCGCCAATATACTTTAATTTAAAAATGTGTACTGTTTTTATAAGAAACCTGACTGTATGCAGTCTGCTGTGGATAGGAATTGTCAGGCGGTCCCTAACTGCTCTGCAGGGAAACAATCATACTTATGAACCGCAGGGGGAGCCCCCGCCTTGCTTCCCAGCCATGCAGAGCTCAAGCAGTTTGTTTGTTTCCCTGTAGAGCAGTCGGCGACTGTGTAGAGATTTGTACTGGATTTTATTTTTGCCTTTACATCCCCTTTACTGTTTCCAACTCCAGCTGCAGGGACAAAGATCACGGAGCCAGATTTAAACAGATAAACTGGGATTCTATTTGGAGGATTATTTGCAACAGCCAATGATTCTGCAGAGTTGGAGAAAGTTTGTATTACACAATACAAAAACATAAAATCCACATTAGATTACATGACAACATAGGACCCAGTGCAGTCTGTATATTCTGATTAGTAATCAGTCTTGCCGTATCGGCTTTTGGCAGATATTATTTGACTTGTGCTGTTTTGATAATTTATGATGATCCCTAAGCAGCCCAGACCACACTGAGCATGTGCACAGTCTTGGTCTTGCAAAAATGTTTAACAAAGTTACAAGATGGTGACCCCCTGTGGCATAAATAATTTTTTTGATTAGGCTTGTGGTGCAGTCAGTTCATGTTTATGTTTAGTATACAAAATACAGCATTTCTAGCATTGTTCTATTTGAGACTTTACTTCCCATTTAAAGACAAACACATAGGGTAAATAAAAGTAAAGGGGGTGCATCAGCATAGAAAAACTGGTCCCCCTCAAAGTGGTTGGTGGGGACTTTGGTAACACATTGCCCTTGTTTCTTTAGAGACATTGCCACTATGGACGAATATGGTTACTGCCGCATTGTAGGACGTTGCAAAGATATGATTATCCGAGGGGGCGAGAATATTTACCCTGCTGAGGTTGAAGACTTCTTGCACACGCACCCCAGTATCTTGGAGGCTCAGGTAAGGAGAAGGGGGGAACAAATGGAGTCACTGGTAGCAAGACACAACCAAAGTTTTCCAATGACAACTTCTGTACATGAATTCCCCATCTCAGGTCATTGGAGTGAAAGATGAGCGCATGGGGGAAGAGGTCTGTGCTTGCATTCGCCTCTATGACAACAAGACCGCTACTGCCGATGACATCAAGGAATTTTGCAAGGGAAAGGTATGTCTCCATGACACACAGAATAACCGAAGGTCCAGAAATCAGAGCTGCCTGTGCTTGGAAGCTATAAATATACAACTAGTAGTTTAATGTCATTGGCTGTCAGTTGACATGTATAGCCATAGTAACTGTTGCTTTATAAATAGAAACTTTTCCCTTTCTTGGAGCCAAAATGAAAAGCAGAATTACCGTATATACTCGAGTATAAGCCAACCCGAGTATAAGCCGAGGTACCTAATTTCACCTACGAAAACTGGGAAACTTATTGACTCGAGTATAAGCCTAGAGTGAGAAATGCAGCAGCTACTGGTAAGTTTCCCTTCTGCTCCTGCAGTCCAGCACCTCCCTATCAGCGTGTCACGTTACACGCACGCTGCATCCATATAGAGTTCTAACAAGTAAGTTTGTGCACGCTGCATAGAAAAGGTGTTTGCTAATAAAATAGATCGGTTCGCAAGGGACAGGGGACTTACGGTAAATTGGGGGTTATACTGTAAAGAGCTTTGTTTGTGTTGTGTGACGCGAGTATAAGCCGAGGTAGAGTTTTCAGCACATTTTGGGTGCTGAAAAACTCGGCTTATACACGAGTATATACGGTAGGTTTGCAAAGGTGCTGGATAGCAATAACAAGAAAAGTTCTTCTGGTTAGCCCTCAAGCCTCCAAGTAACAGAATATGGCTACTTGGGTCATGAAGTTGGACAATACTAACCACAGTGGCTTTAGCAGGAAGCTTGCAATGTTTCTGATTTGATCTTCTTTGCCGACAGATTTCCCACTTTAAGATCCCACGTTACATTGTGTTTGTGAAAGACTATCCACTCACAGTTTCTGGAAAGGTAAAGCTGAGTTTGGTGAAGTGGGTGAAATGGAGTTTGGTGAGGACAGGTTGAGGACAATGTCACAGTGTGGATTGTGTAGGTTTCAGCTTTCATTTCTTTTCTTTTCCAGATCCAGAAATACAAACTGAGAGAAAGAATGGAACAAGAGCTGAACCTGTGAAGAAATAATGACTACCTTCCCTCTCTTAGTGCCTTTTCTTGTTACTCCTGAGCCTGCTTTTCACGTATCTTTACACCTTCTCACGTCTGAACTTATGGTTCTTCAGTTCCTTCACTCTGCACCTCTTTGTTCTTCCTACTAAGCCTGACTAAACATGTAACAGCTCTATCTTTCCTGCCCAAATGTTCTGTATTCATTTATCCATGGGATTCTCCACTTTTCTCTTCAACATCTCCATAGTTTCCTTCTTCCTTCCTACTTCATTGTGTTTATCTCAAACCTTAGGCCTTGAGTGTAAGGGCAAAGGAACACGGTGATTCCAAGTGTTGTCACCCATGTTTGCAGATGATTGATGTACTTGGAGTATAAGTGTTTTGTCCCCCACCTACTGCTAATGGTTCTGGCGATCAAACACTGTGGGGAGAGTTTTGTAAGTTTTTGTTATGGCTTCGGTCTCTTTAATATTAACATGTTCTGTTTCTGAAGGCTTTTTATGGTCAGTAAATTAGAACCAGATCATGTTGTGTTCCTGCAAACCACATATTAACGTATTTTTTAAAGTTCTTTGTCCCTGGAAAGTCGTAAGCCTCCTATATCTTTTTTTTATCCATGATACAGCTTTTATACATAAGCTAAAGGCAAAACTGAATGTGTGCCCTGATCTCTGCCAAGCGAGTTTCAAAAGGAGAAAGTAACATCCCTAATTCATTCTGTGATATGTATACTGGGAAACTAATGTGTATTCAATTGTCCTGTCTCCCTTCCACCATCCAAAAACGTGTTCAAGCTATCAGTGGAGGTCTGCACCATCAAGTTCCCCTCTAACCTGGCACGATATTGTGAAGCCATTCTGTAGCTGTAGAGGTCATGCTTAGTTTTTGCTTTTATGTTTTTTAATACATGTTTTTATGTGAAATGCTGAAGTTGAGTGTTTAATATACACTTGTTCTCTGACTGATAACAGTTGCTGCTTTTTTAATATTCATATTCCCAACTGGATCTTTTTACAAAAAGAAAATGATGTCTTCCCTTTTTCTCTTCCCAAATTTAAGCCATATAGATAAGAGGGATCTTTTACTATACTGTATCTCTCTCTCTCTCTCTCTCTCTCTCTCTCTCTCTCTCTCTCTCTCTCTCTCTCTCTCTCTCTCTCTCTCTCTCTCTCTCTCTCTCACTCACTCTCTACCACTCTCTACCACTCTCTCTCTCTATATATATATCCATCTCTAAATAGGAAAGTTTCTTAGAATTACATTTTCTTCTTTACTTGAGTTGATATCCCCTATCACTATAAACATTACTATAAGGATTTTGTTAAATCAAAGGCATGTGCTTGATAATAAAAGTGATAGAAAATATTTCCTACAAAATTTCCTTTGATTAGGTCCGGGGTGAATACAGAGAACTTGGTCTTTGTCACTTTAAATAAAGACAAGGACAAGCACTGAAAATCAAAAGATCTGCAGTCACCATTGGGCCACATCCCTGTTGCAGGGAACAATACAAAGGTGTGTTACTGTGCGGTGGTACTTTCAGGGCCTCGCCTTTAATCACTGTTGCTTTGGTAGAAGATGACTTCACTATGAAATGAGATTACCAACCCATAGTTTATGAGCCTCATAGTGGAAAGATGAAAATTACTTGATGCATGGCTGACACATTTTGCAAGGAGGTGTCAGGGGAAGGCTGCAGAAGCCAGTATGAAGTCAGGGGAAGGCTCTGTACCTGTGGGATAATGTGTATAGTACCAGTGCAACAGTATTTGTTCTGACTTATGCACACTGGTAGCTTTATCCTGACTACATGACAGAATGGGAGACGTCCCCAAACACACCTGCAACCCATAAGATCCATGATTACCCTATGTTAAAATGACAATAATAATAGAACAGCGTCTTTGGAAAACTGAAGCAGCGCTTATGCCATCCCGCAGGCGATTCACATTCTTGCCGGTTTGAAGGCATTTCAGGGAGATTAGTCGCCCGCAGTAGCTAAGATTTATCGCAGGCCACTAAATCTCCCCATGTGCCACCACCTTTAATCGCAGTGAAGACGCCGGTGTTAAGACACATTAAGGACTCTATTCCAGATTGTTTGGACCCAGTGCAGTTTGCATATCACCACAATACATCAACACCTTTGGGTAGGGTGTGGTCAATTTCCCCCTGCAGTGGTCATGGGCATCACTTGTAGCCAGCTGAGCCCCCCAACCTTTGCCCCAACCTCTCCTTTTATAATAGCTGAAACCACTTGCTGCATTTATTTATATACCTGCGCCCATTGGTGACTTTGGTTGGCATGTAGGCTGGGTGTGGGCAGCTTGAACTTTGACTAACACCCAACCTTTGACTGCTTGACATTGTAGTTCAGAAAGAACTAGAAGAATGAAGTTGGTTATCTATGTTAAAGACAGGGCGTAACTACAGAGGAAGCAGACCCTGCGGCTGCAGGGGGGCCCAGGAGGTACAGGGGGCCCCATGAGGCTCTCATTGATGAGCATTTTGAACATATATTGGTAAAACAGGACAAACACTGGATATGTTGGGGGCCCTAAAATTTATTTGCTGTGGGGCCCAGTACCATCTAGTTATGCCACTGGTTAAAGAGTTGGAAATATTAAAGAAGAACTAACCCCTAAAAATTAATATGGCTAAAATGCCATGTTATTTGTTCAACTTTTTGCACCAGCCTAAAGTTTCAGCTTGTCAATAGCAGCAATGATCCAGGACTTCAAACTTGTCACAGGGGGCACCATCTTGGAAAGTGTCTGTGACACTCACATGCTCAGTGGGCTCTGAGCAGCTGTTGAGAAGCTAAGCTTAGGGGTCGTCACTAATTATCCAGCAGAAAATGAGGTTGGTCTGTAATATAAGCTGATGCTACAGGGCTGATTGTTAGATTCTCGTGCTAGTTGCACTGGTTTCTATGTTGCCATGTAGTTATCTGTGTTAATTATTATTCAGCCTTATATTGTGACATTTCTATTCTATGTGTACTGTATATTGTGAATGGGTCCCTAAGTAAGTGTAAGTGACAGCAGCACAGAGCATGTGTAGTGAATCAGCAGAAAAGAAGATGGGGAGCTACTGGGGCATCTTTGGAGACACAGATCTTTACTTCTAAAGGGTTGTGGTTGCCTTGGGCTGGTACAGAAACCCAAAACATAATGTATAACATTGCTAGCTACTTCTTTAGTTCTCCTTTACATGGGGGGCCTTTCATTTAATATATCATTCATGTCACATCTTCCAGTTGCAACATACAGTACAGCTTGAGGACTGTAGGTTGGGTTCCTTCTGACAACAAACATATGGCGATATACAATACTACTCGTTCTTATTAAAGTAACAGTTATAATCATCAGACTCCCGTTATAAAAATATTAAGGTATGCATTAAAACGCTATTATTACTTATTGGACAGTTTTGAGCTTCCAAACTTGCATTTTCTTTGCAGTAGAATTACCAACAAAAAACAGATACTCCAATAAATTTATTTAATAAAAAATATTATACATGTTGAGCTCTCTTATTGTTTCTAACTAAACAAAAGTGTGAAAATCCTTTTGGAAAATGTATTGCTATTGTCCAAGCAGATGCATTGTTCAAGTATATTCCCAGAGCTGCAAGGTCCACAAGTCCCTCTTTGGATAGTTTACCCAATAGAATCAGCTCTATTTTGGCACCCGATCGCTAAATCATTGATTTAATTCAACAGTATCCATAGAAAAACTGTCAACAGAAATTAAATCGCCCAGTGGTTTAGGGGATGTCTGCATTTCGGGAATGAAAGAGTCAACTATTTTATTGAGCTCGGTCGAGTCTGCCGATTGTGATTGTCCACTTGAGATGTATGAGAGTGGTTGTTCTGAGGCTTCTCCTGAGTGAACACAATCTGGACAGACAGGATCCTGTCCACCTGTCCTCTGCACTATTTGCAAGTCCTCTTTCTCCTGAAATACGTGACTAATGAATCCGCAAGAACGTGAAGTAGAGTAGCGATGGAGAGTGTTCTCTAAAGAACAAATTTCTATGGAATGTCTTCTGGGGTCATCCAACCAAGAAGATGTCTTTTTAAGGACACCTTGAGCATCTACGCTGTAGAACCTCTTCATGTCCTTCAAGATAACATTGCTGCTGTTACCTAGTTTCAGTTTCTGGCTTAAGGAGTATGCTGCAGAATAGACACTTAACGCTTTACAAGTTTTGGAGTTGAGATGCCGCCTACAACATGTTTCACTCAACAAATCTGCTTTCTCCGGCATCTGTGAGGTTTCTCTTAATGTGTTCATATTGGTTTGAGAAGTATCCGGGTACCTGAACATCTTGCAGGTATCTTGGACTTGCTGGGTGTAAACACTGCGTCGTTTCAACTGGCATAAAGTTCTTTCTGGCTCTATGAAAGCTGAGGATGTCTCTGTGGACACCTGGCAAACTGGAACAAATACAGGTGGGGGCTCAGTTACCGCAACATTTTCCCTGCTATCAGAAGAAAATTCCAAAGAGTCGGTTCTGACTGCTTCCTAGAAAGAGAGATAAGCAAACGTTACATGCATAATAATATTAATAAGTTATAGTAGAAGAGAGTCTACTGCATTATTACTGTCCATTGCAAAACGTCCATGCAGAACAGGTTACAGTATATCAGAAAAGACCATACAGATCTAAAGCAAGCACTCAATGATTGGTCTTCCAAACCAGGAGTGTAAAATCAAGTACATATTTATTTATGTACACATATTGTGTGCACATATTAGAAGTACATACAGTAAATATTTACTTGAGTTTACACTCCTGGTCTGAAAGACTGCCCTTTTGAGTGCCTGATCTACATCTATATGGTTTTAAGGTTCAGGACAACACACGTAGGCCTCTTCCACTATATTGTGAGTTACTTTAATTTAACTATGGACCCCTTCCCAGTGCTTTCATGTTTATATCAGAAAATAACTAAATAACCAAATAAATCAGGTCAAGGGTTTGGAAGACTGCTTTTTGAGTGCCTGCTCTACATCTATATGGTTTGTTCTGCTCCCTAAGCTGAAGGCTCAAGTGGGCCTCTTCCAACTATGTGGCGAGTTACTTTATTGACCTATGGACCCCTTCCCAGTATTTTCATCTTTGTATCAGAAAATAACTAAATAACCAACATATCAAACCAAGCCCACAACATATCAGTTAAGAATGTTTAGTTGATTTCTGTGTAATACACTTTTAAACACAGGTACCAGACTAAGTGACTACAAAAGTGCAAAAACCCAATGTTCCCAATAAGTTAGTGTCTGTTTGATGTCTAATTTTCCCCCTTGACTCATATAAAGTTACAGATAAATATAAACATATATATTTCAGCGTTTTGCCTTAAAGGGATACTGTCATGGGAAAATGTGTTTTTTTTCTTCAAAACACATTTAAGTCTGCACTGAAATATGTTTTTCAAAACAGCAAAAAGATTTTTTTATATTTAATTTTGAAATCTGACATGGGGCTAGACATATTGCCATTTCCCAGGTGCCCTCACTCATGTGACTTGTGCTCTGATAAATTTCAGTCACTCAGTGTAGTGATATCAACCTTACAATCAATTTACTGTACCTGTCTACGAAGCATCCTATTAGCAGAAGGAGAGCGCAGAGAGGCTGGGAGTTTGGGAATCTCTGACATCACTGTACTTCCTGAAGGGATGGAGATTTGTGGCACTTGGAGAAGCGAGTTGAGGTCATTTGGCTGAGAATGAACCGTTGTGCTGGAGCCTGGGAAGGGAGATTTATAAATATGGAAAGCACCAAACTTGTCTGCACTTGTCAATTGCTACCCCTATTCCTGAGTTACAAGTGACCTGATTGGTGTAACTTCGAAACTTCACCCATAACATTCTAAACTGTGACTTGGAGTTATATTTATTAGAAGACTTGCATAATCATGACTTGTCCCATGATAACGGTTTCTGTATTTATATTAAGTTCACTTCAATTGTGTTTTGCCTAGGAAACACTCTCCAGGTTTTATGTGTAGGTTTTTATTTCATTTTTTCCCCCGATTAACTATTAGACAAATCTTGAATACTCATGGCGACAAAAACTTGTTTCCATTTTTTTCACAATAACATAGCATGACTAATAACTAATAAACAGGTAAATCAGTGTTTTACTACCTGAATTCTGGTAACAGTGGTTTCTTTGCTCCTGGCACTCAGCGCACAAGCTTTCTGTTTGCAACATGTAGCTGTCGTTGGGCAGAGAGTGTGTCCGACATACGGAGGGTTTCCGTACGCTGAGAAGATTCGTAGCCTCCTCTGTGGTTGTGGAATATTTCTCCTCGGGCAGTCCGGGCTGCAAATAAAGCACAGTTGCTTAAAACGGTTGTACTAATGTTTAGCCTACCTGTAACCTTTTGTAGAAGTGAGGGGGGGGCTGAATGAAGGATGACAAAAAGCACAAACCCATTGTGCAGAGCCCAATTAGAACCCAACTGGTTCAACTGTCCTACGGACAGCCCTGCTGCGTTCATAGATCCAGTTCTGGCACAGGGCTGTTGGTGGCATCATCCTTTAATAGGCTGGAATATTCATGAATATGTACCACATACCACCCCCAGCAACAGAATCAGCTTTCTCTCCTTGGAGAGTCAGGAGTAGTAGGTACCACTTGGCTTTGGTGGCTTAGATGGCTTTTGTAAAAAATATTTTTTTTTTTTTAAAAAAATGGAAGATTGAGGTCCTTGATTACTAGAAAAATATGTTATTGAAATGTTTTTAATTACCCTTTGAAAATAATATTCCACCATAAAGAATGATATACTGAAATTGGTCTGGAAGCGAGATCAGCTTTCTGAACAAAACTCTACTACAAGATCTGCTATATGGCATCGTTAGGTACACTGTCTACAAAAAGTAAGAGGTGGTCATACTTTGGTTTCCAGTACACCGAATGGGTTGGGGTTAGGGTCATCTGGCAAGGAGTCGTCCGTCAGAGCTAAGGACCATGACTTTTCCGATAGAATGTCCGATGTCATGGAAAGGCCTTCCATCTCTGCCAGTGGTATCTAGATGAAGAAAAAAGACCAGAAACCATTACAGGGGCAACAAGAAAATAAGGCATATCGTATTATTATGTTTTCCAAGTGGCTTGGAAGCAAGGGCTGGTCAAGCCTTGTCTTGTTCTTCACTGAAGAGTGGACTTATCCTAATGAAGGAACATTTCTGGATAATTTGTATTCTGTATTAAAAACGGACAATCCACTGCGATAACTAAACTGTTAGGGCATACTTAGAAATGCCAGCCTTATTTCCACTTGTACTCAACATTTACTCCACCAGTGATGTGGGGACACTTAATCTGAATGGTCTTTTATGGTATATCAAGGTACTTTAAAGAAAGGAGGGACTGACCTGTTTTTCTGAGGAGCCCTTGTCGGAGGGAGGGAGGGCGTAATGGTGGCACACAGAGCCAGACAAATTGTCCATTAGCTTCATCTCTCCTTCCAAAGATCCCTGGATCAGTAGTGATATTGTATCAAACATGTGTCTTTCCTGTAAGGGGTGCACCAACGGCATGCAGGGAAAAGGGGAGAAAGAGGCAGGAGATACAAAATATACAGAGTACATCAAGAAGAGTACCAGGTACCTGTTCTACTAATGTACAAGAAAAGGGCAGAGAAAAGACTAACAAAATAGAATACAATAAACGTGTGCAGTGGTGTAAAAGATTCACAACACAACAGCTTTATGTCAGCAAAGATTCAGGGCAACCTGTCTGGATTGTTGGCACTGGACCAATTGGGCTTCTCTTACTAAGCATGATTAAGTGCTTATTGGCATACTTTATGCCAGTCTGGTCACCCTTTTTGCGGCTGGACAAAGATTCCATAATCATATAGAACTTTAGGGGACAGATTAAAAGACATGCATCTTCCGAGTGCTCATAAAGCTCCTGCATAAGGCACATACTTTCTAGCTGAATTATTTTTCTGGCTCTATTTGCCCTTTAATTTTAGGGCACTCTGCAAATGCTGTTCACTTGCTGAGCAGTACATGTGCATATATTGTGTATTGTAACCCCATGTGGCTTTATATTTACATTTAATATACACTAGGTACTATACAAGTAAGAAAAGCTGTTGTATTTGCACAACTTAGGGGATCTAAAGGCAGTGGTGCTGGCAATGGTGGTGGATAAGTGGTTGTGGTGGATAAGTCAATAACAGGCAGTGGAGGTGGATAAGTCAATTGCAAGCAATGGTGGTGAACAAGTGGTGGCAGTGGTGGTGGATAAGTGAATTTACAGGCAGTACTGGTGGATAAGAGGTTGTGGTGGATAAGTCAGTTACAGGCAGTGGAGGTGGACAAGTCAATCCAGGCAATGGTGGTGAACAAGTGTTGGTAGCGGTGGTGGAAAAGTGAATTACAGGCAGTGGAGGTGGGTAAAGTCCATTTGTCTCTCACACACATATTTGTCAGGCCCTACACCTCTATTTTACAAAGATACTAATTGGAATCATCCAGCTTCTCTTTATTTCTTTTGCAATCAATGAAACAACCAATATCCATGGTACAAAGAATATTGATTCTCATCTGGCTCCTCTTCACTTCCTCCTCTGCCAGTGTTCCACACATTGGCACATATAATACATTAGCAAATTATATTTTCCATCAGGATCAAAAAACCAACCAATATTCATGGTACAATATCTGTTGGAAGTATTGCCCCAGCATGCATGTACCAAAATTATATGTGTTTTATGTGTGTAGCCAGCTATAACGGGAATGGACTTATTTTTCACATTTTGGAACTGAAAAATACACAAGTATGCGTCTTCAGCTGAACTAGAACTACCCATCTACTGGGTTTTGGAATATGATTACCCGCATATTATTCTTAAATAAATTAAAAAGGGCTATAAGATTCCTGATACTGCAGAATTCATCTATAAGTTTTGATCCTATAGTTAAAATCTCCTGGTTCACTTGCTTTTAAATTAAACAAATTTCACCCGATTTTCTCGGAAAAAAATCAAAAATAAATCTTTGGTGGGACACTGACATTCTCAAGTAGGGAGCTGGAGACTGTTGATGCTTTTGGGTACATTAAATCAAAGGTGCAAGACATTACCGAACTCAGTTAAAACCTTCTGTTTCAGTGGGAAACATCATCTATTCTGGTAGTTGTTAGACAGAAACTTTTGTGCCAAATCATGTTCCAAAAATCCCTCGAAATTCGACTGGGGAATAGAATCAAATAGGGAATTCGGGCGAAATTACACGCTGGCGAATAGTCGAATGGGCGAATATTCGCCTGGTGAATAGTCGCACGATCGAATATTCGATCGAAGGATTTTCATTCGATCGAATGCCTTCTTATTTGCAGCGTTTTTTCGCTCGATCTATTCGAATCATTCTACTCAGGCGAATTTACGCCAATTCGATAGTCGAGGAGCACAAAAAACTCATCGAAATTCGAGTTTTTTTCCCTCTATTCATCCACCCGAGCTTTGTGAATGTGCCCCTAACCATTGCTAGTAAATGAGGTGAGAAGTGACTTACCATGGGATTGACTAATGAAAGCTGTGAGTCGGCCTTGTCCTGCACAGAATTCATATAACCGTAAGAACCTTCCTGGGGGTAGCCAAGATCTCTCCCAGCCCAAATAAACGGGTCTGGATCTGGAACCTGCATGTTCTGGATCTGAAACTCTAATTCCATCTCTGCCTCCAACTCTGCCTCCTCCTTAGCTTCCTTATTGCTTTCCTCAAGGTGTTTCATGAGCACTGCTATTACCACATTGACCAGGACAAACTGGGCGGTCAGCACAAAAGAGACAAAATACATTGGGGAGATGACTGTGTTGTAACAGGTGGAATCCTCATTGCAGTCACGGAGTGTGTCCTATGGTGCAGAGGAAAGTTAGCACAAGATCAATGAAAATATTTGCATAGCATCCCCCCACACACAAACATTTTCCTGGTTTAAATCTCTGTAGAGGCTATGAGCAAACATAGAGAGCTTTTCCTGCTGATATGTGCTTAGTGAATGACTTAGGGGATCTCTTTATATAGACCAGTGATCCCAAACCAGTGACTCACGAGAATCATGTTGCTCACTAACCCATTGGATGCTGCTCCCAGTGGCCTCAAACCAGGTGCTTATTTTTGAATTTCTAGCTTGAAGGCAAGTTTAAATTGCATAAAAATCAGGTGAACTGTCAAACAGAACCTCCTGTAGGTTGATAGTCCACATTGGGGCTACCAATATCCAATCACAGCCCATCTTCATGTATTCTCATGTTGCTCTCCCAACTTTTTTTTAAAGGTTGAATGTGGCTCATAGGTAAAAAAGGTTGAGGACCCCTGGTATAGACTATAAACCAATTTAGGGGCTGTTCCCCAGTGTCAGGCTGTTCCACCAGGATACCAGGAAAACTCCAGTGGGCCTTGTTCAGTGGAACCTCCTGCTCACCCAAACATTTAGCCTTGTATGTTTATAGCCATTCATCTTTTCTGTATGAGAACAAAGAAATGGATAGAAGAATTTATGATAGGAGATAAAAAGAAGAGATTAGGAGAATAAAGAGAACAAAGAGAAGTAGAAAAGGAAACATACGAGGAGAGTGGGCCTACAGACTAAGGTTTCCTGGTGGGCCCCAGCATTTCAATTTTCCAGTGAGGTGGAAGAACTTTCCTGTCCTGCACAGAGGCTGGACCTCAACCCAACAGAACCCCTTTAGCATGAACTGAAATTCTTGACTGTGAAACAGGCCCAACCTCTCTAATGCTCTTGAGGCTGAATCGAAGCAAATTCCACCAACTAGGTTCCAACATCTAGTGGGGACCTCCCAGAAGAGTAGGGGTTGTTGTAGCAGCAAAAGGAGGGAACAATTCATATTAATCCCATTGGTTTGGGATTAAGATATGTTGATGTTACTTCATGAACTATAAACTTCCCTCTTAATTAGACTGTTCTATATTGCGTTTAACCCTCTCCATGTCTTGCTTGGGAGCTGAACCTCACAACAAGGCAGCTGTATGGGCATGGCTGAATCAGCACTATAAAAATAACCATGATGCTCTGTTGTCCCAGGAAATGGAGGGTTCAAGAAAATGATAGGGTGAGATAAGAGTAGATAACAACATTGTTTTATTTTCACCTTAGCAAGAGTTTATGATATCATTAAACATGTTTTTACCTTCATTATACCATTCCAGTTATCGCCAGTGGAGACTCTAAACAAAGTCAAAAAGGCCATCCCGAAATTCCTGAAAGTGGCATGTCTGCCAAGACCTTCACATGGATGGGAATCAGTGCATTCTGGAAATGAAAGATTGTGTCAGTGTAACACATGTATTTATATTGAATTAATTATCCAGCATGGGGTCTGTGCAGCAATACTAGCCCTAATTTTCTTTCCTTAAAAGGGTTGTCCACCTTCAAACGAAACCTTTAGTATCACTCCATCTCTGGCTATGATAACTTTTTTTGCATAGAAAAAGCACAGATTAACCATTTGAGTTAAATAATTAGAAAATAACAAAAAACAAAAAATAAAATAAAATTTTCTAGATCAGGGCTGTCCAACTGGCGGCCCACCTTGTGTGGCCCCCCACATGAAAGTCTGCCTGCTGTGTCTGCTTACCTTGTGTAAATTTTAAAAGGTATCACCACAGAGATTAACTGGCCCCTGCATTGTTTAAACCTCATATTCAGACTAATCCCCTGTATTGTTTACACCTGTAACACTTGTATTGTTCACAACCCCAAAGCCCTGTACTGTTCACACCTGAGACCCAGATTGAAACTGCCCATATTGTTCACCTGTTCACAACTGCTGGAGGGACACAAGCACTGTGTCACTGTATGTTGCACAGTATGAACTGTTCATTTTAGACTGGTCCTGATAGGTTTCCCTGTCTCCTGCTCTGTTCTGCCTGCCCTATGCTCCCTGTGTTTGTCATACTCTGCCTGCCCTATGCTCCATTTGTGTGCCATACTCTGCCTGCCCTATGCTCCCTGTGTGTGTCATACTCTGCCTGCTCTATACTCCCTGTGTGTGCCCTGCTCTGCCTGTGAGATGTGAGCCTGGCATTTGTTCTGGGGATTTGTTAGCATTTATTGTTAGGGGCCCCTAAGGTCAAAGGATTTTTAAAATCGTACGATTGAATGATGAAATCGTTTGAATAGAACGATTTAATCGTACGATCGTACGATTTTACCAAAAATCCTTTGATTTCTCAAAGGTTATAGGAAGTCCCCCATAGGCTAAACAGCAATTCAGCAGGTTTAAGATGGCGATGTGTCGAAGTCGAACTTTTTTAAAGAGACAGTACCTATTCGATGGTCGAAGTATCCAAAATTTACTTTGAAATTCAAAGTTTTTGAAATTCGAAAATTCACTTTGACCCTTAGTAAATGTGCCCCTAGGAGTTCACCCTCTCTATGCATGAAAAGACAACCAGAAGCAGTGGCAAAAGTAGATATTACTGGGCCCACAGCAAATTATTTTTCAGGCCCCCATAATGTCTAGAGGTTGACTTGTTTTATGAATATTTATTCAAATTCTATATAAATACAATATAAATACAATATATATATATATATATATATATATATATATATATATATATATATATATATATATATATATATATGGTCTCATGGGACCCCTATTCCTCCTGGGCCCCACTGCAGCTGCAGAGTTTCCTTTGTATTTACACTCTGAGCATAAGTGCAATAGCTGATGCCACACTGTGTGTTCTCCAGGCCAGTTTTGTATTGACATAATAGTGCCCTGTAAGTAGGTCTTAGCCCTAACATATATGCTTATTGCCCCTTTATTAGTACAGGTGTGGGACCTGTTATCCAGAATGCTAGGGACCTGGGGTTTTCCAAAAAAAGGATCTTTGTAATTTGGGTATTCATACCTTAGTACTACTACTACTAGAAAATGGTGTAAACAATAAATAACCCCGAATAAGCTGGTTTTGCTCCCAATAAGGATTAATTACTTCTTAGTTTGGATCAAGTACAAGGTACTGTTTTATTATTATGGAGAAAAAGGAAATTATTTTTTAAAAATTAAATTATTTGATTATAATGGAGTCTACGGAATGGAGTCTTTCCGTAATTCGGAGCTTTCTGGATAACGGGTGTCCGGATGATGGATCCTATATGTGGTATTGATAAATGAAGACAGTTAGTCAACCAAAGGCAGGAAACAAATTACCTAAGTCACCAAAAAGTTCAACTCCCAGAGCGGCAAATATAAAGAACAGCAGCATAAAAAGCAGGCCGAGATTCCCCACCTGAAAAAGTGAATACATAAATTCATTAGGTGAAACACCGTATATAAAAAAAAAAAAACATTTCAACTTTAAATAAATTCAATAGGTTGGTTTTGCCTCCAATATGGATTAATCATATCTAAAGCTGGCCATACATTCACTGATATAATGTTTGGACCATGTGTGGAATAATTGTCCCCACAAATAATAGTCAATTGGACAGGTTATAATATCTTTGCATGTGTTGTGTGACAAAATCCATGGGTGACTGTCACTACTATTTCCGAGACATAACTTTCATGCAATTGCTGTCTGTCAGTTAAAAGGGGTTGTTCATCTTTAAATGAACTTTTAGTATGACATAGAGAGCAATATTCTGAGACAATTTGCAATTGGTTTTCATTTTTTTATTATTCGTGGTTTTTGAGTTATTTAGCTTTTTAGTCAGCAGCTCTCCAGTTTGCAATTTCAGTAATCTGGTTGCTAGGGTGCAAATGACACTAGCAACCATGCATTGTTTTGAATAAGAGACTGGAATATGAATAGGAGAGGCCTGAATAGAAAGATGAGTAATAAAAAGTAGAAATAACAATACATTTGTAGCCTTTTGGAGCATTTGTTTTTAGATGGGGTCAGCGACCCCCATTTGAAAGCTGGAAAGAGTAAGAAGAAGAAAATAGCAAATAATTCATAAACTATACAAAATAAATAATGAAAAGTTGCTTAGAATTGACCATACTATTACATACTAAAGGGTAAATTAAAGGTGAACTACCCCTCTAATGGTCAGAACATTTGTTGTTTTTCTTGCAATCCTGCAATTTAAATCTGAATTTGACAGTTTTAGCTGGTTGCAGTTAAATGTTGCGCTCCCATAATTCAAAGCTTTCTGGATAACAGATTGTGTGTATTAATAATAGGACTCAAGGCTTAATGTAATGGATAACTCTACAATACAAAATGCTTAAAGTCTTGGATAACCCTACAATGCACCACAGTGACTTCTATCTTTAACTTAATGATGAGATGAGTGTCTGACTTTATACTGGAACTTAAAGGTGGAGCATAAACCCTCAAAAATCGAATAGCACCACAGATATTTTTTATTTTATTGCTTCAACAGCCAATCCAGCTATTTGGCTGCTCAGTGCACCAAATAAGAAATACTGTACTTGAGTATTGTAATGTAATATTTTAAGGATTGTGGATTCAATAAATGCGACATATTGGTGGGCGTTGCTAATGCTGCTTTTTTTAGGAATTGCATTCACGTTGCAATGGTTTTGTGTTCATAATTATTTAATTTTATGAGCAGGAAGGGCTGTGGACTTGTTAAAAAATGCCAATGAGTATTAAGTGTGGCAATGAATTAGAAGAGGACACATCAGAAGTGGCAAATTGGCCACGACCTCCCCATTGTCAAACTGTACTTGCTTGAGCTTACAGCCTTCCATGCCCTCTATCAAAGGAAGATGGAACACATGTGAAATATATGTGTAACTCTATATAGGGACCCAACCGCGAGATAGGTCTCCTCTGAGCACCCTTACTTGAGGAAGCGCTTGCAGAACCGTATCCAGCAGGGCTCGCATACCGACTGCCATCTTTAATAACTTCAGCACTAGAACAATACAGGAAAATAGAGACTTCATTTGTGCAACAAGAATAAACCCCCGAAATAAGAGCTTCGCACTCAGCACAAAGTGGGTTATGTAGTGGTAATATTTTTTAACTGCATTAGATCAATAAATGGTAACTTTTAACTGTATACTGTCATTTTATAAGCCAGGGATTGTTTTCCAGTATGTGGTAACTTCTCCAAAGTTAAAAGAATGAAGGATGTCCCTATAAAAAAGGGGTAACTTCTAGTTACATCTGCAGGCTCTCCTGAGTACTAAGGTCAGTGTGCAGTATAAACGTACCCCGAGCAATACGCAAGACCCTCATTATTCGGATGATTGTTGGGTTAATGGGCAGTGATGCATTGACTTCAATCTCTTCCAGTGTGATTCCCATGATGGAGAGAAGAACGATGGCCAGATCCAACTGGTTCCACCTAGGAATGTTTAAAAAAAATGTGAGATTAAACCAGTTCCAGCACAGCATTTGTTGGAAGAGATACTATTCAGCAGCTGACACTGGTGGGTTTAAGGCAGACTTGGGCAAGTGGGAACCCTCAAGCTGTTGGCCAACATCTTCCATAATCTTACTGACAGCCAAAGGCAACGTCTGAAGCACCCAGGCCCTAATTTGTGGAAAGGCCACCAAGTGGCAGGTGGCAGGATTTTAGGGGGCGGCATGCTGGCCAAAACCCACATTGGTTGAGAAACACTGGGATGTGCAGGAGATACAATCATTCTTTTAATTTCCTGTGCGCAAATCCCCATTGATCCGGTCCCGATGATCAAACGTTGCACGAATAAAGGGGAGGAGACAGGGGTGACAAACGGCAGTGGGCCTAGGCACACCCACTATGTAAATGACCTCTACTTGCCTATAAATAGCTCCATAATTCCCTAAAGATGACATTTCTAATATATCATATTTTATGCAGAACCACCATTATTTGAGTCTGTTTGCACTCTGCACCTAGTGCTGGATCAGAAATTTGGTAACTTGTTGAAAACTCTTCAATAGGGGGAAATGTAAAATGGAATAATATATTTCATAAAAGTAGATTCCCTATATAAGAGAAGCCTCAAGGTTTTTTGCATTAGAATGTAACATTACATCATGTTGTCAGACTATAAGGGGCCCATTTACTTAGCTTGAGTGAAGGAATAGAATAAAAAAAAGTTCGAATTTCGAATGATTTTTTTGGCTACTTCGACCATCGAATAGGCTACTTCGACCTTTGACTACGACTTCGACTTCAAATTAAACGATTCAAACTAAAAATCGTTCGACTATTCCACCATTTTTAAAGAGACAGTCGAAGTACCTTTAAAAAAAACTTTGACCCCCTACTTCGCCACCTAAAACCTACCGTTAGCCTATGGGGAAGGTCCCCATAGGCTTTCTAATGTTTTTTAGGTCGAAGAAAAATCGTTTGATCAATGGATTAATATCCTTTCGTTCGATTCTACTATTTGCGGTAAATCCTTCGACTTCCATATTCGAAGTCGAAGGATTTACATTCAGCAGTCGAATATCGAGGGTTAATTAACCCTCGATATTCAACCCTAGGTAAATCTGCTCCTAAAAGTGAAGCACACATCTCTGCTGGAATGTAACGTACCTGTCTTTAAAGAATCGCCGGAAGCCAAAAGCTATCATTTTGCACCCAGATTCCAGTACGAAAATGAGGGTAAAGATGTAATTACAGATTTTTAGAGCTTCAACCAATACCTATAATAAATACAATAAATATTAGATATCATCATATATGTCATCACCAGCTGTTTTCTGTTACTTAATTCCTTTACAGCTAATAATGAGTAGGACTCGCTACTATACTAACCACTACCTATGACGCAAAGCAGTTAATGGATTCAGTATGCCGAGTACTAACAACATAATACCCATCTCTTGCAGGAATGGATTGCGCCAGGCTAGTAAGTAGTAATGAAACTCACGGCTGTTCTAGCAGTTGCTTAGACAGTTGTGGACTTTGAAGACCTGCCACTCAGCTGCAAATAATACTTTTAGTAAATTGGCCTCCAAGATTGCACCACTGTAAAATGAGTTTTCCTTTTTTTTGTCATTGTGCCTTAAAAGATTTATAGCAAAACAAAACTTTGGCAAGAAAAAACATGTTGTGACATTGAGTTTGCTCCCACCCCACCGTCTTTTCAGTTACCTGGGGTTGCTGATAGTGCTCCATTGCCATAGTGATAACATTCAATCCAATGACCCCAGTAATAAACAAATCCAAATAATGACTTGTACAGATCTGATGGATGAGGAGCCGAAGGTGAGAATACTCCGAATAGTAGGGTTTACACTGGGCCTCTGGGAGAATAAAAAAATAAAAGTTAAGGCCACAGGCGCAGACTGCTTGTTAGTTCCCATTGTGCAGGGGTGGGGAGCCTGCAGTTGGCAGAGACACTGATTACAGATATAATAAACCAACTGATTCGTTTGAGGTTCCCCACTTCTGCTCCAAAGACAAACCAATGACCAAGCATGGAGTTCTTTTTCGAGACATTTCTAGCTCCGCATTTGTTCTCGGGCCGAGCATGCACCCCATGCACATAGCGACTGCCATGCACTACGTTCCATTGCTAAAGCAACCACGCAATAGCTACTCATAGGCAATGCTGGATCCTACTGAATTCCTGAGGGACGGTGCTCACGTAGCTTCCATGGATGGATGGTTCAGAAAAATGAGAATCCCCAGTTTAAAATTTGACATAAACCCACGCCCCAGGACAGCACTATAACAACACATTACTTTTTACATGAACGAAAACATAATTTTACATAAACATGTACACGTTACACCTTTGATCAATACAATACACCAATGTTCAAACTGCACTTGTAACAACAGAATGACAAAAAAAGAAAGAAATACATAAATAAAAACCCTTTAATGTAATCTTTTCCCCCTCACCTCCCCATATACGAAACTTACAAAATGTCCTATGGAAAAACTCTGAGAAGAAGAAAGATGGGAATGCAAAGAACAGAATGAAAGAGAGCACAGAATACATTGTACATTGTGAGACATCCATCTGTTTATATGCAAGAGACACCCAATGAGCTGTGTGTTGGTCTCAGGAATTTCTAGCAACAGAAGAGAAACATCTGTACTTCTGGCTGGTCAAGGAAAATCGAATGGGTCTATTTATTAGAGACCACGTTTTTTTCCCACGATTCTAGAAAATCACTGCAAAACATCCAAACTCTTCAGAAGTGGAGTTTTTGAGATGCACCCATTTAAATAATTTTGAAAATTTGAATGAAAAAATCTGGAGCTGAAAATCTGCCAAGCTTCTATGGAAGTAAAAGGGAGACCTATATTTAACATTTTGAGTTTGCAAAAATGAATGGAACAAGGGAATTGTTTGTTGTGATTGAGATTTCATTTATTTTCAGTTTCAAATTTATTTCAAAAATACGCTAGAGAAAAAAAACGTGATCAAGTTTAATTGCAATTTTTTCTTTTCACAATTCATTTTCAAAAAAATGTGAATATGAAAATTGATAAATAGGCCTCAAACGGTTCCCTTCAAACTATTTTATGGTGTAGAGATGTAGGGCAACAGGAAAAGGCCCAGATCTGAAAGTATCCATCCTTATCTTAACAGAGAACTATAAGAGCAAGGGATGCTGAATAAATGTGTGGCACGATTAGTTGGACTTAGTTTGACGTTTTTGAGATGGTTATATAAACAAGTTCCCCAATCTTAACATTTAACTGCTCATTGATCCAAGCCCTGGTTTGATGACAAGGGACTGTAGGTACCAATCAAAAATTCCATCCAGGGGAGAGGGAGAAGGTGGAGGGACCAGACAATTTGGGGTTCAAAGGTAAATTGATATTAGGATATCTATCTATGGGGTTATTAGGTTACATGGAAAAAGACTGCCGTAGTCCTGTAACCCACAGCCGCCAATTAGCAAATACTACTGTTTTATTTATTCATTTTTGCTGATTGGGAAATATTGGTTATTAGACTGGTGTAAAGTCCCCTGTGTCTAACAACGTGTGACATTTTTGAGCAGAATCCTTCCAGTGGGGTCAACTAACTTTCATGGACCTGCAAGTGAATCGGAATTAGCAACTGTTGATGAATTCTGAATAGAGTTACTGAAAACCTGGATTGATCTTTATGGTGGCGCAGAATTGTGGGTCTGCGAGCGGAGACATTACGATGAGATGTTGTGAGTCATGACAAAACAGACAAGAAGTCACGCTCAGTTAAGTTGACGCCTGACACCAGACAGTGGTTAGTTACAAAATACCGTCACTACACTGCAACGTGACATAAAATCTACCGGTACCTTTAACTGGACTGGGTGAGTGCTCCAATATTACATCATCCAGCATCAGATCTAAAAGAATGAGATGCTGTTAATCTGTGCTCAGCGAGCAAGGAACCTAGATTTTCATTGTGGGCTTGGGAGAGGAGGGAGCAGCTGTTTACCTGCTATGTGGTCACTATTTGTTTCAAGTAACAGAACTGGCTGGACACTTTCTTAATATTGACCATATTTCTGTTGTTTATGTGAAACACTTGTGGATATTACCCCTTTAACTAGTGCCCCAAAGTCCATCAAAGCCACAATTTCTAGAAGTGGCCAAGCTTAGCTCCAGTTGCACCCATGAACTGGAAAGAGTGTATGTTGCATGCAGTGGCCGGCTACACGTAATAGCATGATGATAGGATTCCAACGATGTGCTCCTTTCATGGGAAGAGGTGGTGGTACTGTTGGAGGAGGTGCTAGCCTACTGCAATAGGTTTTAATTATTGTTGGTTTTTCTAAAGACTTTTTATACAATGGCAATTATTATTCATAATTTCATATTATATAGAAGACTTTGATCAAAAAAAGGCTCATTAAAGATTAAGTCCATTTGGGATGAACTCTGACCCTATTTCCATTAGTTCCAATAAGACCTTCTTCTTCCCTCACTACTTACTTCTACCCTGGTGGAAATTGGCATGAAAATACTTTTTGGGAAATATCAGTCCTGAGTGCACACTGATTGGTGGATAAACAATGAAAAGCAGTATAGTATGGTCATTAGTGTTTCTCCACCTGTAGAACATCTGCCATGTCTGACACCTATGCTAGGCAGCCCTGGAATATAGAATGTGATGGGCCATTTCCTTGTATGTGTGAAAACTGATCATGTGCCCTAATGTTTAGGGCATGGAGGGCCCAATAAATATTCTGCTCAGGGGCCACTGTCCTGCAATCTTCCTTAATGTGTCCCATGTGTGTTTATAGGAGAGTTAGACCAAAAGCCATACCATAAGTGCGAGGACTGAAGGTTGCAGTAAACAAGGAAGGAGATTCAGGGAAAGAACAGATTGCGTGGAGGTAAAACAAAAGTACAGCTGACCTCTGACTGATAGAAACAGATTTAAAAATGTTAAAAATACTTCAAATAAACTGTTTTTGAATATTATTTCAACTGCGTGTTATTTATTCTTCATGCTTTTTGCTTCATGAGCGACTTTTTTACATGCAGAATAGTACAACATGTTTAAAGTTGATTAGTTCTTTAAATAAGCAAATATAAATATATATATATATATATATATATATATATATATATATATATATATATATATATATATATATATATATATATAGATGGAATCTGGATTTTTTTGTCTTTTTAGGAAAAGCATGTTTTACTATCAATTGCGTTCTACTAAAGCATTTAGGAGGCACTAAAATGCCCAGATATGTAAGGAGAAAGATGGAATTATAATTAGTTACCCCCCTTTTTTTATCTGGCACTGAACAGGCCTGGATGCTGTTGTACTTTAAAAGGAATTAAGATCTGCTTTGCCAGATTTTACCACCCTGATGGCAGGCCAACTCTCACTGATCCAATCATTTGGTCCCCAGGCCCATGATTGGATCATAACAGGAGGGAGCCTATGCAGACCCATTGGTAGAAAAATATATCAATGGCCCAAATCAAGCTTTACCTGAAGGGATTTTCAAACATTCTTAAAAGATACCTAGGGTAAGATGGTGCCTATCGTAGCAGTGTGATAATAGTCTCTGGAAAGGGACTGTGGCTGTGAGATAGCAGGTATAGTAGGGAGAGATGGTGTCTATAGTAACAGTTGGATAATAGTCTCTGGGAAGGGACTGTGGCATAGCAGGTATAGTAGGGAGTGATGGTGCCTATAGTAACCGTGGGATAATAGTCTCTGGGAAGGGACTGTGACTGTGGGATAGCAGGTATAGTAGGGAGAGATGGTGCCTATAGTAGCAGTGGGATAATAGCCTCTAGGAAGGGACTGTGACTGTGATAGCAGGTATAGTAGGGAGAGATGGTATCTATAGTAACAGTGGGATAATAGTCTCTGGGAAGGGACTGTGACTGTGGGATACCAGGTATAGTAGGGAGAGATGGTGCCTATAGTAGCAGTGGGATAATAGTCTCTAGGAAGGGACTGTGACTGTGATAGCAGGTATAGTAGGGAGTGATGGTGCCTATAGTAACCGTGGGATAATAGTCTCTGGGAAGGGACTGTGACTGTGGGATAGCAGGTATAGTAGGGAGAGATGGTGCCTATAGTAGCAGTGGGATAATAGTCTCTAGGAAGGGACTGTGACTGTGATAGCAGGTATAGTAGGGAGTGATGGTGCCTATAGTAACCGTGGGATAATAGTCTCTGGGAAGGGACTGTGACTGTGGGATAGCAGGTATAGTAGGGAGAGATGGTGCCTATAGTAACAGTGGGATAATAGTCTCTGGGAAGGGAATGTGACTGTGATAGCAGGTATAGTAGGGAGAGATGGTGCCTATAGTAACAGTGGGATAACAGTCTCTGGGAAGGGACTGTGGCTGTGGGATAGCAGGTATAGTAGGGAGAGATGGTGCCTATAGTAACAGTGGGATAATAGTCTCTGGGAAGGGACTGTGGCATAGCAGGTATTGTAGGGAGAGATGGTGCCTATAGTAACAGTGGGATAACAGTCTCTGGGAAGGGACTGTGACTGTGGGATAGCAGGTATAGTAGGGAGAGATGGTGCCTATAGTAGCAGTGGGATAATAGTCTCTAGGAAGGGACTGTGACTGTGATAGCAGGTATAGTAGGGAGAGATGGTGCCTACAGTAACAGTGGGATAATAGTCTCTGGGAAGGGACTGTGGGATATCAGGTATAGTAGGGAGTGATGGTGCCTATAGTAACCGTGGGATAATAGTCTCTTGGAAGGGACTGTGACTGTGGGATAGCAGGTATAGTAGGGAGAGATGGTGCCTATAGTAACAGTGGGATAATAGTCTCTGGGAAGGGAATGTGACTGTGATAGCAGGTATAGTAGGGAGAGATGGTGCCTATAGTAACAGTGGGATAATAGTCTCTGGGAAGGGACTGTGGCATAGCAGGTATAGTAGGGAGAGATGGTGCCTATAGTAACAGTGGGATAACAGTCTCTGGGAAGGGACTGTCAGGCCCAGATTTGTGGAAAGGCAACCTAGGCCCGGACCTAGGGCGGCAGGATTTTAGCGGGGCGGCATGCTGCCAACCACACCCACATTGGTTCAAAAACACTGGGAATGCACTAGAGATACAATCATTTTTTAAATTTCATATGCGCCAATCCCCACTGATGATGAAAATTTGCATGAATAAAGGGGAGGGAACAAGGGGGACAAACAGCAGTGGGCCTAGGGGCGCCCACTATGTAAATCCGGCCCTGGGGACTGTGACTGTGGGATAGCAGGTATAGTATGGAGAGATGGTGTCTATACTAACAGTAGGAATAATACCCTCTGGGAAGGGACTGTGAGATAGCAAGTATAGTAGGGAGAGATGGTGACTATAGTAGCAGTGGAGATAATAGTCTCTTGGAAGGGACTGTGGCTGTGGGATAGCAGGTATAGTAGGGAGAGATGGTGTCTATAGTAGCAGTGGGATAATAGTCTCTGGGAAGGGAGTGTGACTGTGGGATAGCAGGTATAGTAGGGAGAGATGGTGCCTATAGTAACAGTGGGATAATAGTCTCTGGAAAGGGACTATGACTGTGGGATAGCAGGTATAGTAGGGAGAGATGGTGCCTATAGTACCAATGGGGATAATAGTCTCTGGGAAGGGACTGTGACTGTGGGATAGCAGGTATAGTAGGGAGAGATGGTGTCTATAGTAACAGTGAGATAATAGTCTCTGGGAAGGGATTGTGGCTGTGGGATAGCAGGTATAGTAGGGAGAGATGGTGTCTATAGTAACAGTGGGATAATAGTCTCTGGAAAGGGACTATGACTGTGGGATAGCAGGTATAGTAGGGAGAGATGGTGCCTATAGTACCAATGGGGATAATAGTCTCTGGGAAGGGACTGTGACTGTGGGATAGCAGGTATAGTAGGGAGAGATGGTGTCTATAGTAACAGTGGGATAATTGTCTCTGGGAAGGGACTGTGACTGTGGGATAGCAGGTATAGTAGGGAGAGATGGTGCCTATAGTAACAGTGGGATAATAGTCTCTGGGAAGGGACTGTGGCTGTTGGATAGCAGGTATAGTAGGGAGAGATGGTGCCTATAGTAACAGTGGGATAATAGTCTCTGGGAAGGGATTGTGGCTGTGGGATAGCAGGTATAGTAGGGAGAGATGGTGCCTATAGTAACAGTGGGATAATAGTCTCTGGGAAGGGACTGTGGCTGTGGGATAGCAGGTATAGTAGGGAGAGATGGTGCCTATAGTAACAGTGGGATAATAGTCTCTGGGAAGGGACTGTGACTGTGGGATAGCAGGTATAGTAGGGAGAGATGGTGCCTATAGTAACAGTGGGATAATAGTCTCTGGGAAGGGATTGTGGCTGTGGGATAGCAGGTATAGTAGGGAGAGATGGTGCCTATAGTAACAGTGGGATAATAGTCTCTGGGAAGGGATTGTGGCTGTGGTATAGCAGGTATAGTAGGGGAGAGATTCCTGTCTGGAGACCATTTTTAAAATATTTGATATTATCAAGATCCAGACCTGTCCTGTGTGTAGGAAGATTGCTCACAAATCTTAATTTTAAACATTCTTTCCCCTGACACGGGGCTTTACCTAACCATGCATTTGTATCACTATCCATGCTTCTAGGAAGCGGCCATCCCAGTGTGGGGACGAGCTCCTGTCAAAGGTCAAGCAGCACTCAGAAAGTTATGGCAAAGAGTACCGACCGGCCAGCTCTCTCTCCTTACTCCTTCTCTTTTTCTCCATCCTGCGGAGCCTCTTTTCTTCCCGTCTCTTCGCTTCCTCCTCCTCCTGATGCTGCCGGCACTTATGGAAGTTCTCCACCACCACACCCACAAACATGTTGAGCACAAAAAATGCCACAATCAGCAAAAATGAGATGAAATATAGCAGCATCCAAGGGTTGTAATTCATCACTGGCTGGAGGAAAAGAGAAAAGGTTTGTATTACCGTTTACCAGGATATGTGGGCAACATTCAATTTTTCATATAAATAGTTGCAGTAACTTAAAACTCAATGATGGTCACAATCAATTAGGGATGCACCGAATCCACTTTTTTGGATTCGGCCGAACCCCGAATCCTTTGTGAAAGATTCGGCCGAATACCAAACCGAATCCGAACCCTAATTTGCATATGCAAATTAGGGGTGGTAAGGGGAAAACATTTTTTACTTCCTTGTTTTCTGACAAAAAGTCATGCAATTTCCCTCCCGCCCCTAATTTGCATATGCAAATTAGGATTCGGATTCGGTTCGGCTGGGCAGAAGGATTCGGCCGAATCCTGCTGAAAAAGGCCGAATCCTGGCCGAATCCCGAACCAAATCCTGGATTCGGTGCATCCCTACAATCAATGCTCAGTACATATATCCCTGTTTCTCAAAAGTAAGTCCTCAAATTTTACTGGACTATATCTCCCAGAATACCCCAACATATGAATCAAGGCTATACAGGGGACCCAAGTTTAAGAAACAGTATAATATTTGGACCTACTGTACCTCTATTTGCACATAAATGATTTCTGAGAGCAAAGAGAAAGTAGTGGGCACTCTGGTCACATTATGGCTGAAATAATCATTTTACACCAAGCCCCTGAATGGGTTTAACAATGGACAAAAATGCTTCAGTATGATGTAACTTGGTTGTATTCCACCATGTAAAGCAAAAATTGTACCTGCTGGTCAATTCCGACAGCATCCAGTCCATCATACATGATGTCCACCCATCCGTCTTTGGATGCCAGGACAAACAAAGACATCAGAGCCTATTCAGAAAGAAATATGTGAACATAAACGCATTCAGCATGGAGTCATTTTTTTTTACTTAATGTAATACATTTAAGGTGTTATGTGATCGTTTTTTTTGAACCTTCATTCCATTCCCCATTGAACACAATGGTATTGCTGATAATTCTAGCTTCTGCTTCAATTATCTTCCCATTTCATGCCATTCTCAGTATTAACCCCCCCCCCTTCCCGTGAAGTCAACCCTATCTCTTGGGGGTAATAATCTAAAATAAAGAGGCAGAAATAAGGTCATTATTAATTGTTATTGATTCAGGGGCTTTAAGAGGTCCCTGGAAGTTTAGTCAGGGACTAAATACAGTTATAGTAGACTAGGGCCATAAATATCCTGTAAATGTATCCTTATAAACAGTGCTTAGTGATGTCACCACCAAGGTCGGAGTTCTATAATAAAGTCAGAATTTTATATGGTCATGGAACTCCTCTGTGACGTATAATATTCTTATATTTTACAATAGGGGTATTTTATTCACTATATATTACACGTACCTGGCCAAGGTTATCAAAGTTGTACTTGTGTCTTGCCCATTTATATTTAGCTTCAAGGCAGTCCGATTTATTAGTGATGTTTCGAGTGTCCTCTCCCTGGCAGTAATAAAATTTCCCCTTGAAAAGCTGAAAACAGAATGGGATCTGATTACAGTCAGCTGCCCATGAATTAAATAATGAGCTGTGCAGAGAGTAGAATAGCCAATTTGGACACTACTTTATAGAATATACAATATACTTAGTTTAAACAGTGCTGCTAGACAAATCAAACATGGTGCAATATTCTCTCTAAATATTCATAATATTTATGATGGTCATAAACTGCACTATATACAACATGCGTAGATATTATTGGTGGGCGATATAACTTAGGATATCATTCTCCCACAGTCCCTTATACATACCTGGACTCCAAGTATCCCAAAAATAATGAAGAAGGCACAGCAGATCACCACAATGTTACCGATAGGCTTCAGAGAAGACATAAGTGTCTCAACCACCAGCTTCAATCCCTGAGCTCGACTAATCACCCTAAAATGGGACACTAAAGTTATACTTACTTTCTTTTATATCTAACAATACAGAGAAATTGTCCTTTGTTTATTGGCATTGTACACTCCTTTTCTATATACTTGTATTTTGCACATGAATGGGCTGTCATATTTGTTTCCTTTAGACAGTACAGCATGAGGATATGAGGGTATAGTTTTTGTGTGCCCAGAGCATTCCTTCTTAGTATTTATACATATATATATATATGAGCTGCCATATTTTTAACTTGAACTGAAAAAGCTATGACATCAAACTCATAAAGAATTCTTGGAGTTCCAATATATAAAGAGCCAATAAACGTACTAGTGAATGTTAATAAATATTCGAGAATTTTGCTTTTTGCAATTTTTTGGTCTAGGGAAACCTCCTCTACTAACCTGAGTGGCCTTAAAGTCCGGAGCAGCCTCAGCACTCGGAGCATGCCTAGGATCTTGGTGCCACTGTCGGACACCATAGAGACTAGAATATCGATGGCTGAGATCAAGACCAGCATTCCATCCAACACGTTCCAGCTGCTCCTAAGATATGCCTTGCCACCAAAGCAAAAGTTCATGGCCACCACCTGTAATTGAGCAGAAACCACTGTTAGCGGGATTGAGATATGTGCCATTCCATGCAGCATGCAGGGTCTCTCTGGTTCTCTCTGTCAAATTATAATGCAGCACCACAGCTGGCAAGGGCAGGGGACATGCAAAGGTGCTCACACGGGTTATTAACAGCAAACTTGCATTGAATCACCAATGTACATCCACTAGCCCCAAAGATTTGCAAACCATGAATAAATTAATGTTAATTGCTCTGCCCCCTGCTTCCCCAAGATATATCATCGTAGATATATAGCCTTTGGTCACCCTGTCAGCCGGCAAATGGCTGCTGCTGATGAATATAAACTGGGCTGCACTGAGTTTATACAAAGCTGGAATAGAAACGGTAATTACCTTTACTGTCATTTCAACCAAGAAAATCAAGGTGAATATGTAGTTGGACAATGTGAGAAATATTCTTTCCTGTAAAAATATACATTAAGTTAAAATTGAAACAAGAAAAGGAAGGTCATTTCAGAATTCACTTTCAGGATCATGTACACAGAAATAAGAGATTCTAAGACATGAGCCTGGCTGGGTCACACTTTGACCCTAGCAGCTGGACAGAAGTTGAAGTGACAGGTTGGAGAGTGGAAAAGTACAAAAGAAACACCAACTGCAAAGTTTCTAAATAACTGTCTGCGGCAGTTTTATTTTGGATGAGTTTTATGGCATGAAACACTCACAGCGCTGTGGGGGTCTATTTTCGGTCTCTCCATGGCAATGGTTATACAGTTGAGAAATATGATCACCAAGACAATGTGATCAAACATTTTGTGGGTGATAATTTTATTGCACATCAGCCGGAATCTGTAAGAAAGCACAGTCATTGGAAGGACTGAGAATCTACCTGCCTACTGCATATGTCAGTTGTCCCACGAAAATATAACACTCACTTGGAATATGGTGGGAACAGATAGAGGGACCAAGTTTCTCTCTCCTTGCACCAGGCTGGTAAATGGGATATGATCCAAGCTTTCAGTCTTTCTGCCCGACTCTGAAACACAATTTAGAAAACAGTATCACAAATAAACTCTGTCTGCAATGCATAAATTAAAACAAGGAATTTGCCCTGTCCATTCTCAAAAACTACCTAAAAATTTTGTTATGCTTTTCCTCTTGGACACTATGGAGGATGATCAGGGGTCAATAATGCTCATGTATACAAGGCCAATAAGGCCTTTGACTCTTTCTGATAAAGAGCGAGAACATTCTTTTGTGAAAACCTTCATTACAGTATATTGGAGTGATTTTGTCTAGTGAGTTTATGTTTTTGGTCAAGGGTTTCCCCAAAGGATTTTAGAGTTTGAGATTGTTAGATTGTAAGCACTTTTTTTTTTGGAAGGACCCTCTTTACCTCTTCTAATGGTTAATGGTGGTTTTGTGTGTAAACGCTGCAGAATATGTTAGCATTTTAAAAATATATAATAACAATTAGGAACAGTACCTTCTAGGCAGGTTCATCCCCTGGTCAAAACATTCATGGTATGTTCAAACCAACTAAAATACAGTCAGGAAATAACATTCACCAGTGTGAATGAGTTCTCTTGTGCTAATAACTCTATGTGTCTTCAGATATCAAGTAATAACTAAAGTAGATTTGACTATGAAGATTTTCATGCATCCAGGTCATGGTATATCTAGTATAGTAAGTAATTCTAAGACAAGTGGACTTGCTGCGTAATCATTGAAGATGTTTCACTACTCATCCGAGCAGCTTCTTCAGTTCAACTGACTGATATGGGAAGTCCTCTGCATATAAACTCTTCCACTAATCCAATCACAATGGAAATTCTAACTTCAGAGAGGTGACATCTGAAAGTAGTAGTACAGTAGGTTCAAGATACTTACCATATTTACATCATCATCAATGTTATTGCTATAGTCAACCTTGGAATCTTCTAGATGGAGTTGAGGAAACACAGTGGAAGGTGATGTCTTTCCATTGCAATCTTGGTACTCTCCAGGAAGGCTGTGTCTGCTCTGCATTCCATAAGGATAAGGCACATGCAATGTATCATGCATGTCATACACCTCTCGTTTACCCACAAGGTCCATCCGGTTGAGGGAAGAGCCAGTACGACTGGAGACCTCCTCATCTGACGTGTCACCTTCTGAGCTTTCCTTTCCATCAGCAGACAGTAGGGATTTATGCTCACCACTTTGCTCATGCCGCTTTAGGCTGGAAGCTCGTCCGATGCTGTTCCAACTAGATCTCCGGCTATTCCAACTACAAACTGCACCCCAGGAACTGTGTGGAGAGTTCCTTGAGCTTGACTGATATGAGAAAAGTAGACACACAAAAAAGATCAACACTAGCACTTGGTACTATCAGTAGTACAATACAACAATACCATGATAGACAAGATAAACAAATTCTTGACATACCATAGACTTGATTTCACAAGCATGTGGACCTCCAGAGACATTACTCTCCCTCCGAGATTCACAAGCCATGGGGATATCTCCAAACAGAGCACATTTTGGCACGGGCATGGGTGTGGCTGCTGTGTGGATGATAAGGGGTGGTTGTAACATGCTCTTTCCATCTGGGTACCCATGTAAAGGTGTAACTGTCAAACAAAATGTTCTTCTTAATTCAGTTTCTTTTTAATAAAATATCATCTAATAATAAGCCACTTTCCTTATTTAGATCCATAAAACAGAGATGTTGGTAGCTGAATTGTGAAAATATTGGGGGCGTTTCTCAATCTTTGAAGCCACAACTACATCCCAAATTTGGTCAACTGCAAGAACAGTGTTTCACTAGAGAACAGACTCTCAAACCTTATAGTAAGATCCTCATTAGGTGGGTGCAAAGTAGTAGGGGACATTTCCAAATGGTTACCTGTGGTTTTGGGTTATTTGGAACTATGGGCTATATATATGTAATATTCTGTCTGTATTTGAACCAGGATCTGCAGTATACAATATCTCTGCTCTTTCTGAGCACACAGCTGGGTTCTTGGCAAGATTAATGGGTTTTCAGATAGATGTTGTTTGCTTCAGCTGCACTGAGGTTTCCTATGAGCTTCTCTATATAATCCGTAGCTCACAACCCATTCACTGCCCATAGGTCAAGTCTACCTTAGCTTGGGTGCTCTGTCTACTAAAACCTGATTCCTGTATTTTGGTTCCTACCTTCTGCCCTGTCCCTAAGTATTGATCTCCTGGTTTTGATCTGGGCCTGTTTCCTGTTTTAGAGTGTGCCTCTCTGTTCTATATACAGTCTCTTTCTAATTTAGTCTGCATGACAATGCTTTGCATTCCCATGCTTGCCCCAGTAGGTGTATACCTGGTAGCACCCAGCACCTAGTAGCTGAGGGTCACACCCAAAGTCTAAGGAGGCTGTTATAGGTAGAGGAACATGCATTGTCCCTGTTACTCCGGTGGGTTTTGGGATTACCTTACATATCACTATCCAAGGCAAGAGAGAACCTGGCCAATTGTTAGACTACAAAGGATGTGTTGTCCCCAAAATAAGAAAATCCCGAGAACATCAAACCTTAACTTGACATTACTTTCCTTCATGTTTGGTACCTATGTGTACTTACAAGAAGCATTGGAAAGACTCTTGTGGATTTGACAGTCCTCATGGGCAGATTCAGAACCCGACTGAGAGCCCTCCCCTTGCTGAAAAAAAACAATGACAGTTGAGCAGTCTTTTTCTCTCACTTAAAAAAATTGTACAAATGTATCTCTAAAGGTTTATTTGTAGGAGAGCTGACCAGTAAACCCTCATAACATCATGGAGGAACTGACTTTTCTTTAGCTTACTGCTTGTGTAGCTGCAGATCTTTTGCAAAAACTTTTGCCCAAATTTCAGCAATATCAGCGAATTACAAATGGAGCAACAACCTTGGCATTATTGTAGTCTTTTTTTTTTTACAGATTTTTTACATGATGTTCCCTAGAAACTCAGCCTGGATCTGCTCTTCTGAGGTATGGAAAAAGCATACAGAACCTACTAAAGAATGTATCCCAACCGGAAGTGATAACAATATTCGAGGACAGGTGCATAACTGGGGCAAACATCATTACCAGCAGATTTAAGGTGGGGGTAAAAGACAACAATGGTGTATTCCTTAATCAATAAATCTACATGGCTGGTGCTCTAGTTTTTGTCCCAGTTTTTTTTCTGCGTGATGATATTGATGGATGACTCACAAATATTTGTGCACGTCAATGAAACGTGGAGGGAATTTTCTCACTGAAACTGTTGATAAATTAGGTCACAAAACCATAAAAGATTTGAGTACATTTCTCAAAATAAAAATCATAGCTCAGAAAAATAAACACTGAAAAGGAAAAATGTATGTGAGCTCTTATTAATAGAGCCGACATACTGCGTTGGAAACCATTAAGCCCAGGACACAAGCTAAGATGAAATATCGGTGGATTTCTTCCTAGTAAGCAGTTTATACATAGAAATAATTGTCCCATATGTGCGTTACTAAAATAACATTCCCTCTTACTCTGAAAGTGCCGAGATGTTTCACTCATCGTAAGCCTCCAACTGGCCATGGTTAAATGAATTAGGTGATGGTTTATTGATGCATTAATAAATACGGTCTGCTTGCCTGCCTTTACAATGTATTCTGTAATAACTACCTCAATTCAAATAGGATAAGCCAGGAGAATGGTATGTCGAAGGATAAAATGCTGAGTAGTCATTAATGACTATGATTACATTCCTAAAGGCTTATTCGGGAATATTCATTAAAAATGAATACTGGCTTGGGCATAGGAATGAGTTTTCAACGTAGTACATATCATATATCTATCTACCTGCGTACAACTCACTTGAAACTCCAGAACTGCTCTCTTGTATGCCGCCCCCTAATATGGTATCCCATAATGCCTCACTCAAGGGAATACTTCAAATAATATGTTGCTTTACTTTAGTTAGAGTCATCAATGCACCCTCATGCTCATTGTGCACTATAAGTAACATAGTAACATAGTAAGTTAGGTTGAAAAAAGAAACACATCCATAAAGTTCAACCTTAAATCTGTATATAACCTGCCTAACTGCTATTTGATCCAGAGGAAGGCAAAAAACTAAATTTGAAGCATCTCCAATTTGCCTCAGAGGGGAAAGAAAGTTCCTTCATGATTCTAAGATGGCAATCGGACCAGTCCCTTGATCAACTTGTACTATGAGCTATCTTCCATAACCCTGTATTCCCTCACTTGCTAAAAAGCCATCCAATCCCTTCTTAAAGGGCATGTAAAGGAAAAAAATCATATCTAATTTTTACTTTCTTTGATGAAAAAGAAACCTATCTCCAATATACTTTATTTAAAAGACGTGTACCATTTTTATAAGAAACCTGACTGTATGCTGTGAAATTCTCCCTTCATTTACTGCTGTGGATAGGAATTATCAGACGGTCCCTAACTGCTCTGCAGGGAAACAATCATACTTATGAACAGCACGGGGAGCCCCCGCCTTACTTCCTAGCAGGGGCGATCCTGGCCCCTCCGCTGCCTGAGGCAGCAGCAGTTGCTGCTGCCCCACCTCCCCCGGAAATTCGCTCTTAAAGTACCAGGAGCAGCATTTTTGCTGCCCCTGGTACCTAGTGGGGTGCTGCCGCCTGAGGCGACAGCCTCAACTCGCCTCATTGGCGAAGCACCCCTGCTTCCTAGCCATGCAGAACTCAAGCAGTTTTGTTTGTTTCCCTGTAGAGCAGTTGGCGACTGTGTAGAGATTTGTGTTGGATTTTATTTTTGCCTTTACATCCCCTTTACTGTTTCCAACTCCAGCTGCAGGGACAAAGATCATGGAGCCAGATTTAAACAAATAAACTGGGATTATATTTGGAGGATTATTTTGCCACAGCCACTGGTTCTGCAGAGTTGGAGAAAGTTTGTATTAAACATTACAAAAACTATAAAATCCACATTAGATTTCATGACAACACAGGACCCAGTGCATTCTGCTTATTCTAATTATAAATCAGACTTGCTGTATCGGCTTCTGGCAGATATTATTTGACTTGTGTTGTTTTGATAATTTATGATGATGCCTAAGCAGCCCAGACCACACTGAGCATGTGCACAGTCTTGGTCTTGCAAAGATGTTTAACAGTTAATGGTGACCCCCTGTGGCCAACTTTGAAAGCATAAATCATTTGTTTTATTAGGCTTGTGGTGCTGTAAGTTCATGTTTATGTTTAATATACAAAAAACAGCATTTCTAGCCTCGTTCTATTTTAGACTTTACTTCATCTTTAAAGCTAGCTAATGTATCAGCCTGTACAACTGATTCAGGGAGAGAATTCCAAATCTTCAGCTCTCACTGTAGAAAAAAACCCTTCCAAACATTTAGATTGAACCTCCTTTCTTTTAATTGGAATGGGTATCCATCCTAAGACACCGACCATTCTTTCTATATCCCAAACACGTCTACCTAACAAAAATACCTAGATCACGCTGCTTCAGAACTTTCCAAAACCTCCTTCATACCTCTTTGTACACTACACAATCCATATACCTCCTCAGCACACTGTACCACCATAATAGCTCCAAAGAAGTTACATCAATACAAATCTCCTAAACACTTCAAAGTTAAAACCAACACACCTCCAAAATACTGCACAATGCATCTCACTTGACTCATAGTCCCGCATATATCAACACCCTATAAGTTCCCCCAACCATATCCAACCAACCCATATCACACGTCAGATCTTTATTAGGCCTACCTAACATGTAACATTGTGACACCATTCCAACTTTTCATTTAACCCGTATAACGTTCACCATGTTCCAACCATTGCACCACCCTAAATTTGTTCTGGTCTCCTTTGATTGTCAAGATCTGCACTTCCATTAATCTGAACTTCCATAAAACAAAGAGTTTCATAAGATTGTTTGGAAGTTTTTGTTTTATCATTTGCTTTTTTTTTTGTAAATCCGAAATAAGAGTAGCCAGTCAGTTTTTGTGTGGTTTTTGTCAGGTGTCTGCTTAATTATTTCCATACAAGATTTTGGTTTTAGTTGCAGAAGGAATAATGGATTATTCTCAGTTGGCACCAATACAAATCTACTGTTAGTAAATACAGGCAAAAGAAAAATAAGCTTTTGTTCAGTTTAGAGCAGTGATCCCCTACCAGTGGCTCATGAGCAATATGTTGCTCACCAACCTCTTGCATGTTGCTCCCAGTGGCCTCAAAGCAGGTGCTAATTTTTGAATTACTGGCTTGGAGGCCACGTATACTGCCCAATAGGGCCTCCTGTAGGTTGACATTGGGGCTACCAAATGGCCAATCATAGCTCTTATTTTGCACTGCCCAGGGACATTTCCCATGCTTGTGTTGTTCCCCAACTATTTTTACATCCAAGTTTAGAGTAATAACAATTGATGCCAAAAGAGTTCTATACAATTCTCTAAATAGAGAAGTGTCTCTGTTCTTCTTGCTATGAGCATAGGTCAGTTATATATTTAATATGACCAAAGTGTGAAATTGGTGTGGTATACAATAACAAATCAATCAGAATTGATATGTATTTCTTGTACTACTGTGCAGTACACTACTCCTTCTTTTGGCTGTAGGATTAGTGGTTCCCACTGGAGAACAAGATGATGGAACCATACAGCAGACCTTGTGACCATCTGGGACCACTTATCTTCTTGCAGAAGTTGAGCTACTCCCTCTCTTTTTTATTAGGTGATTATTATATTACAGGGCTGGGATAAGAAAATTTATGGCAATAGTAGATGGTGGGAGCCAATGTTCCTCACACGGTATACTTCCTGCTCATAGGTTGCAGTTTGGAATTTTAAGGCAGGAAGTGATGTGGCCAGATAAAATGGTGGGCCTCAGATATCTGAAAAACCACACATTTCTATTGTGTATATTTATAGCTACTATGACAGGATAGGCAGTTATATACTTTTTTTAAAGTATAAAAGTAAAGATTTTTTTCTTTTTGCATAAGCTACTGCCATGGTGAATACACAATGGCATCTGGCTCCTGCTGAGCTAAATTTATAGCTTGACATATAAAAACCAAGCCATGTAATTCTTCAAAAAGTAGATGTGAGCGTCTGTGTTGCTACAGGATCCTGGGGGAAATGGTGATTTTCTGTTGTGCTGAAGGTTGGTGGGGGTTCGTAACAAACCTGCAGTTCTGACCTTTACAGTTCCAAAATTTTGCCATTTATTATGTTTACAGGAGTAAAAAGCAATCACCCGAGCTGCGACAGGAAAGCTTTTGTATGTTCTTCCGGCCAACCAATGATCTCCACAAAGATAAAATGCAGAGAATGGGAGAAATGTCACGGGGAGGAGTCTAGGGACTTTACTGGGGCACTGCCTCATCTCAACCTTTTATAGAATTGGGAACAAGTTATGCTAATATGAAGTTGGACATTCCACATTGTGGAATGAGTATATTAGACATGGGATACCTACTCAGTCTTATTTACCTGGGTCAACCAACTAGTTCTCATTGCAAAACAAAACTTTTGGAACACCAGATAATATTTCTTTTGTGTTTATCCAAAGTGATGGAGGATGTATCAGTGAATTAATATTGCCCATACAGTTGTACATGCTTACCCCTATGGACTCCACTGGAAGTTGTATACAGCTTAAATGTGCACTCATGTCTTCTCTTTTAGGTACCTCCTGCAGAAAAAAACATGGAGTCACTTTGGTGATACAGCCACACAACAAAAATGTTTGTTTATATAGGAAATAATATATTGAAGGTAATGAGGGGGTTCTGTGACCATATAAAGGCACAAGGCTGCAGGCTGAGTTATAAAGGGAACTATGAGTATTACTAATGTATTATAAGGGATAATGTACCCCCTACTGTAAATTATAAGGATATTAGAAGTCACTGAGGGATTCTGTGACCACTAAAGGCACAAGGCTGCAGGTTCAGTTAGACAGGGAACTCCGACTAAGCAATAATGTAACCCTACTGTAAATTGTAAGGATATTAGAAGTCACTGAGGAGGTTTGTGACAATTCTAAGGCACATAGCTACAGGCTTATACATGTAAGAGAGCGTTGTGTATTAAAGAAAAAAAAATATTAGTAATATTACAGGGATTGTAGCAAGTGGATGAAGGATGGGTTCAGCAACAGTTTAGCCACTAGCTTCTTTTCTGTCTTTTCCTGTCTCTATTTAAAATTCTCCTCTTCTTCTCTCTTCCATACCCTCCCCTGGCAATTCTAATTGACTGACAAGCACAGAAAAAGGCTTGTCCTGACTGAATTACCACCAGGAAAAGGCAAGTATCACTCCCCATATGTTAGAGTTCATACCTCAGTCTGAAATCCCTCTACAAGGATGGCCACCAACAGGTTGAACAGGACGTAATTTCCAAACGTCATCAGCGCAATAAAGTAGAGGGCAGCCCAAGAAGACGTTGAAGCCATGCCGTTGTACAGAACCTTGTTCCAGTCTTCCTGGGTTAGGATCTATGTTAGGCCAGAGAATTAGAGAGGGGAACTCTGCCATGGAATCCAGTCAATTACTCAAGAGAGTGCACAATACCTGGAACACAGTGACTGTAGCCCACAGAAGGGAATCAAAATTCTTCCTGTCGGGTAGAGTGTCACCATCTTTCTCGGAGGCAAATTTACAGCCGAACAGATGCATCCCTAGGATACTAAAAAACAATATGACTTTGAGTGTAAAGTGATAGCACAAAGCAAGAGTGTTAGCATATCAAGTGCAATGGAAAAGACAACAGATTCATGGAAGCAGGTGATCTAGGGAATAGACTGTGACTGCTCTTCTTCAACCACTCTTTCTTATCTCACCCACTTGTTACTTCATCATATTTGAACAATGTGACAATTCCCTTTTTAGTTCAGTACTTAGTAGGTTAGTTTTTTCCAAAGAAACCCAAAGTTGTCATGCTCTTTACTTGTGTCACAGTGGTCACTAGACAGAGCTTTTGATAATTCAGAGGTTGCACTGCTTTCCCCCACCATGACATCCAATAGAAATCAGAGCTGAAATCATGAACATGGTGATATTTTCAATAGGTGAGACACAATCACACACAAATGTAATTTTAACACTAAGAACAAGAAGTGACACAGTCCTTACGAAAATGGTCGCTGTAACACTTCCGTGCAACTCCGGTCTAGCAGAACTGACTTTATGCTTCCTATCCTGTGAACTTACCTGAATATGAAGATGAACAGCATCAGCAACATGCAGAAAGTGGCCACATTGTCCATGGTTTTCATTAGGACCACAAGCTGGCGCTGCAGAGCGGGCATAAACCGTACCAGTTTAAGAACCCTCATTAGCCGGAACGTTCTCAGAACAGACAGACCTCCTCCCTGTTGGCCAATGATCTCCCAGACACTGCATGAAATACAATGAGTCACCTCAATTAGCAACAACTTTGCTGTGGCATGGACCTTATTGTGCGTGAGACACAACCAGAAGACCGGAGAACAAGAAAACATTACTACAATGGCTGCATAGGAACCAATAATGTACCACTCATGTCTCTTTCCAGGATGGAAGATGGCCACCCAGTTAATCAAGGTATCTGTAGCCAGGGGCCTCTGAGAGAACTAACCAAAAGGGGACAACACTGATGGTAATCTGATCGGAAGCCCAGGATAAAATTGCCAAGAACTAGCATCACATGGCTTCATATGACTGCAGGCCTAAACATGTAGGAGTCCCCAGAATTGCCAGTAAGTTATGAGCAGTGGGCCTAGGTGCGCTCCACCTCCAAAGCTTACCCAATGTGACCAATAATTTTAAGGACATTTTAGGGTGCAAAAAGTCTTATGCGTTTCCTGCCTCTCTGGGGCATATAGTCGCAGGCTCCAGAGAGGCACGAAATGCGTAAGGCTTTATAGACAGAAGTAATATTTGTACAATAAATATTTTTAAGCAGCAACTTTTTTGACTGTGATCTGGTTCGTCTGACAAAGGGGCGTGCCCCCTAAATGTTATTTTGCAATTAACACAGAGGGTTTTGTCCCTCTTGCATGAAGTCCTGAGTGCCGGCAATCTTTCTTCTTGCTGGTTTTGTGCCAAACCATTTTATCTAACAGTGAACTATGGATTTCTCCTCTCACTGAAGGTATGGGGCATGTGCACCTGGACCCAACAGTCCATGTGGTCTACTGTAATTTTCCAGAATGAGTTGTACATATCCCCTTATTGCACATCATGTTAGAGCCGCTAAACATTAGGAATAAACCATTATCAGTGAGTACCCATGCAACCTTATATGTTCTAGGCTCCCCAGAAGGTTGGCAATAAGAACCAATTAGATCTTCAGGCTTTATTAATTTAAATTTAAAAACTTGCAGAAGACTGATCAAAATAAACAGATGATCCATAATTCGGTCTGGTAAATAACAGGGTTGGGCGGAAATGGCTGCAGTCAGATATTACCTGATAACCACAATAATCCCATCGAAGATGTTATATGGGTTCTTGATATATCCAAATGGGCCGTATACCAAGAGTTTTAAGAGCATTTCGAGAGCGAACAGACTGGTGAAGACGATATTGCTGATCTCCAGAGCGTTGGTCAGTTCTTCTGGCTGTAGAGCAAGAGTTTATAAGTCAACACCAGGAATGTAGATAAATACACAGCAGTGCTACATTGCACCAATATTCACCACTGTGGCCATTACATCTGAAAAACAGATTTACTCATGTGCCCTAAGCCTATGTGAGACACTAAGCATTAATGGCATAGCACAAATCCATGTGCAACTTCTGCAAACAACCTTTTTATTCTTCTCTACAGCTTTCTGTTAGAGTAAGTATGATAAATTACCAAGGGAGCAGATGCTGCTCTGTGGGATTTTCATAAATAAAAACTTTGAATATTTCACTGTTGCGCAGATGTCACAATATTAGAATAACAGAAGCAACCGCCGATTGCGCCGCATGTGTTTACTTTGTCTGTGCCCTAAATACTGGAGGAAGGGGGGGGGAAGAGAGTTGCATTTTGTTTCAGCATCTGGATACCTGTTTCTTTTCCCTATAATGATGATGACTGGTGTTGTAGGACTCCCAAAGGCAGCCAGGATAACAAGCACTCCTCATTGGGTTAAAGATCTAGCACTACCTTTCTCTGTAAACTTGTAAACTAGGCAAGATTAGGATAACAAGTTTCAGGGTGATCCAGCATGAATAAGATGTGGGTTCATCCTATGCAACTGAAAGGAAAGTACCTTTAAGCAGAAGAAACAGGAAACTAACCCTATGTGCTCTCAGTAAACTGATGCCTAATTCGAGTCACGGTGACTCATTCTGATACTATACACTGTTCAGGCTCTCCATTTTATATCTTTCTTGATTCAAAACCATTTTTGGGTGGGGATTACTCATGAATATGTCATGAACCTAGTGTATAAAGTAATAAGATGTACCTGCTCATGATACTCAATCCCCATGCTGAGAGTGTTTATAAGGATGGCAATCATTATCCCTCGTCCAAAGTACTTGCTGTCGACAATCTTCCTGAAGGTTTCACAAACCATCTTCCAGAATTGCTGCACCTTGCTTAGGATTTGGGATCTGCCCTTTCCTCTTTTAGCTTCCGTTTGTTGCTCACTGCCCTGAGCGTCTTGAGTGAATTCATAGCATCCATCACTATCAGACTCGGGGCCCTCTGTATCCCGGAGCTCTGTCTCTCTGCAGTGGGAACATTTCTCTCCATCGCAAGATCCAGACTCTAAATTCGGAGCCTGCCGTGAGATCTTACAGGCTATCTTGTTGATACCTAAGGACAAGGAGGAAGATGTACAGTAAATATCCTAATGCATTGCTTTGGTCACAAACCCTCACCAGCAAATGACAGCCTCTACCACATATTACCATATATGACAAATATAACAGGAAAGTAATTAACATTCTGTAAAGTTGAACAGTATGTCACATCCAATGTAATGGCCACAGAGAACCTTAAACTCCAAACAACCAAATGTTCTATGTGCACAGAAATGCTGAAGTTCACATGAACCCTGCACTACATGCACCAGATTATGTCCAACCCACTGTGCACCAACAGGGATCAACATAAACCAAGTACTCCACGCACTAGTTAATATTCAATATTTTCAACAGCAAGAACTCAACACTCCATGTGCCACTCAATATCAAACACAACATTCATCAGCACTGCATAGTATCAAAAATCCCATGCACCAGTAAGAACCCAACATCACATGCACCAGTAATAAGCCAACAAGACCTGCATGAGCTAATATTCCAAACTCCATGCACTACAAAGAACTTAACTTTCAACACACAGATGAGAAGGCAACACTCCATGCTACCACAAAACCCCATCCCTCTATGCACCACAAATAGTCCAAGCCTACATATACCACAGAGATCCCAATCCACTTGTTTATTGCACCTATAATAGCACCTATAATAACCCAGCTAACTAGCCTTGCACTAACGAGAACCCAAGACTTTATGGACCCCTGGGAAACCAATGGTTCCTACACAAAAAACTGACATTTTTATATGTACTAGTTGAAACCCATAGGCCTCTGCTCCATGAAAACACCATTGCGTATGCCCAGACTCATACCCAAATGGGAAAAAAAGTTCATACACATTACGAAACCAACATTCAATGGAACAGTAAGATGACAAAGTCTTCTACAATGTCAATACAAACCCAACAATCAATGCACCAGTTACAACCCAATGCTCCATGTAGCATACGAGCATAACATTCAATGTACTATCTAGAACCCTATGTTAGAACCCCATGCCCCATTATCCAGCTCAACTTTCCATTCACCATTGAACAATACAACATTAAAATGCAATATTTTATGTACCAATGGAAATCTAACAATTCATGTACCAGTAAGAACCAAATACCCCATGCTTTAAACATTTCAAGTGCCAGTAACAACCCAATAGTCTATGCATCAATGAAAATAAGTTCATTGGCGAGAACCCAACACTCCCTACAGTACCTCTCTTGTTCTCTCTTGTGTTTTAAAGTTACCTGTACTCTGGGTCTCTAGCAATCTGTTCATTGATTTAAAAACTGGCATGGGGTGAATGTTGCCATCACTGACGATTTCTTGTGGTTCCTCTGGTTCTGCATCTACTTGTATATCAGGTGACACACTTGGATGCAAAGTAGGGTAGTTTTTGTTTCCAGTTATACTTCTAGGGAGCACCTCTGGATCTGCAGAGGCAGAACCAGGGTGGGCAAAAGTCTGTACACAATGCACTGGTTCCAGGTGACAGTCAGCATGGTAAATGCTATGGATAGACTGTGTGTTGGTGGCAGAAGCAATGGGGGATCCTGCAAATGGCACAATCAACCTTGCTGTATTGTTAGGAGAACTGGTCTCCACTTCGCTAATCTCAGGGCTTGCCTGTGGTGCACGGAGGCTCCCGTTTCCAAGGTGATAATGGTGATGATGATGGTGGTGATGGTGGATTAAATGATGCACAGAAGATCTCCTCCTCCTGTGCTTGCGATTCAGCTTCTCTGTGCTGTTCTTCACCACAGGCCTAGCCGACAGTCCTGCTTTGAAGGCAGCTGTTCGATAGAACTGCACAAGCCTCTTGCTAGCCTTGCGAGTTATGTACACTAAGTATTTGAGGAGCTCGTCGTAGCAGCTGCCTGGCTCTGAGAAGCTGGCCAAAGTGCTAGCATTGGAGAGGAAGCGAATTCGCTGCTCCTTCATCAGCTGGCTCTCCCGCTGCTTAGTCTCCGAAAACTGGGTTGCAATGACCACAAGACACAGGTTGATCATGAAAAATGATCCTATCTAAAGGAGAGAGAAATCAACGGCAGGGTTAGGGTTTCTGAACTTACATTTTTGAGATTTATCAAACAAAAGAAAAAAATCCTGAGTTTTTAAAAATAGTTTTAGATTTTCCAGACATGTTGAAAACGAATGCAGATTTAGCGTGATTGAGATTTTTGTGTGTGATTCAAGGATTAGCAAATTAACAATTCAGGCCTTTATGTAAATTGATTCTGGTCTCAAAAAATTGACTTTTTGACTACCACTTTAGACAACTGAATGCAATCATTTTTTTTTCCGGTCACAATTTTTGAGATTTTACTTAATTTTGAGAATGAAAACTAGGGGTTGGATTGAGTTTGTGATTGTGAGTCTTTTGTGGGGGAGTTGACCCAATACATCTTCTTTTTTTTAAGCTTCTTGCAGATCAAACAGGAACTGAGCCGGAACAATTTGAGCTAAAATTTTAATTATTTTTTTTTCGGTTTTTTGTTAAAACTTTGACTGGAGCCCTACATTAGAGGGCTCATTCATATCCCCTGGGGATATAAGTACAGGAGCGCTAAAGGGGCACAAAAGTGTGCCCCTTAGTGCCTATTTTCTCATAACTAGCGTCCCTGAGCTAGCTGCTCCCCCACCTGCCTCATTTATGTACAACTGCCAATTGGGCTTACAGTGTGTGTATATCTTTTTCCTAGGCCACTTACTATAATTAGAAGAATAAAATAGATGAAGTTGTAGAAGGAGTGGGCATCCATGACAAAATACATGATGTCCACCCAGCCCTCCAGAGTGATCACCTGAAAAATAAAAAGAGAAACAATCAGAATCCTCAATACAACCAACTCAATGTGCAATGATTATTTTACTCTGCAGGTTCATGGCATGACCAGTAGGGGGTACTAAAATACAGCCTAATATCAATGGAGGCATTTGGAGTTAAATGACTAATAGGAAGTTATATAATAAAGGAAGAGCTCACCTCTCAGGCAATACAAAATTTTCAGTGCCATTAAAATGCTGCATTATGGGTAAAAAACATGGCAATTTGGGACTAATATTGCACTTTCACACTGCACTTGTGTATGTAAATGGCCGACTTACTCAGTGCCATTCAAAGCCACATTTAGTACTAACAGGGCCTGGAACTTTAGTAAGTATCCACTTCTTTATACAGAGGAGACAAATCAATCCTGTAACCCAGGGATCTGGAACCTTGGCTCTCCAGCTGTTAAGGAACTACAAGTCCCACAATGCAATGAAGGAGCCTTTTGAAGGAGTCTAAAGGCAAATGCATTGTGGGTAACCCTTCAGCTGTAGTTTAAAGGAAAACAACACCCTCAAACAATGTTGGTCTCTATAAAAAGATATCGCATAAAACAGTTCATATGTAAAATCCTAGAATCAATATAAACCATTTTCATAAAAATATAATTTTTAGTAGTATGTGCCATTGCTCCTAAATAGAAAACTACAATTTTAATTGACCTTTTAATAAAACAGGTGACTCTCTCCCAAAGCTTTTTAATAGATGGACTCGACAAAATATAGTGAAAGTTTGAAAATTCTGCTCTTTACACTTAGGACAAAGTGGGGATCATAGGATTAACGGTGCACACAAACAAACCATACATGTTAGGTCACATGAGCCAATTAACAGACAGAGTTCTGTCTATTGCTTCCATACTTCTTCCTGTTACAGTTAAAGTTGTAGTATTTCTGGTCAGGTGATCTCTGAGGCAGCACACAGACCATCACAAAATGGTAACTCATGGATATAAATGGGCAATATTTACTGATACATATATTCCAGTTTGGTATGATTTTTTTAATAAGCTACTTAATATGATGTTAACTATCAGTTGGTTAAGTATTCCTTCTGGAGGTATAGTTTTCCTTCAATGCTTGTAAAAAATAGAGGTAGCTATTAAGGGGGGTTGATCAGTAATGAAAAGGTTGGTGGGGATGGAGGTGGATCTGGGACATGGCTGGGTGGATCTAAATCATCGAACCAGAGTAATATAAATTTGCTCAGAGTGCACTTCTAAGTAGTTGTACAATTTGCAGAATGGATAATAAATTGGAAGCAACAGCTCCACCTGCTGTTCCGTATACAGTGGGTAGAAAATTAATTTAAGCAAATAGAAAAGCATTGTGATGTAGTTGTGCTTAGAACTGACCGGATGACTCTTCTCTGATAACTTTCAGGTGGATCAGGGTTCTGTTGGAACATAACACAAAACAAACACAATACCAGCCGGCAGAGAAAAGGGGCTGGCATATAATGTACAGGAAGGTGGAGCGGTGATGTAAAAAGAGGGAAGAGTTGTGACATAGGTGGGGCAGTTATGGGGCATAAAGGGGGAACTGGGTGGGCCAGGGACATTACAAGTAACAAGCAAACTGTAATCCAAAATAGGATATTTCAAGTACACAGAGGCTCAAACAGCCCCAATAAATAGTGACTGTCTATGGCATCTTACAGAAACCCCTCTGGCATTTGCCACAATCCACAGATTTCCAGTCCGGGCCTATTTACCAGATCAGGTGTAGCTGACTATGGCCAGGTTAGATTGGGGAAGATGCGTCCTTAATTATCCCGTTTTGGGAGACTGAAATGTTAAGCTGGCCATACATGGGCCGATAAAAGCTGTCGACAGACCAAATTGGCAGTTTATTGGCCTGTGTGTGGGGCCCTCCGACTGGCTTTTCCATTCGATATCTGCCCGCAACTCGGCCTGATGTAGATCGGGCAGAGTTAAAAATCCCGTCGGATCGCAGACCGCATCTGTCCCGCGATCCGACCGCCCGTCTTGGCTGCATTATGATCTGAACGTTGGGCCCTAGGGCCCACGATTGGATCAGCCGGATATCGCCCACCGCAATGAGGGCATATTGGGGAGAGATCTGCTCCCCATGGTTGTAAAGCAACAATATGCCATTTAGATTGTTCCCACTGATTATCTATACAGGCAGCTGGAATATATGCATAGAAAGGGGGCAAAAGATAATATAATCCTTTTACCCAACTAGAAAATATTTTTTATTGCTAATCTAATAAAATATTACTCTTTCACATGCAAATATGGATTACAGCATTAACCTCTTTGCTAATGAGCAGGGGTAATATTCACCTGCCCTGCCATCTCACTCCAGCCCCACGTGTTAAACATGCTCTTAATTCATGCCCTCGATTCTGTAAATACCAAATTGTGTGCAGATGCCAACTGGCTGATTTATCAAAGGCGGGGGAGGGGATGTTTACATTAAAATGATGCTGATGAATTATCTTTGAAAAACATTAAAAACCCTCAAGGCCACTTTAGCAACAAAGATTGGCTTTGGGGCAGCCCCGTCATGACATGACATCAGGGGAAAAGCTAATACATCTCCATTACCCCCAGATAAAAAGGATTCCATTGTCAGACAGGCACTACGCTTGATATTTGCCCAGTGCTCATTAGCTCATTAAGAAAAAACAATAATGTTCACTTTGCCTTCTTTATTGGCCCACGACGAACACTTTGCAAAATCTCAAACCAATTTATCAAGCCAGATTTTATTTTTAACAACCTGCAAATGAGAGGTTTACAGGTGACGTCAGTTATGTAACACTCGTAAACAAAATGATGCGGCCTAAATGCCGCTTCAAAAGAAAACCCCATGCAATATATTTTTTTTTCTGCTGCATGACAGTTTTTTGATGTCTCCTAGCAACTGTAATTAGGCATTATTGATCCCTAGCATCATAGATAAGTCACAGAGGGAAAGTCATTCTTTAGGTGTAATTAGTTGCCGCCACAGTTACATACGCCCATTCTGAATAATGAAACTTTTTCTGATTGGTTGGAGTTCTGGACCCCACAACAAAACCATTTTGGGACCAACCAACAGCCCGGTATTTTGAGGGGCTGCCCGGGTCTATACTTCCTGCCCGGTTTTCCAAATAAGGAAAACCGGACGGGATTCCCTTGATTGACACGGCGATCGGCCAATCGCTGATCGCCGCATCATATCCCCGCCCACTGACACCACGGGTCCGCCCACTGACGTCATAGCTCCGCCCACTGACTCCACAGGTCCGTCCACTGATGTCACAGACACACCCACTGACGTCACGGACCCCCCCGCACGGTCTCAGCCGGACATAAAGGTGGCCATACACGGGCCAATAAAAGCTGCTGACACATTAACCCGGCAATTTATTGGCCAGTGTATGGGGACCTCCAACAGGCTTCCCGACTGATATCTGGCTAAAAAACTGGGCAGATGTCGATCGGGCAGTTTTAAAAACATTCCCAGCATTGCAATCTGTAATCTGATCATTGGGCCCTAGGGCCCACAATCAGATCAGCTCTATATCATCCACCTCAAAGTGGTCATATCAGGCAAGATCTGCTCGTTTGGCAACCTCACCAAATGAGCGGTGAGTATGTGTGTATGGCCACCTAAACATTGCATTAGAAAGAAGATGTCAATTCAAAAATACCATTCTGCAAAGCAGGTGCCATGTCAGATAATTTTCACAGTTCTCTTTTTTACCTCCCTGTTGCCCACCCCTCTGGCCGCATGTGCCATGTGGGATTCTGGGGAGGCCATGGAATCCCAAATGAAACCCTTGATTTAATACATCACTAGAAAGAGCAAATAAGCTCCCCTATCCCCATATCTAACCCTAAATTGGCTTTAGGCTGACCCCCCCTTTCGGCTGCTTCAAGTGCCCCAAGGGGTCCAGCTGTTTGGCAAGTAGGAACCACTGCACTAAATGGTAATATCAGATAAGCTTTTTTATAATGATAGGACTGGAACATCATCTCTCTATAGTTGGGGCACAATAGGTAATGGAATGTTATTTTATGCCAATAAAACTAAGGGGTTTATTTATCAGCATTGGGCAACTAGCATAAAAATCTAACCAAGCAGTGGTTGGTGGAGTACAGTGTGTGTCATTTAACCTTTTTTTTATTAACATAGAAACCCTTTTTACAGCCACCCTAGCCCTGAGCACCCTATTGTCCTGTATATACTGTATCCTCTACTGTAAATTCTAGGAATAGATCCACTTTGGTTCTGGATTTGCACATAAGTAAGTCCATATTTGCAAACAGAGCTGGGCCAAGTGGTATTGGCACTCCCTCCGTCCACGTACCGCCCCCTCTAACTGCCCAGTCCACTTGTCACCATCACCAAATCAAATCCTGAATTTGGTGAATCCATGGTGTTCAACCAACATGAGTCCCTTAAACTCATGTGACTGCGACACTCTAGACGACTGAACATAACAATTTTGTTTTTACAGTCCATGCAATTTTTTAATTCCTATCAAATTTGAATATGCAAATTAGGCTTTGGATCTGGCTAGGTATTTCACCCTAGTAAATTATATTTTGTACTGCAGGATTTCCTTTTAAATGTGTCCTTTTTGTCAATTTTGAGGGTCAGCATATGTGACTAAAAGAGCAATATAGACACGTATAATGCATGTATCTCCCTGTGTTCAGCTGCTGCCGTCGATACGGCACTTGATAAATGAGTCAGGTGGCGTTGCCATTAAGGCATGGAGCACGATTGTCAATGTGTCTTAAAAAGGGAAAAAAGGTTTCCCATTAATGAGGCCACAGAGAATAGCCAGGGCTCTATGTGACCCAGAAGTAATTTGCACCCACTCTGCACACACGACTTCATGAATAAATCACGGGGTAAACAAAGTGTGAAGGCTGTGGTCGCTGTTGTAGGAAAATTTACACCCTATCGGCACAGAGAATAAATATTTATGGGCTGCACTGGGGTATTAAGAGACAGAGTAGAGTATAATTCTCAGAAACAGACTTGAATAGTCCAACATGGAATAGACAGGGGGGCAGAGCCTTTAGGAATTAAATCACCCCATTATCTACAAAAGTTCAATAATGACTGATTTAGGAAGGGGGAGGGCAAAACACTTTGACAAGAGTTTATTTTGGCTACTTTGCTAAAGGGGACATTTAATGACAATATACAAATAAAAAAGGCAGGAGGTTACTAAACCCCAGCCCTCATCTCAGTATCTCAGTAGCTGCTTTACAGATGAATCTGGAGGGCTAAAATCCACTTACATACTGCACAGAGTACTCAATTCATTCAGCAGTAAGTTTGTTCAAGTCCAGAGCGAGACCATAAAACTATGCTGGTATATGTATTGCCCTGTACTAAGCACAATTCAGCAGTAACAGCCCCTACGTTTGCCTATACCCTGTACAGAGAGATACCATAAAACTATGGCAGCAGAGGTTTTTCACTGTACGAATCACAGTTCAGCAGGAACAGCCCCTAAGTTTGCTCATAGCCTGTACAGAGAGATACCATAAAACTATGTCAGTATAGGAATTCTCCTGTACGATGCACAAGTCAGCTTCCTGCACAGAAATATGAGTGTACTGTAGGTAATTCCCTGGACCACACGGAATTATGTATGGTGCACTGTAACAAGGTTCTTACTGGGTGCCAGTCTTTCTTCGGGTCCCTCATGGGGGTTGTTCTGCCAAGTCAAGCCACAGGCTAGAATCTCATCCATAAAGTAGAGCAGGACTGTAGCTTACAATGCGTATTGGATCTGTGCCACATAGACAGAATGCTCAGCCATAAAGCAGGACAAGACTGCTGCTTACGATGGGGATCAGATAGGATCTGTGTCACTGTGACAAAATGCTCTGTTATAAAGATAGCTAGAATCTCAGCCATAAAGCAGGACAGGGCTGCTGCTTACGATGGGGATCAGATAGGATCTGTGTCACTGTGACAAAATGCTCTGTTATAAAGATAGCTAGAATCTCAGCCATAAAGCAGGGCAGGACTGCTGCTTTGTGAGAGAGGGTAGGAGAATAAACCATTTCATTACATTAAATAACTGTGCAAGTAGGAGCAACTTTTTCAAAATAAATAATTTCCCCTTAAAACAAGTCTGTTTTACTAAACTATATATAGTGTTCATTTAAAGGGACAGCCTCACCTGAAATATCGCTATCCAGGCATACCCAATATTATCAAAATTGATAGCACCTTTGAATGGGTTGTGCTCCCCAGCCGAACAGTTGGTGTAATACTGGTTCCAATTTACACAGGAGGTGTTACTGGTATTGTTATAGAAATATTGGTTCAGTGTACATTCCAGGCCTTCCTCTCTCATGGCGGGGACGTTGCGGCAGTAGCGCATTCCATTCTCCCTGGCCTGAGAGCAAATGAAAGGGTTCTCATCCTCATTTTCCGTCTGGTAGTATCTCTCTAATTCCAAGGAAGCCGGCCTGCAAGGAACATAAGAGGTGAACATAGCAACTACCATCTTCTGGCATCCTACTGAGTAGGACTATACTTTACTCATGGCAGCTCCCACCCATATGTATAAATACAGATATACAGAGAAAGAATACCGGGGCTAGTGCAATTTCTTCTCTTTTTTCTATGCGTCACAACCGTTTGTTTTGAATAACCCACATCTTGATCTGCTCTGCTTCCTCAAGGCTTGCAGATCAAGCATAAATAGGTTGTGGGTGGTAGTGTTTACATGGTGGGGGACATTGAGCCTTTTGCAACAGCCAAGGGACAATAGCCATGGCCACGGTGCTGGCAGGTCATTTTTAAATTCACAAAACTTGCCAAGAACTGGAAGAAGCCCAGGCTTGCCCTGAGTCTTCAGCTAGTGTAGTATTGGTGTAGAGCAGGCACTCAGTCTTCAGAAAAAAAAGTTTATTCAGTTACATGGAGGTAGCCTTACTCATTTCATGTGTGTAGGGCTACCTCCATGTGTACTTAGGGGATCTGGGCCCTTCCTTACAGAGCCTAACAGGGGTCACAACCAAATTTGCTCACCTTTCCGGACTGGTTACAACTGTTGCTAAATCTAGTATAATGCTGGTGGATGAACAACAAGTGCAAAGAGGAGTAGTGAACTCTCCATTTCCTATAGTCAAAAAGTTCACCTATCTGGCGGTGGTGATTACATTACCCATCTCTGAATATTATAATTTAAATGTTTTGCCCCTGTTAAAGATTCTAGAGAAAAAGATTAAACTGGGAGTCTCTGATGCTCAGTCCAATGGGCAGAATTCAGCTCTATACTTCTCCCCAAACTGACTTATGTTCTTCTACAAGCTCCTATCTGGATTAAAAAAATATTTTTTACCAAAATTCACACTTGCTTTAGGCAATTGATCTGGGCGGGTACTCGTGCTAGATTGAGTCTGAGTACGTTAACTAGAGATAAATTCCAGGGGGGGGGGGTTTCCTTCCCAAATGTCTTTTTGTAGTATTTGGCAGCACAGTTAAGCCATCTTGTGGTTTGGTTTGAGGGGTCCTTTCATCAGTCACTATATCATTTGCAAGGGTTGTTGCTAGGAGGCACAGTCTCTCCATTTCAATGGCTTCTCATTAAAAAGCCCCAGGCAGCTGAGTATCCTAATCAGGTTATGATGTATATGCATACAATTTGGGGGAAATTAATTAATAAAATGTTACCCCAGACTCCACTGTGGGATAACTACTAGTTCCCAGGCATAACTAGAATTGGTAGGAATCTGATATGGGAAAGATGTGGGATCCATACTATAGGGGAGGTATGGCAGGAGGGCGCAATGGTCCCTTTTGAAACATTGCGAGACAGTCTTCATCTGCTCCCACATCAATGGTTACGGTAAATTCAAATTGAGAGACACCGGAAGCATCAGCACAGTCTGCATCCAATTCAGCTAGCCCAATATAGCCCAATATAGCATGGTGGATTGTTTTTCAAAGGACTCCACAAAGGGCCTTATCTCCAAGCTTTATGTGGGGCTCTTCAATAAACCCTTAGTGTCCCTTAAAGAGAGGTGGGTGCGAGAGATTGGGGAGCTTGAGGACGAAGACTGGGAAGAGCTGTTGGCTTCACCTTTATCAGTTTCCTTTAATTTTATGGACAGAATGATAGAATTATATTTAATACATAGGGCCTATTATTATCCAGCTAAATTACATAGTATTTTCCCTGAGTCCTCCTCCGAATGTCCCAGGTGTCCGGTCAAAACGATTCCCTCACTCACATGGTATGGGAGTGCACTGCTCTGGTATCGTACTGGACAGAGATCTTTGGTACGTTGGATGCAATTATGGAGACGAAACTCTCTAGAACTGTTAGAGTGGGTATTTTTGTTATTGGCCTTAATGATACCTTTACGTACCTGCAGGGTCTTTTTTTTTCCTTGCTACAAGGAAGGAAAGACCCTTTGCCTCCCACATCGGCACTATGGTGCCAGGAGATTAAACTACTGTGCAATTTGGAGACCCTGATCTATAAAAAAAGAGGTAGCACTAAGAAATTTCATAAAATCTGGGATAAGTGGTTGGACTGGGTACAAGAGTAGGGGCTTACAGATTTTGTTGTATGAATGTGTTTTTTTAATAGATTGCATTCTCCTTGCTGGACAGTTTGTACTGTATATTGGTATGTGCCCTTTTGGCTTCATTGTATAACTGAACGTGATAGATTGTATAATGCATCTGTGTGTACTTACTATTATTACGCCTGCATTTAAACGTTTAGAAAGATCAGTTGGAACAGTATATGATCAACAAGCATAGGGCTATTGGTGCCACTGCACTGCAGATGTTGGGCAGCTACTGTATGAAGGTTGTCAGATAGAGTAGAGACACCTTGAGGTGTCACCCAGAGATTCCCAACTGCCCTGGTTGCATTTTAAAAGGGAACTTACAGACTGAAGTTTTCAGGAAGGAAGCAGCGGTTTCTTAGAAGCCCCGCCCACAGTTGAACTCCCACAATCCCAAAAATGAAGAAAACAAAGAAACACAGGAGAAGGACATTCCCGAGCATGGGCAGGGTGTCCAGCAGCAGGGTCACCAAAATGCGCATACCTGAAACAAAGGAGAGAAAGGTTGACACTGTAGATTAAAGATAATATGGAATTGGGATCCAGGAGTTAAAGATAATTCAACTGACAATGAGGGTAAAGAACTATTTATTAATTAACATGGTGCATTTTGCATATTCCATCACAAACATGGTGCAGCCCTAATAAGAGATGCCTCATGGTTACACTATTGGTTTTTGAAACTTCCTGCTTGGTGGGCCGACTCTAACCACAACATGTCTGAATTATCTAACATTATTGATCCTTCTCATCTATCCACGGGACCATCTGCAACTGAGACTTCATTAAGTTTCCCCTGGAGGCCACTGCACTAACGTTCATTCCGTGACCTCTTAATTAATCATTCCAGGCACACACAAACACGAAAAACGCTTCCCTTGAGTGCAGCAACGAGTGCCAAAATAGTGTAGTTGAAGGGAGACTTCCCATTGACACCTTCACAACCCAATTTATCTTTATCTTTTATTGGCTGGGCGTATATCTATATTGATCATGGGGGAAGCTTTATATTCTAGATTTCTGACTGCAGACTTTGTGTTTGTACATCATATGCATCATGTGTTCCAGGCTTTCCAGTTTCTGCACTGATGGGTTCCTTTCTGTTGTACAGAGAGATTCTCCCTCATACGCAGATTAATAAACTGCAGATTTGGGGGCAGATTCACTAAAGAGTGAAGTAGCGTTCGTTCGCACTCTATCTCCAGGCGACTTTTCAATCTGGCGAATGGTCGTAACTCCACAAAATCACTAAAGCGCAGATTTTACTGAATGTTACCTCTTTCGCTAGAGTTGCCTTTGCCACCTCAGACCAGGTGAAAAGCAGCTAGAGCTTCCTCAATCTTATGTCACTTACATCATATCCTGTGTGCCGAAAATGCATTTAAGTTCCAATAATGCTGGAGACTTTTCCTTTTTTGAAACGGGATTGCCTGCAAACTTTTTTTGGGTAACCAGTTTTCTCCAGACATTTCATAACATATGGAACATTCATTTTACAGTGGGCTCATGTCTAGGGCATTATATTAACTCTCTTGTCTTTATTAAGGTTCCCTGGACATTTGCAATAAAAATGGTAACTTCAAGCATTTGCACCAACATTTATAATAAAGGCGTCCATACAACTTTAAATTACCCGCCATATGCAAATTGACCTAAGCGCAAGATCACTACCGAATTTTCGCTAGGCACAAACGAATCCTAGCGCATTTTCGCTATGAAATGCTTTCACTGATGAAGTAACGTTAGCGAAAAGTCGCCAGTGTTCTCCACCCAGGGCGCAACTTCGCATATTAGTGAATTAGAGTAGCGGTAGCAAAATTGCACCTGGCAAAGTGGTTCGATGTGTAATAAGCGGTCACTACCGACAATTTGCCTTTTAGTGAATGTCCAGCTTTATTGCATACTGTATTTATATATTCAATATACAATAACCTATAACCTCATACTAAACTGTCTAAGGAAAACAATATGACAGCTCCAACATATATGTATAAATACAAATATACAGAGAAGGAATGTTCTGGGCACACAATATCTATACCCTCATACTGTACTGTCTAAGGAAACAATATGGCAGCACTCACCCATACTGGACCCTCTGTACTGTGTATATAATGGCGGACAAAATACTTATAAATGGTATATTTTCCCTGGCACTACCAGTTTAGTTCTGCAGAAAGGTCACTGAAAAGACCTGTCATTAAATGTTACATTTCTCTTTCCATTTTAGTTGTTTAAATAACAAAAAAAGCCCCTCAACAGAACCGTTTAAATGTTACAAACAAAGGCATTTTTGCTGCACGCTCCATATATATAAATTTATATACAAATACAAATCAACAACCCCAAAAAAAAGTGTATTTTTTGGGGTTTTTTTTTGGAAGACCGCATAAATAAATGTTGTTTCCTCATTTAATCAGGGATATTTATATGTGGAAGTGACAGACTGACTGACAGTATATAAACCGTCTCCTCCTGGCACAAACCCCATCGCTGGATTTAGAATCAATAAACAAGAAAAAGGCGGCAGCTCTGAAACTCGGCTCTAATGTATTATCTGAATACAGACATTCAAATATACTAGGGCTGATTAACCAACATAGCTGCTAACTTGCATCACTGCCATGGCATGGCCAACTACAACCAATCAGGTATTTGCTTTCATTTTCCAACTTGCTATTCAAAAGGAATTACTGATTGGTTTCTATTTGCAATTGCACTGAGATATAATACCAGCCAGTAGCTGAGAGGGTAGAACGGCGACATCCACAGGGGTGGGATGCTGGTTGTTTTAGGAACAGCGATTGAGTTGAATCAGGAGCTTAAATGGGTGTGGGTCTGGGGGGGGGGTGTAATTGTGCAGGGGAAAGCAAAGATAATTACGAAGTACATTGCCAGTAAATTTATAAATATTGATCCCAGCCTTAGTCGGTGACTTACATCTAGTACCAGCTAGCCCTATGCAACCTCCAGGAAACTCTGGGGGGACTTATTACAATGGTTATCCCCCCTGTACCTGAAGCTACACCCTCTTAAAGGAGAAGGTAAGTCACAATCACTTTTCAAAAGTTAGTTACCCCAATAATAATAAAGTCGATTTTACCGAGGTGCGAATTTGTTAAACACCGCCCCCATGAATAAAATCGCTTACTATTTACCCCAGAACAGCACTCCTCTTCTGTAAAAAGCACTCCATCCTGGGGTCTTTCCATTTGAGCACCATGCGCCATCTTGTTTAATCTTTCCAGGGATCCCTTGCGTCGCCCGTGGCCCAGTACATGCACAGTATATAAAAGTCAGAACGTTTATGATACTGCTCATGTGGCCAGGGCGGAAGATGAAACAAGATGGCATCATGGTGGTCAGAGGGAATGAAGTAAGTGATTAACTCCCAGTGAATTTAACTTTCCTTGTTGATGATGGGCCTGTATTTGCAAATGGACCTGTAGTAGCAGATCCTTCTACCCCATTGTTCATCCAGCTTTGACCAGAACAGTAGCTGTTGCACTTCAACAGCAGCAGGAGGGCATGAAAATGGACAACCTGGTACCGAACAAATAACAAAGTCCCACCTGGCCATCCTGCAGACAAAGGGCCAATTGTATTTGCCATGCGGGCAATGCTTTTCGTTCGTGCACAATGGCCGCCATACATTTTACAACCCTGAAAGGACACTTACTTGGCACTCTGTTAATGGCTCTCAGTGGGCGGAGGACTCTGACAGTGCGCACTGCGGAGAAGGTGACATTTTGGAGGTCTAGAGAATATTCCAGCATCCTAAACACAAGAACATAAATAAATACAATGTTTTTGTTGAATAAAACCCTTTATATTCTCCTTCCATTGGACTGCGAGTGATTAATAATGAAAGGGATCAACGTGACATTGGGCCAGTAGAAAGCCTCACGCGGCGTGTGTTTTGTGTGCACTCTATATCGTGCGAATAAATGCTTTATGTGGGACGGGGAGACACTTTTTGATTAAGCGGCCGAGGGGTTCACCACCACCACCTTCTCCTAAACTAATCCCAGACTTTGTGCGAGCCAGCATTTTAAAGGCACAGCGCGCCTGTCAGCAGTGAATGCCTTTCCAGGAAATTCCAGTTCATTAAATAGCTCCCCAAGGCTACTCTGTGCTTCACGCAAAGTCGGTAAGACATGAGATCCGAAACGCCTCAATCCTCGGCAACACCACTCATATTCTTGGCTGTGGTGTGCGGATATTTATGTGGATTCTTCACTGCAGCCAGGGGATTCTTGTGCGCTGAAACAGACTTTAATTCAAACCAGGTGCCTGCTTTGTTTTTGAAGGAAAGAACTCACAAAAGGCGAGGGTGTCGTTTTTCCCCTACGTGAAGGCAAAGAAAATAAGGCAGCGTTGCCTCGCACACACAAAAAATACAAGACAAGACTGGGTAACACCTCGTATGAAAATTCCAGCCTGTGTCTCAAATTGGATGCAAATAAAAAGAAACACAGGGAGGGGAAAAAAGGGGCTGTGGTTTGCACCATCTGCATCCCAAAGTTGACCTTTTGCAATGGCAGAAACATGACTGCCGGGCTGAAGTGGCGGGTACAAATATATCCTGTCTGGGTGGAATTCTGTGTTTCACAAATATCAGAATAAGTAAAAAAAGGTGCCGTGATTGTTTTTTAAGGTGATCCTGCTATGAGGCAAGGTGGAAACTTTACCAGGGGCAGCAAAAAGGTCTCCCCGGTGATCTCAGGTAAGGATACATCCAGATATTGATCACAAATGCAGCACCATTTGCTTTCAAGTGATATGAGGTGCAGGACATGGTGGCAACTCCAACTGGGGTGGTGACAGGGCGGTATTTAGGTCCAATGCTGCTCTAGCCACCAGAACTCAAACTACCTCCTTCCCTCACTGATCACGGATCTCAAATGCGCCAATCAAGGAAGGGGGAGGAGTAACCTTTCCTTCTGCTCAGTTCCGCTGCAGGATTTAGCTAAAATTGTCCAGCAGTGGGTGGAGGGCAATTTTTTTAAAGGATTTTTTTTAGGGAGGCACTCCCTAGCAAAGCTCCTGGGTGTCTATACAGAATAGTTTTTCCCCCTCCCACCTAGAGAGATAAAATGCTTAGCAGACAAAAGGCTAGAAATCTTAGAAATAACATGTAACATAATGAAAGTTCATTTTCGATTGGATTTGCTGAATTGCCTGTGTTGTTTTTCACACCATAAAGCTCCGGCACCCCCATCAAAACGCCACCAACTCCCCGGCTGAACGATTCTCCCCAGTGACTATCAGCTCATTGCACTTTCTAATTGCAGGGGAGTTTAATGGCACCTCTGTGTGTCTGTTAGTTTAAAACATTTATAGTGTTTATTGCAAAGGCAGCTGACAGACATTACTAATCCCCCATATCTACCTCTGTAGTTAGTAGGATATTGATATTGCAAAAGTCTCGCTTCTTTATAACCCAGTTGAGCTTTTAATGCCCCTGATTTATCATCTAACTCTTAAGCACAGCTTCATTAGAGTCTGGATTTCTTTGAGGGCTAGTGCCTAAAGCTTTAGGGAGAGTGGCCAGCAGGTGCATATAAAGGAAAAAAGTGCTTTACAAAATAAATGAACCCCAGCCTATCTCTGTACACGTTACAATAAATCAGGAGGTGAAGCTAAGGGGGCAGGTGGTAGCCCTTTCTTTGTGATTGGTGCATGCACATGCCTAGGGCACCACCAGACCTAAATACAGTCCTGATAACAGGCATCCTTGAAAGGAGTCCATGGTGTATTTGAGACTCGCAGGAGCAACTGCCACCCGCCCCACACACCTAGGATTTCCACCAATTCTGTAAATAAATACCAGCCTTCCTATATATTAAGGGGGTTATTTATTAAAGGTCGAATTTTAGAGTTTTATATACATCAAATGAACTCGAATGAACTCACAACTCGAATGGCTTCTAATAAAAAAAAAAACTAGAGTGGGAAAAACTCTAATCAACGAGTTTTGGGTTAACAACATCGATCGAGTTTTCGGACAAAACCCTCTGAACATCATGAAGGCTATTAACATCTTCAAATGGTTCAAGGGACCTCTGCTATTGACTCCTACATGACCTCGATAGATTGTAGATGGGTTTTTTTTTAGATTGAAGCTATTTTCAGGGTCGGGGTATAATAAATCTCGAAAAAAAATTTTTTTATCTGAAAATGGGAATTTTGACCAAAAAAATAGACTTGAAAACTCGAATTTTTGTGGAAATCACAACTTGAACATTAATAAATCTGCCCCATGTATTTTTAACCTATTAAGAACATTGGGATAAAACATTATTTTCTCAGGCCTTACAGTAAAATACCAGCCAGGTGGCAACCCCGCCCCACTTCCCCCATACGAACAGTAGATAAGGAGAAGTTTGGAATAAAGGGATTGCAAGTTACACCCAGTGGTCACCGGCCCTGGTATCAAATTTGCTCCCAGACTTCTTGGAACTGGGTCTCCTACCTGCCAGCCATAACATGTTGTGTTTTCTAGTTAATCCAGTGGTTATTCCACTGGCAGTAATGTCTTAAATGTAAATTAACTTTTCAGATAATTGACTAAGTAAGCCAGAATGTGTAAAATTATTGCAGAATTACTGCTATAAAGCAACGAATGCTGAGTTTATGGTGGAAAGAAAGTAGAGATAGTAACATGAGTACTGTAAATGGAAGTACAATGCCACATACAAGAGGTGACACATCATGACATGTAAGATATGCCTTTTTTAACCATCCCTTAAATGATCTAAAAATGTCTTAAATTCTTTACTATTTTAACTGAAGGTATTAAAAAAACAAATGTACAATTTAAACGTTATACTTTGTTGTCGATCCACGGAAACAACAATTATTGTAAACAAGTCGGTTTATATAGCGATATCATTTAAAAAAAAAAAACATTTAGAGAAATAATAACTCTTACCCTGCCACCACAATAACGAGGTCTAGGCAGTTCCAGGTGTCTCCTAGATAGCATTTCTTCCCAAATATTCCCAGGGCCAACATCTTTATAATCATCTCCACAGCGAAAAATGCAAAAATGAAATCATCAAAGCCCTGAAGCAAGAAGTATAAAAAGAAAACACAGAAAAAAATTAATGGGAATAATTTCATAAATGCAGATAAACTAATATCATGCAGCAGACAAGGACTGGCTGGGAAGCCCAGTTTCACCTCTTCTGGAGCTACTGTAGAGTGCAGATAGGACATATCCTGTTCTAGAGTTTGCAAGAAATGCAAATACCCATTTTCTAGAGGTATCTGAGTTATTAGAGTTTGAAGAATAGACAATCTCTTTCTTTGTGGTGTCAACTGCACACCTCATTCTAGAGCTGTTCACTGGACATATCTTGTTTAGAGTTTGTAAGAACTTGTAGAATGACCAACCCTGTTTTTGAGTTATCTGCATTATTAAAGTTTCAAAAGAATACAACATTTTATGACTGCATCATGACATGTAAGATCAACTGCATCCCCATCTAGTGTTGTCAGAGGCTGCAGATTGGATGTATGCTAGAGTTTGCTAGAGCCTTTGATGATAGGAGAGCCCTGTTCTAGAGTTGAGTTGTTAGAGTTTTAAGAGTAGAAAACCCTGCTCTAGAATGATCGGTGTTAGCAATTGTACACCCCCATGTTTACAGTTATGTGAGGCTGCAGATTAAACATATCATGGTGTAGAGTTTGCAAGAACTTATGAAGCTATGAAACCCCTGTTTTTGGAGGTATCAGAGTTTGAAGAGTGGACAACCCGTCTCTAAAATGCTCATTGTTGACAACTGTGGTAACAACTGCACACCCCCTTCTATAGTTGCTGGACATATCCTGTTCCAGTGTTTGTAAGAACTTGTGAAGATTGATCAGGGTCGGACTGGCCCACTGGGATACCAGGAAAAGTCCCGGTGGGCCCAGGTGTCAGTGGGCTCTCATGCTGCTAAACATTTGACCTATTTCATGGCCATTCCCTATTTCTATTAGAACAAAGAGGCTAAATAAATGGAAAAATAGATTATAGTATTATAGTATGTAAAGAAAATAGACTTGGCGAATAGGGGTTGAGTGAGGAGAGGAAGAAAAATAGTACTTAGAGTGGGCCCCTGATCTAAGATTAATTGGTGGGCCCCTGGTCAAAGGTTTTTGGGTGGGCCCCTGGTGTCCCAGTCTGACACTGAGATTGATCAACCCTGTTCTAGAGTTATCGGAAAGTCTCTAGAATCATTAATATTGACTGACTGGACACGTATTCTTCAGTTTACAATAAGTGTTGACAACTGGACATATCCTGTTCTACAGCTATTATAAGCTTCTGAAAGTTGCTCTGGTGATTTCTAACCTATAGATCAAGACCCAAAATGTAGGCCCCCATGCTGTTTATAAATGGTCCCCGTAACCCCATTAGAAACAATGACATTTCCTTCTATCTATAACAGTCAACAGTAATTGAAAGGAGGTTAATTAATTCTACCCTGAATCCTGGGTCAGAAGGCCGAACCTTAGATTTAGTCTGGGTGCTGTTAAAAAAATTAAGTAGTTTTAGAGTTAGCAGTCTCAAGAATGGATTCATTGTCCCTAGATATCACATGTCCTGCCAGCTGACCATTCCATGTCTATGTGGATAGATAATATCTGATGTTTGTACTTACCTGCAGGATCTTACAGCGCTGGGAATCACAAGCTACGTCTTCACATGGATGGAACATCCCTAGAGTCACACAGTTGAGGAGGATGACCAGCATACTGAACCGCTCAAACCAGGTATGGCATTGGAAAGTCAAGGAAATCCGCAGAACAAAAGGAATCCACAATTCCTGCACAGTCACATGCTTATCAAGACCAGCATAATATCAGAATGTCATATTGCTTCACTTTAAGGGGTCCCAACCAATCTCTATAACTGTCCATATATATATATATATATATATATATATATATATATATATATATATATATATATATATATATATATATATATATATATATAGTGTTTCACACTAGGGGGCAGATTTACATATGGTCGAATATCGAAGTCGAAGGATTTACCGCAATTAGTTCGATCGAACGATCAAAGGAAAAATCGTTCAATCGATTAAACGATTAAATCCTTCGAATCGAACGATTCAAGGATTTTAATCCATCGATCGATTTTTCTACGACCAAAAAAATATAGAAAACCCTATGGGGACCTTCCCCATAGGCTAACATTGCACCTCGGTAGATTTTAGGTGGCGAAGTAGGGGGTCGAAGTTTTTTTTAAAGAGACAGTACTTCGACTATCGACTGGTCGAATATTCGAAACGATTTTTAGTTTGATTTGAAGTCGAAGTCGTAGTCGAAGGTCAAAGTAGCCAATTCGATGGTCGAAGTAGCCAAAACAAAACATTCGAAATGCGAAGTTTTTTTTATTCTATTCCTTCACTCGAGCCCCTAACTGTCAGTGCCTTGAATGGGGGGGGGGGGGGTAACTTAAACCAACCATCCTGTGGTCCTGTTAGAATGAAGTAAAAATATTACCAGCCTAGGCCTGTTCTCTATTACCCAATGTCCAATCATTTGGCCCACAGGCCAAATCAAAACAAGGGCACACATTAATTATTTTTTGTTGCAAAAAGGGGGATATAAGCTGTACATAGAACATTTGAGCTGGTCTAGACATTAGCCTCAATTGCCATATTTGGTTTGACCCAAAAGGCACTGCATTATGCACACTGTTTTATGCTAAAAGCAGCCCCACTCCATTAGCTAATGCAAGATACTATGTGAAATAATTATAGGGGTGTGATCTTTTATGAATGGTATTCTAAGCACTGTTTAATTCTCTTCATATTTCCAGCATGCCAACCAGGAGCAGGGATCCAGATATATAAGATGTACTACAGAAATTAAGATAGACAAGCCATTGTCTACAGTTGGTTGGTACTTTATGGCCTTTAACCACTCAGGGGTTGGAGAACCACTGCCCATGGTTAATGGTAATAAAGTATACCATAGCAAACAATCGGAAACCCATGTAACATATTCCTTCTATTAAGGTCACAGGTTATGGAGACAAAGTGGCTCTTCTCCTGCAGACCGATCTCATTCACCCCTGGGATGGGAGGCAGTTATTCTTATCTGGGACTGATGCATTTTTAATGCTGAGACACAGAATGAGCACAGATGACATGCACTGGCTGAGAGAAATCTATTGACTTTAAACTACACACAAACATGCACCAGGCAGACAAAATCGTTTTATCCAACCAAGCGCGAGCGAGGCTTTCCTATCATTGGTTTCCCATACTGGTCAGCTTTATAAATGGATGCATAAATGTTATTGTGTGCTCTACAGGGCGAAGGGGCTTAGGGTTAATTAACCTGCCGCGTTCAGAATCTAGGCTTCATTCACTCCATCCACTCTACTGTAATCCAATAAATTACTCTAGTTTTTGCCCTCGCTAGCTGAATTCTGTGACATGTGAAGTAACTGTGTTCCACGGCCTTGGGATTCCGTGATACTGAGGGTACAAAATGGATTTTGTGCAGCTCTACATTCACAAGTGCAGACATTTCTCATAATCAAACCAAGGGCTAAATGTGTTCTGACTGCAGAATATTTCCTTACATTTACCCCCAGTTTCTCTCATTAAAGGAGAAATATACTCTATTTTTAAATTGGGATTGTTTTATTATTATTTTCAGGGCATGGTCAGGTCAGAGCTCAAAGTGAGCAGATCATGCCTGTCTTTGTGTGTGTGTATCTATATCTATATCTATATATATATATATATATATATATATATATACTTATATATATACAGGTATGGGTCCTCTTATCCAGAATGCTCGGGACCTGGGGGTTTCCGGATAACGTATCTTTCCGTAGTTTGGGTCTTCATGCCTTAAGTCTACTAGAAATTAATTTAAACATTAAATAAACCCAATAGGCTGGTTTTGCTTCCAATAAGGATTAATTATATCTTAGTTGGGATCAAGTACAAGCTACTGTTTTATTATTACAGAAAAAGGAAATCATTTTTAAAAATTTAAAAAATTTGGATTATTTGGATAAAATGGAGTCTATGGGAGACAGCCATTCTGTAATTCGGAGCTTTCTGGATACCGGGTTTCCGGATAAGGGATCCTATACCTGTACTTGTGATGGATGCCGGCACTCACAAAAATAGAGAAACGAATGCCTGGGTGCAGTCCTCAAAAAATCAATATAAACAAAGTCCATAGAATTCGCACTCACCGGTCTTATAGCAAATTAAAGAAGTGTTTAATGTGGTCACAGAAACTAACGTTTCAGCTGGATCCCCAGCCTTTTTCAAAGTGAAACAACACTATACACACAGGTTAATATACAGAGTATGGCAGGAAAGTATGTGACGTGCAAAAGGTATGTGACTTGTAGCCTCTTTACTGGGCTAGTCGAAAAAAAGAGTCAGACCAAGCCAAGCAAAAAGGGATGGACATTGATTTCAGTTGCAGTTAATATTTACAAATGACTCTGAAAGCAGTGACAATGTGTAATGGTTGTATATTGGAAAGTTGTTTACAATTACATTTTTTTTGCATATGGCAATATTTTATTTTTGGGTTTACACTGCCTTTAAGTCAGATTTAATTGGCAGTACGACTCATCTTGCTTCACATGCAATGTATTGTAGGTAATTGTTCCCCTTTAATCCCAGCCTCCTTATTCCCCAGTCTCTAATGACTTGTTCAGATTGTGACTCGGCACAATATTCTCAGTATTACAGTAAAAGGCATGATATTGCTTTAAATGCCTTGGCTTTGCTTGATGCCAGCGGATGAACAGTTTACTTTTGGGGCTGCCTTCTGCTTGATGGCTATTAAACATGGATAACAATAATGTTGTGCTCCCTTGCAAGCACTCGCAGCCCCGTGCAGGAGAAATACAAACAGTATTGGGAGGTGAATGATAATGGCTCTGTCAGCGTTTCTGACCTTCTTGTCCATTATACAGAATGGAGGCAATGACAGAAATTGGGGCTGGACTGTTCCCCTCCAGCTGAAACAGACTGATAACGTAGAACAAGATGGAGATGCTTTGGTTATAGCTCCACTGGGACAATGTAGGCCATTTATAACATTGAGGTGTTTGCTGGCCCTGCAGAAGAGATGACGAGATGGTAAAGGGAATTCTGTTGGGTGCTCTGGTGCTACTCAGTGTTAAACATATAAAATAAATTTGGCAGCACTGGGGTTTTCTGACTTTATTACATACACCATTCCAAGCTCTCTTGTTTCTCTTCTCCTCCCTCCCTTCCTTTCTTTTCTCCTTTCCCCTTTTCTCTTTACTGTTCATTTGTCTGTTTTCTTCCTTTCCCCTTCTCAGTTCTACTTTCCTCTCCTTTCTTTCTGATTTTCCTTCTTTATCCTTCTGCCCCTTACTGACTTTCTTTTCTCTCACCCCTCCTTAGTTTTGGCTTTTTTTTCCCATTCCCCAGCTTTATACCTGCCTCCTTTTCTGGCTTTCTTTCCTCCACCACTATTTGATTCCTTCTGTCCCCATTTGACATTCTCCCTTTCATTATACCTGTTTTCCTTTCTGATTTTCTTTTCTCATCCCACTCCTTTATTTTTCTTCTTCTGTCTATTTTATTGCCCCCCTTTTCTATCCTTAAATCCAGTTATGACTTTCCTAAATGTTTCGCTCTCTTTCTTTCTCTTTCTTTCTCTTTCCTCCTTTCCCCTTCTATATACTTCTTTCCCTTTATGACTTTTTTCCTCTTCTCCCCTCCTCTATACTTCTTTCCCTTTTTGATTTTTTCCTCCTCTCCTCTTCTCTATACTTCTTTCCCTTTCTGATTTTTTCCTCATGTCCACTTCTCTATACTTCTTTGTACTTCTGTCTTTAATTTAACTTTGCCTCCTTCTACGTGTTTCTGTTCCATTCATAATGTCTGGACCTGTTGCTTCTCCTCTTACACCCTCATCTGCTGATGCCCCACGCCCAGCCATATGTGGACAGATAAACTCACTGGTATGAAGGAAATGTCAGAGATGACACTTGAGTTTGACCAATCATCATAATGAGCAGGGAATTAGAGAAACCACCTCAATAAATGATCTTCATGTCTGATGGAACATAATGACCCAGTCCTGGTATGAATGAAACTGTATAAACGGTAACATAAGGTCTTTCCAATTCCAGGCCTGGATTATTATTTACTGATTACATGGAATTACAGCTCTGCCATGGTCCAAAGTCTCTTTTTTCAAGGTGGGGCACAAAGGGTAGGAAAAGCATATTGACCACACTCTGATCTGTCCAAACCAAAATCTGATTTGCTTGGCCACCAAAAGCCCCACAGGCTGTGACTTTCAGCAGATATTGTATATATTCTGGTCACAAAACTCCCAGCATCCTTTCCAAATCTGTGTGTAGTGTAACAAATTTGCTATAGTCTAAGAGTCAAGAATGACTGCTGCACCCCCCCAATCCTCGCCCCTGTAACTGAATACACAGGAACACTCAGTTCCAAATATTCTTCCTAATAGTACCAATTTGAAACTTTATAGGCACAGTTCCTTTCAGAATTTTCTTTGGCAGGCTTTCCATTTCTTTATGAACCACAAGTCAAACAATTAATAATAGATTTTTTTTTTTTAAAGAGGGGGATTTTATGCAAAACTCCATTTCGAATTGGCTGTCGATGGTAGGAAATCTATTTGTCATTCTAGAATGTCATTTTTTTTAAATTTAAATAATATTGCTTTTTATGTGTGTGTACTTAGAAACAGTGGTGGAAATTGGGTGCCCAGTTGCCCCCTGCATCAGCGGTAACTACAGGTGGGCACAGGAATCGTGGGAAGCTATGGGGGAGCAGAGGGTCACAGGTATCACAAAATCAGGATTATCCTCTAAAAGAAAAATCAAAAACATTTCTGCTTTGGGGAAGAAAGAATAAAGGAGTTCAAGGTTTTAGTGAGTCACTGCTTGCTGGCCAATCGTCAGATTTATAAGCCCCTCTCCAAGAGCCAAAATATTCCAAAATGGTATATTGTTCTGCACCCTATAACTTCATTATAGCTAATGGGTTATATATATTGCCCTGCAAAAGTATTAACATCCCCCCAATTGTCTCATTGCAAATCATATACTGAAAATGTCTCCTTTGGAATCTGGATGATCCTTTTTTATTTTAATCAATTCAATTTACCCATAAGTGGGAAGAGTTTTATAGGAAATGGGGCATCGCAGGGTTTATCAAGGAGTGTTCCAAATCATCACAGATATACATGTTGAACTACTAACATGAGGTTTGATAATGAGGCAAGGTGTATTTGTACTGGTTATATAAGTGGCCATTTATGAAGGGCAGTGCAAAAATTGGAGCAAACCGACATGTTTTTTTCACCCTGCACAGAATGGAGCTCAAAGACCTGCACTTACCCCATGAATTCAGGACATCCAGAGTTTGACAGCAATGTATTCACAAGGGGTGGGCAGGGGGTAGCAATGTATTCTGTTGACAATATCCCTTTAAAAAAAGCTTAGATCCCCCTGTGAGATGAGAGGAGTAAGACAAATTCTCCGCTCCCTTGCGTGTCTCAGCAGTAATTATGCCAAGCATTGTCACTGTTGGCCCAGCAGTGCTTGGATCATTTATATATTCAGTCAAATCTGCCTAAATGAACATTTTAATATTAATGCCAGTTCGGATTGATGCATGACGTCTCCTAATTATATCGCGCCCCAGCTATGTGGGATACAGTCATGATGAGGAAGATCTGCTCTGCTGCCCATCAATCCCCAGCTGGGAAAGGGATACAGATGAGAAATAGATTTAGCACAATTGGGCATGATGCAAGATAGTGATACAGGGCCCTATTTTCCATTGCTAATGTAGCACCTCTCCCAGAGACACAGACAGCACTACCTTTAATGGAGTCAGGTAGGGGTATCTACAAGTGCAAATTCCTTCACGTGCATTTGGCATGAGGGGCGCAGGCTGCAAAAGAGACTTGTACAGGACACAAGGAGCCCAGTGCCATGTGGCAGTTGGTAAGGACAGGGCTGCTTTTCAACCCACTGGTGCTGCACTCGGCATCTCATGCCAGATTTCTGGAGTGCAGCAATATAGTGATGACCGTCTGAGATTTTCAAAATCCACACCCATCGCTCATCCCTTTAGGTAACGTCAGATGATGCCAAAAGGGGACAAGCTCCAGTAACATTATCCCAACGACAAAGAGCAGCAGTACTCAAATAAAACTTTGTGTGTGCTGTGGCTGGGAAATGACAACCCACAAACGACCCCCACTCCAAGTGTTAGCCTATTTTTCATCCAAAACCCACCTGACCCGCAGGTTTAAGGTTGGCCTGAACATACTGTAACTAGAGCATTGCCCCTGTTGAAAATCCAAAGTGAATGAGCACTAGAGGTTGAGATTTTGCACCTCTTAGTACGTGCCCATCACTAGAGCATTGCTCCTTTACAACTGCATGGGCAGTATTACACAAGGCCCAATATCATCTCAAAATTTACAGCATTTTCGCTAAATACTCAGAAGATGAAGCTTTCTTATAGACTGTGTGCGTTTTCCCCTTTAAACTGTAGGTCTATATGTGAGACTGCTGCCTGGGAGAACCCAGAGCTTCTCCAGAGAGCCGTTTTATCAGGATTGTGGCTTTCTGGTATCAGTGGAAGAGCCGGAGCCCTGCCAGGAGACACACGATTGGGAGGATAGTGCTACTGCAGAGGAAACCCCTCTGGCTTCTTGTCATGCAGAGATAATGCAATGGAGCCAGTAAATAATATTACAAGGATGAAGCTATTATCGCCGCTGGGGCCAGAGCAGACATTACAGGGACATCACGAGGCTCCGCAGGTCTGCTCTTACTGAGCATCTGACATTTACAATGCTTTATTAACAGCACTGGCCAAAAAAGAGGCGTGAGCAAATAATGATAATAATTCTGAGGTCTTCTAACTCAGCTGGAGGCCTGCAGGCTAGACATTTCTTAGTCTACCAGAACTATACCTCCCAGAATCCCTGCTGGGGGCGGGGCTGATGCTTCTCTATAAAGTTATCCTGGAGCACAATTATGGCACAACTGTGACTTGGGCAACCACTAAAACGCAATGGGGCTCATTTATCAACACTGGGCAAATCTGTCCATGGGCAGTTACCTATAGCAACCAAACAGTGATTAGCTTTTTGAAGCCAGCTGCAAGAAGAACAATGAATGCAGCAATCTGATTGGTTGCCATGGGTTACTGCCCATGGGCAAATTTGCCCAGTGTTGATAAATGACCCCCAATGACTGTTTAAAGGGATCAAGTGGGAAGAGTTTCTCTTGTCCGATGAGGCCCATATTTAAGTTATCGGCCAAAGCACAAAACCAACAGTGCTCATCACCTTGAGAACACCATCCCTACAGTCAAGCGTGAAGGTGGCAGCATCAGGCTCTTCTTCAACAGGGAATGCAGACTTGGATTAAGGGGAAGCTGAAGGGAAACAAATACAAGGCAATTCTAGGGGAAATCCTGTCTTTCTGCAATAGACCTGCAACTTGGGTGGGGTTCACATACCACCAGGGCTATGAATCTAAACCAGTGTGGGGCTGGCCCCCACTGAAGAGTCTATGGCATTTGGAAATTCTGAATGCCACTTAGAGTGAGATTTGGGGATAAGTCCATTTACAAGGTCAATTAGGGTGAAATTAGGACGTGAAAGCTTATTTTCTTTCATAAATATTATTGTAACTATGACTAATGGACTGATACACCAATGTATTCCTATACCTGTAATCTTTTTATGAGCCAAGGGGTTCCCTGAACAAAGGACAACCATGAACTACCATGCCTTAAACACACAGCCACAACTACACTGTAGTGGATTGAAACAACAACCTGGATGGTCCAATCAATGCTCTGACATCAATACAAACATATTGGCTTCATCCCCAGCAATCACTGCTTCCCATTCTAAAGGCACCATTGAAAAGGCTTATGCAGCCTCAAAGAAGTAACTAAGATCTATAGGGCAGAACAGGAGGTATGACCGCGTTGGGGATGCCAAAGTTCTCCAAAAATGTAAGCTGTGGGTCTAGACCCACTGGGTTTTTTTCATTACCTGCTTCCAGCCCTTAGAGCCAAAATTCATTATATTAACCCCAGTCCTTTGTGTAGTGCTTCTGTAGGAAAAACTGCCTGGATTTGGGGGGAGTCAATAATCACCAGACAGTACTAGTCTATGTACTATGTGCCTGGTTTTGTGCCTGGTTACGTGCGACTGCGTCTTGGTGCCGGTTGAACCGTTTCAGAACTATGTTTCGTTTGGGATTTTCTGTAGATTATCTGCAGCTGTATTCTCTCGCTCTTTCATCCCCATGAGCTTCTTCAATCCAACCACTGGGCTCATTTGCATAGCATTGGAATGCCCTCTTTTTTGCTGCATAGTCAACCAATTGTTAAAGTGCAGTTGCTTCTCTTAAAAGGTAACTTTTTGTTTTGCATCATGTAAGAAAATGTAAGTCTAGTCAACTTTTAAATACATTGACATTAAAAATGTTCAGTGGTTTCATTATTTATTTGGTAATGTAATGGCTGATAAAAGCAGGGCTTGTTTCAGTAGCTACAATCAGCAGTGCAGAGAATATAAACAGCCAGACGGATACTGCATTCAATAGCAATTACATTTTATTTACCACCTAATTGCTCATCTCATCTACAGTAGGCTAATAGTTCAGGTCCCAAGCGGGGTGAGGACCCTGTTAACTAAGTCATATGAGGCTCAGTTATTTCTAATGGGACTACATGTAGGCATTCCATATACATAAAGGCAACTACTATGACACCAAAGAACCCAGCAATAGTGCGAATTGCCTACAAAGCTCTCCCTCTCTGAATCACATTGCATCTTTATTCTGCTTTAGTTCCCTTTTCTCCTTCGTTCATCCTCCCCTTTCCCATTGCCATTGGCACCTGCTCTTCTGAGTACTTTCCCAGATGCACAAGGATAACACACGGATAATACAGGCAGGGATTAAATAGAAAGTCAGACCTTGAGGACGCATATTGTTTGTGTATAGTCTGTTCAGGCTTAGAGGTTAATTTGGGGTGGGGGGTATTCTCTCTCTGAGGTTATGCAACTGGCGGCTGGTGAGACAGGGCTAAGCTCGCAGGACGCAGGGCCGGGGAGTTGGGGCATTTGGAAACAATTTGCGCTTGGCTCTTTCTCTGAGCTCACATTACAGAAGGTTTTGATCAAGGCTGGTCTGCCCAAGTCTGAGCAGTGGGGACGGCACGCTATGTCATTCCAAGCTACGATGCATCTGGAAACGCTGCGCTTTCCCTAACACAGTTTGTGCTGAACTACCTTGGCACTGGTTCCTTTGCTAGATGGAGGGGGGGTGCACCAATGAGACAGGGCCAGTCCCAGGCAAAAACAGGTTTCATCTGAGACCCCCTTTAATTATATATAGATTTGTGTAAAACAAAGAACTTTCCACCCTTTGGCTTTTCAGTTGACGTTGTACTACAACTCCCAGCACCCTCTGAAAGTCTTTGGCTGTATATTCGGAATACAACGGGAGGGCAGCATTAGAAGGCTGATGCACTTGAGGCATCCAGGAGCCCTGGTGGTGGGGGTCACAAGGTCTTACCAGGTTCCCTACCTCTGTGGGCCACCCCAAAGCTGCAGGGTCCATTCGACCTATACTTAGACCATTGGCACTGGGTGAAGTTTAATGCAGGCTTAGTGCTTTAATATAGGCCAGGTAACAGCTAATACCACTATTTCTCATAATACACAATCTTCAAAGAGTCACATGATACAAGTTACATCACTAAGAACCAAGGACTGCTGATGACATCACATACCAGCATACCTCTTAACATTTTGGAAATTAAATATAAAATTTGGCACCCGTAGTGCAGCAAAAATTTTTTGGGACCATGCCCATTTTTGTGGCCACACCCCCTCATTACCATGTTCATTTTACAAAATTTATCAGGTTATGAAAGTTTGAACATATTTCTGTGTTTTTTTTTCCAGTTATTACAGTTTTGCTAATGAAGGTGAGTTGCCCTTTAAGCTGTGAGTCTAACTTCTCCCAAGGGACCTGTTATCTTATATTGTTACAATTACCTATTTGTTTTTTTCAAAATTGTTACAAAGGTATCTTATCTGCAGCTGTGGCTGTTCTGGGCTCTCTGCCAAAAGCCAATTAAGTTTTCTGGCTGTTCAGTGCAGAGAAAAACGGGACTTTCCAGTACAAAAGAGGGACTGCAGGTTGAGCTGTCAAAAGAGGGACGGCCCCTCTGAAAACGGGACAGTTGGGAGGTATGTATACCAGCATTCATAGAACTCCTACTTTTCTTAAACAACATGTGTCCATAAACATTCAAATTTTTAATGTGTTAAATAAAAGTTTGTGATTTTCTAAAAGTACATGCACCCTGCCTTTTTTGGTTTTTTTTTAGATGCAGTTATGCTTGGTAGCATATATATATTTTTTTAGGAGTGCTGACATTTCTTTGATCAATATATATATATATATTGCCTATTAGCAGATGGGTTTGAGGTGCTACTAGAATATGACTATGACAACTTGAGTTGTGGGGTAATTGGTGCTCTATATACTGGGGTAACAGGTGCTCTTTATATTGGGGTAACAGATACTCTTTATCCTGGGATAATGGGGGCTCTTTATACTGGGGCAACGGGTGCTCTTTAAACTGGGGCAATGAGTGTCTTTATACTGGGGTAACGGCTGCGCTCTTTATACTAGGGTAACGGGTGTTCTTTATACTGGGGTAAAGGGTGATCTTTATAGTGGGGTAACGGGTGTGCTCTTTATACTAGGGTAATGGGTGTTCTTTATACTCGGGTAACAGGTGCCCTTTATACTGGGGCAACGGGTGTCTTAATACTGGGGTAACGGATGCACTCTTTATACTAAGGTAACGGGTGTTCTTTATACTGGGGTAAAGGGTAATCTTTATAGTGGGGTAATAGGTGCACTCTTTATTCTAGGGTAATGGATGTTCTTTATACTGGGGTAACGGGTGCCCTTTATACTGGGGAAAAGGGTGCTCTTTATACTGGGGTAACGGGTGCTCTTTATACTCGGGTAACGGATGCTCTTGATACTCGGGTAATGGATGCACTTTATACTCGGTTAACACCAGGTGCTCTTTATACTAGGGTAACAGATGCTCTTTAAACTCGGGTAACAGATGCTCTTTACACTCGGGTAACGGGTGCTTTTTATACTCGGGTAACATATGCTCTTTATACTCGGGTAACGGGTGCTTTTTATACTTAGGTAACGTGCTCTTTATACTTGGGAAACGGATGTTATTAATCCTCGGGTAACGGGTGCTCTTTATACTCGGGTAACAGATGCTCTTAATCCTCGGGTAACAGGTGCTCTTTACACTCAGGTAACAGGTGCTCTTCATACTGCACCTCACAAGGTCACTGGATAGGAGGAATGGCTGCTTGTGAGCGGGAAGAAGAGATCTGGAGCAGCTCCATTACTTGTGTTTTGTTTTCTTCTCTCAGTTAAAACTGCAAAGTGGCTAAAAGCAGAAGGCACTGGGATTCTTGGCAGAGAAGCGGCACAACTGATTATCGAGAGAGCCAGAACCACCCCACACACTGCCTGCAGTACCAGCCCAGAGAGGGATGCACAATCTGTAGCATACCCAGCATAAATTTGGTCCTCTGTGCATATGGACTGCAAGCTGGCAGGGGGGAGAGGACCCCACAATTTCCATGGTCTCTTCCTGTAGCCATGTTTTCTAAGGAAGGAACCCTTTATTCCTCAGGTTACAGGTAACAGAATTCAGGTGATCAGAGAGAGCATGGCTCAGGGTCTATTGTTACACCAGGACAAGAGCGATACCTCAGAAAAATAGCAGAGCTGTGGGGAGCTGTTATATATGTTATTTTAAGCAGGAGAGAACCTCATATTATATTTGCTGTAGAATAGAGTGATAGCGAGTGCCTCCTATAAGTGACCATCATGGTATTCTAGTCCCACAGACTGCTTGAGTTAAAGACTATTAAGGGTGAGGTGACATTTCAGGAGTTGACTTCAGACAGCCTTAGAATTGGTCCTGACTCCTCCCTTTTTAACATGTAATTACTGTTCTAGTCCCACTCATCGCTTAACTTAAAGGGCCGGTTCACCTTTAAAGGAACAGTAACACCAAAAAATGAAAGTGTTTTAAAGTAATGAATATATAAGTAGTGTTGTGTAAGCAGGCCTGAGTAAGGGAGCAAAACCCCTAAATTTGAGAGAAGCAGATAGATGGTGTGCAGGGTTATGGGTATAAATAGTAATACAAAAAGAAAAATAAATTAACCCTTAAGATTGCACCACCCCATCATGGAATCCGATGACTCAGAGAACAAAATTAAATAAAACTTAACTTTTAATAATGAATAAAGTAAAAACGTAGGTCCAGAAGAGCATTTAAAATAAAGTTAGGGACAGGGAGACAAAGAACCCAAATTGAATCAGGCAACAAATGCACAATGTGGGGTAAATATTGGGCTATCAATGGGTAACCAGCCGACCTGCCAGACTTGGCATACGGGTACTAGTGAGTCTTAGTTGGTATTAATTAATTAGCCATATACTAGGTTAAACCTTCCACGACAGCTTTCAGGCTATTTCTACCACCCCTTCACCCTCAGGCGCACCCTCCCATTTCCATAGAGGACATTATTTTAGGCTATTGCTTCACAGCAGAAACGGGTGGGAAGCTCTGTGGGTGAAGGGGTGGGCAATCGACGGAGCCTCTTTTGGTTGGGATAGAATTTAAACTCCTACGCGAAACCAATTTAAAATACAAGAATTCAAGTTGTTCACTACGGCAATGGGAGGGTGCGCCTGAGGGTGAAGGGGTGGTGGAAATACCTCGGCTTGAAAGTGACCGTTGAGAGTCTATAGCTTAGTCCACGACTAACCATTTGAGATCTGCTACTTACTAGCACCCGTACGCCAAGGTTGGCAGGTTTTGCATATATTGCCCGATTAAATTCAGGGTTTTTTGGTATATTTTTTCCCTCTATGGAAATGGGAGGGTGCGCCTGAGGGTGAAGGGGTGGTAGAAATACCAAGGCCTGAAAGCTGTCGTGGAAGGTTTAACCTAGTATATGGCTAATTAATTAATACCAACTAAGACTCACTAGTACCCGTATGCCAAGTCTGGCAGGTCGGCTGGTTACCCATTGATAGCCCAATATTTACCCCACGTTGTGCATTTGTTGCCTGATTCAATTTGGGTTCTTTGTCTCCCTGTCCCTAACTTTATTCTAAATGCTCTTCTGGACCTACGTTTTTACTTTATTCATTATTAAAAGTTAAGTTTTATTTAATTTTGTTCTCTGAGTCATTGGATTCCATGATGGGGTGGTGAAATCTTAAGGGTTAATTTCTTTTTGTATTACTATAAGTAGTGTTGCCCTGCACTGGTAAAACTGATCCGTTTGCTTCAGAAACACTACTATAGTTCATATAAACAATCTGCTGTGTAGCAATGGCGGAAATTTAAAAAAGGCTATATGGCACAGGTTAAATAGTGGATAACACCATTATGTTCTACAGAGCTTTTCTGCTATCTGCTGTGTAACAAAAAATTATTGTTATTGCTACTTTTTTATTACTCATGTTTTTATTCAGGCCTCTCCTATTCAAATGCCAGTTACTTATTCAAATCAATACATGGTTGCTAGGGTAATTTGGACCCAAGCAACCATATTGCTGAAATTGCAAACTAGTGAGCTGCTGAATAAAAAGTTAAATAACTCAAAAACTACAAGTAAGAAAAAATGAAAACCAATTGCCTCAGAATTCAACTCTCTACGTCATACTAAAAGTTAATTTAAAGGTGAACAACTCCTTTAAACAGAGCCCTGCTCCTGCCCATTTAAGCTACCATCAATGTTCTAGATTAGGTTGCTACCATTTACCCAGGGTAGGCCTGTAGAGATTACATTTGTAGGTGTGGTGGGTCAAAATCCTCATTCCCACTGGCAGAGTTTTGTCCAGGTTTCAGCACTCTGTAAAGGCAGTTGTGTCCCTCCCCCATGAAGCTGCCAGCAGAATTATTTGAAAAATGATTTGAATCTTGTTTCCTTTAGTCTGGGAATTGATAATTAAAGCAAGCAGGCAGGAGCCATTTTGTGGACACTCAGGGGTGCTTCGCCAATGAGGCGAGTTAAGGCTGTCGCCTCAGGCGGCAGTGCCCCACTAGGTACCAGGGGGCAGCAAAAATGCTGCTCCTGGTACTTTAAGAGTGAATTTCCAGGGGAGGGGGCCAGGATCGCCCCTGTGGACACTGTTATAGACACAAGCCTTGCATCATCTCAAAATCTTGTTTGTGCACCAGAATGGGGGACCTGATGTCCATTCCCATGCCCTGGCTTCACAATTAAATCGTAAAGAGAGAGAAGGAATGTGGGGAGAGCAGTGACATCTAGTGCTACATGGAAAAAAAGTGTTATTACAGTTTTGCTAATGAAGGTGAATTGACCTTTAAGCTACAAATTACAGTTTCATCAAGAGACCTGCTTATCTTAAAAAGTTACAAAAGTATCTAAGTATCTATTCTGGGCTCTCTGACAAAAGCCAATTAAGTTAAAAAAAAATTGTATTTTTTTCTGGCTGTTCAGTGCAGGAGATCAAAGAGAATGTCAGGACACTTCAGTAACAATCAGGGACTGAGCTGTCTAAATCGAGACAAAATATGCAATTGATCTGTTTTGAGAAACAATTGCATCACCCTGGATGACAATTGCATGTCCCAGGGCCAATGTACACATGATTTCTAAAATAGCGTTAGTATCCCTTTACATTTATTACATGGTTAAAACAGTCCAATAAAACGTGTTTAACATTCAGATTCAAAGGGGGATGGGTGATATCAGTCAGCCAGGAAGTGACATCACAGCTACATTAGGCAATTGGGCCTCAGCATTGGTTCTCTAGGAATAGAGACAGCAGGGAACCATAACTGTTTTCCTTATTTTCCCGATTCATTTTCTCCTGTATGTTTGGTTCCAAAAATATCTATTTCCCTCCAAGCGATGCTCTTTGATCTCTCTCATCTCTGTCTGCAAGAAACATAAGCAGCAACAGAATTCAGTACTAGGTCAGCCCTTAGAATAGCAAATAGGCTTCTGTGTGGGGTGGACGCCTAACTAACAGGGTAAACACGCCTCAAATACATACAATTTTATTTCTGTTGCAAAAATTCCTTGATTTAGCTCTGAACTATGAAAATATATTGTTTGAAAGGTTCCTGCTCCAGTATAACCAGCTTTAATACTACACCTGCTATACCACAGTTACAGTCCCTTCCCAGAGACTATTATCCCACTGTTACTATAGACACCATCTCTCCCTACACCTGCTATCCCACAGTCACACTCCCTTCCCAGAGACTATTATCCCACTGTTACTATAGGCACCATCTCTCCCTACTATACCTGCTATCCCGCAGCCACAGTCCCTTCCCAGAGACTATTATCCCACTGTTACTATAGACACCATCTCTCCCTACACCTGCTATCCCACAGTCACAGTCCCTTCCCAGAGACTATTATCCCACTGTTACTATAGACACCATCTCTCCCTACACCTGCTATCCCACAGTCACAGTCCCTTCCCAGAGACTATTATCCCACTGTTACTATAGGCACCATCTCTCCCTACTATACCTGCTATCCCGCAGCCACAGTCCCTTCCCAGAGACTATTATCCCACTGTTACTATAGGCACCATCTCTCCCTACTATACCTGCTATCCCACAGTCACACTCCCTTCCCAGAGACTATTATCCCACTGTTACTAAAGGCACCATCTCTCCCTACTATACCTGCTATCCCACAGTCACACTCCCTTCCAGAGACTATTATCCCACTGCTACTATAGGCACCATCTCTTCCTACTATACCTGCTATCCCACAGTCACACTCCCTTCCCAGAGACTATTATCCCACTGTTACTATAGACACCATCTATCCCTACTATACCTGCTATCCCACAGTCACAGTCCCTTCCAGAGACTATTATCCCACTGTTACTATTGGCACCATCTCTCCCTACTATACCTGCTATCCCACAGTCACAGTCCCTTCCCAGAGAGTATTATCTCACTGTTACTGTAGGCACCATCTCTCCCTACTATACCTGCTATCCCACAGTCACAGCCCCTTCCCAGAGACTATTATCCCACTGTTACTATAGGCACCATCTCTCCCTACTATACCTGCTATCCAACAGCCACAGTCCCTTCCCAGAGACTATTATCCCACTGCTACTATAGGCACCATCTCTCCACACTTTTCCGCACTGTTGGGTTCCAGTATATAGGGGCCACAATTAACTTTGTTCACACCAGCACTCACTAAAGTTGAATACAGTGTTGAATTGGAACTGCTGCTTGGGGAAAATCCAGTCACGCAGTGCAGCCCCTCAGGATATTGGGAGGTCTGTCTCCATAAAAACATTGGTGGAAATAGAAACAGCACACATAATGGTAGACACTAAGGAAATTAGTAAAGGAATGTACAGAGGAAACAATTAGCAAGCCGCATTTTTAGAAGCTATAGATATATATATATATAGATATATACATTTATATATAATCAAAAAGATTTAGAAATGACCAAAGGCACATGTTCTAGGCATCTGTATCTCTGGGATTAATTAAAACAGCAATACAAATTCACACGCAGAAGAAATCCAAGTGGTACTTGCAGTTATATGGTACATACACAAGTTAAAGTAATAAAAGTGGAACTGGATTATGGAGACACCAGTTTAAATGACTAAGGGGGCACATAATATGAGGGAGGGACAAAAATGGATCACCTGTAAGACCTGATATACAGTTCATCACCTCCCCCCTCAAAAGTCTCTTCTACATGGGTAAGCAAAGGCAGCCTCACTGCTCTATCTTCAGAATCCAGATCCACCATTTTGCCCTAGTTCCATGTCCCATCGTGTACTACCAGTTTCTGGCTGGCTCTTCTGCTGTTTTGTGAGTGTTTTCTATATTAAGGTCCGAATCACAGGTAGATTTTGTTGAAGGCCTGAGGAGGCTTAGCATTCTCAAATTGACACAAATGAATTTCCCACAAATCAGAGGTAGTATACATTATGTAAAATTAGCAATGCATTTATGCTACAATGTGTTCTGTGATAATGAAAGATGGAATCAGCACTGTATTTACCCTGACACGTGTTTTGGGGTATTATGTATAAAATGATGTACTGGCTACTCTTCTTTACCAGATAATCAACAAATTATGCACAGTGACTCATTCCAGACATTTATTTGTGCAAAAATCACCCAAGCAAATTATATAAAAAATTGTGAAAATAAATATAAAGGCATAACATATACCAAGGCAGTGTCTTCCCCCTGTCTGCATACCTCATGTCAGCCACTCCCTTCTGATGCGTTTCACACCATTGGGCAAGGGTTAGGAGGGTTAGGGTTGGGTGGTTCTTCTTGCTTAACCACTGGGCCTGAAAGGTAGAGTGAAGGTTCCTGGTAAATTTAGTATTTTCACCTGCCATCCCCATTGTGTCTGCTACATGCCAGCAGCCTTATTGGTTATTTAGGGCCAATCAATTAGAGCTGGGTGCAACCTACTTAAACCCATTTTCACACCACTTCCCTGCCTAAGCATTGTTCCTTTAGCACTGAGGTTTGTCCCTGGCTCTTGCTTCTCCAGACTCTTGTCCTGCTTCTCTACCAGTCTGCCCTGCATCTCTACCTGTCCTGTTTCTATGCCTGCTCTGTCTTGCTTTACTCTTGGTTGCTTTCCCGCCTGCTCCGCCAAATTCTATAGCAGATATTTGGCTTTGCCTTCCTCGCTAGTCCTCACAGGGTGTCAAACTGCTTTTTTTCTGAAGGACTCACAGTTTCCTTTTTGAGTACTGTTAAATTCACTGTTAGTTATCCCTTAGAGAGTCCATTAAGGGCTACTGTGGTCTTAAAACTTCTATGTTGTTGCATTTACAGTATGTAACACTTATATGACCAAACTACCAAAACTTGACAAATATTGTATGGATTCTATTGCACCGTTACATTTTATATAATTGACCAAAACAGGTATTCATGTAGTTATTGTTACCTTTCCATAGTATTTATCAACTGCTTGTGGTCTGAACCCTACCCAGTGGCCAGTAAGTACTGTAAAAGTACTAGTGTCTATTATTTGATTGGAAAACTATATCAGCACAAGTGTACAGACAAATACACAGGGGGAAAGGGCCAGTTTGTGTGTATAAAGATAAGTAATGCCCTATACACAGCTTTCTAGCAAACAAAGGTTTGAGTTGTTGCTATTAAATAGCCAATGGCAAATCTAACAGGCTAGCCTGCAAATCAATATTCACAGCCAGAGGTCTATGATACAAATGCCCTGCCATGGTAAATAACCCCCATTGTATACATATCATAGAATGAGGACTTCGTGGTACACATAGCATTATAATGAAGGATTACAGTGTACATAAACCTTCCCCAACAGATACTGCTCAACATTTCCTCTAAATTGTGATTTAAAGCAAAGAAAACTTTGCTGATTACGGGTTTTCTCATCTCCATGAGTGCAGATAACAAATTCCCTTTGAACGGCAGCATAAAAGCAACTAATGGGGAAAAACACAAATACAAAATACAGTGCATAAAACAGACAGTGGCTGCTTTTGCTAAATGTATGTGTAATTCAAGGGGACCTGAAATTGAGTGGAGTTTTGGCTGATCAAGGTGGGTCTGGCAAATAATTGTGTGTTGTCCAGTTACAGGAAATGGCTTAAAACATTCCCATTTTCAACTGAAAAGTGCCGGGAGGTATAGGGGCACTCAGGAATGTTTTTAGGGTAGGGTTTCTGCCCTTAGATCCAAGCACAAATTGGAACCCTTGATAAGGACATGGTAAAAGTGACATCCCAGAGTGGCCCTTGTTGTAGTGAGTTAGAAATCTTATTATATGTTTTCATCTGGAAAAACACAAGGTAACTCCCACTAGATAAGGCTGGAGTAGGGTTACATTCAGTCTCTTGAACTCCCTCATTGAGAAAGATGGATGTATTATTTTATAATGTGGTTCTATTGACCAAAATTGGAAAGATGACCCAGTCAGACAGGTACTAGCCAGGGTGACGGCTATAGATTCTGTTGGAAGTGCTTTAGGAACACATGGCATTGTTGGGAAGCTTGAATGAGAAGCATTAGTGAGGTTGGTGGCCCTGTGACAACCAGTAACTAGTACTGGGAGCTGAGGTTTAAGTGTAGTTAGACAGAGTCCTGCATCAGGTTGGGGACTTGTGGAATACCCACAAAGTTGTCAAGTTTCAGCAAGTGGTCTGTATGTACCCTGCCTCGGTACCAGTTCAAAGTGTAGGCTCAAATCCAGAACACTACCTCTCCAGGAACAAGAGTGGAGCCACATCACTTCTGGTTTATACAGTTCCTGGGTTGAGATGAAGTTAACCTATGCAGGTAGGGTCCGGTAGTGGTTCTGGAGAATAGGGAAAATGGGTGGTTGGGTGTGGGTTGGGTTGTGGGTCCAGGTGTACCAAACAGGACCCACACAGGACTCTAGCCTGAGAGATAATGTTAAAGCAATATTGCTGTTGAATAAAGAACCAGATTGAAGACCTGGTGTCCCAAAAATCAGTGTGGGAACCAATGAATTGACAAGCACCATGAATGGCCCAAACTGAGTGTATAGGGACCAGAGGAACCTGGGTCAGCCAAAATGGGGCATTAGCAATACAGTTCTGTACTGTAACCCATACCGGATCATTAGCACAGAACATACTGTAACCTGTACTGAATCAAACATATTCTCTGAGTATAATTTTCTCTCTCCCACCATTAGCTGCTGTAATTATCGTTCCAGGAAAAGTTAATTGGGTATTATGCTCATGTGACTGCACGCCGAGTTGCTAAGCATTATCATCTCTTTCTTTAAAACATTCCTATTAACGCAGATAAAAAAGCAAATGAAAGTATGCAAAATAAAAATCTGCAAAGAAAAAAATACAATATTTTGAGGGTTTCTATGGGTACCACAGACCTGTGTCACTAAGTGAAGTTCACTGGTTTCTATAGTTACTAGAAATATGTGTCAGCGGGCGGTACTTAGTGGTTGCCATGGTAATGAAAGCAGATTTTCCCTTGGAGAGTCAGCATGTGCACAGATATTGCTTCTTCAGCAGAGGTGTCACTGTGAGCTCTTTACATCAAAAAGCAAATATTGTCCCCCCAGGGGAGCATGACCTGAAGAGCTTGCAATTTAAATATTTTATTACTACATTATTTAGGGAGACCAAGAAAAGTTTTGGTTCAGTCGTGATCCTTCCAACTTCTTTTGTCTGGTGTCTGTGTACCACCACAAAAGTGACCAATTTTAAATGCAGGAATCAAACAACTGTAAGGCAGTATTTAGTAAACTGCAAGTGTTACTTTATTAGCAGTGGGAGAACATTACATGTAGTGCACTCACACTGCTAATAAAATAACACTTGCAGTTTACTAGTTAACTTGGCTGTAGCAAGCAATGCCAGTCAGCAGCATCAAGGGCAAATAAGGTCTTGAGCTGTATTAAAAGGGGCATAGAGTCAAGGGAGGAGGGGGTCATTCTTCCACTTTATAGAGCACTTGTAAGGCCCCATCTAGAATATGCGTACAGTTTTGATCTCCATCACTCAAACAGGGTACAGAGAGGGTACAGAGAAGGGCAACTAAGTTGGTAAAAGGTATGGAAAGTCTTAGCTATGAGGAAAGACTGGCCAAATTGGGGATGTCATTTTGGAGTCAGGAAGGAATTTGTCCCCCTCTGAGGCAAATTGCAGAGGCTTCAGATGGTTTTTTGTTTGCCTTCCTCTGGATCAACTAGCAGTTAGGCAGATTAAAAAAAAACTAAAAGGGTGAACTTGATGGACGTGTGTCTTTTCTCAACCTTACTTACTATGTTACTATGTTACTATGTTACTAAATACTGCCTTAAAGCTGTTTGATTCCTACATTTGCATTATTTGCTGACTAGATGTTTAAAAAGGCTTCCTGCAAAGGGAAGAGCATTTACCAAACAAGGCAAAATGGATTTGGTAGGACCAAGCCTTTGAGTTGTTATTGGAGTAAAGATCCTGCAACCCCTTAAACAAATAAAGTCTAGGGGACACTGTAATGTTTTATGGGGTCATGGATTAAATAATGGGCGCGTCTCGGATTATAATTTTTATATGTATGTGTCGGTATGACTATGTAGCCAGAGTTATTGAAAGTGATATTCCAGGCTTTACAAGATAGATATCTACAGCCATTGTGCAACTACGAGTACAGCCTGAGGGATAACCCCAGCTTTTGTTTAGTGATAGTGGCATAAGATGATTGCAAATATCTGAGACCCCCTCCAAGCTTTGTTATGCATGATATCCCCCCACCCCTCTCTATTAGGGTGCATGCATTGGAGCCGTGCAAGTAAGCAGGGGGTTGGGTGCAGGAGTGTGTAGACCCTCCATAAGGGCCTACCCAATAGATATCTGCCTGAAAATCATCCAGATATTTATCTGCAGATTTAAAAATTGATCCGGAGAGGGATTGCATCATCTTTTTAATCTAGCCTTCTTGCAACGAGCCAAACAATAGGATCAACATGATTTGGCCCAAAATGTAGGGTCAAACAGAAAAATGAAAGGATCTTATTGTGTATGGCCAGCTTTAAGCTGGCCATAGACTCAAAGATCCGATCGTACGAATCGGGTCCAAGGCCCGGTCCAAAACACAAGCTGACATATTGAGCTGTGGCTTCAACAACTGATGGGCCACAGTTTAGGCAACACTAACATATAATATAGTGCCACCATCTTGCCCTACATCACTCTTCCAATGTATAATAACACCCTGGACATGGTAATAATTTCAGGCCTTGTTTTTATTTGTATATGAACTTGTTTTGTATATGAATTATTTTCTGTCCCCCCTTTTTAATTATATTTAGGGATTATTAAGTGTCTGGCTGGACAGTTTTTTTATGTGATTAGAGATTATTATTAATTGTAAAGTGCAATAAATGAATTGATTTTAATAGGGAATTTATTAGGACTATTGGGCTCTTTTCATCTTATTATTGATTGTGTGTTGTTTAACCTCTATGAGACCAAAGGGGATTGTGCTCTCTAATCCTTTTATAAGAACCTCATATAGGGTGTCACTAATTCTTGTTGTAACAATTGAATGGCCACAGTTTAGGCAACACTAATATAAAATATAGTGACACCATCTTGCCTAATCTAACTCTTCCAGTGTACAATAAAACCATGGGCATGGTAACAATTTCAGTTTTTCCATTGCTAATGAAGTGTCTCTGACACATACCCCAAGCATAGCAGAGTGATTGGGATTCCAGGGCAGAGAGATTTAATTACTGGAATTACTACTATGGCCAGGGCCCTGTGCATCAGGTTTGGCTCACAGCTCCTACTACTGTAGGTGATGAGTTGCAGCAGATGTTGAGTCAAAGATTGTTTCACTCTAGTGCACATCTGCCAGGGAAGTCCTCGACCCCACCTAAGGTGGCGATTATCCTGAGGAACACCAGGGGAATATAAATAATAATCCGCAGCTGCAATGTGTGTATCCCACTGTGAAAGTCCACATAGTTTTAGCTGAATATGCTCTAAAAGGCCATTTAAATTGAAAATGCAGAGCTGTCAAGGAAAGAGTTTCACCCTGTCAAATCAGGGCAGCAAAATTACAGCCAGGAGCAAAGGCCACTTTATTACAGACAGGTGCAAAAGCCACTTTAGGCATGAAATTCGCTAAACTACATTGCCATGACATTAAACTGTAAGGCTTTTATACAGCAATCTATTTACAATACCTTTACCCTATGCCTTGTATATCTTCTACTGATGGTTCTCAGGTGGGTGCTTTGTGGCCTCATGATGTCACCCAACGGAGCTTGCTCATAAATGTTTCTGAGTTTGGTGACTACTTTTTTAAGTGATTATTGAAAGAATAAATTACAACAAAATATCTGACTCCTGTAGGTAATGTTCATTGTTCAAATAAAACTCACAGCATCGCCCATGCCTGAAACTGCTAAGGGCAAGAGGGTTATTGCTATATCCTAAACATCACTTAATGGCAGTGGCCAAACCACCATGATTAAGAGTTCTGCATTGAGTCAAGTACCCACGGCATATTCACAAAGTGGACGAGTTTGAAGCGGAAAATCTGTGCCTGTTGGTACCCTGCAGGGACAGACCCGAACTGGGGTAATTTGTCCTTCACTCCTTCCCAAGGAAACTGAGGTATGTTTTTTTAGTAACCTAGTTGATCTGCCTTGAGGATTGATATCACTCTGGTCAAGAGTTACATCCCTTCTAGTTTATATTTAAACATGGATTAAAGCTAATCCACTATGGGGGTCTGAGCAGGGTGACATGGGTAGGTTTGTCCTGGTTGGAGTCAGCCAGTCTGGGTTGGGCATGGGTCTGTTTAGGACTCCATTATGATGTCACAAATAGGTCTGTTCAGTATCATCCCAAAAATGGGCTTTGGCATTCCCCCATACAGCATGAAATGGGTCCTTCTGTCCACTGTGACAGCACACAATGAAATGTTAATGTGATGATATATTGGTATGTAATAGGAGGTTAGATGAGTGATAGGAATGATTTATGGCACAGTTAGAAGGAGGATCCCTTACTCATGATATTACTGCCTCTAGCCCAGGCTTTGCTATGGTTGAGATGAAATATTAGGCCCTTATTATTCATACCCAAAAAACTATCATTCTAGTCACTGAAGAAAGTCATTACCCGGGAATTTAGGAAAATACAAAAGGAAAATTTAAGATCCAACCGCCAGTTTTATCCTAGTTGTGATCCGATTGTTGGGCCCTAGGGCCCACGATCGGATCAGCCCAATATCATCAGCCTGAAGGTCTGGGAGAGATCCACTAGTTTGGTGACCTCTCCAAACAAGTGGATCTCCATATGTATGGTCAGCTATAGAATTGCTAAAGAAGTGGGAATGGACTACACCAGGGGTGAAGAGCTAGGGACAACAAATGGACAATTCCATCATTCTTTCCCATAATCGAAGAAGGAAAATGACTATTATGGAGTAACTGGAGTAACGACAAGTTGGAAAACTATCGTAAATACAGTATATGGGACTGAACAACTAAAGAGCCAACCTAAACCTTTGTTTAGATATTTCTACAGCAAAAATTAGGATGTCGAGCCCTAAAGTATAAAAAATTCTGAAAACCTCCCCTGAAAGGGACAATAACATTTTTTTTAGTTATTACGACAAGAGAATGTTCCTATTCATGTACAAGAATGAATTTTAATTGAATTCCATTTTCCAAAATAACTTGAAACGAAAAAACCTCTTCTGCATGTTCTACCCTACCTCTTCTCTTCCCACCTCCCTCACTTTACCAGGCATGATATTATTATTATTATTATTTTTTTAATCATGTCCCTATCACCCCTCCTTCTCTTTTCTCTCTCTCCCCTTCATTCTTCATGTCTGTAGCAGTCTCTTTACAGCTGTGTGTGGGTGGCTGGAAATTATTTTTCTTATGCTACGAAAAAAAAACCCAGGGATCACAATTGCCTAAATGGAAGCACTGCAATTTACTACCATTTTCTTCCAATAGGAGAAAGAAACATTCACCTTCTTTGCTATTATTCCTCCCCCTTCTTTGTTTGTCTCTATTCACCCTCTCCCAAACTCTTTATCATCAATAATCCCTTTTTTGACTAACACAGGGAAAATGTTTATGCAGTCCAAGCGCACTACGACTTTGTACACCCCCCCCCCATGTTAGATTGCCACAGAGCATTCTTTTGAATGCGGGACACATTCTGGAACCCTTAAAATTCAACTTCAGGCTTAAAAGAGCTGACAAAACTGCAACAGAAGACAAAGCCCCTTAGCAAAGTGTGTAACTATAGCAACGTGTAATAATGGTATAAAAGAGGGCTCCTCGAGACATGGAAATGAATCCCTGTTAAAAGGGGAAAGTGGAATAAAAAAAAAAAACAACAAGAAATCACACATGTAACATAATGCGTTTAACACACTTGCTGCCATTACATCTGCAAATAGGGATGCAAAGAATCTAGTTTCAGTATAAAGGCAGATGATGTATCCTCCACCAACAATTCATCCAAATGCCCAACTCAAGACTGCACCCACATTTTGCATATTTAAGTTTCAATAAGATTTAACTTGGAAAAAAAAAAACCAGTCCAGTTCTTTAAAGGTCACATGACTTTATTGTTCAGATTTAGTTCTACTGAGCACTTTGGCCAAAAACGATTCCTGCAAAAACAGAGATTCCAACCCAGACCTGAAGTGATCCAGGACCATCTTGAATATGCCTGTAACACCCTGACCCCACTCATGTTCCGCCCTGTCCCGTCCTCCTGCTGGGCTGCCTGCTCCAACTGCTTTGGACAGAATTAGACGACTAGACATGTAAAAAGAGGAATATTGCACTCTCCAAAGAAAAAAATAATTTATTTAACCAAAAAAATAAATAAATCAAGCATTAGCCCTATGAGTTTCGACCAATCTTTTTCAGGGGCAAAAACAAAATGAATTTAAATTTGAATTTTTTCGTATTCATTTTGTTTTTTTCCACCTGATAAAGACCTTAATTGGTCGAAATGCATAGGGCTAATGCTTGATTTGTTTATTTATTTTTGTAAACTTTGAGTTAAATAATTTTTTTTATATTTTGAGAGTGCAATCTTCCTCTTTTTACATGTCTACTACGGTTTGGTAACTCTGTTGGGGAGTTCCTGTAGGATTGTACCTCGCTTTAATGTTGGGTGTGCTCCCTTTGAACACTTTGTGCTTTAGAATTAGACGACTAGCCGATGCAATTCTATGGAACAGGCATGTTTGGGGATTTGAGTGCAAATTACCGTTATCGGGAGACAGAGATGTTACTGCAGGAAACCAGGGAGAAGGATTTCCTGGACTTGGTGGGGGTCATTAACTAAGTGCTGGACTGCAAAAAATTGGTGTAAATTCAGCAAATTACCCAGTAATAAATAATCCCTGGTACAACCCTAAATATGGTGGTTAACAGCACTAGGGACTTAGGTTCGACTCCAACCAGGACACTTTCTGACTTTTTGGGTTTTCTCTAGGAGCTCTGGGCCATAAAAGCAGATTAACTGGCTCCTAATAAAAAAATGGCCATGTAACAGGGACCTTAGATTGTAAGCTCCCCTGGGACAGGGACTGATGTCAAATCACTGCAAAGAGCTGTGAAATATGTCAGTGCTATATAAATGGGTGAATAATAAAAACTCTGACAGCTTTGGCACATCCATTTCAACTTGTACCTTCTCAACAAATCTCCTGACAAGCAACTTGCAGCTCATGGGGAATTACAGCGCTGTCACCCAAATCAGTGTCACACCATTCAGCAGCACAGCACAGAGGGCAAAACATCCAACAACGCGTTTCACATTAGCACACAAGCTTTTTTTTCCCCCAAGTGCGTCTGATCACTTGTCTCCAAGAGTTAACGAGGCAACGTGGGAGGAAAATGCGAACTGCTGTTCTGCTCTGACCCCAGCAATCATTTTCTATCCAGCAGATCCACGTTTCAGTCAAAGCCATAAAGCAGAGTGTTGTGTTTGTCAGGCTTTTGTTGTGTATGAAAGGCGGCTTTTATTTTTCCGTTTTGTACACTAAATGTATGGGACCTGCCTGCCAAACACTTCAAAGCGTATCTGTGCCGGCAATGGAAATAACTCATTATTCTAGGTACGATTATTAACGCCACAGAAATGTACTTTCCCCTTTATAAATGCTGTACATTAGGTACAAAAGCTTTCTCTGAGCAAACCTGTGTCTGTGTAAACACAATCATTTCTTCCTTTTTATTCATTTCTTCCCTCCATAAAATACATATGAAATAATGCACCCCTTATTGTATATCATAATAGGGATATTAGAAATCACTGAGGAGTTCCGTGACCATATAAAGGCACAAGGCTGCAGGCTAAATTATACAGGGAACTCTGAGTATCACTCATGTATTATAAGGGATAATGTACCCCCTACTGTAAATTATAAGGATATTAGAAGTCACTGAGGGGTTCTGTGACCATATAAAGGCACAAGACTGCAGGCTGAGTTATACAGGGAACGCTGAGTATCACTCATGTATTATAAGGGATAATGTACCCCCTACTGTAAATTATAAGGATATTAGAAGTCACTGAGGTGTTATATGACCATATAAAGGCGCAGGCTGAGTTATACAGGGGATTTTTGAGTATCACTATTATAAGGGACAATGTATCCCCTATTAAATTTTTCAGTGTATAGATCTATTTGCATTTATTTTTTTAATTCATTAAGAAGGTTCCCCCACTGACCAAACAGAGACTTTTCAGGTCTCAGCTATGAAAATCCTTCATATTTGGCAACTAGAGCATCTCCAGGCCCGGATTTGTGGAAAGGCCACCAAGGCCCGGGCCTAGGTCGGCAGGATTTTAGGGGGCAGCTTGAAGCCCAACCACACCACCATTGGTTCAGAAGCTCTGGGGCTGATCATGAGATCCAATCATTTTTTAAATTTCCTATGCGCCAATCCCCAGTGCTGATGATGAAAAATTGAGCATGTGCACAAATGAAGGGGAGGGGACAGGGGTGATGAATGGCAGCGGGCCTAGCTGTGGTTCCACTATCCTCTTTCAGACTTCCCAGAAGGTTTTTCACCACGTATAGGCTACAGATAAGGCAATAAATTACTCCACTGCAGCTCTGGAGACGGATACTGACTAGCCACTCAAGGCTGGAATATAATGTCCCCCAATGTACTCTAAAATCTCCTACCAGCCACTGACATTCCAAAGGGAATGCTCGGCACCTGAGTGGCTAAAACTGATCAAATGAATTCATCTTTACTCATTTAGGGACTCTAATCAGGTCAGTGTCCTCTTCTGCCAGTTTTCAATTAGAACCACTTGCTACCTGGCGGAGTGAGAAGTCAGCAGATAAGGGCTGCTCATACATGAGGATATCCCTGTCATAAAATGACATAGCCCACGGCGCTTCCAGAGCTACTGATAAAGACTCAAAGAGAATGATTAGGGCTGGTAGCACTTGGGGCAGAGAGGGTAATTAATGGACAGAGAACAGACCCGTCACAATATATCAATACACTTGAAGTAAAGTAGCCAGATTTAAAAGTATCCATATATCGTCCATATCTAATATTTTAACCAGGACAAGGATACCCCCATGTTATTGCCTGGTGATGGAATTAATGGCCACTAGGGACAATGTTTCATTGCTGTTTATGTCTACCTGAAGCATACAAAAAAAAAGCAATGTTCTGGGCACACAATAAGCTATACTCTCACACTGTACAAAACACAATTCCCATGCTTGTTGTGCCTCATAATTTGATTTTAGTTCGAATCCACTTTCCCCATCTGGTGTAACCTGGTTTAAGCCCAGATCACATGACGTGCTGGGACCTTACGGGTAATTATTACCATGAAAGCAATACAGCAAGATCACAATAAAAAGGAGGGGGTTGTGATAGGAATGAAAGCATAAGAGGATTCAACACACTCATTTTCAGCAAATGCAGATTGATTGTGGACAGTTTACAGGAAGAAAGGGGATCCCAACTCCCAAAATATTTTTATGCACTTAGTAGTTAAAAATCAGCTCATCAAATCTGAGCTGACTCTGACCTGACTCGTTTCGCCCTATCGTCGACTTCATCAGTGGAATTTACAGTTAATACACCAGTAAAACATTTAATCAATATGGAAAGGTACTGGCAAAAAATGGCAGTTCTGTGCATGGGTGTGACATCATAACAGACGCACACCACTGTCATATTTGATGCAGAAAACCCGAATTTTTGCCAGTAACTTTCCATATCGTATAAATGTTTTATTGGTGTATAAACTGTATATTCCCCATATGAAACCACGAAACGCGTTGGGATACCAAACTGTGTATTTGATTTGATCAGCGAATTTTACTACTTGAAATTGTAAGTGCATTACTTTTATTGAATAAATCTATATCTGTGATTTTCACAGTGCCAGAGATACAGTCTGATACCCAGTGATTGCAGAAATAATCTAGTTTGTTTTCGGATTAGAAATAAAAGCCACAGAGGGTCAGTGGGTGATTACATGAGGTTTTGTGTGTTTTCGTAGGAAGAGGGACTTATCCTTCTGCCCCTGATACATTTCCCTTTGTGCAGTTACAGGCAGGGCTGCCATTAAAAATCACAGGGCCACGTACAAACACATTTTCAGGCCCCCCTGGTATATCACAGATATACATGGCTATAGTCATAGAACAGAAGGATTATATAATATATACAGTGAGCAATAAGGAAATAAACTCACTTCATAGGGATCCCTAGTGCAGGCTGGCAGTAAGAATCAGGCAGCTCTCATAGCTTTTATCTGTGGAGATTTCGCCTCATTGTTATGTGAGTGGAACAAACAGCAGAAGCCAATTATTTGCCTGAGACAAATGTTCCTCTCTTAGAAAAAAAACCTCTGTATTTAATAAAGCCCATGAGAGTCAGGGAAGTGATCACGCCATTGAGGGGAGGCACAGTATATAAAAATGTTGCACCATGAGGCTCAAAAGTTCCAAAACTCCTTTACACTGCAAAAGTTCCCCTAATAATAACAATCTATCTGTAGCAGTCACAGCTCTTTGTAGGGATGGTACCAACACAATTGTGTTCAATAAGTAGGTTTGCCACCTTTTCTGGAAAAAAATACCGGCCTTCCTATATATTTATCTTTTTTACCTATTAATAACATTAAGATCAACCATCATTTTTACTGGCCAGGCCGGTAAAATACCAGCCAGGTGGCAACCCTATCAATAAGTAAGGGGTCAGGTGTTTGAACTAGGGAGACCCTGCTGCCCCCCGCCACGTGGTATTGGCTGGCGGGCGACAGCACATTGGGCAAAACTTATACCCCACCCCTAAATGATAGGGGTCTTTTAGGAATGCAGCACCTGCAAGTGTGGTACTGTAAAAAGGAGAGCATATATTGATACATTTCATTCAGCACTTGCATCCAAACACACTCCTGTACCTCCATATTGTTGCCAAAGTGTCCTGCCTTTTCTGGCAAATGGGGCACAACTGCGCCTACAACTACGCTCTCGAACCTGGCTGGAAGCCACCCTGGACTGAAGCTTCCAGGTTCCCTCGATAGGCTGCGTCAAGAGGTATCCGTTAAATCGGATGTCAACACCGTTATAAAAACATGTTCTTCGGAAGTGGCTGATGTGAATGTTGTACAGCGCTGTGGAATAAGTTAGTGCTATATAAATAAATGATGATGGGTGACAGATTTCCTAGGGTATTTGCTTGTGGGCTACATGGAAGAATTTCTACCCGGTTTCATCTTTTTTATTCATCCAAATTCCCTCCTTCCTGGCTCAGGAACAATTCTCATTACAGGGAGGCAGATAAATAAATATATATATATATACAAATATACACCTTAATAACTTAATGGAACAAAACAAAAAAAAAAAGCCATTAATGTTCAGGCTTCCAGCTCAGTGATTTAAATCCACAGGGAACCCTCTGGCCAGCTGGTGGTACAGTTGAACGCATTCTACAGACAAAATTTAAATCTGGAGTCATTAGACTGCAGGATTCCGCGCAAGTTTCGCCCGAGAGACTCCGAGTGCAGCTGGCCTGCTTTTAATTAAGGGAGTGAGCATCTCCCTGGATTTCCCACTAGGAAGAATCCCTGTATATTTTAATGACATAAACAGGGAGCAGTGGAAGTCAAATGTTTAGCAAGTGGGTTTTTTCCTAGTGCAGAATGGAGACCTGTGGAAGTCATTTGTAATTCTACACTGCTGCCTGCGTTTGGCAGGAGAAATCACCCCCTCCTGCCCTTGGTGTCGGAAGCCAGCCCGTAGTCTTAAATGAAATAAAGATGTGTTTTGCTTCGTAAAAACACCCACACAAATCTAGATATAGTAGCGGTACTCCTGAGGGGAGATGAGGTGGGATCCTACTATTCAGTATCCTATTGATGGAAGTCAAGACAGAGGAGTATAGAGAGAGAGATGATGCTTACAGTAGCAGTGTGATAATAGTCTCTGGGAAGGGAGTGTGACTGTTGGATAGCAGGTATAGTAGGGAGAGATGGTGCCTATAGTAACAATGGGATAATAGTCTCTGGGAAGGGAGTGTGACTGTTGGATAGCAGGTATAGTAGGGAGAGATGGTGCCTATAGTAACAATGGGATAATAGTCTCTGGGAAGGGAGTGTGACTGTTGGATAGCAGGTATAGTAGGGAGAGATGGTGCCTATAGTAGCAGTGGGATAATAGTCTCTGGGAAGGGACTGTGACTGTGGGATAGCAGTTATAGTAGGGAGAGATGGTGCCTATAGTAACAGTGGGATAATAGTCTCTGGGAAGGGACTGTGACTGTGAGATAGCAGTTATAGTAGGGAGCGATGGTGCCTATAGTAACAGTGGGATAATAGTCTCTGGGAAGGGACTGTGACTGTGGGATAGCAGGTATAATAGGGAGAGATGGTGCCTATAGTAGCAGTGGGATAATAGTCTCTGGGAAGGGACTGTGACTGTGGGATAGCAGGTATAGTAGGGAGAGATGGTGCCTATAGTAACAGTGGGATAATAGTCTCTGGGAAGGGACTGTGACTGTGGGATAGCAGGTATAGTAGGGAGAGATGGTGCCTATAATAACAGTGGATAATAGTCTCTGGGAAGGGACTGTGACTGTGGGATAGCAGGTATAGTAGGGAGAGATGGTGCCTATAGTAACAGTGGATAATAGTCTCTGGGGAGGGACTGTGACTGTGGGATAGCAGGTATAGTAGGGAGAGATGGTGCCTATAGTAACACTGGGATAATAGTCTCTGGGAAGGGACTGTGACTGTGGGATAGCAGGTATAGTAGGGAGAGATGGTGCCTATAGTAACAGTGGATAATAGTCTCTGGGAAGGGACTGTGACTGTGGGATAGCAGGTATAGTAGGGAGAGATGGTGCCTATATTAACAGTGGGATAATAGTCTCTGGAAAGGGACTGTGACTGTGGGATAGCAGGTATAGTAGGGAGAGATGGTGCCTATAGTAACAGTGGATAATAGTCTCTGGGAAGGGACTGTGACTGTGGGATAGCAGGTATAGTAGGGAGAGATGGTGCCTATAGTAACAGTGGATAATAGTCTCTGGGAAGGGACTGTGACTGTGGGATAGCAGGTATAGTAGGGAGAGATGGTGCCTATAGTAACAGTGGATAATAGTCTCTGGGAAGGGATTGTGACTCTGGGATAGTAGGTATAGTAGGGAGAGATGGTGCCTATAGTAACAGTGGGATAATAGTCTCTGGAAAGGGACTGTGACTGTGAGATAAGAGGTACATGTAAGTCTGCTAAAAAATCATGTAAACATTAAATATGCCCAATAGGCTGGTTTTACTTCCAAGAAGGGTTAATTATTTCTTAGTTTGGATCACATAAAAGGTACTGTTTTATTATAACAGAGAAAAGGGAAATCATTTTAAAATAATTGGATTATTTGTATAAAATGGTGTCTATGGGACCTGTAATTCTAAGCTTTCTGGGTAACAGGTTTACGGATAACGGATCCCATACCTGTATAATAGGGAAAGATGGAGCCTATAGTAGCAGTGTCTTTCTACTTCAAACTACAAATCTGGTTAAAATCCAAGTGCCACTAGACCCACTGCAAGGTGCCTATTTACAAGCACAAACAAGCAGTCAACACAATACACAACTCAAAATACAAGTGGTATTAACAGGCAGTCTGCTACTCTCCGGCCAGAAGTGCTATTGATTGATCTGTGGCACTTTACTCCCCTCATCCATAGATGCTTCGGTGGCACTTAAACGATTAATAGAGACTACAGACAGATTCATCTTCATATCTATGTAGGTTGCCCTTTAGACTCAACGGGGAGTAATTCAAACTGAATGGCCAGTGCTCGTGTGTGTGTGTGTTTGTGTGTATCACTTATCCATCTCACCTATTCATCTTTTATTCTGACATTCAAATAAATCATAGCAGTTTAAATGCCAAACTGGTGCTACATAACACAAATATGAAAAGAAAAAACCACACAGACATTGATGAACTATTGTAAAATGAACAAGGCCCTTCTATAAACTGTATCCAGATTTCAGGTAGTTACCCTAATTGCCCAACTTAGAATAAGCAAGACCCAAGACAAAAACATTGCGGGTTGTGTTGACTTTTTAGATGAGCATCAAGGTACAAAAGCAGATGCCGATTTTGAGGGGGCTTTCACACGAGCCTCGCAGGACATATTTTGTTTTAATTTTACCTCCTCGCATTCTAATGTTGCTTTCAAATTGAAAGGTGACAACGAGACAATCATCTTGTGACAAATGGAAACTGTCGCATCAGACGCGCAGATGGGAATGTGTGAACTCTGTAAATTTGTGCTTTCAATTTTAAATCTAGTTTCTCTCCGTTGTCTCAGGTGATCTCAGAAAAAGCCCCCATGTAACATTCCTCGGTGTCACGCTCGCAGGCTGTTCCTTCCAAAAATGGCAACTGAGATGCTAATTATTGTCGCTAATGTTCTAAATGCCTGACTTCCATACAAGCTTCATGTGATAGCAGTGACATATTAGTTGCCATACACCTATGACATATTACCTACCCTATGGGATTAATGTCTCCGTCCCTGTGCCTGCAGGATGCAACTGCTATGGGACAATGATCAACCGATTTATTTGACATCGTAAATGTCTGTGACCTCATAGTTGTATCTGACAAACCTTTGTTAACTGATCTGTTCATGCAGAAATGAATGGTACCTGAGGTTATATCTCTGGGGTGTGATACCAGTGAGCAGCTATTAATCATCTACTCTTTACTAGACCTTATTTGTAATCCTAAAAGTGATGGCAGATAAGAACCTACTGGCCATATGAGATGTTCATTTTCTAACGATTCCACAAAGCTATTAATGTCTTAACCTCAGAGGAACTCTGCATCTAAGGCTTTCTTCTCCAACAATATAGCTCCTGTCTATTCTCAAACTCCCTAAGACCCATTTACTGGTCGATCTTACTTAACATTCAGGTGAGCTCTGTGTCTATGGCAGGCTTTATTCCCCTTCTGGGACCTGTTTCTATGGTTATTGGTTTATCATTGCTGTTGATTCTTTGATTGACTAAGGCAAGTCTATTCGTGGTCCCCCTTACCTCATAGTCAGGAGAGCCCTGTTTCTAGGGCAAGCTTTATTCCCCTTCTGGAATCGATGTTCTGATGTTTATTGATCTACCATTGCTGTTGATTCTCTGACTAAGACCAGTCTGTTAGTGGTCATCCTTACTTTATGGTCAGGGAGACTGAGTATAACACAACTGTACAAGCTAGAAATTACTCAGCTCCACACTAAAATCTTTTAGAACTCACACACTGTGCTATATATACTGTATATTAAACTGTGCATCAAGAAGGACAACCACTGGGCCTTTTGTATTTCTGAGCCTCTAGAAGCTGGGGATGCTGTATCCATTGTCATGCCATTGACAATGGATACAGCATTCCATCCCATCTATCTATAAGGCACCGGACCAAGGGCCATATCGCGGGGGTTTCACTCTGTTCTCTTTGATTTATATAAAGACTTTGATTCTTCCCATTGATTTCATTGTCATAAATGGAGTTGCAACTGGACTTTTTTGCTGTTGTATATTTTTGTCAATGCTGTCAATATATATTTGCCAGTATTGTTTATTGATCCAGAAGAGACCCGTTGATGCCTCAGCTAGACTTAAATTAGCTTTCTCTATACGAAACACAGATGCAACAAATCCAGGATTGGGTTAGAGGGGTGTTCAAAACGTAGAATGGGATCTACCAGTCGTAGTTCTCAAGATACTGTTAACAAACAGCTTGTCTAAGGGTAGGACTACACGGCCGACTTCGATGCATTTCTGTCTAATCCAACGCTGGGCGACAAAACGCACGTGTCAAGTTGTATGCGAAAGGAACAAGGTAAGTAATATAAAGTCAGGTGGTGTCGCAACGGTGATCCGGCGCGACACGACTGTCGGATGCAAATGCTGCAAGCTGCGTCTGCATCCGGCAGTCGCGTCGGATCACCAGCCCAGCGTCGGACGGAAACGCATCGCCGTGTAGTCCTACCCTTAATCACCCTCCTGTTTCATGCTTTTCATTTAGATCATTATTACATTAAGGTTACATAAGAAATAGTTGTTTAAATATAATAATTCACATTTTCTCATAAATCAATAGTTAAGTAATATTTTCCCATAGGGATGCACCGAATCCAACATTCTGTTCGGGATTCGGCCAGGATTCGGCCTTTTTCAGCAGGGTTCAGATTAGGCCGAATCCCTTTTTGTCACAAAACAAGGAAGTAAAACATGTTTTCCCCTTCTCTCCCCTAATTTGCATATACAAATAAGGATTCAGATTCGGTTCGGTATTCGGCTGAATCTTTCGCAAAGGATTCGGGGGTTCGTCCGAATCCAAAATAGTGATGCATCCCTAATTTTCCATGGAACAGAATGCTAACAAGGCTTTTATGGATGTAGATCATTATGGGACAACATCACTAAAAGTAGACCTCGCACTAGTAAAGTATGGGCACTCCTGGTTTGGGATTAAAAAGGGGACCTGTTACCTGTATAACAAATGTCCTGTTCAAATTAAACATGAAAACAAAATTCTTATTGTTCTTATTGTTATTAAAACATCCATACCTGTTATAATCTCATTTAAAAGTCTCAGCTGACAATCATATATTGCCTGCCCCTCCTCTATGCCTTAGGCCTGGGGATAGGGCAGCGAACTGTTTACGCTTTCCATTCTGCACTTCCTAGATGTCATTGCACTCCTCACATTCCCCCTTTCTCCTGTCCATCTAATTGTGTACCCAGGACGTGGGTAGGGGTATCAGGTCATCCATTCTGGCACTGATACCCCTGCATGGCATGATTGCCTTAATAACAGTGTCTTCATGGCACCTGCCTGCATAAGGTGATTTCAAGATTAAAATGTTTTTTTTAAATTAAGTTTATTTTGCTTGACTAACATCATAAAATAGGATTTGGAATTATTTCTTAAAGTTACAGGTCCCCTTTAATGTCATGTGACTGCAACCAAAAGCTAAAAAAAAATTTCAGGTTTTGAGACAACTTTTGTGGATCAGTGTTTGGCGTCAATGTTTTGAGATCACAATAGGATTCTTTTTCAAGAAGAGATCCATAAAATTCTTTAATCATTGGCTCAAGTCCTAAGTGCTTAATGCTGTATGGTTGAGTGACCTAAATATAATTGAAGAGAGAAAAAAATTCCCAATAACATAAGAGGGTGGGCACGAGGGATCAAAGGTGAAAATATATATCTGTAGCAAATTTTCTGAACTGAGATCTGAGATTAAAACATCTAATATTGAAATGATTTGATGAGATATAGACCCAGTCAAACTACCTTAAACAAAGTTATGTCATATATGTAATTATATGTTCTATAGAATCCGGCCAGGTATGACTAAATCAAGATGATAAAGCACAAACAGATGTGATGGATCCAATGAAATGTTTCATTTGTTCTTACTTCAAACACCGACTTAAAACAAAAAAAAAAATCTGCCTCTCTGATCAAGCATCAAAGTCTTCCTCACAGACCAATTACAAAGGAACTATAAAGCCTCATTAATATGCACCCATAAACCTGGTAGACATCAGAGGAACACCCAAAAATCATGCAGACCTAAATATAGCACAAAGAGCTTTGGACATCTAACACCCAAGCTTCCACCAAAAAGGCACCTGACTGTACTCAGAATCCTACATGTAATAGAGATGCCCAAACGTAGGACTGTCTTTGATGATGGAAGACATGTTTGATTAGCCCACAGAAATACCTGAGAGTTTAGGTATCATCAAGCTCTCCTGTTCACTCAACCCCTATAGATCTGCTATGGTCCATGTCCATGTTCAAATGAGGGGTGGACGTGTCCCTGCCAGAAGCACAGTAGAAGGGGGATAGCCAATCACAGCCTTGTAATCACACAAGCAAAGACAGGCTTCCGTTCCCAAACAGTTCAGCCGAGCTGCTGATTGGTTCTTATCCTACAATGGAGTGTCCCTGCACAGTGGAACAGCTGGTCAGGGTGAGTAACGTTTTTGCAAAAATGTTCAATAAACTACTTTTTTGAGACTTTGCTTCAATATTGAGTATAATGCACAGGGACCTGTTTTTCACGCAATGGACCAGATTCAATTCAGTGATAAAAAGGTTTATTACATGAAAACTAAGGGCAGAGATTCAATCTGAGATGCAACTATATTCAGAAAAACTTATCTCATTGTTTATAACGTGAAAACTCTATTGATGTCTATGGAAAAAAAACTGAATTTATAGAAATTTTTTTTATAGAATCTCGTCCATGAGTTTTCATGTGATAAACCATGAGACAACTTCTTTCTCGCTGAATTGAATCTAGCCCAATATGTCTCCTTTAAAGGGGTGGTTCATTGTACAGTAAACTTTTAGTGTGATACATAGTGATGGGCAGAAAAAACTGCCGAAAATTCGCAAAACGCATTAAAGTCAATGAGCGTCAAAATAATTTTGATGCACGTCAATTTTGATGCAAGCGACAATTTTTTTTTCGTGTTTTGCCGCAAGCAAATGAATTTGCGAAACTGCAGTGACCATCTGCCGGCAAAATAAATTTTCCGCCAAAATAATTTGTGTCTGGCAAATTTATTCACGCATCACTAGTGATATACAATGCCCAACTCTAAGCAACTTTTCGATTGGTTTTCATGATTTTTTTCCTCAATAGTTTTGGAATTATTTGCTTCTTCTGACTCTTTCCAGCCAAATGGTTCCAACACATACTCTCTAAGACTACAAAATTATTGTTTTTGCTACTTTTTATTACTCATCTTTCTATTTAGAACTCTCCTATTCATATGCCAGTCTCTTACTCAAATCAGTGCATGGTTGCTAGGGTAATTTGGATCCTACCAACCAGATTGCTGAAAATGCAAACTGGAGAGCTGCTAAATAACTCAAAAACCGCAAATAATAGTATATAAAAAATAATTGAAAATTCTCTCTAGGGATGCACCGAATCCACTATTTTGGATTCGGCCGAATCCCCGAATCCATCTTGGAAGATTCGGCCGAATACCGAACCGAATCCTAATTTGCATATGCAAATTAGGGGCGGGAAAGGAAAAGTGTAAAAAAAATTGGTTTACTTCCTTGTTTTGTAACAAAAAGTCATGTTTTTGCATATGCAAATTAGGATTCGGATTCGGTTCGGCCAGGCACAAGGATTCGGCGGAATCTTGGCCGAATACCGAACCGAATCCTGGATTCAGTGCATCACTAATTCTCTCAGAATATCACTCTCTACATCATACTAAAAGTAAACTCAATGGTAAACAACCCCTTTAATCAAAGACAACAATAAAAAGAAGTAAATAAATGAGTTACGTTTTTTTAAATTAGCGTAATTCTGGGCAGGTTTTCAAAAACCAGGGTAAGGAATAATGATAGTATTTATGATGTTTCCCAGCAGTTGAAGACTAGAATTTATCTATTCAGCACTATAGAAACTGCCTAGTACAGTTCTCTTGTTGATCTACATTCTCCCAGGCACCACAGTGACCACAAGGGATTGCACATTTCCCCACGACATACACTGGTATCAGTACACATAAAGACTGTGACTCACGGCTCTGCCCCCGGAGACCAGCTTTCAGACTTACATACAATGGAAATGTCAGGTCGACAAAAGCACTGTGACTTATACTACAATCAAGCGCAGAGCTCTGCATGTGCATTAATGCAATCTGTGTTCGGCTGACAGGAGCAACCACGGAATTAATGAACCTTGAGGAACTCAAAAAAAACAAAGATGCTAAGCATATAACCAATGAATCTCGTCTCTCCATCCCTGAACTTAAACTATGTCAAGGGGAAGCTTTATTTTCAGAAGGGGAATTAAAACTGGCATCCCGTTGACAGCCTTGAACTATAGGTGCCACCATACCCCCTCACCGGGGATGTTGGGACTTGTAGTTTATGACAGTTTGATTGCCGCCAGCTTGGGTAGGAAAAGATCCCTTAAGTCTCCAAGGCCGTGACTATCAAGCAGCTCACATACTGGATGCACATGGGCTGCTTTATCATTAAGTCCAAAAATAAGAACAATTATAATTCCAATTATGCCCTCAGTAAAAATTTCACAGAATGATGAGAAAATGCCAGAGGAAATGTCAGATCATTTAACAGTATCACCGGGCTAGAGGAGTGTATTTTAAGAGCTAGTAATGCTTCATAATGCCATATTATGGCAAAGATACCGCTCGGCTGTTGGCACCTGCTGAGACTGTTGGTTTTGAGAAAACAAAGGGGGTTGTTAAGTGAGTTAAAAAGTAATGTAAGTTAAAAGCCACTTTCTTTAGCCAGTTCAGATTTGTGAGTTTGTGGTTCCATGTGCAACCAACTCTGAAGTAGGCTGGGCTGCAGGCAATCAATGCATTTGTAATACACAAAAGCCATGAATATCTTGTAAATTATATCCTTATAAACGGTGACTAGTGATGTCATCAGTTATAAACGGTGAGTAGTGATGACATTTTTGTCACATAACTCACTAAAACTTGTGTATTATAATAAATAAAGTACCCCTTGTTGGAAAATATGAGGATATTAGAAGTAATCTCTAACTTACAAGACCTGTATAAAAGCACTCAGCCTTTGGCCCGCACCAGGGCCCTAGTTCCATTACTGCACTATTCTACAATTGCAGGCCCTTCAATGCACTGACAACTGAAGAGAACAAGAGACAATTAACTAACCAAAGGCAGTGAAGTATATACATACCATTCCTCTCCCTGTTTTTATATACAGAAGCATAGCTTGTTCTGCAATTAAATTGAATCGTTGAACAAGATACAGAGTCACAACTTGCTTGCTCCCTACGGATCTCCTGAGCAACCAACCTGAGGGTTTAACTATGTCTGCTTCCACTTGCACACTCTAAAACAAAATCCTTCTTTTATAGTCATGTTTATGTTTATTAATTTCCCCTCCAAAAGTGTATAAAGAGAAAATAAAATACATAAAAAATGGGGACAGATGAAAACTAAGGTCAATTATAGATTGGGGCGATACAATTGCTCCTTCACAGAGAAAGTATCTCATGAACACAACTGGCACCAACTTGCCCACTTGCTGGTTTGGCCAGGTGGATCATTGGCTGATTTGGCCACTAAGGTAGAAGGCCATATTGGGTAGTTTTAATTGTTTGGCCCTCAGGTCAACAATTGGATAATATGCAGTGGCCATGTTCATGATTCTACCTGCTAATTCTAGGGCTAAATTGGCTTATTTAGCCCTAGAATTAGCAGGTTGGCAGCCAATCACAAGTGCATTAAGAATTAAGGCATGACTTGGCTATAATGATTGGTTGAGCATCTGATTTTGATTACTTGGGGGGGCTATAGTTTCAGCAGTCTACTCTATTATCCCCTCATATCTAAGATGGTCAGTTGCCGATTCCCCATCTTGGCAAATGATGAGATATTTTCAGATTTGGGGGTGAGAATGGTGAGCCACTCCCAATCACATCTTTTCATTCATACCAATGACCCAACTAACAGATCAATGCCATTTGGCCATCTGTGTGGACAATCAATTTGGACGGCCAAATGATTGGATACATTGGTCCGTGTTGGCCTACCTTTACACATGATGGCCAAACAAACAGATCATTAGATACAAAATCTAGCGAGCAGAAGGTCAATACAGGTCTAGCTCTTGGGGAAATGATCACAATGGTAGTCTTCAGGATAAACCTAAACTCATGAGTGGGGTGCACAACTTTTTTTTACCTGTGAGCCACACTTAGATATAAAAAGGGATCATTTGCCCTATACTATCACTAAAATAACTAATACAGGAATATATTTAAGTGACCCCTTTTTTTTAAAGAATGATAACACAATAGGAGATTTATGGGAGGGAGGAAAGAAGGAAGGATGAAGCCAGCCAGTCTGAAGCAAAGGTGTCAGGGTGAACCAACAGCATCTACACAAAGGTTAGGGGGGAGCAAAATGAAAACATAGTATAGTAACTTCTAAATATTTCCATTAGAGAACTAAATAAAGGAAAATGAAAGTGTAGAGTCTCTTTAATGTATAGATCCTTGCCTAGAATGTAAGATTTTCATCCAAGGGTCCATACGGCCCACAGATTTATCTGCTTTTCATCCTGCGTAGCTGTAACAATGCACATAAATACTTGTACAGCATCTAATAGGAGCAGTAAGATTTGTAGCCCATCTCCAGGGACACGGGGAGGATTACATTGCTCTGTTTCCCATTTTATAGTCAAGGTAAAATATTGCACCACTATTAAGAACCACTTTTTCAGCTACCTGTGTTTATACCAGTTATAACAACCCCCATAAAATCTTCCTCGATGCTAAAAGAACACATAAACATGTTACGCTGTAGAAATACAGATCTACATATCCCTATGGGAGTTATGGGCAGCTGATTCATTGGGTGATCCGTGACCTGCTCATTAACCCAAAGCAACCAACCATGCTTAATTTCCTTAGTCTGACTGCAACGACCACTACTGCTGATTGGCTGCTTGAAGCTACAGGTTGGGGCAATTATATCAACCCTTTCAGGAGAATGTAGTAACAGGTGCAAACTCTGATGCAAATGTTGATAATGAATTAGACTTGAGGAGGCTGAATTTCTAACATAAGTAGCAAAGTGCAACTGCTAATAGCAACCAGCTGTTAATTCAGAGCAGTCCTCAGCAAAGACCTGATTGACAACTGAACTAGTGCAAATTAGCGCCTATCTTCTTTAATCATCCCCCACATAGTTTTATGGTTTGTCAATGTTGTTCCTGCTGAAATATGCTCAGTACGGGGGGAATACGTTGTTTTATGGAATCCTTTTGCACGTGTTATGGGCTGTTCCTGCTGAATTGTGCTTAGAACAGCTGACACAGTATTCATGGACCGTAGGTTTTGTTCAAAGCCTATACAAAGAGATGCCATGACATTAAATCAGTATACTGTAGGTATTTCCCACCCTTTACCTTCTATGTCCTGACAATAAATCACTGACTAGTTGCTATGTTCAGCATCCCTGCAACCTTATTAGTTAACCTTAGGAATCTCTCTTCAGCTAAGGTTAAACTATAACTTTCAGCCTTCCCAACAGCCTGCAATTGTGATGGTTGTAGTTCACCAAGAACTATACAGCCACTGTTTGATCTGCTCGATAGTTTCCTTTCTGCTTCAGCCCAGGCATCATACCAGGGTACTCACTGTACTTGGGTCATTAAACCTCTCACAATTCTAACGTGACCTCAGGGAAGAGGGATGTAATGTGCCAGAGCCAAGGCTTCAACAAGGGGAGCGGTGTGTCAGTCAGCGCCACAGTTGGGGCACTTGTGCATGTGTTAGGGGGAGATAGCAGCACAACTTTATTTGTACTTTAAGTGATTTCTTCATTGATGTGCAGAGCCTGGGAATCTCCCCGTCTGACAGCTCCATAAATCATTGGGACATGCGGATGGGGCTCAGGTCTCTTCCAACACAACCCAGGGAGAGTGTGAGGAGGGAGAGATAGACTGAAATAAATAAGAAAGGACAGATACAGAGGGAAACATGGAGAGAAGGAAGGAAGGAAGGAAGGAAGGAAGGAAGAGAAAGAAAGAAAGAAAGAAAGAAAGAAAGAAAGAAAGAAAGAAAGAAAGAAAGAAAGAAAGAAAGAAAGAAAGAAAGAAAGAAAGAAAGAGGAGGAGAAAGGGCAATAGGACAGACAGGGCAGAGGGAAAGCAGCAGAGAGAGGGCATGAGACTTGAGGGGTGAGTTAAAAAGGGAGGAGAAAGGTGCAAGGAAGGAAAACAGGGATGAAAGAAAGAAGCGAGTTGGAGAAATAGAAGGAAAAGCAAGCTAAGGAAGGAGAGGAAAATGGATGAGCGACAGAAGTAGAGCTGAAGGAAGGGGAAAGGTGCAAGGGTATAACATGACCTCCCTGGGTCCCGAGCAAAAAACATTTTTAATCCCCCACAAACTACCCACAGCATGGGTGCAGTCCAGGAGTGGGGCTTGGAGAGGTCACCCCAGGGGGAATAAAAATGATAAAAGAAAGAAGGAGAGTTTGAGGGAGAAGACATGCAGGGGGGTAAGGGAGAGAATGGAAGAGAGGTGTGAAAGGAGGATGAGAAAGAGTGGCATGAAGGAGAGGGGAGAAGTGGTGAGAGAGGGGTGAGGAAGATGAGACATGAAGAGGTAAGGAGAAGAGAGACAAGGGAGTGAAAGGAGTGGTTATGAGAAAGAGTAAGAAAGAGTAAGGCGATGAAGGAGAAAAAAAGAAAAGAGCTTTGTCTCCCCAGGACTTACAACATATAAGACATAATTGTCCATTTATGATTGAACCTAAATGTTTCACCTATCTGGGTCTCAAGATTTCGGCTAAACTTACAGATGGGGTCCCCCTGAATGTTTACCCACTTCTCAAAACAGTGAAAGCCGACTTGCAGAAATGGGACAAACCAGGCTTCTCCTGGTTTGGACGTATCAGCATTGTTAAAATGAATATACTTCCTCGTTTTCTATACCTGTTCCAGACGATCCCATTCCAGATACCCAGACCGTTTTTCAAGGAGCTACACTCTCTCGTTTCACAGTTTATTTGGAAGCATCAGAAAGCTAGACAGAAATTTGATTCCCTTACTCAACCGAAAGAGGCAGGGGGTGTAGGTTTGCCGGACTTTTGGGCGTATTACAAAGCCGCGGTCTTGCAACGGATGATAAACTTAACGCAGCCTACGACCCTTAAATTATGGCCACTTGTGGCACAAGATGGCTATGAATATCCACTGGCCATACACATGTGGTTGCCCAAACCTAGCCGTTGCAAACCAACATTTCCGAATCCAGTTATCAGGGAAATTGCCAACACTTGGGACGCATTGAAAAAAATGCCTTCTTAATCCACACTCCAGGTTAACCCCGATATTGTACAATAAGGACTTTCCTCCACGATTACTGCCCATACATTTCAAGCACTGGACACAAACAGAAACTTTATGGGCTTTTCAACTGCTCAATGGTAGATCCATCAAACCGTTAGCGGATATCTTGCCCCCAGAAAAGATTCACCACTCAAGAGATTGCGATTGCATCAAATTCAGCATTTCCTAGATACTGGAATGATAACTGACGCCACAGGATCCGAAGATACCTTGTTTGAACACACCCCACATGCAATTGCACTAATTTATAAACTGTTGCTAAGTCGCCCCTCTACACCGGCGAATGATTTCAAACGTAAGTGGGAAAGAGAACTGCAACGCACCTTTACTGACTCGGAATGGCAGACCGTTGTCACAAACTCCTATAGATCTACTATATGTGCCAGGCTACAAGAAAACAACTATAAATTGCTTCCGCAATGGTATAGGGTGCCAAGCATACTATCTAAAATATTTCCAACTGTTCCTGACACCTGTTGGAGATGCGGTCAATCCAATGGAACTCTTAGCCATATTATGTGGCATTGCCCCAATTTACAACCGTACTGGACTCAAATAAAACAGTTACTGCCCAAATTCACTGATATGGCAATACCGGATTCGGCGTCATTTTTCTTGTTGCATTGCAACGAAATGTCTGCCGCACGTTATCGCAAATCGCTCATCTCAACTTTAATTACAGTAGCTAAATCCTTGATACCTTTATTTTGGAAATCCAAAATAATCCCTACGCTTAAGGACTGGGCGCTTAAAGTAAACGAAATTTACCAATTTGAACACTACAAGACAGAGACGAGTAATCCGCAATACCTGGAAAACTTGACACAGAAATGGTTCTACTGGCTCCAGTTCACCGACTCGCATGAATACCGGACCCTTACTTCCTGAAACGGCCACTATTGGTCAATTGCTTACAAGAGACCCCTGATATTCAATTGATATTCAATTGCTACCTCATTGATCACGACACTCATTTAATACATGATGCTTATCACCGTACCCTCTCTGTGCTTACTCCTCCACCCACCATCTTGCTACTATATACAGGATTGTAGATGTGCCCAACATAGTTTGTTTTTTCTGTTTTTCTTTTTCTTGTTCAATGGTTTCTTACGCACAAAGTACGACTACGAGATATGTAACCTGCTGGTGTCTTGTTATACTCTTTATTTTGCGATACTGTATGCTCAAACACTACATCTTATACTTGAATTCTTTATTGCAGGAATCTCATGCCATTGTACTTTCTGTATTTTGCAAAACACGTAAATAAAGAATTTATAAAAAAAAAAAAGAGAAAAGAGAGAATGGGTGAAAGAGAACAGTGGAGGGATGGATGAAGGGGAGGAGGCAAAAATGGGGGTACGGTGAATTAGGGGGAATTAGTACAGTAGGCTGAAAGCAGGACATAAAATATTAGGCTATTATAACATTAGGGGCAAATACAGGTGGATTTATATCAACCTTGAAAGTCAATGAAAGGGATGGTTTATGGCAAGCTCAATGAATGCAGTTATATACATTCTGCCCCTGCATCATACACTTTGTATCATGTTCTGTGCAGTGTCAGACCCTGTACATTATACAGCATATACCATCCCATACATTATATAGTGTAACAGATTCTGTACATTATACAGTATTAGAATCTATAAGCGCAGCCCTGGGGGGATGCATAAGAGCTCTCCTTCTACACTGCATGGTGTCAGACACAGATGAAAATAAAAGCTTGGTTGCCCAGTGTGGTACTGCACATATTTCCCGATATTACATCGCATTTAGCATTGCGCATTTCCTCTAGTGACCCTGGCACATTTTCTTTGCCCTGGTGTGTATGTATTTTTTATTTGTATAGTGATAACCGATGTTCTATATTCTTACACTACAGTAGAGGACAAACATTTTAATAAATAAAAATAAATATACACAGTAACTAAGAAAGGAATTAGCTTAGAAATGTATCTCCTACAGGTGATTTAATAACATGTATTGTGTGAGTAAAGCTAAAATAAAAAGAAGTAACTTTTGACAGACATACAGCAGAATGAATTTGAGGGATATTGAGAAAGTTATAGGGTAGAACATTTAATACTAAACTAAGATGATAATCACAGCAAGCTTTCAGAACATTGCAGTTCCTTCTTCAAAGCTGAATACCTAACACCCACAGTCCCTACTATACCTGCTATCCCATAGCCACAGCCTCTTCCCAGAGACTATTATCCCACTTTTACTATAGGCACCATCTCTCCTACTATACCTGCTATCCCACAGTCACATTCCCTTCCCAGAGACTATTATCCCACTGTTACTATAGGCACCATCTCTCCCTACTATATCTGCTATCCCACATCACAGTCCCCTTCCAGAGACTACTATCCCACTGTTATCATAGACACCATCTCTCCCTACTATACCTGCTATCCCACAGTCACACTCCCTTCCCAGAGACTATTATCCCAAATGTTACTATAGGCAACCATCTCTCCTACTTACATCTGCTATCCCCAAGTCACAGTCCATTCCCAGAGACTATTATCCCGCTGTTACTATAGGCACCATCTCTCCCTACTATACCTGCTATCCCACAGCCATTTTCCCTTCCCAGATACTATTATTCACTATTACTATGGCACCATCTCTCCCTACTATAACTTGCTATCCACAGCAAACAGTCCCTTCCCAGAGACTATTATTCCATATTACATTATAAGGCACCATCTCTCCTACTATACCTGCTTATCCCACAGCAACAGTCCCTTCCCCGAGACTATTATTCCACTATTACTATAGGCAACCATCTCTCCCACTATACCTGCTGTCCACGCAACAGTCCCTTCCCAGAGACTATTATTCCACTATTACTATAGGCACCATCTCTCCCTACTATACCTGCTATGCCACCGCCACAGTCCCTTCCCAGAGACTATTATCCCACTGCTACTATATAGGCACCATCTCTCCCTACTATACCTGCTATCTCACAGTTACAGTCCCTTCCCAGAGACTATTATCCCACTATTACTATAGGCACCATCTCTCCTACTATACCTGCTATCCCACAGTTCCATTCCCATAACTATTATCCCACTGTTACTATAGGCACCATTCTCCATACTATACCTGCTATCCCACAGTCACAGTCCCTTCCCAGAGATTTACCACTTTACTTAGGCACCACCTCTCCCTACTATACCTTTATCCCACGCCACAGTCCCTTCCCAGAACTATTCTCACTGTTACTATAGACACCAACTGTCCTACTTACCGGCTATCCCACAGTCACAGTCCCTTCCCAGAGACTATTATCCCACTGTTACTATAGGCACCATCTCTCCCTACTATACCTGTTATCCCACAGTCACACTCCCTTCCCAGAGACTATTATCCCACTGTTACTATAGCACCATCTCTCCCTACTATACCTGCTATCCCACAGTCCCTTCCAAGAGACTATTAACCCACTGTTACTATAGGCACAATCTCTCCTACCTATACCTGCTATCCCACAGTCACAGTCCCTTCCCAGAGACTATTATCCCCACTGTTACTATAGACACCATCTCTCCCTACTATACCTGCTATCCCACAGTCACAGTCCCTTCCCAGAGACTATTATCCCACTGTAACTATAGACACCATCTCTCCCTACTATACCTGCTATCCCACAGTCACAGTCCCTTACACAAGGCTATTCTGTCGTAGTATTGAGCTTTCCCACAATCCTTTTATCTTAAACTGTTTATGGACACAGGCAGGTAACTATGCTTAGACTAAAAAATGAGAAATCTGGGGGGTGTTAGAAGGTGGACAGAATATGTAGGCACCTCAAATCTTTTGTTCAGTCTCTGTGTGATGCACAAATACACCTGAGCAGACAGCTTAGACCCACACTTGCTGTATGACATTTAAATGTAGAACATTTAATACTAAACTAAGATGATAATCACAGCAAGCTTTCAGAACATTGCAGTTCCTTCTTCAAAGCTGAATACCTAACACCCACAGTCCCTACTATACCTGCTATCCCATAGCCACAGCCCCTTCCCAGAGACTATTATCCCACTTTTACTATAGGCACCATCTCTCCTACTATACCTGCTATCCCACAGTCACATTCCCTTCCCAGAGACTATTATCCCACTGTTACTATAGGCACCATCTCTCCCTACTATATCTGCTATCCCACAGTCACAGTCCCTTCCCAGAGACTACTATCCCACTGTTACTATAGACACCATCTCTCCCTACTATACCTGCTATCCCACAGTCACACTCCCTTCCCAGAGACTATTATCCCACTGTTACTATAGGCACCATCTCTCCCTACTACATCTGCTATCCCACAGTCACAGTCCATTCCCAGAGACTATTATCCAGCTGTTACTATAGGCACCATCTCTCCCTACTATACCTGCTATCCCACAGCCATTTCCCTTCCCAGATACTATTATTCCACTATTACTATAGGCACCATCTCTCCCTACTATAACTGCTATCCCACAGCAACAGTCCCTTCCCAGAGACTATTATTCCACTATTACTATAGGCACCATCTCTCCCTACTATACCTGCTATCCCACAGCAACAGTCCCTTCCCAGAGACTATTATTCCACTATTACTATAGGCACCATCTCTCCCTACTATACCTGCTGTCCCACAGCAACAGTCCCTTCCCAGAGACTATTATTCCACTATTACTATAGGCACCATCTCTCCCTACTATACCTGCTATGCCACCGCCACAGTCCCTTCCCAGAGACTATTATCCCACTGCTACTATATAGGCACCATCTCTCCCTAACTATACCTGCTATCTCACAGTTACAGTCCCTTCCCAGAGACTATTATCCCACTATTACTATAGGCACCATCTCTCCTACTATACCTGCTATCCCACAGTCCCTTCCCATAGACTATTATCCCACTGTTACTATAGGCACCATCTCTCCATACTATACCTGCTATCCCACAGTCACAGTCCCTTCCCAGAGACTATTATCTCACTGTTACTATAGGCACCACCTCTCCCTACTATACCTGTTATCCCACAGCCACAGTCCCTTCCCAGAGACTATTATCTCACTGTTACTATAGACACCAACTGTCCCTACTATACCGGCTATCCCACAGTCACAGTCCCTTCCCAGAGACTATTATCCCACTGTTACTATAGGCACCATCTCTCCCTACTATACCTGTTATCCCACAGTCACACTCCCTTCCCAGAGACTATTATCCCACTGTTACTATAGGCACCATCTCTCCCTACTATACCTGCTATCCCACAGTCCCTTCCAAGAGACTATTAACCCACTGTTACTATAGGCACAATCTCTCCCTACTATACCTGCTATCCCACAGTCACAGTCCCTTCCCAGAGACTATTATCCCCACTGTTACTATAGACACCATCTCTCCCTACTATACCTGCTATCCCACAGTCACAGTCCCTTCCCAGAGACTATTATCCCACTGTAACTATAGACACCATCTCTCCCTACTATACCTGCTATCCCACAGTCACAGTCCCTTACACAAGGCTATTCTGTCGTAGTATTGAGCTTTCCCACAATCCTTTTATCTTAAACTGTTTATGGACACAGGCAGGTAACTATGCTTAGACTAAAAATGAGAAATCTGGGGGGTGTTAGAAGGTGGACAGAATATGTAGGCACCTCAAATCTTTTGTTCAGTCTCTGTGTGATGCACAAATACACCTGAGCAGACAGCTTAGACCCACACTTGCTGTATGACATTTAAATGTAGAACATTTAATACTAAACTAAGATGATAATCACAGCAAGCTTTCAGAACATTGCAGTTCCTTCTTCAAAGCTGAATACCTAACACCCACAGTCCCTACTATACCTGCTATCCCATAGCCACAGCCCCTTCCCAGAGACTATTATCCCACTTTTACTATAGGCACCATCTCTCCTACTATACCTGCTATCCCACAGTCACATTCCCTTCCCAGAGACTATTATCCCACTGTTACTATAGGCACCATCTCTCCCTACTATATCTGCTATCCCACAGTCACAGTCCCTTCCCAGAGACTACTATCCCACTGTTACTATAGACACCATCTCTCCCTACTATACCTGCTATCCCACAGTCACACTCCCTTCCCAGAGACTATTATCCCACTGTTACTATAGGCACCATCTCTCCCTACTACATCTGCTATCCCACAGTCACAGTCCATTCCCAGAGACTATTATCCAGCTGTTACTATAGGCACCATCTCTCCCTACTATACCTGCTATCCCACAGCCATTTTCCCTTCCCAGATACTATTATTCCACTATTACTATAGGCACCATCTCTCCCTACTATAACTGCTATCCCACAGCAACAGTCCCTTCCCAGAGACTATTATTCCACTATTACTATAGGCACCATCTCTCCCTACTATACCTGCTATCCCACAGCAACAGTCCCTTCCCAGAGACTATTATTCCACTATTACTATAGGCACCATCTCTCCCTACTATACCTGCTGTCCCACAGCAACAGTCCCTTCCCAGAGACTATTATTCCACTATTACTATAGGCACCATCTCTCCCTACTATACCTGCTATGCCACCGCCACAGTCCCTTCCCAGAGACTATTATCCCACTGCTACTATATAGGCACCATCTCTCCCTACTATACCTGCTATCTCACAGTTACAGTCCCTTCCCAGAGACTATTATCCCACTATTACTATAGGCACCATCTCTCCTACTATACCTGCTATCCCACAGTCCCTTCCCATAGACTATTATCCCACTGTTACTATAGGCACCATCTCTCCATACTATACCTGCTATCCCACAGTCACAGTCCCTTCCCAGAGACTATTATCTCACTGTTACTATAGGCACCACCTCTCCCTACTATACCTGTTATCCCACAGCCACAGTCCCTTCCCAGAGACTATTATCTCACTGTTACTATAGACACCAACTGTCCCTACTATACCGGCTATCCCACAGTCACAGTCCCTTCCCAGAGACTATTATCCCACTGTTACTATAGGCACCATCTCTCCCTACTATACCTGTTATCCCACAGTCACACTCCCTTCCCAGAGACTATTATCCCACTGTTACTATAGGCACCATCTCTCCCTACTATACCTGCTATCCCACAGTCCCTTCCAAGAGACTATTAACCCACTGTTACTATAGGCACAATCTCTCCCTACTATACCTGCTATCCCACAGTCACAGTCCCTTCCCAGAGACTATTATCCCCACTGTTACTATAGACACCATCTCTCCCTACTATACCTGCTATCCCACAGTCACAGTCCCTTCCCAGAGACTATTATCCCACTGTAACTATAGACACCATCTCTCCCTACTATACCTGCTATCCCACAGTCACAGTCCCTTACACAAGGCTATTCTGTCGTAGTATTGAGCTTTCCCACAATCCTTTTATCTTAAACTGTTTATGGACACAGGCAGGTAACTATGCTTAGACTAAAAATGAGAAATCTGGGGGGTGTTAGAAGGTGGACAGAATATGTAGGCACCTCAAATCTTTTGTTCAGTCTCTGTGTGATGCACAAATACACCTGAGCAGACAGCTTAGACCCACACTTGCTGTATGACAGTTACATGGAAGGGGAAAATTAGCACTTAATGATGCGATTCTCCCTTACGCACTTAGCAGGTACATTGGCCTTTAGTACACAGACACATGCTAATGTTTGGCAATGACACACTGGTACACCTGCTCCATACACGGCTCTTACAGAGGAGTCATTAAAATCTCATCCTGGCTCAGAAGCCTTGGAGCGAAATACTCCCATCTGACAGTGGGCTCATAATCAGAAGTCAGCAGTTTTGTCTGAGTGATGCAAGAATAGGGAAAAAATATGGTATAATTCTACTGCAGATGGAGTTTTAATGCCTGAAAATGGCAGATTTGGCAAACTTAATTTGGTGTTTAAATACCCAGTTATCCTATTAGCCTCAATATGGTACTAACCAGCCTTCTTTTGGCCTCCCCCGGCACACCCTGATCAAAACCCTGAACCTCTGGATGGAAGTCAGATCTATCAGGGATTTAAAAGTGAAAATGATTTCCTATTATTGGTGAGCACAGTTCTTAAAGGGGAACTATCATGAAAATGTAATATAAACGTCAGCACACTGAAATTTTCTAAATATAATCAATTAAAAATTCTGTACTGTTTCTGAAATAATCGAGTTTATCTTCACGGTTCCTCTCTCAGCATCTGTTTCTCTTCATTCTGTCTTTATGCAGCAATTGGGTGTCAGATAATCTGTCAATTAGATCCAACATATCTTATAGGGGGGCTCCCTTTGCCTAGAAGATGTATCAGAGCTCACTCTATTAAAATCACCAGAAATCATGTCTCTCTACATGCAGAATTTGTGCAAAAGGCAGTTAGTTTGTTAGATTTTGTTTGTACTGGAATCAGTTATTTGAGTGAGCTCTAATACATCCGCTAGGTAAGGAAGCCCCCCTATAAGATATATTGGATCATTCATCTGACACCCAACTGCTGCGTGGAGACAGCATGAAGAGAAACAGATGCTGAGAGAGGGATAGTGAACATAAACTTGATTATTGCAGAAATGGTGCAGAATATTTAATTGATTATATTTAGAAAGTTTCTCTTTTCAGTAAGATGAAGCTTATATGAAATTTTCATTTTCGCAATAGTTCCCATTTAAGGAGTGGCCAAGGGGGCCACAATATCAGGGCACTTTGGAGAACACAGAGATGACTGATCACAGGCAAAAGTATCAGATCCATTGTAAGCCAAGGGATGCATGCACCCAGAAACAAAGGCACACAGACATACCGTACATAATACAAGGTACACACACACTCACATATGACTCTTTTCCAAGCAACAGTTGGAAATTTAGTGGATCATGCAAATTCCATTGTAGAAGACTACCTGCATGAAGGCAATGTGGCAGGTTCTTTAATCTTAGCATGCACCCATCTGAGAGAAAGCCAGTGGAATTAAACTGCACAGAGAGATTTATAGGAGTGAGGGGGAAGTGTGAAAGAGATTTATGAGATGTAGAAACCTCGGTAATGAATGCGTTACATATAAAATATACAGAACTGAATGGAATTTACGGCTATAATTGACCTACAGCGTGGCTTTTTATTTCGAACAGAGGGGGGGGATTTCCAATATGTGTTGCTTGATGGCTATTTATAAACTACATATCCCAGCACCCAGGGTCATCTTTGATGGGTGGGAGGGAAGCTTAGGGAAATAGGCTTACCTCCATTCTATTATTTATATAAAGTAGCACTGCCCAAGCCATTACACTTTATACATCTCCCAGCAGCACCCCAAAGCCTTTAGCTGCAGCTTCATCATGAGCACCTAAATCGGATCTATCGCGAAAATTAAAATTTAATATAAGCTTCATTTCGCTGAAATAAGAAACTTTCTAAATATAATCCATTAAAAATTCTGTACCATTTATGAAATAATCGAGTTATTCTTCACTGTCCCCCTCTGAGCAACCTGTATCTTTTCATTCTGTCTTCATGCAGTATGTGGAGTCAGTTTTTGATTGACAGTTAGGTCTTATACATCCTTTGGGGGGTTGCGCCCTTAACCCAGGTGCTCACTCTTTAAAAATAACCGGCTCTGATGGAAATCCTGTTTCTCTGTGTGCAGGGTGTTTACCAGAGTTGTTGTATTGTTGCCTTTTGTTTGTGCTGGATTTGGTTATTTGAGTTATTCTGCTAAGAAAGGGAGCCCCCCTAAAAGACGTATTCGACCTACCTGTCAATCAAAATCTGATCCAGACTTCAGCATGAAAAGTGACAGGTTGTGGAGAGTGAGATACTTAAGAATAACTTGATTATTTCTTAAATGGTACAGAATTTTTAATTGATTGTATTTAGAAAGCATCTTATAACAGTGAGTTGACGATTATATTAAATTTTCATTTTCGCGATTGATCCCCTTTAAGTGTCACCCGCTTTCCCTAATGTCGCCACCTTGATACACTGAAAAAGACACCCCAACACTACTTATAACTACTGCTGTAGCTCATAGCAGTGGAAGTGTCTAGCTATAGACGCACAGATAATATCGTACGAAACTAATTTTCGGACGATATTCGTGCGTGTATGGTGGGAAAAGAGTCCACCGATATCGGCAGAAGACTTGGAAATCGGTCGGCTCGTCAATCAGGCTGGATGGAAAATTTGGATCCAAACATCTGCCATTGTTAGTGCTGAATGGTCAGATGCAGGTAGAATTCTATGGTTTCTACCTGTATATCTGACGATTCAGCTCTACACGTGTGTATTGAAAGATCTTTTCCAAGAAAGATCATAATTGTTATGTCTATGTTCACACCTACTGGAAGATATTGGGTGTTTGGGCTCTAAAGCAAGAGAATGGAAGTCAATAACCGAATGTACTTTCCTGCTGAATAAGGCTCATAACATCCTCCTCTAGGCCAGCAAGATTTGCACATAAACACGTTGTAGCCTTATATTTCACCTCCCCCTATGATTCTCTTATTCTTTTTTTCATTTCTCTAATCTTTCTCTCCGGAGTTTTACTCTACATATTGTATCCATTTTCTTGACGTCAGAATCTTTCTGGAATTTGTGTTTTGACTTCAGCCCCAGAGAAATCCCTGTCTGCGAAGTGGGGGCCGGAGAAGCCCCCAAATATTTAGGGGACTGTTCCAATTTGCAACTGGAGACGGTGAAAAGTCAAGCATTGAAGACGATGATGCTGATGTGGGGGTGGTTGCAGCTGCTGGGGGAAGGGGTGGCAGCTGCCCTTGGGTATTTTAGAAATGGGTGAGGGTATCTGGAAAAGATGAGGGTCACAGTGAGGTGTGATCTATCTACCCCTTAAAATGCCCTCTTTGTTTCAAGAAAGATCCGGCCTCTGTTTTCCAACTAGCATCTGCTTTTAATTTAACAAAACACTAACTCCAGATTACTTCAAATCCCTGATCCTACTGAGCTGAAAGAGCAAGTACATACTGTACATAGAAACATATACAGTATACACACACACATATACGTATACACACACACATATACACGCACAGGCCTTATATGGGTCTACAGGTAAGAAAGGGTTTAAATCCAGATAGATAGATAGATAGATAGATAGATAGATAGATAGATAGATAGATAGATAGATAGATAGATAGATAGATAGATAGACACAAAAGGCACTCTCTTTACCTACTATAATTGCTATCATACGGCCACAGTCCCTTCCCAGAGCCTACTATCCCACTGTTACTATAGGCACCACCTCTACCTAGTATACCTGCTATCCCACAGTCACAGTCCTTTTCTAGAGACTATTATCCCACTGCTACTATAGGCACCATCTCTCCCTACTATACCTGCTATCCCACAGCCATAGTCCCTTCCCAGAGACTATTATCCCACTGCTACTATAGGCACCATCTCTCCCTACTATACCTGCTATCCCACAGTCACAGTCCCTTCCCAGAGACTATTATCCCACTGTTACTATAGACACCATCTCTCCCTACTATACCTGTTATCCCAAAGCCACAGTCCCTTCCCAGAGATAATTATCCCATTGTTACTATAGACACAAACTCTCCATACTATACCCCTTATCCCCCAGCCACAGTCCCTTCCTAGAGACTATTATCCCACTGCTACTTTAGGCACAATCTCTCCCTACTATACCTGCTATCCCACAGTCACAGTTCCTTCCCATAGACTATTATCCCACTGTTACTATAGACACCATCTCTCCCTACTATACCTGCTATCCCACAGCCACAGTCCCTTCCCAGAGATAATTATCCCATTGTTACTATAGACACAATCTCTCCCTACTATACCTGCTATACCACAGCCACTGTCCCTTTCCAGAGACTATTATCCCACTGCTACTATAGACACCACAACTCCCTACTATACCTGCCATCTCACAGCGACAGTTCCTTCCCAGAGATTATTATCCCGACAGCTACTACAGGCGCCATTTCTCTAATATACCTGCTATCCCACAGCCACAATCCCTTCCCAGAGACTATTATCCCACTGCTACTATAGACACAATTTCTCCCTACTACACCTGCTATCCCACAGCCACAGTCCCTTCCCAGAGACTATTATCCCACTGCTACTATAGACACCATTTCTCCCTACTATACCTGCTATCCCACAGCCACAGTTTCTTCCCAGAGACTATTGTCCCACTGCTACTATAGGCAACATCTCTCTACTATACCTGCTATCCCACGGCCAAAGCCCCTTCCCACCATCAGTATATATAATATTCGGACAGAGAGTGATGCTCTAAGAACACTTTTAGTTCCATGCCAAGTAGTGGGGTCAGTGAAAGGAGGCAAATTTATAGGGAATTGGTAGCCCTTTTAATGTAAAGCAGTGGTTTTCAGATTTCTTAAGTTCACATTTGAGCCCACATTTGAGGCCCAGTATTTTACGAGTGCTCTATTAGTTCATAACAAGGTTATAAACATAGCCATAGCTCAAAGAACATCTACGTACTCACACCTAACTGACCTTTAATAAATTGGGCTTCCAGGACAACCTAATCTAGGAGAGTAAATGGGGGTTGTAGCCAATTAGGTCCCTAACTGGTCTAGGAGCTGGGCTGCTCAGTTAAGGGTCTGTGCCCTCTTGGAGAACCACTGGTCAAATGCCATACAGTCATGACTTGACATTCAATATACCGAAGAAAGAAAAACAAATGAATAAAGCTGTGACCTCACCATCTTAAAGTGAGGGAAAATGCCCAAAGATGGTTTTAGAAAGAACTGACCCAAAATTGGTCTTACTTGCAGTACTGACTTGTGTTTCTTGAGGGGAAAAGATAGGTGGGCTGTAGGACAGCTGACTAAAATGAACCATAAAATCATGGTGATGAATATGGAGACAGTTGCTAGGCGCACTAAGCAGTTAATTTGCTACAGTAACTAGGTTTTATGATTTCCACACAAAAAAACAATGGGTATTTCTTGGCTTTTGCTACAGAGTGATGAACCTGGTCTTCTTCTTGGCATCCAGAACATAAAGACCGTGTGAAGGAGACATTTAGTAATGTTTAAATAAGTAATGTCATGTTTAAAACATGAATGTCCATTCTGTGGTAGTTCAATTGTTGATGAGCTTCATCTTTTTGGCACAGGTCAGACATGCCTAGTTCTAAGTCTTGCATGCTACAAGATGCTTGACTGTATCTTAAGTAAACATTGAGTCTTGCCTCATTTAAGTCGTGTAAAAATCTATTACTAGAGACCCCGTGGAGTGATCCAACGGTTTCAAGTATTAATATACATGGAGGTGCATGGAGGTGATTGGTTGGTGTAAGTAAGGAGGTTGCAGGTAGACTGATAACTCATTCATTGTGCAACACAAGGCCTGTAAATCATTTAACAATCTTCCCGTGACTCTCCATATGAAGGAAAAGACAAACCATGCTATATATGGATACAGCTTTATACAGAGGTACAATGTAATATTATTGAAGTTATGAATCTGAAAGCTTGGGAGAATGTACCCCAAATCTTAGAACACCTTACCTGAGCTTCTAGAAAGGATATGGATTACAAACCATCTTTAGACACCAACTCCTAGGTCTGCTCTCTTGGGCCAAGAAGAAGAATACCACTGGAGCCAAGGTCGGATAGGGAAGCCCTTCCAGCTCTGATCCTGGTTCCCCAGGATCTTTGGCTGGTCTTTGCTCTTGAGATTTATCCATGCTCCAGCCAGAGGTCCAGGGGTCAGGAAAGTCAATACTCAAGATGATACTTCATCTAGGAGCCTCAAGCCTCCAGATTCCACCATTGATCTTCTCTGGATTCCCATTGGGACTAAAGACAAAACGTCTCTGACAGCCAGAATGGGTGTGTTGCACTCTCTAATTGCTCCAGCTCAATCCTATTTCCCCAGGCCTTTTACCATCAAACTGCTTCTTTCACTTACTGAATATTATCAGTATAATATGCAATATCACTCATTTAGTTTCAGGTGTACCTTTCTAATATATTGACTAAATTATTATGGATCCCTCAAGACTTGTCCTTACTCACACACCTTTCTAGCTCAAGTTTTCTGCCTTTTTCAGAGTCTCTTATGCACCTGTCTCTTGCCCTTTCCTGTCTTACTCAGGGGCTGTCTCTTTGAATTAACAGTTTCATTGTCTCTCCTTTACAATATTCCTTAGAGTCTGTACCACTGGATCCATTCGGATTTTCCCTAACGACTCTCATTCAGGGTTACTCTTGGTCAGTTTCTGGCTCTCAAGTCTCACGGTCTGTACAATTCTCTCCCAATCTCTCTTGTAGTTACCTTACTGAATCAGTCTTGCTCGCACATATTCTGATTATCAAAATCATCCAGACCCTCTTTCTCTCTTTTAAAATCTGTATCAGAGTCACACTCACTCAGATCCTCTCTTAGTCCTTACTCAGATTCTCTTACAGTCTCTCATTTGTCCTAGGCAGTCTCTTAGTCTGACAGTTAGATTCTCTGTGAAATCTTCTACCTCTTATTCAAGGCAGATTATTCCTCTTTCTCGCCTGCCCCTCAAGGTGTCTTTCTCTCTGTCTCATTCACCTGTTCCCTTCTCCAGACTTCCTCGTTCTGTCCCTTTACTCTGGTCACCCCCCAGGATCTTTCTATCACAGTCTCTCTCAAACTCACCTGTCCCCTTAGGATCTCTCTGTCTCAGGATGTCTCTTTCACTCTTTGTGCCTTACAGGGCCCTTCTCAGTCTCTTTCTCTCTTTATTCTCTATGTCCAATCGGGTTGACTCATTTTCTCCCTCCTTCACTAACCTGCAATATTGATTGTCTCATTCTTTTACTGTGTGTGTCTCTCTCCCACCTGCCCACTGAGTGAGTCTCCCTCGGTCTCGCTCACCTGCCCACTCAGGATGTCTCTCTCACACTCACTTGCTCACTGTGACTGTCTCTATCACTTGGCCCTTTAAGGTGCCCACGTTACCCTCTCCTGCTCCCCGTGGATGTCTCGCTCTTTGGGTAGATTCTACTGGTTCCCAGCTGATGCCAGTCCTGACTGTCTGCTAGTACCAGGCGATGTCCAGGTAGTACCCTGCTGCGCCAAAGTGAACTCGGGCTGCGCCAAAGTGAAGTCGGGCGGCTCCTATGTGAAGTCGGGCTGTGCCTAAGGGATTGCCGCTGTGCCCCGGCAGGTAGTGGCCAGGTGATGTTCTGACTAAGCCCGGTTGTGGCCACTTGTAGGCTTGTGCTTTGCAGTCGCTGTGCCGAGGATCCCAGTGTCAGTGTCAGTAAGGATGCCCATGTGCTGCCAGAATGCGCCGAGTAGCGGGGAGCAGACAACTACTCACTGCTGATGCCCGTTGGCACCCAGGTATTGCAGCCCGTGGTTATACACAGGAAGTGGCAGTGCCGCCTGTTCTCAGTCGGTCAGGGGAAGCCCGGCGCCGCTCAGAGATGCCGCTGCCACCGCTGCCTGGAGCGAGAAGCTGAAGCTCAGTTCTACACAGCTGGAACCCACACTCCAACTTCACAAGGAGCCTCCGCCCAGCTCTGGGAGCTCAGCCAATGAGAGGGCAGAGCTACTACTTAGTTGCGGCCGATTGGAAGGTAAGTGTGTCAGTCAAGGGCGGGACAGTAACACAGCTGGAATACGATTAGGATCGAAGTCCCAGCGCCCACACTCAGGGGCCAATCCGCTTGCGAGGGGAGGTAACTTCGCCTGCTGATAGGTGGGCTTCCTTTCAGTGGTTCATCTTAAACTTGAGTTTGCTGCATGCGAGTTTTGGGGACAGGTGAGGATTATGCGCATGCGCTGACGGGAGCGCTGGAGAAGGTTATAGCGAGGTGTCGTGTAGACAGAGAACCTAGAACTACATGGGAATGGAATGGCACCGCTAGGGAGGGTTCAGGGTGGAAGGTGTATAACACATAGGTTGGCTCCCTGGGTGGGATGTTTGTATAAAGCCTAAGGTGACACGGTGTGATTAGCTGGGTGTAGGGTGGGAATATATATCATGTAAAGATGCTCAGCAAGCACAGTGTGAACATGTCACTGGGTGGGTGCGGGTGGATTCTACACGTTGGGGTGGCACTGGGTGAGTATAAAGTGGAATAAAATATAAAAGTGGGATCGCACTGGAAGTGACAAGGGTGGAATGTATATAAAACTAATGTGACAGAGAGGGATGTACTGGGAGAGTGAAAGGTGGCGTGTACATGACAGTTTAAGGTGGCACTGCTGAGATGGCACTGGGTGGGGGCAGAGTGAAATGATATGTAACACCTTAGATGGCCGAGTGAGATGGTACTAGGGCAGTGCAGAGTGGTAATTATATAAAACCCTAGTGTGACAGAGTGGGATGTACTGGGAAGGTGCAGGGTGGCATGTATATAATACTTGAAGGTGGCACATTCATATGACACTGGGTGGCTGCAGGGTAGTATGTATTTTAAGGTGGCACATTGGGAGGGGGAAGAGTGAAATGGTATATAAAACCTTAGTTGGCAGAGTGGGATTGTACAGGGAGGGTGCCGGGTGGCATGGATAGAACACTTTATGGTGGCACAGTGGGATGGTAGTTGAGGGTTCAGGGTGGCATGTATAAAAAAGCTAAGGGTGGCATGGTACTGGTAGGGTGCAGAGTGGCATGGATAGAAAAATTCAAGGTGGCACAGTGGGATGGTAGTTGGAGGGTGTAGGGTGGCATGTATATAAAACCTTAGGGTGGCATAGTGAGATGGTAGTGGGAGGGTGCAGAGTGGCATGGATAGAACACTTTAAGATGGCACCGTGGGATGGTAGTTGGAGGGTGCAGGGTGGCATGTATATAAAAGCTTAGGGTGGCACTGGCACCTGGCTGCACCATCAAGGTGACCTTTTGTATTTAAACCTAAACATAATCCATGTTATATATTGTTTCAGTTTCAGCGATTTTTGTATGGTCTTTCTGTGCTCCATAGCACTACCATGCAGGGAAGTGTTTTGGTAGCTTGGCCTATGGCAGTACAACTCAGGCAGACTGGGTGCCATCTGTAGGTGTCATGTGAATAACGTGTGACAGCCAGTGGGAAAAACAGTGGTGGGTAGTGACTATGGGATTCATCTTCCATATCACGCTCTGCACTTCTTGATTGAGTTCTTAGGGATCAGTTTTGCTCCCATTAGTTCTATAGCACTTGCTTGCGGGGTATTAATGAATAATTCCTAATACGTTTTGTGAAAATGAACTTTCCCTTTGGTGTAAAAAGACTAAACAAAAATATAATAGAACTTTTTGTGAAAAGATTTAGTAAATATCCACTACCCTCGGGGTGCATATATTTTTTTTTTTATATTTTTATTGTTTATGACCAAAGCTGGTATCTAAACACCCAAATTGGTATCTTGTCTCCTCCCATAATAATCTTATGCCAATACCAGCATTGGTGATTCTTGCCAGAAAACCTTCTGGGGTCACATTGAAAACCTGGCGTTGATAATGTCTATGAATCCTCCCTACACACTCCTTGGGTTTAAGAAGTCCTGTCTAGGGATGTCGCGGACTGTTCGCCGGCGAACTTGTTCGCGCGAACATCGACCGTTCGCGTCCGCCGAATGTTCGCGAACGTAACACAACGTTCGCCAATTTGGGTTCGCCTTAGCTGGCGCTTTTTTTTGCCATTTCTCCCCCAGACCAGCAGATACATGGCAGCCAATCAGGAAGCTCTCCCTCCTGGACCACCCCCACACCCCCTGGACCACCCTTCCATATATAAACTGAAGCCCTGCAGCGTTTTTTCATTCTGCCTGTGTGTGCTTGGAAGAGCTAGTGTAGGGAGAGAGCTGTTAGTGATTTGAGGGACAGTTGATAGTAACTTTGCTGGCTAGTAATCTACTTGATACTGCTCTGTATTGTAGGGACAGAACTCTGCAGGGATTTGAGGGACATTTTAGGTTAGGTAGCTTTGCTGGCTAGTAATCTACCTTCTACTGCAGTGCTCTGTATGTAGCTGCTGTGGGCAGCTGTCTGTCCTGCTGCTGATCTCTCATCTGCATCTGTTCTTCAAACCACTGCCACCTAGCTGTGTGAGCTTTTTCACATTCTGTCTAAATATCAATAATAATACCGTCTCCAGAAACACCACCTGAGTGACGTAGTGTGATTTCTGCCCTTTACAGCACAAAACGCAGCGCTGTGTCAACAATGGATTTTTTAGAAACACATTTGCCCTTGATCCCCCTCTGGCATGCCACTGTCCAGGTCGTTGCACCCTTTAAACAACTTTAAAATCATTTTTCTGGCCAGAAATGTCTTTTCTAGCTTTTAAAATTAGCCTTCCCATTGAAGTCTATGGGGTTCGCAACGTTCGCGAACCGTTCGCATTTTTGTCCGGACGTTCGCGAACATGTTCGCGAACATTTTTTCCGACGTTCGCTACATCCCTAGTCCTGTCCCAAAGACTTGCTTTGCATGGGTCTAATCGGGTGGACCTGCCATTGAGGCCTGGCTTTTATGGGGTCTGATAAACTGACAGTTATAGGGTAAAAGTGCCAGTGGTAAGAGACAATAAACCCAGAATATAACTTTGTGTGTGTATAAGGTTAGACCCCTCTGCCTAAAGGGGTTGTTCACCTTTACATCAACTTTTAGTATGATGTAGAGAGTGATATTCTGAGACAATTGGTTTTAATTTATTATTATTTATGGTTTTTGAGTTATTTAGCTTTTGTTTCAGCAGCTCTCCAGTTTGCAATTTCAGCAATCTGGTTGCTAGGGTCCAAATTATCTTAGCAACCATGCATTGATTTGAATAAGAGACTAGAATATGAATAGGAGATGCCTGAATAGAAAGAGGAGTAATAAAAAGTAGCAATAATAATACATTTGTAGCCTTACAGAGCATTTGTTTTAAGATGGGGTCAGCGACCCCCATTTGAAAGCTGGAAAGAGTCAGACGAAGGAGGCAAATAATTAAAAAACTATAAAAACTAAAAAATGAATACCAATTAAAAAGAGAAGAAGCTTATTAATGAGCCATTCTATAACAAACTAAAAGTTAATTTAAAGGTGAACCACCCCTTTAATGTTTGTACAATTAGAGGGCTGGACTAGAAGACTGTCATGGCAGCCAACATAGCTTGGACTGGGAAGGCTCTAACAGTTAATAATGTAAAAGACATGGAAATGTTCAGCACCAGCGGTTCCGACATCAAACAGAAACAATCCCTTTTAGCGTGCACTTCTGCATTCTGGCCATTGTCAGCGACAGCTCATTAAGGCCACGTCTCCCTTTCAGGCTAAATGTACTATTCCATTATGGAAAGGTTCCGAAGCCGTGTTACAAGAGGCAGGGAAGGCTGTTCCAGAGGGCTCTCCTGTGCTCCGAGCAACGTGAATCCTGCCAGAGACTCATATTGTTCTGACATGTCTGGAAGGGAATGTTTTATAAGTGTCTGGTAGGAGCAGCCTGGGGATGCTGGGAGTTGTAGTTAGAGGCTTGGACAGAGTTGATATAAAGTCCTTGCTTTATTATACACAATGTTCCCAATCTAGAACCACTATTGTACCTTACTATACATATGACCCCAACGCTGCACCCTCTTCCCCTGACACCAGTGTCACCGTGTCATATTATCATTGGCTTTTGGGGGACGGTGCAACTGAGCATGCTGGGAGTTGCTGTTCAGAACAGCTGTGACATTCTCTCTGAACCATTTTGGCTTTGTTTTCTATGAAATCTGCCTCTCGTGAAACTGGGCACAGATGCTGCCCATAACATGCCATATGCGGAAGGCTTTGTGTGAGCGATGCACCTCTCCGACCAGCCCCACATCACCCCTAGCAACTGGTACTGTGCTTATTCTTTGCAGCCACCGAAACATCCGGCAATGACATTCTCACTAGGGAGTCCCCGAACAGCTGATCTCCAACCCTTGGATGTGTTATTAGCAGCTGAACCCTAACCTGGTCCCACTGGGGAGTCGGAGCCTTGCACTGAACACACAGAAGGCTGTGCTCGCTCTCTTACGAAGGGATTACTGGATATTAGTTATGGAACAGGGAAGGAGAACCAGGGCTTGTTGTAATAGTGGCAGGGCCCCCGGGACAAAAACTTTGTGTTATTTATGGTGAGTGTATCTGTTAGCAGGGCCCTCACCCCCAGGAGGCCTGAGTTCTTAGAACTTTGCCTGACAGGTCCCCTTGGGTAATGGGCCAAATAAGTATAGTATGGGGGGCATTCTGATCAAACATGCCCCGACCTGCACAAGCCCCTCAGCTTTGGTTAAATCTAGAGAATCTAAAAATTTCGCCGTTTGTTCATGACCGATTACTGAGGGTTTCTCTGTTTCTCCAACAGCCGATATCTTTCTTACTTCTTCAAAGACTCCAGGAATTCCATAAAGCTTAACCTTTGCTTCTATATGAGGCTCAGTACAACTCAGAACTTGCACCCGGAAGGTGAGAGTAGACAACTCTGTTTCTTATCAAGAATTCTTGATTAAAATAAAACCACTATTAAAAAGTCATTATCTATTGCTAACCTATTGTCTTTCCTACTTTGGGTCATGGGCAACAGCCCCATTTAACAAATGTAACAATATTACTAGGACTCTGCTGCTACCTCTAGGTCCAGTGAGACAAAAAGGAACACCAAGAGCCCCAATAGTGTAATATTGTTTTACAGGGAGTAATGGTAGAGTAAACAAGTTAATACTCACAAACCAGGGTTACCGATAGGCAACCACTGTATAGGCAGGTGGGGAGTTTATCCTGACCCCACTCAGGAATAAAACGTCGCTCTCTGTAGAAGAAGAAAAAGGGGATGATACCCCTCCACTCCGGGTGGACTCGATATAGTAGTAAGACAAAACAGAGGCGCCAAAAGGATAAAAAATAGCTAAAAGCACTTAAGTGCTTTTAGCTATTTTTTATCCTTTTGGCGCCTCTGTTTTGTCTTACTTCTAGGTCCAGTGAGGATGCCAGGGGCAGGATTTATCTCATAAGACTCCACCAATCTGCTGCTGAAGGTCATGTTTGAGTGCATACTTGTCCTTGGTACGGGTATGGGATCCGCTATCTGGAAACCCATTATCCAGAAAGCTCAGAATTATGGGAAGGCTGTCTCGCTCCATTTTATCGAAATAATTTACATTTTTAAAAATGGTTTTCTTTTTCTCTGTAATAATAAAACCAGCTAAGATATAGTAAACCCTTATTGGAAGCAAAACCTATTGGGTTTATTTAATGTTTACATGATTTTCTAGTAGACTTAAGGTATGAAGATCCAAATTACAGAAAGATCCATTATCCGGAAAACCCCAGGTCACAAGCATTCTGAATAACAAGTCCCATACCTGTATAAACCGATCTTCTGGCTCTTTGGTATTCTTGGGGTCCTCTTCCTTCCCTTGGCAATTTTCTGGCACTTTTGACGCAAATGCGCAGTTGCTAAAACCTGAAGACCAATCCAACTGCGCATGCGCCAATATGGGTTCACTTAAGGAAGAATACCGAAGCCATGAGCTCCGCTGTGCTTACTGATACCTGAGTATTGTGTTAGGGGCACTTTCAGGGGTCATCAATTATGCGGGGGGGAGCAGGGTGGAGGGACTATCTAGGGTAGTAGGTAGGGGCTTTTCTTATTGGGGGGTTTAGTTCTCCATTAATGAATCAGATGAAAGTTGTGTCTAGGACTGGCCATACCAGGGATGACTTTGGCTGTTTAAATATATTGCAATATATGGACAAACAATACCTGTTTTGTTTAAAGGGTAAGGCATTTTTAGTAGCTTAATGCACAATATGCTTCAATGTCCTAAATATATCGATAATGGGTTGAGTGCAGAGGACCTCTTTGTCTATCAAGTAAGGAGTAACTGCTTCTGCTAATTCATCTTGGGATAGTTTTTGCCTTGTTGCATAAAAAAACAGCCACGTAGCCCTCACCTTCATCAGCAGGCATCAGCTTTGATATAAAGGTGTACATGGCCTAGCATGTACATGTTATTGGCGTTTGCACTGGGACGGCACCACCTTCAGAGATGCAAAGCTGAATTGGTAAAGATCTGGCTGCATCTTGGTGCTGTCTGCCCAGACCATGCCTCTGTTCTGCCCCCCTGATCGTGTTCCCTACTTGGTTTCTTCTGAGGATTTTGGGTGATGTTTCTATGCTTTGCAGTGGAGTGGGTAAGTAAGGGTTTAGGTGACAGCGGGAGACAGATCTTTTGCTGTAGGTAACAGGGTGACAGGGGGATAAATTAGGATGTCACCCAAACATACAGGTGAGTTTATGTCTGCACCCTAAGGCCTGAACTACACGAGCGCTTTTGTAGGACGTATCGGATCGACAAAACGCATCCTACAAGTCTGATGTTGTCGTGTGGGTTAAAATACAATAGGACTGATACATAAATCGAATGCGTAAACTACATCCGACATTGCTGTTGCTTACCTTATTTTCCGTCGCATCCGACTTGACGCCTACGTTTTGGTGCAGTGCGTGGAAATCGCCCATGTACTTCTACCCTAATTCTACCCTAAGGGGGTTTCAGCCATAGCCTGGACCTCTTGCTGCAAATGCAGGTTAATATGATGTCTTTATTGCCTCCATTTTTAGCTGCTATATTCAAACAATATATGCCCAATTGGCATGTGTCTGCTTCACTGTTTTCAGATGAAGCCTTTGCCCGTTGCATACCTTGTCCGACTGAGAGCCAGACCAACCAGACAGACTGACTGTTCTTCAGAAGGAAAGCGCACTTGTTATGAGAGAGGGCAGACACAACTGCTGCAGTTAAACAAACAAAAGAAAACAAAAGCCTTGGGTTCTCCTGAGGTCTGGTCCCCTATTGAGATATGAAGTTCAGTGGGTCGCTGTATCTTTACAATGCAAATTGTAGTAATAGACGGCACCAGTCATTGGTTTGTTGTCTTAAAATGCCTTTATTGGGACATAGGCTCTGACCCCAAACAAAAATTATATTTGTAGATGTATTATCGGCTACATCTCAGCACAGTTCTACTCAGACCCTCTTTAAGCATTATACTTGTTCATAGTAAATAATACAGTGCCTAATAACAGTAATATCATGTCTTATGAACCAGGGGGTGGCTGTTTTTCCTGATGGGAAAGCATTTGAAAGGATTGGCACATTTACAGATCATTAACTGCATGGATGCATGTGCCAATATGTTACAAATGATCAATTCTTTCCTAGAGAGTTCAGTGGCGGTGTTGAACTGTAACACACTAATGAATTGATAGCTCATATTGCCATGCAAGCCTATGGTCAAGCTTGTTATTTGGCTATATTTAAAGCTATCAGTATATTTTTATACCATCATAGTATAAAATACTGATACTTCCTAAATCTGCTCCTAAATTTCCAACATGGCTGACATCCATAGCAGGGATCTGGATATGGAGGAAGGCTGGGCTGTAGTGACTGAAAGACCCCATTTTGCTACATAAATAAGTTGGCCTAAGGAATATTCTTACTGACACGTTCCCCCAACCGTAAATATACCTTCTCTGCTTACATTATTTATCATGCTTTAGAGTACCATGATGCTATTTCATTTGTAGCTTCTAGATATATACTGTATATACATAGCGATACAATTGGTGGCACACCGCTACCAAACAACACCCTGTTGCACGGTTAAAATGTATGAATAATCATCAAAAAGAACCAGCAACAATGGGATCTATTGAAAAACCAAAAGATATATTTAGTAAAGCATGTATAGCCACATATACAAATAGATTTAGGGTTATAGTTATATTGGGTACAGCAAGTACAATAGAGCAAGATTGCCTTTTTAGACATGATGATGACAGTAGTATAAGGTGGCTTTTTTAAGACAAAGGACCGGACTACTGATGTTCAGGATGACCCAAAAGCCACAGTGACCTGCGGGTTGACCATCGGTTGGGTGGGATTGGGTTGAAATGTGGCCAACCATTGTGGGTTAGGGTTGGGTGTTTTTTCAGACTGGGTAACTACACTCCTCCACCTCTCTTGATTCCCTGTCTTGGAACCAAAGACGAGCACAGAAGTAGCGTAAAGAAGTGGACGATGCAAGTGGTGGTTTGGGTGTGCGTCCTGCAATGGCATTTTGCGGGTTAGGGTCTGGTGTAGGTTAAGGTTTTTTTGACCGTCACATAACAAGACCAGACCTCACTGATTTGCACCTTAGACACAGGTTGTCCCCTCTCTTGACTCATCCTCCATCTCCTTTACCTTTGCTATACAGTAAGTGTCACACATCATCATTTGCTTTTGGGCTCAGACATATATCCTTTATGTATCCTGTAATACAATATGTTGCTCCTTCATTGAGCTAGTGTAGTGAAGCAATTGCTTGCCAGCCCAGTAGCAATTTGTGGCTTTAGAAAAGGGGTGCAGACTTTTCAATAAATCTGCACCCCTTACAATAATGTGCCATAGACTTCTGCCTCCCTTCCTACAGCCTGCCCAACTGATATCTGGCTGAAAATCAGGCAGATATCTATCGGTCATGTTTGAACAAACTGTTCGGGAATCATTAACAGCATAGCTGCAGACCCCTCTTATGACCTGGGGGTAGAGGGGTTGGATCATAATGATTTAGCCCAGTCTGTTGGTGGCCAAATTGGGTTATGATCTGTTTGTTTGCAGATCTTAAATTAGATAACCAGCTAACTACTTCATATCAGGGATGGCCGACCTGTGGACCTTCACAGAGTGATATTTTTCTATAGACATAGTTAAACAACGGCTAGAGGGCCACTGGAGCAATACTATAGTTTTTGGACCCTTTTGCTCCTCTTAATTACAGTTAACTACAGTTATCTGAGGCCACTTTGGCTGGCCACAAACTTCCTTATTACCATTGCCCTCCTATAGCTATATATAGTTTGCCCATAGTCTTTACTAAGAGATACCCATAACAGAACACTGTCAGCATAGATATTGACCTGTACCAGCATTGTACGGGTGGAACAGACCCAAAGTCTGTGTATTTAGTGTACATAAGCTGTGGCTTTGTGAGATTCGGTGTATGGCCAGTACTGCTCCTGCACAGTGTGTCTATATATAATATAACTGTTTGTGGTGCTAGATGGGCGGTTAGATTTGTGCGTGCATAGGGCTATTTCCGTGCAGTTTGTTCTTACGAGACTAATCACTTTAGTACGCTGCTTCTCTCCCTCTGCTCCCAACACATCTCTCTTCCCTGCCAAGTGACAAATGATCCCAATCATCTTGACTCTGAAAATATATTTTTGTCTGCAATTAATGTCACTGCTCCCAGCTCCGGGCAATGGGGGGGCTCTACAAGTCCGAGGGGGTAGAGCTAGAAAATCAATAGGATTTTGCTTTTTAAGGGAAACACTTAACACTGCACAAGAACGGCTTTAATTGTACAAAGGCTTGGGGCAAAGTGGGCCCCATTATTTATATTTGAACTGTTGAACCTACAGTATGGTCCTACTGACATGCCCTGCTGCCACCAGATTGCCCCTGACTCTTCTCAACTGCCGCTGGTGGTTAGAGGATATTTATTTTGCCAGACCATAGGGCACTCATTTATATTTGTACCAGGCTAATGACAGCTCTGTCACTAAATCTTGAAGGATAGCCGGCTTATGTCTGGTTTACCCAGTGCTTTATGTGCGACAGCCTGTTTACAAAAGTGTGCAAGAGTTTATGGATTATGTTGGTCGTCTCCATTATGGTTCGATCTCCTGGGACCAATGAAATCTGCTGACACTGCTCAAAACAACTACGAGTTTGTGACAATTGGGACCCTTTCCCTAGAATTAAATTAGGAAGAAAAGCCCAGCAGAACTGCTTAGATTTAGCCTCATTATTATGTGTTTATTTGCACAGGACAGGCTTTCATGGAAGTGCGATGGTTGTACTTAAGTGCACGCAACGAGCCCACTCTCTGTTACTGGCTGACTGCATGAAACATGGGGCAAATAATATTGTATAACACCTTGGCTTCTTGGAATGTGAAACAATAACTGCCTGGTCAGTGTGGAGCTTTATAGGCAAGTAATACAAGGTTCTCCCATGTGTGAGAGCCAGTATGATAGCTCCCACACATCTCCTGTCAAGGGTCATAACAACAGAGAAAGCAGACTGAAGCTGCTGGGGGAAAACAGGAGTGTGAGAGGCCTGTGATGGAATCTTGATTCATGCACTATTGAAATGTATGAGAACAAAACAGGCTGGGGGTTTAATGACACCACTGTTTTTATGTGTTGCTTAAGACCAGCAACCGACAAGGAGATTTTCTCCAGATTCAACTTCAGGCCATTTAGTGATATGTTGGTCATTTCAATTATTTCAAATGAAGAGGCATTTTAGGAGACACATCTCCCTGTTGACCACTGTCCTAAAAGGGGAACTGCACTTTAAAGCTGTTTTTGCATAATGAAAAAGAATCAAAGGCCATTCTAGCAACTTTCCAATCTACATTCATTGCACGTTTTCACTGGTTTTAAAGTTATTTGAAAATAAATTTGCTATTGAAAGCAGAGTTCCCTGTATAACTCAGCCTGCAGCCTTGTGCCAGAACCCCTCAGTGACTTCTAATATCCTTATGATTTACAGTAGGGGGTATATTATCCCTTATAATACATGAGTGATACTCAGAGTTCCCTGTATAACTCAGCCTGCAGCCTTGTGTCTTTATATGGTCACAGAACCCCTCAGTGACTTCTAATATCCTTATAATTTACAGTAGGGGGTACATTATCCCTTATAATACATGAGTGATACAAAGAATTCCCTGTATAACTCAGCCTGCAGCCTTGTGTCTTTATATGGTCACAGAACTCCATAGTGACTTCTAATATCCTTATAATTTACAGTAGGGGGTACATTATGCTTTATAATACATCAGTGATACTAAGGGGGATATTTACTATGGACTGCACCCATTTGTACACTTTGCACCTTGTTATGTATGTAGTAAATGTCCACTATTGTTTGTTTGTGGATAAGCACCTTAGATTTTCAAAGAATGGAAAATGAGAAAATGTTGAGAAAAACTTGCTTAGAAAAATTGATTTCAGTATTTTAACCACATAATTCTTTCCCTACTAAAATAAACAGTACACGGAGAGGCACATTTATCATGAAATTTTTTTTTTGAAAATTCTAATTTTCAATTCGACCCTTAAAGGTGGCTATAAAACTTGAGGTCTGCTCCATTTCATTGGCAAACGAGTGAATCTTTAACTCAATAAAGCCAACCATGAGATTAATGTTATAATTCTATGCCTACCAAATACTGGTACCTGTTATTAAATAATAATTATAATAAAATATCGATAACATTTTTCTATAATCTTTATATGTTCAGCAATAACTTTCTCGAAAAAACTAGGTTATCAGGTTTCTCAGGTTTTTTTTATTAAATATGAGGACAAAATTAAAAATGACAATGCTAACCAATCATAAACGTTTTTAAAAAAAAATTTATTTGCAAATTTTTTTAAAAGAATATTTTCATGATCACAGACTACTGAGGTAAATCGTTATATATAAATATTATTCTGGGATGAGCAAATCCTGAGCAGTTTGTTCTTTCCTGTGTTCTATGCGCATAACTATTCTTCTTGTTGCTATTTTAATACTGTTAGTTGATAAGTTCCCTGTATATTATTGGGATCGCTGAGCCCAATGATCTGATTGGAGGGTAACAACGTTATTTTGTGCACACAGATTTCAGGTGTTGGTTCTTCAGGGGCCTCTTCATCAGATGTAGATACTTCCAGCTTGCATATCCAGTCGTCTTTCATGTTTTTTGGGCGTTTTAGAGTCAGATTCTAAATAGTAAAAAAAACAATAAAATAGAAAGTGTTAAGACATTAGTAAGAAATGATGATCCCCATACAGTTATATCTCTTCAGCAAAAATAAATCACATTTACTGACCTTAAGTTCCATGGCATATGTAGGCATATAGCAGAGAAGCCCAAACATTCCTATCCACTCCAGTGTGCAAATTGCATTTGTCTAAAAATCAAAAAGCAATTAAAAGGGTTATTATAAGAGACATTTTTGATTTTGCTCCTCCAACAGAACCCGACCTTGCCCCCCACAAAATCCAAAAAGCAACAAAACACAGAAGATAAAATGATATACCTCTACATGTATCCTAGACTAACATAGACTTAACATAAGATACAATTTATGTATAATGCCTTATTGTAAAATATGAGTTCCTTAGCTAAATCAATGCATCAGGCTATGCTGTGTCATAAATTACATCACTAAGCTCCAATGATAATGGCTGACATCCCAGTGAGGCCTATATACTGTATTAATATTCGAATTTGTGGGATTTTAGAGTTTTTAGTTACTACAGGTATGGGACCCGTTATCCAGAATGTTAGGGACCTGGGGTTTTCCAAATAACGTATCTTTCTATCTACTAGAAAATCATGTAGACATTAAACCCAATAGGCTGGTTCTGCTGCTAATAACTATTAATTATATCTTAGTTTGGATCAAGTACAAGGGATTGTTTTATTACAGAGAAAAAGGACATCGGTTTTAAAGATTTGGATTATTTGGGTAAAATGGAGTCTATGGGAGATGGCTTTCTGGATAACAGAATTACAGATAATGGATCCTATACCTGTATTTCAAATAAACACAATCATAAAATTTAAAAAAAAAAATTTCTTTTACCTTATTTATTAAAAACGCCATATATAAAAGACTCCAATGAATAAGATTGTGGAGAAAAACTTGAATCTATTGAATTTGAGTTTTACTCGACATGTTAGAGTTTACAAGCCCAAAAAATTGAATTGAATTGACTCGCACATGACTTTTAGATGCCAAAGTTTTGCATTCGATAAATAGTGAAGATTCATTTTTTTTAAACCACGATTCACATTCATGATTTTTGAATAAAAAAATAAAAACGAACACTGATGAATAACCCCCACAGTGCTGACAAGGATATATTTTACAAGATATTCCCAGTTCTTGTGGCTAATAAAAATAAACAAACATGACTGCTCAAATATACAAATAACATCTAAATGTGTAATGATGACTTACCATATAGAGTTCATTGCAGCTCTGCAATACCGCACAAGTAAGAAATATTGTCGGAACTAAAAGATGTCTGCATTAAGGAAAACACATTACCAATATACAGGCAACAGTATAAATACTTTAGGGGTACAGGCACACACTGGGGTGTAAATGACCAATATCTATAACAAGTACAAAATAACATAATGGGGTTATCAGGAAGGCTACACAAAACCACATACTAATTAGGTGGCAGGGACATTGTTGTTTGCCATCTACCTAACCAGGTTCTATAGATGGAAGACCCTATAGTAAAGGAACATGAGGTTACACCCATCCTTTTAGGGGCACCAAACTGGATTCTATCCTGCTCCCCCCAGATGTCAGACGTGGAATTCATATGGGACACAAATAAATCATGAACTTGAACCAGTTAACAAGAAAGGATACAGATTATAAATTGAATAGCAGTTAACACTGAAAAAAACATCCGGTAATAAACCATCCATAGTTTTTTCTGTTGGGCCGACGTCTTGATGTACACGATACATTGCAATAGGTTGTACACACTTCCCATGCCAAATCCCAGACCTCCTCCTAATCGATGGCCAGCTCTCGATTCCTCCCCCTACAATAGAAACGCGTCAATCAGTTCCTGAAATTTTGGTTTCAAGATCAAATTTGAAAAACAGGAACAGTTTTTTACCCTAACGAAAGCAGCTAAGGCAAAGCCGACACAGGATAGGAGTCCACAGCATAACATGCATATATTACGGCGCCGACTGACTTCGGGTTTGTAGAGCTTGATGAATTTAAAGTTCAAATACTTCACTGCAACTTCTGAAATATGTAAATAAACCATATTAGCTCACGGGTAATTGTGCTAGACATTAGAAAACTGACATATTAGATGTTATACTATATAAATATATCTATTTAATGCTATTGCTGTAACTTACCTATAATGCAGGAGATTGTTACTGTAGTCCTGGTAAGAGCCATCTCTGGTAGGTTATTTCCTAATTCACTAAAAGATAAATAGAAATCTTATGTTATAAGATGGTCCTGGTTGCTATCCATCAAAACCAAACTAGTTATCCCAAAACTCTATATTACATTAAAAAATAGTCTTTATTTAGGGATACAGACCACATGGTATTCTGCCTAGGCGGAATGATTATACCCTTGTGAACTGGGGGCTTTATCCCAAAAATCATGGGCCCTTTTTGACAGGCGCTGTAGAGACTAGCATCCCATTATATACATTTTTTCTAAGGTCCTGGTTGCTATCCAGCGCAAGCACATTCCATGTAGGAAAGGAACACAGACTTACCTTATAAATGGCACAAAAGGCTTTATGTGTCCCAGAGTAAGAGCTATAGTATAAGACACTGTAAGGCCAATGGTAAACAAAACCGTCCACATTATCGGTAATAAGGCTAAACCTGTTATACAGTTTTTCTTCATATTAAGATTTTGAAAGGGTAAATATACTTAAATAGAAATTAATAGAAATTGAATCAGTGACAGTGATGTGAAGCCAAGTCCTCACTCACTCACTGCAACTGATAAAAACTGACATGATAAAAGTCAGTACCTTGATTCATGTCATTGTGATGTCATGTTGTGTCACATGACTGCAATCTCTCAGCGATGTCCCAGGCCTAGTGGGTGGTAGCTTGACATTGTGAGGTCACCAGCAGACAACAGTCATTGTGAGGTCACCAGCAGACAACAGTCATTGTGATGGCCCCAGCTGTCTCATATCAGTTTTTATATAACATACAATTATTCTCGTTTATTTCAATGAATACACATTCCCTTTACTTTCCTTCAGAATCCTGGGAATGATGAATATATGTATATTAATACCTAGCTCATGGCTTATCTATGAAAAGTGCTGATGCAGAGATTTCTGGAGTCATCTGTTTGGGGCAGGTGCAGCCGAGCCTCATCTTTCATAGCAGTGCATTCATGTTTTTAATTTGGACACCAACTTTATGTTATTGGTTTGCGTCATTATATTTATGTGATCTAGTGATTTTCTCCATTTCATTGCATTAAAAGATTAGTCAAAGAGTTAGTTTTGTACTATGTAACTATTATGTGTAGGTAGGGAACACAGGGAACATGAAAAGAGTTCCTGATACATAGACCAAACCTGGCCTCCATGAATAAAAGGACTGGGGCATAAAGATGGAACCTTTCTTCCCACATAATAAATATCAGGATAGTTATAGGGAGAAGCTTAGAAGGTATGTCCACCATGTTGTTAACATGTGCTCAACTAAAAAGGGAGTCCTGGTGAATCACACTATGGGGGCATATTTATCAAGGGTCGAATTGAATTGAAAAAACTTCGAAATTCTAATTCAAAAAGACCAACTGAAATTAAGTTTTTTTTTTTTGAATAGGTCCGTTTTCAATTGAATAGGTCCATATTCGGCCGAATTTGAATCAAAGGAATATCGCCTTTGATCGAATTCGATTCAAAGCTTTTCAAAACTTCGATTTTTTTAAGTCCACTAATTGACTCCAATTAGGTACTAGGTGGTCCCCCATAGGCTAAAACAGCAATTCGGCAAGTTTTAGATGGCGACTGGTCGAAGTTGAATTTTTAAAGAGACAGTACATACATTTCGATCATAGATTTTATTTTTAAATTCGAATCGAATTTGGACTATTCCCTAGTCGAAGTACACAAAAAATAGCTTGAAACTCAAATTTTTTTCATTCGAAAATTCACCTCGACCTTTGATAAATCTGCCCTTACGTGTTACGTTATTTACGTGAGTGTATAGATAGGTCAGTATATGTTTGTGTATATGTGTGCACTGGGGAACTTTTGAAGGGGTTGAAATTGATGAACTTGAACTAAAATTAACTATGTACTATACCATGTAACTATGGAAAGCTGCTTATAAGCTGCATTCTTGTATTTGCCAAGGCAAATAACATGGCAGCTCCCACTCATATGTTTTCTGTAGACCCATACACTGGCTTTTTAGGGGAAAAAGCTACAGCCGGGCACCTGGAGACCTAACAAAAGAGACAGACAACTTATCACTTGCTGAGGGGCCAGGGGTGAAGACTTTAAGTAAAAATATACATAAAGGGATGCTATATCTCTTCTGCAGGACAGCAACCAGCAGCGGATTAAAGTTTCTAGCACTCACAGTAGGGGATACTTTATCCCTTATAATACATGAGTGATACTCAGATTTCCATGTATAACTCAGCCTGCGTTTGTCTTTATATGGTCACAGAACCCCTCAGTGACTTCTAATATCCTTATAATTTACAGTAGGGGGTACATTATCCCTTATAATACATGAGTGATACTCAGAGTTCCCTGTATAACTCAGCCTGTAGCCTTGTGCCTTTATATTGTCACAGAACCCCTCAGTGACTTCTAATATCCTTATAATTTACAGTAGGGGTACATTATCCCTTATGATACATGAGTGATACTCAGAGTTCCCTGTATAACTTAGCCTGTAGCCTTGTGCCTTTATATTGTCACAGAACCCCTCAGTGACTTCTAATATCCTTATAATTTACAGTAGGGGTACATTATCCCTTATAATACATGAGTGATACTCAGAGTTCCCTGTATAACTCAGCCTGCAGCCTTGTGCCTTTATATGGTCACAGAACCCCTCAGTGACTTCTAATATCCTTATAATTTACAGTAGGGGGTACATTATCCCTTATAATACATGAGTGATACTCAGAGTTCCCTGTATAACTCAGCCTGCAGCCTTGTGCCTTTATATGGTCACAGAACCCTTCAGTGACTTCTAATATCCTTATAATATACAGTAGGGGGTACATTATCCCTTATTATACATGAGTGATCCTCAGAGTTCCCTGTATAACTCGGGAGGAATCATTTTCCAGTAAATCTTGCAGATCAGACAGATGATTAACAAGAAATATAAACATTAAGTAGGTCAGGCCTGTTTCAGGCAGAGATTATAGAGCTAAAAGATCCGTGGATTAGAAGTTCAGCTGTGTTAGCGAGTGGTTGGGAGTAGTGGTACAGCCTTTTAGCTGCAGTGGTTACTGGGAGTTGTGATGAGCTGAAGGGTGTGCAACACTGATATCAAAAGCTTGTCACACCCAAGATAGGGGCATAGAGTTGTATTCCCTGTAACCCTGCATGTGGCATTTACACCTTCAAAATGGCCCCAGTGTGGCTTTAGCTGGAAGTGATTCTGTTCTGCCTTTGTCCATTGTAAGCAAATTATACTGGAGGCTTCATTTTTATTGTTGTTCCTTTTTTATTGTTCTAAATAAAAACCCTCTGTTAGAGACATTGTCCAGCAGTCTCAAATTCTAACATTATGCTTGGCATATTGGCAAATATGTAATGATCTACTGTTATGTCACCAAACAATCAGATGGTGAGCCAATTGGAGCTAACCTAATAATTTGGCCCCTGGACCAACACTCCAGCCAGTCAGGAGAGAACTGCATCAATGGGCCGATGTGCTCCTCTCCCAAGGGCATTTTGTAGCCTGCTTTATAGATATTTGAAACACAGCATATATGTTTGCTAAAGGTCCCAATGGGATGCAGCATGCTGTGCAATAAATCACATGAAATAAATGATTGGAGTTCTGCCTTGTGCTTTTATATGGCCATAGATCTCTTCAGTGACTTATAATATCCTTATATTGTACAGCAGGGGGTCCATTATTTACTATATAATACACAAGAGCAATTCATATCCTGTAAATTATATCTTTATAATACACAAAAGCCATGAATATCCTGTAAATTATATCCTTATAAACGGTGAGTTCTGATGTCATCAGTTATAAACGGTGAGTTCTGATGTTATTTCTGTCACATGACTCATTGAAACTTGTGTATTATAATAAATAAAGTACCCCCAGTTGTAAAATATGAGGATATTAGAAGTTACCTCGGAGTTCCATGACCTTTATAAAAACACTCGGCCTTCGGCCTCGTGTTTTTATATGGTCATGAAACTCCTCGGTGACTTATAATATCCTTATATTTTACAAGAGGGGGTACTTTATTCACTATATAATACACAAAAGCCATGAATATCCTGTAAATTATATCCTTATAAAAGGTGAGTTCTGATGTCATCAGTTATAAACGGTGAGTTCTGATGACATTTCTGTCACATGACTCACTGAGACTTGTGTATTATAATAAATAAAGTACCCCCAGTTGCAAAATATGAGGATATTATAAGTTACTTTGGAGTTCCATGACCTGTATAAAAACACTCGGCCTTCGGCCTCGTGTTTTTATATGGTCATGAAACGCCTTGGTAACTTATAATATCCTTATATTTTACAAGAGGGGGTACTTTATTCACTGTATAATACAGAAAAACCATGAATATCTTGTAAATTAAATCCTTATAAACGGTGAGTTCTGATGTCATCAGTTATAAACGGTGAGTTCTGATGTCATTTCTGTCACATGACTCACTGAAACTTGTGTATTATAATAAATAAAGTACCCCCAGTAGCAAAATATGAGGATATTAGACGTTACCTCGGAGTTCCATGACCTTCGGCCTCGAGTTTTTATATGGTCATGAAACTCCTTGGTAACATAAATTATAATTATAATTTATAAGAGGGGGTACTTTATTCACTATATAATATCCTTCTATTTTACAGTGGGGGTTCATTATTCTCTCTGTCTTTCTCTCTCTCTTTCTTAAACCCGAACAAAGGGGGCGGGCAGATTGCATTGGGGGTGGAGCAGTGATTACATAAGAGGCAGGCACAATGAAGTAGGTGGAGTAATGGCGTCAGAGCGGAGCTATCGCATCACTTAGACACAACTGGCTGGATTTACATCCAGTTTTCTCAATGTTGTAAACTGGACAGAAAGTTTTGATGTCCAGTTCAAAACCACACTGGGGGCAACCCTATATCTCATATCTCTATTCTGCCTAATGAGTAAGCCCGATTCTTTAATTATAGGTATGGTATGGGATCTGTTATACAGAAATCAGTTATCCAGAAAGCTCGGAAATACAGCAATGCTAATTTAGAAAAAAAAAATCTTATTTTTGATCGATTTGCTTTTTTTTTGTTTCTGTAATAAGAAATGAACCTCAATTGATAATTTCTTTATTGGCCAGATTATTGTTCGGTTTTTACAAGCTTGAAAACTGAACAGAAACTTGAGACTTTAACAGGCCTTTATATATATATATATATATATATATATATATATATATATATATATATATATATATATATATATATATATATATATATATATAGTGGTTAGACATACATGGGCTGCCATCTTGGTCTGGAGAGGCGGAGTCTTCGGCTTATATTGATCTGTGTATAGCCAGAAACATTCTCCACTTTGTCCTCAAACAGTGCTGAGAAGAAGATCATATTCTCAATATGGTTTGGCTGGGACTGTGCCTGTGTTATTGGGAGAGAGGAGAAATTTAAATGAAGGTGTCTGCCTACTTTACAAGCTGTTTGAAAGCAATAATGGGAGAGATATTTGTATATTTCTAGTAGCCTTATGGTATGGTGTTATATGTTATTAAAGGGACAGTAACTCCAAAAAATTAAAGCATTTTAAAGTAATTAACATATTATACACTGTTGCCCTGCACTGGTAAAATTGGCATGTTTGCTTCAGAAACACTACTAGTTTCTATAAATAAGCTGCTGTGTAGCCATGGGGGCAGCCATTCATGCTGGAAAAAAGGCACATGATACATAGCACATAACAGATAAGCCCTGTTCAATATAATGTTTTTTTTATCTGCTATCTTCTTTGTAACCTGTGCCTTTTCTCCTTTTTTACAGCAGCTTATTTATTTAAATTAGAGAAGTCTTCATGAAGCAAGCATAAAGCTTTTACCAGTGCAGGGCAACAGTACATTATAATTCAAAAAGATAAACTTTCAGTTTTTAGTGTTACTGTTCCTTTAAAGAAACCCCCAGGTATCAAGCATTCTGGATTACAGATCCTATACCTTTAGTACTACTTTTAATGATGTTTGAGAGTCTGCCTAGGTTCAGCGATGGCTGCACAGGCAACTTTGAAAAACCTCTTTGTTATCAGATCCGTGTCCCACAAAATATATCAGTAATGAGTAACGCGTTGCTGGTTTGTAGCTACAAACATCTTTACATAATATCTCCCCGGCTCAGCAGCTGCATTCTTTCTTGCACATCATACATTTAACTGTGTCTCAGCTTCCTACCCATCAAGGGGAAAAAAGTGCAGAGCCTGCTAAAATTCCAGGGAATGTGATAAGGAAAAAGAGACGGGAAAGGATCAAGCCTTTGAGTTGGCTTTTATCTCCGTACGGTATTTCTGTTCCATTCTCCTATTGTTCTAACCTTTTCTTTATTTGTCATTGTTCTTTTCTCCCTTCGCTGTTAGTAATTCAGCTGCCTGACACACTTGCCGTACGTAACATTTCATCCATGAATCTGAAATAGAAATCCAGCATGTTGCACACTTTAGTTAAAGGTTAGCGAAGGAAAATGCTGGATATTACTGAGAATAATGGGCCATAAACTTGTCTCCTGCAATGCACAGTCCTCTGATATGTATTTGGTAATAGCTGTAGGCAGTTTCTATGCAGCGGCTCTGAGGTTTAAATGCCCTGATGAGGAGGGAAATTTAATGTGATGCTGACAGTTGCAAATGGCTTTTCACTCTACAGATATGTACAAGTTGTCTGTGTGTCATGCATTTCGTTTGCCTGCCAGTGGTGGTTTTGAGACACTAATTCTGCCTGTTTGTTTCTTCTGTTTTAAGGCAGAGTTCATATCTGTGGTACAGAGCAATTGGAACTAATGAGAAGCTACTTGGGAGGCTGCAGGACAAGGAAGGGATATTGGGCAATTTGAAGGGTTGAACTGCCAGGCTATATTAAGAATGAAAGTCATACTGAGGTTCTGGGGCACAAAAGAGAACTTGGAACAAAGGTTCATTCTCCAGACTATTTTTGCTCTCTCCTTTCTTTACACACTCTCATATACCTTACCGTCAACATCCTCTCTTAACTTAGCAAAGTAGGACAGACAAGTGTATATAAAGAGAAGCGAGAAGGAAAAATAGTTTGGAGAATTTGAGCCTTTATTCCAACGGTCTCTTTTTTTTTTGCCCTAGTCTCTTTTGAAGAGGAAAATTAGCCATTTCATAGACCTATAGGTCAAAAATTCTGTTGATGGTGGGTCTCCATTTTCACCCTTTTAAAGTGAAATATAAAAACAAGTGTATAATTCATTCTAATTATACCCAAAATTATATATTTTTTTGCCATCACCGGTTATATTAAAAGCCATTTATAATAGTGAATTTTCTACTCTCAGTCAGTGTCAGACGGGTCTACCATGATACCAGAAAAACGTCCTATTGGCTCAGATGTCAGAGTATGCGTCCGCATGCCCCAGTTTTGGACCTCGGGTCTCCATGTCCCCCCTTTAGTAAAGTGAAATGTAAAATAAGGTGCAGTGCTGGGCCAACTGGCCAGTCGCCCTAGGTGCCCTCCTGGATTCTTCACCCATCCCCCACAATCGTATCCCTGTATACACGTGCATGCGCATTAATGGCCGCTGTAGGTAAACTAGATGAAGGATGAGGCAGTGGTGTGACGAAGGACCGGTCAAGGGGTGAAGAAGAGGTACATGGCTGGTGCCCCCCAACACTGCGCCCTAGACATGTGCCTCTTCTGCCTACCCCTAGTTCCAGCCCTGATAGGGTGTTGACTTTATTCTAAACCAATACTTTTACATTGTAAATCTGATCAAAAAACTTAATTTGTCTCCCCAGAGAAACAGATTGGTAAAGACATACAAATGATGGGGTGAGCACACAAGGGTCCACTAGGGGTTTTCTTGGTACCCTAGTAGGCCAATCTGAAATTAATGAGTGTTGTCGAGAAAGTTCTGTCCATCTACATACCTAGTATTATAAATTAATTTAATGTTACTAATGATAGTAAATAATGTTTTGAGTTTTACTTACCAAACAATTTTTTTTATTCTTACCACAGTAGTCTAATCTAGGTACAGTAAAAATAAAAACATAAAAATAGTTTTGGGGACTAGTAAATAAGAAATATGGCAGCTTTCACTTCCGTTGCAGAGGGAGAGGAAGCCTATAGGGGTCATTTGCAAACATAAGCACAGTGTGCAAAGTATAATTTTGAATGCAAATCTGTAACTTGATACCCATAATGGAGCATTTCCCCCAAGTATAATTGTGGCTGCGCTCCGAGCTGCATCTGCCAGAAGGGATCAAAATGTACACAATAGTCCCTGTGTTTTGTGAAAAATCGAATGCAAGTTGCATCTAGGGAGGTTCTGTCAATGCCAGAGTGCACATTCAAAACAGTGTTTGCATCCAATTCACTGGTTGCAATTCTGGTGCACCTATTGACTCAACCCACTGCAGGAACCCTGGAGCTACTGTGACAGTAGCTCAAAAGTTCAAACAAAAAGGAACAGGGCATTGGGATAAATTATGTAGAGAACACAACCCAAGTGATGGTCTTTGTGGATACAATGAGTGCCCATTTGTCCATTGTTTTGCTGTATGACAGTAGCTTAGCAGCATAGGGAAACAGTTGAAGAGAAAGGAAGGGGAGAGAGGTAGAGTAGAGGCTGAAGAAGAGGAGAAGAAGAATGTGAAAAGGGCAGTAAAGATCTACGTTTAATGGGAGAAAGGGAGTTATTAGAGAAGAAAGACAAAAAAACGAGAAAAACATAACAATAAAAGATTAGATAAAGGAAAGAAAAAAGGTTTAAGAACAAGAAAAAGACATGGAGGGGACAGAAGAAGAAGACACAAAGAAATAAGTAGAACATTGTGACAAGACAGAAGAAAAGTGAGAAAAAGGAGTAGAAAAACCTCTTCCTTTATCTTTTTTATATCATTATTGTATTTTTGGTTTGCTTATCAATGTTGTGTTGGGGGGTCTCTGAGTAAATACTGGTTGTAGAGCTATATAAGGCAGTTAGACATTAGTACAGCAGGCAGAAAGTTACACCAGTGATGTCACCCCCACCCTCCAAGTTTGCTAAAAATAGAAACCACTCATAGTTTGATACTATTTCTATCAAAGCCATATTTTTATATTTTAACCACTCATTACCCCGTAGGTATACATCTCATCCACTCAACATCCTTAGATCCGGATAATGTTGAGTTCCACTTTAAAGCAGAATTATTTTTACATGAGTACAGTTCAAATATGACTAGAAGATCTGATAGTTAAAAAATAGAGGAAGAGAAAAAAAGCAAAAAAGCAGGGCGGGCATATCCACATTCATTAAAGGAGCATTCATCATTAATAATCATTCTCAATTATTTACAAAGCATTGCATAATATCTGCATATATTTACACTCAAATTTCAACTTAGGTTGCTGGGTTAAAGAGGCAGCCACATTTAAATATAATTGCTCTATTTAGGTTAGAAACTAAACAGTGACTAAATGAGCCCAAGTAGGGTTGTCACCAGGCTAGTATTTTATTATAAAACACAATGTATTACCGGTATATGTAATTTCTGTCACACAACTCACTGAAATTTGTGTATTATAATAAATAAAGTACCTCCAGGATATTAGATGTTACCTTGGAGTTCCATGACCTGTATAAAAAATGGTCATGACACTCCTCTGTAACTTATAATATCCTTATATTTTACAAGAGGGGGTACTTTATTCACTATATGAAAATTATACTTGATGCTAATGGTTTTAATTAGAAAGATAAAAATACAGGAAGATCTGTATTATTTTTTCAGATAAGGTTCTACTGTTATGATGGTCCATCTAGGTCCATCTAGGTCCCTGCAATTTGAGGACAGCAAGACCCAAACAGGAATGAGAACTGAGTCAGACTGGACCATCATGATACCAGAAATCTTCTGGGTGGCCCACACATTACTGAGCCCGCTGTTCTATCGACATTCTCTGCCATCGCCATGGTACTTCTCTGTTGCTATAAGGGACTGCAAATGATTCTGGTGTGTCCAAAAACATAATGGTGTGCTCCTCATAAGCATTCTAGTTCCCTGTAGAAGAATATAAGATGTCCCTCCTGTAACCCCCTGATGCCCGCTCTACTGCTGAGGGTTCTATATAAGAAGAGAAGGGAGGAATTAGGGGTTTGAAAGACTGAAAAATATGAGGAGTGGACAATTTGAAGAAAAGTAAGCTATAAAGAAGAATGCATGAGAGACAGAAGAGAGAAGATTCAAGTTCAAAAGTGGGACATGGTGTAGCATGAGCAAGAGAAAAAGTAAGGAGTTGTTGGAAGAAAGGGGGACAATAGAAGTGTTGGAATTGTTAATATACAAATAACAACAGAGTAACAATGTAGGAGAATCGAAAGACGAGAGAAACAAAGAGATCGATCAAAGAGAATAAGAGAGAAGGTGAATTAAGAGAGGAGGTTCAAAGTTCTGGTAGGAACTGCATGTGGACATTCAAAATAAATTAAGATGAAAACAGACCCAATGATTTGGTGGACAGAAAGACTGTATAGAACACTCTATTGTGGTGCTCTTTATGGGGTGTTTTTTTTCTCTACATTCCACAAGTTCCTTAATTCATTGGGCTTTGGATCATCCCTTCCTCCAATGCCTTATTCTCGCTTCCTGCCCTGACACTGGACAGATTCTCTGGGCTTATTCTCACTGCTTTGCCTACCTAACTTCTGCTTGATTCTCTTGTTCTCTATTTGCCTAAATTCTGCCTAATTATTGGAACGTATTGCCCTCTTTGCCTGATTCGCTCTCTGCCCATCTTAAAGCTGCTTGATTTTGGAACTTCTAATTTTTGCTGCCTGGCTTATGAACACCTGAGTCTTTGGACCATAAACTAAATGGTTATCTGTCTACACCCATGACCAGAACTAGGGGTAGGGAAAAGAGGCACATGCCTAGGGCGCAAAGTTTGGGGGCACCAGGCACATACCTCATAAGCAGCCTACCCCTAGTCCCCCACTGAAAAAGGAGATGTATGCTGTTCTCCTTTGCACACAGATGAAGTGCAACATGGCTGGCCGGGTTGCCTGGGCACTCTGCCAGCATTACCCAGCACCACCCATGACCAGGACAGCAGACTCTATGCAATTTGAGGCTCAGATATTGCCATGCCTAGCTTGGCCAGTAGCTAGAGGGCCAGCTAAATGTCCAGGTTGCACATCCCTGATGGCGGCCATGTATGACAGACTCTGTCCTGATCCTCTGATTCTCTTGAATCTCACTAACCTATCTCCTGCTTAATCCCTAAGAACTTTATATACAGTATGGGCTTGTACATCAGATGTTCACCAAGTCTTCTTGTGCCTAAATAGCTTTTGTAACACACTATTCTCCTATAGTCTCCTATAATACTATTTCTGCAAGAAAAGTGCATTGGGGCCCTTTAAAATGAATTTAGCTGAAAACACTTCAGTATGACAATCTTACTGTTTCCTGTGTTTAGATAATATTCAGGCAAGTCCTAACACATCTTCTGGACGTCTACAGAAAATACATTACAAATTGGAAAGTGGACAGTGATAATTATCTTGGAGGGAAGCACAGGGGATGGGATAATATGGAATATGCACAAAATGAAAACAAACAACATTTTATCAAGAGATTATAACCCTTCACAAGCTGGCAAATGTAGACTGTTGGCATAAAATACCGTTGTGCTGTAGATTCTACATTTTAGGTGCATCGGGGGTTGGGGGGATTTTAGCATAGCTCTTAAGCCCTACTTAATGATCCCCTTATATTTGCAGCTAGACTGCAGCCTGATGAAGGCTAAGTTCTGATATTGGTGGGGGGTGTTGGGAACTCCTGTACATAGTTACATAGTTAGTTACATAGTTAAATTGGGTTGAAAAAATACAAAGCCCATCAAGTTTAACCCCTCCAAATGAAAACCCAGCATCCATACACACACCCCTCTCTACTTTTAATTAAATTCTATATACCCATACCTATACTAACTATAGAGCTTAGTATCACAATAGCCTTTGATATTATGACTGTCCAAAAAATCATCCAAGCTATTCTTAAAGGCATTAACTGAATCAGCCATCACAACATCACCCGGCAGTGCATTCCACAACCTCACTGTCCTCACTGTGAAGAACCCCCTACGTTGCTTCAAGTGAAATTTCTTTTCTTCTAGTCTAAAGGGGAGGCCTCTGGTACGGTGATCCACTTTATGGGTAAAAAGGTCCCCTGCTATTTGTCTATAATGTCCTCTAATGTACTTGTAAAGTGTAATCATGTCCCCTCGCAAGAGCCTTTTTTCCAGAGAAAACAACCCCAACCTTAACAGTCTACCCTCATAATTTAAGTCTTCCATCCCTCTAACCAGTTTAGTTGCACTTAGACTCTGCACTCTCTCCAGCTCATTTATATCCCTCTTAAGGACTGGAGTCCAAAACTGCACTGCATACTCCAGATGAGGCCTTACCAGAGACCTATAAAGAGGCATAATTATGTTTTCATCCCTTGAGTTAATGCCCTTTTTTTTATGCAAGACAGAACTTTATTTGCTTTAGTAGCCACAGAATGACACTGCCCAGAATTGGACAACTTTTTATCTACAAAGACCCCTAGATCCTTCTCATTTAAGGAAACTCCCATCACACTGCCATTTAGTGTATAACTTGCATTTATATTACTTTTGCCAAAGTGCATAACCTGCATTTATCAACATTGAACCTCATTTTCCAGTTTGCTGCCCAGTTTTCCAATTTAGACAAATCACTCTGCAAAGTGGCAGCATCCTGCATGGAACCTATAGTTCTGCACAATTTAGTATCATCTGCAAAAATAGAAACAATACTTTCAATGCCCACCTCCAGGTCATTAATAGACAAGTTGAAAAGCAAGGGACCTAGTACAGAGCCCTGCGGTACTCCACTAACAACACTGGTCCAATTAGAAAAAGGTTCCATTTACCACCACTTTTAGTAGTCCATCTTTTAGCCAGTTCTCTATCCAGGTACAAATACTATGTTCCAGGCCAACATTCCTTAGTTTAACCAGTAACCTTTTGTGTGGCACTGTATCAAATGCTTTAGCAAAGTCTAAGTAAATCACATCCACTGTCATCCGAGAATCTAGGACTCTACTTACCTTCTCATAAAAAGAAATTAAGTTAGTCTGGCAAGATCTATTACGCATAAAACCATGCTGGAACAAACTCATAGTATTGTGATTTGCTATGAAGTCCAGTATCTTATCCTTTATTAACCCTTCGAAAAGCTTTCCTACCACTGACGTCAGACTAAGTGGCCTATAGTTTTGAGGCTGAGAAGGGGATCCCTTTTTGAATAGCGACACCACATCAGCAATTCGCCAGTCTTTCAGCAACATGCCAGATCTCAATGAATCCTGAAAAATTAAGTAAAGAGGTTTGGCAATCACAGAGCTAAGCTCGCTAATTACCCTGGGATGAATACCATCTGGCTCCGGACCTTTGTTAATCTTAACATGTTCTAGTCTCTTTTGAATTTCTTCATGTGTGAACCATGTATCATTAGTTGTATTACTAGAATTGGGACTATTAAGAAGGAAACCTTCATTAACTGGTTCCTCATTTGTGTAGACAGATGAAAAATATGAGTTCAGAATCTGCGCTTTTATTTTGTTTTCAGCAACCAGCTGACCCCCCCCCTGATAGTAAAGGTCCCACCCCTTCCTGCTTAATTTCTTTACTATTAACATATTTAAAAAATAATTTTGGATTTTTTTACTTTTTGCTGCAATATCCTTTTCTATATCAATTTTAGCTTGCCTTTGCATGATTTATTGGCCTCCTTGTACATTATAAATGATTCAGCTGTCCCAGCTAACTTGAAAGCCTTAAAAGCACGTATTTTCTTACCCACCTCAACACCAACACTTCTATTGAACCAAAAAGGTTTTGATTTGCAACGACGTTCCTTGCTTACAAGTGGAATATACTGATAAGTATATTTATTAAGCAGCATTTTAAAGACTTCCCATTTTTTTCTGTGTTTAACCCTGTGAAAAGCATTTCCCACTTAATATGTTGCAGAGATGCCCTTATACTGTCAAAGTTTGCACGTCTGAAATTTAGTGTTTTAGTTACTCCCTTATAGAATTGCTTCTGCAACAGAATCTCAAAGGAGACCATGTTATGATCACTATTCCCTAAATGCTCACCCACACAAATGCTAGAGATGAGTTCAGTATTATTAGTTATTACAAGGTCCAAAAGAGAGTTATTCCTAGTAGGTTCTTGAACGAGCTGGAATAAACAGCTGTAGAGTGGGCAAGCACTGTTGTCAGCATCTTGTGTTAGTCTTAACATCTTGTCCTACTGGAGTCACCTTACCTACATTATTTCCAATGGCACTGATAAAGAACAGAAACACAGCATATTTGGGTCCAACTGACACATAAGGGCAGATTTACTAAGCTCGAGTGAATTTTCAAAGTTACAAAAGTTCGAATTTCAAAGTAATTTTTTGGGTACTTCGACCATCGAATAGGCTACTACGACCTTCGACTCGAACGATTCGAAGTAAAAATCGTTCGACTATTCGATAATCGAAGTACTGTCTCTTTAAAAAAAACTTTGACTTCATACTTCGCCAAATTAAAGCTACCAAAGTGCAATGTTAGCCTATGGGGACCTTCCACAGCAAGTTTTTTTTGATCAAATAGAAATCCTTCGATCGAGCGCTAAAAATCGTTCGATTCGAACTACTTAATTGTTCGATCGTACGATTTCTATGCGATTGTTCGATTGTTCGCATATGCTAAAAATCCTTCGACTTCGATATTCAAAGTCGAAGGATTTCAATTCGAGGGTCGAATTTCGAAGTTTTTTTAACTTCGATATTCGACCCTTAGTAAATCTACCCCATAGTTTCAATGTATGGGTGCAAAACAGATAGGGGCCCCAACAATGTTTTTCTGGAGGGGTTGTCCTGAGGGCTTCCACTCATATTTGAACCATTACATAGACAAGCTCTGATCTAAGAAAGTCTCTTCACTACATAATGGCACAAATAAAATCATGATTCCTGACTCTCCAAGTTGCTCTTTATTCTGCCTTCATTCCGTCCCATTTACTATCCCGTCACTCATCTTACAGGGGACCTAAATATCCATCCCATGGGATCTGGCTGAGACACTGAGCTCTGCATGCTGAACTGTTTACCATTTATCTTACTTCAAAGAGTTCCATGCCAACATGACTGGCAATCTAGCTGAGTGCTCCTAATGCTTACAAACAAGGCCGGCCCCGAGAAGTACATTCTGATTAGCCACCAGTGGCTTTATTGGTGCTAATAGTAAGCTGCTGCTCTTTGCATAGTGTTACTGTATATTTGTATAATGGATTTCATGGCACTTTCTGACTGTTACTAAACTGGCCATGTGAACTGCAATGCTCACCACTCATCCTCCAGAAACACTGGGGTGCTACCGGTTGGGAATCTCTAAGGTATACACAAAAACCTAGTAAACGTCGCCCAATATATATTTTGTATACTTTAATATTTTCCTTAGTTATGAAGCACCTCTAGTGCCTGGGCCCCAGACCAAGTGCCCAATCTGCCCCTACCCTAAAATACTGTTTATTTATAAGAATAATGGCTGGATATTTAGGTAATTACTCTAGTTCTCCTTATTTATGTGAGATGGTGCTGATTTGCATATCCAAAAGCGAAAGAGCTTACCCTGAAGAGGACGGGGTTTAGGGCAGATTGGCGTAACTATGCAGCCATCTTGCCCCTTTGGTGTTGACAATGTTAGAGAGACTGATCCTACTAATACCACTGAGCTGTACGGAATAGAGCCAGAAGGAACTATTACAGTGAATATTTCAGGACTGGATTCATGTGGGTGCTATTTATAATTAAACATATATATAATTCATAGAGGCACTGCAGAGATCACATTCATAGAAAATCATTCGGTCGGATGATAGATCTCATTTCCGAATTGAAAGCAAACCTCCTTTGAGCTCTTCTCTGTGTATCCGTGCGCCTGACTCTAACTCTAGTAATAAGCCTAACGCTGTTATACATAAAGCCAGTTCCACCGTTAATCCCATCGATTCAAGTCTTAGTATATGGATCCAAATCTATGACCTCTACCCTTTCAAGCGATGTGGAGTCCCTACATTCTCTCTATTTCTCTCTAAGGGTATTCCTTTACATAGGGGTTGCAGCAAAGCACTGGCATCATTTATGCTCTGTTTTTGTACATTTGCTCATTTGTTTCATTAGGTAGAGGGGTTGGCTGCATAAGATGGTGAAATTGCACAGGGCCCAATAAATATTATGTGCTTTGGCATTTGCTACCCACAGATCTGGAAGCATATTCTTTATTATAAACCACCTCTGCCTGGCAATTTTGCCTACCTTAGTGAAGGTAGTACAATAAATCCAGAAATGTTATGGTATGCTGCTATTGTTTTGCTTATCTCTCTTCTCCACAGTTGTGATACTATAACTCACAGCATCCCACAGGGCCACTATCACTACTATCTGACCTTCAAGCTAAAAAAGCCTCCATATTTTCTGCTGCTACGGAACTGCACTTATCCAGTCGTACAGGGCCACCATCAGAAACCCATACAACTTAATAGTTGTAACAAAATGATGCAAAACCATGGAATACTCACAGGGCTTTATAAACGACCCAACTGATAATAAAAAAGAATTGTACTCACCTTTCCCCATAATTAAGACAAGTAAATAGCTTCTAAAATGACATGGTGACTATATCTGTTGTCCTATTTACTCCACAGAACATCTGCAGAAGGAACCATAAAACTAGCGGAGTCATCAAAAAGGCATTTGAGGAAAATGTGAATATTAATGTGCATTTCTGTACAAATTCCCTTATCTGCTTCTGCCTCCGAGATGAGTTGGGTGTCCTAGAAAATAGCACAAATAAACACCAGCCAAACTCATATAGAAGCTGTACTACATGTACATGAAATAGTGTGTTGCCACATTTTATTTCTGCTCCTAAATGCCCCCTGGATTTCAGAACACTGTCTGGTTACTAGGGTCACTGGTTAGAATGTCACTGACGAGAATGCAGGGAGCTTTCCTGAGATAAACCATGAGGTTTTGGGGTAATTTACAAAAGCACCTGAGGACAGAACTCTGAGACCAGACATATTTACACTGGAATTATGGGAAAAAACACTGCATTATTATTTAAGAAAAAAACCATGGTGATGCGTCCCACATTAGACACTGAACCTGTATGTGTCTCCTTAGGGCAAGGTCACACGAGCTGTTTTTACGTTGCATTTTTAAAAACGTAAAGCTGAGCGTAAATACGCACAAAATGAAGCCTTATTGAAAATAATGGAATACGCACTATAGAAATTCCTACAGGGCACTTGCGAGTCAACTTAGACGCCAGTATTTGAGTTCTTTATCAGAAACGCCAATACGCCAAGGAAACACAATATTTTTGAACTTTATGGGATCTGTAGGTTTGGAAATACAGTTTGCTGAAATATGTTACGCATTTTCAACATTGCATGCGTGTGTGGTTTCATTGGTGTATTTACACTCGACCGCCCATTTTTATATGCAACGTAAAAACGCCACACGTGACCTTGCCCTTGAAATTGAATGTGACTGGCAACATGTAGTTCAACCTCTTTCCCTACCCTACAAAAGCCCTGTTCATGTTTCAGGGAACAAAAAAGAGAAGTGATTATTGAAGCAGTTAATTGGGTTGGTTGGGGGATGACTCCAATGATTTCATGTAGCGGGATTTAAAGGGGTGGTTCACCTTTCAGTTAACTTATAGTATGTTATAGAATGGCTAATTCTAAGCAACTTTTCAACTGCCCTTCATTTTTCTTTTTTAAAGTTTTTTCATTATTTCCCTTCTTCTTAATCTTTCCTGCTTCCAAATGGGGGTCACTGACCCCATCTAAAAATCTGTAAAACTACAAATTTACTGTTGTTGCTACTTTTCATTACTCATGTTTCTATTCAGGCCTGGTACTACCTGGTCTATACACAGGTTTAGTACAGGGACCAGCTGAAAAAGTACAGCGAAGGAAACAAAGTTTATTAAGGGTTTGATGGACATTTGAAGGAAAGGATTTCAATATTGGATTAGTTTACTCTAGAGAAAGACAAGTTAGCAAATGTGTGTAATACGCACTTTTACGATTAGTGTAGGGCTTTCTCAAGGGAACAAATCCATCTCTTCTGATAGGAGGAATGGCAGATTTTATATAATATCTATAAATAATGGGTTTATGGCTGCCACCCCCTGGATCAATGTAAAATTTGTTGAAAATTTGATTTGCTGTCTTTTTTCAATGTCTATTGTGACATTGTTTGCAATAAGCCAGGGCTTTTTTTCTCCGAGCCCCTGGGATCCCACCATCTCAAGCTGTGGTAGGATTTCAAATAGTACAAGCAGGGACAATACAAAAGGTAACAAGTATAAAAATTTGCTCTAGAACCTCAGCCCAGGAGACCACATTGTTTCTGAGCCACCCAATCTGGGCCCAAGATGCAGCTGATTTATTACAGCTTCTTATTTTCTGCACCTGCGCAGGACCTTATATACTGACATTCCCTGTGGATTCATGAGGCAGGTGCACTTCACACGCAAAAAAACTGGCACCAGACTTTGATGAATAAAGTGGATTTTAACAAAAAAAGCATGAAAGCTGAAGCAGATGTCTAAGATATTTTTTTTTTTTTAGATTTGGAGAGGTAAATGTTAGACATGTTGAGCTTGGTGAAAAGGGAAAGAGATTTGAGAGTCAGATCAGAGCCAGGCGGAGGGTAAATAATAGACCGGGAAGCAGAAAAGAGATACACGGAGAAGGGAATGTAGAAAGGAGGTGGGGAGAGAGAATGCTGAAGCTGAGGAGAAAGACCAGAACTAGTACGAGGGAGAAGAGACAGGAGCTGTAGAGAAGGAAGGGGGAGAAGATAAAGGAAAGAGTAGAGGAGAAGGAAGACAGAAGCTGAGGATGAGAGGAGGTGTTGAACTAAGGGGGATAACAGTGGGGGCAAAGGGAGAAAGCCAGCAAAAGAAGGCAGATGAGAGTTGAGTAGAAACAAAAGAACTAAGGGGTGAAGGAAGACTGGAGCGGAGGATAGACAAGGAAGACAAGATTAGGGGAAGGATGAGGCATTGAAGATGATGAAGGGAAACAGTTCATAGGAAAGCAAAAGATAGACAAAACTGAGAAGAGAGAATAGAGAAAGTAGCTGTAGAGATAGTTCCTTCTGAAGCCTATAAAGGAGAAGGGATAAAGGGTAACATAAGTTACAAATGGGAAATTGGGAGAGAAGAGAAACAGAAGCATGAGAGGGAGAAAAGCAGATAAGAATCACTGACCGAGAAGAGACACAAGGGAAGGGGGTGAAGGGAAACAGAAATTGAAGAAGGAGGAGAGAGGCCTATCCCCCATTAAATAAATAAAATGGATTGTTTGTCCAAGCTGGAAACTATGTCAAAGTCATCCCAGGTCTAGCCAGGCCAACACTTGTTTTCATCTGATTCATTAAGAATTCTAGTATTTTATAGAGAATGTTTAAGCTGCAAGTTGTATGTTAACCTGTTTTGTTTAAAGGGGAAGGCATCTCCATAGTACTTTCTAAATATTCTGATATGGATAGATCTTGTTTTCTGTTTCCTTCTGTATGAATTGGAGACGGAGAAGGAAGACATGAGAAAAAGTGGTGAGAGAGAAGTTAGAACATAATTGGGGAGAGAAAAGGAAGAAAGGATTTAGGGGAGTGAAAGAAAAGATTTGAGGGACAGAAAAGAAAGATAAGTGGGTTCTGTGGGGAAAGGGATTAGATGAGTTGGGAAGAAATATATGAGAGGGAAGCAAAATAGAAACTGAAGAAGGAAAAGGAAGACAGAGCTGGGGAGGAAGAACATAAACAGGAGTTGGAAAAAGAAGACAGAAGCTGGAGAAGGAAAAGGAAGACGGGGCTGGGGAGGAAGAACATAAATAAGAGTTGGAAAATAATGACAGAAGATGGAGAAGTAAAAAGAAGACAGAGCTGGGGGTGAAGAACATAAATAGGAGTTGGAAAAGGAAGACAGAAGCTGGAGAAGGAAAACAGGAGCTGAAAAGGGAGATGGGCTGGGGAGGATAGAGCAGTTGTGGAGGGAGGAGGAAGACAGTATTTGGGGAAGGTGAAAAGAGGAAGTATCAAGAAAATAAAGTAATGGGTTGGGTGGGGAGAATCAATAGAAACTGCATTTTTTCACATGGGAAGGAGGCCATTATTCAATATGATATCCATCTGTTACTCTACATTTATGAAAATACTTTTGTACACTTAGCACTTCTTAAAAAGCACATGCAAACCTTAGCCTGAGGCATGTGCCTTCCCACAGCAGTTTCTCTGTTCCTGTGTCTGCCATCCCCCTCCTTTTCTGGTCAGCTCCAAGGATGCACGGCAGAATTCCGTTTTCTGTGAGGGGTAACTATAGAAACAAGATTCTGTTATGAAATATCAGACAGCAAAAGTCTCTATGTCGCTCGGATTTAAGCATTAGATGGGGCAGGCGGCTTGTGCTGGAGGGAGAAGGGCAGGGGGTAACAAGTGATGGTACCAGTGAGAAGGTCTCTTTTACAAACCACTCTCACACAAGCACCTGTCCACTTAATCCAGATTATGTGGGGTTTGTGACAATGGGTCAGAGAATCACTGTGGTGCTGTTGGGGGTGTTGGATCCACACAATAAAGGAAAATACACAGTGTTGTAAATTACACATTATTGCATAAGTGCTAAAAGCTTTAACAGCCTCTGCTCTCAACAAGAACTTTTCTACCAGAACATTGTTGGTGGGATTTACTTCCACATAACCACAAGTGTATTGGTGATATTGGGGGCCAGACCTGGCTGATAACTGTGTTTGCAATTCATCCTACAGGGGTTCTAGTGGGTTGAGGTCAGGGCTCTGTGCAGTCCAATCAAGTTCTTGTACTCCCATCTCAGCAAACTTATTCTGTGAAGAACATGGCCGGATTTACATAGTGAGTGCCCCTAGGCCCACTTCCGTTCATCGCCCCTGTCCCCTCCCCTTTATTCATGCATATTTTCATCATCTGGAGCAGAGCAATGGGGATTGGCGCATGGGAAATCTAAAAAATGATTGTATCTCCAGCGCATCACCTGTGTTTTTGAACCAATGTGGGTGTGGCTGGGCAGCATGCTGCCCCCTAAAATCCTGCCTGAAATTTCAACAGATTTGTGTTCAAAGCACATCCACTGTATCTTGGGCTGGTGGTTAAACTCATAAAGGCAACATGCGCTAGAACACGACATTACCTAACCCCAAATAATTTGCTGGTGTTAACATATTGTATATGTTTTTCTGAAGTAAGGCGAAGAGACAATGGTTATTCTTATATTACTGCAAATGTGTAATACACATGTTTGTAGGTTGTTAGGGTTAGGTCACGAACCTGCTAAAACAAAATAACAGAAGTGAAAACAAAATGACAGAAGTAGTTATTACAGTCTGTTATTAAAACAGACTTCTTAACAAAAACTTTATTGCCAATGTGTTTTAGCTAGACACTAAGGCCGGGGAAAGAGGCAGTAGTCGAAGCAATGACAAGAGAGAAGCCTGAAAAACATCTCCTACAAAAGTTGGGCAATGAACCCCAAGAAGTGAACAATAGTGAGGAAGCACTATTATTATCATGCACATAAGCCAAGGAGCCCCTCCAGGGATCCAAATATGAGTTATTATTGGCCACCCAATGGAACACCCTGAACATACCGTTATTCATTCATTATTTATTTATACAGCGCAGACAAGTTACGCAGTGCTTTACCTTAGTTTATAACAAATGGGGAACAAATAGTGAATAACAAACATGGGTTTGCAGAGTACAATAGGACAACAATTAGAGGGCCCTACTCACGAGCGTTTACAAACTAAAGGTAATTGAGACATTAGAATTTTAGAAACAAATTTGTAATTTATGATATATCAACGAGAGGTGGGTCTTTAAGAAATGTTTGGAAAGAAGGAAAAAATCTGACAGCTCGAGACAGAGAGTTCCAGAGAAAAGCAGAAGCCCAAGAGAAGTCTTGTGGACGAGAATGGGCTGAAGCGATGAGTAGGGAAGCGAGGTGAAGGAATGTATTTTGAGATCAGAATGGCCTACCATATCCCTTTATACCCAGACACGATCCAGAAAAATCCAGGAGGGTTGACAGGTCTGAAAATATCCCAATAGTTCCTAACTACTGGTAAGTCCCTATTGATCTTATGCAGATATGAGCAGGCTTGTTGGAGCCTCTGGGGGTAATCATTCTTTCTTTGATTCCTGTTGTCTATACAGAGATGCCTTGACATGTCCTTTAACTCTTTAATGTCAGGTCCTATAAAATATCACATTTTTTAGTGTTATGTCCAAAAGGCATCATTGAATCCTGTTGTAGAGATGTATCTCGTGGCAGAGGTATGTTCACAGCCATATATGAAATTTACATTAGTAAGGCCCCCACTGGGCCCTTTGCAATACTGCAACCTTCAACTGCTGCAGGGTTTGCTCCCACTGTGGTTCACCCCTCCCACCAACCAATCCCACACTGCAAACTGAATACTCCTTTGGCTCCGCGTCAAGATCCTATATTAGAGCAAAGTTGGCAGCAAACAAGGCAGTGACATATCAAGGCCTGCGTCTGGGCAATGCATTTGAAAGGACAGAAACAGATGGCACAAGATAAGACTATGTTGGTATCCAAGCAGATGGTATAGAAGGCTATTAGAAAAACCCATACCAGCATCCATGTAGTTATAGGAGGCATGGAGACAAGGTTATGGGGCCTATCCACAAAATCTTTTAAATGCCTCCCAAACCTGAGCTTTTGGTGTCACCCCATTTAATATTCTCACAAACCTGGCATAGCTATTTATTACATAAGGTTCTCTAGAATGCTTTACATACTATATGGCATATAACAATGGTGTGCCGTTAAAATACCATTAAAGGAGAAACAAACCCTTAATAAAAAAAACACTAACCCCCATCCCTCTTGCCCGCAAGCCTAGCTGCCCCCCCCAGCTGTTCAAGGGCACCATCTTCTTCTCTTCGGTAATCTTTGGGATGAGACCGGCGAAGAGGCACATGCGCGGTTGGAACAATTTTCTGTTTCGCAACAACTGCACATGCGCAGAGACTCACGAAAATTGCAGACAGCGCTGGTCTCGTTCTAAGATTACCAAATCGGCTAAAGATGGCACCCATGAACTCCACTGGACAGAATCTGCACAGAGGGGTAAGTAAAAAGTTAGGGGCATTTGCACGGGAAGCAGCAAGGCTGGGGGGGAGGGGGGGTCTATGTATGGTAGGGTTTGTTTTTATTAAGGGTTTGTTTTTCCTTTAAGTACAAAGTACCATTAAACTGACTGGGGTGTTGCAAGGATTAGTAGTAGAAATGGCAACAATCTATATACTTCACTTACCATCCTAGAGGCAAAGATGCATCCAACTGATACTAGCCTTCCATGGTAAAGGGTTTCAGCCAGTGGGAGATACATGGTTATAAAGCCCAAGCAGCCCGAAATCTTGTCTTTTACCTACAAATACACTGGGTAAGTGTCCTGGACACAAGCAAAGTGAAACCTAAACAAACAGCAAACCCGGTAGAGAGGCCAAAACTAGCTACAGTATGTGGTTCCCAATCGTCTACTCAAAATACATATCCACCTTTTGACTCTTCTCCCGCTCTCCACAGCCTCTATGCACTTACTCCCCTGACCTTCCCTTAGGCTTAGCTAGTGACACAAATGGGCCAAACTTTATGGTCATGAGCCCTGGGGCCTCCAGAACCAGGGGGCCAATCCTACTGTATTCTTTGATCTCAGATACTTTCTTCAGTGTTGGTTATAAGAGGAACAATGATAGAACAAAGGACAGGTAGGGGTATGCAACATTGCAAGGCTCTGGGACTTACCATTCATGCCTTTATGGGACACAAATGCTAAAATACAGTATATTTTGCTTTCAAATGACAAGAGATGCTGTCCCCCTCTATTTGATAATAGATCCTTTCTAGAGTTAAACTCTACATATGTAGAATTGCTAGGGAGACATTAATCCTAGATCCAGTTTGGTGATTCCCAATCTCAAGATTTTCCTCTATAAAGTGATTTTATATTGTTTATGGAACTTTCAATAGCCTAATATATTAAAGATGGGGTTACACTGTTTCTTACAATAATCAGGTTTCAGTGTGTTGCAAAAGTGCCATCGCTTAGCAGAATTTATAAGGATAAACAGGTATGGGATTCATTATCCAGAAACCCGTTATCCAGAAAGCTCTGAATGGCCATCTATCATAGAATCCATTTTATCCAAATAATCCTGATTTTGAGAAACAAATTCCTTTCTCTCTGTAATAATGAAACAGTACCTTGTACTTGAACCCAACTAAAGGTGGCCATAGACGTAACAATAACGATCTTTCTTGGAAAAGATCTTTCCAAGAAAGATCGTTCGTTTCAATACACACGTGTAGTGCTGAATTGTCAGATATACAGGTAGATATACAGGAAGAAACAATAGAATTCTACCTGTATCTGACGATTCAGCACTAACAATGGCCGATGTTTGGATCCCTTCAAAGGCACCCGTTTAAAAATTTTCCGTCCAGCCCGATCAACGAGCCGACCGATATCGAAGTCTTCTGCCGATATCAGTTGGCTCTTTTTCCACCATACACGCAACGAATATCGGACGAAAATTCGTTTCGTACAATATTATCTGTGCGTCTATGGCCACCTTAAGATATAATTAATCCTTATTGGAAGCAAAACTAGCCTATTTTATTTATTTAATGTTTACATGATTTTCTAGTAGAATTAAGGTATGAAGATCCAAATTATGGAAAGATCCATTATCCAGAAAACCCCAGGTGTCGAGTGGATAAAAGGGCCCATACCTGTATATTATAGACTCGGATTGTTTCTGTATAAGAAACTTGCCGTATGCCTCAATCTCCTTCTGGAAATAAAAAAAGAGTGCAGGTGAGCTGCTTAAAGGGTTGGTTCACCTTTAAGTTTACTTTAAGCAACTTTTCAATTGGCCTTCATTTTTTTATTCTTTATAGTTTTGGAATTATTTGTTTTCTGCTTCTTTCCAGCTTTCAAATGGGGGTCAGTGACCCCATCTAGAAAAAATGCTCTGTAAGGCTTTTTTTTGTTATTACTACTTTTTATTACTCATCTTTCTACTCAGGCCTCTCCTATTCCTATTCCAGTCTATTATTCAAATCAATGCATGGTTGCTAGGGTCATTTGGACCCTAGCGACCAAATTGCTGAAATTGCAAACTGGAGAGCTGCTGAATAAAAAGCAAAATAACTCAAAAACCGCAAATAATACACAATGAAAACCAATTGCGAATTGTCTCAGAATATCACTCGCTTCATCATATTAAGTGTTTATTTCACAGTGAACAATCTTTTTAAAAAGATTACTTGTCCCCTGACACATCCAATGCTCTACCCACTAAAGTCTCTTTTAATGTGGTGGAGATAAAAATAATGACCTGATGCAATGATCTGTGCAGCCCACGGTTGTTCCCAAAAACAGTGCTTTTTCTTAGAGTTGACGTTTTCGTAGGTTGTTCCCAAACAGCCCGAGGCAAGAGAAGACCCTCTGTGTGCCAGATGTGCTCACATGCCTTGAGAGGCCTTTGTCACTTGTAAACCCTTTCACTGCCTCAGGAGTTTGGAGCCTATTTGTGCCTAATCTTTAAGAATAGAATAGAATATTATATATAGATTACTATAGTGGATCACCCTGTCCGACCAGTGCGGTACCAAAGGGAATAACTGTGCCAAGGTAATGCAACCAGGCAGGGTGTGGTACCCCCTGCGTTATCAGTTAGTAGCACTATATGACCTTTTCATTGATGTTGTGTGATGGCGTTACAATTTCTAGATCAAATACTTGTTTTTAAGGACCCTGTTTGAAAAAATATGAACTTTCACAGAGTGAATAATACCCAATGGAATGTGCATAGATCTCAAGCAGTGATTTTGGCCAAATCAGTAGAACTTTCCTTACACTTTAATTGCCTTGGAGTGCTCACTCAGTGCCCCTAATATTATAACAATAAAATCACTATTACAAGTATACAGATAGTTTTCATTTCAATACACAATATAAAAACTTCCTTTAAATAATACTACTAATATGGAATGGAAGGTTCAATAGTAGAGATGGTGCCCATAGTAGAAATGGGGATAATAGTCTCTGGGAAGGGACTGTGGGATAGCAGGTATAGTAGGGAAAGATGGTGCCTATAGTCACAGTGGGATAATAGTCTCTGGGAAGGGACTGTGACTGTGGGATAGCAGGTATAGTAGGGAAAGATGGTGCCTATAGTCACAGTGGGATAATAGTCTCTGGGAAGGGACTGTGGGATAGCAGGTATAGTAGGGAGAGATGGGGCCTATAGTAACAGTGGGATAATAGTCTCTGGGAAGGGAGTGTGACTGTGGGATAGCAGGTATAGTAGGGAGAGATGGTGTCTATAGTAACAGTGGGATAATAGTCTCTGGGAAGGGAGTGTGACTGTGGGATAGCAGGTATAGTAGGGAGAGATGGTGTCTATAGTAACAGTGGGATAATAGTCTCTGGGAAGGGACTGTGACTGTGGGATAGCAGGTATAGTAGGGAGAGATGGTGTCTATAGTAACAGTGGGATAATACTCTCTGGGAAGGGAGTGTGACTGTGGGATAGCAGGTATAGTAGGGAGAGATGGTGTCTATAGTAACAGTGGGATAATAGTCTCTGGGAGGAGACTGTGACTGTGGGATAGCAGGTATAGTAGGGAGAGATGGTGTCTATAGTAACAGTGGGATAATAGTCTCTGGGAAGGGACTGTGACTGTGGGATAGCAGGTATAGTAGGGAGAGATGGTGCCTATAGTAACAGTGGGGATAATAGTCTCTGGGAAGGGAGTGTGACTGTGGGATAGCAGGTATAGTAGGGAGAGATGGTGACTATAGTAACAGTGGGATAATAGTCTCTGGGAAGGGACTGTGGGATAGCAGGTATAGTAGGGAGAGATGGTGCCTATAGTAACAGTGGGATAATAGTCTCTGGGAAGGGAGTGTGACTGTGGGATAGCAGGTATAGTAGGGAGAGATGGTGTCTATAGTAGCAGTGGGATAATAATCTCTGGGAAGGGACTGTGGCTGTGGGATAGCAGGTATAGTAGGGAGAGATGGTGCCTATAGTAACAGTGGGATAATAGTCTCTGGGAAGGGACTGTGGGATAGCAGGTATAGTAGGGAGAGATGGTGCCTATAGTAACAGTGGGATAATAGTCTCTGGGAAGGGACTGTGACTGTGGGATAGCAGGTATAGTAGGGAGAGATGGTGTCTATAGTAACAGTGGGATAATAGTCTCTGGGAAGGGAGTGTGACTGTGGGATAGCAGGTATAGTAGGGGGAGATGGTGTCTATAGTAACAGTGGGAATAATGGCCTCTGTAATAATAGTACAGTATGACAAAATGGAAACATTAACACCTCATCAACATTTCCCAAACTGCGCCTGCGGCAGCTGTTGAACTACATCTCCCAGCACTCGTCGACTCATTGTGTGTATAAATACATGTATGCATATACTGGGGCCCTGTAAAATCTGTTTTGCCTAGGGCCCCTACGTGCTAAATTTGGCCCTGCCATTTTCCTCTTCTGAACCCTGTGTGAAATATGAGCATGCAAGGAGAAGTCAAATAAATAGCAGTTACCTTTGTAACATCTGCTCTCACTCTTGGCAAATCTGCTTCCAATTTACATTCCAGACTGCAGATTCTGATCGGAATATTGTGCGAACAGCAGCCAAGGGCTGGGGTTCATTTACTCGGCTTCTCCTAGGAACAGGCCAAGTCACGCGATGTGTTTAGTGGGGTTCCCTCCCCTGACCAGCCAGGAAACTTAGGCCTCCCAAATTTAGCCGCAGAGGCCTCTTGCCTTCCCCATCTCCCCTGCTGATTGCTGGATTTGAAAACAAAAACCCAGACTTGGTCGACCTACCTGACTTTCAAAGTCATGCAAAGCAAAAACCAACAAAAGGGGATTTTTTTTTCTTTTAGAAAGTTAGTGGTTTTGGTTTTTTTTTTGCATCTTTTTATGTTGCTAATTTTCTTATTTGAATTACAAATGAATGTTTTCTGCAATATGCACAAGACGTTTGGTCTTACTGGGGGGGGGGGGGCTTAATATTTCATTCCGGGTACCACATTTATGAAATAGGAGTCATGTCGCACAAATCTGTAGGAACAGCTTACATTTTTTTATTCATTATTTTGCTGGGGTTAATAACAGTAAAATTCAGAAAGATGCCATTAAATTGGGTGAAAACTATTTTACATGGCTTGATGTCACTTCCACGAAAATGAACCCTGGTAACCCCTCACCAACACCCACCCCCCCAGCTCCACCACCAGATTTTCTCTGGAAGTTTTAAGAAACGGATTAGGAGATTTTTTTTCTTAAAACAATATTGACCTGAGGGCCACCCCCTACAGCTACTACCCTAAGCACTGATCAATATAAGAGGCAGCCTGAATAGAAAGATAATTAAAAGGAAAACTAATATGATAAGAAATAAAGTTGAGCATTGCAATGAATGTGAGAATACAGTAGAACTTTCCCCCTTCCAGCACATATAATAGGAACTGGAAGTCTGTATATTATTGCTACGTGATCCCTTGTCACTATATTGTATAGGAGATGTAGCATCACCGTGTTCTTTATTACTGAGGTCAAGCTCTCTCTGCCCACGGTGGTCTTTGCCAGTTCCCTAGCTTATGATGTGCATTGTTCAACCCAAATCTTCCCTTAACAAGCCAACAAGCTGGAGTTTCAGGCCTATCTGGGCATATAGCCATTCTCCCCAGTTCTCAGCTGGCCTTTAGGCTGTACCTTCTTCCCTCCCTAACACTTCTCCAAGACCACCAGAGGTACTGTTAGTTACTGTTTTTAGTAGTCCAAAATCATCATGCAAGTGGTGCATCAGCAGATAAAGACGCGTGGTCTTCCAGTTGTCCTGGCTGTTGGTGGTACAACAGAAAGGCAGCCATCTATGGTCCCTTGCTGGTATCTATTTTATCAGCCCACAGGAAAGAAGGTTGGATAATACACACCACTTGTGTATGGCCACCATTAAACTGTGCAATTGCTTCAGCTGTTGCCCAGCACTATATTTAAATTTTTGAATCTGACCAGTCCACTTTTTCTCAGTGTCCACCAGTATTTCACCTGTCTTGGCTAAGGAAATTCTAACAACTACTCTGGTGCCCAAGAAAACATGTGATTCAGTTTTGCAGCTAGCACCATCAAACATCTAGAATGACACAGTTGTGCCTGTCTTGAGGTCTATGGACCATAAAGCAGATAGTATGATCAGTCTTTACAAGCAGCTAACCTGCTATCCCGGGGCATCAGGGGTGACTTCTGTGAATAGAAAACCATCCAGCCGTCTTGCTTACTGGAGCAAACAATAGATGGAACATCTAACTCAGGTTACTAGGGCAGGCTCAGCTATAGTCAGTATAGTCAGTTTTCATACACTGCAAAGCCAAAGCAATTCAAGCAAGACTGTGTTACAGTTAGCTGGGTTACAGTTTATTGTTTCAGCTACATAAGCTGCTTCCAGGGCTTCCTCTCCATTAACTTGCTCTGCAAAGGTTGAACGTGATGAATATATGTCTTCAAGCTCACACAGTCACAATGTAACTATAGCATATATAAATGGTAATTACCTAGTTAAACTATTCAGTGCATTGGAACCTCTGCGAGAGGCTCTCACAAGAGGATTTGGGATAATATTTCTTAAAACCCCCAAAGAACAAACACTTCTGTCTACAGTTGGCCCACATCGGGCTGGCCCCAACTATAATTATACGGCATATCCTCCAAAAATAACACTATACCCCACGGTAGTTAGATGTAAATTATCTACTTAAAAGATGTAGACAAGGAAATCCTTTAATGTCTATATTAAACTGAATGCTGGATAATATCCCTGTGATGAATGCTGGTCAGTCTACTAGAGCAGTACTGTTCAACTTTTTCCAATAATTCAAATGATTATTTGAGGGGCAGATTATGCTAGCATTATGTTATAAACCGAAGTATCGGGGGCCCTTCTGCAGACTGGGAGCCATAAAAATCCCTTTGAGGGCCACATACAGCCTGGGGGCTACAGTTGGACATCCCTGTCTTACAGCATAGAATGTTGTCAAGTTCATGAGAACTGGCTGAAGGATAGATTACAGGTATGGGGTCTGTTATCCAAAACCCGTTATCCAGGAAGGCCACCTCCCATAGACTCTATTTTATCCAAATAAGCAAAATTTTAAAAACGTATTTCCTTTTCTTTGTAATGATAAAACAATACCTTGTGCTTGATCCCAACTAAGATATAATTAATCTTCATTGGACACAAAACTAGCCTATTGGGTTTATTTAATGTTTACATGATTTTCTAGGTATAAAGATCCAAATTCCGTTACACAAAAACCCCAGGTCCTGATCATTCTGGATAACAGGTCCCATACCTGTATAAAGAGTGGTGCCAAATGAAACATTTTTGAATTGGACCAGTATTGTTAGTGGAGTACAGCAGGGGTCTGTCCTTTGTCCTTTTGCGTTTTACTTTGTTTATTAATGACCTGGAGGTGGGAATTGAAAGTACTGTTTCTATTTTTGCAGATGATACTAAATTGTGCAGAACTATAGGTTCCATGCAGGATGCTGACACTTTGCAGAGTGATTTGTCTAAGTTGGGAAACTGGGCAGCAAACTGGAAAATGAGATTCAATGTTGATAAATGCAGGTTATGCACTTTGGCAAAAATAATATAAATGCAAGTTATACACTAAATGGCAGTGTGTTGGGAGTTTCCTTAAATGAGAAGGATCTAGGGGTCTTTGTAGATAACAAGTTGTCTAATTCTGGGCAGTGTCATTCTGTGGCTACTAAAGCAAATAAAGTTCTGTCTTGCATAAAAAAGGGCATTAACTCAAGGGATGAAAACATAATTATGCCTCTTTATAGGTCCCTGGTGAGGCTTCATCTGGAGTATGCAGTGCAGTTTTGGACTCCAGTCCTTAAGAGGGATATAAATGAGCTGGAGAGAGTGCAGAGACTGAACTGGTTAGAGGGCAGGAAGACATAAATTATGAGGGTAGACTGTCAAGGTTGTTTTTTTGGAAACGAGGGGGCATGATAACATGAGGGGACAATAAAGTACATTAGAGGACATTATAGACAAATAGCATGGGGTCTTTTTTCCCATGAAAAAGCATCAACGCACCAGAGGCCACTGCTTTAGACTAGATGAAAATAACTTTTATCTGAAGCAGTGTAGCTTTAAGGTGAGGGCAGTGAGGTTGTGGAATGCCCTGTGGAGTGATCATGTGATGGCAGATTCTATCAATGCTTTTCAGAGGGGCTTGGATGATTCTTGGACAAGCATAACACCATGGGCTATTGTGATACTGAAATCTAAAATTAATACAGATATAGTTTTTATATTTGAGTGTACAGATAGGGCAGTATGAGCGAATTTAGTCTTTTTTAACCCAACTTAACAAGGTAACTATGCAACTGCACAATAATGTATGGCTTGTTGGTCGGTTTCAGGGGATCACGGACTGTTGCAATCTTAGTACAAAGTGGAATTTTGGGTAATTGATAGTCAGTTCTGCCATGGAATTTTGGAACATTGCCCAGGAATTTGTTTAATTTCTGTATTGCATGGAATGTTCCTCAGATCCACTGAAGAAGGTAGGTTGATGTCCAAATAAAATCCTTGCAGAGCTAACTAAGCGCCATTGCGTTCATCCAGTCTGCTCTGATGAATCTTGGGCAAGTCTACCTATTAGATATGGGAGATCTTTGGATTTACTGCAAGGTAAAGGTGCCAATGATTCCCACAATGTGTGGTATCAAAAGCTGCAATAGACCAAAAAAAAAAATCACCAGCTAATTCCTTTTTAAGGCTACACACGGGAAGTGACACAATTCCAACTTAGCTACGTGTACCTGATGGATTGTGGCAGTTTTGGACCAAAACGTGTCCAAAATTCCAGCTCTGCCAGTCCTTCAACTCACTGGGATAGCCTCTCCACAGACAGACCGACTGAATTATTTACATTTACATTCGTGTTAATGGTAGAATTCATTTCTATACCATGAGCCGCACGTTTATTTAAGTGGTAAATGTGTATTTTGTTTTTTAACTTGGTCTTTTTTTCTTTTGATAAGGGCCATATTATCTCAGGCAGTCCAGGCGGTCTGGCAAACTCCCCTTTTTCTTGCAATGTAAAGTCTCGTAGCAATAATGAAACCATTTGCTATTAAATGTTTAATTGGCTCTCTAAATATTTCCAGTCCCATTAAGAAAAAAGAGTGAGTTGCGCATTGGCTTAATTCGTCTGCTAATCATAGCAAAACATTTTAGCCCGAGATTGTGTATACTCCAAAGAGACCACCAGACATCTACGTGAGAGGCTGCATTCTTTCGCTCCCACCATTAATTAGCCCAACGTAGCTCTGCCAGTCTAAATACCACCTAAGATCATTTCAGCACTCACAACATTGTGATTAGTATATTTTGATATCATGAAAGGGGTCTGAAAAACTTGGCCTTGGGCCTAGACACAGCCTCTCTAAACTTTCTGTCCAGTTGCATGGTCTTTAGCCAGATGTTTGAGGCCACACAACCAGTGCTGTCTTTGGGGGGGGGGTCTAAACAGTGGTAACTGCAGCAACCACCAAAGGGAGGCAATCATAAAATAACAGTTAGCCCCAAATTAGAGCTAAGGGAGGGTAAACACTTGCTGGGGTAAAATCTTTTCAACCACTTTTTAAAGTTGCTCTTTCTAAATTTAAACACATGAACACATGTGGCCATTGGTGTCTACATATAAAAGGCATTTACTGGTAAGTAAAAAGGAGATGGTCTGAATATTTTACTGCAGAGCTTTGCAACACTAGGTTTCCCTTGAGGCATCTTGGGCTGGGCGTTGTGAAGAACATACTGCAGAGCTGACACCAATCAACTGGTTGTCCATGTACTAGTCATGTCCCCTCCAGTTAGCGAGGCTACTCAGAACAGGAAAAGTCTAGGTAGCACGCCACAAACAGAAGAAAGATGGTAGCAGCAGAACAAAACAGAACCAGTAGAGCAAGATGGAGACAGTATCAGTGTTCCCAGCTTGGTACTTCCAGGCCTATTGACATCCAAAGGTTGTCCCCTGATCCCCTTGTTTAAGGCCAATATTTTATCCTTCAATTACCTCCTTTAAAAGCTGGAATTCATTTGGATTGGGTGAATAGCTGAGTTTGCAAGATTGAGCAACACCAACGCCTTGTGCCCACTGTAGAATTCGCTGTTCTCCGTAGGCAAAAACGAGATTGGGAACCATATAGGAGATCGCTTTAATGTTCCTAACAAAAGCACTACACTTTGCACAGTGTAAATCACCAGTGACATGCTGAAATAAAAACACAAATTAGAATAAGGAGTGTGCATCGTGGAAGATTTGTTCCAGTTGGTCGAACTGACCCCCTTTCAAGAGCGCAATGAGATTCTTTGAACTCTCCCACACACCATATGTATGTACAGCTGATATACAGGCTCTGTGTTCTGGGTGTATCAGGGGGATTTGCGAATGGTTGGGAGAGATTTCATTTTCTCAGAGAGATATTTTGCAATTCACTGTTGCATATACAGATAAGCTTAAATGCTTTTCTATATATCTATATATATATACCGAGAGAGAGAGAGAGAGAGAGAGAGAGAGAGAGAGAGAGAGAGAGAGAGAGAAAGAGAGAGAGAGAGGGAGAGAGAGATTAGGTGAACACTATAGACCAGGGTCGGACTGGGCCAGCGGGACACCGGGGAAAACCCGGTGGGCCCCCACCGAACCAGACCCCCTCTCTCAATCTGCCTGCCTCTCACAAAAACTAATTGTGGTTCCGTGCAATGGCACGCATGCACGAATGGTGTGAACGCTGTCGTGCAGCGCCGCAAATGGTTTTGTTCGCAGTGGGCCCCAGAGGTTTGTAACCCAGTGTGCCCCCCCAACGTTCAGTCCGACCCTGCCATAGACAGTTGTTTCACCTGGGTGCCCGAGCTAAGAAACAACACAAGCAATACAGAAGAACGTCACTCACAGGACTTGCTGAATAAATCTTCCAAAGACCTTCGTCTGGAGTCAAACAATGCAACCAGACCCACAGTAGTGTGATAGAATTTAAAACCCCCTCAGTTTCCATCCCCACAACTTCCTTGCGCCAAAAGTGGTTGCCTAGCGACCACAGGAAGTTTACATTACAGGCATGTCACCTGTTCCAACAGTTTATGCAGACATGCGTATGTATAATGCAGCAGAGAATCCATGTATGCGCTAAAAGTCTAACAGTAGTCCCGTTTTTCGCAAGGCAATCCCGATTTTGACAGCTCAACCCACAGTCCTGGATTGTAACTAAAATATCCTGAGTTCCTCTTTGATGTCCTGCACTGAAAAGGCAGAAAATGATACAAAGTTTCTGAAATGTAATTAAATAAGAGGCTTTTGGCAGAGAGCCTGAAATACTCAGCAGCTGCACTTAGATGCATTTGTAACTATTTAATCTAAGCAGTGATACAATTGTAACTATTTAAGATAAGTAAGTCTCTTGGGGAAACTGTGACTTGCGATGGCATTTCACCTTAATTAGCAAAACCTGACCCTAAAACCTCCAGACATGTGTCCAAACTTTCCATAATCTGGCAAATTGTAAAATGGATATTTCGTTTAGGGAGTGTGGCCATAAAATGGTGGTGGTCAGAAAATTCACCAACAGTAGTTGGGGGCTGGGCTCAAATGAAAAGCAGGGTAATTGAGCCTGATAATGATATGTCTTGCAGCCAATTTGTTCTCATGTAACTAGTAAGTTTTATTGATGATAAATAAATAAAAAGTGTCTCATGTTCAAACGAAAGTTGATAGTTCTTTTTAACGTTACTTAACCTACGGCAAACCCACTGCAGGCTGAAACGGTTACAATACCAACTGCCTTGGGAAGATTGATTTTGGAAAACAGATTTTTTTTTTAGATTGAGCTCATCAGTTTAATTGGTGCCTTTGTAGTAGCTGGACTGTTAAATTCTACCCACACCACTAAATTCAAAGTCCCAACCTTTTGGCTTGTACATTTTCATTCATATAATTTGCAATTAGTATTCATATTTCCTTGTGGTTTTCCCCCCACATATTATGTCACCGTTGTCCAGTTGGTATTTAAACTGCTATCTGGTTCAGAGGCTTTATGACCCTTTATAGAAAGTACATGGTACAATTGGCAACAGTGGGTTAAATATCATATGCAGGGGTTCCTGTATGCTCACTACGTAACACCTCAGCTCAAGTCAGGTGGGAATCTCATTGGAGTATTGTTTTGCATTGTAACCTTAAGAAAGTGCAAGTGAAGTAGGGAGGGCCCAGAACGGTCAAATTATTCCTTTACAGTCTGGTCTAATGTCTCTCCAGGATACAAACAGTTGTTTAAGGCCTCAGCCCAATAACCAACAGGGTGCGAGGTAACACAGGAAAGGTTTGCTATGACCCAATAACCCTATACTGGCCAAGTCCAGGTCTGGACTGGAGTCAAAATAGGTCCTGGAATTTCAATTACAGAGAGGCCCAAACAGCCTCCCACCCGCCCACTAGATAGAGACTGTCTATGGCATCTGACAGCAGCCCCTCTGGCATTTGCCGGAACCCACAGATTGCCAGTCCGGGCCTGTGGCCAACAGTTGAAGTTAGAAGAATCTAACCTGCTGACTATTATGGGCTATAATAGCGTTTGTGCATAAGTCCCATAGGGTGTCATGTAGTTATATAGATATTTACCATGGTCTGGTAATGTACACCGGCTGTTGCTGGCCTAGTGCAGTTGAAACAATGCAAGACAGCGGCTAACTGATTGCTCTTGGTTACAGGATGGGACAAAGCGTGCAAAAGCATAACCACAATAGTATTTCATAGTTATGCAGGCGACATTTGATGTATGTAGTCCATTCATTTAAGCCAACAGCTTTTGCAGGTCTAGCGCTTTTAAAACAATAAAAAGCAAACTGCTGGCTAGTTGCTATGGGTTACAAAATAAGATGAACTGTGCCTGTATCCGTGCATGCCTCCCTTAAGGTGTCCCAGAGTTTGTCGTAGTCCAACAACAGCAATTGCCAGTCTAGTACTGTTAGGGTAGAACTACACGAGCACTTTTACCTTCGATAGCATCCGTTTCGACGCATTGAGATGAATTGTAGGCGTCACGTCAGATGCCCCGAATCTAAGATAAGTAATATCAATGTTGGACTGTGACGCTGCGCGTATCCGACACGACTGTCCGATGCGAACGCTGCATGTTGCGTCTTCATCCTACAATCGTGCGACAGCGTCCGACATTCCTATTATTTACCATAGAATCGGTGCATCTGACGTGACTCCTGCGATTCATCTCAGCGCATTGGAACGGATGCTTTTGTAGGTAAAACCGCTCGTTCTACCCTTGGAGGCAAACTGTTCACTGGTTGCTATGGGTAACAGGTGTGGGGCAGCATTTACCAATGTTGCCCCCTATATTTGCACATGGCTATGAGTGCATGAGGTTTTGCTCACCAGACCAATGTAAATGTGCCGAGGTCTCCATACTATGAGAGCCGCAGATAGTGCCAGTCTGATGTTTAATAGAGACACACTGAGTAATTGACAGAGCCTGATATGCTTGTCACCGCTGATTAATCTAGCTTCCCTCTAGCACTGCACTGCTCTGCAGCTGAGACCCAGGTGTATTTAATCTACTGGCTCTGAGAGTAAAGCCTTAACCACTTCGGGGGACCAGAGAGAGATCCACCGCACCACCGCACCACCGGTTTGGGGAACTCTGCACCTTCTAAAGGAATCCAAAAAAAGAAAGGGGGGACAAATCTGGGGAGAGAGGCAACATGGCAGGTTAAGCCTAAATACTTGATCCTCACCCACCCCCCTCTCTCCTCAGACCCCCAGTACTTTCAGGATTGTAACACCAACATCAGACAATAATGAACGGCTGCCTGTTCACATTCCAGAGGAGCCACTCTCGGCTTGTATCACGCAATCTCAGATTAATTTCACATGTGGGCCATTTCTCTCTCGCTCTCTCTCTCTTTTATTTTTTTTAATATTCTTCCATAAATATTCATAAACTGTGAAAAATGGGAAATTGTTCACTTACCAGGGAAACTTCACAAGAGAGGCGGAAAAAAAAAAAAATTAATGAGTGGCTGAAAGATGTGTGATTTAAAGGCTTGAAAAGAGAGAGTACTTAGAGCTGGGAACATAGCTACAATTTACTGCTCCCCCCTTACCCCCTAATCATAGTGAATGTATGTTTTGTAGAAATGTATGAAACTTTAGGCTCTTTACTATTGTGATGACGTTGCTTACCACAAAGGAGAGCTTCATCGTTAAAATGGGGAACATATACTGTAGGGGCACTAAGCTCGAGTGAAGGATTCAAAGTAAAAAAACTTCGAATTTCGAATTTTTTTTTTGGGTAATTCGACCTTCGACTACGACTTCGATTTGAACTAAAAATCGTTCGACTATTCGATAGTCAAAGTACTGTCTCTTTAAAAAAAAAATCGACTACCTACTTTGCCACTTTAGACCTACCGAGCATCAATGTTAGCCTATGGGGACCTTTCTAAGCTTTTTTTGATCGAAGGAAAATCCTTCGATCGATGGATTAAAATCGTTCGATTCGAAGGATTTAAACGTTCGATCGCACAATTTTTCCTTCGATCATTCGATTAAAATATTTGCGGTAAATCCTTCGACTTCGATATTCGAAGGATTTTACTTTGATGGTCGAATATTGAGGGTTAATTAACCAATTCGACCCTTAGTAAATGTGCCCCATAAAATCAGCGTGGGTGCAGTCTGCAGCATGAATGGAATTCACTTCTAAAGGATTTACATTTAATATGTTCCTTTGGAAACACGCAGCATGCATTATATTTGGTACACTTTTTTATAACATAAACGCTGCATTCACAGCGCCTTTATGCTGGGCTAACCTGCAGGAAGCCGAGGAGAAATGTCTATGGCTGCTCTTGACCAGATGCTTCTGACACTTTTGCAGAATCAGCCAGATGTCCTTGAAGTCACTTGTCATTCTACCTCCCTCTTCAAAGTTTTGGGATGCTGCCAACCCGAGATACTGCAAGGGACATGAGACATGGCCTGCTAAAAAAAGAGACAAAAAAACTGACACTTTGGCCGTGAAAGGGACATTTCCACTTGACATTAACTTTTATCATCTAGAAATTTGCAGTTTTTGTGGTTTTGTATTTATATAACTATTGTTCCTAGATGACCCATGTATATTTCTGGAGGGAGGCTTTTCTGTTGCATTTACATGCTGGCTTGATTTGCTCTTGCGGTACACAGAGATCTGCAAATAATGCCCTGTTTACAGAACATGATCCATTTAGCAAATGCAGCCATTCGGAGACTTCTGTAGCACAGCCTAATTGCTGCACAAATGCAAATAGCAGCCCTGCACTTCATACACACGATGCCATTAGGAATTAGGATGTGAACAAAACAGAATGCTTGGCATCCACCCACCCAAACACACACTGTCGTGAGATTTTGTTTTAATGTTTTTTGAAAGAACAAGTAGAGTTGTTTTGTAGCATATTGATTTATTTAGTTCTTTATATTTCTCTTAAACAACAGCAGTTCTGTCCTGCTTTATGGCTGAGATTCTAGCTATCTTTATAACAGAGCATTCTGTCACAGTGGTACAGATCCTATCTGATCCCCATTGTAAGCAGCAGTTCTCTCCTGCTTTTTGGCTGAGATTCTAGCTATCTTAATAACAGAGCGTTCTGTCACAGTGACCCCCGTTGTAAGCAACAGTCTGAGGCCTCTCTAGCTCCTGTGTCAGTCAGTATTTGTAATGTAATGTATATGTTTGTTGCAGACACCGTTCAGTGTTGTAGAATATGTTGGAGCTTTATAATACTCCAACATTAGAGACAGAGAGACTTTGAACCCCTATGGATGTCCTTTTATACCTGATATATAGGGAATAGGGAAAATTGTTTTCATACTTAATGGAATTTTCCTTTTCTAGCCACTATACATGTCAACATAAACACTGGGTGGATTCCCCCAAACCCACCCTCAGACAAGTCCCTCCCCCAACAAAACTATAAAGTCACCCTCCCTTCCTGGGGCCAGTAGTATAATAATGTAGTCCTAGAAGAGAGAGTATGTTGACATATGCTGTATAGTGGCTAGAAAAGGAAAATTCCATAAGTATGAAAAAAGTACCCTATTCCTAGCTACTTATACGTCAACATAAACAGTGGGATGTACCCATCAATGCAATAAAAATCAGGGTGGGCAATAAAAACTCAACCAATGCCAAAGAAAAGGTTAATACCGGAAACACCCCAAAGCAAACTCCACATCACTGGACTCCACATTTATGGTTCATGAAGGTGCTTGCTGTCTTCCAAGGTGCCGTCTGACAAATCTGATTGACTGGAACCTTTGCCACAAGAGGTGGCTACTTATCTTATCCCATTTGGAACTAGCTTGCCAAGGTGAATAAGCTTTTAAAATCACAATCACCAGCCATCTTGAAATTGTGGAAGAGGAGGCTGCCAAGCTCCTGCTGGAATGATGAACAAATTATCCAATCTCCTGAAGGACTCCATGGAACTCAAATATGTCTTGCTGCTCTGACTGGATCCAACTTCAAGAACAAAGGATCCTTCGAGGCTGAAAAGCTAGCAGACAGGGCCAGAAGAACAATCTTTGTGTTCAAATGGATAGTAGAAATGACCTTGGGCAAAAAGGACATATCCAGCAGAACAGTCATATTTTCCTGGCTAACGGACAAGTCTTGCAAAAGACTTATGGCTGCTGAAGCAATAGCCACTAAAAACAGGGTCTTCAAAGTAATGTTCCAGACTGAGGCCTGATCCAGAGGCTCAAAAGCAGAAGAGGCTAAAGATTTTAGAACAAGTGGTAACTCCCAGGAGACGAAAACAACTCTTTGGATGATGTATCTTATGAGCTGCCATCAAAATTTTTCTGACCCTCCAGCTAGTGAACTCCTGTCATGGCAAAGATGACATATGAACCTTGAGTGTCATATATTGCAAGCCCTTGCTCAAACCCTTTTGCAGGAAGTCCAAAACTTGTGGTAAGGAAGGGACTGGTTCTTCCAACTGGTTTTGATGCTGCCAGACCAAAAATTTCTCCCATATCCTGTAATATGTTCTCAATGTAGAGGATGTCCAGGCCGCAACAAGGTTCATATCACTGTATCAGAAAGCCCCAAGCCTTCTAATCTTTTACACTCAGCCTCCAACGAAAGAGAGGCTGGATCTGGATGGGCCAGTGACCCCTGGATAAGAAGGTCCCTTATGACTGGCAGATGCCAAGGCGTCCCCCTGTGGAACTTTTAGGAGCAGCAGGAACCAAGGCCAGAATTGCTTTCACCCACTTGCTCTGAATCTTCAGAAGAACTCTTAGCATTAGAGGCACCGGTGGAAAAAGATACACAAGGGGAAAGATACAGCTCTGGAGTCGGGCATCCTTTGCGGCTGCCTGACGGTGAAACTCTTGGCAAAAAAATTAGCCAACTGGGAATTGCTTGATGAGGCCATCAGATCGATACCTTGTCCTACCTCCTCACAAGCTGCTGAAACATTATTGGGTTGAGTTGCCATTGGTGCTTGCTCAAGGTACTCCTGCTCAAGAAATATTCTTGTTTAATCTGTGATCCCAGGAACATAAGCTGTTGTCAGAGACTCCAGATTGACTTCTTGCCTTGCAGAAGCTGAGCAATCCTTGCCCCCCCTGTCTCCTTATACAGGCCTCAGCTTTAGTGTTGTCTATTTTAACCTTCACGGATTTCCCTTTCAACAGGTGAGCAAATGACTGCAGAGCACACTTGATTGCCCTGATCTCCAATATGTTGGAAGGTTTATCCTCATCTGGGATTCCCAAACCTTATGAGAGTAGAGGAGAGCACCCCAGCCTAGGAAGGACTCATCCGTCATCACTGTCTCCTATCCTATACCACCTGACGTAGGGGAAAAACCTTCAACCAATTTGAAAGGTTCAGCCACCACTGGAGACCGTCCTTCAGATATGGTGGTAAGACAATTCTTTGTGCCCAATCTTTCTGATAGCTGTTCCACTGCTGAAGAAAGACTTGATGAGCCAACCTCATGTGCCAATGGGTCCATTTGGTGACTGGAATCGTTGAGGCCATCAGACCCAGAATAGACATAAAAACCTTGGCCTGGATACTCTTCTTTAAAAAGAATTGAGACCTTCTGCCGCAGCCTGTGGGCCTTTTCCAGGGGAAGAGAGACTTCTCTTATATGAGTATTGAAAAGGGCCCCTAAATAAGTCAGTGACTGAGATGGATCTAGGGAACTTTTATCCAGGTTTATCACTCACCAGTGGGCTGAAAGGAACAAGAGAACGCAATCTCAGTGCCTTAAAATATACAAAAAAAAAAAAAGATACATCCTTGTTCAGCAGAAGATCATCCAAGTAATGCCATATCATAATCCCCTCTTTGCAAAGTTCTACAATCAGTGGAATAAGAAGCTTTGTGAAGGTCCTGGGAGCTGACGTTAGCCCAAATCGAAGGCAACAGAACTGAAAATGCCCTCTGCCTGCTGTAAAAAGAGCTGATGACACATAGCAACAGGAACATGCAGTTATGCAACCCTCAGATTGATGGAGATTAGCCAGTACCCATCCTGAACCACTGGGATGATGGTATGAATAGATTTAGTTTTGAACTTCTTTGGGACTGTGAAGAAGTTTAACCTCTTTAGATCCAAAATGGGCCTCCAACCCCCTGAAGATTTCTTCACCAGTAAACGGAGTAAAAACCCTGCTTCCTTTGTTTTTCTGGAACAGGAATGATTGATTTGTTGAACAGCAGAAGCTGCAACTTTTCCTCTAAGGCCCCTTTCTTTTCTTTGGAATAGAGGAAAATTCTATCCAATAACCTGACTTGACTATTGACCCAAGTCTGAAACAGTCTTTTCCCATTGATCTGAAAAACTAGTGTCTTTTGCCCCCACCTTGAAGAATTTCACCTGATGATAGTCAGGAAGGTTTTTTGGTGAGCTGGGAAGGCTTGCCATGCTTTTGCTTCTTCTTCTCCTGTACGAGAAAAGGGCTCTTACCTCCAGAAGAAGAAATTAGAAATTATATTGTCTAATTTGGAGAGGGTCTAATTTGAACCCTCTCCCCTTCAAATAGTAAGGAGTGCAAACTCACTGTCACAACCAGAGGGCCCTTCTCGCTAAGACTGTTAAGGCCATATTACGAGCTGTAAATCGAGTAACATCTATGGCTGCCTCTGATACAAATGCATTGAGACGGCTAATCCAGCAGAGATATCTTGCTTATCAGCTCCTTCCTAAAGGTGGTGGCACACAGAGAAATTTAGTCTCCTGCAATCAGTCTATCAATTCAAAGTGAAATTGAAAGTGAAAGTCTTGGCCACTGAAATCAGAGCTACAGGAAGCTTCAGCAACCTGAAATACCTTCCTCAACTTGGACTCTGCCTTCCAGTCCATTGCATCTTTAAGGAGAGAAGAATCGTCAATAGGGAGTGTGGTTTTCTTAGCAAGATGAATAACCGCTGAATCAACTATCAACACTTCACATCCTCTCCCAGAAAAGGATACAATCTAGAAAAACTTGATGATAGAGAAGAAACAGAGACTCTTTTGGAACCCTTGGACCACACGGAATTGCCACCTCCGAACAAAGGAAAATGCTCCTCGCTTAAGGGTGGACTCTTTAGGAGGTTGACTGCATTTATCAATAGGTCACCAAATTTAGACCAACAAATTCAGCTCCTGGACTGCTGAATAAAAAACTAAATAAAAATACATATGATAAAAAATGAAAACCAATTGCAAATTGTCTTAGAATATCACTCTCTACATCATACTAAGTCCACAATCCTCTCCACATTCCAACATCAATCCTCACTCCAACACCATCGGTCCTCAGTAAGAAGGAAGTCTGATGTGCCATACAATACCTTAAAGTAGTGCTGCAGCAAGTGGATGTGTCACAGTGTGTGTTGGTAGTAGATGTATTTCACATAATGCATAAGTATGCAGCAGAATGCAGAGGCGTAGCACAGATTTTTCTATAATATATAGTGTGTGGGAGTAGCACAGTGTATATGCTGCTGAATGCGTGGCAGTAGTATAGGTGTTCTAGGTTACAGACAGGGCAGTAGAAGGATGCTGGGAGTCTAGATACAACCATAGCTAAGGGCTACATGGTGGAAATATTGGATTTACACTATTAATGACACCATCTTACCTTGTTATAGGCATTGTCTCACAGTTACTCTGAAACTCTGAGGAGCCGAATTTCATTTTTTTTTAACACAGAAATTTGGCTACTAGTTACTAGTGCAGCAAGAGCAACAATGCCCACTACAATAGTGATGTAGCCCCCCCCCCCAGACAAGCTCTGAAGCAAAAAGTCGAAATCGTGGAGCGGGAAGGGAAGCAACGTCGGCCTCCGGGTGGCATGAGTAGAAATTTGTCCCTGTCTGCATTGGTGCACCTAGTAAATGTCCCACCTCCTGTTTCAAATCTCACGCAAAGGCAACTACTGATTTGGGGGAACCCTGGAGCTTCCGCAACCTCAAAGGTGATGGTGGCTCCAGATTTTCCCCAGTGGCCAGTGTCAAAAGGCATAGGTAGACATAGATGCACTTGCGGCTATAGAATTGGGCATGTCATTTTGACCTTGAACATCAGAAAAAACATAATCCTGATTTATCAGCACAATTGTGTCAAATTTGCATCGAACTGCAGTTGCAAGCATTTTGACACATTGGTCTCAACCACATCAGAAGCAACAACCCTCACAGCCACAATTATGGTGGGATTATGGGTGAAACACTGCATTCTGAGCAAAATAAAAATGGCAATTTGCAACACATTGCAGGGCCAAAGAGAAGAAAAGGCCAACTAGGATCCCAGCCAGTATGCAGATTAAAGCTGGCCATATATATGAAAATCCGTTGTTTTGCGAGGTCACCAACTGAGTGGATCTCTCCCTGATATGCCCACCTTGAGGTGGGCAATATTGGGCTGATCCAATCAGCCCAATAGCAGGCGCTAGGACTGCGCAGTCGGCCACGCAGCCTAAGGGCACCCGCAATACAAATCCGGCCCTGATCACAAGACCTCTAAAAAACATTATTGTTTACAAGCAAGAGCATTTGTCTCCAGTCTGGGGATCAAGGAACAGATATATATATACGGTATGTATGTGTGTGCATCCCTAGGATATTAATACAAAGCTTTCATATACAAATGCTGCATGGAACAGACAGCCATACCAAATGTTCAACTGGTAACGCAACGAATAAAGCTGTTAAAATATTTCACTTACTGGAAACAAAGATGTAAAACAGACAGATTTGGAACGTGATGGAACTATAAAGTAGGAATGTCTATTCCATTCCAACCTGCCCCCTCCTTTTAAAATCCCATATATATAAACTGGTGATAGCTATCGGTCTAATGTGGCAGGAGGGAGAAGGCTTATAATAGGCTGCAGGGCTGAATCATTTAAACTACAACCCAGAAGAATGAATCTTTCATAAAAGTCCTGCTTCACAGAAACGGTGCCCCCCCCCACCGAAAATGATACAAATCATATATTGTTGAATTATGTATAAAAATATGCCTTCCTGTAATGTGGCAAACAGATCACAAAGGAGATTGCCTTGCTGCTATTAATCTGCCATCAGCCAATCCCTATGAGGCTGTCTGACCCAGTAAAAAAGTTCATTCTTGGGTCCAGTTACTCCTGTGCAAGAGACAGTCCTGACAGGGCAGTGTATGCAGATCTACTGTATGGAGCCAAAAATTCTGCCTCATAGTGTGTCTCCGGGTATAATGGCTTTAAGCATAACTGCCAGATCTCCTGCTGAGTGGCCTCGCTGGGTTACTAGTGTTTAGGTACACAGAGGCCCAGACAGTCCCCCACAGGACCAATAAATAATGACTGTATATGGCAAATTATAGCCAGTTAGAACCTGACCCTCGCAATCCTCAGAGTATTCTGTCACAGTGATACAGATCCTATCTGATCTCCATTGTAAGCAGCAGTCCTGTCCTGCTTTATGGCTGAGATTCTAGCTATCTTTATAACAGAGCATTCTGTCACAGTGACACAGATCCTATCTGATCTCCATTGTAAGCAGCAGTCCTGTCCTGCTTTATGGCTGAGATTCTAGCTATCTTTATAACAGAGCATTCTGTCACAGTGACACAGATCATATCTGATACACATTGTAAGCAACAGTCCTGTCCTGCTTTATGGCTGAGATTCTAGTTATCTTTATAACAGAACATTTTGTCACAGTGACACAGATCCTATCTGATACCCATTGTAAGCAGCAGTCCAGCCCTGCTTTATGGCTTAGATTCTAGCTATCTTTATAACAGAGCATTCACAGTGTCACAGTGATACAGATCCTATCTGATCCCCATTGTAAGCAGCAGTCCTTCCCTGCTTTATGGCTGAGATTCTAGCTATCTTTATAACAGAGCATTCTGTCACAGTGACACAGATCCTATCTGATACCCATTGTCAGCAACAGTCCTGTCCTGCTTTATGGCTGAGATTCTAGCTATCTTTATGTTTATCTTTTAACTTGTAAGAGGGGCCCTGGCGCCAATGTTTTTTTTAAAAGTATTCTTTGGGGCCCCAAATTTTTTTTAACTTGTAAGAGGGGGCCCTGGCGCCAATGTTTTTTTAAAAAAAATATTCTTTGGGGCCCCAAATTTTTTTAACTTGTAAGAGGGGGCCCTGGCTCCAATGTTTTTTTTTTTAAAAAATATTCTTTGGGGCCACAATTTTTTTTAACTTGTAAGGGGGGCCCTGGCGCCAGTGTTTTTTTTTTTAAACTTATAGGGGGCCCCTGGTCATCAATTATTTTTTTTAACTTGTAGGGGGACCTTGACCATCAATTTAAACATTTTAAGAGGGGCCCTGGCACCAAAGTTTTTTTTAAACTTATAAGGGAGCCCTGACCGTCAATAGCTTTTTATAACTTGTGTGTGTGTGTGTGTGGGGGGGTTTACTTTTTTAGCATTGATGTCTGTGTGGCCTTTTAACTGTTGTGTGGGCGGGATCTGGGGTGGGGCTTGGGGGCACTGGTGGGTGGGGCCCAAAAAATGTTGTTGTACGGGGCCCCATGATTTCTAATGGCGGCCCTGTGCACATGTACCATCTAATACCTATTTTTCAACATTACAGCACCTATAATACAAATTATTGGGTCCAATCACTCCACCTGTTTGTGGTTCAGCATTTGGATAGGGGCCTTAGTGCAAAATAAGTTTACAGATAACAAAGACATCTTTCTATAGATAGGATAGAAATTAAGTACTCACCCTACATTTTATCTTAACTGTCCTTCAGGCTGGGGCATCGTATCAGCCCCTATACGTACTAAAATCCCTAGCACTAATTATAGTTTAAGTCAGGGGCGTAACCACAGAGGAAGCAGACCCTGCAGTTGCAGGGGGCTGGGAGGAATAGAGGGCCCCACGAAGCTCAAATAAAAAGAAATTTCAACATATATTGGTAAAACAGGACAATATCTGGATATGTTGGGGTTCCTAAAATTAATTTGCTTCGGGGCTCAGTAACATCTAGTTACGCCTCTGGTTTAAGTTGATAAGAATATATGTTAAATAGGGGGATATTGGGTTGCTCTTTAAAGCTAAACACTAATTGCAACTATCCCAAGCACTACAAGGGTACTGACATTTAAAAATGAACATACTTAGATTAAAGATGTCAATATATGGTATAGGTACAGCTTCCACTGAAAGGAGGATCAGACTTAACCAATGGAAGGATAAGTGTCAAGCAACTGAAAGTAGTTATTACTCACACTCCAGAGTGGACATGTCTCCATGCTGTATTTATTGCGTGTTTTATGCTTCTGGAGAACTGGATTATCAATGAATCCCTTTGCAGACAGAATGCTCTGTTATTCATTTCAAAAAAGGCTCTGCAAAGCATCAATGGAACAGGTAAATGCTTGTGGAAAACTGGGGCCTTAAGCTCCCATCACTGGAGGAAGAGTGCTTGACTGACCCCTGCCATTGAAAAAAAAAAAAAGCGGCATAAAAGTGCTGGTGTTTGGAGCTGCAGCTAAATTAGGAGGTACCATCTGCACAGAATATGGCCCTGCCTTTGGTTATGTAATTTGCAAATCGCCGCTGGGCACCCAACTGTCTGATCATCACACAAATCTGATCTCTTCACCTGACGTTTAATCCTAATGAGCTTCAAACAAAAAAAAAAAGCTGAAGGGGAAATTTGCTGCTCTTGTATTGATGCCAGCCTTACCCATAGGGATGGCACTGGGCCTTGTTAAAGAGCCACTGACCCCTGCTGAATTCTGCTTAATTAATACAGAGGAATAACTATGCAGGCAGAGTTTTATAGTATCCCTATACAGGCAACAAGGCTGTCCCTGCTCGATTGAGCTGGTAGAATATAATAGGCGTTATTTACGACTGCAAGTTCATTTTGGAGCGCAAATTTCCCCCCAAAATGCATTGTTTTTGTCCCCAAAATTCCAGTGTTGTTGCGGTCACTGGGGGGGATATTACGATTCTTTTGAAGCAAATCGGATGCAATTGCACTGAAAATGTTCGAATAACATGTGAAACCTATACTTTAGAAGCAACGACACTGACAATTAACGCAGGGCGCTGCTAGGAACCCACCACGACTGAAAGGTAAAAATATAAAAGGCTTAGATTTAGTTCCCCTTTAAAAGAAACACTAAAAACAACAGAAATTCTTAAATTTGTCCTACAGCGCTTTCCGAAATAGACCAAGCGGAACACACACACACACCTACTCCATATAAATCTAACCCAATCGCTAGTAAAATAAACTCTTGGAAATAAAAAGATCAACCAGGGTCCTTAAATACTGTACCTTCCTGCGCTAATAGGTTACACTGACAGATTGGAAACCTCTGCTCTACAAATAGGACTCTTGCCTCGCGGGAAGCCATAAAAATCACACAGGGGGCAGGTAGCAACAGATAAGAACGTAGCTCAGTGCCGATGCATCAGAGATGTTGCCCGAAAAAAAGGGAATGAAATCGACTGCAGCAGGTATTTTACACCCTGGGACATTGTGCTATTTAAACCAGTACCAGTATAATCAAGAGGATGGATAAGGAGCCAGAAGCTTTAGCTACTGCTGAGATACTGGTTTATCTCTCTGCTTTAAAATAATAAATACAACGTAGATGCTTATCTGAGAGGGTAATGGACACACTCATATCTACTTTTCCATTTGATAAAGTAATTAGACAGTGCTGATGGAAATCTGATATATATGATATATATATATAAAATCAGTGGCAGATTACCATAAAGGCTGAGTAGTAAATTGAAGCTGAACCAAATCCTTAAAATCATGTGACTTTTCCTTGCGATTCTCTTTCTCCATTCGTAGCCCTGATTTGCATATGTAAATCAGGGTTCGGATTCAGTTCGGTATTCGTAAAGATTTTGGGTTCGGCCAAATCTGAAAATAGTGGATTATGGGCATCCCTTGTTGGAGCCCATGGTTTGAAGACCATCAAACTAGGAAGTGTTCATCTATGGTTACACTTTCTGACGACTGACAAGTATGTTTATAAACAGTTCCACCATAGCATGGAATGTCAACTTCAGACTGAGTTGACACTGTCTGGGTAGTATGAGACAGTACTATTACATATTTAAAGGAGACCTAAAGCTAAACAAAAGAAGTAGCTAGAAATGTTGTACATTCTGTACCAGCCCAAGGCACTGGTACAGTGCAGTAAAGATCTTTGTCTCTGAAGATGCCCCAGTAGCTCCCCATCTTCTTTTCTGCGGTTTCACTGCACATGCTCTGCGCTGCTGAAGGTATAGGGCCACTATAATATTCTTGCATAATTGTGCTTGGCAGAGGAATACCTATGAAGGCATGGCTTTATGTTTTCTCTCAGTACAGGTTATGAGAAACCAAAGAGCGTTGTTCAGTTCCTACCATTTACAGCCTTGTTCAACAGCATATGGCAGAATGATGCCCCCCCCCTTTCGGTTTCTTGTAAGGAATTCCTAACAAAAAGAATTGAGGAGTAAGGGCAGAGACACACGGCCAGAATCGGGGAGATTGGTCGCCCGGTGACAAATCTCTTCTTCGGGGCGACTTTTCTTCCTGAACTGCCTTCCTGCCAGCTAGAATGTAAATCTCTGGGGGGATGGCACTGGAAGTGCTTCATTTTCCGAAGTCGCCCGAAGTTTCCTCGTGAGGCAACTTCAGAAAACGAAACGCCCCAAGTGCCATCCCTCCGGTGATTTACATTATAGCCGGCGGGAAAGCAGTTTGGGGAGATTAGTCGACCTGAAGAAGAGGAGATTTGTCTCCATCAGACCCAGATTTGTGGAAAGGCCACTAAGGCCCGGGCGGAAGCATTTAGGGGGCGGCATGCTGTCCAACCAAACCCACATTGGTTCAGAAACACTGGGGATGCACAGGAGATACAATCGTTTTTTACATTTCCCATGCGCTGATCCCCATTTTCCCAAATAGTAGGGATGGGGCCTAGAGGTGCCCGCTATGTAAATCCGGCCCTGGTCACCAGGCGAATAATCTCCCCGAATCTGACCATGTGTCTCTGCCCTAAAGCTTGTGGCCTGCCTCCCACAATGACAATAACATTTTAGACCAGCCAACATGTTCAAAAACCTCAGGTCTGACTGGTTATGACTTTGTTATGAGGGAGCCTGAACAAATATTGGACTAATAAATGGGGCCTTCCAACCAAACCATCTAAAAATCAGTGTCAGACAGTATATAAATATATATATATATTAATTTAGTGTTATAAAATGCTATCACTCCAGACGAGAGTTTCTCCTTAAAAATCTCCCAGTCTATAATGAAAAGTTCCTTTAATTCACTGTCAATGACAAGATGCACATGAAAACAAGAAGCACAAGATGAGCGCACTATACATAGCCATATGGTAGACTTGTGTCCATATTGTTTGGTTTGCATACTCCATTAGGAAAATGGCTGTTTTCTGTGCCAGTAGGCAAATTGAGGCCAAGCGGGTTAGATGGGTGCTATATGTTCGCTCATCTGTTAATGGCTCCACGGGTTGACAGATACAGGTGGCAGTTTCACAAGCTTTCCTCTGGAACTGCAGCAGATGCTCCTCAGAGACTTGGGAATGCATTTGTACAGAATCTGGGGCACAAAATTTGACACTTCGCAAGACCCAGATTTGCTTTGGTTGTTGTTCAAACTGAACAAGCAGAAATATAACTCGGTTACACTTTATTTTTTTTTTACGGTTCTAAGCAATGGAATGTGAAGCAAATTCTCCATAAAACCAGAAGTACTATGAGACCTGAGGGTGCCAGCATTAAAGCACTCCCTATTGGGATCTTAGAGGAGAACTAATTATGAGCAAATAATTACCAAGGTAGAAAGAGAATCTTCATTTAAAGATACTGGGATTTTTGAGTCTGTCACTGGGGGAGATTATCCATCACTATCCACCATATTCAAAGCGTGAAGAATGCATGAGTTTCTCTGTCTTACTCTCCTGTGCCGCCTTTCGACTCCGTGTTTGCTCATTTTTCTAAAATGTACACAACATGGCTAAATGTACTGTATGTGCCTGTTCAACATTTTATTTCACGGATATTATATGAAGTTGGTCCTCTTGTTCCTGCTAAAACAGTCTTTACTCTCTACACATCTGGGAAGGCTTTCTGCTGGATGTTGGAATGGTTCGTAAGATTTGCTTCCATTCACACATGAGCACTGATGTTAGGTGATAATGTCTGGCTCAAATCAGCATCAGTATTCCAGTTCATCCCACGGGGGTTCAGTTGGGTTTATGTCAGGACTCTGTGCAGGTCAGTCGGGTCCTTCCGCTCCCATCTCAGCATTCTGTTCCAACCTGGCATTATGCAGGGGGCAGAGGTGCATGGGGGTCATGCAGAGGTGCAGGTACCAATACTGGCCTTTCCCCAAATTGTTGCCATAAAGTAGGTAGCATGGAATTATCAAGAAAGTCTGCTGTATGATGTAGTATCACCTCTGTCAGTACTGTTTAACATGGTTAACATGGGTGCATTTACTTTTGGCAACACAGTTCATGTCATCTGACTTCTTTTCTTGGTGATTTTGCCGAATAAGAAGATCTCTCCCCAATATGCCCACACTGAGGTGGGCGATATCGGGCTTATCTGATAGTGGGCCCAGGATCATAATGCAGCCAATACATTTTGAATAATATATCATTGTACTAATTACAGCACGTCTTCTTATTCTGCATACTATTTGTTTTCATATTGTTTTTATTATTTATTGTGAAAACCAAATAAAAGATTTCAAACAAAGTCATAATGCAGCCAATACAGGCGGTCGCAATATGGGACCGAACAGATGCGGCCGCAATCTGAGGGGATTTTTAACCGTGCCCGATCAACATCTGACCGACTTTCAGTCAAATACTGATCAATGAAGCCCGTCGGAGGGCCCCACACACGGGCCAATAAGCTGCCGACTTTTTTTGGCCCGTGTATGGCCACCTTTACCCTATGTCACGCCTTAAGATGTCCATATAGTGCCAGATTTGTTCGGCAGTTTGATGAATTTCCACCTTATTTTCTAAGGATATGAAGTCACTACTAAGCAATTTTTTATCCAAACTAAGGTTGCGAAGATAAACAAGCCCAATTCAAATTTCTACATTGGGCATATATTACACCATACAGACTTCACAAAATACAATATATCCAGATGCATTTGACCCAGATCCTCAGATGACCCTTCTCAACCAGGTGAATGATCTGGCTCTGACTAGAGTAGCAATGATAATATCCATACTGTTAGTTTACACCAAGAAAAACGTTACCATTAGACAAGGTTGCCCATATAAATACTTAAAATGCTAGTTTTCCTGGGTGGACTCAGCTATTTAACCTGTACCCACAGGCCTTAATCTTCTGTCTGCAAAAGGGAGGTCCCGCCCTCTAGAACAACTCTAAACACACATTTGTTAAAGAAACGACACAAACTGCAAGGCTGATATTGGGAAAGTTTATTTCACGTGATACACATGTTTATGTCCTTTGTATTTTACAACTTTTTTTTTCTGTTTCCTTAGTTTTATCTGTTATTGGTCAAAACAAAAAAAAAACGACTTTCCTGTACAACGTGCATTCTTCTATATGTCAGGGTTTTTTTCTTGCTGTTTCCTAAGTCTTATTTGTTATTGGTAAAAATGCATTGTTCTACACGTCAGGGTTACTGCCCATATATACACACTCACTACTGGACACGCTGTAACATTATATGGTTTGCTCTAATGAAATAGCGCACGTAATAGAATAGCGTTATGTAATGGAATAGAGCATGTAATGAAATAGCGCATGTAATATGATGATTACCTGTATTGTTAAAAAAATGTAAGAACCACTGACAAAACTGCATCATCTGAAACAAAATATGTTGCCTGAAGTAGCCCAAGGCTGGACAAAAAATGTGGCATTAAAGTCAGAATCTTGCCAAAATAAATTTGTAGGGATGCACCGAATCCAGGATTCGGTTCGGGAATCGGCCAGGATTCGGCCTTTTTCAGCAGGATTCGGCCGAATCCTTCTGCCTGGCAGAATCGTATCCGAATCCTAATTTGCATATGTAAATTAGGGGCAGGGAGGAAAATCACGTGACTTTTTGTCACAAAACAAGGAAGTAAAAAATGTTTTCCCCTTCCCACCCCTAATTTGCATATGCAAATTAGGGTTCGGATTCGGTTCGGTATTCGCCCGAATCTCTCGCAAAGGATTCGGGGGTTCGGCCGAATCCAAAATAGTGGATCCCTATAAATTTGACCAAATTACCAGTAGATGCCTAAAAATTTAGGAGACATCGGAGTCCATACATGTTCATGCATCACTGTTTTGTCTGTATGTTCAGCACTTTTTGATTTGTCATCATGTCAGACCAGTTACTTGCTCCATCATATTGCCTTGCAACGACCCAACATGTAAATTCTCATTTCTATCCTTATGCTTTATTCAGCTATAAACCTGAATACATTTATAGTACTGCTTTCCATTGCCATTTGTTGTCTTTAACGTGGCTTCATCTGTCACATGTCCTATCACGGTTAGGATGACTTCAGACAGAGGAGACATCCAGATGTAGAATGCATATGCGTCTGCACATAAACTCTCCATTATCCCATATGTTGTTTTGTGTAATTGGGCCTTTTTCTTCACTTCCGCATACCACAGCCATCACATGACCTGTATATTTCAATGTGGGGCCTGCTTATCCTAAAGTATCGCTCAGGGTCTACAAACCAGATTCCTTGTCAGAGAGCGGATTAAAATCTTAACTTAAAGTCACATTAACTTTTATTATACTTCCAGTTCGAAGTAGCTTTTCAGTTGGTCTTCATTAATTATTTTGTATGGTATTTGAATTATTAGCCTTCCTATTTTGTGTTATTTGTACCAAAGCGCAGTGTATAAAGTGGAATTTCGTGTCCATGTTTTTTTTTTTAAACCCACAATTCGTTTTCCTCATAATTGTGGCCGCAAGGTGGTGATGCAAATCTTTGGCATTTAAATACCATAATTTCCGATGCACGGCGTTAAAATGACGTCAGTGCCCAATTCTTTAGGAACAAGTTAGCTGCATCAATTTACAAAGGCTAATGTAAGAAAAGTCAGGGTTCCCCTGTGTCAATAGGTGCGCTGCTCACATTTCACAAGAGCGGGGGCAACTAAAGCTGCACCAAGTGCAACAACATGGAAGTGCAATGAGCATCTTTAGATGAAAGTAGCTGTAATGAATGGTATACTGTATATTCACTCAATGATTGTGGCAAACATTGCATGCCCACAACTAAGCCTATCTTTGTTGATCCCCTTATTTTAATTCTCAGGCCCTGTAATATTCCTCTCCCACTTCAATTTCAAGACTGCACCCTGGTTACCTAATGCATAGCAACCAGGCCTGAAGAACAAAAATTATACATCATTCAAAAACAACCAAGTAAAAAAAAAGACCAATTGCAAAACGTTTCTGGATTTTTATTTTCTATATGACACTAAGTTAATACGGTAAATACACACTCGATTAATTTACAAGAGAAAATAAAGCACATAATGTTATGATTAAATGTACAGCGCTCAAATGGAAGTCACATTTTTAGACATAATGGGGCTCATTTATCAACACTGGGCAAATTTGCCCATTGGCAGTTACCTATAGCAACCAATCAGTGATTAGCTTTTTGAAGCCAGCTGAATGTAGAACAATGAATGCAGCAATTTGATTGGTTGCCATGGGTTACTGCCCATGGGCAAATTTGCCCAGTGTTGATAAATGACCCCCACTGAGAGAGACCTAATGGAGCTATAAATCAGCCCAACACTGTGGGCATCTTCTGGTCACCAGCTCAAAGTCTATTGGTGGGTCACAATCTACCTTTTTTGGCTTCATAGAGCCACTCTTTCTTGTTCTCCTTTGGGACTTTTTTTTTTTTTTTAAAGTAACAGCAGTAACAACTATCTTTCAGTTACAGATGAAAGGCTATCAGGCTGACATACATATCTGCCTTATTGTATTATACACCTGCAATATAGAATATTAAAGGGGTTGTTCACCTTCAAACAACTAGTTGTTTTCAGATAGATCACCAGAAATAACAACTTTTTCCAATCACTTTCTATTTGTCACCGTTTTTCTAATATTAAAGTGTAAAGTGTCATTTTTCACCTTCTAAAGCAGCTCTGGGGGGGGTCTCCTACCCTGTAGACTGTTCTAAATTGATACATTTAGTTAATACATTCCACGTTAGGGTTGGAAGAGGGCAGGTTAAGGTTGGAAGAGGGCAGGTTAGGGTTGGAAGAGGGAAGGTTACGGTTGGAAGAGGGAAGGTTAAGGTTGAAAGAGGGCAGGTTAGGGTTGGAAGAGGGCAGGTTACGGTTGGAAGAGGGCAGGTTACGGTTGGAAGAGGGCAGGTTAGGGTTGGAAGAGGGCAGGTTAAGGTTGGAAGAGGGAAGGTTAAGGTTGAAAGAGGGCAGGTTAGGGGTGGAAGAGGACAGGTTAGGGTTGGAAGAGTTCCAAACAAGGTTGGAGATCACCGCACACCATACATACCCTAAATTTTATCTCTTTTTGGTGCTCAGGGGTAGAGGAATAGGCCACCTCACTTACAGGATATGAAAGAATTCACCGGCACACAAGACGTGCTTTAGCAGAGCAAGCCCTTGCAGTTTTATTAATGCAATGTGCAACGTTTCGGGCTTGCCCTGCCAAAGCACGTCTTGTGTGCCGGTGAATTCCTTCATATAGGGTTAGAAGAGGGCAGGTTAAGGTTGGAAGAGGGCTGGGTTAGGGTTGGGTGTGGGTCGCTTTTTTTGTCTACCTGAACATCACTGCCTCCATTCTCTCTAGTATGTCTGATTTGGCAACTCCCAGCAGTAACGCTGCCAGAGTAGAGGTTCCCATCTCCTCATGGGTAAAAAAAAACTTAGATATAAGTACATAGGGCTTTATTATTAGTATGTACTATTTGCTAGATATGTTCAGTGTATATAGAGATGTTCAACCAGAAGTCCTCTGTTTGAACTGCAGTAACACCACCCTCAACAGCCAATGGTTGAATAGCAAGCTACACTTCTTTAATAAATTAGGTATTTGTGATACAAAAGCAAAGAGAAGTGACATATGTTCTGACATGAAACAGATTGTTTACAATATATTATATTGTTTTTCTTAGCAGGGGTAAATCCAAGGTGAGTAGGTTATGAGGGGCTCATCCAAGGCCTAGTAGAGCGGGCCAAAGCGGGTTTGGTTTGTGCCTTCAGATACTGCCTTAACGTGGCTTTGAATCAAGCAGACTGTTCCAGGGCACAGAGCCCACGGCATCTCCTGCGGGATGAACTGCCAGATGCTTGTGCACAAAATACCAATCTGTTTATGCAGAAACTCCCAGCACTGACACTAATAATGAGAGGAAGGAGAGTAAGGGAGAGGGAAGAGCAATATGAAAACAACCAGGATAAAAAAGAAGCACTAATGACAGATTACTTAAAACAACAATAAAGAGACTCTGGAATGATCGCGTATACACCCGTTGTTGATAGGGTCGCGTGTTTGAATGCAACTTGCTCTGATTTGGTGGAGGTTATAGACCCATATGTTCATTAAATCAGTTATTTTGAATATTCCTGTTTAACATTTTACACTGGAATGGAGCCATGCTGCTTACTATTATGGAAGTGATAACAGTCTGCAGACTTATTTGTATCTGAAGTAGTGAGGGCTTGTTTGCTCTGCTGTAGTAAAACTTTTATACGGCTCCTTCTTCATTTTCTAAGAACTCTCAGTGCTGTAATTGGCTGAACAAACTAAGGGTCATTTACAGACACAGTACAGCAAGCAAATTGCCATTTTAGGGTAAGGGCACACCTGGCGATTCGGGGAGATTTAGTCGCCTGGCGACTAATCGCCTCTTCTTTCCAATTCGGAATGACTTCCGAATACGAATTGCCATGCGTGCCACGCCGCAGGCAATTTTTCATTATAGCCGGTGGAAGACAGGGGGAAGCCGTTCGGGGAGATTAGTTGCCCCAAAGAGGAGGCGATTAGTTGCCAGGCGACTAAATCTCCCCGAATCGCCAGGTGTGCCCTTAATCTTAAATTGGGAATTGTCATTTTTTTAACTATGATGCTGCATTCCATCACTGAGAATTCTAGTGTCATTTGAGCCATACAAGTAGCTGCAACTAATGCATCAAAACAAGTTGAATTGCATGTGCAGGACTTTATACATCAATTGCAACAGGCATTTTAATCACTGGGCCTGTGTTATTCCAGCATTAAAATGACGGTAGCATGGGATTTTTTTGGCCTAATGATGCAAGTACCGTGGAACCCTAGAATCACGGCCACGATCAGGGTGGTAGAAGCTCCAGTGTTCCCTGGCATCAATGGGCACATGACTTAGCAGCAGAAGAAGAAGAAGGACATGTTTGTAAATAACCCCTATGGTATTGTTATGGAGGTTGTCATTCATTTGCCTTGTCTGGGATCTTTTTTATAAAGCATACTGCTGGTTAGAGAAAAGGGAAAGGAAAACAGATTTACACGAGTAGCAGAATATAAATGTAGAATGTAAAACAGGTCATGGCACAGTGGGCATTTTAACTGCTCTCAGGAAGAAGTGGAACAGTCAAACGGCTCTTCACTGCCTACAGCTGATTCCCTGTGATATAAACTGAGAGAGCTTTGCCTACGGCAGTTGCTTGATGTGGTCATGTATGGATTGCTCGGTAGTAGGGATGCACCGAATCCAAGACTCTGCCAGGATTAGACCGAATCCTTGTGCCTGGCCGAACTGAACCCTAATTTGCATATGTAAATTAAGGACAGCAAGGGAAATCACACTACTTTCCATCACAAAACAAGGAAGTACATTTTTCCCCCAACGTTTTCTAATCCGGCCCCCTAATTTGCATATGCAAATTCGAATTTGGTTCGGTGTTCGGTCGAATCTTTCACAAAGGATTTGCCAGAAGCCCGGATAGTGGATTCGGTAGATCGCTACTCAGTAGTGTAGCAGAAGAGTGCATCTTTGCGTGATCTCTGGCAGACAGCTGCAATATCCATCCAGGATAGATAGGGTGTTGCACTGCAAAGGGGAGCTTGAACTCAAAAAAACCTCAACCTTATTGGAAAGGCTCATTTACAATCCTGCTGCCTGAAGAGGTCATTACTGATTTAGCATTGAAAGTGGAAGTGATAAAGAAAATTCGAATATACTGTTAGTAATTCAAAAAAACAACTGGACTTGCTGAGAAATGATTTTAATAATTACTCCGCAAGTCCAGTTGTTTTCTGAATTACTTATATTAGATATAACATGATCTGGATGAATGAAAATCTTCATAGTCATATAGCAAAGGAAACCACTACGTTGAAGGGGTGGTTCACCTTTAACATTATTTTTAGTATGTTACAGAATGGCTAACTCTAAGCAGCTTTTTAATTGGTCTTCATTATTTATTTTCTATAGTTTTTTTAATTACTTGCCTTCTTCTTCTGAATCTTTCCAGCTTTCAAATCGGGGTCACTGACCCCATCTATAAAAACAAATGCTCTGTAAGGCTACACATTTATTGTTGATACTTTTTATTATTCATCTTTCTATTCAGGCCTCTCCTATTCATATTCCAGTATCTCATTCAAATCAATGCATGGTTGCTAAGGTAATTTGGACTCTAGCAACCAGATTACTGAAATTGCAAACTGGAGAGCTGCTGAATAAAAAGCTAAATAACTCAAAAACCACCTTGAGGCAACTTCGGGCGACTATAGAAAACGCATCGCCGTGTTTGCATTAGCGCAGTCGACTTTTCATAGCAACCTATGGGGAAAACTGCTGAGGCACTTCGGGGAGCTAGTCGCTCAAAAGACGACAGGCGACAAAATCTCCCCGAATCTCCTCGTGTGGCCTTACCCTTATAGTGCTGCTCCAGCAGAAGTCTGCACTAAAATCCATTTTTCAATAGAGCAAACATAATTTTTTTTATATTTAATTTTGAAATCTGACATGGGGCTAGACATATTGTCAGTTTCCCAGCTGCCCCAGTCATGTGACTTGTGCTCTGATAAACTTCAGTCACTCTTTACTGCTGTACTGCAAATTGGAGTGATATCACCCCCCTCCCAGCAGCCAAACAAAAGAACAATAGGAAGGTAACCAGATAACAGCTCCCTAACACAAGTCTCACTGAGACTGATTCAGTTACATTAAGTAGGAGAAATATAGCCTGCCAGAAAGTAGTTCCATCCTAAAGTGCAGGCACAAGTCACATGACTGGGGCAGCTGAGAAACTAACAATATGTCTAGCCCCATGTCAGATTTAAAATTAATTATAAAAAAATCTGTGGATTTAAGTGCAGAAGTCTGCTGGAACAGCACTATTAACTGATGCGTTTTGAAAAAAAACATGTTTTCCCATGACAATATCCCTTAAACTGGCTGCTTCTAACTCTAGTGTGTGTGACCTTAGACTGTAAACTCCAGTGGTGCAGGGATTGATAGGAATCATATGTACTGTAATGTAATATGTATGGCACCACAAAAATGTTGGTGATAAATATTGTGATAATTATGTAATGACAGTAATCCTTTAAGGCATGATAACAAATATATATATATATATATATATATATATATATATATATATATATATATATATATATATATATATATATTTATATATTAGGGATGCACTGGATTCTGCCTTTTTTCAGCAGGACTCGGATTAGGCTGAATCCTTCTGCCCGGCTGAACCCGAATTTGAATATGCAAATTAGGGGTAGGGAGGGAAATTGCATGGCTTTTTGTCACAAAACAAGGAAGTAAAAAATGTTTTCCCCTTCCCACCCCTAATTAGCATATGCAAATTATGACTCAGATTCAGTTCGGCCAAATCTTTCTGAAAGGATTCAGGGTTTGGCTGAATCCAAAATAGTGGATTCGGTGCATCCCTAATGTTTATATACTGCCCCATTTGTTTTTGACTAACTACTTAAACAATAGTCTTTGGTTATACCATGGAAGAAGGCATTCTTTACTTTCTGTTGCACTACAAATCCCAGCATCCCTCACCAGACAATTGCCTTATTTCATATCCCATCATATTCATCAATTCCCAAGAGCCTACAGAGCTGGGATCTGCTGTACAGATCCTTAAAATCCTTCCCATTCTGTCTATCATCATGCTCATCCCCAGCAGTAAGAGCTTAGCTAATTGCCCCCTGCAGCTCAAACATCAGGAATAACAAGTGGCTTGTAAATCCTGCATCTGATGTTAACATTTGTGCACAGCAGTTATAAGAGAGGTCTCTCCCCGAGTCACAGAAGAACTGCCGCGCATTCCTCATTGTGGCACGAGTGATCCGTCAAGCTAATTTCTCTGTCCCCCCCGCTTCCTACCTGACATGATGGGTGACAAATGCTTGGTAGGCACATTTTGCTCTCTCTCTCTATATATATAGAGCTATCTAGCTAATCTTCCTCCATACATAGCAGTGATAGAAGTGACTGCACGTATATTGAGAGCCACAATAGTGATGGCCCTGTATAGAACATCTACCTACTTATGCAGAGACGCAGACACTGACGATAAAACATTCCCCACTGCAGGTGAGGTCAGACTACCAGAAAGTCAATCTTGTACAAATATATATATATATTTATTTATATATATATATTCAATCTCAAGCAGACGTGGGTGCAGGGTCAAATAATATATAGAAATCTTCTAATGCACTCGCACTCCAGTATGAGAATATATATATATATTTATATATAAATATATATATATTTATATATAGGAAAGCAAAACGCTACATATACAAACTGGGGTTAAAATGAATACAGAATATAGAAATCTAACCGCATATATTAAGCTTATATAAGAAGTATGGATGCACTGAATCCACTATTTTGGCAAAATACTGAACCGAATACGAATTTTTTCATATGCAAATGAGGGGTGGGAAGGGGAAAACCACTTTTTACTTCCTTGTTTTGTGACAAAAGGTCATGTGATTCCCCTGCCTGCCCCTAATTTGTATATGCAAATTAGGATTCGGTTTGGCCTGGCAGAAGGATTCGGCTGAATCAGAATCCTGCTGAAAAAGGCCAAATCCCGAACCGAATCCTGGATTCTGTGCATCCCTAATAAGAAGGTTGTCCAGTACAGTCACATTAGAATAAAGTTGCCCAAATACATCTAAAATCCCCATGCTGAATGAGTAATTAGCAATTAATTTAGATTTCTCGTGCATGGCTGCACAGTAAACAGTGTAGACTGCAGCGTAGATCTGCATTAACTGCTAAGAGGCGGATTTAGTACTTGTATGTGAGGGGACAGCCGTATTTTGGAGCAAGAATACAGATGGTAAGGATTCGGGTAAATCAAAAAGATTCCTGGAATTCAGCAGCAACCTGACCCTAATCCTGGGTTTTTGGCTTCCGCTATTTACAGTGATACAGTGCTGAATAAGCATGCAGAAAGATATGTATGTAATAGAGAGGCTGCAGAGCTGTGTTTGGAGTGCAGTGACTCCCTGCCTGGGCATCAGCTGTAGCTAGGAAGGGAGCTAAGATAGGGCAAATAGCAACTATGGTAAGATGGCGGAAGCATTACTTAGGGGCAGATTTATCAAAGTGTGAAATTACAGCTCACAACAGAAAAACTAACTCACTTTCTATTTATTACTTTGGGATTTTTAGAAGTGTATGTATCAATGGGTGAAAGTCATGGCTAGGAATAAATAGAAAGTGGATGAGTTGTTCTGTGGTAAGCTCTGATTTTACACTTTGATAAATCTGCCCTTTAGTGTTGTCAAACCTGCAGCCCTTCTGTAGCCGATGCGGTGCAATTCCCACCACCCAACAATGGTATAGGTTGGGCAGTCCTACTTTAACAATATCAGTTTTGCCTATGGCCCTACCTAAAGACAGCCCTGTAGTCTGTATTATGATGCTAAACCTATGACCATTCCCTTAGCTTATTTCATATATTTTGATGCAACGTATGTAAGATCACTTAAGGACCAGTGGGTGAATATAGGGAAATATAATATAATACAGTAGCGCACCTCACACAGGAATTCAGTGCTGACATCTACAGAGGGCTGGATTGCTGGGTGCCAGAAAGCACTAGCATGGTGCGCAGCTCAGCCGGAGAGGTGGTTGGCAGAGAGCAGGTGAAATTCTCACACACATAGGCTGTGGCTTTGCCGTCCTTCTGCTCCAAAGACAGGAGAAAGGGCAGATGGCTGTAAAGGAAACTGGTCTGCGTCCCCTCTGCAAGGATCAGCACCTGGGACAGCGTCAAAAAAGAGAACGGACAGATGGAAAATTACCCATGAGCATAAAGACAGTCATTTCTACACTGGCCTGCATCAGTTACGAAGTACCATTAAATGAATTACACACATTAAAACCACATCAGACTGTGTTTTGGAATTGCTCACTGTCACCACCGACAGCAGGGTAATTCCATATCCTAAAAGTGAAATCTTCTCTCCCCCAGGCTCAATGGATGTTCTCTTGTCACCTTCACATTCCTTTAACCCTGTCCCTGCTGGACACCTTAGATCTTGTCGCATATTCTCACACGTGGAGAAGCTTCTTAACACATAAGTCAGTATTTTAGGCAGTTTTATCGCTTGAGCAAAGGAAGAGAATATAATCACTTGTGTAGCATTTCCTCCCTGCCTACTAGTGATGTGCGGGTTGAGAAAAACTCTTCCCCTCTATATAATGACCATCGCCGATCCACCGATGACATCACAAAAGGGGTGGGGCAGATGCAAGAGTTTACAGGGGATGGCAGAAGCAGGAAGCTGACCCACAAAGGGTGTGCTGAAGTCGGTCTGAATCCACCCGACCAGTGGGTATCGGGCCGACCCACCCTACTGCATACTTGAGAAGGTTGCCTGCTCTTAAAGTACTGCCTGGGTCTGATATAAGCCTGCAATTCTCCTACAAGCATCAGTCAAATAATGGAAACGACTGCTTATGAACTGTACTTGATGACCCTATTCATGGCCTAGGCCTATACTGGTCTCATTTGCTTGGCGAGTTGCTCCAAAGCATACACATCACCGCACCTAGATTCAATTGAAAGTCAGGGCCAATGAGAGCAGTGCTTTGTGGCACCTTTAACATAAAATAATTTTCCTGAATGTGGCAGGGATACATTTATCACTCCTGTTTGTTTCATGCCAATGGCATCCATTAGGCACACAGGACACAGAGCTGTCTTGTGGGGCATCAGGACTATATTTTGCAGCGGTGGGAGCTGGAGAAATACAGACTTGGTTAAATCCCCACAATAAGTAGCGCTGTGCAACTCATGGTCCTTCAAGCCATACCCTACTATCACCATCTCACCCAACTGTCACCATCATACCATACAGCTTTCATATCAACAACTGTCAATATCTTGCCTGTTACTTCTTAACCTACTTTCACCATTTCACCCTTCTGTTGCCATCATACCCTACTTAATCTCACCTTACTGCCATCATCCTTCCTTACTTTCACCATGCTGTCGCCATCTTACCCTACAATGATCATCTCACCCAACTGTCTCCATCTTGCCTTTCGGCCCCATCTTACCCTACTGTCATAGTGTCTCCTACATCTTACCTTACTAAACTTGCCATTTCCCCCTTCTTCTGGCTATGCAAGCCCCAACAATATCTGGGGCACAGGGCAGTAGACCCCTTTGGACCCTTAACGACACCTCTGAAAGGCATCACAATAAATAAATAAAAACTCAAGGTAGCACAGGTGGTAAATCTGTCCATGGACATAAAAAATACAGGTGTCTATGTCACTGTAGCTCAAATGAGGTCTATTTCATAGCCAAACAGAATAAGAGTACTGTGCCAAGAAAAACTAGTTCATGATAGAGCTGCCGTACCAGCAGACTGTGACAAATACTGAAAGTTTCATCAGGTGGTTTAATGGTCCTGTATGGCAGTGTCTGCTCTCATTATACTTTTTAGCTCTCATTGCTTTCATTTTGAAGTGAATTATCAGATCAGGGATCACTTAAACTCCAATTGTCTCCACCAACAGATTTTGCTCTTGCCACACTGTGTGTTCAGAAGACCGGAGTCCCTGCCTTTGTACCTTGTTTTTGCTTTCTCTCACTCTGCGGTTCTGCCGGCCTTTGTTTTGGAGTCCAGCTTTGTGATTAATTACTTAGGCGCTCTCAGATCTCCACAGCATAATTCATTGTGTGTTAGTGTCTGTCTGCAGAGGCAGCACCACACAGGCAGATAAGGTGTGCGCTGCCGGCTCTGTGTGTTATGACATTTTTTGTAATTATTCTTAAACAATTAAGGGGCAGAGAATTAACAGACACGATATGTGTTCTCCTTACAATGGAAACAGGAGAATCTGGAGAACAAGAAGACCAAGCAATAAAGGACAATGTATGCGAAGACATAAAGAGAGCACAGGGGAGTAGGGAGAAACTGAATAGATGAAAAGTGGTGGCTTTAGTGGAGACTACAGATAGCTGGAATCCCTCTCTCCAGTTAGTAATAATCCTAATAAACAAACGAGATTGGTTTATTTCTCATCAGCAGATAATGCTGTACTGATCTTTATTAGCTGTATTCTCTCTAGGTCAATTCTTGAGAGGCTGCTCCTTGAACACTAATCTAATTTTTTGGGCCCGTAGCTTTTGCCTTGCTGGGATTTACCTATGTTAATAGTAAAAAAAAAAAAAGATGTAATTCTAGGGGAAAGGTGGTGGGAAAAAAACATGGCCATGAGTATCTCTGATTACCCCCTCATTTGGGCTCAGGAGGAGAAGGAAGAAAAGCCTAAGAAAACATGCAACACTGTAGAGCAGTGGTCCCCAACCAGTGGCAACATGTTACTCACAAACACAATGGATGTTGCTTTCAGTTGCCTCAAAGCAGGTGCTTCTTTTTAAATTCCAGGATTGGAGGAAAGTGTACTGCCAATCAGAGCCTCCTGTAGGCTGCCAGTCCATATAGGGGCTGTCAAATAGCCAATGACCGTCATTAGTCACCAGTCCTTTGGCATCCCTGGTGATGCTTGTGTTGCCCCCCAACTTTTTATATTTGAATGTAGCTCACAGGTAAAAAAAAAGTTGGGGACCCCTGCTGTAGAGTATTAAAGCCAAACCACAGAGAGAACAATAATCCACTTCATGTAAATTATGTTAATTGAGCTCTACTTCATCTGCTAGGAAAGGGAGCCCCCTCTCCTATAAGATATATTGGAACATTCATCTGACACCCAACTGCTGCATGAAGACAAAATGAAGAGAAACAGATGCTGAGAGAGGGATGGTGAAGATAAACTTGATTATTTCAGAAAGGATGCAGATTTTTTTAATTGATTGTATTTAGAAAGTTTCTTATTTCAGTATGAGGAAGCTTATATTAAATTTTCATTTTTGCAATAGTTCCCCTTTAAGTTAACTTTTAGTGTTATAGAACAGCTAATTGTAAGCAACTTTTCAATTGGCCTACATTTTTTTCTATAGTTTTTGAATTATTTTTTCTAGGGATGCAGTGAATCCAGGATTCGGCCTCTTCCAGCAGGATTAAGCCGAATCCTTCTTCCCGGCAGAACCGAATCCTAATTTGCATATGCAACTGGAAAGTAATTTGCATATGCACATTAGGGTCGGGGAGGGAAATTGCATGAAAAATGTTTTCCCCTTCCCACCCCTAATTTGAATATGCAAATTAGGATTTGGTTTGTATTCGGCAGAATCTTTCGCGAAGGATTCGGGAGTTCGGCCGAATCCAAAATAGTGGATTCGGTGCATCCCTAATGTGCACAAGTTTTTGAATTATTTGCCTTCTTCTTCTGACTCTTTCCAGCTTTCAAATGGGGGGTCACTGAACCCATCTAAAAAACAAATGTTCTGTAAGGGTAAGGCCAAACTGGGTATTTTTCCCCAAACGCCTTCCCTCACTCTGCACCGGCTAAAATGAAAAATCGCTGGCGCTAATCACACGCAGAGCACCAATTGTCATCCCACTGGTGATTTATGTTCTAGCCAGCGGGAGGCAGTTTGGGGAGATTAGTCGCACCGAAGAAGAGGAGATATGTCAATGGGTGACTAATCTCCCCGAATCTAAGCGTGTGTCTCTGCTGTGTGTATGTGCACAAGGTTTGCTCTGGTCTACTGAATAATGCTTTGCTGCACCTCCTTCTTATCATTGTCTTGGTGATCCACTCCTCCTGGGGGCACATGAATGAACAATTTCATTAACGATTAACAAATAATAACATGAAGAGATAATCCTTAAGACCATGTTCCAGCAAGGAGATCATTACCCTCTCACTTGATCTTCAGACTGAGATTTCTATTATAAGAGATTACGAGGTCTGGCACTTGGGATCGCTGTTGCATGACTGGGTATTGTACACAAAGCATATAATCCTAAACCTCACATGAAGTCCCCTGCAATCCCCTGAGGGATGCAGATAATTAGGAGACTGATTCCTATTACCCAGGTTGGGGGGGGGGGGAGAGAAATCTAAAATAACCAGGAAATTGAATTAGAATGAAGCTTTCCACTTTGTTTGATTTCTTTTGTCTCCCGTCGGATTCTGGTTCATTGCCTTCTCTTCCGACTGGGCTCAGGTCGGACAGATCAGGGGCTGACGCAGCTGTTCACAGGACGCTCATTTATTAATTGTGGCATCGGAGCGCCCTGTTCCCTGCTGCTAACACAACTATTCATACAACAAACAGGCTCTGTCTCAGAAGTGGGTCAGTTGTGTTAATCCTTACCCAGAGAGGCAGCTAGATAAATGCACCTGACACTGGCAAAGGACAGGGGGAGAGAAAGAGAGAGAGTGGGGAAAAGAAAGACAGAGAGAATGGGATGTTTTTACAGAGAGGATGGGAAAAGGAAAGGGACACAGCTTCTGAATAGAACAAGTGTTTGAAGGAAAGAGAAGGGAGGTAGAAGGATAAGGAAGAGAGATGAGTGCACGGCCAAATTAACAAAGCGGGACTAATGCAAAATACAGACTGTTCCCGAAACAAACAGCATGCGGTAACATCCCTCTTTACATAAATAATAATAAAGTTGTTCCAATACATCACCGGGGCTTAATGTGACATTTTAAATTGAATTCTACATTTGAAATTCATTTCTATGAGAATTCACATAAGTACTTTTCATTATGTATATATATATCTTTTTCTGTGCTGATACCGTCAAAATTGCGTTAGCTACAAAGCCGTGCCTTAAATATCAGAATGGAAAATGTGAAGGACAATGTATTGAACAGAGAGAAAAACAGCTAATATGGCAGACCCGGTGACCAGTCAGGCAGAATTTTACATTTCAAGCTCAATAGAAAGGTTGAAGTGAAAGGAAAATAAAGATCAATTGTAAATTGTTAATGTATATCATGTCATTGTTAGAGCTGCCCTGTGCACTGGACCATTGTAAGCACTGGACCATTCTCAGCTTGCATGTGTCCAATAACAGGGGGATCACATTCCTTCCTGTCACATCACATCGCACAGACATGAGAAAAGATCAGCCTATTCTCTGCCAGCATTTTTACACCATCTGAGAAAACACTATGGGTGGAATTCACAAAAGTGGAGAGAGCCCATTTTTGGAGTAATAGTGCTGGTAAACTGGAATGATTTCTTTCTCCATATTCACAAACAGAAAATCTGCCTGAATTCCGACTCAACCTCCACTTTTCATTTTTTAGTGAAAGACAGTTTACAGACACTTTTATGAAGTTGTCTTTCAAACTACATAAAAATGGTGCAAAAACGAAATTTTAAACGACATTTTCTACTGACATTTTAAAAATGGATCAAAGCTCAGTATAACTTTTCCCCATGTGTCAGATCAATTCTAAAATAACTTGCTCTGTTTTGGTTCTCCCAATCTTCACTTCATACCTCTTGTAGGTGCCCCATTGGGAATAATTAGCATATTAATAGGGATTAGCATTTTATAGTCAGGACACAGGTTTCTGTCTAAAGGTGGCCATACATGGAAAGATCCGCTCGTTTGGCGATGTAGCCAAACGAGCGGATCTCCCTCCGATATGCCCACCTTGAGGTGGGCAATATCGGGCAGATCCGATCGTGGGCCCTAGGGCCCAACGATTGGATCCTAGCATTCGGCAAACGGGCGGTCGGATTGCGGGACCGCATCAACGAACAGATGCGGCCGCGATCCGACGGGATTTTTAAACCCATCCGATCGAGATCTGGCCGACTTTCGGCCAGATCTCGATCGGGGAAGCCCGTCGGGGGCCCCCATACACGGGCCAATAAGCTGCCGACACAGTCTGTCGGCAGCTTTTATCGGCCCGTGTATGGCCACCTTTACCCTATAGGTGTAAAAGCTCCATTAACAAAACAAGTTAACACTGATTAAACAAAAAAAGTATATTTTATAAAATGTGAAAAGTTTTTAACTCAAACTTAGATTATTTTACTAGTTTTACATAGTTACATAGTTAAATCGGGTTGAAAAAAGACAAAGTCCATTGAGTTTAACCCCTCCAAATGAAAACCCAGCATCCATACACACACCCCTCTCTACTTTTCATTAAATTCTATATACCCATACCTATACTAACTATAGAGTTTAGTATCACAATAGCCTTTGATATTATGTCTGTCCAAAAAATCATCCAAGCCATTCTTAAAGGCATTAACTGAATCAGCCATCACAACATCACCCGGCAGTGCATTCCACAACCTCACTGTCCTGACTGTGAAGAACCCCCTACGTTGCTTCAAATGAAAGTTCTTTTCTTCTAGTCTGAAGGGGTGTCCTCTGGTACGGTGATCCTCTTTATGGGTAAAAAGGTCCCCTGCTATTTGTCTATAATGTCCTCTAATGTACTTGTAAAGTGTAATCATGTCCCCTTGCAAGAGCCTTTTTTCCAGAGAAAACAACCCCAACCTTGACAGTCTACCCTCAAAAGTTAAGTCTTCCATCCCTCTAACCAGTTTAGTTGCACTTAGTCTCTGCACTCTCTCCAGCTCATTTATATCCCTCTTAAGGACTGGAGTCCAAAACTGCACTGCATACTCCAGATGAGGCCTTACCAGGGACCTATAAAGAGGCATAATTATGTTTTCATCCCTTGAGTTAATGCCCTTTTTATGCAAGACAGAACTTTATTTGTTTTAGTAGCCACAGAATGACACTGCCCAGAATTAGACAACTTGTTATCTACAAAAACCCCAAGATCCTTCTCATTTAAAGAAACTCCCAACACACTGCCATTCAGTGTATAACCTGCATTTATATTATTTTTGCCAAAGTGCAAAAATAATTTTTTCAATTTATCAACATTGAACCTCATTTTCCAGTTTGCTGCCCAGTTTTCCAGTTTAGACAAATCACTCTGCAAAGTGGCAGCATCCTGCATGGAACCTATAGTTCTGCACAATTTAGTATCATCTGCAAAAATAGAAATGGTACTTTCAATGCCCACCTCCAGGTCATTAATAAACAAGTTGAAAAGCAAGGGACCTAGTACAGAGCCCTGCAGTACTCCACTAACAACACTGGTCCTATTAGAAAATGTTCCATTTACCACCACTCTTTGTAGTCTATCTTTTAGCCAGTTCTCTATCCAGGTACAAATACTACCTGTATGTTCCAGGCCAACATTCCTTAATTTAACCAGTAACCTTTTGTGTGGCACTGTATCAAATGCTTTAGCAAAGTCTAAGTAAATCACATCCACTGCCATCCCAGAATCGAGGTCTCTACTTACATTCTCATAAAAAGAAATTAAGTTAGTCTGGCAAGATCTATTACGCATAAAACCATGCTGGCACAAACTCATAGTATTATGATTTGCTATGAAGTCCAGTATCTTATCCTTTATTAACTCTTCGAAAAGCTTTCCTACCACTGACGTCAGACTAAGTGGCCTATAGTTTTGAGGCTGAGAAAGGGATCCCTTTTTGAATAGAGGCACCACATTAGCATTTTGCCAGTCTCTCTGCACTAGACCAAACCTCAAAGAATCCTGAAAAATTAAGTAAAAAAATTTGGCAGTCACAGAGCTAAGCTCGCTAAGTACCCTGGGATGAATACCATCTGGCCCCTGACCTTTGTTTATCTTAACATGTTCTAGTCTCTTTTGAATTTCCTCATGTGTAAACCATGCATCATTAGTTGTATTACTAGAATTGGGACTATTAAGAAGGAAACCTTCATTAACTGGTTCCTCATTTGTGTAGACAGATGAAAAATATGAGTTCAAAATCTGTGTTTTTTTTCCCAATCAACCAGCTGATATTAAAGGTCCCACCCCTTCCTGTTTAATTTTTTTACAATTAACATATTTAAAGGTCCCACCCCTTCCTGCTTAATTTTTTTTACTATTAACATATTTAAAAGATAATTTTGGATTCTTTTTACTCCTTGCTGCAACATCCTTTTACATATAAATTTTAGCTTGCCTTATAGCTTTTTTTCATGATTTATTGGCCTCCTTGTACATTATAAATGATTGGGCTGTCCCAGCTAACTTGAAAGCCTTAAAAGCACTCCTTTTGTTACCCACCTCAACACCAACACTTCTATTGAACCAAAAAGGTTTTGCTTTGCAACGACGTCCCTTGCTTGCCCGGATTTGTGGAAAGGCCACCTAGGCCCGGGCCTAGGGCGGCAGGATTTTAGGGGGGCAGCATGCTGCCCAACCAAACCCATATTGGTTCAAATGCACTGGAGATACAATCATTTTTAAAATTTCCCATGCACCGATTACCATTGCTCCAGTCCAGATGATGAAAATTTGCAGGAAGAAAGGGGAGGGGACAGGAGCGACGAACGGCAGTAGGCCTAGGGGCACCCACTATGTAAATCTGGCCCTGCTTATATCTTGTTACAGAAGTTGAATTACGCAAACATGTAGGCAGATTTAGAAAGCCCAGGTTATCCTGAAAAAAATGATGTATGATTTTCCTAGGTATAATAAACCCCTCCCCCAAAAATTCTAATTTGATGGCTGACTGACAGGTGTAGTAAAAGCTAAAGACAAATTCAGAAAAAATGTTGTGCAAAAGACAAAATCTAAAAACTGTCTGTTTAAAAGACAAATTCTGGAGGTTTGTAAATTTTTTTGTGAGAAATCTGACATTTTTATCTCCACTTTTATTTTGTCTCAATATCAACACTTTTTTGAATTCCCTTATGTGCCAGGGGCCTGAAGAGTAGGACAGGACTGCTGCTTACAATATGTACCAGATAGGATCTGTGCCACTGTGACAGAATGCTCTGTTATAAAGATAGCTAGAATCTCAGCCATAAAGCAGGACAGGACTGCTGCTTACAATGGAGATCAGATAGGTTCTGTGTCACTGTGACAGAATGCTCTGTTATAAAGATAGCTAGAATCTCATCAGATCAAGTAATATCACTGAATGATTTTGAACCACTAAGGATTAAAAAAAGGTACTTTGACAAGAAAGCCCAGTGGTTTTATATTGGCAATTTTATGGAAACCGCATTTATTTATATATAGAAACAAAGTGTATTAGCGTAATTAATGCCCTGCAACAGTGTAGGGTTTCCCACAATGCTAAATGGTAGCCATAAGAGGAAGATACAGTACATGTGAATATTGTATATTGTATTGTATGGTGGTGGTAGGGCTACAAAAGAAGCCAATCTAAACAATCCCTTCCTCTTGAATAACAGTCTGTGAGCAACAGGATAGAAGTTGCAGGCATACTGTATATATAATAAAAATTATCTATTTGCCCTGTTTGTGGAGAGATGGATGCCAGCAATATGAAACTGAATGCAGTTCACTCTCAGGCCTGAAGCCCCCCGTAGATGCCCATACTCCCCCTTAAGCCACCAACAGGAGAAAGTAACAGGTTCCTTTGGGAGTGGGGAGTGCAGTCCTGAGCTGGGTGTAAACAGCAAAGACATGTACTCACAGCTGTAATTAGTGCCGGAACAATCTATTTACCTGACAGCGTGCGCTGTGCAACAGAGGTACAGGCACCAGCTGCCGGAGCAGCAAAAAGTAGGGCAGCTGCAAAATGGCAGGATGGCGAGAGCGAGAGATCAGAGAGAGGCAGAGATAAATAGAAGGCGACAAAAGGAGCAGGGGGAAGGCGGAAAGAATCAAAATGCACAAATTGGTATTAAGGAATGAAAATGAACGAGAGAAGGGAGATGTCAGAGGAAAAAAGACCCAAAGAGCAAAAGTGATAATGAGAATAGAAATGACAGGAGGGACAATGAGAAAAACACAGTGGTGAGAGAGAGAGACAGAGCAAGGGGTGAGATAGAAAATATGAGAATACAAGGAGGGAAGTGTTAAGACAAGTCAGTTTGAGAAGCCAGCTCATAAATATATATATAATATTATATGCTCCCCCAATAAGCGGGTTCTACTCATGCACACAAAATGCCACTCCCTACTTACATTACTGATAACTTTTCTTGCACACACAGGGACTGATGAAATAACGCTGTACAATCGACACTCTCTGAAACACACCTCAAATTCAAAACAAAAATCAAAGGGGAAAGGCTGGCTATTAGGTCCAGCATTAAACTGGACCCCCTATACCTAGTGAAGTCCCCCAGCACCTGCAGAGACTGCTTTGAATAGTGGTACACCCCTGGAAGACATATATAAAGGCCTTGGGTCGATATCCCACACACAGGGAAATGAAGACAGTGAGGTGTTATGAAGCTGTACCTTGTTAGGGACGTACAGGCTCTGTGCAGTTTCTAGCAGTTGTCTAGTGTTTGGATCGTCTCTGTTCCCACAAACCACCACCTGGGAATAAAGATGGCGGACAAGTTACCATTCCTTCCATTTTATGGTTTGCACACACAGAGCAGCCACAAGGGATACTTTGGTAGCAACTTTCATTTAAAAGTAATCAATAGCAACATTCTCAGTTCTTATCTCCTCCAGCTAAATATACAAGGGGTATTGTATTGTGCAGTGAGATGCTTTATTTGTTATGACTGTTGATACAATTACAGAAAAATAGCATTATAGATTATTCGTTGCAATACCACTTCTCACCAGCTCTGGACAGCCGCTTTTCTAACAGCGCAGCAATAGAACAGCTCCAAAATCTGATTTGTGCTGCAGATAACACATTTAAAATGGAATATTGTAAGAATAAAACATTTATCCGACAGTCATTGTTTTATGCAACTGTTTGGCCTTTACAATATATTTCATGATACAAAGTGGGTATGCATCATATGCAATAATGTAACTCTAGCTACAGTAAGGAAGTAAACAATTGCCTCATATAATCTACTTGTTTCCCATACATTCTATCAGGTTTTACTTTGATATTTATATGCATAAATAAATCTATACAAAGATTTTTTTTTTTTATAGTGTACTGGATTCCACCCGTAATTTATATACCATTATTATTGGCCACAGGGCTGCTCTTGAGAAATGTCAGCAATTATTTTATACCTGTCTGACTGTTTGATGATAGATCATGTTCCCTCGAACCATCTCAGGAAGAGAGGCCGGGACCTTAAGCAACCGTTCTGAGAAGGCAGCCAGTATCTGGCCTGATCTCTCCATAAATTCCGTACGACCAGTGTAACAGGCCAGCCGCAGGAGGTTAACCACAGACACTGAATTTCCGCTGGGCTCTGCTCCATCTTGATCTGTGAGAAAAGAAAGGGAAAACTGAGAGCCAGGCTTGGAACAGGCTGAAAGGAACAAGAAACTCATGTCTAGAGCAAGGCGATGTGAAAAGAGTGAACCGAGGATAGAAAAATGAGTTCCCCACAACTAGCAAAACTGTAATTATAAAGTCCACACAAAAGAGTCGGCTCTACGTTTTGCAGATGTGAACATCTAAGGAGGAAGCTCAATAACACACCACATACATGTATTTACATCTTAACTATGCAGGCTGCTATTCCATAGAATACTTTCAAGATGTTATTATATCCCACTGCTACTATAGACACAGTCTCCAGTCTCCCTACTATACATGTTATTCCACAACCAAAGTCCCTTCCCAGAGACTATTATCCCACTGTTACTATAGGCACAATCTCTTCCTACTATACCTGCTATCCCACAGTCACAGTCCCTTCCCAGAGACTATTACCCCTCTGTTACTATAGGCACAATCTCTCCCTACTATACCTGCTATCCCACAGTCACAGTCCCTTCCCAGAAACTATTATCCCCCACTGCTACTATAAGCACCATCTCTCCCTACTATCTCACAGCCACAGTCCCTTCCCAGAGACTATTATCCCAATGCTACTATAGACACCATCTCTCCTTACTATACATACTATCCCACAGCCACAGTCCCTTCCCAGAGCCTATTATCGCCACTGTTACTATAGGCATCATGTCTCCCTACTATACCTGCTATTCCACAGCCACAGTCCCTTCCCAGTGACTATTACCCCACTGTTACTATAAGTACAATCTCTCCCTACTATTCCACAGTCACAGTCCCTTCCCAGAGACTATTATCCCACTGTTACTATAAGTACAATCTCTCCATACTATACCAGCTATCCCACAGTCACTTCCCAGAGACTGTTATCCCACTGTTATTATAGGCATCATCTCTCCCTACTATACCTGCTATCCCACAGACATAGTCCCTTCCCAGAGACTATTATCCCACTGTTACTATAGGCACCATCTCTCCCTACTATACCTGCTATCCCACAGCCACACTCTCTTCCCAGAGACTATTATCCCACTGTTACTATAGACACCATCTCTCCCTACTATACCTGCTATCCCACAGTCACAGTCCCTTCCCAGAGACTATTATCCCACTGTTACTATAGGCACCATCTCTCCCTACTATACCTGCTATCCCACAGTCACTGTTCCTTCCCAGACACTATTACCCCACTGCTAATGTAGGTTTCTGTTTTATTATCCCCAATAATATAATACAATCAATCCCAAAGAGAAGCAATCAAATAAGAAACAGACAAAGAAGTAAAATAAATAGAGCTGAAAACCAAAAAAAAGCACCAAATTAAAGTTATCTTTGCTGATTGAAAAAGTGGTACAGATCAGCAAGGGAAGCCTCACCATCCTTCAAACGCAGGAGAATACTTGAGTCGCTGGCATCACTAGAGAAATAACCAGATCCTTTTGAGTCCCAAAAGAGTTGGTCTTGCTTGTCCTGAAGCTGGACAGCCCATTCAAGGTAAAATTCATCCAAACACGCTTCATACAAGTCCAGTAAACCTCGGATGAGGAAGGCATAGTCATCAAGAAATCCTGGAACTAGATCAGCACTAAGGGACAGGGAGAAAATGCTTGTTACTAAATAATATCTACACTACACAGAACAGCCTACATATGAATATGTAGGTGCGGGACCTAAAATGTAGCTACTGTTGCCTAAAAGGAAACTTGGGTACATTTTAGCCATGTTACACTGACTACTACACCTTGTTATACAGCTTACCAAAGAAAAACACCCTAGTAAATCATTGTGAGATAACTCTAACTACAGATTTATACAGAGGTGCACAGAAGAGGGACAGGGTACCATACAAGGTTTTCTTGTGCATCATTTACAGAAATGTTCTTCCATACAAATGGGGCACACACCCGTGTCTACATTATCCGTGAGGAGGCTAGTATATCGTTCTGCAGTATTCCGGCCCAGTAATGGCAGCCTGTGGCCATCCTGCTGTTGTTAAACTTATACTGCCAGAATCCCTTGGGGTGGGATTCAACAGCAGCACAAAAGCTGGACATCAATTCACTGAGCAGCGATAAAAGTGTGTACTTAAGAAGTGCTGTGTCAGAATATACTGCCAAGCAAGTACAGCATGTCTTTCTACAATGTGTATCTGTATACCATGTGTCTGCAGTATATCGTCTGTGTTCATGTGCTTGTTGTGCGTCTTTTTTTTTTGCCTGGTTGCACCCTGCTAGGATGAAAAGTGAAAGCCTCAGATGTTCCTCCAGAACTAACAAGGTCAGACTCCCTGCTGCTATATTCTGCTCTTATCATTAAACAAATATGATCTTTGTGGAATCCTGCACTGTTTCCTAGGATGTTTCCCCTCCACAAAGAATAGTACATTCACCCTGTAAATCCCAATGTACCATAATTCCCCAAACTCCTCAATGAACACTGCCTCCTTTGGCTAGTGAAGAATTAATAATTAATAGAGAAATGTATTTCTGGAGTTCATTATGTCAGCAATCTTGTGACCTTGGACACTGAGCTGCGCTTACATTGGTTGATGGCTCTTGTAGAAGCTTCTTAACAATATCCCGCTCTTCAGATCATACATATTTTCATGCAAGAAGGAAGCTGCCAATTTGGCTCTCTCCATGTACCCTTCATCTCGCAGGATGACTCCGCAGCGAGCAAAGCCTGAGATCATTAAGCCTGCAGAAATGGAGCGCAGAAACGTAGGTGAACAAAATCAAATATGGTATTAACTCATCATTGTCTGATAATAAACTCTCTTTAGGTGTATTCTGGAAGTCTTTAGCACTGAAGCATAGAGAAGACCAGGATTCACTAACACACAGTTTTGAATCAGACACAAAAATAAGTATCTTTAATTTTTTGTGAAGCCAACCATTCCAAGAAGCCAAAATTTTGGTGTCTCTCAGGGGTGGAGGACGAAGCCTGCGAGCTTCATATAATCGATCCCGACACATGCTAAGAATTTTTTGTACCCGAGCAACATCCAGGCCAAACTTAGCAGCAGTGAGCTCCAGGGATGAACGTATGATGAGTACGTTTTGGCCTTGCAACTCTCCATGAACATCCTACAGCAAAGATACAAATTATTCATTAATTATTTACCAATATTCACTATGCTGAACATTTTGCAGAACGCTGTATGTAGGAAAAGAGAGCTATGCTATAAATATGGCTTGCCCCAGTCCTATACCTACTGAGCAGTTAGCGGTTACTGAATCATTACAGTTGGACGAAGGTTAACGCCTGATTAGCTCACAAGGGTTACTGATTTGGGGTAAAAAGAATGAAGGAAACTGGTACACTTTAGAAGTTTAAAAGAACTCACCACATCATACAGTAGGTCCAGGGGCACATGCCCCAGACCTTCAGCTCAAGGGACAATGCAATCTCAGTATTTGTTGACAGGTTGGCACAAAATTGGACCACAGTCGATTACTGCTGCTTTTAATCTTTTAATTGAAAGAGGTTCCAACACCCCTTACATTACAGTTCTGCGCGGGTCCATTTTTTGTAACCCGTACCCGCAACCTGCTATCTGCAACCCGGACCCGCATTCTTACCCACTTGGACGCGCTACCCCACCCGCAAGTACCGGAGCCGCGACCCGCTGACCATCAAGAATCAGGAAGTGAAGTGACATCATTGGAAATAAGCATGGTCGGAAAAAAGGAGTGAAAATCGATACTGAGAAGAACATAGGCCCGACCCGCGTCTATACCCCCATCTGGAACTTCTACCTGCAACCCGCAGGGTACCGCAGGTTTTTGCGGGTAAGCCACGGGTACCCACCCCGCTGCAGGACTCTACCTTACATTGTGCAAAAAAATTATAGCCTCTATCAGGTTATCTGTTTTGTATTTGATGTATTTTCTAGAAGCATTACAGTACATACTATATTGCCTTTATCTGTTAGGGTTGGCCATTCCTGTTCGGATCTCACAGTGAAATATGTCCGTATTCTATTATCTACACCTTTCCCATGGCTAGTTGGCAAATGCCCTCTTCTTACCTGGCTAGCAGAGATGTTGCCCTCCTTTTTCACACCGTAATGATGCATAAAGATGTCTCCAAAGGTGTTACCATTTGTTTCCTCAATATCCAGTAGCTGCTGGATTTCCTTAGCTGTCCATATGGCAAAAGCACCCTCTTTCTTTACCTTGGACTGGGCATTTGGGAGAGAGTCTGCATCCTCTGCACTATAGAATCCACCAGCCTGTCAAAAACATACATACATTCATTCATATATCATGTCTGTAAAACAGTAGCAATGGATCAAAATAATACCAAATACCAATAACTGGGCAGTTTTTAATGGCATATACTGATGCAAGTTAAAGGGATGGTTCACCTTAAAGTTAACTTTTAGTATGTTACAGGATGGTTAATTCTTAGACACTTTTCAATTGACTTTCATTTTTTTATAGTTTATGTGTTATTTGCCTTCTCCTTCTGACTTTCTTTCAAATGGGGGTCACTGACCCCAGCTAAAAACAAATGCTCTGTAAGGCTACACATGTATTGTTATTGCCACTTTTTATTACTCATCTTTCTATTCATACCTTCTCCTATTCATATTCCAGTCTCTTATTGAAATCATGGTTTGTAGGGTAATTTCTAAACTCTAGAGCTGCTGAATAAAAAGCTAAATAACGCAAAAAACACAAATTACTTAATGACATTCGGTTGCAAATTGTCTCAGAATATCTCTCTCTACATCATACTAAAAATTAATTTCAAGGGTAACAACCCCTTTAACTACTGATTGGTTGCTATACTGCATTGATTTAAAGACGTCAGTTAAAGGGCATCCGTACCTCTCAAGGTATATAAAAAAAATCTATCTTTGAAAGATTAGAAGAATATCTTACATCATCACTCAGATGTTGAAGCACATACTGTAGTATGTCATGGGCAGTGTCAGCAAAGATTTCATTCCCAGATATCTGAAAGAGACAGACATGGTGAGCGTTTTTACCAGGAAAATCGCTCTTACTGTAGGACTGCTACTAATCATCGTTTTACAAATAAAGACTTTTGGAGAGGTGCTGGGAAGTAAAGTTGAGTTGAAAAACAGCTGAAAATCTGAAGGGTGCTTTACATATATAAGCCACAAAGTCTATTTTACTATAAGGCTCATCACCTCTAAAAACAACTTGGTCTTTCCACATTTTTGGTGATATTAGGTAAAATTTTGAACTGAGGATTTTAGCACATGTTGCATGAAATTATTCTATTATAGTAGATAAATAAAGTTTTTCATGTATCCTTATTATTCCTATGTATTTTTCCTTTGTTTTTCCTTTGTTATTTCTAATATATCCAGACAATACAGATTAGGTTACCTGAAAGGCTTCTGCATATGTTACACCTAACTGGGCTTGATCATACAGCATTTTTTCAAAGTGAGGCACATGCCAGGTCTGGTCAGTGGAGTATCGATGAAAGCCCTGAGGGAACAAGCAGCAAGTCCATGAGATTGTGTGCCCATGTGGCACAACTAAAAGCACTGTCAACAACTGTTGGAACATGTTAAGTGCCCTTAACTTATTAAAAGGATACTGTCATGGGAAAACATGTTTTTTCTTTAAAAAATGCATCAGGAAATAGTGCTGCTCCAGCAGAATTCTGCACTGAAATCCATTTTTCAAAAGAGCAAACAGGTTTTTTTATTTAATTTTGAAATCTGACATGGGGCTAGACATATTGTCAGTTTTCCAGGAGCCCCCAGTCATGTAACTTGTGCTCTGATAAACTTGAGTCACTCTTTACTGCTGTACTGCAAGTTGCAGTGATATCAACCCCATTCCCTTTTAGCAGCCTAACAATAGAACAATGGGAAGGTAACCAGTTAGCAGCTCCCTAACACAAGATAATAGCTCCCTGATATATGTAAGAACAGCACTTTCAAAGTAAAAATCCAGGTCCCACTGCAACACCTTCAGTTACATTGAGTAGGAGAAACAATAGCTTGTCTGAAAGCAGTTCCATCATGAAGTGCTGGCTCTTTCTGAAAGCCCATGACCGGGCAAAATGAACTGAGATGGCTGCCAACACACCAATATTACAAAAAAAATACCCTTATTGGTTCAGGAATTATATTTTATATGGTAGATATTTGCAGTGTAATTTAGAAAAACAAAACAAAACCACCATACAAATCATGACTGCATCCCTTTAAGGACACTCAAATATTATATATTTTGTGCTGCAGGGCACTATCAAAAGCCCACAGAATTGGCCAGAATGGTAGAGACAGGCATCTGTAGGGTAAAGTGAGCAGATTGGGTAAAGTGTTCAAAGTGAGAAGAGAGGCAGAAGAGAAGATCAGATATTTACAGGTGGTCCACTGGTAGAGGGCACTGGAGAAGCTTTAGAGTAGTAGTAGTAGCAGAAGTAGTGGTACAGCACTAGATGGCTTGCTCATGTAGGGCAGTTAAGAGAGAGGAAGCCATATAGCAAAGGGATCAGACAGCACTAGGTGGCTCACTGCTAAAATGCAGTGTAGAATTGAAGCTTTACAGTATGGGACCAGACAGTACTAAAGAGAGAGGAGTGGAGAAGAGAGCATGCTTTACAGTAAAGGATCAGACAGTACTATATGGCTCACTGGCAGCGAGAAGTGGAGAAGAGTAGAGGCTTTACAGTTAGGGGTCCAATAGTACTCCACTCTACACTCTGGTGCAGTGGAGAAGACAGACAGCCTTGTAAATAGGGACAACACATGACTTGGTGGCTCACAGGCTGTAGAAGTGCAGTGGAGAAGAGAGAAAGTTTTTTAGTAGATACAATATCCTTGCTATCCTACCTTATTTTTTCCATACCTTTCCAGTTTTTCAGTTATTCTGACAATTTATCTAGTAAGTAAGGTTACCATTACCTAAAAGCCTTCTGTGTTAACTACAGTAAATTGTACTTGGTGGCTCACTAACAAAGCACATTGAAGAGGAGAGGAAGCTTTACAGTAAGGCATCAGACAGTACTTAGTGGAAGACACATGGACAGAAGAGAGTGTTGTCTTAAAAGTAAGGGATCAGGGAATAACTGGTGGCCCAAGAGTGATCAAGTCTAATGTTTTCTCATGTATGGGAAATTAAATTATTAAGTGATGTAACAGTAGTGTGTATGTAACGGATGAAGTAGGGAAAGCATTGAAGACAAAGGCTGTCAGGAGCTTACCTTTCCAATATGATCATGGATACCTCCATACATCATCCATTTCAGTGTATGGACTGCCATATGCAGAGCTTGAGTGCCTTCCGGGCTTCCTTTTCTTAAAGCCCACAAACAAAAAAGGAAGCTAAAATTCACTGAAGAAAGGAAAAAGTATTTTAGGTCTGTCTACTGTCTGGAAGCTTGTATATAACATGGAAGTATGTATGTATGTATGTATTATTAGAACAAAGGTACAAAAAGATTTGGAGGCCCAATTACTATATCCTGCTTGGTTCTGTTGGTTTTCTCTGCTGGCATTTAAAGGCCGATACAGTCCTCGTCCCTTCTGTGTGCACAGTGGCAGGAATGAATTTGATCCATGGTAATATTATCAGCACTGCTACACAAACTTGAAAATGATATCTACAGCACATTGAATATAAAGTCTGTCCTCCATCAGAGAAACTTCCTTCCCATAGGGCAAAATACAAGTCCCAGTGATAAGATCAGGAGCTTGTGTATTAATACTACTGGCCCACTATACTACTGGACACATACTGACACAATCATCAGCTATATGGATCAACATGCCTGAACAAAATCTTTATTATTTCCTGAGTATTTTAATTGGAAAAAAAAATTGGCAATAATATCTCACCAAGTTTCAGATTAAGATATACTAACCTGGGGTGGGAAATTTGGGAAATTCTCCAAAACCCCCATACTCCTCGTCGAATATTCTTTTCAGCTGCTGGAGGCATTGTTCCTGCACCGGGAGGCATGGTGGAGGCTCATCACCTCTATCGATACCAGAGCTGCTCTGCAGTACACTCAGAATGTGCTCACTTCTCTCACACAGGAAGGCCCTGTTCTCTTTCCACTTGAACAGAACAGAGTAGGGAACACTAACTGTGCTGTCCAAATTCTGTGGTACCAAGGACCAGAATTTTTCTGGCTTACATGGTGGAGGGCCGATAATGGAAGCCAGTGTTGGCCACTCCCCATTTTTAAACCACACCATGTTATCATAAGAAATGTTAAGACGACACATTAATGGTGGTAGCACACACAAAAAAGAAATGGTTGATGCTCACTGCAGGGATATCACCCATCCCTCATACATGAAAAAGTTTGTCATATTAAGGCACAACCGTAAACCTATATGCCTCCTCCTCGTCCCCTGTGGACAACACAACACCACAGTACATGATTAAACACCTTAAGGTCCCCTAACAACAATTTCCAAATGCTAACAAACCCCCAAAGCAAATACTACCAGGCTCACATCTTACAGGCACAGTAGGGCACACACAGGCAGCTTAGGGCAGGCAGAGTATGGCGCGCACACAGGGAGCATAGGGCAGACAGAGTATGGCACACTCTGGGAGCATAGGGCAAGCAGAGTATGGCACATGCAAAGAGAATAGGGAAGATAGAGTATGGCACACACACAGGGAGCATAGGGCAGGGAGAGTTTGGCACACACAAAGAGAATAGGGCAGGCAGAGTATGGTTCACACACAGGGAGCATAGGGCAGGCAGATTATGGCACACACAAAGAGCATAGGGCATGCAGAGTATGGTACACTCTCGGAGCATAGGGCAAGCAGAGTATGGCACACACGAAGAGAATAGGGCAGGCATAGTATGGCACACACAAAGAGCATAGGGCATGCAGAGTATGGCACACACAGAGGGCATATGACAGGCAAAGTATGGCACACACAAAGAGAATAGGGCAGGCAGAGTATGACACTCACAGGGAGCATAGGGCAGGCAGAGTATGACATACTCCAGGAGCATAGGAAAGGCAGAGTATGGCACAAACAGGGAGCATAAGGCAGGCAGAGTATGGCACACACAGGGAGCATAGGGCAGGCAGAGAATGGCACACAGGGAGCATAGGGCAGGCAGAGTATAGCACACATAGGTAGTCAGAGTATGGCATACATAGGGGGCATAGGGAAGGCAGAATTTGGCACCCAGGCAGAATAGAGCAGGAGACAGGGAAGCCTATTAGTCAAAGATGTACAGTTCATACAGTGCTACATACAGTGACACAGTGCTGGTGTCCCTCCAGCAATTGGGTCTGAGGTGTGAACAGTACAGGGCTTTAGGGGTGTGAACAATAGAGGTGTCACATGTGTGAACGATGCAGGGGGAATTAATCTTTGTAGTGATACCATTTAAAGCTGACACAAGGTAAGCAGTCACAGCTGCCAGACTTTTAATACGGGGAGCTAGAGAAGGGGGGGGGGTCATGGGCCCGCCATTCGGACAGCACTGCCCTAAACAATTACAAACATCCAGTAAGACCTTCTGTCCTCTCCCCCTTTGCACTTATGCAGGACATACCTGTTCAGCAATTCGCAGCAGAACACTTCGAAAACTGACCCTGCGTACACCATCTTCAGGTGGAAAGTAGGTCCCACCCACGAAAGGTCGGAGGTCAGGTGTAAGCCAAACACTCATGGGCCATCCACCACCACTATCAGTAGCCTGTTCAACATAAACAAAGTGGAGGAAAGGGGGCAAATTTAAATATTAAGGCAAGTGCTTCCATATGCAAATAACTGTTTATAGAGATAAAATTAAAAAACGTTTGCTTATATGTAATACGGTGTGAGTAATAGTGACTTGTGATATACTTTTCCTATTTCTCATGACTGCAAAAAAATAGTCCTGTCTGGTTTTATGGCATAGTTTCTATGATCAGAGCAACCATCGCTATTTACCTTTTACTTGCAGCCTGGAGTGCTCTTTGAATGAAGGAGACAAGAAAGGTTTCCGGAGTATACCAAACATTTAAAATGCATAAACTAAAACATTTCTTTCAAAATACAAATACCTGGAGGAATGTCATGTACACCTCGTCTACATCAGGCCTCTCCTCTCGATCTACTTTCACGCATATGAAATTTTCATTTAGAATCCGTCCAATCTCTTCATCTTCAAATGATTCTCTCTCCATTACGTGGCACCAGTGGCAGGTGGAATAGCCAACTGCAATCACACAGTCACAAGCAAATCATCACCCCATTAACAAAAGCCTTGTCTGCACAATAGTATAGAATGAAATTACCATAACTTAAACTGGCCCTGTCACCCAGGCACAAAAAACTGGATTAAAAAGTTCTTTTCAAATTAAACATGAAATACAAATTCTTTTTTTTTTTTTATTAAAGCGTTCGTAACTGTTATAAACTCGTTTAAAAATATCAACTGTCAATCAAATATTGCCTTAGGCATAGGGGTGGGGCAAGCAATTGCTTTCACTTTCCATTCAGCACTTCCTAGATGTCACTGCTCTTACCACATTCCCCCAGTTCTCTTAACCATTTAATTGTGTAATTGGACATCAGGTCCCCCATTCTGGTGCACAAACAAGATTCTGAGATGATGCAAGGCTTGCCTTAAAGGAACAGTTCAGTGTGAAAATAAAAACTGTGTAAATAGATAGACTGTGCAAAATAAAAAATGTTTCTAATATATTTAGTTAGCCAAAAGTGTAATATATAAAGGCTGGAGTGAATAGATGTCTAATAAAACAGCCAGAATCCAACTTCCTGCTTTTCAGCTCTATAACTCTGAGTTAGTCAGCGACTTGAAGGAGGGCCACATGGTACATTTCTGTTCAGTAAGTTTGTAATTGATCCTCAGCATTCAGCTCAGATTCAAAAGCAACAGATATGACCCATGTCGCCCCCCTCAAGTCACTGATTGGTTACTGCCTGGTTACCAGGGTAACCAGTCAGTGGAAGCCAAGAGAGCTGAAAAGCAGGAAGTAGTGTTTTGACTGACATGTTATACATCAAATCACTCCAGCCTTTATACATTACATTTTTGGCTAACTAACTATATTACAAACATTTTTTATTTTGCACAGCCTATCTACTTTCCCAGTTTTTATTTTTACACTGAACAATTCCTTTAATAACAGTGTCCACAAAATGGCTCCTGTCTGCTATAATTATGAGTTCCCAGACTGATGGAAACGACATTGAAATTATTTATACAGTGTAAGTAAAGTTAATTTTGCTTGACTAACACAATAAAATTGGATTTGGAATATTTTTGGGTGACAGGTCCCCTTTAAGCTCTATTATAAACTAACACAATCGGTTTATGCCCTCCATTTGAAGCTCTAGCTACTATTCAGAACAGAGCTCTTGACCTGCCCCAATAGACCAGCCTTGAGTTTTTAATGTGAAAATGAGTTCCTTTTAAAAACATTAACATATGAGCAAGGAAAGGTCTATAAAACTCCTGTTGTAAATCACACAGCCAGTGTCTCTTTTGGGTCACACACATAAAATGCCATATGGGATAGAGAAAAGAAATCCCACAAAGGTGAGGCCATACCCTGAACACATGCAGGATTGCTCTGCAGAAAGTACAGTGTTCTGCTTTGTAAACAATGAGTTAGATTTCATGGATAGCTGTACCTGCTGATTTGTGCTTAGTACAGGGTAATGGGGCTGGAATACAGTGGAACCTTGATTTTACATTTTCCAGGAATTGATGCTGTTTTGTCGCAGCCCCATTCAGAAATGTTTTTTTTCCTTTCCCGGAATTTACGTTGTGATGTGGTCCCCTGAAAAAGTAAAATCTGGGTTCTACTGTAGTTTTATGGTATCTTTTTCTACAAGCTATGGACATAATTACCTGGCTGGTTCTGCATAACTGTGCCAACTACTGGGAAATACTACAAAGCCATATGTTTATAACAAATCTTAGGAGAGGCTCTGAAAAAGCTCTGGGGGCTGTTCCTGTTGGTTTGTTCTTAGTAGAGGGTAGATCTGAGTCAGTAACACATTCACATAAGCTAGGGGAACAAGGCAAGATGAAGAGAATTACACATTCAGCTCAGTACTTCCATTAGGCCATCGCTCTGCAACCTATTTCCCATTGGACCCAGTTAAATTCTGGAAAATATATGAACAGTGTAGTGTTTCTTTAAAAAAATGTATATTATCCTCCCTGTTTTATTCACACAGTGTCAAAAGAACTTTGTGCCACAATAATGATCTTCTGCTGAAGGATTCTGGGAGCTGTAGTTCAGCCACAGGCTAAAGCCTCCTGGGGTAAATACTTGTGTGATACATATAAATAATTGCAACTGTCTCTTGTTTACATAAGCACATGGCTACAATTACATTTTCTAACATTTTCTGGCACAACAGATTCGGATCCTCTTTCCAATGGTACACCACCCCACCCACCGTGGTATCATGCCAGTTGTGTACATTGCAATCCCCTTACTGTCCATTCACCAGATTAGGAGACAGAGATGAAGACAAACAACTGTGAGAGGAGTTTATTGGAGACAGACACAGCTAAAAGCAAAGGTTAAATGTTTCCCAGCAAGTGGCAGCGCCTGTGTTTGGGGAGACCTGTAGCCAGTCTCTGACAATGCCTTTTATTTATAGAACAAGACTTGTTTTTGTTACCAATTCATTTATCCCTGGAGGTGCATTCTTATTCTAAGTGCAGTACGGGGCACAAGGTCTCACTCACAGCCCTCTAGCTCCCCCTCTGGGACCTTATTAACGTTACACATATGGCTGCTGTGCTTGCCTGACCCCAAAGCAAAGAGAAGGTTCACAGCATCTTACCGGAGAGAAATATTGGCTTCATCTCTCTGGCTGCCCTGCTAAAAGCCTCCTGACCCCACGGATACCTGCAGGGTGAGACAGATGTGAGTATGAGCACAGTAAAAATGGCAGAGCATTCCAGTTACTGATAAAGGGGAAGTAAAGGTTTTCCTTTAAGTTTAGGGATGCAGCCAGAATATATATGTGTTTGGTACTGCTTAGATGCTATACACATGACGCATAAAAGTGACAACACTGCTAGTCATCATGTGTACTTGCCTAACATTGGATGTGGAATCAGAGCTTATAGATCCTAAATGTTATTATAGAAATAATACATACATAATAAGAGCCATGAATACCCTGTAAATTATATTCTTATATTGGGGTTAGCTATGTTTTCAGTTAGCATTGGCAATTAGTATATTAGAAGTAACTTTGAAGTTCCATGACCTGTATAAAAGCACACAGCCTTCCATTTTGTTGCCTTTATGTGGTCATGAAACTTTTCAGTGACTTATAATACTGTATCCTTATATTTTAGACATTATATCCTATATATTACAAATGTACCTGTTCTAAGTGATTCCAACCTAATCTCTAAATTTAGAGAGAAGCCTTTAGTTCTCCTTTAAATGGGTTATTTGTAACAGCGGCAGGTTGGTCCTTCTTCATGAACGAGAAACTACTGTGGAGGCTAGGGACCCAGATGCCCTGTTATTTGTGCTCAACCATATTATAATACACAGGAGCTGTGAGTACATAAAAGCTACTTAGTGTAACATGACTGAAGTTGGTGTATTATAACTAATAATGTATCCCCTGTTATATAGTATGAGGATACCAGGAGTCATCTCAGACTTCCATCACCTGTATAAAAAGCACTAGGCCTGTGATTCTAACAGCAGATCTACTGGGAGATAAAGAGATCCCACGTTTATTTCAATGGCTAACCAGTCAACAGGGTTCCTTGCATGCTGCTGAAGGTACAGAGACTTCTCGTGGATAAGACGATTAACGTGGCCTGACGGTGTCTGGGTACTGCTGGAAGCCATCTTGTATCCTCCAAATGTCCACTTCCTGCAAAACAAAGGCAACTGTGACCAGAGGGTAAGGGCGTGCAACGTTCATTGACTAGTTTCACACACCAAAATGAAGGGCACATGTTGTAAAGAGGATGAGCAAAGTGATTGTTATGAAAAACACAAACCAGCCTGGACCACATGTTTCGCAATTTGAAGACGCCCAACACAAGAAATGTGCGTTTTCACTAGGGATGCACCCAATCCAGGATTCGGCCTTTTTCAGCAGGATTCTGCCGAATCCTTCTGCCCGGGCCAAAACGAATCCTAATTTGCATATGCAAATTATGAGAGGGGAGGGAAATCGTGTGACTTTTTGCCACTAAACAAGGAAGTAAAAAATGTTTCCCCTTCCCACCCCTAATTTGCATATGCAAATTAGGGCTCGCTTCGGTATTCAGCCGAATCTTTCACAAAGCATTCTGGAGTTTGTCCGAATCTAAAAGAGTGGATTTGGTGCATCCCTAGTTTCCACACACCATGGGTGCACTTGAAGGGTTAAAGCACCCATGGTGTGAGAAAACGCACCTTTTGGGAAGCTGAAACATTTTGGGGGCATTGTGTTGACTGGGTGATTAGTAGCTTTGATGGTGGTGGAATTGCTCCCCTTGATCTGAGAGACAATCACCTGGAAATAATGGTACACTCTAATGATAAGCAGTTCAGAAATTTTCCCTAACCAATCACATCCCAATCAAACCTAAAAGCTGTGGACCATTTTTTGACCTGAAACTGACATCATAGATAGAGGACCTCTAGTTGAGGACTGGCCACATCTCTAAGTGATGAGCACCTGATATATAAGAGCACCCACACCTCATTCCAAGCTACTGTTTATCCTTTCAGTTTGGTAGATTCCAAGTGCTTTGACACCAGCCCATGGGGCTACTAATGACCGAGAACTGGCACGTGAAAAGATCAGGACCTCTCAATGGCATGGGAATTGTTCATGGTCATAATAAGTCAGAGCAAACACAGTCATGAGTAATAACTAATTTCAGTCACTAATGAGTTACCTGCACATTGACTGATATGGGACAAGAAGACTTATGTCTCAAGCTAGCCATTAGCTCTTGCCTCATTCCCAGCATAATATAGTGCCACCCAGATTCATTAGTGACACATTTAGGGCTCCATTTATCAGTATTTGAACAAGAAAATCAAGAGTTTTAGCATTTGCCTCACAAACTGTTTATTCTGCATTTATTTCCTATTTATATACATGTGATTCCAATTGTTTTTCTTTTTTTTTTGTCCTATTATTTTCCTTGTTTGGCTTTTACCAAAGTTTTTAAACAACTATTTGCAATGAAAATGCAATGAAATAAGAATGCTGCATTTGCTACTATTGCTTGGCATGCTGGGTAATTTAATGGCAGTCATGCCTGTTACAAGGATGGGTTATAAAGCCCTAGTTTCTCTAAAGCAATACTAATTTACCAATGTGTATGGGGTATTGCTGAACCTCACACCAGGTTAATAATCTAGTGTAAGGTGCGGAGCACATCATCAGAGAGCATAAGGTAGCCCTGTACCTTCTGCCTGCCATAAGGTTCCTTATGTCATATATTCTATATAGGCACCAAGAGTCTCATCCCTAGGGTGGGAGCTTTAGAGGGTGGCCTATAAGAAAACTGTTCATAAAAAATTCCCTCAGCTCATCACCAGATACATGCAGCTAAATCCAGTGGCGATTGACAAGGGGGGAGGGTAGGCTTAAATATATATAATATATAGCTTTTACTATGCACCCTAACTTGAATATCTAAATGATAGATGCCTATGTGCCCTCTGCCAAATGCAGGCAGCACTGTATTTTTGGTGAAGGTGCAGATCCTTGAGGTACATTCTGGACCCAAAAAAAAAACATAACCATGGACAGAAAAGAAACACGGCAGCTTGCCCCAGAGCTAACCTGCCCATTGTAAGTGTCTAATCGTGGAAAGCAGCCCACTAAATAAAGCCCCACAGAAAGCACTGAACAGTGGGAACATAATGCCTTTTCCCTGGTGGAAATGATGGAGGGATTAAAGAACCAGAAACCCCAAAATGCAAAATAGTTTTCTGTGCATTTAAAAGAAATGTTCTGTTACCAGTAACTAGTAATGACTTTTTTTTTTTGCTTCAGGAACTGGAATATATTTTATATAAATGACCTGCCGGGTAGCAATGGGTGCAGCCATTCTTGGACTAGGCTATAGAGTACAGGCAACAGTGTGTGGAGTAAATGGTTAGGGAGGGAAAAAACCAGGCCTCAAAACTCGTTCCTGGATTCTTCCCATAGAAGGGAAACCTCTCATTTAAAGCAGTTAGGGATGCACCGAATCCAGGATTCAATTCGGGATTCGGCCTTTTTCAGCAGGATTCAGCTGAATCGAATCATAATTTGCTTATGCAAATTAGATGTGAGGAGGGAAATCGCGTGACTTTTTGTCCCAAAACAAGGAAGTAAAAAATGTTTTCCCTTCCTACTCCTAATTTGCATATGCAAATTCACCGAACTCAAAATAGTGGATCGGTGCCTCCAGGCCTGGATCTGTGGGTTCTGGCAAATGCCAGAGGGGCTGCTCTAAGGTCCCAACATAGACAGTCAGTATTTATTGGGCTAGTGTTGGACTATTTGGGCCTGAGTACTAGGAATGTCAGGGCCTATTATGACTCTCAGTCCAGACCTGGGGGCATCCTTAAAAGCAGTAGAGCATAAGAGTTTATTTGCAAGTACTGAATGGGCAGATACAAACTTTCAGTCTAAAAAACAAAATTTTATGGCGTTACTTGTCCTTCAATAACAACAAATCGCAACCACAAGAATTGCGACAACGCCACAAGATTAGCCTCAGCGCAGATAGACGCACAGCCCTCAAGAGCGACTTCCAAACGGACTAACCACAGCCAGCGAGAACAACAAAGCCCAAGTGGAGAACAATATCAGCGGTCCTAAGAGAAACCAAACTAATGATACTCTTATTCCACTGTCAACTAGCGCGCTGGTAGTCTTAAGTACCAGTTCCGCACTACAACTCCCAGCATGCTCCAGGGCTGCGCTTGATCAGATAGAGGGGCGCAAACAAGACACCTCCTAACTTTAAGTCACCCCTAGCACTCTCACCCACGGCCGGACCCGGGGTTCCTTAGAGTCGGGAACAGCTCTAGAGTAGCCCGGGGCACAGCACCCCTTGCTGCCCTGCACAGGCTGGACACACATCGGAGCATAACCAGAAGCGGAAGTGAAACGAACAAGCGTCGAACAATACGAGGGGCGTGGTTAACGGGGCAATGGTGCCGTTGAGTGGGCGGCCCTTATGTGTATGCGTCCGGGCCGTGGCGTATAATAAACTATTTGAACATTTCGTGGTCTAGTGTTCACTGGAGTTGCATACCTCCCAACTGTCCCTTTTTCGGAGGGACAGTCCCTCTTTTGACAGCTCAACCCGCAGTCCCTCATTTGTACTGGAAAGTCCCTCTTTTCTCTGCACTGAACAGCCAGAAAAAGAAACAAAGTTTCTCACTTAATTGGCTTTTAGCAGCGAGCCCAGAACAGCTAACAGGTGCAAATAAGATACTTTGTAACAATTTTGAGACACAAAAACACAGTTTAGATAAGGAGAAATATTTTCAAACTTTCATAACCTGCCATTTTTTTTGTCCCTCTTTTTACTTCCAAAATGTTGGGAGGTATGCAGTTGTAGTCTGGCAGCTCTCTCTTCTAGTGATTAACATACCCTGTCAAATACTCACTCGATGCTGGGTAATTCTGTCTTATTTGATTAAAAATGGCAGATAAGCTCACTCATTTCTTGAGATAACTGCCCTGTGGGCTCAACATTACCAAATACACCTTGCGCTGAGACTCCCTGAGGTATCTGCCCTGCTGTGGTGAATGGATTTCAAGGGGCAGAAAACATGGTGGGTTGTGCGGCTGTGCCTGTACCCTGCCCTTCCACTTGATAAATGACCCCTAAGGTCTAAATAACAGGTACTCATGTGTAGGGTTGCCACCTTTTCTGGAAAAAAATACCAGCCTTCCTATATATTTATCTTTTTTTCCTATTAATAACATTGCGATCAACCATCATTTTTACCAGCCAGGCCTGTAAGATACCGGCCAGGGGGCAACCCTACTCTTGTGTATTGTTGCTAGGGTTGCCACTCGGTCGGTATTTTACCGGCCTAGCCGGCTTAACATTATTCCCCAGACATTTGAGAACATATGGAACATTAATTTTACAGTGGGCTCATGTGTAGGGCATAATATTAACTCTTTTGTCTTTATTCAGGTTCCTTGGACATTTGTAATAAAAAGTGGTAACATCAAGCATTTGCACCAACATCTCAAATAAAGACCTCCATACAACTTTAATGTACCCACCTATTCAAATTGACCTAAGCGTAAGATCACTAGCGAATTTTCTCTAGGCTAGCGCATCTTTGCTTTGAAATGCTCGCCCAGCCAAAGTAACGCTATCGAAAAGTCGCCAGCGTTCGGCGCCCTGGACACAACTTCACATATTAGTGAATTAGCATAGTGGTAGCGAATTTGCGCCTGGCGAAGTAGTGAGAGGTGCTTGAAGCAGTCGCTGGCAACAATTCGTCCTTTAGTGAATCTGCCCCATAATGTTTTAAAATCCTCATTATGTAGGAATTGATAAATTATATAAGGCTTATGATTTAAATTTGGGCTGCAGACAAATGTTACCTTTACAAAAAACATAGTTCTTGTTGTTTCGAATACAGTATAAATGTATAGATCCCTGCCTGTGCTAGAAATGATCAATGGACATGCCCTAAGTATTTTTCCCCACACGCATACACGCTTATACAGTCCCAGGACAGCAGTGGGAACTATAAGGTGTGATAAATCTCACATTCAAATTTACATTCGAACCTTAATAAATCTGCCCCTCAATGTTCATTGAGAGATAAATACAGAGTAGGGGTGGTGGGTGTCTGATGGCATGCAGCTATTCAATTTGCCCCATAAAACCTGTTATCTGCCTGAACTCAGGAGGATGCCCAGAGAAGAGGAAGAAGATTACAGTGCAGTGCTCCTCCAACCATATTCTGGGCTGGTGGGTATTTGGAAGTAGAGAAGCACCAAAACACTGGCACTACCTTACTGGCTTAGCTGGTATTAATGACACCTGGCGTCAATGTTATTATAAGAAAAGGAACACCACTGTGATAGGAAGGCCTATATTGTCTTTACAGAAGAGGTCATAATAATGAAAATATTGTATTCCTTGCTAATGGTAGTCTTCTGCTGTATTTTCCCTGGCAATGTCACCCAAGTCAGCAGTAAATTTGACATCCGAATGGCATTGTGCTGAGCATGTTATTCTTTAGAAAGCGACAGCAAGTTTACTTGACTGGCAGGGTGCTGCTCTCTACAGTATGATCACAAACCAACAAATAATGGATCAGAAACTAAAAGAGATTCAGAGAACATATAAAACAGGTTTGCTTGGGGGGATGATCTCATTATGGCACATAGCTACAGTATATATACAATGTCAGATTAAAAAGATAGGGAACCAGATAATTCAAGAATATTTTGGCTTTTTCATACCAGGTATTCATATCCAATACTTAGGGGCCGATTCACTATGGGTCGAATATCGAGGGTTAATTATCCCTCGATATTCAACTTGGAATTAAAATCCTTCGACTTCGAATATCGAAGTCGAAGGATTTAGCGCAGATAGTTTGATCGAACGATCTAAGGATAATTCCTTTGATCGAACGATAATTCCTTCGATCGAACGATAAAATCCTTCAAATCAAACGATTCAAAGGATTTTAATCCAACGATCGAAGGAATATCCTTCAATCAAAAAAAGTTAGCCAAGCCTATGGGGACCTTCCCCATAGGCTAACATTCGGTAGCTTTTAGATGGCGAACTAGGGGGTCGAAGTTTTTTTTAAAGAGACATTACTTCGACTATGGAATGGTCGAATAGTCAAACGGTTTTTACTTCGAATAGTTCGATTCGAAGTCGTAGTCATAGTCGAAGTAGCCCATTCGATGGTCGAAGTAGCCCAAAAAAACCTTCGAAATTCGAAGTTTTTTACCTTCGAATCCTTCACTCGAAGTTAGTGAATCGGCCCTTTAGTATTATTCTAAACTTTTGATTTTTTTTATTGCTGTGTGTTTGCTTTTTTCTCTTTCTATTTACTAACTATTTTTGTTGTATACACAAGCACCCATCCCCTCAGCCTCAGAACCACTGTTTTCATTTCAACTTCTGAAAAGAAATTTGTCTTGGGACAAATAGCCGTGCAAAAGTATAGCTGCCAATTTGTAGAGGAATAGGGCCATGAGTACAGCTTTTTTGACTGAATTGTCTGGGCGAGGGCCTCTTGTATGTAAATCCTGTTGGGTTCTGTGGTCACATATGGTAGGGTATCTGCTGACCTAGGGACAGAGGGACACATATTCCTCACCTTTGCCTTGCTGGCTTTACTCATTCATATCCAAAATACAGCATAAATAAAAACACATCTCCACTTGTTTTTCTGCTTGGGTGGAAAGGATGATGATAAGAGAATGAAATAACATATGGCCAGTTTAAGAGGGTATCACGATCAGTGATCTTTCATCAGCTCAGTGCAGTTTGAATAATATAATCAAATACCTGGTTTTGTGCCTGTTATGTGCACTTTGCAGTCTGCCCTGCAATTTGTAAATTACCCCTGTCAAATGCTTTGAATGGCAGCACATGCAATTGAGTCCTCTACAATCCTCTGGGTCTTATTTATACAGAATACAACTGCATGCAAACTACAAGGAACAGGTGCAGTACTATCTGTTTTGTTGTACTTTGCATGTTGCCACACTGGTGGCAGAGCTTTTTGCTCTGCTAAAATGCCCTGCAAGTAAAGAGTTGCACCTTGCTCTGAATGCTGCACTGTCTGCATTTTGTACCTCTTAGGGATGCAGAATGCTTACCCATGATGGATGGATAAATCAAGCTTTGGGGTGATTTTGCAGGCAGTCCATTTGATTTTTATATGAGCTTCAATGCACTCACGACAAACTCAGAAGGCTGCACAAAGCACCAGTGTGCTGATATAGATATAGTGTGCTGGTATATCCTAAACATGATTCATTTCTTTTTTTTTTTATTATTTGAAGTTTTTATTGTTTTTCAACATGACAAATGAAAAAAATGCATTAAAGTATAACATGTTCACAGCTGCAAGTTTGACTACGTCTAAACAGGTTACGTCCTTTATCACAGAGCATTTTCAGTATTCGGCCACATCTCATGGTCCCGCAAGCATAGGTCCGAACTATAGCATTGGACCAAGAGGCCGCCACGGAGTAAAACACGCCCTGCTCAAGATAGTTCAACGTAATGCTAATCATGCAGCTGACTTGTAGGTGGGGAGGGAAATACAGGTGTCAGAAGGGAGGGGAAAAGGAAGGGGGGAAGAAAGGGTAAGAAGAGAGACAGGCATTATAACTAGAGTGCATATTTATCAAATGACATCTTAACTCCCACAGTGTTCAAGTAGTGCCAGAGTCAGGGGAGTGAGATCCAGATTGGGTTTCCTCCAAGTATCGGGTCCACGGGTACCACTCCAGCTCCCCCTCATAGCTCCTGTCTAAAAGAATATTTCTGATGGATTCCATCGCTCGGATCCAATTTACCTTGGTTATCAGTAATTGTAGGCCAGGTAATTGCGGTCGTTTCCAATTAGCCGCTAGGAGAGATCTTGCTGCTGTCAGGATGTGTGTGGCTAATTTATGGGATAATTTAGAAGTAACGTTCTCAATTTTCATACCTAGTAGAAATGTGTGCGGAGTTGCCGGAATATTACTATTGAGAATCTCGGAGAGCAGAGAGGCGATCATCTTCCAGAATTCCTGGGCTACTATGCAGGTCCACCACGTATGTAAAAAGGATCCTTGTGCACCACATCCCCTAAAACATGTAGCATGTTCAGGGTTGCCACTAAATTTACTTATACGTGTAGGGGTGTAATACCAGCGATAGATGATTTTATATGCTCTTTCGCTGGAACTCGCACAAATGGATGTTTTTTTGGCATTTTCCCAAATATATGACCATGTCTTATCCGTAATTGGAAGACCCAGCTCCGTTTCCCATTTAGTCATGTAAGGCTGGCGTAGATCAGTGGTATCTGATGACATGTGGCTGTATAATGTGGATATCAGGTGTGTCGGGTACATGATGATTCATTTCTTTAAATATGTCATGTTGCCATTCAGATGACAGTTTCAGCATTGCGCAAGGCCTAGCAGAGGAGTTCCAAGTGGGCCCTAGCCTTATATTTCCACCATATATAACATTTATACCATTTGCCACTGTCTCCATCTAATTGTTGTGATGGGCTGTCAGGTTCTCTGAACCCTAGGAGGTCAGTCTGACAGTGACCAGTTTTATAGGCAGATGGGGCAAATATCCTGTAACAATCAGGGGGCTGGACTGGTAAACAACATGAAACCTATACTGGGTGTCAAGGACCTGACTGGCTTGCACCGTAGATCCTGCGACTTTGGCTTCCACTGTACCTATCGGCAAAATAGGCATTGCCTAGCAAGGTTGAGTACCCCCATTTATTGTAGTTTTCTTATGATAGCATAATTCTTACTGATGATATTAATCCTATTGAAATCCTATATTAATCCTATTGAAATACTTATATATTGAGGTGTTCATGATATATAACAAGTTTGTCTGCAAACTCCGGCACTGTTTTTAAATGCTTTTTTGTGAAAAGCGATGATGCATTCTCTAGAGCCCCGGGAAGATAGGAATGTTATATGGGAGCTTTTTATTGTCAATCCCTTTTGAATCCACCTTTTGCTCCTGCACACCTCTCTCTCGCTCTTTCTCTCTGCATGCTTCCCTCGCACTCCCAGATCTGTCCATTGTTTCTACAAAGCTGATGGGAATAAAATACAAAAGGCAAGAGTGGCAGAGATGTGATCACTGTCTCTATAGAAACACAGCCCCAGGAGTGTGCTTGGCTTATATCCGTCCCAGCAGATGTAAGAAAACAGAACCCCATGTCACATGCAAGAATGGATTAGTGCACAGAGGATCTTCTTCTCCTCCCTCCTTTCAGGAGCTCCTTCTCGCCTCAAGCTTTTGGCCTTTTATTCAACATAACTCTGCCACAATGTCTCCTCCTGACTCCACATGATATGGAGGAATGCTTTGTCTGCACAATCCAAGCAGCTGACAACAGGATATTTTTCAGGTTAAAGGGAAGAATCTGCAGAGCTGGAGCTGGCACCATCCTCACCTAAGCAAGCTCTTCTGTCTGTATTAAACCCATTAACCATAACTGTTTATTGTCCTTTGCAGCGGTTGTTTATCATTCACACCAGTCCCTGCCCCAGTGAAGCTTACAATATAATTATATATATATATATATATATATATTATTACCCTATTACATTAAATGGCTAGTGACACAATCCATACCAACATTTTAAGGAAATGTAAGTCAAAGTGGAAATTACCAGTAAAGTGAACACATTGTCCACATAGTTTTAGCTGCCCGCTTTGACAACTCTATGGGCACTGGGGAAAGGGAATACTTATATATATTTTCCCCCCCCATTTCCCCCTACCCAGTAGAGTTTAAAATTAGAACCTCACATCCATCAATCAAAGCAAGTGGATGGCAGCCCTCATTCCTATAGGTTTTATGGCTGACCCTACCTCTGTGTTTACTAATGTAGGGAGCAATATAAAAAGAATGCATTGATTAGCCTTGGGTCTGAACTATTGACTGTTTGGGTTTCATAGATTTTTAAATAAATATTATTTCCCCCCTTGCCTTATAAGTATCCTCCATAAGTATCCTGTATTTCCTAGGGTGGGAATCTATATATTACCACAACCTACTGGCCAGAGCAATAAGGGCTTAGTCCGAGAACCACCATATCTTGGAGATCATGATTGTACCTGTATATATTGGCCTAACCTGTAACAGTCAAGGGCGACAGTAGGCCAATGGGCCCAGATTTTCCAGTCCAGCACTGATTCTATTAATTTATAAGTTTAAAGTTCAGGTGCTCAGAACAACATTAGAACTTTTATCTATAATTGGGTCAAACTGGTCCCATATAAAAGTACAACAATCGGTTTCTGCTCAATTTTCAATCCCAGGCCCCGATTTGCATCAAATCTCACCCAACGGATCTTCAGATTGAGCCCTTATAGACACTATTTCATCACCACCAACCCAACATTTTGGGAAACTACCTTAGAAAGATTGTTCAGTAAAGCCCTGTCTGTCCCATCAACAAATAAAGCCTTTGTGCCCTCAAAGTCTGCATCTGTGCCTCATTGTTGTTGTTTAGCAATGATTCTGGGTTTGCTATATACATGTTTTATTGTGGGGGAAAAAGCAACCAGATACCTATATCTGGATCTTATTTATCTGGACTTATTGGGTCTTCCAATATTCCTCCAGAGAAAAACTTCATCACAAACACAGAAAACACAGAGGTTGAACTGCAGGAATATAACCAGCACCACAACATGTTAATATAATCATCCATGCCTATCCATACTATATTAAATAGTAATGCAGGTTCTTCAAGTTCAAGGTATGTACAGTCCTGCTCTGCTTGTATTATCCGGCTCTCGACCAATCGTCACATGTTAACTGTCTCTTTAATATACAGTCACCCATATTTTTGTTATCAAGCCTCCTGCCAGCATGACCTGTAGGGGACATTAAGGAGAGATAACTTGGGGGATCAATCTACTGGTCGTCCATCAATTAGTCTATCCATTTTCTATGCATGGATCTGCCTGTCTCTATGTATGGGATTGAAAGATTAGGGTTAACTGGTTTGGGGGTAGAGAGTTGTACTGGGAGCAGAAGTCCACCAACAGCAGGGTTGCATTCTTAAAGCAATATTGCATAATAAAACTTTTTCCCAAATGTTGACAACCAGCGACTGCTTTAGAATGCAAAAAAATCTCCAAAGAGAATCCCAGCTGATCTGTGTAAATCTGGCTCCATGTTCTATGTTTCTGCAACTGGAGCTGGAAGCATTAAGTACAGTTCCCTAGCACTAAACCAGTCTGTCCTTTATTCTCATGTCTGATTCCAGTGTAATATAATGGAGACAAATGTTACATAATTATCTCTATAGGTAAGATAAGAGCAAGGTGCCTGACATACTGTAGTGCTGGGAATCAGCATTCTTACACCATGCGAACACCAGATTTGCCACCATTATTTTACATTGCTTCCAGGCTGGAGTCACTGAGAAAAAATGCATAAAACTGTACGTTTTTTTTTACACGGCGAAGCCTGGTGATGTGTGGTTACATAGTTAAATAGTTAAATTTGGTTGAAAAAAGACAAAGTCCATCAAGTTCAACCCCTCCAAATGAAAACCCAGGATGAATACACACACCACTCCCTACTTTTAATTAAATTCTATATACCCATATCTATACTAACTATAGAGCTTAGTATCACAATAGCCTTTGATATTATGTCTGTCCAAGAAATCATCCAAGCCATTCTTAAAGGCATAAACTGAATCAGCCATCACAACATCACCCAGCAGTGCATTCCACAACCTCACTGTCCTGACTGTGAAGAACCCCCTACGTTGCTTCAAATGAAAGTTCTTTTCTTCTAGTCTAAAGGGGTGGCCTCTGGTACGGTGATCCTCTTTATGGGTAAAAAGGTCCCCTGCCATTTATCTATAATGTCCTCTAATGTATTATATAAGTGAGATGCAAAAGTGCAATTTCAGACGCAATCGCCATGTTTTTTACCCACAATGCAGCTTTTTGCATAATTTAAGCATCATTGGGAGATTGTTGGTGGAAATTTCATGCACTTAAACATAAATCATATACAATTTGTTTGAAAATGCTTTAAATTGTCAATTGACACCTTCAGAGGTGGCTGTAACTCCAGGTTTCCCCTGCATCAATGGACACGCTTACATTAAATTTTTATACTAGTATATATGCCCTTAATACGGATACACATTGGAATACCTACTTTGAGGGAATCCAATCTATCTTAAAGGACCAGTAATTTTTTTAAATAAAAATTTGTTATTATACATCGACAAAAAAACACCAATATTAAAATTGCAAAGCCTTTGGTATGATGTCAATTGGCGAGAGTCCTACACCCTTCCCCCCCCTGCTTTCCTCTATCACTCTCTTTTCTTTTTTATTTTATTTCCTTTTTCTTTTTTTCCTATTGTATTTACCTTTTGTTATATGGTACTTTCACAATCCAATTACCACTACTTGCCAGGAATCCCTGGGATATTCTCTGACTTGTAAAACTCTGTTTTTTCTTGTGGCCTGACCGCTGTATTATATGACTGGATTGTGGAAGAAATAAATAAAAAGTTGAAAAAAAAAAAATTGCAAAGCCTTTATTAAGAAATAACTTACCAAAACTCAGCTTGCGTGCCTCTTCAGAAATCGATTGGGCGTTCCATCATGCGTCCATATAGGAGATAGACAGGGAGGAGAAATCGAGCGCCGCATAATGTATCGTTGGTGTGTTGTCTTTTCTGAAGAGGAGCGGAAGCGGAGTTTTGGAAAGTTATTTCTTAATAAAGGCTTTGCGATTTTAAAGTTTCATTTGTCTTGGTGTTTTTTTTTTCTTCTATCTATACTAACGAATTTTTAAAAAAATGTTTCTGATGTTACTGGTCCATTAAAGAGTGTCCAATTAGAATGTTGGCTTACTTTGTGCCCACTCTTGGGTACATTACACATTAGTTTGACAAAATTGGTTAAAGACGGAGAGATTTTTTGTCCTTTTGGGATAACCCACACAAGAAAGTGGTCAGCTGAGACAGTGGTGTCCAACTGAGGATTAAAACTCATCTTAAAAGTGCCATTACTTTCATTTTCTAGCATGGATTGTCCACCTAGCATACATACCTTCTGTATCAGACTTCCTTCTTTCAGCTTAAATCTCCAGCTATAGAGCCTTCTACAGAATAAATCTCTGTGCTTCACCTGTAACTGAGGCTTATTCAGGCATGAAATTTGCAGCCTGGAAAATCGCATGGACTGAAAACCACGGTGGGCCAATGCATGTCCACAGGTCCTTGTGTGATTGATCCTACTGATGGCCCAAGGGCAATACAATCAGATTAATACTATTTTGCCTACCGCTCGGGTGGCCATTGGGCAAGTTTCTGTTCATCTGGCAACCTGTCCATAAGAGTGGCTCTTCCCAGCCATACCAGTTAAGAATAGGTTCAATGGTGGGAAAATCCATGTGTAAAACTGTTCCTGAACGTTGTTCCATTTGCAGTAAAATTTAGCGTTGGCAGTTTATCATCACCTAAACATCAACCCGAATCACATTTACAACCCCTGTGACATTTCATTACAGAGCTAATTAGAATGTGGTTCCATCTATCGATCCCAACTGTGCTGCTAATTTCTTATCGGTGGAGAATGAGCAAAACTATATGGCCTTTTTATTGACTCATGTAACTTTTCCAATAGACCATTTCCATTCAGTTGCCAAAATGATATGCGCTTGAGCCTAAAGTTCCAATGACAAATTGCCCTGGCATTATTCCACACATCACCAACGTAAATTTGAAATCATTATCTGCAACTATTATTACTTTAGTATGAGCTGTCTCTGCTAGAAATCTTAGCATTCATCAGAAGGTACTAAAACATGAAATAGGACTTTAGCAGACAGTAGTCCCTATTGTAAGTCATAGTTATTATAAGAATTAAAATTGTACCCTTTGAAATATGGTGCAGACCATAGCGCAATAGCACTGTCTCCACTAGCCATTTGACCAAAGGATAAGCATGGAGCTGGTGAGGAGGGCAGCATTGCGGCAGCCCCAAAAATTCCCTGATTGCACAACAGAACTGCCTGTTGTGTTGGGTCATCTTAGGGTGGTTTTTGGATAGCACAGACACTTAGTTTTCTGGATTAAAACTCTTTAATATTAATAGGATATTAGGAGAGCCCCGTACACTCGGACATACCCTCAAAAACAGGCTCATTCTCAATTTGATCAAGTTCCAGAGCAAAGTCTTACCACTTAACACCTTTTATGTGGACACATAATCCAATACTCTTTTCTCAGGAATGTAAATTCCATTGGTATGTTTTGTACCTTGACAGTGGACTTTCTAAATCCCAATAATCAAAGATGGTGGCTATGAAAAATTCAGGGCAAGGCTTGAATTCATTGCACTGTAAGGAAATACGATTCAGGCATTTGGAATAATAGTTGTAGCAGTGTGGGCAGGGCAGCAAAGGATTTTTAAATGTTGTGCATGATTTTTAGTTAAAGTAAATATGTTGTCTTCTGGGTAACTTTGAAATTCACTTATTCACCTTTAAGTTAACTTTTTGTATGTTAAAGAATGGCCAATTCTAAGGTTCTTTTCAATTGGTCTTCATTATTTATATTTTTTATAGTTTTTGAATTATTGTCCTTCTTCTGACCTCTTTCCAGCTTTCAAATGGGATCACTGACCCCATCTAAAAAGAAATGCTCTGTGAGCCTACACATTTAGGGGCAGATTTATCAAGGGTCGAATTTCGAATTTGAAAAACTTTGGTATAAAAAATATAGCTCCAATCATTAACATAAGCATAAACATAAATGTGAGTTATACACTAAGGGGCAGATTTATCAAAGGTCGAATTTCTAATTTGAAAAACGTAAAAATTTGAATTCAAAAAGACCAACCGAAATTAAATCTAAGTTTTTTTTTGGCAAATGGTCCGTATTCAATCAAATCATACGAATCTAAGTAATAATGCATTTGAATCGTACGATTCGAAGTTTTTCGAAGTGAAAATTGAATTAAAGAAATTAGAATTTAGAACAAATTTTTGTGTACTTCAACTAGGGAATAGTCCAAATTCGATTCTAATTTGAAAAAAATTAGCAATTTGAATTTCAAAATTTATCATGTACTGTCTCTTTTAAAATTCGACCATTCGCCATCTAGAACCTGCCGAATTGATGTTTTAGCCTATGAGGGACCTCCTAGAACCTATTTGGAGTCAATTGGTGGACTTTGAAAAATGAAAGCTTTTTTTTGGGGAAAAACTTTGATTCCTACGATTAGAATTCCATCAAAAACTGACCTATTTGATCAAAAATGGACCTATTCGGCCAAAAAAAAACCTTCAATTTAATTTCTGTTGGTCTTTTTAAATTCGAAGACTCTCAAAGGAGGAAAGCAGAGATTTCACATCTTGTGGAGATTCAGTTTTACAAGATAAAATATATCACCAAAAAATGGGGAGGAGTTTCTTTAAAGCAGTTCAACTCATTTACTAATCTTTTAATGCAATTAAATGGAGAAAATCACAAGATCACATAAATATAATGACGCTAACCAATAACATTAAGTTGGCGTCCAAATTGAAAATATTAATGCACTGCCATGAAAGTTGCGGCTCGGCTGCACATGCCGCAAACAGATGGCTCCAGAAATCTCTGTATCAACACATTTCTTATACAGGTATGGGACCTGTTATTCAGAATGCTCGGGACCTGGGGTGTTCCGGATAACAGATCTTTCTGTAATTTAGGTCTTCACACCTTAACTCTACTAGAAAAATAATGTAAACATTAAATAAACCCAATACGCTGGTTCTGCTTCCAATAAGGATTAATTATATCTTAGTTTGGATCAAGTAAATGCTACTGTTTTATTATTATAGAGAAAAAGGGAATCCTTTTTAAAAATGTGGATTATTTTATTATAATGGAGTCTATGGGAGATGTTCATTCGGTAATTCGGAACTTTCTGGATAACGGGTTTCCGGATAACGGATCCCATATCTGTATAAGCCATGCACTCTGTATTACTATTCATATATTCATCATCCCCAGGATTCTGAAGGAAAATAAAAGAAACATGTATTCATTACAATTAATGAGAATAATTGTATACATAAAAACCTAATATTTGACAGCTGGTGACCTCACAATGACTGTTGTCTGCTGGTGACCTCACAATGACTGTTGTCAGCTAGTGACATCACAATGTCAAGCTACCACCCACTAAGAAAACCAAGCCTGGACATCACTGAGAGATTAGTCATGTGACAAAACATTATGACATCACAATGACATGAATCAAGGTACTGACTTTGATCATGTCAGTTTTTATCAGTTGCAGTGAGTGAGTGAGGTCTTGTCTTCACATCACTGTCACTGATTCAATTTCTTTTAATTTCTATTTAACCTTTATTAATTATATTTACCCTTTGACAATCTCAATATGAAGAAAAACTGTATAACAGGTTTAGCCTTATTACCAATAATTTGGACGGTTTGGACGGCCATTGGCCTTGCAATATCTTATACTATAGCTCTTACTCTGGGACACATAAAGCCTTTTCTGCCATTTATAAGGTAAGTCTGTGTTTCTTTTCCTACATGGAATGTGCTTGGGCTGGAGAGCAACCAGGACCATCCAATAACATATGATTTCTATTTATCTTTTAGTGAATTAGTAACGCAGCTACCAGAGATGACTTTTACCAAGACTGCAATAACAATCGCCTGCGTTATAGGTAAGTCACAGCAATAGCATTAAATATATTTATATAGTATAACATCTCCTTCAATATATTTCAATAATATGTCAGTTTTCTAATGTCTAACACCATTAACCATGAGCTAATAAAGTTTATTTACATTTTTCAGATGTTGCTGTAAAGTTTGTGAACTTCAAATTCATCAAGCTGTACAAACCCGAACTCAGTCTGCGCTGTAATATATTCATTTTATGCTGCGGACTCCTAGCCTGTGTCGGCTTTGCCATAGCTGCTTATGTTACGGTAAAAAACTGTTCCTGTTTTTCAAATTTAATCTTGACACCAAAATTTCAGGCACTAATTGACACGTTTCTATTGTAGGGGGAGGAATCGGAAGCTGGTCATCGATTAGGAGCAGTTCTCGGATTTGGCATGGAAAATTTATACAACTTTTTGCAATGTTTGGTGTACATCTTGACTCCAGGCCGGAAAAACCTACGGATGGTTTATTTCCGGATGTTTGTTTGCATAGTCACTGGTGTTGTATTAGTAGCCTGTATCCTTTCTTGGTAACTGGTACAAGTTCATGATTTATTTGTGTCCTGTATGAATTCCACTTTTACCATCTGGGGGAGGGGCAGGTTAGAATCCAGTCTGGTGCCCCAATGGTTCAGTAAATCAATAGTCCACTAAAAGGATGGGTGTAACCTCATGTTCCTTTTCTATAGGGTCTTCCATCTATAGAACCTGGTTAGGTAGATGGCAAACAACAATGTTCCTGCCACCTAATTAGTATGTGGTTTTGTGTAGCCTTCGTGATAACCCCATTATGTTATTTTGTACTTGTTATAGATATTGATCATTTACACCCCAGTATGTGCCTGTACCCCTAAAGTATTTATACTGTTGCCTGTATATTGGTAATGTGTTTTCCTTAATGTAGACATCTTTTAGTTCCGACAGTACGTATTACTTGTGAGATATTGAAGAGCTGCAATGAACATTATCTGGTACGTCATCATTACACATTTATGGGCAGATTTATAAAGGTTGAAGTGAAAGTTCAAATTAAAAAATTGGAATTTCTAGCTAATTTTACTGTACCTCGACCAGGGAATAGTCCAAAATTTATCATGTACTGTCTCTTGAAAAATTCGACTTTGACCATTCACCGTCTAACCTGCCTAATTGCTGTTTTAGCCTATGGGGGGCCTCCTAGAACATATTTGGAGTTAATTGGTGGATTTTGAAATATCCAATTTTTTTTTGGAAAAACGTTGAACCATATGATTTCGAATGCGCTATTACTTTGAGTCGTATGATTCGAATTTGATAGAAAACGGACCTAATAGATCGAAAACAGACCCATTCAGCCAAAAAAAAATAGATTTTTTTAAAATAATTTCCAATTGGTCTTTTTTAATTCGAATTTCAAAGTTATGGGAGTTCAAAAAAACTCCCATTACTTGGAAATTCGACCCTTGATAAATCTAAGATGTTATTTGTAAATGCTAGCAGTGATGTGTTTATTGTTATTACCCAAAAGAACTGTGAATATCTTGTAAAATATATCCTTATAATATATCTTTATCAACACTATGTGGGTTATTTATGAACGTTCATATTTTTTTTATTCCACGATTCAAATCTTATCATGAATGTGAATCATAATTTAAAAAAATGAATTGCAGCATTTATTAATCAAAAAAACATCTTGAATGGAAAACTTTGGCACCTAAGTCATGTACAAGTCAATGGGAACAAAATGTAAACTATTTATTCAATTCTAGATTTTGTACATTTATTTTTAGAACTTGTAAACTCTAAAATGATGAGACAAAGTTCAAGGTATTCAGGTTTTTTTTCCACAATTGTATTCATTTGAGTCTTTTATATATGGAATTTTTAATAAATAAGGTAAACATTTGCGGGGGTTGTTTTAAATTGTGAGATTGTGTTTATTAATAGTAGAAAAAAACCCTCTAAATTGACATAAATCCGAATATTGATAAATAGGCCTCTCTGTGGTGTTAGAAGAGGTATGTGCCTGGCGCCCCTCTACCTTTGCGCCCTAGGCAAGTGCCTCTTCTGCCTACCCATAGTTCTGGTCCTGATTTTATCCCATGTTATGCCTATGTTAGTCTAGGACACATGTAGAGGCATATCATTTTATCTTCTGTTGCTTCTGTAGTTGAGATTTGATAACTGATAAATGAAAATAAAAAATGTCCCATAAAAATTACCCTTATACATCCCAACACTAATTAATCCTTTTTTTTATTTTAAGAAAAATACACTTAGCACACTGGAGTGGATAGGAATGCTTGGGCTTCTCTGCTATATGCCTACATATGCCATGGAACTTAAGGTCAGTAAATGTGATTTATTTTTGCTGAAGACATATAACTGTATGGGAATCATCATTTCTTTCTAATGTCTTAACACTTTCTATTTCATTGTTTTTTTTTACTTTTTAGAATCTGACTCTAAAACGCCCAAAAAACATGAAAGACGACTGGATATGCAAGCGGGAAGTATCTACATCTGATGAAGAGGCCCCTGAAGAACCAACACCTGAAATCTGTGTGCACAAAATAACGTTGTTACCCTCCAATCAGATAATCGGGCTCAGCGATCCCAATAATATACAGGGAACTTATCAACTAACAGTATTAAAGGACTTTAAATCGAAGGTAGTTTTTGGCCGAATAGGTCCGTTTTCGATCGAATAATACGAATCCAAGTAATAGTGCATTCAATCGAATTTGATTCAAAGTTTTTCCAAAAAAACCTTCGATTTTTCAAAGCCCGCCAATTGACTTCAATTCGAAATTTGAATTTTTTTCAAATTCTAATCGAATTCGGACTATTCCCCAGTCGAAGCACACAATAATTAGCTCGACATTCAAATTTTCTTCGACCTTTGATAAATCTGCCCCTAAATTTGATGCCTTACAGAGCATCTGTTTTTTAGAAGGGGGCAGTGACCCCCATTTGAGAAGAAAGAAGAAATCTCCATTCAAAAACTATGAAAAATAAAAAATGAAAGCCAATTGAACAGTGTTTTTTTTTTAGTTTACTTTAGTGAACCATCCGTTTAGTGCAGGACAAAAATAAACCACAATTAAAGGTGAATGGGGCCTAAAGTGGGACGAGACCCATATTCTGATTGGGATTTCCACCCTAGAATCCTTGTCTGGAGACCAATACAGTTTATTTAAAATCTATTGAACCCAATAGTTTGTGGTGGCTATAAATTCTGTCACTTATGTCTCCATGTGTGGCTGATCTCTCTTAGTGCTCCTCCTCAAAAGGAAAGTTATGAGTCAAGTTGAGGACCTTGAACTGTTATGAACAATAGAAGATCAATGATCAAACCCAAACTAATATATAGTTCTATGTCTTAATTCTGTTTGCATTAAGATGACTAAGGATGAATTATGTTTGAGTAACTAAGTAATAAATAACTTATGTGAAATGATGTGTTTATATTTTTACTTTACGGATTTATAAAAAAGTTGAACACTGAGTAAATGTATACTGGGATATGTGCAGTATAAATTCTAAGTTTAATGTGCTATATACTGATCGCCACGTGTTTCCCTTTGGGGCCTATTATTAAGTGCGGGGTAAGCATGAAATATGTTTGCCTGGTTTCCTGTGGTCAGTCTAGAATTTTAATATATAATAAAGTGTGGTTTGTACTTTTTAAATTTGAACTATTTGAAAATATGAATGCACTGCCATGAAAGTTGCAGCTCGGCTGCACGTGCTGCAAACAGATGGCTCCATAAATCTCTGTAGCAACACATTTCTTATACAGGTATGGGATCTGTTATCCAGAATGCTCGGGACCTGGGGTGTTCCGGATAACAGATCTTTCCGTAATTTAGGTCTTCACACCTTACTTCTACTAGAAAATAATGTAAACATTAAATAAACCCAATATGCTGGTTCTGCTTCCAATAAGGATTAATTATATCTTAGTTTGGATCAAGTACATGCTACTGTTTTATTATTATAGAGAAAAAGGGAATCCTTTTTCAAAATGTGGATTATTTGATTATAATGGAGTCTATGGGAGATGTTCATTCGGTAATTCGGAACTTTCTGGATAATGGGTTTCCGGATAACGGATCCCATACCTGTATAAGCCATGCACTCTGTATTACTATTCATATATTCATCATCCCCAGGATTCTGAAGGAAAATAAAAGAAACATGTATTCATTACAATTAATGAGAATAATTGTATACATAAAAACCTAATATTTGACAGCTGGTGACCTCACAATGACTGTTGTCTGCTGGTGACCTCACAATGACTGTTGTCAGCTAGTGACATCACAATGTCAAGCTACCACCCACTAAGAAAACCAAGCCTGGACATCACTGAGAGATTAGTCATGTGACACAACATTATGACATCACAATGACATGAATCAAGGTACTGACTTTGATCAGGTCAGTTTTTATCAGTTGCAGTGAGTGAGTGAGGTCTTGTCTTCACATCACTGTCACTGATTCAATTTCTATTAATTTCCATTTAACCTTTATTAATTATATTTACCCTTTGACAATCTCAATATGAAGAAAAACTGTATAACAGGTTTAGCCTTATTACCAATAATTTGGACGGTTTGGACGGCCATTGGCCTTGCAATATCTTATACTATAGCTCTTACTCTGGGACACATAAAGCCTTTTCTGCCATTTATAAGGTAAGTCTGTGTTTCTTTTCCTACATGGAATGTGCTTGGGCTGGAGAGCAACCAGGACCATCTAATAACATATGATTTCTATTTATCTTTTAGTGAATTAGTAACGCAGCTACCAGAGATGACTTTTACCAAGACTGCAATAACAATCGCCTGCGTTATAGGTAAGTCACAGCAATAGCATTATATATATTTATATAGTATAACATCTCCTTCAATATATTTCAATAATATGTCAGTTTTCTAATGTCTAACACCATTAACCATGAGCTAATAAAGTTTATTTACATTTTTCAGATGTTGCTGTAAAGTTTGTGAACTTCAAATTCATCAAGCTCTACAAACCCGAACTCAGTCTGCGCTGTAATATATTCATTTTATGCTGCGGACTCCTAGCCTGTGTCGGCTTTGCCATAGCTGCTTATGTTACGGTAAAAAACTGTTCCTGTTTTTCAAATTTAATCTTGACACAAAAATTTCAGGCACTAATTGACATGTTTCTATTGTAGGGGGAGGAATCGGAAGCTGGTCATCGATTAGGAGCAGTTCTCGGATTTGGCATGGAAAATGTATACAACTTTTTGCAATGTTTGGTGTACATCTTGACTCCAGGCCGGAAAAACCTACGGATGGTTTATTTCCGGATGTCTGTTTGCATAGTCACTGGTGTTGTATTAGTAGCCTGTATCCTTTCTTGGTAACTGGTACAAGTTCATGATTTATTTGTGTCCTGTATGAATTCCACTTTCACCATCTGGGGGAGGGGCAGGTTAGAATCCAGTCTGGTGCCCCAATGGTTCAGTAAATCAATAGTCCACTAAAAGGATGGGTGTAACCTCATGTTCCTTTTCTATAGGGTCTTCCATCTATAGAACCTGGTTAGGTAGATGGCAAACAACAATGTCCCTGCCACCTAATTAGTATGTGGTTTTGTGTAGCCTTCGTGATAACCCCATTATGTTATTTTGTACTTGTTATAGATATTGGTCATTTACACCCCAGTATGTGCCTGTACCCCTAAAGTATTTATACTGTTGCCTGTATATTGGTAATGTGTTTTTCCTAAATGTAGACATCTTTTAGTTCCGACAGTACGTATTACTTGTGAGATATTGAAGAGCTGCAATGAACATTATCTGGTACGTCATCATTACACATTTATGGGCAGATTTATAAAGGTTGAAGTGAAAATTCAAATAAAAAAATTGGAATTTCTAGCTAATTTTAGTGTACTTCTACTAGGGAATAGTCCAAATTCGATTCGAATTTAAAAATAAAATAAAAACATTTCGAAATTTATCATGTACTGTCTCTTGAAAAATTCGACTTTGACCATTCACCGTCTAAAACCTGCCTAATTGCTGTTTTAGCCTATGGGGGACCTCCTAGAACTTATTTGGAGTTAATTGGTGGATTTTGAAAAATCCAATTTTTTTTTTGGAAAAACTTTGAACCGTATGATTCGAATGCCTTATTACTTTGAGTCGTATGATTCGAATTTGATCGAAAACGGACCTATTCGATCGAAAACAGACCCATTCAGCCAAAAAAAACGTAGATTGTTTTTAATAATTTCCGATCTTTTTTAATTTGAATTTCAAAGTTATGGGAGTTCAAAAAACTCCCATTACTTGGAAATTCGACCCTTGATAAATCTAAGATGTTATTTGTAAATGCTAGCAGTGATGTGTTTATTGTTATTACCCAAAAGAACAGTGAATATCTTGTAAAATATATCCTTATAATATATCTTTATCGACACTATGTGGGTTATTTATGAACGTTCATATTTTTTTTATTCCACGATTCAAATTTTATTATGAATGTGAATCATAATTTAAAAAAATTAACTGCAGCATTTATTAATCAAAAAAAAAATCTTGAATGGAAAACTTTGGCACCTAAGTCATGTACAAGTCAATGGGAACAAAATGTAAACTATTTATTCAATTCTAAGTTTTGTACATTTATTTTTAGAACTTGTAAACTCTAAAATGACGAGACAAAGTTCAAGGTATTCAGGTTTTTTTTCCACAATTGTATTCATTTGAGTCTTTTATATATGGAATTTTTAATAAATAAGGTAAACATTTGTGGGGGTTGTTTTAAATTGTGAGATTGTGTTTATTAATAGTAGAAAAAAACCCTCTAAAATGACATAAATATAAATATTGATAAATAGGCCTCTCTGTGGTGTCAGAAGAGGTATGTGCCTGGCGCCCCTCTACCTTTGCGCCCTAGGCAAGTGCCTCTTCTGCCTACCCATAGTTCCGCTCCTGATTTTATCCCATGTTATGCCTATGTTAGTCTAGGACACATGTAGAGGCATATCATTTTATCTTCTGTTGCTTCTGTAGTTGAGATTTGATAACTGATAAATGAAAATAAACAATGTCCCATAAAAATTACCCTTATACATCCCAACCACTAATTAATCCTTTTTTTAAATTTTTTTTCCAGAAAAATACACTTAGCACACTGGAGTGGATAGGAATGCTTGGGCTTCTCTGCTATATGCCTACATATGCCATGGAACTTAAGGTCAGTAAATGTGATTTATTTTTGCTGAAGACATATAACTGTATAGGGATGATCATTTCTCGCTAATGTCTTAACACTTTCTATTTTATTGTTTTTTTTACTTTTTAGAATCTGACTCTAAAACGCCCAAAAAACATGAAAGACGACTGGATATGCAAGCGGGAAGTATCTACATCTGATGAAGAGGCCCCTGAAGAACCAACACCTGAAATCTGTGTGCACAAAATAACGTTGTTACCCTCCAATCAGATAATCGGGCTCAGCGATCCCAATAATATACAGGGAACTTATCAACTAACAGTATTAAAGGACTTTAAATCGAAGGTTGTTTTTGGCCGAATAGGTCCGTTTTCGATCGAATAATACGAATCCAAGTAATAGCGCATTCAATCGAATTTGATTCAAAGTTTTTCCAAAAAAAACCTTCGATTTTTCAAAGCCCACCAATTGACTTCAATTCGAAATTTGAATTTTTTTCAAATTCTAATCGAAATTTGGACTATTCCCTAGTCGAAGCACACAAAAATTAGCTCGACATTCAAATTTTCTTCGACCTTTGATAAATCTGCCCCTAAATTTGATGCCTTACAGAGCATCTGTTTTTTAGAAGGGGGCAGTGACCCCCATTTGAGAAGAAAGAAGAAATCTGCATTCAAAAACTATGAAAAATAAAAAATGAAAGCCAATTGAACAGTGTTTTTTTTTTTTTAGTTAACTTTAGTGAACCATCCGTTTAGTGCAGGACAAAAATAAACCACAAGTAAAGGTGAATGGGGCCTAAAGTGGGACGAGACCCATATTCTGATTGGGATTTCCACCCTAGAATCCTTGTCTGGAGACCAATACAGTTCATTTAAAATCTATTGAACCCAATAGTTTGTGGTGGCTATAAATTCTGACACTTATGTCTCCATGTGTGGCTGATCTCTCTTAGTGCTCCTGCTCAAAAGGAAAGATATGAGTCAAGTTGAGGACCTTGAACTGTTATGAACAATAGAAGATCAATGATCAAACCCAAACTAATATATAGTTCTATGTCTTAATTCTGTTTGCATTAAGATGACTTAGGATGAATTATGTTTGAGGAACTAAGTAATAAATAACTTATGTGAAATGATGTGTTTATATTTTTACTGTACGGATTTATAAAAAAGTTGAACACTGAGTAAATGTATACTGGGATATGTATAAATTCTAAGTTTAATGTGATATATACTGATCGCCACGTGTTTCCTTTTGGGGCCTAATATTAAGTTAGGGGTAAGCATGAAATACGTTTGCCTGGTTTCCTGTGGTCAGTCTAGAATTTTAATATATAATAAAGTGTGGTTTGTACTTTTAAATTTGAACTATTTGAAAATATGAATGCACTGCCATGAAAGTTGCAGCTCGGCTGCACATGCCGCAAACAGATGGCTCCAGAAATCTCTGTAGCAACACATTTCTTATCTTATACAGGTATGCATCCAGAATGCTCGGGACTTGGGGTGTTCCGGATAACAGATCTTTCCGTAATTTAGGTCTTCACACCTTAACTCTACTAGAAAATAATATAAACATTAAATAAACCCAATACGCTGGTTCTGCTTCCAATAATGATTAATTATATCTTAGTTTGGATCAAGTACATGGTACTGTTTTATTATTATAGAGAAAAAGGGAATCCTTTTTAAAAATGTGGATTATTTGATTATAATGGAGTCTATGGGAGATGTTCATAACGGATCCCATACCTGTATAAGCCATGCACTCTGTATTAATATTCATATATTCATCATTCCCAGGATTCTGAAGGAAAATAAAAGAAACATGTATTCATTACAATTAATGAGAATAATTGTATACATAAAAACTTAATATTTGACAGCTGGTGACCTCACAATGACTGTTGTCTGCTGGTAACATCACAATGACTGTTGTCAGCTAGTGACATCACAATGTCAAGCTACCACCCACTAAGAAAACCAAGCCTGGACATCACTGAGAGATAACAGTCATGTGACACAACATTATGACATCACAATGACATGAATCAAGGTACTGACTTTGATCATGTCAGTTTTTATCAGTTGCAGTGAGTGAGTGAGGTCTTGTCTTCACATCACTGTCACTGATTCAATTTCTATTAATTTCTATTTAACCTTTATTAATTATATTTACCCTTTGACAATCTCAATATGAAGAAAAACTGTATAACAGGTTTAGCCTTATTACCAATAATTTGGACGGTTTGGACGGCCATTGGCCTTGCAATATCTTATACTATAGCTCTTACTCTGGGACACATAAAGCCTTTTCTGCCATTTATAAGGTAAGTCTGTGTTCTTTTCCTACATGGAATGTGCTTGGGCTGGATAGCAACCAGGACCATCCAATAACATATGATTTCTATTTATCTTTTAGTGAATTAGTAACGCAGCTACCAGAGATGACTTTTACCAAGACTGCAATAACAATCGCCTGCGTTATAGGTAAGTCACAGCAATAGCATTAAATATATTTATATAGTATAACATCTCCTTCAATATATTTCAATAATATGTCAGTTTTCTAATGTCTAACACCATTAACCATGAGCTAATAAAGTTTATTTACATTTTTCAGATGTTGCTGTAAAGTTTGTGAACTTCAAATTCATCAAGCTCTACAAACCCGAACTCAGTCTGCGCTGTAATATATTCATTTTATGCTGCGGACTCCTAGCCTGTGTCGGCTTTGCCATAGCTGCTTATGTTACGGTAAAAAACTGTTCCTGTTTTTCAAATTTAATCTTGACACCAAAATTTCAGGCACTAATTGACACGTTTCTATTGTAGGGGGAGGAATCGGAAGCTGGTCATCGATTAGGAGCAGTTCTCGGATTTGGCATGGAAAATTTATACAACTTTTTGCAATGTTTGGTGTACATCTTGACTCCAGGCCGGAAAAACCTACGGATGGTTTATTTCCGGATGTCTGTTTGCATAGTCACTGGTGTTGTATTAGTAGCCTGTATCCTTTCTTGGTAACTGGTACAAGTTCATGATTTATTTGTGTCCTGTATGAATTCCACTTTCACCATCTGGGGGAGGGGCAGGTTAGAATCCAGTCTGGTGCCCCAATGGTTCAGTAAATCAATAGTCCACTAAAAGGATGGGTGTAACCTCATGTTCCTTTTCTATAGGGTCTTCCATCTATAGAACCTGGTTAGGTAGATGGCAAACAACAATGTCCCTGCCACCTAATTAGTATGTGGTTTTGTGTAGCCTTCCTGATAACCCCATTATGTTATTTTGTACTTGTTATAGATATTGATCATTTACACCCCAGTATGTGCCTGTATCCCTAAAGTATTTATACTGTTACCTGTATATTGGTAATGTGTTTTTCCTTAATGTAGACATCTTTTAGTTCCGACAGTACGTATTACTTGTGAGATATTGAAGAGCTGCAATGAACATTATCTGGTACGTCATCATTACACATTTATGGTCAGATTTATAAAGGTTGAAGTGAAAATTCAAATAAAAAAATTTGAATTTCTAGCTAATTTTACTGTACTTCGACCAGGGAATAGTCCAAATTTGATTCGAATTTAAATTTTTTTTTCAAAATTTCGAAATTTATCATGTACTGTCTCTTGAAAAATTCGACTTTCACCATTCACCGTCTAAAACCTGCCTAATTGCTGTTTTAGCCTATGGGGGACCTCCTAGAACTTATTTGGAGTTAATTGGTGGATTTTGAAAAATTTTTTGGAACCATATGATTTCGAATGCGCTATTACTTTGAGTCGTATGATTCAAATTTGATAGAAAACGGACCTATTCGATCGAAAACAGACCCATTCAGCCAAAAAAAAAAGATTTTTTTTAATAATTTCCGATTGGTCTTTTTTAATTCGAATTTCAAAGTTATGGGAGTTCAAAAAAACTCCCATTACTTGGAAATTCGACCCTTGATAAATCTAAGATGTTATTTGTAAATGCTAGCAGTGATGTGTTTATTGTTATTACCCAAAAGAACTGTGAATATCTTGTAAAATATATCCTTATAATATATCTTTATCAACACTATGTGGATTATTTATGAACGTTCATATTTTTTTTATTCCACGATTCAAATCTTATCATGAATGTGAATCATAATTTAAAAAAATTAATTGCAGCATTTATTAATCAAAAAAAAATCTTTAATGGAAAACTTTGGCACCTAAGTCATGTACAAGTCAATGGGAACAAAATGTAAACTATTTATTCAATTCTAGGTTTTGTACATTTATTTTTAGAACTTGTAAACTCTAAAATGACGAGACAAAGTTCAAGGTATTCAGTTTTTTTTTCCATAATTGTATTCATTTGAGTCTTTTATTTATGGAATTTTTAATAAATAAGGTAAACATTTGTGGGGGTTGTTTTAAATTGTGAGATTGTGTTTATTAATAGTAGAAAAAAACCCTCTAAAATGACATAAATATAAATATTGATAAATAGGCCTCTCTGTGGTGTCAGAAGAGGTATGTGCCTGGCGCCCCTCTACCTTTGCGCCCTAGGCAAGTGCCTCTTCTGCCTACCCATAGTTCCGCTCCTGATTTTATCCCATGTTATGCCTATGTTAGTCTAGGACACATGTAGAGGCATATCATTTTATCTTCTGTTGCTTCTGTAGTTGAGATTTGATAACTGATAAATGAAAATAAACAATGTCCCATAAAAATTACCCTTATACATCCCAACCACTAATTAATCCTTTTTTTAATTTTTTTTCCAGAAAAATACACTTAGCACACTGGAGTGGATAGGAATGCTTGGGCTTCTCTGCTATATGCCTACATATGCCATGGAACTTAAGGTCAGTAAATGTGATTTATTTTTGCTGAAGACATATAACTGTATAGGGATGATCATTTCTCGCTAATGTCTTAACACTTTCTATTTTATTGTTTTTTTTACTTTTTAGAATCTGACTCTAAAACGCCCAAAAAACATGAAAGACGACTGGATATGCAAGCGGGAAGTATCTACATCTGATGAAGAGGCCCCTGAAGAACCAACACCTGAAATCTGTGTGCACAAAATAACGTTGTTACCCTCCAATCAGATAATCGGGCTCAGCGATCCCAATAATATACAGGGAACTTATCAACTAACAGTATTAAAGGACTTTAAATCGAAGGTTGTTTTTGGCCGAATAGGTCCGTTTTCGATCGAATAATACGAATCCAAGTAATAGCGCATTCAATCGAATTTGATTCAAAGTTTTTCCAAAAAAAACCTTCGATTTTTCAAAGCCCACCAATTGACTTCAATTCGAAATTTGAATTTTTTTCAAATTCTAATCGAATTTGGACTATTCCCTAGTCGAAGCACACAAAAATTAGCTCGACATTCAAATTTTCTTCGACCTTTGATAAATCTGCCCCTAAATTTGATGCCTTACAGAGCATCTGTTTTTTAGAAGGGGGCAGTGACCCCCATTTGAGAAGAAAGAAGAAATCTGCATTCAAAAACTATGAAAAATAAAAAATGAAAGCCAATTGAACAGTGTTTTTTTTTTTAGTTAACTTTAGTGAACCATCCGTTTAGTGCAGGACAAAAATAAACCACAAGTAAAGGTGAATGGGGCCTAAAGTGGGACGAGACCCATATTCTGATTGGGATTTCCACCCTAGAATCCTTGTCTGGAGACCAATACAGTTCATTTAAAATCTATTGAACCCAATAGTTTGTGGTGGCTATAAATTCTGACACTTATGTCTCCATGTGTGGCTGATCTCTCTTAGTGCTCCTGCTCAAAAGGAAAGATATGAGTCAAGTTGAGGACCTTGAACTGTTATGAACAATAGAAGATCAATGATCAAACCCAAACTAATATATAGTTCTATGTCTTAATTCTGTTTGCATTAAGATGACTTAGGATGAATTATGTTTGAGGAACTAAGTAATAAATAACTTATGTGAAATGATGTGTTTATATTTTTACTGTACGGATTTATAAAAAAGTTGAACACTGAGTAAATGTATACTGGGATATGTATAAATTCTAAGTTTAATGTGATATATACTGATCGCCACGTGTTTCCTTTTGGGGCCTAATATTAAGTTAGGGGTAAGCATGAAATACGTTTGCCTGGTTTCCTGTGGTCAGTCTAGAATTTTAATATATAATAAAGTGTGGTTTGTACTTTTAAATTTGAACTATTTGAAAATATGAATGCACTGCCATGAAAGTTGCAGCTCGGCTGCACATGCCGCAAACAGATGGCTCCAGAAATCTCTGTAGCAACACATTTCTTATCTTATACAGGTATGCATCCAGAATGCTCGGGACCTGGGGTGTTCCGGATAACAGATCTTTCCGTAATTTAGGTCTTCACACCTTAACTCTACTAGAAAATAATATAAACATTAAATAAACCCAATACGCTGGTTCTGCTTCCAATAATGATTAATTATATCTTAGTTTGGATCAAGTACATGGTACTGTTTTATTATTATAGAGAAAAAGGGAATCCTTTTTAAAAAATGTGGATTATTTGATTATAATGGAGTCTATGGGAGATGTTCATAACGGATCCCATACCTGTATAAGCCATGCACTCTGTATTAATATTCATATATTCATCATTCCCAGGATTCTGAAGGAAAATAAAAGAAACATGTATTCATTACAATTAATGAGAATAATTGTATACATAAAAACTTAATATTTGACAGCTGGTGACCTCACAATGACTGTTGTCTGCTGGTAACATCACAATGACTGTTGTCAGCTAGTGACATCACAATGTCAAGCTACCACCCACTAAGAAAACCAAGCCTGGACATCACTGAGAGATAACAGTCATGTGACACAACATTATGACATCACAATGACATGAATCAAGGTACTGACTTTGATCATGTCAGTTTTTATCAGTTGCAGTGAGTGAGTGAGGTCTTGTCTTCACATCACTGTCACTGATTCAATTTCTATTAATTTCTATTTAACCTTTATTAATTATATTTACCCTTTGACAATCTCAATATGAAGAAAAACTGTATAACAGGTTTAGCCTTATTACCAATAATTTGGACGGTTTGGACGGCCATTGGCCTTGCAATATCTTATACTATAGCTCTTACTCTGGGACACATAAAGCCTTTTCTGCCATTTATAAGGTAAGTCTGTGTTCTTTTCCTACATGGAATGTGCTTGGGCTGGATAGCAACCAGGACCATCCAATAACATATGATTTCTATTTATCTTTTAGTGAATTAGTAACGCAGCTACCAGAGATGACTTTTACCAAGACTGCAATAACAATCGCCTGCGTTATAGGTAAGTCACAGCAATAGCATTAAATATATTTATATAGTATAACATCTCCTTCAATATATTTCAATAATATGTCAGTTTTCTAATGTCTAACACCATTAACCATGAGCTAATAAAGTTTATTTACATTTTTCAGATGTTGCTGTAAAGTTTGTGAACTTCAAATTCATCAAGCTCTACAAACCCGAACTCAGTCTGCGCTGTAATATATTCATTTTATGCTGCGGACTCCTAGCCTGTGTCGGCTTTGCCATAGCTGCTTATGTTACGGTAAAAAACTGTTCCTGTTTTTCAAATTTAATCTTGACACCAAAATTTCAGGCACTAATTGACATGTTTCTATTGTAGGGGGAGGAATCGGAATCTGGTCATCGATTAGGAGCAGTTCTCGGATTTGGCATGGAAAATGTATACAACTTTTTGCAATGTTTGGTGTACATCTTGACTCCAGGCCGGAAAAACCTACGGATGGTTTATTTCCGGATGTCTGTTTGCATAGTCACTGGTGTTGTATTAGTAGCCTGTATCCTTTCTTGGTAACTGGTACAAGTTCATGATTTATTTGTGTCCTGTATGAATTCCACTTTCACCATCTGGGGGAGGGGCAGGTTAGAATCCAGTCTGGTGCCCCAATGGTTCAGTAAATCAATAGTCCACTAAAAGGATGGGTGTAACCTCATGTTCCTTTTCTATAGGGTCTTCCATCTATAGAACCTGGTTAGGTAGATGGCAAACAACAATGTCCCTGCCACCTAATTAGTATGTGGTTTTGTGTAGCCTTCCTGATAACCCCATTATGTTATTTTGTACTTGTTATAGATATTGGTCATTTACACCCCAGTATGTGCCTGTACCCCTAAAGTATTTATACTGTTGCCAGTATATTGGTAATGTGTTTTTCCTTAATGTAGATATCTTTTAGTTCCGACAGTACGTATTACTTGTGAGATATTGAAGAGCTGCAATGAACATTATCTGGTACGTCATCATTACACATTTATGGGCAGATTTATAAAGGTTGAAGTGAAAGTTCAAATTAAAAAATTGGAATTTCTAGCTAATTTTAGTGTACTTCTACTAGGGAATAGTCCAAATTCGATTCGAATTTAAAAAAAGAAATAAAAACATTTCGAAATTTATCATGTACTGTCTCTTGAAAAATTCGACTTTGACCATTCACCATCTAAAACCTGCCTAATTGCTGTTTTAGCCTATGGGGGACCTCCTAGAACTTATTTGGAGTTAATTGGTGGATTTTGAAAAATCCAATTTTTTTTTTGGAAAAACTTTGAACCGTATGATTCGAATGCCTTATTACTTTGAGTCGTATGATTCGAATTTGATCGAAAACGGACCTATTCGATCGAAAACAGACCCATTCAGCCAAAAAAAACTTAGATTTTTTTTAATAATTTCCGATCTTTTTTAATTTGAATTTCAAAGTTATGGGAGTTCAAAAAACTCCCATTACTTGGAAATTCGACCCTTGATAAATCTAAGATGTTATTTGTAAATGCTAGCAGTGATGTGTTTATTGTTATTACCCAAAAGAATATATCCTTATAATATATCGTTATCGACACTATGTGGGTTATTTATGAACGTTCATATTTTTTTTATTCCACGATTCAAATTTTATCATGAATGTGAATCATAATTTAAAAAAATGAATTGCAGCATTTATTAATCAAAAAAAAAATCTTGAATGGAAAACTTTGGCACCTAAGTCATGTACAAGTCAATGGGAACAAAATGTAAACTATTTATTCAATTCTAAGTTTTGTACATTTATTTTTAGAACTTGTAAACTCTAAAATGACGAGACAAAGTTCAAGGTATTCAGGTTTTTTTTCCACAATTGTATTCATTTGAGTCTTTTATATATGGAATTTTTAATAAATAAGGTAAACCTTTGTGGGGGTTGTTTTAAATTGTGAGATTGTGTTTATTAATAGTAGAAAAAACCCCTCTAAAATGACATAAATCTGAATATTGATAAATAGGCCTCTCTGTGGTGTCAGAAGAGGTATGTGCCTGGCGCCCCTCTACCTTTGCGCCCTAGGCAAGTGCCTCTTCTGCCTACCCATAGTTCTGGTCCTGATTTTATCCCATGTTATGCCTATGTTAGTCTAGGACACATGTAGAGGCATATCATTTTATCTTCTGTTGCTTCTGTAGTTGAGATTTGATAACTGATAAATGAAAATAAAAAATGTCCCATAAAAATTACCCTTATACATCCCAACCACTAATTAATCCTTTTTTTTATTTTAAGAAAAATACACTTAGCACACTGGAGTGGATAGGAATGCTTGGGCTTCTCTGCTATATGCCTACATATGCCATGGAACTTAAGGTCAGTAAATGTGATTTATTTTTGCTGAAGACACTTAACTGTATGGGAATCATTATTTCTTTCTAATGTCTTAACACTTTCTATTTTATTGTTTTTTTTACTATTTAGAATCTGACTCTAAAACGCCCAAAAAACATGAAAGACGACTGGATATGCAAGCTGGAAGTATCTACATCTGATGAAGAGGCCCCTGAAGAACCAACACCTGAAATCTGTGTGCACAAAATAACGTTGTTACCCTCCAATCAGATAATCGGGCTCAGCGATCCCAATAATACACAGGGAACTTATCAACTAACAGTATTAAAGGACTTTAAATCGAAGGTAGTTTTTGGCCGAATAGGTCCGTTTTCGATCGAATAATACGAATCCAAGTAATAGCGCATTCAATCTAATTTGATTCAAAGTTTTTCCAAAAAAACCTTCGATTTTTCAAAGCCCACCAATTGACTTCAATTCGAAATTTGAATTTTTTTCAAATTCTAATCGAATTTGGACTATTCCCTAGTCGAAGCACACAAAAATTAGCTTGACATTAAAATTTTCTTCGACCTTTGATAAATCTGCCCCTAAATGTGATGCCTTACAGAGCATCTGTTTTTTTAGAAGGGGGCAGTGACCCCCATTTGAGAAGAAAGAAGAAATCTGCATTCAAAAACTATGAAAAATAAAAAATTAAAGCCAATTGAACAGTGTTTTTTTTTTTAGTTAACTTTAGTGAACCATCCGTTTAGTGCAGGACAAAAATAAACCACAAGTAAAAGTGAATGGGGCCTAAAGTGGGACGAGACCCATATTCTGATTGGGATTTCCACCCTAGAATCCTTGTCTGGAGACCAATACAGTTTATTTAAAATCTATTGAACCCAATAGTTTGTGGTGGCTATAAATTCTGTCACTTATGTCTCCATGTGTGGCTGATCTCTCTCTTAGTGCTCCTCCTCAAAAGGAAAGATATGAGTCAAGTTGAGGACCTTGAACTGTTTTGAACAATAGAAGATCAATGATCAAACCCAAACTAATATATAGTTCTATGTCTTAATTCTGTTTGCATTAAGATGATTTAGGATGAATTATGTTTGAGTAACTAAGTAATAAATAACTTATGTGAAATGATGTGTTTATATTTTTACTTTACGGATTTATAAAAAAGTTGAACACTGAGTAAATGTATACTGGGATATGTATAAATTCTAAGTTTAATGTGATATATACTGATCGCCACGTGTTTCCCTTTGGGGCCTAATATTAAGTGCGGGGTAAGCATGAAATACGTTTGCCTGGCTTCCTGTGGTCAGTCTAGAATTTTAATATATAATAAAGTGTGGTTTGTACTTTTAAATTTGAAGTATTTAGCAATGGGCTAGTTTTGTATTGACACGATGTGGGATCATGTGGTAGCTAAATAATGGGCATGGTGTCAGTCATTTTAGGTAACTGTACATGATGGTTCCAATATACTTCATAATGGGCCTATATTACCATCATTACCCTTTTTCTTCTTCACTTCTTCGTCCTCTCTTGTGTTCTGCCTTTTGGATGCTTTCAATTCTGCTCTTTTATATTGTGTTGCCTTTGTCCCTTTTCTATCACCTTGTGTTTTGTCTTTCATTTCTGGTCCTAGTGTGGGTAAACTGTGTACTGGTTCTGAACGTTGCCATATGGCAGTTCAGTGTTGGACTGGGGTATATGGGGCCCATTGGGGACTGTAACCTCAAGATCTCACCACCCAAGTCACTGAAGACCCTATCACCATTGTAAACCCCCCCAGCCCAACTTCCAGCAAATCATCCCCTGTCCCACACATTAATAGAAAAAAAATTCGACCTGACCCTAACTTGAGCTGGATCACCAAATGGACCCACTGTGCTGCTCCAATTTATATACCTGCATCTCACCCATCCCTTTGCTGATGTCATTAGAGGGTACAGGATAAGCACAAGTATATAAACAAATAACACCCCTACATTAGTGGGGCTTAGGGTTGCCACCCGGCCGGTATTTTACAGGCCTAGCCGGTGAAACACCTGCCAAGGCCGGGATTACAAATTTACCGGCAATGTAGCTGCCGGTAAATTTATAATACCCTTAAAAAGACCCCTCGGCCCGCCCCCAATCCCCTGTAAACTTAGCTTGTCCTTTGGTTTTTGTCCTGGTCGTGCCCCCGCCCCTTTGTGTCACAACCCTGCCCTCTTTGACGTCACACCACGCCCCTTTTTGTACCCGCACCCCACCAGCCGGAATTTTTTTTTGCAAAAGGTGGAAACCCTAGTGGGGCTAGATGAGCAATTGTTCATGCATTACTACCACCTGGCAGGTAGTGGGCATTGGGCCCATCAGGACTTCCCCTGGTGTCTCACTGGCCCAGTCTGACCTTGTGACAAATTCGATAATGGATGTTTGCATATATAATGCTGGCAGCATTGTGTCCACACAAAATCAATATTTTTATTAATCCATTTATTACTATATATATCTTTAGATTTCCCATCTGATACTTTTGTAGTGTATTTGCTATGGATCTTTACACAGAAGAAGTTACAACACAAAAGAAGTCACAATGCTATTTATGTTAAATAATACAAAGGCCTAGGTTTGTTCATTGCACCTCATATACCACCTGTATCCCCTCTCTGTCTCTGCATGTGAAAGAACTCGAAAGTGCTAGACCAAAATAGAACAGAACACAAAAGAATCCACGTCATCATGTTTCTTTAAAACCCGCATTGTCAGAAGGCCATTTTATCTAATTGCTATGTAAATGAGATGTGCTAATTGCCAGAATAACATGACAGTTTCAGGGTATATCTTGCAGCTGAAGAAGGCATTTGAATAATTCTTCACCTGACTCAGCAATAATGTTAATGATTTCTGGCACCAGGAGCAATTAGGCAGGTAAGGATTGTGTGCCCACATTTATAGACTAGAGGGCATTCATTGCTGCCTGGCAAAGATACTGATTCATAATAATTACCCATTAGAGAGGCCAGTATAGTCCATCTAATCAGGGAATGAAGCCGGTTCATGTTATAAGGAAAATAAAGCAGTTATTTTGTTTGAATCCAATTCTTGCTTGGTTTGCAAGTTCTAATTAGACAGGTTTGTTAAGTGTTACCGCCGCCCTGCAACAAGTGGTCACAAATTCAATGTATAACTGTCTGTATAGCCACAATGGTTCATCCCAGCCAACAGATGTGATTTCAGAACCTGCAATGCATTTACATTGCTAAGGATCACAGGAAAGGATTGTTCCCAACCTGGGAAGATTGTGGCAGTATTGGTGGTGGTAAACTGAAAGGTGCTTGATGTATAGCTGGCACCTGATGGAGTGGGACACTCAGTGAGGGAGGCATTCCCATTGCAGCTGCAGGGCCATACAGTGGCATCAGAAGCTGGGTGGAATTTGGCATAACAAAGCCAGGCCCTGTAGAGAGAGTTGGTAAGGTGTTTGGTATGTGTCCCATAGAGACGGCTGGCATGGTAGAAACATTCTGCACAGGTATAAGTGGAACCACTGTGCCCGGCTCTGGGGAGGTGGGTCTCATCTGGTTTAGAGAAAGTTTCTGCTCTCCCAGTTGGAATGGGTTGTTAGGTGTTGGTGTGCTGAGTCCTGGACAAAGAAACAGAAAACTGAGATTTAACATCCTGTCTCCATACCAATGTATGTAAATTAACCTTTAGATGCATGAACCTGTAGATTCAGATGGAGCCACCATGACCTGTGTATCTGGCATACATTTTCGCTCCTTTTCCCCACTGAACCAAATATTGTGTAATGTGCAACAAATGTGCCTGCAAAATGATGGCAGCTCCATCTGTATATATTACATATTTATTTTATAAATGGAAAACACCAACAATATTACCTCTTCCGCTTTTTATTTGGCACATGCAGGGCCTACAGTATTCTGACTGATAATCTCTGTATACCTCAACTGTAAGAATGGCCATTAACACAAATAGTCCATCATGGTTTGTTTTAATGGTACCTTTGCTGTCCCAAATCATTAAATATGACTGAGCTGAGACTGAATGGTGGATGATTTAAGGGGATAATGGCATGGCCAAGATTCACCAGAATCACTTTGGATCTGGGTTGGCATCTCTGCAGGTATTGACCATTTTAATCATGTAAAGCTTTGATGAAACAGAGGTATTGAACCTCAAGTAGTGTTGAACAAGGGACATTCCACATCTCCCTTATTCATGTATACCCCATCTACTCTGTCTTTAAACCAACCAATGCTATATATTACTTTTGTTCTGAATGCCAGAGACTCACCAGAAGCAAAGGGGTTTCGATTCTTGGCACTAGAACCTGGGCCTGGAATCAGGCTATCCAGATTGACAAGGGACCGTGCAGCTGGATCTAAAAAGGATTCTGGGGTGCGACACCGAGGGTTAGCCTTGGCATCATCAAGGGAGTCTTCAAGAGCCTTTAAATCAAGACTATCTGTGTTCAGCTTAGTGGTGGAGACAACTTCACCAAAGACATCTAGTTCTGCAGCAGAAAGAAATAGAATATAGCATGTTAATATTCAAGGATCATCCACAAATATGGATTTCTAAGACATTCATAACTCCTTACCAAAAGGGGATTCAGACATCAAGGGAGACTTGAAGGTGTTGCCAGCAAGGTCTAAAAGAAGAAAAATTACATTACTAGACTGATATACATTAAATAAATACTCACTAGGTATAAAAAAAACTTTTGGTATAAATAGTTTTTGAATAGTCTACTGCCAATCTAGTGGAGTATATATGATTTATCTAATATGGACTCTTTTACATTGACTCTACAAGTCTGGTGCAGAGTCCCAACTCTACTAACCCAGTGGTTGTAGGACTTTTTCAGTTCAAGCAACCCTTGTAGGTCAGGGACCCCTTAGTTCATAACAGATATACATGTAGGAAACAATGGACATTCATCAATTGTTCCAAGAATATCTAGGATATCTAAATTGGAAATAGGCATTCTCCCCAAATCTCACCCACATAGGCCTTTAGCCTGAGCCCCCTTACCACAACTACAGGCTATCCCAGTGAGTCATCCTCACAGTTAGGGACCCAACAATGTAGCCCATACTTCCCAATCAGCAGTCAGTATTAGTCTAATGCAAATGCAGTGTTGAATGCAAAAAAATAATATAAAATCCAGAGGTTCCATACAGCAACTCATTCTGCTCCTCTCCACCCACAGTGATTCATATCCTTGACTTAACAAATTTACTTCTATGGATGTTTTACCTCGTGGGTAGGGTTGCCACCTTTTTTGGAAAAAAATACCGGCTATCCTATACTTCTATGGGTTTTCCCTATTAATATCATTGTCATCCAAGCCGGCCAGGCCAGGCCAGGTGGCAACCCTACTTGTGGGAGGTGGATGGCATTGCATCATGAACATTTTCTGCTGCATTACCACTAATGTCTATGATAAGGGATGGGAATCACATTGGAACTGAAGTGATATTGCATCTTCGACTGACTTGAGTTCTTCCCCCAGATTAGGGGAAATACTTTTATGTAGCATTATACTATTATGTATCATTGTCAGTCTAACGGAAATGCCAAAGTGAAAAAGACCTTAATGAGAATTATACTGATTAATAAGGAATTCTATGAACAAATACAAATGTTTCTTCTGAATGAAGCAACATTAGGGTTGCCACCTTTTCTGGAAAAAAAAACGGCCTTCCTATATATCTATCTTTTTTCCCTATTAATAACATTGGGATCAGCCATCATTTTTACCGGCCAGGTGGCAACTCTAAGCTGCTAAGTCATTGACTGGTAAAGCTAAGGAAGCATTTTGACAATTTTAGTCCACCAGAGGGGGCTGCTACAATGGAGTATTACAAACAAAAATGTTCCTGTAAATGAGGTTTCCAAAATAAAGAAAACCCTATGCCACTATCTTCTACTCAACATTAATATACAAAGAAACGTGAATATATACCTATAAATGGTTTAACTTAAACCTCTGCTTAACTGAGCGATAATCAGACACAGTGATAATGTGCAAACATGCTAATTATTAGTAAATAGAAGCATAATTATGGGCCTGTGAAAAAAGGTGGTGATTATTCACAGTACAAATTGCAAATTACAAAAGTAGTTCTCCATTCACTACACTGCCATTCTTTTAGGCTAATATCACAAAGGGTTTATTTTCTGCAGAAGCACCAGAATCCACCACTGCTGGATGTGATTTTGGGCTGAAAAGCACCAGTGCCAATATGTCACGCATGTTCCATTCAAATAAAGCACCAGAGGTGGTTTCATGCTCTTCCTGCCTCCTGAATAGGCTGACACCATACTCCCTGGGTTCCATCAGTTTTTAGGCTTTACTAGGACCATATGTCTCAAGCTCTAGACAAACATGTTCTCATAGGGTTATAGCACACGGCACATTTTGACACCCCTTTCCATCAGCTATCACTCTTAATACTAGTAGATACAAAAGCACCTTATTGGTTGGTTCCACATCAAAAAAACTACATAGAGGTATCCGCTCCATCCATACACAAGTGAATGAATTTATGCAGGTACTCACTTGAAGTATTGTCCCCCCATGGATCAGAAGGAGGATTCTTCACAATAATCATTGATTCCTGTAAGCCTGCCGATGATTCAGATCCAAATATTATGCTTTGGCTTGCCTGATCTTCACGAAGCTGGGTACTAGGAGAAGGAGTATCCCAAGGAAGTGATGAAGAACCCATGGCTGAAACTCCACCTAAAAAAGAGAAATCCATATTTTTGTTTCCTTGAATACATCAGGAAAACCTTTTAGGCTTGATGAGCTGGACTTACATTTGAATTGGACTTACACATGAATTATTATGGTCCATGCACATTTTTGGCCAGTTTCCTCCTTTGTTGAGACATATCATAATCTTATCTTAAATACACACATTCTCCACCTGATTCTGTGAGGGTCAAAACCCAAGGGCAACACATAATGTCCTGTAATATAACACTACATTTTTTGTTTGTTTCTGTAAATTTGATTGGATATCTTCATGTACTTATTCAAAAGCCCTATGAGGGAACTGGCTATATCTGCAGATTGTAACAACTTACTTGTTGCCCAAGTTGGATATAAGGACCCAAACGAAGCTGATCTTGTTGGGCCATTATTTGGTGGCGGTAAAGAGACAGAATTCCAGGGGTCTGTAGAGGATGATGGTGCAGGACCAAATATATCAACCAGATCCAAAAGATGTGTCTAGAAAAAAAGGCAATACATATAGCACCGTGAATTCTTAACCTATGTGTACAAGAGATATATATATAACTATCCCAGCATATATAACTACAAAACTATCCCAGCATAATAATTTCCCTGTACAATTCATTAGCAACAACTGAGTGTAATTAGGCTTTAGTATTGGAAGCAGATCATTATCTGTGTTTCTCCTCTATTGCCTTGCCCCGACCTGTAATTACTTACCTCAGATTTCTCTGGTTTCTTGATGGCTTCCAACTCGTGATATTCACTAGACGGTTGGAATTGGTTCAGGGCCCTCTCAATCAACGAATTCTCACCATGAGCCAACCTCATTTGCTTTAAAAACATAGGGAGGGATGCACAGTTATCGAAATGGGAACACTTTAGGCTGCAGGCATAATGGGTGATTCCATAGACAAGAAAGAGCAGCAACCCTACTTTTTTGCACTCCTCAGGCACTATGGAATGATTATGGACTACAAGTTCAGGGGGCTGTAGACATGAAAATGTATCCAAATATCGAGTCGAGAGAATGGCCCTGCTGAAATATTTAAATAAGCTGGAGTTTATGTCAGTGTTGCTTTTAAGGTTCAGATTTGGTTCATATGAACACTCAGCTAACTTTAAAAATTGCAAATAATTATTGGAAGCCAATCTGGACCTGTCTTCTGGATATGATGTTGCCAAACATTGTGACCACCAACCCTGCTATTCAACTCTGCATTTAGAGATTATTTACAAGGTCTTTACATAATGTGTTGGGATGGTGGTCCCCTATGCATGTGGTCCAACACTTAAAAAAGGAGGTTGGGCAGTTACTTTTCATTTAAGGGCCTTTGCTTGAAATTATTATGAAGCCTTCAAAAGATACCATTAAAAGACTACAATGTACAAAATGAGACTTTGATCTGAACTTTATGCAGAAATACAGTAATTTCAATATATTATCAGTGTTGGTTAAGTCCAGTCTTCATTAGAATTTCCAGATCTAAGCAGTGGGACTAATTCTGATGAGGTGCCATGACCTGCAGAGCCATTAACCCAGTGTTACATGTAAATTGCCTTTATGGAGGAATTTCTGTTTTCTTAATTTTGGGTCCAAGAGGCAACACACAAGTACCTTTTCATATTCTTCTTTACTCTGGTTTAATGCTGTTTGCAGCTGCTGCTCTTCTTCTTCATCCGGGGCTGAAGGAACATTCTTCTGCAATAAAAAGGAGATTCTGTGACTGTACTTATGTTAGGGATGCACTGAATCCAGGATTTGGTTCGGGATTTGACCTTTTCCACCAGGATTTGGATTCAGCTGAATCCAATTGCTTGGCTGAACCAAATCCGAGTGCAAAAAATCATGTGACTTTTCATCACACAAACAAGGAAGGCAAAAATATTGTAAGTGCTCACATAGTTCTCATTCCCCCTCGTTTCTCTAATTTACATATGCAAACTGGGCCGACCCCGTCCTTACACTCGTTGAGATGTATTTTTGGCAACGCGCAGCGCCGTGAGTGCATGCGCTCCAAAGTGGCGCCATGTGCACATGCGCACAGGCGCGGTTTACGTATGCGCAAGGGGGGGCCCCCAGTCCAACCCTGCAAATAAGAATTCAGTTTGGTATTCGGCCGAATCTTTCACAATGGATTCAGTATTCACCCAAATCCTAAAATAGAGGATTCAGTGCATCCCTAATTTACACAGGTAGCAGACATACATTAGTCAAGATTTTTGATCTTGGCCTGGTGGATAATTTTGTTAGCAGAGCTATAAATCTTCTTATATCCATCAAAGTGAAGCTAAAGGTTTTTATTAATAAATATTATACCCTCCCACTATGTGTGAGATCCAAATAAATGAACACGTTTTGCTGTACACCTTAGTACTTCCCGTAGAACCAGACAATTAGGTAATTAAGGAATTATAATTTATAGTTATCTGTGGTGGATATCATTTCCATTGGGTGTACTAAGGAAGTAGTAATGAACTTACAGGGGTTTTAAAGGGTTAATCTAGTTTAATGAAGAAGAACCCCATCTTGGGTCTCAATCTACCACCCTGAGGATGCCCTACATCAAAATGGGAAAAAGTAGCACAGAAGAATTAGAGCAGCACAGAGAATCAGATTTCTTTACCTGGGTAAGTACGTGGATAGAATGGATGCAAATGGATATGGGGAAGTAGAAAATTAGTCTAATGAAAATGGATCAAGGTTTTTGGACGTAATCTTTAAATTAGGAAAATGCAAGCAACTAACAGTAAGCTGCCTGGACCATTACCTTCTCAGCCTCATCCCGGCTCATGGCTAGCGCAAGCTGAAGCTGAAGTTCTTCCTCACCACTACTCTGGGGTCTGGCTTGTTCCAGGTCTGGAGAGAGCTCTGAACATGAGCCTGAAGCAGCTGTGAAAAAGATTTTAATTGTGGAGAATATTAAACTGGGATGCATGTGATGTATATGAAAAGAATATAAAAGGCCAATTTGGCATGACACAATGCAGAGAAGTGCTGAGAAGGAACCCCTCTCTAAATGTATAAGTCAGCTGTAGATCTCTGTCCAGAGTTGAATGTAGGGATGCACCAAATCCATGAATCCTCAACTGAAACCTGCATTCAGTACATCCCTAGTTGAATGTTACAGGTTGAGGGCCTTTGTGATAGTGTGAGGATTAGGTAGCAGTTGCAGAGGCACCAAAGACCAAAGCTTTTAAAGACAGATCATACCTTGACTAAAGCTTATTTTTCGAGTGCTAATGGCATTGAATCCTTGCGATATCCTCCTTTTTGTGTTCTTCGCTTGTATCCTTTCTTGTTTCAGCCTCTCCTCATCTTTCAGCAAGGAGACTATTTGCTTTGCCTTTTCCCGCACATTGATACCTTGATCCTTTCCATCGCGATCCATAAACTGAAAGTCCTTCAGTGTCTGTACAGAGTGGATATTTTCGTTGCACTCATCTACCACCTTCTTCGACCCATTCTTAATGAGATAATCCAGGAGGGTGAGAGCTTTGTACACATGGCGCCAGTTCTTCCCATTGTCATTCAGCCTCTTCCAAATCATAATCATTACCTCGGGGAAGGCTTCCGCATGGTATGTCATAAAAGATATCTCAGACATGAGGGATGTAGATGGACCCCATGGGTCATTGGAAGTGGCTTCTCTCACCTTGACTTCTGCTTCAGAGTAATTGTTTACAATGTTCTTCATTTGCCGGCGTATGGATGATGTGGCCATAATACTTTTTTGATAGTGGTAGGAATGCAGAACAGAATATATTGGGTCTATACACACCCTTTCGCAAATTCTATATTTCTCTTTAGAGATGTCTGTAAAAAAACACAAAATTTGTATCATAAATAATCATTGTCAAAGCAATAATCTACCACCTATATCTCCAGCTCCATCCCAGGAATAACCCATGGGGTCCATCTTGCTCTACAGTTATACTCCAAAACATATAAACACATTCAATTAGAAATATAGGTCAGTGGGCAGTGACTGTCATAAGTGGTTTTAAGTGTTTTTTTTTTTTTTTTTTTGAAGAACATAAGGGAAAACATTTGGTAGAAATTAGCATGTTAGGTGCCAAAAATCCTTTGCAAAATGCATCTCAAAGTACCAAGGACCACTCCAACTTGAACCCACCTAGCCATCATTTTCCTTCAGTATGTATAAATTAATCAGACTAAACCCCCTAACATATGATGGTGTATAAAGATACAAGTTGCAGCATGTTAGGTTGGCCACAGTATTCAGGGGAAACATTTAACATTAGCAATATGAGTCTGTAAATATGTGTTGCTTGGGGCCCTAGGCTTTCACTGGAAACAGGTGGGATTCTTCTTTTATTATACATGTGCATACCTTTAGCTTTAGATGAACTTCCCATTTTTTGGCTGTAATCCCAAAGTTAAAGAACCTTCTAAGTTATGCTACTGACTGGCTAAATTTCATGTGGGTGTATACTGTATTATTCTGTATACAGTGTTTTTTTTTTGCAGTTTTTTGGTTCAAGACCCCTTCGAGGTGTAACATTTGGTCAGGGACCCACCCTTAGCTCCTAACATACTTAAAGATAAAAGAGAACAACCATTGGGGTCATCCTGCTATAGTTCCAGGAGTACCCAGAGCACTCAACCTAATATCAAATATCACCCTTAAATATCATAACAAGGTAATAGAAACATGGAGGTAACAGTCACTCTGCTATATTTCAAGGGGTACCCAGGGCACAAATAAGCATCACCCCAAATCTCACCCTAACTGGCCTTCAGGCTGGGCTCCCTTAACTCATAACAAGGTTACAGATATATATATATATAAACATTGGGGTAACAGTCACCCTGCTATAATTCCAGGGGTAACCATGGCACAAATTATACTCATCCCAAATCTCACCCTAACTGGCCTTCAGTCTGGGCCCCCTTAGCTCATAACAAGGTTACAGATATATAGAAACATTAGGGTAACAGTCACCCTGCTATAGTTCCAGGGGTACCCAGGGCACAAATTATACTCATCCCAAATATCACCCTAACTGACCTTCAGGTTGGGCCCCCTTAGCTCATAACAAGGTTACAGATAAAGGAAAACATTGGCATATCAGCCATAGTTCAAAGAACATCTTGGATAGAAGAAATCCAAAATCTCACCCCAACTGACCTTCAGATTATGCTTTCAGGTATATTTAGGACAGGAAAAGGGCACTCAAATTATCTTTTAGGATGAGCCCCCACCACTGCTGCAGGCTTACCCCAGGGGAGGCCACTGTCTTATTACATAAGATAGAGTTGCATATGTAACATAATATTTCACAGTAAAATATGTAATAACAGTATGTTCAGTGTAAAGCAATCATTGCATACAGTATGCTGCCTCAAACACAAATATTTGTTATTTTGGAGGAAGCAATTACAAATTTCTTTCTTTCTTGACAACATAATTTAGTGACAGTGAAGTAACCAAATATCTGCCATGATGGCTGTAGACTGCTGCTACTGTAGGTGTAATAAATACATATTTTCTTTCCATATTCTTACATTTTATATAGTTTTTGAGATATGTATTATTTTGTGAATTTCATAAACCCAGCCATTATCTTTCTTGCTGCAAAAAACACTCCTGCTGCTTCTGATAGAATGAAAGTGGGAACATTTGTCTTTTTCTCGCACATTTCCCGAAAAAGTCAGAGGTCAGGCCACGTGTCAATAACAAAAGATTCTGACCAATGTTTTCTATAGATATAAAAATAGAAACGTGTCCCGAGTCTCCAGGGCCTGGCACTGAGGTTAATTATTGGGTGAGTCACTGGCAGATCCACCTGTTTCTATTTGCATTAATACACTGGGCATCCGATGCTGACTAATATTCACACTAACATACACTTTTTGTCTTGTCAGCACACACATGTATATGTTGTATATATAGTAAATCACATGCATGGGCAGGGTTCACCTCTCCTATGGTGTACCCAACCCATAATCAGTTTGGGCAGGTATTTCCGCAACCTTTTTAGCCTCTACACCTCCTAGCAAACACCATTTCTTTCATCCTTAAAAATACAGTAACATACATTGGTATGACTGTCATAGCTGCATTTCTATTGGGAATATATTACTCAAGGGAAGATGGGAGAACACTCACTTTAGAATGAAGCACAAATAATATTTTCAGGATCCATAACCAGTCGGCATTGCATGTTTTTTAGTGATAAGATGGAGTGTAAGCACCTGACTGCAGAGAGGTGAACTGGAGTGCAATTATTCATGAGACTGTTCAAACAGAACCAAGTTTTCTGTCTGCAACAATGGCATTCAACCCTGGTAGTTTGATCACATGATGTGCCTGGAGCCACTTGACTTCCATAGCAGTACCTCAGAAGAACCACTTATATTGCAATTACACTAAAACATTTATGATCATTGTCTGCAACAATCCCTTCCAATCCTATTAGTTTCACATGATATGCCAGGACCCATTTGACCCCCATAAGAAGAATCACTCAGACTGCAACTACCTTAAAGGAATTGTTCAGTGTAAAAATAAAAACTGGGTAAATAGATAGGCTGTGCAAAATAAAAAATGTTTCTAATATAGTTAGTTAGCCAAAAATGTAATGTATAAAGGCTGGAGTGACTGGATGTCTAACATAATAGCCAGTACACCTGCTTTGCAGCTCTCTTGGCAGTGTCGGACTGGGACATCAGGGGCCCACCTAAAAGCCTTTGACCAGGGGCCCACCAAAGAACCATAGACCAGGGGCCCACTCTCAGTACTATTATTATTCTTCTCCTCACTCAACCTCTATTCTCGTAGGGGCCGATTCACTAACTTCGAGTGAAGGATTCAAAGTAAAAAAACTTCGAATTTCAAAGTGTTTTTTGGGCTACTTCGACCATCAAATGGGCTACTACGACCTTCGACTACGACTTCGAATCGAACTATTCGAACTAAAAATCATTCGACCATTCGATAGTCGAAGTACTGTCTCTTTAAGAAAAAACTTCGACCCCCTAGTTCGCCATCTAAAAGCTACCGAACTCAATGTTAGCCTATGGGGAAGGTCCCCATAGGCTTGGCTAACTTTTTATGATCGAAGGATATTCCTTCGATCGTTGGATTAAAATCGTTCGATTCGAATGATTTTATCGTTCAATTGAAGGAATAATCCTTCGATCGCACTATTTGCGCTAAAATCCTTCGACTTTGATATTCAAAGTCGAAGGATTTTAATTCCCAGTCGAATATCGAGGGTTAATTAACCCTCGATATTCGACCCTTTGTGAATCGGCCCCGTAGTCTCTATTACATACTTTAATCTATGATTCCATCTATTTAGCCTCTATGTTTTCAAGGCAATAGGAAATGGACATTAAATAGGCCAAATCTTTAGCAGCACACGGCCCCAGACACATGGGACCACCAGGAGTTTTCCTGGTATCCTGGTGGGCCAGTCCGACACTATCTCTTGGTTTCCAGTGACTTGAGTGGGGGGGGGGCACATAGGTCATATCTGTTGCCTTTGAATCTGAGCTGAATGCTGAGGATCAATTGCAAACTCACTAAACAGTTATGTCCCATGTGGCCCTCCTTAAAGTCACTGACTGACTCAGAGTCAGAGAGCTGAAAATCAGGAAGTAGTGTTCTGTTCTATATCCGCTTACTCCAGCTGTAGATTACATTTTTGGCTAACTATATTAGAAACATTTTTTTATTTTGCACAGCCTATTTATTTACCCAGTTTTTATTTTTACACTGAACAATTCCTTTAAAGATGTTAGAGACACTATACACATTGTCTCTGACAATAACTGTCACTCTAAAATGAAGCGTCTCTCAGGCCCAGGAGTTCCCTTGTTTTATACAAGCACATATAATATTTTCAGAATACATGGTCAGCATTGTGACTTTTTTAGTGATAAGATGGAGTCTGGAACCACTTGATAGGTGAACTGGAGTGCAATTACTTGTAATTGCAAGTGTTCTGGCTGCAGCAATACCTTCCAACCCTTGTAGTTTGATCACTTGATGTGCCTGGATCCATTTGACACCCCTAGCAGTACCACTTATATTGCAATTGAACTAGTAGTTTGATCACATGATATGCCTGGACCCACTTGGCACCCATAAGAAAAATCACTCAGACTGCAACTACACTAAAGACTTTAGAGGGTCACTATAATCATTGTCTCCAACAATCCCTTTCACTCACTTTGGAATGAAGCATCTCTCAGGTCCAGGAGTTCCTTGTTTTATACAACCACATATAATATTTTCAGGACCCATTGCCAGTCTGCATTATATCTTTTAAGTGATAAGATGAAGACTGGAACCACTTGATGGCAGAACCGGAGTGCAATTACTCATGTGACTGTTCAAATAGAACCTGGTCGTCTGATAAAGTGATGTGCCTGGATCCACTTGACTCCCATAGCCATGCCTAGGGTTGCCACCCGGCCGGTATTTTACAGGCCTAGTCGGTAAAACACCTGCCAAGGCCGGGGCTACAAATTTACCGGCAATGTAGCTGCCGGTAAATTTGTAATTTCCTTAAAAAGACCCCTCGGCTCGCCCCCAATCCCCTGTGAACTTAGCTTTTTCCTCCGTTTTTGTCCTGGCCGCTCCATGGCCCCACCCCTTTACGACACAACCCCGCCCTTTGATGTCACACCCGCCCCTTTTTGTACCCGCCCCCCACCAGTCGGGGAGATTAGTCGCCCGGTGACAAATCTCCTCTTCTTCGGGCGACTAATCTCCCTGAACTGCCCTCCCTGCCGGCTAGAATGAAAATCGCAGCACTTTGTTTTCCGAAGTCGTCCGAAATTTCCTCATCACTGCAATCAAGGCAATTCCTACTGACATTAATAAACACAAATACCCAGATAAAAAAAGGTTTCCTAGGCACAATAACCTATGCCAATGTGTTTTATGGTACATTTACAGTTAAGTTAAAGGACTATAAAGAGGACTTTGAAACAGGATAACGTTTCCGTTTAAGAACACTGTCCGTGATGTTGGATAGCAAGTCTAGGAAATGTATAAACCGGTGAATTGCTAAAAGCCATGTTTAAACTGCATTACTGCTCCATTAGTGTTATCAGGCATTCCACAATACAAAGTGGAGCACGTGAGTTGAACAGATTAGTACTGGAGGGGTGGAACATTTGGTCAGATATCTTTATTACAAGCATGGCAGTGCCTAATGTCAGTTTGAAGCCATAGAGTGATAAGGGACTGGGCAGCAACCAGGGCTGAAACGACCCCAGAGACCTTGAGAAAAGCTTGGTTTACAGGGAGAAGCTGGCAAAGAAACTGGGTTAATTTACAGTTTTAGAACAACATTGGCCTTATGCCTCCAGGAGGAGAAGGGCCCCCTCAGAAAAAAATGGTCATGCTAAACATATGAATTACATTGTATAATTATAGTACAATATGTTTGGAATTTACATAATCATGTGAAATTATATCCATTATAATGTTTTTTCTTTGCTTCTACGAAGGGGATTCTGATCCTGCTGACAGTTTCAGCCTTGCAGCCCAGTCACAGCCGTGTGCCTTTACATGGTCAAAGAACCCCTCAGTGAAGGTCATTTATCAACAATGGGCAAATTTGCCCATGGGCAGTAACCCATGTTAAACAATCAGATTGCTGCATTCATTGTCCTACTTGCAGCTTGCTTCAAAAAGTTAATCACTGATTGGTTGCTATAGGTAACTGCCCGTGGGCAAATTTGCGCAGTGTTGATGAATGAGCCCCAGTGACTTCTAATATCCTCATAATTTACAGTAGGGGGTACATTATCCCTTATAATACATGAGTGATACTCAGAGTTGGTTGTATAACTCAGCCTGCAGCCTTGTGCCTTTATATGGTCAAAGAACCCCTCAGTGACTTCTAATATCCTTATAATTTACAGTAGGGGGGGTACATTATCCCTTATAATACATAAGTGATACTCAGAGTTCCCTGTATAACTCAGCCTGCAGCCTTGTGCCTTTATATGGTCAAAGAACCCCTCAGTGACTTCTAATATCCTTATAATTTACAGTAGGTGGTACATTATACCACCCTTATAATACATGAGTGATACTCAGTATTCCCTGTATAACTCAGCCTGCAGCCTTGTGCCTTTATATGGTCACAGAACTCTGCACTGGCCTCTAATATCCTTATAATTTACAGTAGGGGGTACATTATCTCTTATAATACAAGAGTGATACTCAGAATTCCATGTATATCTCAGCCTTGTGCCTTTATATAGTCACAGAACTCTGCACTGGTCTCTAATATCCTTATCATTTACAGTACGGGGTACATTATCCCTTATAATACAAGGGTGATACTCAGAATTCCCTGTATATCTCAGCCTGCAGCCTTGTGCCTTTATTTGGTCACAGAACTCTGCATTGACCTCTTAAATCCTTATCATTTACAGTAGGGGGTACATTATCCCCGATAATACACGAGTGATACTCAGAGTTCCCTGTATAACTCAGCCTGCAGCCTTGTGCCTTTATATGGTCATTGTCACTTACAGTAGGGGGTACATTATCCCTTATAATTAGGGATGCACCGAATCCAGGATTCGGGATTTGGGCTTTTTCAGCAGGATTCGGCAGAATCCTTCTGCCCAGCCGAAACTAATCTGAATTTGCATATGTAAACTAGGGGCGGGGAGGGAACTCGCATAACTTTTTGTCTCAAAACAAAAGTAAAAAATGTTTTCCCCTTCCCACCCCTAATTTGCATATGCAAATTAGGATTCAGTATTTGGCCAAATCTTTCACAAAGGATTCGGGGGTTCGGCCGAATCCAAAATAGTGGATTCGGTGCATCCCTCCTTATAATACATGAGTGATACTCAGAGTTCCCTGTATGACAGCCTGCAGCCTTGTGTCTTTATATGGTCACAGAACTCCTCAGTGACTTCTAATATCCTTATCATTTACAGTAGGGGGTACATTATTCTATGTCATTAACAGAAAGGGGTCCTTTACATCTGTATGCAAAGCTGTTTCATACACCCCCTTAGTGCTCCACCCTGTTTCTGATAACACTTTCACAGTGATCTTCATAACATAAACAAATATCCTCACACCTAAGGACCTTTACACACAGTGGGGCAGATAAGACAGGTAACACAGTGAGGTGAACACAGAAATGAAAAGCACGCACCCACACCCTGCACTGACAGATATTTGTTTAGAAAAGGTACAGATATGGCTGTACTAATCCATACTCTAAACAAATGTGAGCTTGACAGAAGGCAAAGAGCAGATTTCCTGATTCCATTCAAATCCCCCAACCCAATGATGCTGAACTACAACTCACAGCATGCCTCCAACAGCCAAAATAATGCCACAGGCAAATTAAGCCTGTTTAATTAAATATTTAGGAAAAGCAGAAATTCCGGAATTAGAAACCATAACCAGATGCTGCTGTTCAAGCCCCCCCCCACACACCTTCTCCACTGCCACAACAAGGGTGGAATTGTATTTATAGCCCTGAATTGAAGGAACAGGAAGTATATAAATACATATAAGGCGAGGCGCCTTACTCTGACGTGTATACACACACATATGTACTTACCTACATACACTGCGTAACTACCTCCCACACTGCACAGGGCAGCATATGGATAGGGGGCACTGACTGGCTATTAATACTAAGCAGTGATGGGTAAGATAATATAACCAGGTGGGTTTAAAGCAGGGGGTAGATCAGGGGAGCACTGGACTTGGTATGCTGCCTTTAAAATTGTCAAGGAAGGCACTGCACTAGTGCACACGGGGCGCTACATAACCTGAAACGTATAAAGGTTCTGAAGGCAGTTATGTACATAACATTCCCCAAGGTGGGGATTAAAAAAAAATGGTAACCATTAGTTCTATAAAAGCCATGATTATTTCAGAGAGGAGCCCGGCATACACAACACAGGTACCTGGAATCCTTGGGTGCGAGCTGAGTTATAGCATAAACACAAGATGCCCAAATATCCAGCATGGATAAAATCACCCTATATTAATAGTGCCTAGTTACAACCACACACACACACCTCAGTTCTGCTGAACATTAAAGCATCCAATTTAATGAAACACATTCAGAACCAGCATCCAGATACCAGAATCTCAAGCGCAGTTTCCTAACTTCCAAAGCAGCCCTCCCATATCTGTACTCACACAGAACAGCTCCTCTTCCGTCTTCTTCACCGTAGGGAGCAGCTGTTTAGTAAATCTGACTCAGCCTCGCAATGTCATGTTCAGATACGTCTCGGTGTAAACAAATACAGGCTATTGGCACTATAGGTGCACATAAACGTGTATAGGAGAGGGATTAGCTCTACACAAGTGTAGATGAGTTTAAACAGCAGTTTAGATATATAAAGAGGAGCCCAGTTCTCTGGATGTTAAGAGTCTTGCCCGTGCCTCTGCCAGTCTTGCCTTGTTGCTGCCAGTCTGGCTCTGCCTGCACCTCTTCTTTAATTGTCGGTGTCCTTAAGGTGTTTTTTTCAGGCTGTGACTGTGTCCCTGTCAGTCTCCATGTCACTCACTTCCCTGGTCTCTGTATTTGCTTTAAGTTGCACAGCCTGTTAGGCAGGACAGACGAAAGGAATTTGGCATTTGTTTAACCCCTTCTGTGACGAGGCAGCGAATTGGTTTCAGGTAAAAAAAAAAAAGAGGAGGGGAAGTCAATAGGAATAAGGGACAGACGTGCATTTAAGGTATGGGTGAGTGCAGAGGGAATCATGATGTCCAGTCTGCAGCCCTCTAGGTGAAGTAGAACTACAATCCCAAGGAGCCAAAAGGAACTGTAGTGCAACAACTGTTTGAGGGCCCCAGATGACTCCACTGGCATGAGCTTCTTATTACACTATAAATGCAATGGCACACATAGGGGGTTATTTACTAAACCACAAATTTATCTCATATTTTTATTTAAAAAAACTACGTCCAAACTCCCATGCCTGATTTGACCTTACTTACTTAAAAAAACTCAAATTAATCGGATTGGAAAAAAACCTGATAAAATCAAGCGAAAACACGAATCATATGATTTCTTTGGGCTTTGTTTCCTGAATCGCTAAATTTTTTCCCCAAAAACCCCGAATTAATTGTATTACTGGGCTAAACCCAGCACAAACCAGGGACATTTGACTAATAAAAGACCTCAACAGGTCTGGGCAGATTTTCAGATTCAGGCTTTTTTGCAAATCGGGGTATAATAAATCTTGAAAAAAATTTTTTCCAATGAAAAACTTGTGTTTTTGCCCCAAAAAGCCAGACCAGAAAAAAATCGAGGTTAATAAATAGTGCTCTAATGCCGAAAACTGAAGATCACCGCCTTTCTTCTGCATTAAAGGGTATTTTTTAATGGGTATTTCTTAGGTTTAATAAAGGTATTTATGCCTCATGTTTCTCAGGCTTTCTTATTTCTCTCACTGTACAATTTAGTCCGAAGCAACTCCAGGCAGCAGTGCTGCAAATGAACATACAGTAAGCCTTAAAGAAAAAGGATCCTGCGATATCTCTTGTTCCACTTGATATAACCATAAAGCTATAAGATCCACATTGTTTTGTCAGGCTGGCAAATGGATGGATCTTGGCTTGGTTAAACTGTCAATGAAAATCCCATCAGGTGCGGACTAAATCTATGTAGCCCTCACCCAAAGGCATTTTTTAAATTGACCAATCAATATCTGTTAGGTAGGGCCCCATTGCTGATTGGTATTGAGAAGCACAACCGGCAGATTTTATTGGCCATAAAGCAAGCCAACAATGCTGTTGTATGAGAGTTTACAGAAATTGTGACATGAGCAAGAACACAAAGTAACCTTTTCTGGTCTTTTCTTTCTTATATTTATACATAGAAAGGTGTGTTGAGTATCAGTGTCTTTTAAAGCCGGGCTTTTGAAAATTAGTGGTCGAAAGTGACATAAATTTCTGCCCTCCTGGGTGGAAGGTTTAATTAGTAAATAGCAATGGGTGGACTGGTCTGTCTAGTTCTCTCTATAAACAAACTGTGCGTCAGTCAGAGATCCCCATTTCCTAATACTAGATCCTAACACATCCATTTCTGTTTGTTAGTACACACTTTATTGAGGCAACAGCAAACGTGCAGATAAGAACAGGTCAGGGCTGACAAGAACAGACACGTAATGATGAGGAGGGCCTGGAGGTCTTTATAGAAATCAGAGGTTGCCATCAAGATTGTTTACATGCTGAAGACCTTGATGTTTCCATTATAAATACTTTGCTTCATTTAGGTGAAGACCCAATGAGGTTGTCGTGCATTAACATAACAGAAACGAAAATTTTGTGTGGATATTTTGCCTTACACGAAAAGATGATTTGTACGCTGCTCTGGTGTGATCCATATGGTTAATCATTTTGCTGTCACTGGCAATTGACCTGTCATGGTAAAGTCCACAGCAGCTTTTACATTTTATCATCGGTACAATAAAAGCTGGGATGCTTAACCGGAATCCTCTAGCTGGTGCACAAACATGGCCCTGCATCTGTATCCTTGGGATCACTGCGCTGTGTTGCAAGGCTGTTTAACATCAAATGGTTTTAAGGTGAATTGTTAACACACCCTCTGTTCCATCCTTGCCTACAGCCTGCTCATTCTGGTTTATTTCTGTAACTGGCGTGAAAAAACAAAAATCAAAGCAACAAGGTTACAGAGAGTAGCAGTCTGTAATCCTCGGCTGAGACACTGCCATGCTGGCGCTAAAGTCATTTTGGGTGTATAAGGCATTGTCACTGTTTCCTTATAGCACGAAGGAATATATTACACATAATGCTGGGTGTGACGACGATGAGTCTGGTGTTTATATTGGGTAATGCCACCTCTGATGCAACAAGAGGAAACAGCAAACTGCTAGAGTCATTTTAGCATAGGCGTTAAAGAGGTAGATCACATTTAAATGAACTGTTAGTATGATGTAGACAGGGACATTTTGCAATTGATTTTCATTTCTTACTTTGAGTGATTTACCTTTTTGTTCAGCAGCTCTGTAGTTTGAAGTTTCAGCAGCTATTTGGTTTACCCTAGCAACCAGGAAGTAGTTTAAATGAGAGACTGGAATATGGAGAGGGCCTGAATAGAAAGATAAATAATAGAAAAGTAACAATAACAATTTGTAGCCTTGCAGAGGTTTTTCGATGCTGGGGTCAGTGACCCCTCCTTTAAAAAAATGGAAAGAGGCAGAAGGCAAATAATTGCTAATAATAGGGTATTCTATGACATACAGTATACATAGTTTATTTAATTATGAACTACCCCTTTAAGTCATTTACAGAGTGGTTTGTGTGTCACTTTCATGTTCAGCTCTTCCTCTGAACAACAAACTCTTTGGAAAGTCCTCTTCGTCCACTGCAGAGTCTCCAGCTTTCGAGTCTTCCGCAACAGTTACCATATCCTCTATCACTCGCACAAGGATTCCGTAGACCTGAAACAATTGGAATTGGTTAAAAGAAGTAATGGTTTCTTGGCCATGAGGAATATATACCCAGCCAGATCTGAATCTGCAGTCCCATTGCTCAGATCAGTGTGATTTGTCCATAGTACTAGGTGTTTGGATGCACCATGTGCATCGTTTAAAATAGAAAATAATATTTCATTTATAAAATGAATGGGCATGTTGTCCCTTTAGGCACACATAATCTAATCTAACAGCACCAGGGGTTCATAATACATATAACAACATGTAAAAGACAGGGCATTTCCAAGCCTTGCCCATTAGGACTGATGGCACACTAGGGTGGCACTTCAAACTACATACAAGACGCCTCGTCTTTCCGAACATTTTAGGTCCCCCTGAGAGACACATAGAAGCACTGTACAATGCAGGCTGGCCAAAATAAAGCTGTTGTTCAGTAGATTTGCTTTTCTATTTTATTTCAAGGTGTCCTTTCTGTGAATCACCAGATGTATCTGGCTGGGGATAGGATTCTGGGAGTTGTTGTAAAGCAGCAGCTAGCAGGCTGAAACCCTTAGCATGGGCATAGAAAATAAATTATTATAATCAAACATACAGTATACCAATGATATATGCAGCTTATTGTTTTACTACGGATATTTTCTGACTAAGGGCCCAGGGTTAATTACCCACCGCTGGACTCAACCTACTGATTTCCCTCGTTTGTTATCAACCTACTGATTGCCTTACAAATACAAAGGAACTGACCCCAGTGCTGGTCAATACAGACTTAACTGAAATGATCCAGATGTGGGTAGTACAGACTAGGAATAGGAACAATCAAGATATTTATGAAGATGATGTATTTTTTGTAAGTGATTGGGACGCACCTCAAGGTACATATTATCTTCATACTTCCTCTGCAAAACTGGATCGACTTGCCAGAGCTGGGAGCCAGTAGGACTAGGATCCAGACTCTCTCCTGATGATATCAACTCGTTGCTCTCACTGCCTAATAAAGGCTTCAGTGATTTTTTCTCATCTTTCCCTTTTGCCTTCCTGCTGCCGGGACGATCCTGCAATGCACACAAAATGGTTGCCAGGCTTTGTGAGGTCATTTATATACTCAACAAGTTTTGCTTGGTTTTTTGAGGATGCCAAACAAGCAGATCTTAACCTCATTTTGGCCTCCCATGCTTGGGGACAAAATGGACTGATCTGATAATTTAGTCAGGGTTATACAGCAGGCCTATGGAGACCTCAGAGGGAGAGGACCACATTAACACACCAATGCTGTCCTCATCCAATGGGATTTTTAAATATCCAATGGGATATTATAACTGTTAAGGTTGTTCCCCCACTGCCTATGCAAATACACTGTTCTGTGTAGGTGTGTCCAGTACCTCTATGCTATGATATCACTGTGGTTGGCTTTGCTCCAGTCTCTTATAATTTGTGCCGTTTTCGGACTCAGCCAGGGGTCAGTTCAAACCTATATGTCAGGCTAAAACTGTAAGTCACACACTGACTAGACAGCACTGACAGGAAGCAATGTCAGTTTATTGCCATTATGTCACTAACTATATACTCTCTCTAAGTCATAATGAAAAATAAGCTTTGTACTTGATATGTGAAGATACCCAATGCATATATGAATGTATTATTCTAAATGCTGTAAATAATAACATATCTTAGTGGTGTTTGCAGCAGCTATAGCCCCTGAATGGGCTCTAAGAGGGTTCATCATTTGAAAGCAACCCTGCAAAGCAATCAGCAGGTCCCTGCAAGGATGACTACAATGAAGGAAGTAGACTAAAATAAGGTCACTGCAAGTAGGCTGCATCCTTATGAAATGTGATACATGTCACACTCTTAAGCTGGCCATAGACGCTACCAGGGGCGCTCCACCAATGAGGCGAGTTGAGACACTCGCCTCAGGCGGCAGCGCCCCCCTGGTTACCAGGGGCGGCAAAAATGCCGCTCCTGGTAATTAAGAGCCGAATTTCCAGTTTTCAACCTGGAAATTCGGCTCTTCTAGTGCAGAGAGCGCAATTGCGCTCTCTGCACTAGCGTCGTGCAGCGCCCCGACCCCCTGTGCAGAAAATGTGAGCGCCGTGAGGAGGGGTCGGCAACGGAAGGCCGCCTCAGGAGGCATAAAGGCGCGGATCGGCGCTGGGCGCTACGATACAATCGAAGATTCGTACGATTTTTGGACCGTGTGTGGAGAGTCCTGTCATTTTTCGTCCGGCGGAGATCGGTCGTTTGGTCGAACGGACACGTTAAAAGATTTCTGTCGGCTGCCGATAATATCTCTGCATGTATTGCCGATCGTACGATTTCCAATGGGAGACTGTCACTAGCTTTTGTCGGACATAACTTTCGTAAGATTGCTGTCAGGGGCAGAACATCGGCTGATCTTTGCATCTATGGCCAGCTTTAGACTGCAACCATGCCACAGCACATCAGGTACGTTTTTCCATTGCCCCAAAACTGTTTTTTTGGCACCCAGGGTTTCATTGCACCATCCCTATTCAATGCGTAAGTTTACCTTTACGGATACAATGTTTGTTTATCTGGATAATATGGACATTCTCTGGCACTGTAGCTATATTTTCCTGATGTCTGGACTAAGGCTTAAAGGAAATGTTCAGTATAAAAATAAAAACTGGCAATGGCATGAATCCCCAGACAACCCGATATGGGCCACCATAGAGCAAGATACCCTCCCTGTGGGATCCTTACACAACTTGCTGTGGTCTAAAACTCAATTACAATCCTATAATATCACACTCCCTGAAAGTTTGGAAGTCAATCTCCCATTCGCACAAATTGTCTTCTCCTCATAAACTGGTCGTCAATTTTAACCTCAACACAGAGTTCCCTCTGGGTACAAAGAAAGAATCTTTCAAGTGGTGGAAACTAAACAACCTTCACACCATACATGCTCTGGCCAAAACCAACAAACTACTATCATGGCAACAGCTACAAGACTCTTACAATGCCCCACAGAGTGAATATTATAGATACTTGCAAATCAGAAGGTATATATCTTCCCTATGGTCGGGACAAAAAATTTCCTAACCCAACTATGTTTGAAAATATGTGCTTGCAAATACTCCCACGGGAGAAGGCTATATCAGCAATATATGATCACTTGATCCACCTGACCCCTATTAAGGACTTAAGGTTTGTTCAACTATGGGAAAAAGACTTACATATTTGTATGGAGGCAGATCAATGGTCTGATATTATTAAGGACAATATACACTGCTCGGTGAACATATCTATCCAGGAAACTTCCCAGAAAGTACTACACCAGTGGTACATGGTCCACTCTAAATTGACAAAATGGTACCCCACATGCTCCCCCCTATGCTTTCGGAGCTGTGGCCACCACAGTTCGTTCTTACACACATGGTGGGAATGCCCCAAGGCGGCCCAATTTTGGATACGAATATACACACTGATTACAAATGTGACGGGACTATCACTAAAAAAGGATCCAGGGGAGGCACTGATCAACAAGCGGATCCCAGGAATTAACAAATTCACCAGGAAATGAATAATGCATATTTTCTCTGCCTCCAAACAGGTCATAGCTGCAGCCTGGAAGTCCCCCCCCCCATCTTAAACTTTCCTGAGGTTAAAAGGAGCCTAGACAATGTCCTCATTCTTAAGAAACTATCTAACTACACAAATGGCACACAGAAATCTTTGGTCCCATTGGTTAGCATACCAGAATATTTAATTAACCTAAGTGTTCTTTAATGCTCTCCCACCCTGACCCAGCAGATACCCTAAATTTTCTTGACCGGATACTGAAACTGCAAGTGCAGAAATGAGGACAGTACTCACAGGTGTTAAAGGCAATAGTTTATTTAGTTTAATGGTTTACTTTTGATCATTTCTTTTCCTTTTCTTTTTTATATAATTTATTTGCTTGCTACTGACGCAACTCCACTACAAAACTCAGGAATGTAATTTATGTAACAATGTGACTTTATATTGCTGCAGCCTGGGAATTGTCCAGTACCTGCAGACTCTTGAGTTTTACTATACTTTACTGTACCTATTCTTGCCATATGTTGATAATTGAAAATAAAAATTTTAAATATAAAAAAATGGTTCTTGACTGTTTTTGAAATGGTCTGGTTGCTCTCCCCTATTTCCCTTTCGGAGCCCCCCCAAAGGATATATTAGACCTAACTATCAATCATAATCAGACTCCCAGCTCCTGCATGAAGACAGAATGAAGAGAGACAGATGTTGAGAGAGGGGTGGTGGGGAGTGACTTGATTGTTTCATAAACGACTCAGAATTTTTAATTGGTTATGTTTAGAAAGCTTCATGTTTCAGTATGATGAAGAGTATATTACATTTAAATGTTCACTATACTTCCCCATTAATAAGCTGAAAACAATCAAAAATAAATAAATAAATAAAAACTGGGTAAATAGATAGGCTTTGCAAAATAAAAAAAAATCAATATAGTTAGTTAGCCAAAAATGGCAGGAGTGACTGGATGTCTAACATAACAGAACACGACTTCCTGCTTTGCAGCTCTCTTGGTTTCCACTGATAGGTTACCAGGCAGTAACCAAACATTGACCTGAGAGAGGACCACATGGGTCATAACTGTTGCTTTTGAATCTGAGCTGCATGCTAAGGATCAATTGCAAACTCACTGAACAGTTATGTCCCATGTGCCCCCCCTTAAAGTCGCTGACCAACAGAGTCAGAGAGCTGAATCCCTGGTCCCTTTGGCATTTGCCAGAGTTGTTAAAGGAACAGTAACACCAAAAACTGAAAGTGTTTTAAAGTAATGAAAATATCATGTAGTGTTGCCTTGCACTGGTAAAACTGATGTGTTTGCTTCAGAAACACTACTATTGTTTATATAAACAAGCTGCTGAGTAGCAATAGCGGAAAAACGGCTATATGGCACAGAATAAATAATGGATAACAGATAGCATTATGTTCTACAGAGCTTATCTGCTATCTGCTGTGTAACTTGAGCCTTTTCTTCTTTGAAATAGCTGCCCCCATTGCTACACAGCAGCTTATTTATATAAACAATAGTAGTGTTTCTGAAGCAAACACAGCAGTTTTACTAGTGCAAGGCAACAGTGCATTATATTTATATTACTTTAAAACAATTTCTTTTTTGATGTTACTGGTCCTTTAACTTGACAGTATGGAACTGGCTCCTTTTCATTGTTGTACAAGTGTTTCTTCACTTACCTCCTTATCTTTTGTCCCTGTCTTCCCTCCTTTCTTGTCCTCTTTATCCTTTACTGGTGATGTCTTCTTCTCTTCCTTGGGACTCCCTCCCTTCTTCTCTTCCTTTCCTGCTTTGGTTGTCTTTAGGTCCAGACCTGCAAACATGTTGATAGGGCTTTATCTTGCCTGCTGGTTTTAGGATCAGTTTGCATTTATGTAACTGGCTGTGGAATCAGTGCATTGAGATCTGGGGCTACAGTTGCCATTCAGGGATCTGGACAAACCTGCTTTATAATAATCTGTTACTTTATGCACAGATTAAAATCTGTGCATAAAAAAATGTTATGCACACATAAAATCTTTGAAATTAACTTTGCAAATTTTACCTTGTTCCAGTGGTAAAGATTCAACAAAGACATCCTTATTAGGCATTCCTAGTAAACTTCTCAGCTGAAAAGATCGCTCCACCATCTCATCGATCGCCCCACGCCACAACTGCAAACTAATAAGGGAAATGTACACGTTATCTTCCAGAAAATGTTATTAAGATGTAAAAAAAAGATCCTAAAACTAAAGGTTATTTTTTACAGATACACCACACTTGTATTGTTGTTGGTGAGAACATATTCTTTGTAACATCCCTCCACCTAGTGGCTGTCCTTTGGAAATGCAAGCTACATAAACTCTCTCTCTCTCTATATACAGTATATACTATTGAAATGCCGGCACTCGCAAAAAAAGATGTAACTGACTGCCTGGGTGCAATCCTTTAAAAGTCCTCAAGAAGGAGCACTTACAGGTCTTACGAGTAATCAAACAAGTTTAATGTGGGCACAAAAACTGACGTTTCGGCAGGACCAATGATTATTCTGTATTTGTGTTCATGGCTCAGTTATCACTGGATTATGAATATAGAGTACCTCCACATCAAATGTGATAATAAAAGGTAGTCTGGAACATCACTAAGCTGCCTCTTATTTTTGCACTGCTATGCACTAGGGTTTGCAAAGCATGCAGTTATTACAACTGTCTAGATCAAGGACACTTTAATTAAATCTTTAAAGCAAACAAGAAAAAAAAAACACTCATTCCATAGGTATGCAGAATTTTAAAGGAGTGGTGAAACTTGCTGAACAAGGTTTCCTGCAAAATACAGCTGGGCTAAATTTGCTGCAGATCTCCTTCTCCATTACATTGCTTTCCTTGATTATAATGGCAAATAGAAATCATCAAGTCACCCATCATGAGCTGCCACTGTATTATCCATTTGAAAAATTCCCATAGGCTAAATATCTGTTTGGCATGTGTAGATGCCCTAACTCTACATGACAATTTTCACTAGTCTTAGTGGGTATGCTATCTAATTCAATAGAGGGGGTTGCAATTTTATTTGCAGCATATTTGCAAAGGCACAGAAGCTGATCAATTATTGTGGCTTTAAAATCAATATGGATCTGTTACAAAAACTTTTAGTGTTTTATTTACAGTTCTAGACGCTCTACAAGATGTATGAACACAAGTGCAAAGCACAGAATGAAATGCTTAATTGCACACATTTATAAGCAATTCATAAAGGTACTTGTTCAGGGTGCACAAACACAAGGGAGGCTTGAATTAAAACTTGCTTGTTTTTGTCTGTTGCACATACATACCTGTACTTAATGAACTACAAGCTAACATTCTTGCTGCTCTGTGCACTGGTAAACTTGTGGGGTACACAATTATACAGCTGCCTCCAATTATGTAACAATTGTAAGGAAAAGTGGTTGTGGGTAAAAAAGTTAGTTTGCATGCTTGTGTTCATAAATAAGGCCTGCAGATTTATTTGTGTGTGTCTGTGGAAAATGCAGCTGCCATTTTGTAAGGGTCATTGGAAATGCAGCACATTTCTTCATTAAAAGGCTCAGAATTTCCTAGGGCCAACTCATATAAAAGACAGTTCAGCAAGATGAATCTCTGTCAGCTGCTGTTTGATGGTTCTGTCCACAGGCAGAAAGTAAAGCAACAAACAGACAGACAGGTGCATGAAAGCATATAGCCCCATGTTTATCCTAGGGTTTGAAGTTCCAATATATGCACTAAGGCTAGCAATACAATTTCCCAAATATGAGACACTTACCTTGCCTGGTGCAAAAGGTCCACTGCTGCCTCTTGTGGTGGCACAGTGAGCTCAGCAATGTTCTTATTTATCTGAGACAAAAACATTTCTCTCTCTCCGTCCTCTTCTATGCAACCAGCTGCCTGGGGGAGAAGTAGCAGGACCACAACTTTAGAGAATTAGTTACCATAACTGGTGGCTTGTTAATATTGGGTAGTTGTATTTGGACAGTGGCAGTAGCACCATAGACTGGCTTTGTTAAATGAACTACTAAAACAGATGTAAGAGTGCACAAGTACAGTATTTCATAGCAAATAATCAGACATTTGATTTGGTTGCGGAGTTCCAGCGTGTGTGCTTCTGAGTTAGCATGTGCGATGTTAAGTTCATTTACCTGTTTCAGATCCTTTACTGACAAGTTCCAGGGGTGGCTGTTTTCGTCAGTGTTTGCTTGGGGCACATGAGTCTCCTCAGCACCATCAATCAGTTGAAGAGAATCAATCAGGGAACTAGAGAGAGATCTGCTCTCCTCAGGGGCAGATGTAGAGGTTTGGAGGTCCCATAAGTGTTTAAGCTCTTGCACTGTTTGATGTTTATAATGCAACTGTGGCAAATACAGGAAAACATCACGGCTTACACAAATTATTGGTTACACAAATGGCAATTGGTGAACATTCAGATAAGGGAAAACAAAATGTCTTTTGGTTACATTAAAAGATGATTATACATATGAGGAATAGCAAGATAGCTTCTGGCTACACCTAAAGTAATGGATTCTTGTTATGTATGACACAATTTGTGACACAATCCACATGGCACAGAAAACACAGCAGATACCTTTGGATTTACTGTGATGAAAGCTTCCTCCTCAGTCACACTTCTGATAGGAGATTGTGGGCGCTCTGGGCTCCGAACTCCTTCCAGCAACTCCTCAACAATTTGCTGTGCTACTACCAGAGCTTCCCGGGCCTCCAGTTCCCTCTGAGTTGAAAAAGATAAAAGATTTGGCAAAATATCTTTCCCAGTGGTCAGACAGTAAGAGTTGCATAAACACAGAGCCAGGCAATGGAGCTTGGGCACTCAAGGGTGGCTACCTAGTGTTTTACAAACCTGCAAAGCTTCTCTGTGTGGCGCTGTCTTATCTTCATAAAGAGCAATGCCCCAGAGAGATACTTGCAGCAGGGCCCCAGCTAATAAGACAGGATGGGTGCAGAATTCCCAGTTCTCTCCAAAGATCCCAGCAGTCGGAGATTTGAAGTGGAAGGGGAAAAGCTGAGTCTCTCCAGGCAGGATCACACCTGTGGTGAAGCAAACATTGAGCAAATGTGATATTAAGCTTTACTGACTAACATGGACAAAGTGCCAATTGCAAAATGATTGGGGCAACTATCCATTTTTGATTCCACAATGCTCCATTTGTTTGCAGTTTCCCAAAATCAGCATGTGGGTGCAATATGCACCAACTGCTCACTGTACATTGCCCCAGGCACTACAGGGGTCATTTATGACAACCAGGCGTGCAAGTGCACTAAAGAGTGTCAGAGCGTGCCCCTTAGCGTTCATTCCAGAAGCACTTGTGTGCCCCTGTCTGCTGTGCTCTGCTAAGAAACTTGCACCTGAAAGAGGTTCAAAGCATGGATAGAGGCCAAAGGAGGCACATAGGCCCACCTCTTTTAAATCAAGTGTTGCCTAATACATGCAGTACTGCCTGCACTTTGCACAGTGGGCACTTTGCACAGTGTGCATGTGTAATGCACGGAGCATTGTAAACAGGCCCAGACTGGCAATCTGTGGGTTCTGGCAAATGCCAGAAGGGCTGCTATAAGGTGCCATAGAAAGTCAGTATTTAGTGGGCTGGTGGGGGCTGTTTGGGCCCTGTGTGGGCTGACTGTACCTGAAATGTCAGGGCCTCTTGGTTCTCAGTCCAGACCTGATTGTAAATTACTTCATATATTTTGCACCTCATTCGATTTAACAGGTGCAATGGCTGCAAAATCCCTCTGTGTATGGTGTTACAAAGCATGCAAAAGAACATGAATTTAGTGCACAGAAGTTGCACATGTGGGTATACAAGAGGGAAAGGCCTGTGTCAGACAGTCTTTAAAAACACCCTCTACACAGTTTACTTTACTTCACTATCATTCTCACACACAAAACCAACTCTCCTCCTATCATATACTCACCAGAGCTGGTATTGAAGTAGAAACGTTGCACTCTGGGCTCTTTGTGACTCCTTTGAAGACGGGCGGCTGGAGGCAGACGCCTCCATTCATACCATATTGCAGCACTTCCATTGTTTACTACCTCCAGGACCGAGGAGGCTTTTTCTCCTGCCAGTGCTTCAAAGGTGATACGTGTAGAAATGCCAACTTTGTCCTACAAAAAAAGTTGAAATCATTGGAAAGGGGCTGTAAGGAAAGCACATGTCCCAGAAAAAATTTATAAAACAAACAGTACTAAACAAGGCGAAGAGGAAGAAATTTAGTCACAGATTGCTGTGGTTGAGACAGAAAACAGAAAGGTCAAACTACCCTGTGCGATACATCATCCTCCACCCATTGTGCCAGCTGCCCACAGAAGATTAGTGAGGGGCCCAAAACAAATTCCGGCACCACATCAGGGAAGTTTTTCAGGGGGTCCCTAAAAAAGAATAGCCAACTCAGCAAAAAATCCATTTGAATATCAGATACATATACAATAAGGACCAACATTGGAGCACTCACATGTTTTCTTTCTCTTCTGAGGCAGCTTCCTCTGGTTCTTCACTTAAAGGGAACTGTTCTGCAGATAATGAGGTGAAAGGCTGCCCATGCCCAATCACTTCCAACCCATCGATGTCCTGCAAAAGTAAAGGACAACTCTGATTAAAGTAAGTATATCTGACTACAAGTTATCACTGGAGGTCAAAAAGTCAAAGATGTTGAGGTGGGAAGTGCAAGGTGAACCTTACAATGAGCTGTGCTGAGAGTCACTGTCAATGTGTTGGGGTGAAGTAAATCAGTGGCAATGTGTTGGAGAAGCTTTACAAGTGTTACACCCACATTATGCTGGAGGTGGAAAGAATGGTATTGCAAGTGGGGTCAGAGGCATCATGATTACTGTCGTAATGCTTTTATTTTTGTGTGAAGGAAGAGGGATCCCATGTTTTTCTTTGACGAAAGAGCCACTAGCTCGAAACATGTTGTGAATAAAAAAACCTTGCAGCACAGTTTCTGCGGTTTTATGTTCCTGTTTGTCCACAACCTTACAGATTTGCCATGTTTTTCTTTGCTACTGTGTCTATGGCCAGTCAGTAACAGTATTTGCAGATGGCTAGTTCTATACCAAGTGAATTATGGAATGTCTCTCACCGGCTTGGGAAAGTTCAGTTCCTCCATGACAGCTCTCAACTCATGTCGGCGCTGCTCAAGGTAAAGACTCTTATCCCAACTTTGGTCATATGGTGAGCGAAGCAAGGCGCCTGGAAAATATTCCAAAATAAGATAAAAGCTCTTACACTCTCGATGTTTGTTTCTAAGCACCATTAATATTTGAAGGAAAATAACTTTTTTTTACTGAGGTGACATACCTGTTTCTTCCTTGATACGATGAGGTTTTCCGATACGAGTTAATGGTACTGGGTAACCACGATCACTTCTGGGAAGGGTCAATGTCAAGCCACTTAGCTCATCTCCAATGCGCTGAGGCAACTTCCAGAATTCACTCCCAAGCTTACTGCCCTGTAGGGAGATATTTATATAAGCACCTTAATCTCAACTTTCCCTCAAACCAGAATAGAGATTCCCCGCAGTCTTACCTTTCCATGTTCAGCTGCTGAAATGCTCATGTCAATCAATTGTTTCTCCTCTTGGACATTTCGGAAACCCTCCCCAAGGTTCATCACAAGCCTATCAGCAGGCTTACCTAGCCGACCTGAGTTAATTAGAGGAACAGGATTAGAATGGGGGACATTATGGAAAACACAGAGAACACTGAAAGATAGCAGGAAAAAAAACTGGAATATAGAGAACGAAGTAAATTCTAAGTAAAAAAATTCAAAACTTGAAGTAATTTTTTGGATACTTCGACCATCGAATAGGATACTACGACTTCGACTCGAAGTAAAATTGTTCGAATATTCAACCATTCAATAATCGAAGTACTGTCTCTTTAAAAAACGTCGAATTCAATACTTCGCCAAATTAAATCTGCCGAAGTGCTATGTTAGCCTATGGGGACCTTCTAGAGCATTTTTCTACGTTTTTGGAAGTCGAAGTAAAATCGTTCGATCGATCGCTGAAATCCTTCGAATCGTTTGATTCGATATTCAAAGCCGAAGTATTTCAATTAGATGGTCGAATTTCGAAGTACTTTTAACTTTGAAATTCGACCCTTGATAAATCTGCTCCTATGTGTTAAAGGGGTTATTCACTTTTATTATGATGTAGAGAGTGATCTTCTGAGACAATTTGCAATAGGTTTTCATTTTTTATTTGTGGTTTTGAGTTATTTATTGAGCTTTTTATTAAGCAGCTCTCCAGTTTTCAATTTTAGTAATCTGCATTGATTTGATTAAGAGACTGGAATATGAATAGGAGAGAGCCTGAATAGAAAGATGAGTAATAAAAAGTAGTAATAACAATACATTTGTAGCCTTACAGAGCATTTGTTTTTTTAGATGGAGTCAGTGACCCCCATTCGAAAACTGGAAAGAGTCAGAGGAAGAAGGCAAATCATTTAAAAACTATTCAAATAATAAATAATGAATACCAATTGAAAGGTTTCTTGGAATGGAACATTCTATAACTAAACTGAAATATAACTTAAAGGTGAACCACCCCTTTAAAGGGAATGTCAACCCCAAAAAATATTTTTGCCTAATCAAAGAAAACATATTTCTAAGCAACTAGCAATATACACGCATTAATGTTTTTCTATGGTTTTTTTAGTTATTTGTATATATATTGCTATCAAATGCACAATTTGTCTGTCCCATTCTATACTGTGCCCTGGTGGCTGAGACTGTTGATACAATGTATGACAACGCATCTGATTAACAGACTGGGGAAATAAGGCTTTTGCAACATTGTTTAAAAAGTAACAACTATGGGTTAAGCAAATGCTGCTTTCAACTGCAATTGTTTTAACAAATAAGCACTGAAAATGTTTAATAATTGTATATTGGAGAGTTGCTCAGAATTATATTTTCATTTATTAGAAAACTTTTAATTTTGGGGTTGACTTGCTCTTTAAGTACTTGTCAAGATTCTAATAAAGCATAAAGGTGAATCAATCACAGCTCCAAACAGTAGTTTTAAACTGCAAAATATTTATTAGCAGTGTTTGCGCACTACATGTTTCGGGCAGTGCCCTTTTTCAAGGTTCTAATAGCCAAGTGCCTTAGCCAACATAAAGCAACTTGTTCATACCAAATAAGTAGTTGTGGGTATTACACACGGACAGTGATTTATAAGGTAAAGGAAACACACAGCATCATTCACACATTCAACTCACGGGACAGTGTCTCCACCTGCTTCTTTCTCAAGCTCATGTGATGCTGCCAGTTGATCAGAGAGCTGTCTTGTTTTATAGGGAGTCCAGAATCATCTTGATTGTTTTGTTGAAATCTCTTATATTTTCTGAGGCCGATTTGGACAGTGTCAGGCTCTGGAATAAGTTGGGCTACCTGGGTAAATGCCAAACTCTGCGTTAGCTTTTAAGGCTAGAACCACTTGAAATCAATCATGCATGGCTGGATGTTGACTGTGTTAGTGTATTACAATAGCCAGCTACCAATGTAATAGCATTAAATCAAACATATTTCAGCTACAAAATAACTTGCTACACAACAAGCTAGTTCTATAGAACTTTGAAGATGTCATATCAGTCTTTTATAGCTGTGTATGTTGTCTTCTAGTCTTTCAATTGCTTTCTCTTACATTAATCTTTACTGATATCATACATATATGTTCTAACTAGCTAACTAAATTCTTGCTCTTATTGAACAGTCAGAAATAAAACTCAATGCAGAAAAACAACAGGAAATTAAACTTGAAATCAAAAGTGAAACTAGAGAGGAAGCAGACTCTATGACTTACTGTGAATGTTTGGGGATTTTAAGGTGTTAATGTACACAAAAGTACATATCTGATGTACTATAACATTACAATTAGATATATGCAGTATTAGCTCCTACAGAACAAACAGCAAGAATTCTTTAAACTGATAGTAAATTCAATGCAGGAAGGCCTTTGAGGATTGGGGGATACCTGTGTATTTCCATGTGCTGAAGCAACTCTTTTCAAGTCTTGCAGTGTTCCCAGGATGCTGTGTGGCTGAATTTGCTTCTGGGATCCAAACAAACTGAATTCATTTCCTGAAACAAGATTAAAAAACTATCAATTTTAAATTGACTGTTACTAAATGTAAAATTCGGGGATATCCCCAAGAAATATTTCATTCCTTAAAGGAAAACTATACCCCCAAAATGAATACTTAAGCAAAAGATAGTTTATATCAAATTGAATGACATATTAAAGAATCTTACCAAACTGGAATATATATTTACATAAATATTGCCCTTTTACATCTCTTGCCTTGAACCACCATTTCGTGACTGTATCTGTGCTGCCTCAGAGATCACCTGACCAGAAATACTACAACACTAACTGTAACAGGAAGAAGTGTTGAAGCAAAAGACAGAACTCTGTCTGTTCATTGGCTCATGTGACCTTACATGTGGTTTGTATGTGTACACAGTGAATCTTACGATCTCAGGGGGCGGCCCTTATTTTTTAAAATGGCAATTTTCTATTTATGATTACCCAATGGCACATACTACTAAAAAAGTATATTATTATGATAATGGTTCATTTACATGAAGCAGGGTTTTACACATGAGCTGTTTTACTCAGTATCTTTTAATAGAGACCTACATTGTTTGGGGGGTATAGTTTTCCTTTAAGGTGGGAAGAGAAGAAAAACAAAGGATTACCTGCATTTAAAGGGTCAAGGTTTTGTAGCCCAGAATAAGTGATCCAAATAATGAGCACCAACTGTTCTTACTGGATGAGAGGAACAGATTTTTGGGTGCTTACAAGGGACATCGCAGCACTATGAAATCATTATGATAACAACACAATGGAAAAGGGGCTTTCACTGCAGCAGTAAAAGTTTATATTTCTAGCCATTAATGCATGGGATACAAGTTACATAGAGCATGTTTTCCCTTAAATGATGCTCACTGATGTGTCCAGTCTGAATCGAAATTTGGACTACAATAATGGACTACAAAGTTTATGGATTTTTTTTAAAGTATCGTGCAATTTGCACGCATTAATAGAGCAGAGAGATGCTGAAATACCAAAATAGACCAGATCACGTGTCTCCAACTCAGGAGGTGCTGGGCGAGCCACAAGTAGACATCTCTTCCTTCCATCTGTATTGTGTTTCCTAACCAAAACATGGTTAGTCCCGGTAACATTTTGCTCTTCTTTGGAAAGCCGAGGCGGGTGAATCTAGCAAATATAAAAGATATTTGTTTTAGAAATATATGCAATATGAAAGCAAAGAGCCCCAAGCAGCTGTTATGCAATGTCTGTCCACTGGAATTTATAATTCAACAAGAGCTGGAGATCAAAACTCCTGAAAAACAAGGATTTATCCTTCCTGCTCAGCGCAAGGACTGGGCCAATATAGAGCATTACCCTACAATAAGATTAGTATTAATATATCCAATTCTTTCACATATTGCTTTTCATGGGATAAATAACCTAAGGATGGAGTTATCTGATTGGTCAAGACCCAAAAATGGGGCTACAGGTTGTTTATAAAGTGTACTTAAAAGGAGGAGGTGCATATCACATTCAGAGAATAGTTGCTAACATTTTTGTCATGACTATCTATGCCAGATGTGACTGTACACATTTTAGTGAGACAGTCACAATTACTAGATGCTTCCCATAGACTGCACTGGAAGTTTCTGAAAATCTTTTACAATGGCTTAACGCCTCAAGGCATTAAACATAACAGGGTAGTCCAAATGGAGAGGTTGGTTGGTGAATGCTGGTCTGCTCCAAGAATTCAAAAACATAATTTTAATCTAATCTAGAATGAGAAACCATTCTTATGGAATGCAACTCCAGAATCCAGAAACATGACTGCTGACTTGTCCACTCCAAACAAATTTGACAGTTTATATGCTGGAATATGGGCCAAAATGATGGCCTCCCTGAATAATATCTTATTTTAATTCAAGAAGGTTGGAAAATCCAGCCAGAAAAGGGCAATGCACCAGAATCAGGTCATATGTGCGGTTCTCTCCTAATGAGTCTGCTTGGGGCTTCTATGTGATCTGATCATTGACATTGGGGTCTTATAATTGGATCAGAAGGATTTGAATCACCCGGATGGCCAATTTGGGGAATGATCTCATATGGTGGACGACTCCCATGTATGGTTAACTGTAAAGAAAGCTGACAAAGGCACACAACAGGGGAATTTGGATATGACCTTAAGGTACTGTGACAAGTGCAGCATTCACCTGTTCATGCAACTAAAAACAAGCAAGACTGAAGGGCAGTGCAGGGTGTATGCACAAGGTTGCAGACCAAAAACAGAAGAGACATCATTGTTCATGATACTGTCATGGGAAAAAAACATTTTTCAAACTGAATCAGTTAACAGTGCTGCTCCAGCAGAATTCTGCACTGAAATCCATTTCTCAAAAGAGCAAACAGATTTTTTTATATTCAATTTTGAAATCTGACATGGGGCTAGACATTTTGTCAATTTCCCAGCTGCCCCTGGTCATGTGACTTGTGCCTGCACTTTAGGAGAGAAATGCTTTCTGGCAGTAACTGAATGTGTCTCAGTGGGACATGGGTTTTTACTATTAAGTGCTGTTCTTAGATCTACCAGGCAGCTGTTATCTTGTGTTAGGGAGCTGTTATCTGGTTACCTTCCCATTGTTCTTTTGTTTGGCTGCTGGGGGGGGGGGGGGGGGAGGGGAGGGGGTGATATCACTCCAACTTGCAGTACAGCAGTAAAGAGTGATTGAAGTTTATCAGAGCACAAGTCACATGACTTGGGGCAGCTGGGAAATTGACAATATGTCTAGCCCCATGTCAAATTTCAAAGTCGAATATAAAAAAATCTGTTTGCTCTTTTGAGAAATGGTACTGTATGCCAATTAACAGTCACACTGTGTATACAAGGCCTTCATTTGCCAAAGGGGTACACAATGCCTTCTCTGGCATCCCACAAAAAAGGACAACTATGATGTTCATGTATTGGCGACTGCTGCACAGTAGCGTGCTACAGCCTTATCATAAATATTATCTATTTCATATTCTGTATGTTATTCACTGGTCCTTTGCTGAAGCATAGAAGCCCTTTGGGTTGAAGCATCACTAAACTTCAAAAAACAGAATGCTCAGAATGTGATACAGTTGTATAAGGAGGATATTGTAAGATATGGCTGCCTAAAGGGCACTATATTGTGTGTATTTCACGAGCATTAAAGCTGGTGAAATCAGAACTCCAGGGAAAAGTGTGTTGCTGCAGTATGTAGTGCTGCTTAAAGGAACAGTAACGCCAAAACATGGAAGTGTTTTAAAGTAATGAAAATATGATGTACTGTTGCCCTGCACTGGTAAAACTTATGTGTTTGCTTCAGAAACACTACTATAGTTCATATAAACAAGCTGCTGTGTAGCAATGGTGGAATTTTAAAAAAGGCTATATGGCACAGGTTAAATAGTGGATAACAGATAATAACACCATTATGTTCTACAGAGCTTATCTGCTATCTGCTGTGTAACCAGAACCTTTTCTCCTTTGAATGGCTGCCCCCATTGCTACACAGCAGCTTATTTATATAAACAATAGTAGTGTTTCTGAAGCAAACACAGCAGTTTTACCAGTGCAGGGCCACGCTGCTTTATATTTTTATTACTTTAAAACACTTTCATTTTTTTACATTACTGCCCCTTAAATTCTGCACCAGCTTGGGAAAAGCTGGATAATGGGTCCCTGGAGTGAATGGAAGTGAGCAGGGTGGGCTTCCATCCCTTGTGCTATATAAGGTTTTGCTTTTGCAGCTGCCGAAACTAATGTAGCTAGCTAATTAAGAATAGTTAAAAGGAGGTTTGGAGCAACACCACAGGCCTGCTGCTGATGTTTCCCCTAGAGATCTCCTGGAGTGGAGGAGGGTGAGGGGCCACAGAAGGAGTGTTGGTGAGCACCAGGGAACAAGTGTGTTATTCCCCTGAGTTGGAGAGGGCTCCAAAGGTCTGGGAGAGGACCAAAGAAACCGCTCAAAGGAGACAAGTGTCTCAAGTGTGCCCAGAGAGGATTCTGGGAATTGTGGTCCGCTGAAAGCAAGTGAGGGCTAAAACTCAAACATAAGTAAAGAGAACACCAGTGAGGGTGTAAAGTGGGACTGGTTATGTTATTTCCCCCCATGTGAAGCCAGTGGGCTGAAGATTTCTTTTGTTGTTTTGAAAATAAAAGCCAGCAAAGCGGCAATTTAAAGGTGGTCAGTCAGTTTATGTGCTGAAATCTGTGCTGGGGCACAAGACAGGCCATTTTTTACCTTTTCAAGATCTTCCAATCTGATTGCTAGTGCTTGAATCTCATCTCCCTTCAACACATTGCTGGGGTCTGGCTCAGGTTCCTCTGCTACAGGTGGGGTGGGCTGTTCTAAGACTTTTGATTTCTTTCTCTCTGCAAGACAAAGGGATCATTATTCTGACAAATGGTTGCTCAATGAAAGTCTTTATAGGTTTACTGCAAGTGTGTGTTCCTCAGGCGTACCACAGATAGGGTTCATGTACTAAACAGTGCAATTTACTCTTGATCCCATCTTTTTGCCATTTTTTGGAGAAGAAACCATTTAGCCACATTCTACCTCATAGTTAAACCCACCCTTATAATCTTTTTATCTTGAGTGGAGTCCATCATGGGAAGGGCCTCATTACACAGGGCTTTTTGTCTTTAAAGTATCTCTTCTGATTCCAGTGAGTGGGAGAACAGTAAAGGAAATACTATGAGCAGTATCTATTTTTTCCTTATAATGTATATATGTTTATTCTTTAAATCACATATTACTATTCGTTCAGATTGGCGGCATGTGTTCTTTTGCCCCATTTATAGCCATAATATTGAATGTTTCTTTTTAACATGGCATTAGCCTACAATTAATGTGAATCAGTTCAGCTCCAACTTAAAAACAGAGTTGGTATATTTTGCCCATGTCTGCATGGGTTCCCATGGGTGCTGTGATTCTCTATCCCAGTCCAAAACACACTAGTAGGATAACTGGCAACTCATGAACCTGACTTTAGGTCTCCATGAAAAGAAATCCTAGACGGCAGTGTCAGACTGGCCCACCAGGATAACTCCTGGTGGGTCCAGGTGTCAGCGGGCCCTCATGCTTATTTCATGGCCATTCCCTATTTCTATAAGAACTAAGGGGCATATTTATCAAGGGTCGAATTCTGAATTGAAAAAACTTAGAAATTCAAAAAGACCAACTGAAATTAAGTTGAAGGTTTTTTTTCTGCCGAGTAGGTCCGTTTTCGATCGAATAGGTCGGTATTCGGTTGAATTCCAATCGTACGAATCAAAGGAATAGCTAATTCGACTCAACGTTTTCCCCCAAAAAAACCTTTGATTTTTTTCAAAGTCCACCAATTGACTTCAAATAGGTTCTAGGAGATCCCCCATAGGCTAAAACAGCAATTCGGCAGGTTTAAGATGGCGAATGGTCGAAGTCGAACTTTTAAAGTGACAGTCAGGATAAATTTCGATATTCGCATTTTTTCAAAACGAATTTGGACTACTCCCTTTTTCATTTGAAAATTCACCTCGACCTTTGATAAATCTGTCCCTAAATAGATGGAAAAATAGAGTATAGCATGTAAAGAAAAGAGACTAAGTGTGGGCCCCTGGTGTTAAGATTAATTGGTGGGCCCCTGGTCAAAGGTTTTTGGGTGTGCCCCTGGTGTCCCAGTCCAACACTGCTATGTAGTATTAGATGAAACAAGGTTCCTATTCTGCATTAAACCAATTTGGGGTGGCAGCGCTGATGTATCTGGTTCCCCAGGGAAACGTGGCATAATAAGCTTGGGCTCCCCCCATCCGCCCACAATTATTATTTCACCCTGTCACTGTAATCCCATATTCTTTCATCTTGTTACTGTAACCTCCTTATAATTGCAGCCTGTCACTGTACCCCTCAGTATTTCAGCCTCACTGTACCCTGTCACTGTATTCTCCTTATCATTCCAGCCTCTGTAGTACCTCTCATTACTTTAGCCCCACTGGAGTCTGGACTCCTTATTTCAGCCTCACTCACTGTATCCCCTCTTACAATTCCAGCCTGTCACTGCACCCCTTGTTTTTATCATTTCAGCCTCATTGTACCTCGTTATTGCTGCCGGTCACCCCCCAGTCTTACTAAAATGGTATCACCCTTTTTAGTGTATCCTGTACAGCCTGACGTAAAACAACTAAAACCCAGGAGAGTTTCTACCAGTAGGTGTCCGAGTCCGGGTATCCCTTCTGCCAGTTCTATTCGCCATGCTTCGTCTTACAGAGCGGTTTCCAAGGCAACCGTATACAAGCCATTTTACGCTCACGCAAGTTCCTCGTACTGCGCCTTTCATCAGCGAAAGACTACAGATCCCAGGAGGCAGCGCGGCGGCGTACTTCCGCGTAGCAACAGGACGCACACAGCTCTTAAAAACAGAGCTGAGGCTTTTTCTTGCGAGAAATGACGGTAGTGCGATGTGAGCCGCCTCTTGAATATAATTTGAAGGCAAACATAGTCGCCATCTGTGACTTTGTTGTCCCTTATTTTTAGCAAGAGGCTTAGGTTTTTTTCAATAAACATTTTTTTTCGTCGTTTTTGACGAGAAAAACCTCTTCTAGTTGAAAGGAGGGTCAGCCATTTATTTAGATGCCCTTAGCACACCTACATTCACTGGCCTAGCTAAACATTAATGGGCGCTGCACCCTACATTAGTAGGTCTTCAAAACAAGTCTCCCACTTGTGGCCCCTTCACCAATAGCCCAGTCTCAGGCTCCCCACAATTAGCATATTTTAAATTTAACCCCACAACTGAAAAGGAGTGGTTCATTTTGAGTTAACTTTTAGTAGGAAGTAGAGAGTGATATTCCGAGCCAATTTGTAATTGGTTTTGATTTTTTATTATTTGTGTTTTTTTTACTTCTTTAGCTTAATATTAAGCAGCTCTACAGCGTGCAATTTCAGCAATCTGGTTGCTAGGGCCTGAATCTCCCTAGCAATGATTTGCATAAGAGACTTAAAACATTTGTTCGTATACATTGAAAAAAAAACCACCAAGACAAATTAAACTTTAAGATCGCAAAGCCTTTATTAAGAAATAAATTCCCGAAACTCTGCTTCCGCTCCTCTTCAGAAAAAGCGACAATCCATTGTGCGGCGCTTGAATTCTCCTCCCTGGCTATCTCCTATAATGAAGACAGGGAGGAGAAATCGAGCGCCGCACGATGGATCACCTTTTCTGAAGAGGACCGTAAGCAGAGTTCTGTAAGTTATTTCTTAATTAAGACTTTGCGATTTTAAAGTTTCATTTGTCTTGATTTTTTTGATGTTACTGGTCCTTTAAATATGAATAGGAGAGGCCTGAATAGAAAGAAGAGTAATAAAAAATAGCAATAACAATATATTTGTAGCCTTACAGAGCATTTGTTTTTTTAGATGGAGGGTCGCTGACCCCCATTTAAAAGCTGGGCAAATAATTTAAAGAAACTGTAAAAAATAGATAATAATAAAGGGGTGAACCACCCCTTTAAAACCTATCCAAAATTAGCTCCAATGCACCATTGTGTAAAGCTGGCCGCTGGCCAGTAAAAACAACAAGAAGACAAAAATGCCAAATAAAGGACCCAGGTTCTTTTGCAGGCCGCATTTTGACACTGCCTGCCAATGCACCCCTAGTACTAACTGATAATTCTATAGGATTTCAGGGATTTCTTTGTCCCCAGAAATTGTCTTTTTGACATCGGTTTTGTGATCAATATTGGCATCAATAATAATTCTGGGGGGGGGGAAACAAAAACATACATTTGTAATGTAGATCTTTGTATTGCTATTGGAAGAACAGCTTTTATGTTTTAATTTTTTTAATGCATTTGTATGGCATCTATTATCCAGAATGCTTAAAGGAAAACTATACCCCAAAATGAATACTTAAGCAACAGATAGTTTATATGAAATTAAGTGGCATAGTAAAGAATCTTACCAAACTGGAATCTATATTTAAGTAAATATTGCCCTTTCACATCTCTTGCCTTGAGCCACCATTTCGTGATGGTCTGTGTGCTGCCTCAAAGTTAGACTTGTAGTATTTCTGGTCAGGTGATATAACAGGAAGAAGCGTGGAAGCAAAATACAGAACTCTGTCTGTATTGGCTCATGTGACCTAACATGTTTGGTTTGTTTGTGTGCACCGTGAATCCTACGATCCCAGGGGGTGGCCATTTTCTATTTATGATTTCTCAATGGCACATACTACTAAAAAGTATGTTATGAAAATGGTTTATTTACATGAAGCGGGGTTTTACATATGAGCTGTTTTATTCAATATCTTGTTATAGAGACCTACATTGTTAGGGGGCTATAGTTTTCCTTTAAGACCGCCATGCTCTCCCACGATTACACCAGATCGCCGCAGATTTAACCACAGGTGATAAATCTTACCAATCTTACCATTACCCTAAAAGGTGATTCTGTTTGCCACTTTTTCTGAATAAAAAAAATACATTGCAATAATAAACTGTCTTTTTTTAAAATTTATTTTCCAAATAAATAAAGAAATATGCTTAAATTCTTTTTTTACAACATCAATAAATAAAACCCTTAATTATTTGGCATTTAGTGTCTGGTATATCCTTTCATTTGGACCTGGGGGAGAGGAAAAAAGTAAAAACAAAAAAAATATGGAGGGTAAGGGAAAAATTAGTGTATCAGTGCTTATGTATGACTGTGAGTATGATTTGTAAGGATTTGCACTTGTGACTAGACTTGGCTTTACATCGCACTCTATGGCTGTGGAAGATTGGAGCTGGTTTCTATAATTTAGGGGTATTGTGGTGCTCACAAGATGTCAGTGTCTCTCTCTGAGCCCAGTGCTCCTGCAGTTGAGTCAGCAGAGGTAACAGCAAGCAGTCTAATACAGCCAGTCCCTTCCTGGAGCAGCGAAGGCTTCTGTGGAGGAAAAAGGGGAGTTAGTCTAAGAGTGACAGTCATTTAAGCTATTTACTGGGACAACAACTGGGAAATTTGCTCATATCTATCTATCTATCTATCTATCTATCTATATCAGTAGCCTTGTATTTTCTCACTAGCTGAAAAGACAGTTCCCATTCCTTGAAACGATATATTGTATCTGCCAGTACAACCCTTTTTGGTATAGAACGCTACAGCTTGACAGTTCTAATGGGCTCAATTATCGTAGGTCGACTCTTAAAAGTTTTTTTTAAGAAAAAACTCTAATGTCTAAAACTCATAACGAATGTTACAGACCCAAAAACTCAAATCAAATGAGACTACACTCAAATCAAATTTTTTCTCTGAAAAAAAAACCTTAAATGTCAGGAAGGCTATTAAAATCTAGAAGTCACTGGACCTCTGCCATTGACTTCTACATGAACTCGGCAGGTTGTAGGTGACGAATTTTCGAATTTGAGTTGATCCCATGGTCCAAGTATGATAAAATTGGAATTTGGATTATTCCCAACTCGAATTTGTGAGGTTTTTTTTTACCAAAAATCCAACTCGAACATTCAATTCGAACCTTAATAAAGTGTAAGGGATATGTCAGACAGGCAGTTCAAATTCCTGTACTTGAAGAAGTCAAAACACCTACTTACCAGGAGGGATTGCATTTTATTACAAAAAGTACAAAATTAAATCAAATTTGTGATACTTGTTTACACAAAAAAATTGATTAAAGTTCCATAAATAGTGATAAGTGAAACTTAAGCCAAGTTTTGCTGTAAAAATGATGTGCAAAGACTCCCAATGGGACTTCAATGCATTTTGGCAAATTTTCACCATAACGAAACAGGTCAGATTCACCCATCACTATGACCATGAAGCCACAGTTCTATTCTCCTTTCTTCTGTTAGTGAATAGTGTGTATTACCTTTCATCCAGCACCAGTAATTCCGCCTGCAGCAGCTCCTCGATCTCCTGTGATGCGCCAAACACATGGAATAGACTGAGAGAGGGAAAAATTTTCTGCCAACGCTAAGAGACACAAAAAGAAACAAGGTCTCTCATTATCCTGATGGTACTGGTTCAGGAGACGGTCATACCCACCCACAACATTTGGCAAAGATTATCTGTAGCAAAATCTGGAGGTCTGTATATCTGAGGTCCAGAGAGACATTTAAAAGTGAAGTTACTATTAAAATTATCATTATCCATAGTGTGTGGCACTATGGGGCCTGCTGCACATATGCCATAGCTCCAACTTTAAAGGACAAGGCAAGTTGAAGGGGTTGTTCACCTATAAATTAACTTTTAGTATGGTGTAGAGAGTGATACACTGAGACAATTTGCAGTTGGGTTTCATCTATTATTATTTATGGTTTTTGAGTTATTTAGCTTCTTTTTCAGCAGCTCTCTCGTTTGCAATTTCAACCATCTGGCTGCTAGGATCTAAATTACCATAGCAACCAGGCATTGATATGAATAAGAGACTGGAATATGAATAGGAGAGGGCCTGAATAAAAAAGACAAGTAATAGAAAAACAACAATGCATTTGCAGCTTTACAGAGCATTTGTTTTTTAGATGGGTCAGTAACTCCCATTTCAAAGCTGGAAAGGGTCAGAAGAAAGTGAATAATTAAAAAAAAATAAAAAAGAAAAAATGAATGCCAATGGAAAAGTCGTTTAGAATTAGCCTTTCTATAACATACTAAAAGTTAACTTATAGGTGAACTTCCCCTTTACCAGTGTTGCTTTAATCTATTGTACCTCACCCCAGCCTTTTCATGCTTCCAGCACCCCATTCCTGGCACCACTATGACCAGTTGCTGCTTCGGGACTAACAAACTAAGATGGTGCAATAAAGGTCTCTGTGGGTGCCTGGAATGCAGACATCCTTTACTGATTCCTGTTCACTTTTCCCATGTTTTCCCAATATAAAATCCCTACCAGCGATAAACTCGCCTCCCACTGTACAGACTTACCTCGTGAGTAATACCAATATCAGTTCTTAATCCTTGAACCAGGGTTTCCGACAAGCTGAGGAGCAGAAAGAGCACATTAGCAATAGTTGCAAACGGGTGCAAGCCAAGCACTTAATATATAGAGATGTTGCTCATGTACTTCTGCATCCACAGTAAAAAAGATCCACTATGTTCCAGATGAATACAAGCCATGCAACCTGCAACCCTTTAGTTGTTTTTAACCTCATGACCTCCTTCAGCTGGTAATGTAATAGCACTCCTGGGGGAAGGGGGGGAATAGAAAAAAGAGAGAACACGGCATAGAGCCAAATACTAACACATCCAGTTCGCTGAGTTCTGTGACTTTCCGTGTTCCGTGTCCATAACGTGTCACTTCCTTCATCCAAGGCTCTGGTTCTAGAGTTTGTATTCGGGCCTGTCTGCGTTGGCCCCCACTGCCACGTGGCACAAAACGACTATGTGCCCCTAAAATACAAGCATGTGGTTATCACTTCCAGGTCACAATGCCCTTTGGATTCATAAAGTCATATGTCATGACCTTGATCTTATAGAACTGGAGAGGCCTTACCTGGTCCTATCCCAATATATTGCTTCCCCAGCCAGTAGGACATATTGTGCACACTCAGTGCTCCCTATATAAAGAATAGAACGAATGTTGGTTATACAGAGTAAAGATACCCTAGCACACACCCCCCCCAGTAGGCAGAGACTAAAGTGCTTACATTTCTAGCAAAGTTGGACACCTCATAGTGTCGGAATCCAGCTTCACAGAGGGTTTTTCTGGCATCCTCATACATCTGGGCAGCTACCTCCACATCTGGGGTAGGGAGTCGACCATCATGCACCATTTTAAAGAGAGCAGTACCCCTTTCCAAGGTCAGCTGGTATAAGGAAACATGGTCATCACAAATGTCAAGCAGCTGCCTCAAAGTCCTGTGCCAGGATGCCAAGCTTTGCCCTGGAAGCCCAAATATGATATCCACCGAAGTGCGCCCAGGGAAGAGATTGCAAGCTTCTTCTAGAGTCTTTTGTGCCTCATAGGCAGAGTGAGTCCTTCCCAAAAGCAGAAGTTCTTGGTCCTCCAGAGACTTCCCACAAGGAATGGCGGTGTGCAATCATAGAAAGAGGATAGGTGGAAAAATGGCAATTATATTAAAAGACTAAAATAATAATATATTATAATAATATATTAAGAGTATTAATACTGAACTGAATCCTAATTTGCATATGGAAATTAGGGCTGGGAAGGGGAAAACTTTTTTTACTTCCTTGTTTTGTGACAAGAAGTCACGCAATTTCCCTCCCCACCCTAATTTGCATATGCAAATTAGGATTCGGCCAGGCAGAAGGAATCGGCCGAATCCGAATCCTGCTGAAAAAGGCAGAATCACAAACCGAATCCTGGATTCAGTGCATCCCTAGCACAGATATATAATGACGATACATTTAGTATAAAAATATCAGCTTGCACTTAGTACATAAACTATCCTGCTGAGAAATTATAAGATTGCATCAATAAACTGCAGTAACCTATTGCCCTTTAGTGACCAAATACTTAATTAAAAAAAAAATATATAGGCTTACCACACCAACTATTAATTTTAGGGATGAGTATATACTTCAAATAGCCACATGAAGCTTTGTAGGGGAGAAATATACAGGTCCTGCCAAGTAAATTTGTACATGCCCATACATAGTGAAAACTGCGCATTTGGCTTACCTGCACCCCCAGAGACAGTCGATTCACTCCAGCCTTTTTAAACTGCTGCAACCGACTTCTTTCTGCTGATGTGGGGTTGGCTTCTAAAGTGATTTCTGCATCTTGTGGCAGCAGTGCAGTCTGGGAGATTGCCTCAAGCACTGCAGCAATGCTATCATAGCTAGCAAGACTTGGGGTCCCACCCCCAAAAAACACTGAAGTGACCCTGTAGAAAAAAAGAGAGAAATAAGTAATGTACAGCAGCACCATTTGCCGAAGACTCTGGAATGCTGTTTGTGAGGAATATTTTGCTCACCTGTGCACCTGGCTGAGTTGGATCAGTGTGCGAGCCTCTTGCACCAGACAGGAGCGGATGGCAGTTTCATTCTCAGAGCGGGGAATATACTTGTTGAAATTGCAGTATGTGCAGCGCTTCTCACAGTAGGGCCACTGGAGGGAAAAGTCATGATCACAGGGGCTTATGTACAGATATCAACCAAATTTCTCTTTCATTGTGTTACTTGCACATCCAACTAGGTTCCATGCAAGTATGCCAGCCAACGAGACAACAGCATTCACATAACATAGATAGCATGCACTATTAGCTAGTTTCAGACAGGTTTGCTACCCCATTAATAATAATGTATTCTACAAATTGAAACCACAACTGGCAAGACTAATAAACAATTAATATAGATGCATGGCTGCACAGATACCATTGTGGTCTATAGAATGTGCTAATTCTGCATACAGGATTTGAATTCAATATGTGGCAAGTACTATAATGGTGAGGAGACAAGCCTAGCTGTAATGCCATCTTTACTGTGACTTACAGTGTCAGCCCTTTTCTCAAAAACTTAGTGCCAGCATTCCCCTCACTCACAGTGCCAGCCCTTCATTTACTCACTGCAGGGCCGGGCTAGGACCGCTGGGCGCCCCAGGCAACCCGGCCAGCCCTGATGCCCCATCCACCGCACGTGTAGGAAGAGTGTCGCATGCGCGCTGACCGCCGCATGAAACCCTTCTGGTGCACCCTCCCCTCATGTGCGCGCACTTGCGCACAAATAGGCGGAAGCGTGGAACTCACTCAGTCGCACTAGGGGTAGGCAGAAGTGGCCCCCAAGCTTTGCGCCCTAGGCACTCTGCCTACCCCTAGTTCTGGCCCTGACTCACTGTACCAGACCTCCCCCCAATCGCAGTGCCAGCCCTTCCTTAATCACTCACAATGCCAGTCCTTCCCTCACCCACAGTGCCAGCCCTTCCTCAATCACTCACAATGCCAGTCATTCCCTCACCCACAGTGCCAGCCCTTCCTCAATCACTCACAATGCCAGTCATTCCCTCACCCAGTGCCAGCCCTCCCCTCACAGTGCCAGCCCTTCCCTCACAGTGCCAACCTTCCTTAAACACTTACAGTGCCAGTCCTTCCCTCACCCACAGTGCCAGCCCTTCCTCAATCACTCACAATGCCAGTCATTCCCTCACCCAGTGCCAGCCCTTCCCTCACAGTGCCAGCCCTTCCTTAATCACTTACAGTGCCAGTCCTTCCCTCACCCACAGTGCCAGCCCTTCCTCAATCACTCACAATGCCAGTCATTCCCTCAAAGTGCCAGCCCTTCCCTCACCCAGTGTCAGCCCTACCCTCACCCACAGTGCCAGCCCTTCCTTAATCACTTACAGTGCCAGTCCTTCCCTCACCCACAGTGCCAGCCCTTCCTCAATCACTCACAATGCCAGTCATTCCCTCAGTGCCAGCCCTTCCCTCACCCAGTGTCAGCCCTACCCTCACCCACAGTGCCAGCCCTTCCTCAATCACTCAGTGCCAGCCCTACCCTCACAGTGCCAGCCCTACCCTCACCCATAGTGCCAGCCCTTCCTCAATCACTCACAGTGCCAGCCCTTCCCTCAACCACAGTGCCAGCCCAGTACTTACATGAACATACACGGTTGCCTCTTTCTCTGAGCATGGCTGGGTTGCAGATTCTCTCTCCTGCTTAGAGGAGACACAGAGACCCCTTACAGCTCCCTGGTACAGCACTGCAGCCCTGGAGATGAACCTGCTCATTCTATGTCCTCTGAGTACATGTTCTCGTGTTCCACACTACATTATCCTCTCACACTTCCCCTACACATCCTGCACTTCCTTGGTGCACAATTAAAGGCTTATCGCCATCTGCTGGCTCCTCCTGGCACAACATGCCCTTGTATTAGTGCCTAAAGCACACAAATGGCACAAGTTACAGATTCCATTTTTATAAATGAAGAGGTGACCTTTCACAGTATCAAAATGCCCCTCAAATAACATTCAATATCAATTAATATAAAAGATCCCTGAATTACTGGTAATATTATACATTGTGAGGCAACTGGTTATCAGTCAGCATCCCACTGGCACCACATATGAGCACATAGAGTATATCTTCTAGCCAGGTACAGGCTTGCTCCCTGCATAGTTACACCCCTGCTCTCAGACTGTTGAAAGCTACACTTAGGCCAGGGTTTGGGTAACAACAAAGGGAGGCACTTCCCATTTTGCCCTGCTCTAGCTATCTTGGCTTGAACTAATATATACCCAACCCCACAATCAACGGCAGCTGCTTTACAGTCCTCCGCTATAGTTACTGTGATTCACTTCTCAACTGAAGTAATTGAACGAACACTGATTAGAATGAATAATAATAATAAAGATAAAATTATTTAACATGTGACTCTGAAGAGATAAAAGTTGATGTAAAACTTACTCCACAAGGATTGCACCAGAGTTTCACCGAACAGTCCAGCACCTGCATCAAGCAGGCAATTGTCAAGGCAAACAACATGACAGCTCCCACTAACATGTTTTGTGTCTTTATGTGGTCACAGAACCCCTCAGTGACTTCTAATACCCTTATAATTTACAGTGGGGGGTACATTATCCCTTATAATACATGAGTGATACTCAGAGTTCCCTGTATAACTCAGCCTGCAGCCTTGTGTCTTTATATATAGTCACAGAACCCATCGGTGACTACTCATATATTTTTATAATTTACAGTAGGGGGTACATTATCCCTTATAATATACGAGTGATAAACTCAGAATTCCCTGTATAACTTAGCCTGCAGCCTTGTGCCTTTAAATGGTCACAGAACTCCTCAGTGACTTCTAATATCCTTATAATTTACAGTAGGGGGTACATTATCCCTTATAATACATGAGTGATACTCAGAGTTCCCTGTATAATTCAGCCTGCAGTCTTGTGCCTTTATGTGGTCACAGAACCCCTCAGTGACTTTGAATATCCTTATAATTTACAGTAGGGGGTACATTAACCCTTATAATACATGAGTGATACTCAGAGTTCCCTGTATAACTCAGCCTGCAGCCTTGTGCCTTTATATGGTCACAGGATCCCTCAGTGACTTCTAATATCCTTATAATTTATAGTAGGGGGTACATTATCCCTTATAATACATGAGTGATACTTGTGCCTTTATATGGTCACAGAACCGCTCAGTGGCTTCTAATACCCTTATAAATTACAATATGTGATACATCTGCCATTTCAGCGGCCCAGGTCCCACTTAGTAGGCATGACAGAGCTATAGGCATGTGGGATAGCTGGTATACCAGAATAAGATGGTTGAACTAAGCCAAAATGGCAACAGTAATACTTTATATCTGTGTTGCTCAAACTGCAGCCCTGTTGACATTCACAGTGAATGGCTAAGTAGTGTTCAATGAAATCACCCAATGGGCCCAGGCATGAGTGGATCCTCCTACCCCCCCTCAGCCATTGAACGTATTTGCCTATACAGGTATGGGATCCATAATCCGGAAACCCCTTATTTACAAAGCTCCAAATTACAGAAAAGCTGTCTCCCATACAATCCAATTCACATATTTAAAATTGATTTCATTTTCTCTGCAATAATAATACTGTATTTGTAATACCTGTATCATGATCATTCTTAAATTCTGAATGAGAACAAAAAGAGTAAGAATAATGAGACCTTTTTTGTCCATATAAGTAAGCCTAACTCTATTTGTTCTCATTTTTTCCAAATAGTTTTTATTTTTTATTTGCTGCCATCTGACGCTTTCAGCTTCCTAATTAGGGTCAATGACCCCATCTAAAAATACATGCTCTGTAAGGCTACAAATGTAGTTATTGCTACTTTTGCATGGTTGCTAGGGTAATTAGAACCCTAGCAACTAGATTGTTGGAATTGCAAATTGGAGAGCTGCTGAATAAACAAATATAATAACAAATGAAAACCACTTGCAAATTGTCTTAGAATATCACTCTCTACATGATACTAAATGTTAATTAAAGGTGAACAACCCTTTTAAGACAATTAAATCAATTTTAATTAGTAAAGATTGAGAGACAGATGTAGATTATGGTTTGAAAAAATAAAAAGCTAGTATTACTCAGAGTAAACACATAATGAGCAAGAGTAACTACAAATCATAATTACAATGATAAAGAAAGAGCCTCATTCCACAATGGGTTCTTAAGAATATCAGGAAATCACGTTGTGCTCCAATCGTTTTCACTTTATATCTCAGGGTCCACCACACTCTGGAGGATGACACACAGGGAACAATTGACACACACGAAAACTCAACATTATTGGCGCTGCGAAAACTCGACTTTGTCGGATTATCCAGTGCAGATAACGCAGATAAATGTCAAGAAATAACTTCAGGGACACCTTCCATTGACTTCTACATGACCTTGACAGGTTTGAGATGGAGTATTTTCAGATTTGGATTTTTAGCAGCATTGGGGTATAACAAATCTCTAAAAATTTAAGTTTTTTCCTCAATAAAGTTGAGTTTTCCTCTTAAAATCCTTTACTGGATAAATTCGAAATGTAATAAATCTCGCCCCTAGAGTGTATTATAGCAGGAGCTACCCTAGAATCCTTCATTTAGTAGGTCCCTTCCATGACTTATTTATAGGTGTCCAGCCAAACTTAGAGCCCGGCTTATCCTAATTGAGGTGTCCCACCTCAGAACCTTCAGCAAATCCACCCCATTCAGTAGAGTAAACCATACACAGTCCTAAAACAAAGTAAATAACCATACCACCCCTGGGGCAACTGGGAGCACCGCCCTTGAATGGGACATAGCACACTCAAAGGAAAGTTAAAGAAAAACAATGGGGCAGATTTATTAAGGGTCGAATTTAAAATTCAAACTCAAATTTCCAAAATTTGTGTTATAGTCAAAACTATCAAACTTGACCAACTCTAAATTCAAAGCAATGGGACCATGGGGAAAATCAGACTTTATAGGACCCTTTAAATTATATAAAGGCAGTTTGTTTGCACCTAAGACCGTTTAACTGTTGTTCAACTAAAACTTGCAGGATTCCCAAGTTGTACAGTCGGCAACCCTCACTTGAATCCCTCCTACAAAGAACCTACCAAGGTATTAACTGGTTTTGGAAGATACTGTATTAAATACATAATATGGTGACAAAAATGACAAACTTGGTTTGTCATCCCCTAATACAAGTATCATGGAGAACCCTGGTCTACTAACCCTACAAAACCCTCCACCCAATCCCTACAAAAAAAGACCAGCAGGCCTAATGAATAAGAGTTAGTCCCAGTATTATTCACTGCTAATAAGGAAACTCTCAGCATCAAAAAATAAAAATTTATTTCAGTATTTGAACCACATAACATGGAGCACAGAATTCTTTCTTTACTAGGCTGATGGGAAATAATCTTGTTTTACAATATTTCAGTTTGCTAAACCTATAACATTGTGCATGGCCAGCCACGAGATAAATGTTATAATTCTATGCATACCAAATATTGGTACCTGTTATTAAATAATAATTATAATAAAATATTGATAACATTTTCTATAATCTTTATACATAGGTATGTTGAGAAATACCTTTCTAGAAAAATTTAGATTTTATTAAATAAAAAATAACAATGCTAACAAATCATAATACTTTTTAAAAACATTTTTATTTGCATATTTGTTTAAAACAATATTTTCATGATCATGGACTACTGAGGCAAAAATAAATCTTCTGGAATGAGCAAATCCTGAGCAGTTTGCTCCTTCCTGTGTTCTGTGCACATGACTCTTCTTCTTGTTGCTATTTTAATACTGTTAGTTGATACGTTCCCTGTATATTAACTGGATCGCTGAGCCCAATGATCTGATTGGAGGGTAACAAAGTTATCTTGTGCACACAGATTACAGGTGTTGGTTCTTCAGGGGCCTCGTCATCAAATGTAGATACTTCCCGCTTGCATATCCAGTCGTCTTTCATGTTTTTTGGGCGTTTTAGAGTCATGTTCTGAATAGTAAAAAAAAAAAAAAATGGTTAGGACATTAGCGAGAAATGATGATTCCCATACAGTTATATGTCTTCAGCAAAAATAAATCACATTTACTGACCTTTAGTTCCATGGCATATGTAGGCATATAGCAGAGAAGCCCAAACATTCCTATCCACTCCAGTGTGCAAATTGCATTTGTCTAAAAAAAAAAAAAAAGCAGTTAAAATGGTTATTATGAGACATTTTTGATTTTGCTGTAATCAAAACTCCAACAGAACCTGACCTTGCCCCCCACAAAATCCAAAAAAGCAACAAAACACAGAAGATAAAATGATATACCTCTACATGTATCCTAGGCTAACATAGACTTAACATAAGATACAATTTATGTATAATGCCTTATTGTAAAATATGAGTTCCTTAGCTAAATCAATGCATCAGGCTATGCTGTGTCATAAATTACATCACTAAGCTCCGATGATAATGGCTGACATCACAGTGAGGCCTATTTATTAATAATTCGATTTGTGTGATTTGAGAGGTTTTTTTCAACTGCAGGTATGGGACCCGTTCTCCAGAATGCTCGGAAACCTGGGGTTTTCTGGATAATGGATCCTTCCGTAATTTGGATCTTCAACTTAAATCTACTAGAAATTTATGTAAAGATTAAATAAACCCAATAGGCTGGTTCTGCTTCTGATAGGGATTAATTATATCTTAGTTTGAATCAAGTACAAGGGACTGTTTTATTATTACAGAGAAAAGTGAAATTATTTTTAAAAATTTGGATTATTTGGATAAAATGGAGAATGGGCTATTCCTTAATTCTAAACTTTGTGGATAACAAGCCCCAATTTTTTTTTTCACAAAAAACTAGAATTAAATAAATAGCAGCTCCTACTGACTTGCACACGACTTTTGGATGCCAAAGTTTTACATTTCAATAAATATTAAACATTTATTTTTTTTAAACCATGATTCACATTCATGATTTTTAACAAAAAAAGATCTGAATAGCGGAATATCAAAAATACGAACACTGATGAATAACCCCCACAGTGCTGACAAGGATATATTTTACAAGATATTCCCAGTTCTTGTGGCTAATAAAAATAAACAAACATGACTGCTAAAATATACAAATAACATCTAAATGCGTAATGATGACTTACCATATAGAGTTCATTGCAGCTCTGCAATACCTCACAAGTAAGATATATTGTCGGAACTAAAAGATGTCTGCATTAAGGAAAACACATTACCAATATACAGGCAACAGTATAAATACTTTAGGGGTACAGGTACAGGAACATACTGGGGTGTAAATGACCAATATCTATAACAAGTACAAAATAACATAATGGGGTTATCAGGAAGGCTACACAAAACCACATACTAATTAGGTGGCAGGGACATTGTTGTTTGCCATCTACCTAACCAGGTTCTATAGATGGAAGACCCCATACTAAAGGAACATGAGGTTACACCCATCCTTTTAGTGGACTATTGATTTACTGAACCATTGTGCCCCAAACTGGATTCTAACCTGCCCCTCCCCCAAGTGGAATTCATACAGGACACAAATAAATCATGAACTTGAACCAGTTAACAAGAAAGGATACAGGTTATAAATGGAATAGCAGTTAACACGCAAACAAACATCCGGTAATAAACCATCCATGGGTTTTTCTGTTGGGCCGAACTCTTGATGTACACGATACATTGCAATAGGTTGTAAAAACCTCCCATGCCAAATCCCAGACCTCCTCCTAATCGATGGCCAACTGTCGATTCCTCCCCCTACAAAAGAAACGCGACAATTAGTGCCTGGAATTTTGATTTCAAGATCAAATTTGAAAAACAGGAACAGTTTTTTACCCTAATATAAGCAGCTAAGGCAAAGCCGACACAGGATAGGAGTCCACAGCATAACATGAATATATTACGGCGCCGACTGATTTCGGGTTTGTACAGCTTGATGAATTTAAAGTTCAAATACATCACTGCAACTTCTGAAAAATGTAAATAAACCTTATTAGATCATGGGTAATGGAGTTAGACATTAGAAAACTGACATATTATTAAAAAATATTGAAGGTGATGTTATATTTTACAGGTATGGGATCTGTTATTCCAGAATGCATGGGACCTGGGGTTTTCCAAATAACGGATCTTTCCGTAATTTGTATCTTCTTACCTTAAGTCTTCTAGAAAATCATGTAAACATTAAATAATCCCAATAGGCTGGTTCTGCTTCTTATAGGGATTAATTATATCTTAGTTTGGATCAAGTACAAGATACTGTTTTATTATTACAAAGAAAAGGGAAATCATTTTTAAAAATTCTGGTTATTTGGATAAAAGAGTCTATGGGAGACAGCCTTTCTGTAATTCGAAGCTTTCTGGATAATGGGTTTCTGGATAATGGATCCCATACCTGTACTATATAAATATATCTATTTAATGCTATTGCTTTGACTTACCTATAATGCAGGAGATTGTTGATGTAGTCTTGGTAAAAGTCATCTCTGGTTGCTGTATTCCTAATTCACTAAAAGATAAATAGAAATCATATGTTATTAGATGGTCCTGGTTGCTATCCAGCCCAAGCACATTCCATGTAGGAAAAGAACACAGACTTACCTTATAAATGGCACAAGAGGCTTTATGTGTCCCAGAGTAAGAGCTATAGTATAAGATATTGCAAGGCAAATGGTCGTCCAAACTGTCCAAATTATTGGTAATAAGGCTAAACATGTTATACAACTTTTCTTCATATTGAGATTTTTAGAGTAAATATAGTTAATAAAGGTTAAATAGAAATTAATAGAAATTGAATCAGTGACAGTGATGTGAAGCTAAGACCTCACTCACTCACTGCAACTGATCAAAACTGACCTGATCAAAGTCAGTACCTTGATTCATGTCATTGTGATGTCATGATGTGATGTCACATGACTGCAATCTCTCAGTGATGTCCCAGGCTTGTTTTTCTTAGTGGGTGGTATCTTGATATTGTGATGTCACTTCCTGACAAGTCATTGTGATGTTACCAGCAGACAAGTCATTGTGAGGTCACCAGCAGACAACAGTCATTGTGATGGCCCCAGCTGTCTAATATCAGTTTTTATATATACAATTATTCTCATTTATTTCAATGAATACACATTCCCTTTACTTTCCTTCAGAATCCTGGGAATGATGAATATATGTATATTAATACCTAGCTCATGGCTTATCTATGAAAAGTGCTGATGCAGAGATTTCTGGAGTCATCTGTTTGGGGCAGGTGCAGCCGAGCCTCATCTTTCATAGCAGTGCATTCATGTTTTTAATTTGGACGCCAACTTTATGTTATTGGTTGGCATCATTATATTTATGTGATCTAGTGATTTTTTCAATTTCATTGCATTAAAAGATTAGTCAATTAGTTATTTTTGTACTCTGTAACTATTATGTGTAGGTAGGGAACACAGGGAACATGAAAAGAGTTCCTGATACATAAACCAAACCTGGCCTCCATGAATAAAAGGACTGGGGCATAAAGATGGAACCTTTCTTCCCACATAATAAATATCAGGATAGTTATAGGGAGAAGCGTAAAAAGGGATGTCCACAATGTTGTTAACATGTGCTCAACTAATCAGGGAGTCCTGGTGAATCACACTACGGGGGTTATTTACTAAACTCCAAATGCAAAAATCACGAAAAATTCACAATTTTTTTTTTTTATAAAATCGGACTTTTAAAAAAGTCCCAATCTGAAATCCGGCATCTCAGACCTGTTGAGGTTGCACATAAGTCAATGGGAGAAGTCCCAATGATTTTTTGATGTGTGCTGGGTTTTTGGCAATACCCCTAAGTTTCTGAGTTTTCGGGCGAAAAATAAAAAAAAAAACTTGAAAACCGGATGAAAGATCTGAAAAAATCGCGAAAATCAGATTTTTCACGTTTTTTCTCAGATTTTTTCTCGCAAACAAAATTTTCAGGAAAGTGTATTAATAAATAAGCCAAAAAACCCGTGTGGATTTGGTCGGAGTTTTTTTCAGAAAATATTGAGATAAATTCGGACTTGGATAAATAACCCCCTACGTGTTACATACTACAGGCTAGTTATTTACGTGAGTGTATAGATAGGTCAGTATACATTTGTGTATATGTGTGCACTGGGGAACTTGTGAAGGGGTTGAACTTGATGAACTTGGACCCAACTTAATTATGTACTATACCATGTAACTATGGAAAGCTGCTTATAAGCTGCATTCTTGTATTTTCCAAGGCAAACAACATGGCAGCTCCCACTCATATGTTTTCTGTAGACCCATACACTGGCTTTCTAGGGGAAAAAGCTACTGCCGGGCATCAGGAGACCTAACAAAAGACAGACAACTCATCACTTGCTGAGGGGCCAGGGGTGAAGACTGAATATTGCTTTTAGTGAAAATATACATAATGGAATGCTAGATCTCTTCCGCAGGACAGCAACCAGCAGTGGATTAAGGTTTCTAGCACTCTCAGTAGGGGATACTTTATCCCTTATAATACATGAGCAATACTCAGAGTTATATAACTCTGTATAATACACAAAAGCTATGAATATCTTGTAAATTATATCCTTATAAACGGTGAGTTCTGATGTCATCATGTATAAACGGTGAGTTCTGATGTCATTTCTGTCACATGACTCACTGAAACGTGTGTATTATAATAAATAAAGTACCCCCAGTTGCAAAATATGAGGATATTAGAAGTTACCTCGGAGTTCCATGACCTGTATAAAAACACTCGGCCTTCGGCCTCGTGTTTTTATATGGTCATGAAACTCCTCGGTAACTTATAATATCCTTATATTTTACAAGAGGGGGTACTTTATTCACTATATAACTCAGTCTGCAGCCTTGTCTCTTTATATGGCCACAGAACCCCTCAATGACTTCTAATATCCTTATAATTTACAGTAGGGGGTACATTATCCCTTATCATACATCAGTGACACTAAGGGGGCTATTTACTAATTATTTGTCAGAAATATAATATTCTTTTCCCAATATCGCTAATTTCGAGATTTATTAAAGTGTTCACGACAGCCTATGATATTTTCATTTTTTTCACGTTTTTGTTTTGAGTTTGCGGAGGGTATACCTGAAATGTATTCGTCAAACATATTGAGATTTATCAATTTGTATTAATTTTTCAAGTACCATTAAGTTCTATGGAGGACTTAAATTCTCGATTTTTTTTTCGTGTTTAACCTTAAAATACACAAAATTTTTATATCAGCCTGTTTTTTACACACATTTACCAGGTGAATTTTAGTTACTAATTTTAGACCCTTAATTTAAAGGGGAAGGGACAACCAGATTTCCAACCCCACTTTTTAAAAGAGAAGTGATGGCCAAATTTCCAACCCCACTTATTAAAGGGGAAGTGATGGCCAGATTTCAGACCCCACTTTTTAAAGGGGAAGTGACAGCCAGATTTCCGACCCCACTTTTTAAAGGGGAAATGACAGACAGATTACCGACTCAAATTTTTAATGGAGAAGTGACGGCCTGCTTTCCGACCCCACTTTTTAAAGGGGAAGTGACAATCTTATTTTTGACCCTCTTTTTAAAGGGGAAGTGACAGACACATTTCAAACCCCTCTTTTCAAAGGGGAAGTGATGGAGCGATTTCAGACCCCACTTTTTAAATGAGAAGTGATGCCCATAGTTCCGACCCCACTTTTTAAAGGGGAAGTGACGGGCAGATTTTCAAACCCACTTTTAAAGTGGAAGTGATGGCCAGATTTCAGACCCCACTTTTCAAAGGAGAAGTGGCCATATTTTGGACCCCACTTTTTAAAGGGGAATTGACGGCCAGCATTCCAACACAAATTTTTTTAATTGAGAAGTGATGGCCTGATTTCCAACCCCAGTTTTTAAAGGGGAAGTGATGGTCAGATATCGGACCCCACTTTTTAAAGGGGAAGTGACGGCCAGATTTCAGACCCCACTTTTTAAAGGGGAAGTTACAGTCAGATTTCAGATCTCACTTTTTAAAGGGTTAGTGATGGCTTGATTTCCGACGGCCAGATTTCGGACCACACTTTTTAAAGGGGAAGTGATGGAAAGATTTGACTTCCCTAATTTAAAGGTGAAGTGAATTTTCCCAGCCAGCATGCGAGAAATTCCATTGCCTGTGTTTCCTACCATCAACTTACTGATGGAAGTAATATCTTTTAGCAATATCTTTTACATCTTCTTGACTTTTGAAGTATAAGGTTTTTTTAATGAAATATATAAATGCATATTTAACAATACCAAAGGAATTGTTCAGTGTAAAAATAAAAACTGAGTAAATAGGCTGTACAAAATAAAAAATTCTAATATATTTAGTTAGCCAAATATGTAATGTATAAAGGCTGGGGTGACTGGATGTCTAACATAATAGCCAAAACACTACTTCCTACTTTGCAGCACTCTTGGTTTCCACTGATTGGTAACCAGAGACTTGAGGGGGGCACATGGGTCATAACTGTTGCTTTTGAATATGACCTGCATGCTGGGGATCAATTGCAAACTTACTAAACAATTATGTCCCATGTGGCCCCCCTTCAAGTCGCTGACTAACTCAGAGTTAGAGAGCTGAAAAGCAGGAAGTTTTTTATTTTTATTAAACCAAGCTCAACCAAACTCCCATCCATGATTTTATCTGATTTATCAATAAAATAACTTAAAAAAGTCAGTTTGGGAAAAACTTGATAAAAATTAGCGAAAACCTGAATTGTATGAATATATCCAATTTGATGCTCAAATCGCTAGATTTTTTCGAGTTATCGCCCGAAAACCCCAAATTTTTCAGATTATCGGACAAAACCTAGTGCAGATCACAATATTTTCAAATTATAGGAGGGACATCTGCAACTGATTTATACATGACCTTAACAGATTTGAGATGAAAGACTTTTTGCAGCTTCAGGGTATAATAAGGGGGTTATTATATTAAAGTCCAGTTTTTTCTTGATTGAACTTTTAAAGGAGGAAAAACTTTTTTCAAGGGAAATTTTTTTTTTTTTTTTGTGAATTATTAAGCCCCGATGGTGTTAAAATTCTGAATAAAAAAGTACTGCAACTCAGACCTGCGGAGTTAAGGTAGAAGTCAATGGCAGATGTCCTGAAGATACTTGATTTGTGCTGTGTTTCTGAAAAAGTAGCGGTATTCGGGTATCAAATCGAACAAGTTGAGGTATTCAGTCATCAAATTCAAAAAATTTGCGGTATTCTGAGAGTCAAATTTAAAAAGTCGCAGTATTCGGGCATCAAATCGAAAAAGTTGTGGTATTTGGATTTTTTTATGATTTTATCAAGTTTTTTCCCAACACAAGAAATTTTTGGGAACATTTATTGATAAATAGAGGTGAAAAATCCATGCAGATTTGGTCGGAGTAGTTTTCAGAAAAGTGAGAACTTTACCGATTTGACAAGTAACCTCCTAAATCTCAAAAAATCCAAGTTGCTTTTTCTCTAAAACTAGGGGGTTTTGCCCAAAAAACCTCCACAAGAAAAAAAATCAATTATAGTAAATAACCCCCTAAATCTCCAAAAGATGTGAAATCTTTTCTTTCCTGCTTTGAGAGTCTTCTCTGCTCCTAAAGTGAGCTTAAAGGAGAAGAAACTTTGGTTTAAAGAATATAGTCTGTAGCACTCTAAGATCATTGTTTTCTCAGGGGATAATTTTTTTATTTTTTTCATTTCAATATTTTTTATTGAGAAAAGCGTGCATAACAACAAATCCGACAGTATTGTTACTGTTATCTCACAGACATAGACAGCGATGAAAACATCCCTTTTGTTAACAGTGAAGTAGCTAAATCCAAACTGAATAACATACAGAGCAGATGACATGATAGCTGAGCATGTATCAAGTCCACACAGTATAAAGGGTAGACACTGCACGTTTTCCTTTTATACATATTATTAAAGAAGAAAAAGGAGAACTGTAAAGTACAGAACAGAAGAGAAAAAGAAAAAAAAAAGGGAAACAACAAAAGGAGAAAATAAAATACTATTAAAGAAAAAGAAAAGATAAAATAAAATAAAGAAAATAAAATAAAATTTAATTCCACTGCCTTAAGAACCTTGACCTTGTAGGCAAAGACTAGCTTTTCACTATCTTGCCCCCTAAAATCATGGTGACCTCTCCTCAATATACTAGGGCTGATCGATTAAATCTGGTCGGATAACGGTAGGATAACGGTAGGTGATACAGGGGTCCCAAACCGCGAATTTTTCCTGTTTGTCTAATGCTATACTCGTCAACTTTTCCATAATGAACACTCCATCTATCCTGGTTTTTACATCAGAAAAAAACAATTTCGGAGTCAACCAGGCTTTTGCTATCACCTGCTTCGTTACTGTGAAAAAATGTGTAATTAAGGAGTATTGTGCCCTAGAGATAGCGTCAATTCGTTTGTGTAGGAGAGCATCCTCAGGCCGTTTAGGTAGATTCACTTGCAATACCGAATAGATCATGTGATACACCCGGATCCATAGGCGTTGTGCTCTGGTACAATGCCAAAATATATGAGCCATTGTTCCAGCCTCGGAACAACCTCTAAAACAATTAGGGTTGGTTTGGGGATTCCATTTAGCTATGCGACTCGGAACTAAGTACCATCTGCTAATAACTTTATATACAGTTTCCTGCGCTAAAACATTGGTGGAAGCACGTTTGGCACATAAAAAAATTTCCTGCCAGTCTTGATCTTGCAATGTTAACGTCAGTTCCATGTTCCACCTTTGTACAAATTTTAAAGAAGCTATAGGCTGAGTATTAATGCTTTGATGGTAGATATGACTAAGAGAGCCTTTCATACTTGGCCGATGTAGGCATAACGATTCAAAAAAAGTGTTAGGGTGAAAGGAGCATTTTTTCTGCACCGAAGTTAAGTAATGTCGGATTTGATTATACCGATACATTTCCCGATCTCGGACGCTATACCTATCTTTTAAAAACGACCAACTTATTATGTTGCCATGTAGTATGAAATGCCGTACATGTGTGAGGTTAGGGGATAATTTTTTATGGCAAAAGTTGGCAAAAACATGCCTTCTATGAGTAGGTGAGCAACAATCTAGACTATGTGATAGCAGAGGACCTGATTGACTTTGCCAATTCCAAAATGTCTCAGATCACTCCTATATGGTGTGCTGTTTGTCCTATGTACATTTTGTCAACAAATAAGCAAAATTAATCTGTTAATAGGATTTTCTGTATAAATGAAAACATAGATTTTGAATAAATGAGAACATATATTTATGCCACACAATATTGGTAGTAATGCTTAAATATATATTTTGTTAAAAAAATCATATTGTGGAACAAAACTGATAATAGTTAAAAAGAAATGGTGCACACATAATATATCTATTTTATTTTAAAAGTGCAAATTATTTTTGTAGCACAAACAGGTTTTTCTCAACTTCTACTGTTTTACAAAAGAACATACTGCTTTTTGTATCACCAAACAAATTATGTATAGGGAATTGGCGAATTTTTTCGCCGCAAAAATGACGCCCATAGACTTGTATGACGGCGTGCCTCAAAAACAATTTCGCCTCGCGTCAAAAAAAATTTGCCAACATTTTTTTGACGCCCATAGACTTTAATGGGCGTCGGCGACATTTCGCGGGCGGCAAATTTTTGCCCAAACTAAACAGGTGAAATTCGCCCATCCCTAATTATGTATAACCATATTTATTTTATTATTTTAAAATATATGTATATTTTTCACATTACCTATGTTGTTTGACAAAATGGATTAACATCAATGTTTATGCTTCAGATAGCTACATTATATCACCTAATTCATTTTGTCAGCTAATTCGTTGTTACAAAATATGTATTATCACTTTATCAGTTTTGTGCTTTTAGATTTATTTTGTCAACGTAGCATAATTTTTATGATTTTGTAAAAATGTCAAGAACCAATTAAAATTCACTGACAATGAACAAATGGCTTGTGTTATTAGGTTTTTTTCACCCAATTGGCTCCTGTTTCCAACTCACTGCATGAATTTATTTTTTTCTTCCACATGATCTACATGTGAATAAATATATATATATATATATATATATATATATATATATATATATATATATCAAGGGAAAGTTGTGCTCACCACTATTTTTTAAAACCATTAGGCGGGGGTGCAATGAGGCTGTGACCACAAAATACATATAGTCAAATACAAGAGGTCCTCTGCACTCAACCCATTATCAATATATTTAAGACAGCGACATATTGTGCATACTGCTACTAAAAAATGCCTTACCCTTTAAACAAAACAGGGATTGTTTGTCCATATATTGCTCCCACCCTTCCCAACTATAGTCAGGTGATCCCACTGGTGTCTAATAAAAGGGCAGTCAAGTTTGGGAGGTTTACTTTGAAAGCAGCTAGTAAGTTGCAGGTAAAACCTGGTCCCTTTGTAAAATGTATAATGAAGCAATTAAATTCTTAATGAATCAGATAAAATTGAGCATAGGACTGGCCAGATATGGGATGACTTTGACGTAGTTGGCCAGCTTAAATATATTGCAATATATGGACAAACAATCCCTGTTTTGTTTAAAGGGTAAGGCATTTTTTAGTAGCAGTATGCACAAAATGTCGCTGTCTTAAATATATTGATAATGGGTTGAGTGCAGAGGACTCTTGTATTTGACTATATATATATATATATATATATATATATATATATATATATATATATATATATACTGTATATATATATATATATATATATATATATATATTTATATATATAATACACAAAAGCCATGAATATCTTTAAAATTATATCCTTATAAACTGTGAGTTCTGATGTCATCAGTTATAAATGATGTGTTCTGATGTCATTTGACGAATTTCACTTTACACAGCATATTAAATATGCCCCTGAAAATCCAGGATGAGGAGCAGATACACATGCAAGCCAGCACAGATGCCTGCAGCCAATTTGCAAGAAATAACAGTCCATAACATGCAACGAAATACAATTTGGATGCTTTCAAAAAATGCACAGTCATGCAGATCCTGTTTGTTTGTATAGGGGCAGTATCCCTTAGGGCTTGGGGTTACCGCCGAAGTAACTCTAGCAAAAATTCAGTTCAGTTCAGCTGCTGAGATGAAACTTCACATTTTAGTAAATTAGCACAGTGGTAATTAGCCTTGGGCGAATTTGACCCGGTTCGTTTTGCCAAAAATTCGCCGCCAGTGAAATGTCGCCAACGCCCATTAAAGTCTATGGGCGTCAAAAATTTTTTGACACACACCGAATTTTTTTTTTTGATGCGCAATGCAATAGAAGTCTATGGGCGTCATTTCTGTGGCGAAAAAATTCGCCTATCCCTAGTGGTAATGAATGGATCCCCAGCCTATTGGGTTTATTTAATATTTACATCATGTTCTAGTAGACTTAAGCAGGCACTTTGCAAATGGTAGGGCCAGCTCAAGGGCGAGAGAAAGACGCAGCCTTCACAGGCCTCTAATTATTAGTTTGCTCAGTGTTCATTTTCTGCTGGGATTTTACTGGAATATCTGGGGTTAAGGTGATCATTGTCTATTTTTGCAGTGATCTTATTTACATATTAGGGTTATTATGAGGAAAGGCATACAGGACAGTTTTTCACCGGATGCTGCCTTGGATTGCTGCTTAATCCTGCATTGCCCTCAAGTCCGGAATTGAGGGCTGGCCACAAAGGCCCTGGCCTAGGATGACAAAAATTGGGAGAGCGGCATGAAAAATGAGAGAGATGCTGCAAAAAATTTAAATAAATTAAAAGCCTCAACTAAATAAAGGAATGTTAAAGTGACTAATATCAGATTTTTGGAAACAAGTTAAGGGTACATGATTTTGGCCTGGCTGTCCTCTGCAGCTTGCTTTGGTTTGGAAATCCCACACTAGGAGAGAAACTACACCTCTGTTAATACATGACTATTTGGAGATGTCTTCTGAAATGAACCAGTGTGCACAGTTACAAGCTATAGGAAACAACATACAATAGATGAGCAGGTACCAGACTCCACCCCACCCCCCTCATATACATGGATCCCAGGGGGACCCCAAGGCCCAAGCTACCTCCTGGTCACAACAACCCCATTTCCTTTGCACAAAACACTCTACAGACTTCCCAAGTCATTGTAATATTTGTAGACTCTTTATTTTTGCAACAGGAAATGATCAACAAAATGAAAATGAATTTTAAAAAATCATACAAATGAAAGAAAAATACTGAAATAAAAAGCCACATTTTGTAGTTCTAGAGCTTTCAAATTTTTTTATATTTAAATGTAATTATCAAGTACAGGTATAGGATCCCTTATCCGGAAACCCGATATGCAGAAAGCTCCGAATTACGGAATGGCTGCCTCCCATAGACTCCATTTTATCAAAATTTTTAAAAATGATTTCCTTTTTTTCCGTAATAATAAAACAGTAGCTTGTACTTGATCCAAACTAAGAGATCATTAATGCTTATTGGAAGCAAAACCAATCTATTGAGTTTATTTAATGTTTAAATTAATCTCTAGTAGACTTAAGGCATGAAGACCCAAATTTACGGAAAGATCCATTATCCGGAAAACCCCAGGTCCCTAGCATTCTGGATAACAGTTCCCATACCTGTATTTGCTTATTAAAAGGCACAAAGCATCCGGGCTAATAGGGGGAGGTAATTTTTGAAGGAGTAGATCCAGTGTCTGGTGGGGGGCCCTAGTCAATATTTGTTAATGAGGAATGTCTAATTTTCAAAGTTTAGGGGGCCCTAATATGATTTTGCTTTGGAGCCCAGCAACCTAGCAGTGGCTATATCTGGCAGTGATGTATTGATGAGGACCAGGAAGAATGTAGGCACACTCACCCCTCATTCGTCTCTCCCTCCTGGGCACCAACCTTCCCTCCCTCCCTGCTCCACACTAGGGCTGCCACCTGGCCTCGCCAGTAAAAATGATGGTTGATCCCAATGTTATTAATTGGCAAAAAAGATCAATATATAGGAAGGCCGGTATTTTTTTCCACACAAGGTGGCAACCCTACTCCACACCTACCCTGGCCGCCACCCACACTTACTGCCACCCAAACACTGAACACAGAATGAAGGCAAATAAGTAAAAAAACTATAAAAAAGAAAAAATGAACACCAATGGAAAAGTTGCTTAGAATTAGTCATTCTATAACATACTAAAAGTTAACTTATAGATGAACCACCCCTTTAAAGAGTGGCAGAAAATGCAGGCGTTAATGCAGTTTTGCCCTATGGAGAGAGAGATTATCCACAAAGTTAATGGCCCCCTATGGCTTTAAAACCCTATACTTCCTAATTCCCTAGTTGCTGGGTGGAAGGGAATGTATCTAGTTTGGGTTATTAGCATACTGTGTAATGTGTACCATTGGCCCAGAAGCTGATGACCATTTCCTGTCACACTTCAATACAGTGTTGGGCAGAAGGACCGGGCCTTCCTCTTGGATCTTTCATTTGGACTTGATTCTGCAAGTGTCAGTTATCTCGCTGCTGAGATGAATAATGGCTTTAGTGCAGGTTGGTATCAGATTTGATTCATACAGCATTCCTTGCTTTGGATTTGCTTCACTATCAATTCATCAGAACCTTACTTCCCTGAAAAATGAAAGGGCACCTAAAAACTCAGGTATATTTCTTTTCATCTATGGAGGTCATTTACAGCAGAGCTAAGAAGCACCAAGAATATATAAAAAATCTGTCTCGAGCTGCAGATCACTGGGCATGGCAAGTCCTGTACTTTCTCTTGTCATATAGCGAGGCCCTGCCACCACTGCTCCTTAACTTGCACATCTGAATGATGCATTGTTTAAAGGGGAACTATAGCAAAAATGAAAATGTAATATATAATATGCGCCTGAATATGTGCGCGTCTGAGCGTGACTGTACGCATGCACAGTAGTGAATGGGAGAGTGAACAAGGACAGAAGATGCTTAATAGGTATCTGCCAATCTGTATTAGAGCTCACACTTTCAAAATCCCCAGAAATTCTGTCTCTCTACATGCAGGATTTTTGCTATCCCCAACCAAAGGGTGCGGGATAATAGAGCCCGCATTCCGGATGGAGATAACAGTAGTTTTTTTTAAAAAATGCCCCCCGCCAGAGATATGCTCCCGCTGCGAGCAGCCATGTCCGGTCACTCACATGCCCATAATGGTAATGTGCCATCATGAATAGTTCATTATGCGCATGCGTGACGGCACATGTACGTTATGCACATGCGAGAGATCCCTCCGTGTGCGGGTAACGTAGCGCTGGCGGGGGGCATTTTTAAGAAAAAACTACTGTTATCCCTAACCGGAATGCGGGCTCTATTAGCCCTCACCTTTGGTTGGGGATAACATTTTTACTGAACAGGTTATATTTAGAAAGTTTCATATTTCTGTATGGTGAAGCTTATATTACATTTTTATTTTCGCGATAGTTCCCCTTTAAGGAATGGCTAGGGGGCAGGAGAAAGGTTGCCTATGTGCTTTGTCTGCCATTGCCTTAAGCATTAGAATGTGTGCTCAGTGTTCTCCCCAGAACCCAAAAACTAAGCAGTAATGCACCTGGGGGTTTAGTTGGCCTTTAGAACACAATGCAGCAATGAATATTTCTTCTTAATTAATGTTTAATTCAGTCCATTAAGTGCAGAGTGGGGTCTTTATATTCCGGGTACAGTATTTGCTTGTCAGCACCACCAAATCAGTAGCAGGGAAGAACGAATGAGAAGCCACGTGACTGAAACAATATGGGAATCTGGAAAGGAAACAGATAAAGATAATAACGTATTCTGTTCAATTAGTAAACAAATTCAACAACAATGCTGTCATTTAGATAGAGTGTAAGCTGTTATATTCATAAGTACAGGTATAGGATCCCTTATCCGGAAACCCGATATCCAGAAAGCTCCGAATTACGGAATGGCTGTCTCCCATAGACTCCATCTTATCCAAATAATCAAAATTTTTAAAAATGATTGTAATAATAAAACAGTAGCTTGTACTTGATCCCAACTAAGATATAATTAATCCTTATTGGAAGCAAAACCAGCCTATTGGGTTTATTTAATGTTTAAATGAATTTCAAGTAGACATAAGGCATGAAGACCCAAATTACAGAAAGATCCGTTATCCGGAAAACCCCAGGTCCCGAGCATTCTGGATAACAGGTCCCATACCTGTATAACAAATGCGACTGAAGCTGTACATCACATGACATCGCTATATAAATATAGGGCAACATTATAAACTGTTTAATGACCATTTACAATACAGAAAAGGCATGGTTATCCTTTGTGTTGCCATTAGTTATAATTGGTGCTTATAGGGGTGGTTCACCTTTAAATTAAGTTTTATTATGTTATAGAATGGCCAATTCTAAGCAACTTTTCAAATTACCTTAATTTTTTTCTTTTTTTAGAGTTTTTCAAAAATGTGCCTTCTTCTTCCAGCTTCCAAATGGGGGTCACTGATGCCATCTTAAAAAATAAATGCTCTTTAAAGCTAGAAATGTATTGTTATTGCAACTTTTCATTACTCTAACCAGGTCCTCTCCTATTCAAATTCCAGACTTTTTGCAAACTTGAAAGCTGCAGAATAAAAAGCTAAAAAACTCAAAAAAAATCACCATCTATATCATATTAAAAGTTCACTCAACCCCTGTAATGATGTACTTTGTGTTACGTGACTCTGAAACTTTTTGTTAAGTAAAGTATAAATTATTCTGACCATAATAATTATAAAGGCTTTTAGAACATAAACATTTATATCTTATTGATATGCCGAAATTAGGGCAAATGTTGATTTTCATGTGAATGCCCCCTGTAACTTACTATCATGCTGGATGACATTGATGATAGTTTGCCCTCCAAAAGGTTGTATATTTGAATCCTCCTTTTTGCCTTTACAGCAGTATCCATCTGTATCACTTTTCTTAATTAATTATTACTGTCTTCCCACTCATTAAACAACTCTCCCTACTATACCTGCTATCCCACAGTCACAGTCCCTTCCCAGAGACTATTATCCCTCTGTTACTATAGGCACCATCTCTACCTACTATACCTGCTATCCCACAGTCCCTTCCCAGAGACTATTATCCCACTGTTACTATAGGCACCATCTCTCCCTACTATACCTGCTATCCCACAACTACTTTTCACTCCCGGAATCCCACTGCTACTATAGGAATAATCTCTTCCTACTATACTTACCATTACTTGTCTTCTGATAATTAGTGCTAAGTTCCCCTAGACAAGTTTCAGAGTGACAGTAGGCCAAAGCTAGTCATTTCCAGCTTAAAAAGTTTGCTGTTATAGAGAAATTCTGAATTTTGCCAGAAAATGTCAGTTCATGTGTATAACTGCCTAGGCTTTTGTCTACCTTCACAGATATCAGTTGTGACCTATCTAAACGTAAGGTTAAGGACAGCGCTCTGATGTCTATCTCCTCATTCACTGAGCACTGTATGTGGCTGAATTTCCGGTATACTACTTGACATTCATTGGGTGCTGAGAAATTTCGGTCTGCAAAGCTACAGATACAATCACAGGAGGGAGTGTTAGGAAGTGAGTGGGGCCCCATACAATTAAAGTGGAGCTTCCCCATACTGATGGCAAGAGAAATGAGCCCTTAATAAACATCACTGAGTCCCAAATATTGTCTTGCCTGCCCTGAAGCGTGTAGGTCAAGATATTGCTGCATTTAGGAAATAACTGATGTCCAGTCCTAGAGTAGTCCTGCCACTCTCTCATTGCAGCCCTGATCTTACATTAAACTTTCCATTTGTTAAACTGCAATACCAGTGCCCCCTGACAGATAGGAGAGGTTTTATAGTTGTGTGCAAATTCCCATTCAGATGAGTTGGGGATTTAGTAGAGTCTGAAACCATAATGAGGAATATAAATGTTTTGTAAATACAGAAAAAATGGTTTGCTCCATAAGCTACATTCTCCCATTCTACTTACAGGAGGAAGAGAAGAGGAGGGAGATGAAGAAGACACAGATAACACCTATGTTATAAAGAGGAGAGAGGGCATATGCCAGTCCTGAAATCTGACAAAAGGACAGGTAGGGCGTTATGTACAGAATATATTCATGTCACTACAATGTTCCGCTGTGCCAACTTTCTTCAGTTATAAAGGGAACTGCCAAAATATCCACATTAGGACTTAATGATTACTGACCCTGCCACACATGCAGGAGACTAAGGGTCGCAGAAGCACATCCCTTAGTGCACAATCACCTCCAACATGCTGTAAGGACAGTGCTGCACCCTGCCCCTTGCCTTGGTTAAAAAATATCCAAGACAAAATGATGATAAGTGAAAGGCAGCCCTGTACTTACCTTCTGCCCCAGGGCAGTTGGTAAGTACAGGGCCTGTATTCACTGGCAATAACGAAATTACATGTCTGAATAACACGTAGCTATACACGATAAGTTCTGCTCGTTTAGCGAGGTCACCAAATAAGCGGATCTCTTTTTCCAATGGCAGGGCGATAGGTTAATCTGAAAGTTCAGCCCAAGGGCATATTAGAACAAAGAGAATGGGCACCGACAGGACATGGACCGCATCAACTAGCAGATGCGGTCCTCAGTTGCCAGAAAAATCAAACCTCTCTGATTGATATCTTGGCCAGATATCGATCGTGGATAACCATCGGAAGCCCCATACACGGGCAGCTAAGCTGCCGAATCGATCTTTAATATTGTCGGCTTTAATCTGCTCGTGTATGGCCATTTTAAGGGGGCAGGAGGGTGGTGTGTCTACAAACATATGCCTAAATACAGCTTTGCCAAACTCAGGTAGTGCTTTATTCATGGGGGTTGGCTGCTGGTTCTTCCCCAATTATTTCTAATACAGAAAGGTGTTTAGGAGGGAAATGTAGGTGTAAGAAAGACAAATGACCTTATTAAGTCGGAAGCCAAATGGCAGAATTATTCTGAAAGCAAGTATGGGGGATTTTTGTTTTTAAACAAGCAAGTGTTTTCAGAATGTCTCTCCCCTGGCATTGCTTTGGCACCTGTAAGGTGCTAAATAACTCAAAAACCACAAATAATAAACAATGAAAAACAATTGCAAATTGTCTCAGAATATCACTCTCTACATCATACTAAAAGTTAATTTAAAGGTGAACAACCCCCTTTTTTCTTGGGTGACCCAGATTATAGAAATCAACTCATAGATTGGTTGTCGTAATTCAATAAATTTATGGGGGATCAGGGGGACCCACCCTAACCAGTATGGGCAGGACAACTTTAAACAATGGGACATCTGCCCAGGGCCGCCTGATTTGGGTGGTGTACTCTAGGAAATATTCTCAGATGGAGGGCACTCTAATATACCATACATACAATAAATAAAATAAAGCCCAAAGAAAGCCCCCATATAAGGCCAGACACAGAATTATGCAAAAAGGCCTGCACTCCAGCAAATAAATAGATAGACCAAGTGGTATTTGAATAGTCATATATTTATATATTTAAAAAGAAATAAATCACATACATAAGACAGGGCCAAAACATGCCAGACAATATCACAGAGATTCAAATATACATACCACTCAAAATATAGTGATATATAACAGCAATATGATAAAGAAAGCGGATACACCTGCCCTGAGAGGAGAATCGCCCCGCCATTTCGGCTTTTAGCCTTTCTCAAGGGAAATTCTCTTGGGTGGCATACTGTGCGAAAAGGTTTTATTTTTTAAAATAAATGATTTCCCTCCCTGTCGTTGCATCCACTCTCACTGCCTTCCTTACTCCTGTCACTCTTCTGTTCTTCGTGTAGGACCTTACATTCCACTGTGGAGCACACAGCCATCTTGGATCTTTACGCAGCATACAGAGCAGGCAGACAGGCAGGCAGAGAGAGAAAAGTGCGCCAAGCTGCTGTGGGAGCACAGAGAAAGATGAAAATTTGCTGCCTGTGCAAGTTTTTGGTAAAGCTTTCAATCTATTCACTAATGTTACTGGCCATTTTACAGTGAGTTTACTGCCATGTGTAGAGTTAATGAAGTACTTATTGGACATTTTTCAGTGATCTTACTGGCATGTCCGGGATGATGAATTGCTTATTGGCCATATCTCGGTATTATACTGGCCCAGCTTTGGTTAATATGCTGATTATTCTATGATATTTTCTATAGAATTATACTGGCATTTCTGGGATTAATATGCCCATCAGGGCCAAACTGGGAGTAAAGAGCAGACCCGGCAAAAAAAATCAAAGCAGCCCACACATAAATGCGTGCTGGTGTTTTACTTATACACATGCATATTTTATATATGCATATATAGATATCCTTATCATTTACAATAGGGGGGTACATTATCCCTTATAATACATGAATGATACTCAGAGTTCCCTGTGTAACACAGCCTGCAGCCTTGTGCCTTTATATGGTCAAAGAACCCTCAGTGACTTCTATTATCCTTATAATTTACAGTAGGGGGTATATTATCCCTTATAATACATGGGTGATACTCAAAGTTCCCTGTATAACTCAGCCTGCAGCCTTGTGCCTTTATATGGTCACAGAACCCCCTCAGTGATTTGTCATATCCTTATAATTTACAGTAGGGGTACATTATCCTTTATAATACACGAGTGATATAGTTCCCTGTATAACTCAGCCTGCAGCCTTGTGCCTTTATATAGCACACAGTGGTGTAATTTTTAATCAATGTGCAAATTTTCAGCCTTCTAAAGAACACTCAAAATAGTAAAATAAAAAAATAAGAGGCAGGGTATTATTTCCCAGTTTCTACTAGCCTGGCACAGTTAGGCATGGCAGACTTGCCTAAAGCATTATACCTTTTAATAAATAAAAAGTGTTCATTACAGTATTGTCCAATACTAGTTGGCAGATTTATCAAAGGTCGAGGTGAAGTTTCGAAGTGGCAAAACTTTGAATTTCGAGCTATTTTTTCGATGCTTCGACTAGGGAATAGTCATACTTTGATTCAAAGTTGAAAAAACGTCAAAATTCTAAGGTCAAATTTTTTTGAAGTACTGTCTCTTTAAAACTTCGACCATTTGCCACCTAAAAGCTGCCGAAGTACTGTTTTAGCCTATGGGGGACCTCCTAGAACCTGTATGGAGGCAATTAGGAGGGGGTTTGGGAGATCGAAGGTCGAAGTAAAAAAAAACTTCGATTCATACGATTCGAAGTAGGCCCACTTCGACCTCAAAAAAATTTCGACCACCTTTCGGTTGGTCTTTTTGAATTCAACGTTTTTTTAACTTCAACCTTTGATAAATCTGCCCCTAGGTCATCAATGACTTCAAACAAATAATTTTTTTCAGCAAAAAAAAGTTTAGGCCTTATAAGATTATTTAAACATTTCCCAGATGAGATGAATAAATGCTGCAGTTGGCATAGCGCACCTATGGGATGAGACTATAGCACTTCAACCCATGAGTCGGAGCCTAATATGAGGGATATATCACAGATTGTCTTATCTCATTCTCCTGGGGGGTTGCAGTATGTAGTTTATGTACACTAAGGAAGTTGGTACGGTTGAACAGGAGACCAGGTAGACCTCAATGTTGGGCAGAGATGGTTCCCTGGCTGAAGCAAATAGGCATGTCTAAGCTTCAGATAGTATTTTGGAGCAAATTTTCTTATTGTAGTGTGATTTTTAGAAAAATACTAAATTCATAACATGAAATATCTGATAGGGCCCTTACTAGGTTAATAGGGGAAGAATGTAATTTTTCAATAAAAAAGGGCAATTAGGTGGAGACCAGAGAGTATTAAGTAGGTATAAGATTATATGAGAATAAAAAACCTTTCTCCAACTGCCCCCTCCCCGCACAACCTCCTCTGTTAAAGATTGCTGCAGGAGTATCTTCAAATGTGCACACTTGGGGGCCCATTTACTTAGTTAGAGTGAAGGAATAGAGGAAAAATAGTTAGAATTTCGAATGTTTTTTTTGGCTACTTCGACTCGAACGATTCGAACTAAAAATCATTCGACTATTCGACCATTTGATAGTCGAAGTACTGTCTCTTTAAAGAATTCTTCGACCCCCTAGTTCGCCACCTAAAACCTACCGAGGCTGATGTTAGCCTATGTGGAAGGTCCCCATAGGCTTCCTAACAATTTTCTGATCAAAGGAATATCCTTCGATTGATGGATTAAATCCTTCGAATCGTTCAATTCGAAGGATTTAATCGTTCGATCGAACGATTATTCCTTCAATCGTTCGAATTACGCTAAATCCTTCAACTTCGACATTCGAAGTCGAAGGATTTTACTTCGACGGTCGAATATCAAGGGTTATTTAACCCTCGATATTCGACCCTAGGTAAATGTGACCTTTGGTGTCACCTATCAAACAAAATAGGATGTAACAAGCACACTCTTGTGTGTGTAAAACTTATAATAATATATATATAATACTTTGTTTGTTTGTGCATGGAAATCACAGTTGTGTACGTAATAATCACACTTGTGCAGAATAATCACAAATATATGTAACAATCACACTCAAGTGCTTAAAATGTGTAATAATTACAGTCATATGCGCTTAACAGTTACACTAGTATACTATTTGTTATCATATTGATTTTTATGGTTTATTGTGAAAACCAAATAAAATATTTCAAACTTAACAGTTACACTTGTGTGTACTGTTTATAATTTATATAAATGCAAACTGAATGTAATGCCTCCCTTTACCATTTTATTTAATGTTATATTGCATTTGGCTTGGTACAGGAAAGCAGTTGATTGGGACATCACAATAACACCCCCTTATTAAATGGTATATTCCATGATTGGCAAGAGTCCAGCAGCTGTTTGGGGTTGTGCCATTACAGTGTGAAATGGTGAGTTTGTTAAATGGTATAATGTGATGACATCGCAATGCAATCCCCCCTGCAATATATTATTAAATGGTATATTCCGATATAACTGGCAAAAGTCCAGCAGCTGTTTGGCATTGTGACATCACAATGTGAAATGGTATAATGTGATGACATCATAATGCAATTCCCCCTTCACCAGTTTATGAAATGGTATAATCCGATGACCTCATAATAACAGTTAGAAGACTTGTGTAAACAACCCTATTAAACCAGTCATTTGCAAGTTGGCTGCGTCAAAGGAGAGAGCTCCTGAGATACTGCCAGCTTGCAAAGTTATCATTTAAAAACACATAAAAATGACTATTAATTTTTGGATTATAAAATTTACCATTACATTTTTACTTGCATATTTAAATGGAAGAAGCGATATACCCGTTGTTTATGTCCTTGCCTGCATGATTGTGAGATTTTATTTAACCCCCGAGCAAGAGCGGATACCAGCCCGGCATGAAGAAGTGAGACAAAACTGGAAAGCCCTTCCCATCCTTGTAACTGTATCCCTAGGTTACTGTTTAGGAAAAGTGAATGTGCACATTGGATACATAGCGCTTGGGCTGCTGGTCTTCTGGTGGGTCTACTGTGATGAAGACCCAGAGGAAGAGAGAACCCACACCTCTAATACTGACAGAGAAAGAAAGGAAGAAGCAGTAGCGGTATGTTCCCCAAAAACTTTTTATAGAATAACACATTAGTTTACTAGCTTACCAGACACAGGAGGAGCCTGTGATGCTCAGGGATAAATGTATTGGTACAGGTATGGGATCTCTTATGCAGAGACCCAGTGTCCAGAAAGCTCTGAATTACAGGAAGGCCATCTCCAATCTCTTCCATTTTTAGAAAATAATTACTTTCTTTATTTTGGGGTGGTTTATTTGTTATGTTTTTGGTAGATTTGAGGTACAGTGATCAAATTATGAAAAACCCAAGGATTCTGGGCACTAGTTTCCATACCTGTAATATAATATATGCCTCATCTCATGATACTTAGGGTTGTTAGACAAATACATACATAATGTGTGGGCTATTAATGGGGCAATATCTAATGCGCCTTTATTATATATTATATTATTATTGAAATAAATTGACTAAAGTGGGGATTTTATACAGTTTGACAGTTTATTGCTATGTCAATAAGGTTGGAGAAGAGATCCCATACCTGTATATAAGTTGGTGGGTGCACATGAAGAATCAGAACATGAACCTAATATCTCTCTCTCTCTTTCTGTAAATCTGCAGATTGGCCAACAGGAAGAAGAAAAGGATGAGCCCAAAAAGGAAACAGATAATCAAGAAGATCCTAAAAACAAGGTAAGAGGCCATTTCTGTACGTAACGGATGTGATAATGATTTTGTGTCTCCAGTAACCTGCCCTCATTTCATACCCCATTAAATCTGATTTCTTTCCATTCTCTTGCAGCTACTTGCAGAAATTTGGCCGTACTTCAATCGATATTTAAAGAATCTCCTTATCGATTATTATCAGCCTCGAATCTGCGCATTGTCAGTGTTCTTAAAGTTATTCCGCTTCCTTGAATTCGATTTGGGTGAAAAGGTAATGCATCTAACTCTTCTAATTCAATGTGCTAGTTCCCCGGTTCTTTAGGCCTATTATAGATTTAGAAGTGAAAAAATCGCAAAGTTAAATTAGACTGGCATATGCAGTTAACGCATTGTTTGTAGAATTTTGAGCCCTCTAAAGAAGTCACCTCCGGACCTCGAGCATGATATAGTGAGCATATTCATGTCAATCCAGCATTAGTTTCTCCCAGAGTCAGTTGATATTATACTAGCAGCTTCAAAGCCTCATTATAACTGTACTGATAATATTGCATAGTAGATTGTATTGTTTAGAGATCTCATACCCAACTCACTAACCCTTCCATGTTCTGTTTAGCCACCGCGGATAACTGCAGTGAGGATCCCGAGTGTAAAGAAGCAAATTGTCCTTGATGTGGACATTAGGTAAGTAGTGTGCATGATCTTATTTACTCGCCTCATTCATCCAGTCATATAATTTTATAACTGGAGCTTGAGCTACAACCCAAGGAACTGATATAACGTTTCTTTTTCTTGCAGTGTTGAAGGACCTATTAAGGCTGATGTTGCTCTCTTCAAGCGTTTCTTAAAGGTTGGAGCCAGTCACATTGAAGTGAGTGTGAGGCATTATTTATGTACCCCCATGTATGTTCCCTTTTTTCCCCTACATATAAATAAATATCCTTTCCTTTCTTTCAGTTACATGGAACAGTACGGGTGATACTGGCACCGCTGGTGAATGACATGCCACTTTTTGGAGCAGTGACCTGGTATCTGCCAGAACGACCGGTAAGTTAATAAAAACACCATTTAGAGACAATTGGGACAAATATTGCTGTACAATTCTTATATAATAGGTTATTTTTCTGGGGTGCAGGGCTGGTAACCAGGCGCTGAGGGGCAATCATTAGCTGTTATTGCAGTCGATCAGACCCCACAATTAATAGAAAAGGAAAGTTTAGGGGCATGGCTCTTTCTGTCCAGTTCTCATTTACTGAGCTAAGATTTATTTTTTGCAGGCTGTGAAAATAAGATGGACTGGAATCCTGTCGCGAATCCCTGGAGTGAAGTAAGTGCTTCTATCCAGTGTTGGTGTTTTATTTTCCATGTTTCCCCTATAGAAAGGGCTTATTTTATTAATATATTATGTTCTGTTGCAGGAAATTACTGAACAAAGCGGCTATCAAATATGTGGATTACTATTTTGTCGCGCCAGCCCACACATCAGTTAAATTATGGAAAGAAGTTGATGTGGATGTTTTGCACTTTAAAGTGCCCAAGGTATGTCCTGGAACTATTTTAAGCTCTGTCTGTGATCCTGTGTCCCCACCGTTTTCTGTCAGGTTTTCTGTCAGGCATGAGTTTATAATCCCTAGTAGGCTTAACCCCACTACCTACTTAAATATTTTAATATTCCAATTGGCTAAAACCCAAAACAAGAGTAGGGGACAGACTTTTATCTGTGTGTCTGGTCATTAAGTAGCTATTTAAACGAATGAATACAATTGTTTTCGCAGAATGTGATTCGTGTTCATGTACTTGAGGCGGAAGATTTAGCCCCACATGGTATCAGAAAGATGTTCCGACCCTACGTGGTTATAAGTGGCGCAGGCAAGAAAGCACAGACTAACTTAGCGAAGAGGAATCAGCAACCAGCTTGGAACCAAGCATATGAGGTATCAATTCTCTACAATTACCTGCACACACACCTACAATAACATTCTCTTTTCATCATTTTTCAAACTTGACTTATCTGTATAACATTTCTATGTTATTCACATAGAATAGTAGGGTAATAAGAGCATTTATTGCATTCACCAAACATCCCTCTGTATACATACATCTACATACATGTATCTCCTTCTCAAAAGATTCAATGTTTTCTCCACAGATTATATTTACTGATCTTCCCCATCAGAAGATCAAATTTGGCGTATTTTATCGCGAACTGGGAATATCAAAAATTTATGGCAGGTGAGTACATCTTTTTAAGTCTACATTTCACAGAGCTCTGTGATTTCTGGGTCCTTCTGTTTAATGGACTTTAGTTATAGTTTAACTCAAGAGTTGTCTGTCTCCAGGTCTCAGGGTATAAGCTTTGTTTTAATTTACCTTTTTTCATTATTTCCCACACACAGCTGCCAACTCAGTGGAGAGACAATTAACGGAGAGAACGTTGTTGATAGGGTAAGAATCTATATTCCCAGGAATAGAGAGAATAATAACATTTTGCCCTGTGGGCTGAGCGAGTTTTTTGTACTGAGTTCTGCTTCTCTTTCCCATACAGTGGCTCCAATTTCAGGATGAAATACCAGGGAGACTCCACGTCAGGGTGGAAACCATTAGTGCTGTGCCAGATGCTGCCAGACTTCAACAGGTATTACCCATGATCCCCTTCACTGGCTGCTTAGGCAATGCTTGTTCCCTTCTTTGGAGTTTATAAAATTGTTGTTTTTTTCCAGATCCTAAGGGCCAATGAAATCTCTCGGCCTATACAGATTAAGGAGTTTTCATCCGCCATCCTTTTTGTAGATGTTCAAAAGGGCAAGGATCTAAAGGTAAGGCACCTAGTCATCATTGTACCATCTTTATTATTATATGTTTTATCCATAAGGGACACTGCCGGCAACAATCCCTAATGCATTACTTTCTGTTCTTTTCCAACAGCTGAAAAATAGTGAGGAGATACCAACTGCCAGAGTAGAGATGAAGATCCGGGATGCCAAGAGGAAGACTAAGGTATCGACAGCATGATTTTCTGCCATTTACAGGAATTTTCCATTCCTGATGCTGAGAAATGTAGTTCTCTAATTAATAAGTTTAATTTGTTTAGATGCAAACAATTCTGTAGATTATTATTCATTTTGTATCATGTACTTATATTGAATTATTTCATTTTCCCAGTTCCGTAAAGACACGGAGTTCCCAGAATGGAAGCAGAAATTCAGCTTCCCGTTAAAAGACCCTACGGATGAGATATTAGAGATAACTGTAAGTAGAAAGGTCCTAATTTATTTTCTTTGTCTCTCTATATGTACATTACTTGTTTCCTTTCTGTCTTGTTAACGATTGCTGTTGGTTTTCCCTTTATTGGTTTCTGAGACACTATTGTATTTTATTTTGCAGGTAAAAGACAAAGTATCTGGGCCAATGGGAGCAATGACGATTCCCTTGTCCAACCTCATCACGGAGCAGGGTCTTACCATGAATGGGTGGTTTAACCTTCATCCGACCGAGCCTCATGGTGCCGTGTGGATGAAGATAGAGTTAGGGGTAAGCAAGCAACATTCCCTAATCATTAAACATTAGGGACGGTGATCAGTTTTATACCAAACATTTGTTAAGAATTCAGATTAATCCCTAACATGTTGTTTAACTAATGATTACCTTTTTTTGTTCTATAGATTCTAATTCCTCCAAACCCTTGAGAAGAAAGCTCCAACTCTTAAGCGCCAAGAAAAAAAGTTAATGACCCACAAATTAGAATTTATAGAAGAGGCCTGTCTTGAACTCGACACATCATAAAGATACCACAGATGATATAACCTTCCAGGGTATGCTTCCTGCTATACCTTGGCCTGGATTTTCACTTCTACCATGAGGTCAGGTGAAAAGAACCTTGCCTCGGGTCACCCAACTGTTTAAAATATAATAAAATAAAAATAAAGAAAGAGAACACAAGCAGAATGTAATCTATTTTGTTAGGGTAGTTGTGGACACCGCATGTTTCAGCCTTTATCAAGAGTATTAAAACCAACTATGACGAAACATTTATAGCATCCTAGTGACCATATACTTTGACCAGAGAGCATGTAAAAAAATAAAGTGATAGTGAACCCAATGCTTTAGATAATATAGACACAATTGAAATCCCATTCTTGGTTGTTAATAGGGATGCACCGAATCCAGGATTCGGTTCGGGATTCGGCCTTTTTCAGCAGGATTCGGCCGAACTGAATCCTAATTTGCGTATGCAAATTAGGGACAGGGAGGGAAATCGCATGACTTTTTGTCACAAAACAAGGAAGTAAAAAATGTTTTTCCCTTCCCATGCAAATTAGGATTCGGTATTAGGCCGAATCTTTCACGAAGGATTTGGTGGTTCGGCCGAATCCAAAATAGTGGATTTGGTGCATCACTAGCTGTTAAGGAACCAAGAGTCCAACTAAGTCCATCCATAAGTCATTGTTTTAAGCCTTGCTAAAATGTCCAATGATACTGCCTTGAACATTATCTAATGGTTGATTAAAACATATTTATAGAGCAGGTAAAACAAATACGCAACACAGCTTCAATGCCAGTACCTGTATCTAGAAGGCTGGTATTTACTGTATAAAGTAAAATGAGTAAAAATGGCATAACTCGCTAATTGCTGCTTCCATGTTAGATTTAATTACATAATGGAGGTGTTTAACAATTGGGAGAAAAAGAATAATAGACATGGATAGAATTTTTTGTAAATGTGAAGTTAGGCTACGGAGCACAGTCTTAAGTGTATATTTTCGTAGTATTATTTATTATGTTTTGTATAAGCCATTAAACTAACGGACGCTAAAGGTGTCTATTTTTTGTTTGTCTACCGAGTGTGAAATCTTGTGATCCAGCTCAATTTTTGTTAATATTTTACTACAGTTATGGGATCTGTTATCTGGAAACCCATTACCCAAAAAGCTTTGACTTAGTGGAAGGCCATCTCTCATAGGCTCCATTTTATCCAAATAATCTAAATTTTTAAAAATGATTTCCTTTTTCTCTGTTATAATAAAAAATTATCTTGTACTTGATCCAAACTAAGATATAATTAATCCTTATTGGAAGCAAAACCAGCCTATTGGTGTTATTTAATGTTTAAACGATTTTCTAGTAGACTTAAGGTATTGAAGATCCAAATTATGGAAAGATTCATCATCCAGAAAACCCTAGGTCCCGAGCATTTAAGATAACACGTACCGTACCTTTCTATGGTACTGTTCATTTAGCTGATAACGGGTTTGAAGTTCAGAGAAGGAGGATAGGGTGAGGGGAGGGGGGGTTAGAAGAGGAAGAAGCACCATAGGAAATCATTTATGCAACTCTATAAAAAATTATAGCATATATAGTTGGAGCTTTGGGACATGGCTTCTTTTAGAGTGCTTTGTAATCTGGGCATTCCAAGGAGACCAATGGACTTTAGCTGAGCAGTAGAAAAATAATTGTATTTTATACATAGAACTGTGGGAGTTTTTAATTGAATTTTGAACCGTGGTGGGACGGTGGTTTTCTTCCACTTCTTAGCTTAGGGATATCTGCTTGCACATTTAATATGCAGTGTAATATATTTTTGGCATGTTTTGGGTGGGACTAGCCCTAAGAGTGCCAAATCAGGGGTTAGAATCCAATGATTGTTTAACACTTGTATGATTAGCAATTTGAGACTAGAACTGCTTTTCTATGGGGCAAGTCCATTAAATGTTGGAAAGAGTGCAGTTTCCTCTGCATTCTCCATCATAGGTCAGTACAGTTAGGGTATGCTGCATGAATTCTATCAGGTGTCCAGTACCTTGGTACATAAATGCTTCAGGTCAGTCCAAGGTAGCTTAGGAACCTGAAGTATTTGGCATTCTGAGAAAAAAGTTCCATGTTTGGTGGTCATGCTCTCAGGCTGATATTGCTGCAGGCTATTACTTTAGGCTTTCTTTGAGGAGTAGTTTGTAGGCCAACGTAATGCCCCTTATATCAGTTGATTTTTGTAGGTATTTGCTTTCGACTGTAGTTGGGGAGTGTAATTGGAGCATTTTATTGGTATGTAAGAAATGATGTTTGGAGATAATTGAAACATTTTTTGTTTAGAATTCTGTATAGAATATGGTCTCTGTAAAGGAAAATAGTTCATTGTTGTTAAAAGGTTCCCACTTTTTACATATGCCTGCTTGCTTTCTAGTGAAAGTCAGTGGGGCTCACTTATTAACACTGGGCAAATTTGCCCATGGGCAGTTACCTATAGCAACCAATCAGATTGCTGCATTCATTGTTCTTCTTGCATCTGGCCTTAAAAAGCTAATCACTGATTGGTTGCTATAGATAACAGCCCATGGGCAAATTTGCCAAGTGTTGATAAATGGGCCCCAGTGTATGTTGTGTGCCAACAATTGAAGAGGTGTCAGTGTTGCTGGTGGTTTCTATAAGAGAAATGATGCTTTGGTTGTGAGTATGAGGATTGCAGAGGCACGTAGAGGTGTTTCCCACAGTGCCAGTTCCACGGCCACCCAAATTTTGATTCCTGGTGACAGATGCCGATCCACTTTTTAGTTTAATATTGTGGCTTTGTAGTAAGCATGAATGGTTGGGGCATGACAGTCCAGCCATCAGCTTATTAGTGTACCTGATGTTGGCTGGGAGTCTGGCCTGTTTCATTCCCCAGATTAATGCCATTAAAGATATTTGAATTGCTGAGAAAGTTCATAAGGGTCATTTATGTCCCAGGGGGGCGCAAGTGCAAAAGCACTAAGTGGTGCAGCATGGTGCAGGCTGTGCATCCCGACACTTCGTACCCTGGGTAAATTTATCAAAGAGTGAAGTTCCGCCACTAGAGTGAAATTCCGCAGCTCACAATTCATTTCTATGGGATTTTGAAAGGCGTATTTATCAATGGGTGAAAGTGAAAGTTCACCCTTTGATAAATACGCCTTTAAAAATCCCATAGAAATTAATGGAAAGTGGTGGAATTTCACTCTAGTGGCGGAACTTCACTATTAACGTCACTCTTTGATAAATTTATCCCCTTGTGCTAAATGAGGGTCCGAGGTTGACACCTACATGGTCTTGTTGCAGTCAAGGGAAACGTTTTTTTCATTTTACCGTTTTAGCATATTTTGTTACATAGCAGGACAATACACAATGTTTCGGGGTTACACAATTCCCTTCAGCTTAGTAGTGCTCAAGAATTGTTTGATTGTAGGTGTCATTCTTTCCCAGTTACTATCACTAATTTGTAACCATGGAAAATACATCTCAAATACTAGACTATTTTGTGACTTTATTTCACCCAAGACCCCTCTCTTAATGGCAGTATAAATTGTCTTCAAGTTTGGCACTGCAAGGCAATAATTTTAATCCTAGGCTTGCAAGACATTTTAGGAACCTGGGTGAAAAACTCGTATCTAGCATACTAATTTGAGATCATTGCAGCTGCCCTTTGTGTATTGTATTGTGTAAGTATTCTACAGAATCACTACAGCTTACCTTGCAATGATACCTAAAAGGAAACATTTTATTTTTTCTACTACTACTTTCTTATATACATTCATTAAAATTGGTTTGAAAACATAACAACTCTTGAGAGCAGTATCTGCCTTAAAAGGGTGGTTCACCTTTATGTAAACTTTTAGCATGTTACCGAACTTTTCCATTGGTCTTCATTTTTTTTTATAGTTTTTTCATTATTTGCCTTCTGATTTTTTTTCAACTTTCAAATAGGGGGTCACCGACTCCATCTTAAAACAAATGCTCTGTAAAACTACAAATTTATTGTTACTGCTACTTTTGATTATTCATCTTTCTTTTCATGTCCTCTCCTATTCATATTCCGTCTGTTATTCACATCAATGCATGGTTGCCTAGGTCATTTGGACCCTAGCAACCAACTTGCTATAACTGCACCCTAGAAAGCTGCTGAACAAAAAACGCTAAATAACTCAAAAAACACGCATAATAAAAAAGGAAAACCAACTGAAAATTATCTCAGAATATCACTCTCTACATCTCTACACTTTAAAGTGGCCATACATGGGCTGATAAAAGCTGCCTACATACCAAGCCGGCAGCTTACTGGGCAGAATATGGGGCCCTCCCATGGGCTTTACCAATCGATATCTGGCCTCATTCAGGCAGGTTTAAATATCCTGTCAGATCATGGATGGCATTTTGATGCGGTCCTTGCGCCCACAATCGGATTAGTCCGATCTCTAGGTGGCCATATCGGGGCAATATCTGCTCGTTGACGAACTCTCCGAACAAGCGGCTCTACCCATGTAATGCCACCTTTACTGTTCTCTGCAGTAACATAACTAAACGCTACCGGGTCAGTTAGAACTTCTGCAGCCAGGACTCCAGCCTCCAGGTCCTGCCATGCCTTTGCATGTTCTGTGATTCCAAGGCATTTCCTGCTACATTGCTACAGTTGTCAAGCAAACAGTCAAAGGAATAGCAAAAGAACAGACAGAAAACCACTTTCAGTAGTGGTAATACAGTATGTACAAAACACTTATAATTAATGTGTATAAAGTAGCTCATAATTTGATTTCCTTTTATTATGATTGATTTGGGTGGATATCTTCTTGAAGGGTAACTAAACTGGCAATCACCAGCCTGATGTCTATTTGTCAAGTTGATTATTGGGCGAATATAATTTTCTTCTGAAAAGGTGACCCTTGGTTTTGAGCCTTTAAAAGAGGTCATTTGCATTGGCCACCCTAGAAACTTCTCCGGAATCATGGCAAAATTCCTATGTTAAAAATGCGAGCCCCAGTGTCTATTCTGTCTCTGTAAGGGGGTTTATAACTGCGGCTCCTAGGCATGTGCCCTTGGGTCCCTTTATAGAAAATACAGCCCTGACTAAAGTTGTGCATCAGTCAAGGCTGCTGTGAAGTCCTTTATACAGCTGGACCTTTGCTACTGATTCTGCTGGGTCTATTTTTCAATGTCCAGCAGCCATTGGTTCTCTCTGTATACAGTGTAAGGCCTCTGGAATATGCCCAGGTAGTAAGCCAAATATTGGGGTTATGTATTAAAATGTGCAAAGTATGTTCCCCCCTCTTCTCCCCCCTACATCCCTGCAAACTAACCAGCCCCTAAATACACAGCCTACCAATTGAGGAATCCAGGAACCAGAGGAAGGCCACGCAGAAATGATTTGATGAAGGAGATATATGTGGATATACTCTGAATATCAAGATATGTTAATGTATGTTATTGTGGTTGAGAATGTGTATCGATTCTAATGATCAATAAAAAAAATTATAAAATATAACATAAAATAAAACAACCGATCAGATGTTTTTTTCCAAACTATTTAAAGTTACTAGGTGATGGAACGCTATGGGTTACTACACCAGTAGCACACTTTGTACTTATTGCTACATTCTCCTTTAGAGGTGTCTGTCATGAACTTTGCTAGTTAAAGTTTACTGGATATACTTATCATCTGTGTGTGTTCTTCATGCAGTTCAAAACACTGGGAACCTGTACCTAGATGGGATGGCTATCTACAAACCAGTGCCCACAACAGAACACCACAGCCCTCGGCAGCCAGTCTGCAAGTCTAAGATGGAGAGTCCAAGACTAGACAACATGTACTTAAAGCATTGGCACGTGTCTTATGTGCTCAGCTCCCTCTGAACTACCATCCTGTATAATATCTTGCATAATTAGGAAGGTTAATTGGCTAATTGGCTTTTGATTAAACTGACCTGATAGGGACCATAGATAATAGGCTCCCTTGGGACAGGCTGATGATTTCTAAATCAAATGGAAATAAAATGACAAAGTATAGGAGAAGGTTCAGGTGCACCTCCCTGAACCGTTAGCTAAGGGATCGGATCCAAACCATAATGTAATTGAGCAGGTACTCAAAGAACCATTCCTCTTCTACACAGATGTAATAAAATTCAAGTCGATTTATTTTGTTCTAATTAGGCATTGAGTTATGCGTTTCTTATCTTAATCATAGGCTCTGAATATTCAGCTGTACTCAAGTGTATACTCAGATATACCACATTAACATGTATGCAGTGAGTTTAAGAAATCGTAATATGTAACTGTTGAAATGCTATAAACATACGTTTTAGAGCTCTTACACAAGGTGATTTTTTTATTCTGGCAAAATGGTCTCAGGTTTTGGTTATACAGGTTTACACTTTCATATAAATTTAACCCATGGCAACTAAGTCATGTGTAGCTGCTGGTAGAGCATGGAAAGCAAAAATCCGATTGGATGACTGCTCAGTGCAGATTCTCCCAGTGTTTATAATTGTGCCCCAGTGTGTTATAATGTGTAACGTAGTGCAGTTTTGGAAAGTTTTTCTACTGGATAAGTTTTTTGGTTTTTCTTTGCTACTGGAAAAATCTACTTCTTTGTATTTTGTTCTTGATACTCATATAGGGTTAAATTAAAAATTACCACTTTTTTGCCCTTGGCACCCTGTGCTGCATTTAATAAGTAACCTCTAGTGAAACTGTAGTTTATGAAGCAGTTTCATCTATGAAACAATACAGAACAGTGCAATAACTGATTTAAGTGTACATAATTCACAAATCGGTTAAAACAGGGTCCTAATACACAGGCGTATTGTTCCATTTCAGCCAGTAGGGGGAAAATATCAGACTATTCTTCTCCAGTAATGCCTGTAAAATAAAGCAAGCTTTATATATCATCTGTAGGTTAGACTCCTGTCCCACTCATTCTTCACCAGATCTTACCTGTCATTTTTCTCTTGATCGTTCATTTTAATTCTGAATGATTCCATATGCCAGGGCCTAAGACAAAAGTGGAACTTGGGGCTCAAAAAACATTGTTCATTTTGTGGTGTTTGTATTTTAGGTCATACATCTTAGGCACTCTCTTTAGCATACATCCCAACATTTGAAAGATAGAAAGGGGGACTTCATGGCCATGTCCCTAATACCTTGCCATGTTACCAAAACATGCTACCAGATGTGCCAGTATAATTACTACAAAAAATGTATAATGGGAATGGCAACCCTAGACGTGCCGTGTAATTATTACAGAAAAATTAACATATTAACCCCAGACACGCCAGTATTATTACTACAGAAAATGGGGAAAAAATGCATACTAAAGAGCTGTTAACTTTTTAACCTAAAGGGGTTGTTCAGGTTTTAACTTTTATTATGATGTAGAGAGATAATCTGCAACTGGTTTTCATTTTTTATTATTTGAGGTTTTTGAGTTATTTTGCTTTATGTTCAGCAGCTCTCCAGTTCGGAATTTCAGCAGCTACCTGGTTGCAAAAGATTCGGCTGAATAGCGAACCAAATCCTCATTTGCATATGCAAATTAGGGGTGGGAAGGGGCAAACATTTTTACTTCCTTGTTTTGTGACAAAAAGTTACTCAATTTCCCTCCCCGCCCCTAATTTGCATATGCAGGATTCGACCGAATCCTTCTGCCCTGCCGAACCGAATCCAAATTTGCTTATGTTTTGGTTCGGCCGGGCAGAAGGATTTGGCCGAATCCGAATCCTGCGAAAGACCGAATCCCGGATTCGGTGCATCCCTACTTTAATGGGGCTGGGTCGGTTGGGTGGCAGAGAGCTGGTGGTCTGCTTGGTGTGGCTCTTGCTTGCTGCTCTCAGCCTTGCACAGTTGCACTGAACTGGTCCTGCTGGCACAACCAGGTACAGATTTGGGCCAGGGGCCATATGTTTGCTGCTGGGCGCTGGCACAGGTACATAAATACTTGGGGGCAATCAGATTTATTTTTGGCTGCTGCTGACACAGGTAAAGATTGGGAGCAATATGATGGCTGCTTGGCTGCTGGAGGGCTGTATGATGGATGGCTGCTGAGCTTGCTGGCACAGGTATGGGGGGCAGTATGATGGATGGCTACTGGCACAGGTATGGGGGCAGTATGATGGATCGCTGCTGGGCTTGCTGGTACAGGTACGGAGGGGCAGTAATATAAATGAAAAAGTGTTGTACATTTTCTTGCTTTATTTAAAAACCATCATGGTAAGGAGGTAAATGTAAATGCAGGACAGGGGGGCGCTGATTGAAGCTCTTGCCTAGGGTGCCAAACTACCTTGACCCGGCACCGGCAGGGATGCCACTCATATGTGAAAAAAGTGAAGTCATATCAAGACATATACCCTTAAATCCATATGCCTCCTCCTCCCCTGTGTATAATACAGTACACCAGCATATGATTAAACATTTTAGGGGCCCCTAACAATAATTTTTAAATGCTAACAAACCCCCAGAACAAATGCCAGGCTTATGTTCCAAAGGGATCATAGGTCAGGCAGAGTATGGCAAACACAGGGTGCAAAGAGCAGGCAATGTATGACACACACAGGGAACATAGGGAAGACAGAACAGAGCAGGAGACAGGAATCAGGACCAGTCTAATATGTACTACATACAGTGACACAGTGCTGGTGCCCCATTAGCATTTTGAATAAGGTGTTAAACAGGTGAACAATGTGGGCAGTTTCAGTCTGGGTCTCAGTTGGAACAGTACAGGTCTTTAGGATGTGAACAATAGAGGTGTCACAAGTGTGAACAATGCAGGGGGGATTACATGTGTGAACAATACAGGGGATTACAGTGTAGATTTGAGGTTTAAACTATGCAGGGGCCAGTTAATCTCTGTAGTGATACCTTTTAAATTTTACAAATGGTAAAGAGACTCAGCAGGCAGACTTTGATGTGGAGGGCCACAACAGGGGGGGGGAGTCACGGGCCACCAGTTGGACAGCCCTGGTTTAAAGGATCTCAGGAAGGAGATGACAAGTACCATCACTACACCCACAAGGGGTAGGGAAAAAAACTATAAAAGCAACAGATAAAAAATCTCAAGGCCAATTTAAATGGACTATGCCTAGATTGTGCAGACCCACCAGATTTAGCTCGTTTTGTCACGGCTTCCAATTCCGTTACAACAGGCACAAGGTAGTCCTCAAGACAATGACATACAAGACCCCTCTACCTCACTTAAACCTCCTCAAATGGGGAAATTTTTACATTGGACTAAATCCACGATTCAGACATCCATCAACAAACCTGCCATTCAGGCTAAGAAACGGAGAGCACAAGTTATTTTGGATTCAAATTCCTATGGCTCAAACGATATCAGTGATCACGATAGTGATATAGAACCTGGAGAGCTGTCAGCCAGTGAGAGCTCCTCCGATGACTCAAACAGAGAACATCGATACCGTTCAATTGCGGGTCCAGACACAGCCAAACGTCTGCTGCGGGAGATGCTGGCCACACTAGAGATTAGGGATGAGACAGCAGCCACCTCAAAGGCTGACAAAGTCTTAGGAGTCCAACCTAGGAAGTCTAGAGTTTTCCATATTTTTAAGTCAGTGGCCCAACTGATAAGACAATGAGTGGTCAATACCAGAACACTGTCTTACATTAACCCAATGTTTCCTCAGCACTTACCCAATTCCAGAGCAACAACAAAAGATTTGAGACTAGGCCCCTAAAGTCGACTCAGCAGTAGCTTGACTGTCCAAAAACACTACATTACCAACAGAGGAAGCAGTATTTAAAGAGCCGATGGACAAAAAGATGGAAGTCTTCCTTAGAAAGGACTACACCCATGCTAGAGCAATTCTACGTCCGGGAGTAGCAGCGGCAGGCCTAGCACTTACATCTAGACCAGGCATGTCCAAAGTGTGGCCGGGTGCCAGTTGCGGCCCGTTTTCACATTTACACCGGCCCTCAGCCTCCATCATAAAATTAATAATAATAAGGCCCCCCCAGCACAGTGCGACCAGGAATCCCATAGTAGTAATATTAAGGCACATTAGTGAAATGATCTGTCACTTGGTGTATACTGTTGCCTGTGTGCTGAAGGTGTTAGCAATAGACGCATAATGGCACGTAGAGATGTGCTGTTTTCGCATACTTCTTTAGAGCTGTAAGTGTCAATAGACTTACTGGCATGCCAGTACAGTAAACTAAAGAAGTATGGCTTCACTATGTTCCAGAATGTGTCTATTGCTAACACCTTCAGCACACAGGCAGCAATATAGACCAAGTGGTAGATCATTTCACTAATGTGCCCAAATATTACTGCTACGATTACTCGATTACTCGATTCCTGTAATTTAATGTTAATGGTTCAAAGAATGTCGGGCTGAATGGTCGGCCCCCGCACATTTTCACCTCACCAAATCTGGCCCTCATTGCAAAAAGTTTGGGCACCCCTGATCTAGACATTGGTGCCAAGAGTTATTACAAAAACCTACATCACCAGAGGAGCTGCAACGTTTAAGCTCAGCATTGGCTTTCCTATCAGATGCAGCCATGGACACTGTAAGACTATCAGCCAAAGTCAGTATGGATACAATATCTACCAGATGGGCTCTATGGCTACGTCATTGGTCTGGAGATACAGCAGCCAAGACCAAATTACTAAACCTCAAATTTACAGGTTATAAACTGTTTGGTGCTGATTTAAAGCAGATTATAACGGAGGTTATGGGAGGTAAAAGCACCTTCTTACCATCTTCACAATCCAGTGGAGACTCTCAGTGGAGGTCGTCTAGAGGAATTTTCCCAAGTATGGCAAGCTCACTCACATACAGTACAATTGAGTACTATCCATTATCAACAGAGAATACAGAATTCCTTTTGACGCCCTACCACCTCGCACATTCAAACACTTGTCTACTCCAAGAGAGCTAATCAAAAGACAAGCTCTACTAGCTATAATCAAAAAATTGCACAGCAACAAAGTCCCGCTCAGGAACACTACAAAGGGTTCTATTCAAACCTGTTCCTGGTAGCAAAAAAAAAAAAACGTACCTTCAGACCTCAATTTGAAGAAAAGAATCCCAAAAGTACCTGAGATTCACAGTTCTCAACAACATTATCAGTTCAGAGCTCTGCCATTCGGCCTTTGCACAGAACCCAGAGTTTTTACAAAGATACTCAGTCCTCTCATTGCACATCTCAGGTGACTAGGGATTGCAATCACTCCCTTCTAGCACAACCTACTAATCAGATCCCAGTCTTACGAGCACAGTCAGAGGGATACACAGATATGCGTCACAACACTCACTCAGCACAGGTGGATAGTAAACCATACAATAAGTGATCTCACACCAACTTAAGTATGGAATAGTAACTTGTTTTACTGCTTACTCCTTTGAAAACACTGGACCAGCAGGATCTAGAGGAGGTTAGACACTGGAATAACAAGAACCATAGATATATCTTAAAAAAAGAATGCAAAAATTATGTTCAAAACAGGCTCTTTTTTATTGTGTTAAATATGGGTATAAACTGTTCCATTATTTAAAAGCTATTCAGAGTATGCGTGGCCACCTTTTCACAAACTTCATTTACTCTGACCAAACTCCAAGAGGGTTCAGGCCACAATGTTGTAAAACTCTTCAAGTGATGATACTTCAGCAATACTAGACACTTAAGTGATTGGGTTTGCTAGAAGGATTAAAAATTCTACTATATGTCGGTATATTTTTTGTATACTACCAGCTGAATCCTTACATTCACATGATAGTATGGTCCTAGCAACCTCCAAACTGATACTAGTATCTCCTTGCATTGCTAATGAAACCCCGAAATCAAACTAAGTTCAACCGACTGAAATTTGGTACAGTGTATAACTGTATTTTTTTTTTACTTAGTAACAGACCCAAAAATTCCCTAATTATGTTTTACCATTGCAAAACTATAGGGCCAAAAAAGCCCTAATTTCATATACAGTATTTCCTACACATAGTCCTGGCTGCTTTTTTGATATCTTTGTTCCTAAGAGTGTATATCACTGGGTTAAATAATGGGGTTAGCACAGTGTGCAACAGAGATATTACCTTATCTATAAGCAATAAATGACCCCAGTAGGGGAGCATATATTTAGTGATCAGTGTACCATAAAAAGTGGCCACCACAATCAGATGGGAACTGCACGTTGAAAATGCTTTTCGCTTTCCTGTTGTGGATGGGATTCTTAGTATGGTGATAAAAATATAAATATAAGACATGATGATTAAGCAGCAGGGAAGCACAAATACAGGGATGGCAAAAACAAACACTATTAACATTACTAACGAGGTATCAGAGCATGCAAGTCTTTGAAGGGGTGAAAGATCACAATAAAAATGGTCAATGATGAGTTTGTTGTGGCAGAACCGCAGGGTAGTTATTGGGACAAATCCACACAAGTGTACCGAATACCCAAGAAACCAGGACCATGCTGCCAAATGGATACAGGTCTTGAAGTCCATAACAGAAGCATATCGCAAAGGATAACAGATAGCAAGGTATCGATCATAAGACATCACCAAAAGTAGGAGACATTCTATAATTGTGATGGCACTAAATACTGAAAATTGTACTATGCAGCCTCGAAAAGACATTCGTTGGGCCCCACCCAGCAGGGTACAGAGCAAGATGGGAGCAATATTCAGTGACAGAATGATGTCAGACACAGAGAGGTGGCACAGAAAGAAGTACATAGGGGCATGAAGAGGCTGGCTGGTTGAAACTAATACGATGATCAGAAGGTTTCCGATTAACGTAGAAAGGAAAATGATTAGAAATATAATGAAGAAAAACATGTTGAAGCTGTGAAGGTTCCAAAATCCTTGAAGAAGTAAATAAGTGACTTGTGTCTCATTTTCATCTGACATATTAAGATGTAGTATCTAATCTCTGGGGTTTAGTGAGAGTATGAATCAGTATATAAAGACCAGCAAATTGTATTCATATAAGGAAAGATCCATATCTAGGGGCAGATTTATCAAAGGTCTAAGTAAAAATATGAATTTCGAGCTAATTTTTGTGTACTTCGACTAGGAAATAGTCCAAAGTCTATTTGAATTTGAAAAAAATTAGAAAATTCCCATATTGAAATTTATCATGTACTGACTTTAAAAATTTCTAAATTCAACCCTTGATAAATCTGCCCCTTGGTGTCACAGAGCTTCTACAGGCATCAGCCTACAAATTCTTCCAGTGGCAATTGTGATGTTAACATTTGAAGATGGCCGTAAACACACAGATACAGACGTATGTTGGACTAACAATAACTCGCTCTACAGTCATGAATCGCTTAATAAACACTAATATCTTGCAAATATGATCATTGGTAGAAAAGATCAGTCATCAGATGGGCCATGCTCACAAGGATGGTTGTCAGATTTTTGTTTAGGAAGTCATCATCTAGAAAGATAGTACAATTGTAAGTGCTGCATATGAATGAATCAAACCTTTAAGATTATCATAAGAAACCTCATATAACATTATCTGTTCGTGTATGACAAATTAATAATAATGTAATGTATCAATAACTGTTAGGGTCATGTCGCATTTTTTTCAGCCCACATATTTACTCCGAAAATGATGATCCAGTTCCTTTTACCCAGGGGTGGAATTTGAAAATGAATACTTTCACATTTCCAAGACTAGGGGGCATATTCACTAAAGAGGCGAAGTGGCTGATGCTAGCGAATTTTTGCCAGCTTTGCCACCCGCAGGGACATCACCAATGAACTAACAGGAGCAGGCGCCAATTCACTAGCAAACGGGACCGTCGCTAGCGTGCATTCGCACTCTATCGCCAGACAACTTTTTGCTCTCCTCAGACCAGACAAAGTGCTAAAAAGAAGCTAGGGGGCAAATTTACTAAGCTCGAGTGAAGGATTCGAATATAAATACTTCGAATTTCGAAGTATTTTTTTGGGTACTTCGACCATCGAATAGGCTACTTCGACCTTCGACTACGAATCAAACGATTCTAACTAAAAATCGTTCGACCAGTTGATAATTGAAGTACCGTCTCTTTAAAAAAAAAACTTCGACTACCTACTTCGCCACTCTAAACCTACCAAGCACCAATGTTAGCCTATGGGGACCTTCCCCATAAGCTTTCTAAGTTTTTTTTTGATCAAAGGAAAATCCTTCGATCGATGGATTAAAATCGTTCGATTGAACGTTTTTTCCTTCGATCGAATTATTTGCGGTAAATCCTTTGACTTCGATATTCAAAGGATTTTACTTCGATGGTCGAATATCGAGGGTTAATTAACCCTCGATATTCGACCCTTAGTAAATGTGCCCCTAGATCTTCCTCAATCTTCTGTCACTTAAATCATATCCTGTGTGCCAAAAATAAATTAAAGTTCAAAAAACGCTAACGACTTTTCCTTTTTTTAAGCGGGATTGGCTGCAAAAGTCCTAACTTACTTTTTTGGGTAACCGGTTTTCTCCACACATTTTATAACATATGTAACATTAATTTTACAGTGGGCTCATGTGTAGGGCATTATATTTAACTCTCTTGTCTTTATTACGGTTCCCTGGACATGTGTAATGAAAACCATTTGCAGCAACATTTATAATAAAGATGTCCATACAACTTTAAGTTTCCCACCCTATGCAAATTGACCTAAGTGCAAGATCACTAGCGAAGTTTCGCTAGGCACAAATTAATTCTAGCGCATCTTCGCTATGAAATGCTCGCACAGCCGAAGTAACGACAGCAAAAAGTCACTAGCGTCCGATGCCCAGGACGAAACTTCGCATTTTAATGAATTAGCGTATTCGTAGCACATTTGCGCCAACAGGCCTATGCCATATCTGTCAATGCACAGTAATTTAGGGGAAGAAGAAAGAAGATCAGTATTTTTATCCTAGAGATAGATATGCCAGCAGAAAAAACCACGTTTTACATGGCCATTAAGGATACTTGATGTCATGGAATTTCTGACTACAATTATCAGTATCTGACTACAATTATCAGTATCACTAACAAATCCCATTGGTTTTTACATGCTTCACATAAATTACATGGCTTGATAAATATGCCCATACATCTAATCATTATTAAAGTTTAAAAAACATTTAAAAATGTTTATTCTTTAGGACATCTTACGATTTCTGCTTGAATATGTATTGTGTAACAAGATACATGGCTATGTCTAAAATAGCCCTACTACATTGACCCCAGGAAACCATATCCTTTTAGAAAATAAATACACTGGCTAATCCAAAATGGGTAAATATGTCTTTCTAATTCAAACTGCAAAGCCCCAAAGCTTGCATTTTATAGCATCTTATCTCCCACCATGTCATTAGGTATTAACAGAAAAAACATCATTAATATGAATGCCAGGACATTACTGGACAGTTTGATGCACAATATGTATGAGCCCCATATGGTAATGGAACTCCTCAGCGACTTCTAATATCCTTATATTTAAGAATAGGTGAACAGCAACACTTCACTGCACTTCAAACTGTATGTACAGTCTCCCCATATCTGCGCTGCAAAAACATACAGACAGGTTAACTGGCTCCTAGTAGAACTGACTCTACTGAGTGTGAATGTGATAGGGATCGTAGACAAGCTCTACAAGGGCAAATGCATGAATGTAGAGCACTGCGTAAATTTGTTTAGAGCTAAAAAATACATAATTTCCTGCACATTAGACTGAATACGTAAAGCTTATGTATTACTTTTGGCAAAGAATAAAGTAGTAGTAATAGTACATTAAACTGCAATTGCCTTATTCAATTAATTAAAGTCATTTTTTTATTGAATGATCATACTTTAACTAATCTTAATGGGTCATTGACAACCATAAGTTGCACAATACATAGTTTTTTCCCATTATTCCAGTGTAATTGCATTTTGTGCAAATGATGTGTATATCCTATTCTTTTGATACAACTATGCTGTGGCAGTTGATGCAGCCCACAGTGAGAACTGGTACCTGTTTGAAGGTGGTGGTAGCACCAGGGTCCATATTTATAAATAGGTGCAAAACCCCTGATTAGTAACAGGAAAAAGGCAGTGGCATCGAGCGCAACTATACGGATGCACAAGATGCATCTTTTGAAGCGAATACCTTTACGGAATGGAATCTTTCGTACAACTTACTGCGGACAAATTTGGGGTCCTGCAACTTCTGCAGCAGTTGTAAGCGTGTCACCCATGTACAAAATGGTCACTTATACCTTAAAAAGAAATGCCTATGTATTTTTAGCTTCTGTTGCAAAATAAATGCTATGATTAATATATATTTGTGTACCTGCCACTGAGCAGAGTTGGCTGTTAAGCATTCATCTGTGACAGATGCTGAGCCACATGATATATACAATTACAAAAAATATTAGTAGACTATTCTTATGTATAATAATTATATTCGGCATAGAAATATCAACAAAATCTGAAAAACGTATGCTGTGAGAATTGTAAAGTGTAAGACAACTTGTTTTTAGTAAAAAACAGAAATGTAGCTGTTACTATTTTGTATCTGTGTGATAATAATTCAATATCCTATTCTCTTCCCTGAACTTCTGCATATTGTCATCAGAACTCAATAAACAGCAAATTATGGCCTCTATTTTTCCATACTTGGGAATATTGTTAATGAATCCTGATGTGCCTTGCATCTTCCCATGAGTGTTTTGCTTGCTTCTACCAGGAAGGAATAACTGTTATATTGCTAAGGGGCCTGTTTATATTCTTTTCTATTCCGTAGAGGTTGCTGGCTTGGGATTTCATGTTAATTACTTGGTGTGAGAAATATTTCATTATTATAAGTTCCAAGTAACTACTAAAAATAAATTTTATTATTTGCTTCATAAGCTTTATTTCACAAGAGCCAGAATACATAACATACTGTTAAGAATGGGGGATCTGTAATCTTCCAAAAGTACCAGAGAATGTGAATACTTGCTGCCACAGGTTTTCACCCATAAACCCTTAGACCAGGGACCCCAATCAGTGTTGCTCCCCAGCCCTTTGGCTGTGGCCTAAAAGCATGTACATATTTTTTAATTCCAGTATTGGAGTTTTGGTTGCATAAAACCAGATGCACTGCCAAACAAAGGAAGGAATGTGTCGGTCGCTAATGCAAAAATTGTTCGCAATCTGTTTGCAATGCGAATAAAGCCTAATGAAGAATATTATTGTGACATGCCATTTTTATTAAATTTTCCCCAAAGCCTCATTTAGAATGCCAGGGCACATAGGGGCTACCAAATAGCCAATCACGACCCTTATTTGGTATCCCCAGGTGTTGCTCCCCATCTGTTTTTACAACTGAATGGGGCTCATGGGATAAAACAATTTGGGGACCCCTGCCTCACACAAATTGAAGATGGGACACTTTATACTGAAAGTAACCTTTGTGGCTATACCAGTGATATAATATTGTATACAGAAATCAGAGTGAGTCAAACTGAACCAAAATGTTCTGATCAACTCTGCCATGCTTTTATATGGTCACAAAACCTTTCATTGACTTCTAATATCTTTATTATTTACAGTAGAAGAATACATTATCCCTTACCGTATATTACATGAGAGATACTCAGAGTTCGCTATAACTCTGCCTGCAGCCTTCTGTCTTTATATGGTCACAGAACCCCTCATTGACTTCTTATATCTTTATAATTTACAGTAGGGGGTACATTATCCTTATAATACAAAATTGATACTCAGAGTTCCCTGTATAACTCAGCCTGTAGCCTTGTGCCTTTCAGCGGTAAAACTAATTCTAATTTTCAGTCCCCCAAGGGAATTGTATGTTTTAGAAGGTCACTATTTTTGTTGAATCTGCCACAACTAAGCCCGTGTCAGCCTCAGTGCAATTGGTACTTATACCTCAAAAACTGTTTTGAAGACTGTATCCTTTTAAAAATGCATGGGAGATACAGCTGGGAAGCATTTCACTGTTTTCCCCACCTCGGGTGTCATTAGCAAATTAGTTGGCAGAGTTCCTGACTAGTTTAGAGATTGGCCAGAAAGAAAGAGCTACATAACATGATTAGATGTGTATAAGCAGTTTTTGGCTTGAAGCTGTGGTCAAAAACAGGGGTTCTTATGGGTTTTTTTTTTGTTCTGTTATGAGAGAATATTCAGGGTACAATTCTGTATACCACCATCCAACTACATTCACCGTCCAATATCTGGGGAACTTAAAAAAGTACCAATAGTTAATCATATCAGCTCAATACATGCATCAAGGCGTTTCCCTTAAAGTAAAATTAACAGACCTGCAATACAACTACCACCAAATATGTCACAAAACAGAATGGAGCTTGATTTATAAAGCAATTGGGCAGAGGGCCAACCCCTCCCCCCCCCGATATATCATATTAGGAGTGTACTTTTTCACTAAAAGGCAAAACAGCAGCTGCATATTCACAGTAGACCTTTCATATAAAGACTTCTAATACCAACTCTTCCCAGATCTCTCCCCACTGTCCATAACAAAGATTAAACAGAAATAGGCTTTCTTCTTTAAATCAACTTTCACTTCGCATAGACACAATAGTAATGTTTCACACTATCAGAAGCCCAAAAACCCCTCTCTAGATTTCTTACCACAGATCTTTCTCCATTGTACCTCAGCTCCCATCATTACAGATTCCCCATTGTGCAAATAAGGGTAAATTCTGACAATTTATTGTTACCGCATAAGAACCTTACTTCAGTCATGGATACCATCCTGAGGACACCTCCCAAAGATTCAAGGTCATTGCACTGATTTTTCCTTCAGACCTGGTAACCACAAAATGTTTATTACTGAATGTTAAAGGTTTATTATTAGGTCCTGGTTTATTTACTTTTACTTTACATCCCTTTCATATCACCTGTCTCCTACAACGTAAGAGGGACGTGGAAACACTGAATTTCTGAATATGTTTATGTAAATAAAAAATCTCCTTAAGCATAACAACAGCTGTGGGTTGGGCGGGGGTGAGCAGAGTTTGGAGGGATGAGCAGTTGTCTATCTATTGGTTATGCACAGCCTGTGGGAAACTGAGAATAGCTTATTTGCAGTGAGATCAGACAATTCCCTGGTTTTTAAAAGAGGAAGACCCCCATGGTTCTGACTTTTTTGATGCCATTTGCAGGAGATGGTTGGTGCTGAAGAGGCAGGAGAATATGATCTATTATAGTAGGGACAGTAAATATTCAAGTTATTATAGTTTTCCCTAGGAGCAACAGGGCTGAGGGCAGTTAGCTAAGCAGTCAAGGTAAGAGGGATTTATAGAGAAGTGTTGCTGTTAGGGCCTTATAATCTGGGGACTGAGAGAGTCCGCTGGAATGCATGCTGTACTTGCAAATCTCCAGAAGTGTGGCAGAAATGTCAAAATTATTCCGTGATTGATATATGTTTCCTGCAGCTTAATATCTTCCCTAAATTTCTCACAGTATCAGACTGGGTCTCTTAGTGCCCACCAAAAAACCTGACACCCTGGGCCCACACTCTATTAAACCTAGTCAAATGATATTGACACAAGGTGGCAATAAAAAAAGGCTGATGAGGATTCTCCTAGGCAGCAACCCATTGGGACTTGGGCCAACTGAAAGATCCTCAGGTAGGCTTCTCGGAATATGAAAAAATGTCTTCTTCACTCAAAATTGGCAGCCAGTCGGACAAGACCCATGATCAACTTATGTTCTAAGTGGGGAATGTAATAAAATACACAAAGAGAACATTCGTTTCATTAGGCTTTTATTGCATTGTGAATCTTAATTGCGCATTGTGAACCTTTAACTCCTGCTTGAAGGTGGCGTAAACTTTTGGTGAAAACGTTGAAATTTTTCATTAAGAAGTTTTATTACATACACAGCACAGTATCGCAAACTATAAAGTTCGCAATCGCTATGCTACTGTTGTGTGAGGGGCAAAGTGTCAAAGGCCAAATTGTTCACTTTGCGAATAAACAATAAACTTTGCGTAACAAATTGTGTGGCTATAACTATAGCTGATGCCTAACTACATTGAATCGAGCAGGTTCTGTGTTGCATATTGTGGTGTTATCTTACATGAAATGGCAGAAAAGGTTACAATATTTTCCAGGAGGTAGAAGAATAAAGTATTTTCTTGGATTGCCGGACTTCATCACACACCATCAGGCAAGTGTGCTGCTCCAGCTCATAGACTGGACATACTATGAAGATACTAAAGCCTGGGTGGCCGTGGAAGAAACATTTGCAACTCACCATTGAAACTCCTTCCCTGGCTATCCCCTAAAAATCAGAATACTACCACCACTCACCACCTTCTCTCCTACACTCTGAACCTATGGGATTTGCTCAAAATCAAAAAAAGCTGACAACGGCAAAATCCTTACTAACACCTTTGATAGGTAATATGGACATTCCTCCAGGTCTCTCCAAAGGTTATTTGGCCGAATGGTAACAGGTCACAATCACATAAATTTTCAGCTATGCCCTAAAGGAACTCTCTCTCAGTGGGAACACATAAAAAAGAGTTTGCAATTGCCATCTGCGGAGCACTTTCGATACCAACAAATGATGAGTTTTATCCGCCATCAATCTTCCACCTACTGCACATACCCCCAGATTTACAGAATTTGAAAATCTATGCCGCCATTTAGCACCCCCTAGGCGCAACATCTCCTCCATATACCAGATACTCCTAACAACTCAGACACAGAACTGCCTCCTCAACTTCATCTTATAAAATGGAGTGAAGCCTTGAACCAAACATTCTCAGAACAAGAAGATATTGTTCTCAAGTTCTTCACTGGGCTAAGGAGCTGTCCCCCGGTTTTTATAAGTTTAGTTCAGGCCCTTATTTCTGATTTTCTCAGATTCGCTTTCATCTGTTATGGTACCTACGGATTGGAGGTAAGCTGATGTCATTCCAATATTTAAAAAGGGATTACGATCTCAGCCTGGCAATTATAGGCCAGTAAATTTGACTTCTGTGGTGGGAAAATTATTTGAAGGATTGTTAAGGGATCACAATCCAAATTTTGTCCTAGTAACAACTATGCAGACCAATTAATTCCATCCAGGATGTGGCATCCTTGCAACAGTATCTGACAAACTGGCAAATGAGATTCAATGTTGATAAATGTAAAGTCATGCAAATGGGATGTAAAGATATCCAAGCCACTTATACACTTAATGGGACTGCACTAGGCAAATCCATTAAGGGAAAAGGACCTTGGAGTCCTTGTAGATGATAAACTTGGCTGTAGCAAGCAATGCCAGTCAGCAGCATCAAGGGCAGATAAAGTCTTGAGCTGTATTAAAAAAGTCATAGATTCACAGGAAGGGGGGGGGGGTCATTCTTCCATTTATATAGAGCACTGGTAAGGTCCCATCTAGAATTTGCCATACAGTTTTGGTCTCCAGTGCTTAAACAAGACATTATTGAATTAGAGAGGGTCCATAGAAGGGCAACTAAGCTGGTAAAATGTATGGAAAAGTCTGATTGCCATTTTGGAGTCAGGAAGGATTTCTTCTGCCTCTGAGGCAAATTAGAGAGGCTTCAGATGGGGTTTTTTTCTTACTCTGGAACAACTAACAGTTAGGCAGGTTAAAATAGAGTTCAAAGGTTGAACTTGATGGACGTGTGTCTTTTTTCAACATAACTTACTATGTTACTTGAAAATAACTAAAACAAGATGGTATAACACTCCTACCAAACTGAGTAGAATTTTTCAGGGAGTATCAAATACTGGCGATGTGGAAATGGACGGGGCACCTTATTACATGTTTTCTGGGAATGTACAGATATACAGAAATTCTGGACTGAGAATTTGACAGTATGCACTGATAAACTCAAATTAAACGTTGATAAGAAATCTGCAGCTGCTCTGTTCCACCACAACACGACCTTGACGCACCTTTATAAAATATATGCTTTAAATGCAGCAAAAATTTTGATTCCCCCGCAAATACTTATACCAACTCCTTCCGAACGGATTGCCAAAATGGAGGAAATTCACAAATTTGAGAAAATTCATGCTGCATCTCAAACCGCTATACGGAAGCACTCTGCCTCTGGACTCCTTGAGGGTTCCACATGCTGACACTTGAATTATTAGCCTTTGTCAAACCATATTTGGGAAAACACTTTTTGGATAACTATATAATTGCATATTTATGTCAATACTTTGTTACTCATTTTCTGAGCTATTTAAGGTGTAAATATGTTATGAAGGTGTCTATGCTACAGACTACAGACTGAATTTACCTATATAACATAAAGGAATATTTGTATTGCTTGAAATTACCATTTCCTTTATCTGGACAACAAATTAGAAGCGTTAAGGTATTACCATAACTGCATCAAAAGGCACTTAAAGGAATTAAGAATGTGTTACCTTTACTAAGAAATAATGTAATTACCTATGGCAAAACTCTCTGTTTGACGCTGGCTGGAACATCCCAATCCCAATTAAAATTTAATAAAAATAAACTTGATATGCGCTTCCGTTTAAAAATAAATACACCAACTTTTAGTGTCCCCAAAATGTCCCAAAGAATCCCTGTGTTCCACCGGGGTCCGGAGCCGGAGAAAATATCCCAAAGATCGCTTCCACAGCTGGCGATCGCTCCTGAGTTTTTAAACAGAAAAGAGACAAAGACCGCACCAATGTGAAATATTCTCAAAGCCGGTATCAGGGCCCTGCTTGGTTACTACTTACAGGATTTCCCGGACACGGCTCACACACAGGAACAGATCTGCAGTGCGGTGAGGCTCAGCTTGTCTTCCTAAGCGATGTCGCTAATGCTTTCACAATTTGGGAGAACGCTGAGACTGTGGAACACGAGGCAACTTGAACGTCCAGGAGCAGAATCGCAAGGGCAGCGAGCGCAGCATATTGTGGAATTGTGAAAGCATTAGCAACATCGCTTAGGAAGACAAGCTGAGCCTCACCGCACTGCAGATCTGTTCCTGTGTGTGAGCCGTGTCCGGGAAATCCTGTAAGTAGTAACCAAGCAGGGCCCTGATACCGGCTTTGAGAATATTTCACATTGGTGCGGTCTTTGTCTTTTTTCTGTTTAAAAACTCAGGAGCGATCGCCAGCTGTGGAAGCGATCTTTGGGATATTTTCTCCGGCTCCGGACCCCGGTGGAACACAGGGATTCTTTGGGACATTTTGGGGACACTAAAAGTTGGTGTATTTATTTTTAAACGGAAGCGCATATCAAGTTGATTGCTTTAATATTATTTTGGGGTGGAATCCCTTTGTATTTTGCGCATCCGGAGTATATTGTATTTTTGCGCAAGATTTATACCATTGTCTATTTAATAAAAATAAAGATTATTTAAAAAAAAAAAAAAGAATTTTCTTTCCCAGCATTCTAATATAACCCATTCATTACAGATTCCATTTTCATTCTTTCCTTCATTTAGGATGGCTGGCTATAACCTTTGTCATCACATGATTTGCTTTATTTTAGTGTTATACAGTATTTCTTTTGCAAAAAGCCAAATGTGTTGAACTAAGTCCTCCAAGTCTGTACAAAGACGTACAATAACATTATGCCACTATAGCAGCTGCCTGTGCTAAGTACAATTCAGTTGGAACAACCCCTAAGTTTATTTATTGCCTTTGCAGAGATACAAGAAAACTATGCCCAATTGGTATTCCCCTGTACTAAACACAATTCAGCAGGAAAATACATCTAAGTCTGATCGTACAAAGAGATACAGTACATTCATGTATACTAGTACAGGTACGTTCATGAAATTACTCTTTAAATGGTATTATAGTTTTTTAATAAATTGTACTGGTTAAAGAAAAACTTGAATTTTTCAACATTTATTATACCGCGACCGTGGAAATGCTTCAAACCTGAAAATACACCATCTAAAACATGTCAAAGTCATGTAGAAGTCAGTGGCAGAGGTCCCTTGAACTATTTGAAGATGTTAATAGCCTTCATGATGTTCGAGTTATTTCCAGTGGGTTTCACTCGTAAAAAGTTTTTCTAGAAAAAAACTAGATCAATTCTGGTTTTCAGGTTGTTAACCTTGACTTCACTGATTCAAGTTTTTTACATTCGAGTTTTTCCTTAAATTAGAAACCATTTGAGTTGTGAGTTAATTCGAGGTCCAAAAAAAAAAAGCTCACATCTTTCTAAAATTCAACCTTTGATAAATAACCCCTTAATTTTTATATGATTTTCTAGTACTTATAAAGGTATGAAAATCCAATTTACAGAAAGATCAGTTATCCAGTAAACCCCAGGTCCGAAGCATTTTGTATAACTTGTCCATACTAGGGATGGGCAAATTTTTTTGCCTTGTTTCGTTGCTGAAATGGTGCCCATAGACTTGTATGGCGTTGTGCGTCAAACAAAAAAGACACAGCGCGGTAATAAAATGTTGACGCCCGTAGACTTTAATGGGCATCGGCAACATTTCGCCGGCGGCAAATTTTTGGCTAAACGAAACGGGTCAAATTCGCCCATCCCTAGTCCATACATGTATTACTTATGATAGGGAAGCTACAAGGACTAAGATTTTATATACAGTATTTCCTAAATATAGTCCTTGCTGCTTTTATGATATCTTTGTTCCTAAGAGTGTATATCACTGGGTTAAATAATGGGGTTAGCACAGTGTGCAACAGAGATATTACCTTATCAATGAGAAATGAATGACCCCAGGAGGGGAGCATATATTTAGTGATCAGTGTACCATAAAAAGTGGCCACCACAATCAGATGGGAACTGCACGTTGAAAATGCTTTTCGCTTTCCTGTTGTGGATGGGATTCTTAGTATGGTGATAAAAATATAAATATAAGACATGATGATTAAGCAGCAGGGAAGCACAAATACAGGGATGGCAAAAACAAACACTATTAACATTACTAACGAAGTATCAGAGCATGCAAGTCTTTGAAGGGGTGAAAGATCACAATAAAAATGATCAATGAGATTGTTGTGGCAAAACTGTAGACTGGTTATTGGGACAATTCCACACAACTGTATTGAAAATCCAAGAACCCAGCACAATGCTGTGAAATGGATACAAGTCTTGATGCTCATAACAGAAGCATAACGCAAAGGATAACAGATAGCAAGGTATCGATCATAAGACATCACCAAAAGTAGAAGACATTCTGTAATCGTCATGGCACTAAATATTGAAAATTGCATTATGCAGCCTTGAAAAGACACTTGTTGGGCCCCACCCAGCAGGGTACAGAGCAAGATGGGAGCAATATTCAGTGACAGAATGATGTCAGACACAGAGAGGTGGGACAGAAAGAAGTACATAGGGGCATGAAGAGGATGGCTGGTTGAAACTAATACGATGATCAGATGGTTTCCAATTAATGTAGAAATGAAAATGATTAGAACTATAATGAAGCAAAACGTGTTGAAGCTATGAAGGTTCCCAAATCCTTGAAGAAGTAAATAATTCACTTGTGTCATATTTGCATCAGACATATTAAGATATGAATATTAATTAATTATCTAACCCCTGGGGTACTAGGGTTTTTAACTTCATCAATCAGTATACAAAAACATCAAACTGTATTCATATATGAACAGAAGAACATATTTACTGTCACACAGTTTTTGTGGGTATCAACCTACAAGCTCTTCCAGTGTCAATAGTCAAAATTTGAGGTTGGCCATACATGCACAGATATTTTTGTATACTGGACAAACGATAATTCAGTAGATAGAATCATGAATTGAATCCTAAAAAAAAATCATATGACTAGAAATGCTACATTTAAATATATACTGAACTTAATGCACCAGCATCTCTATAACAGTAATGATCCAAAGAGCTGACCATCTTGGATTTTGTAAGAAATGTCAGTGACACTCACATGCTCAGTGTGCTCTGGGCTGCTGTTGAGAAGCTAAACTTAAGGGCTGTCACAAATCATTGTGCTGAAAATATGGTTTACCTGTCACAGACATTGATGCTACAAAGATGCATATTCATGCAAAGTGCACTGGTTTCTGAACTGCCTTGTAATGTGAACCTGAATTATCAGATTGTGAATTTTATTTTCTATATATACAATATATTGTGAGTCTGTCCCTTAGCTCAGGTAATTGACAGCAGCCAAGAGAATGTGCTGTGAATCAGCAGGAAAGAAGATGTGGAGCTACTGGAGAGATCTTCAGGGGTACAGATTGTTACTGTTAAAAGCCTGTGTTGCCCTGGGTTGGTACAAGACCCCAAAGCTTAATCTGTAGCATTTCTGGCCTATTCTTTGTTAAACTTTAGTTCTCGTTTAAATGAAGACTAGTGTTTTGCAAATATGATCATTCGTAGAATGTTTTTCATTAGGACATCATCATCTGGAAAGATAGTAGTACTATTGTTAGTGCTGCTGTAATGTACTGAATGAAGGGACACAATGAACATTTTCAATTTTTCCTTTTCCAATTGGAAGATATGTGGGTTTAAAATGATAATCTGATCAATTGAACAGATATGTGGGTTTAACACAATAATCTGGTCAACAAGATAATCTAGATTTTTTCAAAAACCTGAAAAAATCTAGCAATTCGGGGAAAAAGTTAAAAAAAATTGTATGTTTGGTGTTTTGCATGATTTTATGTTTTTTTCCTGATCCAATTAATTTGAGTTATTTTATTAATAAATAAGGCAAAATTTGGTTGCGCTATTTTTGTTTAAAATGAGATGAAATTTCAGTAAATAAACCACTAAATCTATACTCTGATCTATATATTATATCTGTACATTACAAATATACATTATAGATTATTGTATATAATTTTTCAAGACATCCTAAGCTTTCTAAATGTACCTAAATGTTTGTGTAATTCCACTCCTGCAACAAGATATAGAGCTATAAAAATTTGAAAAATAAAAACAAAATTAAAGGAAGAAGAAATATTCATGAGGCAGGAGGAAGGCAGTGGCACAAGGAAGTTCAAGAGGTGCCTTTTGATGCAAGAACCTTTATTGAATGGGATTCTTCATCATGACTTTGGGGAATTTGATGTCCCGCAACTTCAGCAACAATCAAAATGACCAATTACGTGTCACCCCTCTACAAAATAGTCACTAATACCTTATAGCAACAAACAAAACAATGTTGCCCTGTTGTGTATTTGCAATATTATTATTGAAAATTAAAATCACTCACTTAAATTTTATTTATGAAAAAAATATAGAAACTTTAATGTTATATTGATTTTGTGAGAATTGTAAAAAGTGAACAACAGAAATGTACCTGTTATTATTTTGTATCTGTGTGATATTAATTAAATATCATATTCTCTAACCTGAAATTCTGCTCCTTGACTTTAACAAATCACAGCCTCTATTTTTCCATTTTAGGGAATATTGATAATGCATCCTGATGGGTCTGGTGCCTTCTCATGAGTGCACTGTTTGCTGCTACCAGGAAGAAATGACTGTTATATTGCTAAGGGGCCCTTTTATAATAGTCTTTTCAGTAGGGATCACTGGCTGGGGACTTCATGTTAATTATATTGGTGTATGAAATATTTTATTATTTCCAAGTAACCATTTAAAAAAAGCTTTATTTCAGAAGAGACAAACTACATAACTACATAATGTACAATAGAAATATGTTAGGAATACTATATATAATAAATTAAGGGATAAATCTGTCATCTTTCCAAAGTACCAGAGAGTAAGAAGATCACAGGCCTTCAACCCTAAAGCCATAAGCAAATGGAAGATGGAAAACTTTTTTTTTTAAATCAACTTACTTGGGACCATACACCTTTATAGACATTTATTCAACAAGAGAAAAATAAATAAGACGTATTCTGAAAATATAGTATGCATATTATAATTTAAAAAATCCTTTTCCTGAAATTAGCTGAGTTATTTTATAGCTTTATGAGCTCCGTGCTCTATGCCATTTTGTTGCAAAGTTTTGGTTTATAGATAAGAAGTCATTATAGAGGGGGTTTAAATGTGTATTGGTAATCTGGTTAACTACAGTACCTAACATCCAGGAAGTTAGAAACATAGGGTAGTTTGTATCATCCTTTGTCCTTTTTAGCTCCACCCATAATATATGGTATAGAGAAATCAGAGGAGTTGCAGTACCACCAACATGTCACAACAAGCACCTTGCTACGAACACGTTACCTGGGCAAAGGCCCACATTATAGGTGTATAGTTAAAAAAAATATAAGAATATTTTGCATTACTCTGAGGTGACTTTTAATATCCTCATATTTTGCAAAGGGGGATGTTATTATAATACACAAGTTTCAGTAAGTCATGTGACAGAAATGACATCACTAAGCTTCGATTATGAGGATATCATTTACAGAATATTCATGGCTTTTGTATATTACAGAAATATGAATTATTTAAAAGCAAAATCCCTACTGATTTTCTTTTCTAATATACAGTAACTCTGTCTTTTTTACTATTTCTTTATCTTTTTTTTTCTTCCAGCATTTCTTTATATTTTTACATATTGTTCTACCTCTTCCTATTCTTCAATACCCATTTTATCTTTGTATCTCTCGTTTTCTTCAGAATGCAATTCCACCTTCCTGAATCTTTTGACAAAGCTTTTCATTTTTTGTGCTCTGGCCTCTTCACATATGTATGCTCTTAAGTGGAATGTGAATAAATTACTGCAAAAGAAAGTCCTAAACTTGGCCCTGGTAACTTAAATCCATAGCCAGCAATAATACATTCTCCTGCTGCAGCCCCAAACAGAAGTGTGAGATAAGAACTACAGGCGCTCATGCAGTCCAATCCTCCCACACGTTGCACACTTACTGGCTACTGTTTAAAGTAGCTAAATCTTAAAGAGTGCTGAGGCAAGGGATCGTATGGCTATGGATTTACTTTACTGGGGGAAGGTTAGGGTTTGCTTTATTTAGCCCTTGTTCTCCCTCAGCTCTGCCAATATGCTGCTTCAGTTTACAAAAATAACTCTGGTGTTCTGAAACATCCCGCTAGACGCTGTCTCCTGTGGGCCCTAAGGGGGTGAAGGCCCGGGCGCAGTCACACCACTGATAAATATTACTTTAGAGATTTGTGTAGCTAATGTTCTATCTGTGCAGCTGACTTTACAGGAATTATTTATAAGACACAAGTGTAAACTGCAAAATTTCCTGTATTTAAATGTTCTTTGCAAAATTACTTGCACCCACAATTGCTACTTAAAATTGTGCCAATAGAAACCCAGCCTGGGCCTGTAATGAAACCCTTTCATGAAAATTCCTCAGACTTTATACCGTTACTTCAGCAATGTGAGCATTTGATAGTGAAAATGTGCTAGCGTTCATTTCTGCCAAGCGAAACTTCGCTAGGGATCTTGCGCTCAGGTCAATTTGCATAGGATGGAAAATTTAAAGTTGTATGGGTGTCTTTATGTTAAATGTTGGTGCATATACTTACAAATTACACTTTTAACACATGTCCAGGGAACCTTAATAAAGACAATAGAGTTATTCTAATGCCCTACACATATGCCCACTGTAAATTAATGTTCCATATGTTAGCAAATGTATGGGGAAAACCAGTTACCCAAAAAAACTTTGTTAGGTCTTTTGCAGGCAATCAGGCTGAAAAAAGGAAAAGACACCAGAGTTTTTTGGACTTTGATGCATTTAGTGAATTTGCTTTGTAGCTTCCGTTCGCCAGAGTGAAAAGTCGCATAGCGATAGTGTGAATGACCGAAAGCGCCAGTCTCTTTCGCTAGAGAATTGGCCCCTGCGCCTATTAGTAGGGATGGGCGAATTTGACCAGTTTAGTTTCGCCAAAAATTATTTTTGACACGTGACTTTTTTTTCCCATGGAATATCATAAAGCAATCATCCTAGAGGCAATACTCTATTTGACCATGACTAAACCAGACAAAGACTGGGTGGACATTGAGAAACAAACCACACTTCCTATAGAAGTAGAGGGGCTTCTATGGGCTCCAACAGTCCAAAACCCAAACAAAAACAACCATCTCTTACAAACAGTCAAAGACTTATTGATAATCTGGAAGAAAACCAAGAAGCACAAATTGTTCAAATTAAAGTTCTCCACACTACAACCCATAGCCAGTTTAGAAAGAGAGATACCGAACATATAATTACAAAACTGGATAAGGAAGGAGATTCGGAACATCTCTACTACAAAATAATCACATCTTATCCCAACTTAGTGCAGCAATACGCACTACTCCACACAGACCATTTTAAGTTTCTACAAGTCCGCCACTATCTATTCGCACAGGCTAAGTTTCCCCTAGCACAAAAGACGTGGCTGCAAACCATAGGTCTCCAAGACAAACATACATAAGGCATGGTATCATCGCTGTATAAGCCTTTGATGTCAGGATACTCTGAAAAGAAAAGTAACAGCTGGAAACCAGACTGGGAACGAGTCTTCCAGAACATTAAAAAAGTCACTAGATGTGGAAACCACTTAGAGCAATATTCTAAGCTGTTACTCAAATGGTATTTGACACCACATAAACTGGCATGCATATATCCAGGTACTTCTTCATTGTGCTGGAGAGAATGTGGGGCCATCGGAGACCTAATCCACATATTTGGGAGTGCCCCAAAATAGCTCCCTTATGGAAGGAGGTAGAAAGCAGTATCTTAAAGAAGCTAAATGTACAAATACTATTGACACCAGCTATAGCAATGCTACACATATTCCCATCGAACCTCGAAACCGGAGAAGCTTTCATACTACACCATGTGCTATTTGTGGTCAGAATCCTGATTGCCAGAAAGTGGAAATCTACAACAGCACCTACATTGGCGCAAGTGCTTAAAGAGACACAATGCAATATGCTACTGCAAGAGCAGTTGGACTATGATATCAAAAGGAAACCTAAAAACACAGCCTTATGGAAAACATGAAGACAAACACAATTGTTAGAACTATGCAGACAAATGCTCCCATCACCAGGAGGAAACACGTATATAACAAAATAAACTAAAGATTGGACAATGTAAAGTTAAAGTAAAAGTAACATTAAGACAGAAATTAAGTGCCTTCTATTTCTATGCCCCTCCTTTTTTCCCCCATTTTGCCTATCCCACATACCTTTCCTATACTAACACCCCCCATAAAGTATACTGATATGTATATAAAAAAAAAACTGTAATTGCAAAGAGTGAATGTATACTGATTTCCCTACATATTCCTGTTGAAAATCAAAAAAGAAATATGGTAAACTAAAAGACAAAGAGGCTGCTGATTTTGGGACACTGTCACAATTAAGGGCAGCTTTTAAAAATTGCAATTAAAAAAAAATTAAACAAAACCATCGCAATATCGATCTGCACAGCAAATGATTAAAAATCAGGTAGGATTAACATATAGAGAAGTAATTCAGGATAATGATAGTTACTTGCAAAATAATGAAAATATTGAATTTACTATGTTGATAGATTATAAAATGCTAGAAAAGGACACTCTAAACATGGGCAAAATTTACTATGTGGAACTCTTAAGATCTGGAAGTCAAATACACAATCTCTTAAATTATAATTCATAAAGGAATTGAGATTATTGTTAAACAAAATGAGCAGGTGGTAAATGCATATTTGCAGAGTGAACAGGTAGTAAATATATCTTCCCATCAGAAACACAAGTATTAGAAAAAGGGCTACGTTTTTGTCCCATAGGCAGTATAGATTTTTTAAAACCTGTGAATTTTCAAAAATGTATTAGAAAAATTGCCCTAAAGAGATATTTTCAAGTTAAACAATACAAGACATTCAAAAAGGAGACTATGGTGACAAATTTTGGGAAAAATTATGTCAAAAAAAGTTGCAGGGTAATCAAGAGAAGGAAATAATCCAATTTATGGACCAGTGCGCAGTTTAAGCCGAAACACATGAACTGGTAATGCATAATGACCTGAAAGGTAAATCAGTTTTTTTGTTGTTGCTTAAAAAATGGTTGAGCAAAAACTGTTGGATATTGAGAAAGATTTTTCTACAGATTGGCAGGTACAAGATAATTTAAATAAGAAAAAGAGGAAAGCCCTATTAGATAATGAGACAATGGGGCACATTTACCAAAGTGTGTATTTTCTCTTCATCTCACTTCACCAAAGTTCACCTCACTTCATATTTATTAAAAATAGTTTTTTCAAGAAAAAATTGGTGAATTTTCTCCTGGCGTAATTTCTTTCTGAAAAATCCACAGTAAATTTCCCCAAAAAATAGTAGTGGGGAAAATTAGCATGGAAAGTGCGGGGTTGATGGAGATTTAAAAGTAACTACTCTATTTTTATAATGGAAGTTCGCCAGCCTGAACCTGAAGACATTTCTCTTGGTAAAAATACACTCTTGTGCTCTAAAGGTGGCCATAGACACACAGATCCTATCGTACGAATTCTCGATTCGTACGATTTTCGGATCGTGTGTGGGGAGTGCCGACAGCTTTCGTCCGGCGGAGATCGGTCGTTTGGTCCGATTTGATTTTGACCCAACTGATCCCGCCGGAGCCCATTGCACATCGTAGTCAGATCGTTCGGCCGAACAATCAGATTACCCCCGATATAGCCATGCCCGTTAATGGCATATCGGGGAAAGATCCGCTCGTGTCGCCAAACGAGCGGATCTTTGTGTCTATGGCCACCTTTAGTGAATTAGAGAATCTTCAAAGGAGAAAGTTCACCTGGAGAAGAATTTACACCAATGCAAAGAGAACTTCTGGGTATGTGAATTGAATTACATCTAGGGAGCGGTAACGTTTTGTTCTTAAAGCAGGTATAATGCATAACTCGTCACTAACTCCTTTCTTTTTGTAGTTTTTCTTTCTTATGTTCCAGAATGGACTTATGTTTGGTATTATGGACTTTAACAATGGACTTAAGGAATTTTGAACTTCTCCATGGACTTTTTTATATAACGGACATTATCCAGGACTCTATGTGGACTTTTTTTGTATATGTCTCATATCTCCCTTGTTTATTTGGTTGTTACATTGTGTAATATGTCTTTTTTAGTGTGACAGGGGTGGTTGTGGTATCATCTGGCAAAGGTGCATGACCCTGAAACGCTGTTTGATTCATTTTGACACATTAAACACAAGGGACTGGTTCCCCGCTGCAATTACCTTTGAGTGACAGTTGTTTTTTGTTGACGAAATTTGCACCCTCATAAGCAGGTCACTTTACCGTTATGTGGGGAAAGGAATACATCTATGGTGATGTTAACCCATACCATGATTTGATGGTTTAGTTACATGGCATGGAATGAAGGGATAAAGGATTTTCTACTTCTGTTAATGAAACCCTTATGAGATAAAGTTTACTTCGAAATATGATTTGCTACCAATTTATTTTTTTAAGATTCAAATTTTTATTTCAATTTTAGTCATGTCTGTTCTAAGTTATACAGGAAAAAAGTAGCAGGTAATACCATTTTTTCCATCCATAATATACAGTAAAATCTATACCACTGGGCATCTATACCATTCCGGGCATCAATTTGGAAATAAGTAAATTATAGAGAAAAAGATTTGGAAATAAGTAATTTATAGAATACTATATATTATAGAATTTTTATATAATATTTATTTATATAAAAAGTTGTATTTTTCTATGGATGACAGATGTACAAGATATATGTACCTAATGGATGATGCAGGTAGATATACATATATTTATATGTTCTAAATTAGGGTTATAGTATTTTGCAATAGCATATAATTTTGTAAAGAGTGACAATTATTTGTACATTTATACTTACATAATATATGGGTGCGTGTTCATAATGTTGGCTAGGGGAGACCATGTGGCACTATGATACACATTCTGTCATTTATTGTGGTATGGATTTTTTTGATTTTCTTTTTGAAAATGAGCTGTAACCAATTAATGTTTTGTGTGTGTAAAACTCTGTTTAGTTAAAAAAAAACTGCAAGCTCTAGGTCAGGAGGTTTGATTGGGAAAACTTCAGAGCACAGGTTTAACCAAAAAGTCATTGGTGTCTTATTGAACTCCAAAAAAGAATTACACCAATGGGATACATTGGAAAGTAATGAAGTTTCAGCTTTGATGAAAGTCTAACAGCTCAAAAAGCGTCCATAGCCAAAATTTTAGGCTTTGTGGAATAGGGGCTAAACACAAAAATGTAGTCCTGGAACCTCATGTTTCGGCCATCTCAGCTATGACTTCCATAAAATGGATTATTCAGCTTCTAGTGACTAATTTTTCACAGCCTTAAAAATAGTATTTCCTTCCAAAAGGAGGTTGTGTCCCTAGTGGGCTTTACATATAGTCGAGCATAGCTGATTAAAGACTATGCTGTGGAACCTTATAGCATATAGCCATTACATCAGCTAACTGCACTTATTACCATAATACTATATCTTGCTACTTTCATGGCATCTGAGAATGTTGACTTATTTCTCACCCAAGGGTAGGCTTGGGTAATTCCCATACTAGCTGACATGGTGTGGTCAGGATTAACACCACACTTTCCTTTCCACTATCCATGTCAGCAAGTATGTTACCTCCATTTACAAAAGTCAGCACAGCTTGTCACACAATGCCATGAACAAGGTTGGCGGGGTTACTTTAAAATTTAGGGTGGGTCTTTCTGGTCCTGCTGGATAATGGTTGCAGTGAGGAGAAAGCAATTTCTACTGAGCTTACCCTGTTTTTAGTCTCTGTGACATTATGTTTCCTTTGAATTTTACTTCTTCATTATTAATCTGGTCTTCTGCCCACCACAAAAATGGTTGTTGTTGGTCCATCAATAATTAAAATTATAATTATAGCACTAAGAGTATTGATTCCAATCAAAAGCATTTCATTTGTTTTAAATTTGTTGGGGGCATACTGGGCCATTGAAAAAGAGGCCCTTGTTGGGGCCATCACATACAGGTTGAGGTTCATAGATGTTGTTGTTTAACAAAGTCTGTTGTAGAATCTTGTGTTTCAAGAACACTTTACAGGAGTTTGGTGAGGGAGATATAGCCTCTCCATTTATATTCCCCATACCCCTGCGGACATATATTTTAAACAACAATAAATCCCATGCTTCTCCATTTAATTAAAATAAAGATTAGATGTTTGTTATAATTGTATACCACAATCTCCTCCTGGACTAATTAATCCATTTAGGAGATAATTGCCTCTGCATTTAACAAAAATGTATATAAAGCAACAATTTACACTTGCAAAGCAAACATTGCTGATGCTAACGATGCTGCTGATTCTGACTAATGGTAATTTAATCTTAAATGTTAAATATTTTTTTGTTTTGGGGTATTTATTTAAAAAGAAATTAGAGGACATTGGGTATGTTGAGCACTGCAAATTGCTGGGGAAAAATGGTGGTGATCAAAAACACAAGTAATTGCAGCAAAAAATTAGAAAAGAGAGGAATCCTTTGGGTCATTTTATCTCATAATGGCATCAGCACAGTGACCATCTTGACCACTGGAATCTGTTATCCAGAATTCAATAATCTCAAAAATAGAGATACCATTTCCAATAGTCTGTAAAAAAAAAAAAAAAATGTGTTCTGTAGATTGAGCTAGAATTAAGCCATGTACAGTAGATAGCAAAACAATAATATTTTTTGTGTCAGTGTCCTTAAAGGGATTCTGTCATGATTTTTATTCCTGAACCAACAAGAATATACATTTTTTTGTTGAAATATTGGTGTGTAGGTAGCCATCTCAGGTCATTTTGCCTGATTCTGTGCTTTCAGAAAGAGTCAGCACTTCATAATAACTAAAGGGAGGGGGTGATATCAATCAAACTTGCAGGGGAGCAGTGAAGTGTGACTGAAGTTTATCAGAGCACAAGTCATATGACTGGGGGCACCTGGGAAACTCACATCTAGCTCCATGTCAGATTTCAAAATAAAATATGAAAATATCGGTTTTCTCTGTTGAAAACGGATTCAGTGCAGAATTCTGCTGAAGCAGCAGTATTAACTGATGCGTTTTTTTAAAAAAAAAAACAACTGATGCATTTTGAAAAAACATGTTTTCCAATGACAGAATACCTTTCAGGAATTGGTTTCCAAATTGTAGGGCTGGTCAGCTTGGCAAACTTGGCTTAGCCTGAACGCCAGTAAGAATTTGGGGTGAAAATGTATTTGCTGTCCTAGATATTCTTGCAACTATGGTGGGCCCTGAACAAGTTTGAGGATATAGAACTGAAAATGCCAGACAAGGCTTTCAGGCATGGTGCTTGATATAAAAAAATAAAAGATCATTGGCCAAAATACCCTTAATAAAATGAGAATTCAGGGACGTCCATTTACAGTAAGTAGTAAAAAAGTAAGGAGTTTTTTTCCTTTTCAAAATGAACACAACTTTACTTTTTTTCCACCACAACTGTAAGATGGGCACTAAAAACTGATAGAACTTGATGTGCATGTTTATAACATTAGTGTTTATATAAATAACTATATATTTATCTATACCTAATATAACATTCTCTTTTTAACAATGTAAAACCATTTTTCCGCTGCTCTATATGAAAAGTATTCCCAGTTGTATTTGTCAAAGAGGTGAACTTAAGCTTCTCTTGCTATTCCAGAAATAAATCAAGCCTGTCAAGCTGAGAACCACTAATGTGCTTGTGCCTATATGCTCTCCTAAAAACTCATGCACAGTTCTGATATGCTGGTTGCACCTGCTTTGATGAATACACCTCACAAACAGGGTGTGATGTACCACAGTGCAAAGGAGTCTTGAACATATAATCCTTTCTTGACCAGGTGATTCCCTTTGTATGTTATACCAATATGCACGTATGCCTTCATATAGCATAAAATATGTTATAAACCCTGGACCTAGAAAAATATTAAACCACAAAGGGAACTGAAGTCCAAGAAGCCTGAAAACCCCTAACAGGTTTTTGTTTAGCAAGTATAAATTCAGTCAAATTTTTTTTATAGAGTTTCGTAAACATATTTTACAAAATATGATTCTATAATCTATTTTATTGTGTTTTTCAGAGGGTTCAGACCAAAATCAGACCTCGGTCTTAGTATTCCACTTTCTTGGCTTTGGTAACATTCACAGCATACAAACCCCACTTTTCTGTGGATTTCTCTTTGTTTATGTTGCAATCATATCTGGGAATTTGCTTATTGTGTTTCTGGTTTCATTCCAGAAAAGCCTTCAGTCCCCGATGTATTTTTTTCTCAGCCACCTGTCATTGTGCGATGTGTGGTGCACCACAAACATTATTCCCAACATGCTAAAAATTATACTGTTTGGAGGAGGCTCCATCTCAATGACCGGCTGTATCATTCAGTTTTATCTCTTTGGCAGTCTAACGACTACACAGTCTTTTCTGCTTACAGTGATGTCTTATGATAGATACCTGGCCATCTGCTATCCACTGCATTATTTCTCAATAATGGACTTTCAGCGTCTCCTCAGTTTAACTACATTGTCATGGTTGCTTGGTTTTCTGTTAACTCTAATTCCCAGTATGCTGGTTAGTTCATTAAAGTTCTGTGGCCCTAGTGCCATTAACCACTTTTTTTGTGATCTTTCGCCAGTTCTTGCCCTTTCTTGCTCACCCAAGACCTCTTTAATTGAAACAGTAATAATATTTTCTTCGATCCCTGTCATTCTCTTCCCATTTATATTCATTATAGGAACATATCTTAAAATTTTGCTTACAATCCTTAAGATTTCTTCCAAAAGGGGGAGACAGAAAACATTCTCCACGTGCAGCTCACACCTGATCATTGTTTGCACGTATTATGGCACACTTATTATTGTTTATATGGTTCCAGCCAAGCAGCACTTTTCAAATGTAAATAAGATACTCTCATTACTGTATATTGTGGTAACACCATTATTCAATCCTATTATATACAGCCTGAGGAATAAAGAGATAAAGACTGCACTATGGAAAATAATGTCTATTAAAGCCACAGGAGAAGTATCCATTTAAGAAAATACATAAATTCTGTATAGTATTTCTTCCGTTTACTTTATATCCTGATTTTTTAACTGACAAGAAATGAAAGATCAAAAACACTCGAAAAAGATGAATAATCTAAAATTGCTTTTACATGTACTATTAAAAAAATGTTTTTCTTTGAAGTTTTAGTTCCTGAAAAACTAACCTAAAAACATTTTTTTATTTTTAAATAAGAACATTAAAATTAGAACATTTTGTAGAATTGTTAAACTTGTAGTCTGTTTAAACACAGTATATAAAGCCAGGCAGTAAAGCCTATAACATTCTATTGAGTGTGTTGAATGCTTTACTTTTTTAATAACATGTATTTCCTTAATGAAGAATAAGGGATTTAATGTAACCTCAACCCACCACATCCCATGAGTCATATGGTAACTTTGCAATGGCATTTGGAATACAAACAGGTGTCAATGAAAACAATTCATTTTAAATACACATCTTCCATAATTGAGTCAAAAATCTATTTTTTGGGTTAAATTTTTTTTTTTTTTAGATATATTATACCCCAGCCATGGAAATAGCTCAAATCCGAATATACACCATCTAAAACCTGTCGAAATCATGTAGAGGTCAATGGCAGAGGTCCCTTGAATCATTTGAAGAAGTTGATTCAAGTTTTTTTGGAGGGTTTCCCTCGAAAACCCTCAATGAGTTTTTTTTCACTGAAAACTCTGTCAAATCAAGTTTTCTGGTTTCACAACTCGAACTCTTTTTTTACATTTGAGTTTTTTCTTAACTTAGAAACCATTGAAGTTGTGATTTCATTCGAAGTTTAAAAAAGCTCAAATAGCTCTAAAATTCGACCTCTGATAAATAACCCTCTTAGGGGGTTATTTACTAAACTCTGAATGCAAAAATCTGACTTTTAAAAAAAATTTCAGAATTTATTAAACCCCGAGGATGGAAAAGTCCAAATCTAAAAATCCGGGATCAAAGAGCTGTGGAGGTTGCATATCAGTCAATGGGAGAACTCCCAATGATTTTTTGATGTGCGCTGGATTACGGGCAATGCCCCGAAGTTTTCAAGTGAAAATTACGGAAAAAACGTGAAAATCAGATTTTCAGGAAAATTTAATAATTAATCAGTGTTAAAAACCCGAGCGGATTTGATCGGAGTTTGTAGCAGAAAATATTGAGATAAATTTGGACTTTGATAAATAACCCATGTATGACACTTTTTATTGAACCATCAGTGGATCCCTTTTTTACAGCTTTTATTCATATAGTGCATATCATTAGCTGATGATAATATAATTTCTTAACTTTAAGAATTAACACTTAGATTTATCAAAATGTGAGATTAAGAGTTTACCACGAAAAACTCAACTACTTTCTATTCATTCCTATGGGATTTATTAAAATTGTATTATTAATGGATGAAAGTTAGAGTTTACAATTTGATAAATACATTTCTAAAATGCCAAAGGAATGAAGAGAAAGTGGGTAAAATATTCTGTGGTAAACTCTAATCGCACTTTTTGATAAATCTGCCCCTTAGAGACACCCTAGGTGAAACTATGGATGGTTATTTATCACCGTTTTTTCTGCAATGAAAATTCATAAATTTGAATAATGATTTTAAAAACCTTTTAAAAACTAAGAATATACAAATTCGAGGTATTCCGATTATTTTAATAGTTGTATTTGATCAAATTTTTTTAGTTTTTTTTATAAATAAGTAAACATTTATGTTGTTTTAGGGGCAGATTTATCAAAATGTGAGGTTAAAACCCACTAAATTTTTTACTCATTCCTATGGGATTTTTAGAATATTATTTATCAATGGAGTTCACCATTGATAAATACAATTCAAAGAATCCCATAAGAATTAATAGAAAGTGAGTTTTTTAATTACATTAATATGAATTTGCAACAAATCAGTCAATATTGCTTAGCTATACCTCCACCTTTGTTAGGCAACATGTGGGGGCCTATTTATCAACATGTCTAATTTTCGTGTTTTTTTAAACTGACCAAACTCACAAAGTCTAAAACTACGAATGTCATGTGATTCATACAAAAAATCTGAATAAAAAAGTCTGAACAGAAAATTACATTGAGCTCTGTACCTTGAAAACCTCTAGATTAGTGGAAAATATGAAATTCGATTGTAAGTAAATGACCCCCATGTTGATTCAGAGAAATCCAGTTGATATGAACCACCATATTACCTATATATTACCATTTCAATGGAGGAACACATACCATTTCTATAAACAATTTTTTTGCATTTGAATTGCTCCAATATTGTGCCTTTCTTTAACTGGGGCTTGGAAATAATGTTATAAACAGGAACCATACTGGTCCACTGAGATGAAAGACAACATTCAATTCAATTCAATGCCCTTTTAAAGTACATTTAATTACTTAGAATATTATAATTATAATTAGAAGTGGAAAAAATCCACCAACACATAATTCACTGAATTATTTTGTTTCTTTCAGCCATTTGAAAAATACATCACTGCATATTATATAAATGGCTCCTCCTGACTAAATCTGTAAAATGTGTTATAAATGGTTAATACAACCATTTTTAAATGATTAAAAAAATGGAAATCGGTTTTTATTGGTCTGGTGTTCCTATTTCACAAGTTTCAAGGTAAATACTTTAATTTTAACAAAACCATTAAAATGCTTTGGTTAGATTTACTTGTTTTTCATCCATTGTTGTTTGTTTAACAGTATATAGGTTTTGTTATATAGTATAGCATTTATTTAAGTAGAAATCTTCATTATAATATTGTAACTGCAAGGCGAGTTTATATTATGCATTTATTTATATAAAGTACTAGTAAAGCCAGATCAAGATATATACACTATATTTCCTATAATATACACTATATACTATAATATGTTCCCTTAGAAAATTAAAAATCTGAAGGCTTTAAATTGCTGGGGATATTCCCTTCCACTCATAAGCATTTACAAACAATGTTAACACCACAGACATTTTTGACTGTATACATTTTGAGTAGCAATCTAATCTACATTTGTAAAAAGTGCAAATTATTTTTATAAATACTGTACATAAAGGAATGTATTATTGTTTTTCTTTGTTGTCTTGATTGTTCTCTAAAAGCAGTTGTACAGTCATGTTCTGGCTAAGATTATTTATAACAACATTCTATCACAATATGTTCACCAAACAAGGGAGAAGAAACCACCTCACCATAGTTCTGAATTGTTGTTTTATGGAAATATTTCTTTAGTGACAGGAAACTGCTGAGCACTAATCCCTTCATTCGGAAATCTCAAAATTTTGTTTACAGACAACTATATTTATTATAACTGTATCATTCACTGAATTATATCGCACTGTAATGAAGGAAATGTGCAATGCAAATAAAATACGGAATTTGGGAAACAAAGTCAAGATTTTAATGTTTATTTTATTCCTTCTGATTTACTTGGTGATATTATTCATTAACTATAGTATCATGTTGAATTTATGGTGAATTATGAATTTATGGTGCCTGGTGTCAGTATCCCTATGTATTTTTCCCTTTTATCCAGTCACATTCAATATCTTGGTTGCTACTAACATTACCCCTATGAATGACATTAAGGGGGTTACTTACTAAGACTCAAATGTATCTTTTCTTTAATTTTTTTTTTTTTTTTTTTTAAACAAAGTCGACCTAACTCTCATCCACAAATTTAACTCATTTATCAAAAAATCAACTCAAAAAAGTTGATGCGGGAAAAGTCTCAACAAAATTGTGAGAGAACTCTTAACTTTTTTGGATTATTGTATGAAAACCAGCGCAGATCAGGATGTCAAGAAACATCTTCAGGGACATCTGCCATTGACTTCGACATGATCTCGACAGGTTTTAGCTAGAGTATTTTAAGATTTTTAGCAGCTTTGAGGCATAATAAAACTCAAAAAAATAGAGTTTACCCTTTAAAAACTCAACCTGAAAAAATCGAGGTCTAATAAATAGGACCCCCAAGGGGCAGATTTATCAATGTATGAAATTAACTCACTTTCTATTCATTCCTATGGGATTTTTGGAAGTGTATTTATCAATTATTGAAAGTTATCATTAATTTAATACATTAATTACCACTCCATACAGACAGTGGTAACTCTATTGTTTAATGCAGGGTTGCCCAAAAGGTAGATCAGTATCTACCAGTAGACCTTTAGCTGGGGACGGGGTTCAGTAGATCTCAAGACACGATCAGCAAACAGCTTGTCTAAATCAGCCTCCTGTTTCATGCTTTTAATTCAGATATTTATTATATTAAGAGTACATAAGAAATAGTGGTTTGTTAAATATAACAATATAAATTTTCTCATAAATCAATATTTAAGTAATATTTTCCATGGAACAGAATGCTAACAATGCTTTTATGGATGTAGATCATAATGGGGCAACATCACTAAAAGTTGACCTCACATTAATAAAGTATGGGCACTCCTGGTTTAAATGAATTTAGAAATCAAGAGAAGACTAATTTAATCCTTGATTTACAGATTTACAAGAGAATCTGAAAATATGGGTCAAATAAAATTGATTGGTAATTGGTAGAAAATTAACTGACAAATAAAGGGGAACTATCGTTAAAAATAAAATGTAATATCAGCTTAATGTTCAGATAATATTCCAAAATAAATTCAATAATCAATGTTGCTTTATTAAAAAGGTTTTAATGAATTACTTATGTCTGTACAAAGCTGAGGGGTGGTTAAGTTCTTTATAATTTTTTCTCCTAATCATCCTCCTAATCATTCATGTGAGAAATTGATTACTAAAAACTAATTACTAAATACTAAGAAATAAATATCTAGTCCTTCTTAGAAAGGCAGGTCCCAGCTCATCCTGGCTCTATTATTGTAATATATAATTATAATATAAATAACACATTACCTAAAACAATACCCTGGAATTGTGAAAATCTTCGCATAGAGATTTTATATGGGGTTCTATAAAAATATGGGACAGTTCAATAGCCACAATACATATTATTACGGCTTTATAAGAACTAATTTGAAACACAAAAAGGGACCGTAACAGATCTATATGGAGCTCCAATGAAGGGGCCATTTTAAAATGTAATAATAATTTTTAGCTCAGAGTGAAACCCGCACCATATATCTATCATTACCTACAAGATTAGGGGGATTTTCAGTTATGCTTTGTTTCCTGTACACTTCTTTGGGATTATTCCTTCAAATAAATAAATGAAAATGTTTTAAATACAAAATCAAAAAATGTGGTGTTAATAGAATAGTTAACCCTTTTGACCCTTCTTGTGAATTCAGCACTAGAATGCCAAAATGTATTTTACGTGAAACTGTATTTTGGCTAACTTGAACTAAAGAACACGAACATAAGTGTTCTTTATCCTTTGCTCCGTTTTTAATGAATAGGTTTTGAATGCACAATGTAATTCTCTATTACATTTTATTACATAGACCTGTTGTTTTGGTTAGGCTGTAAGTAGGCTAGGATTACGTTCCTTGTGAATGAAACAAGTAAGTGGGTTTTTAATACCGCTGTACATCGGAGTTGTCACCCATAGCCAGTGGTGTAACTAGATGTTACTGGGCCCCACAGCAAAATAGTTTTAGGGCTCCTAAAATATCCAGAGGCTGTCCTGTTTTACCGATATATACTACATTTACTGTATAAACATTTACTTTATTAGGGCCTCCTGGGGCCCCCATACCACTTGGGCCCTCCTGCAGCCACAGGGTCTGCTTACTCTGTATTTACACCTCTGCCTATTGCAGGTCACACTTTTTTTTTTTTCCACTTGTTAAGCTTGCCGTCCATGATAAATGTTTGGAAATTAAAAGGTTTTAAAATAATTTGATAAAACAGGTTTACAAAGTGCACAGCTTTGACAAGAGTGCTTTTCATAATCTATTGTGCCAGGTTTTGAGGTAAATTTGGTTAGAAAAGCTTTTCAATCATAGTATGAGTGTGCAGATATTGTATTCTTGCTTCATTTCTATATTGACTATGAGGAGGCCCACTGGCTCTAAAGGCATCGAGTTCTTTGCGTGGCACCACGGACCAGGCCGGAGAAATCAATAAACACCGCTACCCCCTCCCTTAACATAGTTTAACAAAATCCCATCGCACGCTGGCTAAGTAGCCATATATTTTAGGTGAGTGGGAACATTTTCCCCATAAAAAAATGCTGCTTTGTTGATTCTTTGCCCTATCTCCTGATGAGGAAGTCTAACAACGTCTTCCCCTCACAAAGTAAAGCGCGAAACTAACATCGTCACAGTACTGAACTGGACTATGACGGTCCCTCCAATGCGCGCGCAAGTGGGCAGAGCCCGGCGCCATGGCAACAAATAGAGAGCAGGCGTCAGCTGCCAATCCAAGGCCGATTTGCTCTCCTTTCCGCTGGCCAATAGGAGCCCCCGATTCATCAATTGAGGAAAAAAAACGCAGATGGAGGCGCGGCTGTGGGAGCTTTAGGTAGTAGTGCTGAAGATTGGTAGAAGATACACACAGCTTCTACATTTGTACCGCTCTGGGCTCTGGTTAGTATTAGGGTCGCTCAGCAGAGGCACGGGGTTGATCCCAGACTGTGTGGTGTTTGAGGGTGATGAGAGGAGCTAAGTTGCTGCTTATGGCAGCTGTATAGGTGAGACAAGTGTGTGGCTATTTGGGCTGATGTAAAGGGCATGTTGGAAGTCTGTACAGATGTGTGGTCAGGTGCATGCTGGGAGAGTTTGGGTAGTGTGTGTGCAAGTGGGTGAAGTGCATGCTGGGAGAAGCTATACTATACGTATGTATATGGTTATATGATGCTTCTTTATGTGCGTTGTACGAGTGTCCGTACTGGTGGGTGAAGAGCAATGTGTGTGAGAGTCTGTACGAGAGGGTGAAGTGCATTGTGGGAGCAAGTATAGTGGCGGCTGCAGTGAATACTGGGAGAAGATGAAGGGCATGTCCGGAATAGCTTGGCTGCAGTTAGGTGTGTGCAGTGCATGCTGGGAGTTCATGTGCAGGAGAATGACCTGTATATTAGGAGCACTGGAACTGGATGGAGAGTCCATGCTGGGAGGACCTGGCCTGCTGGTGGAGCTGTGTGAGAGGAATGCCTTGAGTGTCATTATAAGAGGGTTGTGTGTGTTCTACTGAGCACAGGTAGATGCTCCATTTCTGGACTGAGGGACCGATGTGAAGTGCATGCTGGGAAAACACGGGCAGGTGGGTGAATGGCGTAAATGCTTTACTGCAGGGAGAGGTGCATGCTGAGAAAACTACTATAGATCTACATATATCTATATATAAATATATACGCACTGCTTATATTGCTCTGCAAGTGTGTGAATTGCATGTTCTTTTTCTATACAGTAGGGTGAAATGCATGTGGGGACTGCGGGTCTGGTATATGAAGTGTATGCTGAGAGCACTGCAGGTGTGTGTATGGAATGCCGGGAGTACGAATAGGAGGGTGATGTGCGTGCTGGGATTAGATATAGGAGGGTGTTTATGTACTAAAGGGTAAGTGCATTTTGGTATTGTTTGGGTGTATGGAATTTATTTTGGAGTGTACAGACCACTGTGCAAGTGCATGAAGGCCATGCTGGGTTCTTACTATACAGATATGAGAAGTAACTGCTGGGAGTAACTGGCCTTATACTGTGCAGATGTGTGGATTGCATACAGGGAGGAACAATGAGATATATAAGATATGTGAAGGTTTTTTTGGTGTGGGGATTGCTTGATAGAAAATACGTGTTTACATTTTGTACTGCTGGACAGTGAAATGTAGATTGGTTTGTTAATAATTTGTGTGTATATGAACTGACTTGCTGTTGGCTAGTAATGTCTATGCTCTATGCAGCACCACTATACAGAAAATTATTAGATTTTAGACTGCAGGAGGCACTGACTGGCATATGTAGTCCCTTGTGTGGTGGTGGGGGCCTACTACTGTCTGGAACCTAAGTGAATCATATATGCTTTTTTTGATGTGACGTCATATGGACAGACATCAAAATTCAGCTCACAGGCCTCTCGGCAGAAGGACTATGAGGCCTTGAGCTCCTCTTTGGCATCCGAAATGAATGTGTTTGTGGGGATTACTAAAATATATTTATCACCAGCATTCTGTTTTTATTGCATTGAGAGGGTGCTGACCTCACTGAGTATTTGGAAGAGGCATGCGTGTACTGGCTATCCTTAGTATATATCGTATACTACCACATTTTTCCCTCTGAATATACCTGATTGGAATAGTATGCATCCCTCCTGCTTCTTTCCTCTCCGAGATAAACCAGTGGAATAGTGGGTCATTCCTCCCAGTGTATCTTATTATAATGCCCTGCTGCTTGTTTATTATAAAGCCATTAAAAGCATTTATACTTAAATTTTTTAGACTTGCTTCTTATTAGGTCACTGGTTGTTTCTTTTCTGGCACTATTTTAAAAAATATTTGCCAGACATTGTGTTACTTCAGGCTATATTGATATCACTGCTTTCCCTTTAATACGGCAGTACATTGTACCATAATTACATGTACCAATATTAATTGCAGCGGCTGCCTCTGGCCTGCTGTACTCTGTGATCTTAAGAACAATGTAATTATGAGCGATAATTATAGCTTTGTTAGAGGAGAAAATGAAAGAAATACATTCTTGGCAAAGCTTGATCTGCAATTAGATGCTTTGTTAATAAAGTCATAACAAGTGTATTGAACCTGGTTCCAAAACTGTGCAGCTACCCTGTGCACATTTATGGCAGATTTATCAAAATGTGAGAGCATCACAGAAAAATGCACCCACTTTCTATTAATTCCTATTATCATGTATTTATCAAATGATTATTGATAGATATGATTAAAAAAATCGCATAGGAATAGGAAGTAGGCTCATTTTTCTATGATGGGCTCTCACATTTTGATAAATTTGCACCTTGGAGTGAAATAAGCCTGGTTTCTTTACACTGCAAACTTCAAATAGGATATTTTATTTCTTTAGCTAACCTGCAATATGTCATTGAGGCTCTATTCATGAGACTGCAAGTGTGACTGGTTATTAAAATTCTCTGTGAAACTGGTTGGATCAGGAGTGTTCTGGAAAAGGGCAAGAGCGATGTCATCAAGTTCGCGGGATGTATTTGAGGATTACATAAATGCAGGTCCTCTTGTAAAGCATTAATGAGACTTTTTGATAAATAGACCCAATAATGTAGGATTTTGTCCCTTTGCCCTCTAGCTGTCAAGCGCCTAGCTGATAGCCATAGGTATCATGAGCGTTGCCTTCAACATTCAGCTATGTGCAAAGGTTTCCTTGTCTTAACATTCTTCACTGTTCAATAAGCGTGCAGTCATGAATGCAAGAGAATTGTAAGGCTGGGTGAAAGGTAGAGAAGCACCTGACTTCTGGTGGTTATGATTTAGAAGCCCTGGAATGCTGACAATGTGGGGTGCTGTGTTGTAAGTTTCCCATTAAGTGGTCAAGATGCTGGTTATTTCAATTCTGTTCTGCTTTCTCGGACGTGATCAAACATCCTAAAAGCTTGCCCTTGAACTTTACCATAACAGCTAGACGCATGCAATTTTTCTTTTATATTAACATGACCTCTTAAGGTGGCCATGCACAGGCTGAAGGAAGCCGTACGCTCTGTCCAGAGGGGCCAAGTCAGTAGCTTGTTTTTATTATGTTGTTTGCTTTTTTTATGGGGCCCTTCTGGCCAACTGATATCTTACCTAAAAGCAGGCAGATAGCTATCTCCCTACAGATCTCCCGAAGCTTGCCAGGCCATTGCAGTTTTCTGTCAACTGATGGGAGGTCTATTGTCTTCTTTGGTCATTCTCCTGAGGGTGCACAGTTCTAGTTCAGGCTTCTTAAGAATTCCAGTTTCTCTGGTACAAGAGCCATCATACTGTTTATTTGGAAAGTAGATTGTCTGTGCCTAATTTCTCATACTGTTGCCTAACTGGAGGTGATTTAGTTCCCCAAAAAGCTACAATGATACATTTTACAAGGAGATGCTAATACCCTCTATATAAATGTATTATATTGTATTGATTCTTTTGATTGTTCTGTTAAAGGGATTGTTCACCTTTGAGTTAACTTTTAGTATGATTTAGAGCAATGATCCCAAAAAAGTAGCTCGTGAGCAACATGTTGCTCCCCAACCCCTTGGATGTTGCTCCCAGTGGCCTCAAAGCAGGAGCTTATTTTTGAATTCCAAGTTTTGGTTGCATAATAACCAGATGTACTGCCAAACAGAGACTCATGTAAGCTGCCAGTCCACATGGAGCTACCAATAGCCAATCACAGCCCTTATTTGGCAGTGCACCCCCAGGATCTTATGCTTGTGTTGCTCCCCAACTCTTTTTACATCTGAATGTTGCTCACGGGTGAAAAAGGTTGGGGACCCCTGATCTAGAGAGTTATATTCTGAGACAATTCGCAATTGTTTCTCATTTTTTATTATTTGTGGTTTTTGAGTTATTGCTTTTTATTCAGCAGCTCTCCAGTTTGCAGTTTCAGCAATCTGGTTTCTTTGGTCGAAATAACCCTAGCAACCATGCACTGATTTAAATAAGAGACTGGAATATGAATAGGAGAGGCCCTAAATAAAAAGATAAGTAATAAATATGTAGCCTTATAGAACATTTGTTTTTTTAGATGCACCATAAGTAAAACAAACACTGGGAGAGAGAGGGTAGTATCGGGTTAGTATTTATACCATACCTCCCAACATTTTGGAAGTAAAAAGAGGGACAGCAAATTTTTTGACCACACCCCTTTCTGTGGCCACATCCCCTAATTACCATGTTCGTTTTACAAAATTTGGCAGGTTATGAAAGTTTGAAAATATTTCTCCTTATCTAAACTTTGTTTTTGTGTCTCAAAATTGTTACAAAGTATCTTATTTGCACCTGTTAGCTGTTCTGGGCTCTCTGCTAAAAGCCAATTAAGTGAGAAACTTTGTTTCTTTTTCTGGCTGTTCAGTGCAGAGAAAAGAGGGACTTTCCAGTACAAATGAGGGACTGAGGGTTGAGCTGTCAAAAGAGGGACTGTCCCTCCGAAAAAGGGACAGTTGGGAGGTATGTTTATACTTTTCAGTCAGGTGATCATATTTATAGTGCTTTAGTTATTTTAGGAAGGCTGTTATTTATTCAATTGTTGAGAAGGAATCCAGTTTCCTTTATTCTGTATACTATTTCTTCCTGTAGGATCATTAAGGAAAGTGATTGAGTTTGCTGTATGCCTGTTGTGTGAGATTACTGACACTGACTAGAGATAAAGAAGTACCCAATTTGGCCTACTGCTTGGATCATACAGCCTCATGTTTGTATGTAGGATCAACTTAACTTCAGTATTTTTTTATAAAGAGTATATTGTTTCCAGGAACTAACCTTTATTTGTCAGCTAAGGTCCCAGTCTCCCCATAATCCTTGTTACTAAGCTTCACCACCAAATCAATAATTTACAGAAAAAAACATTGGATACTCCTGTGTCTGTTAAGGGAACACCACAACAGTTTACTACATTCTCTGTAGGATTTATTGTAGGGCACTTGGGATTAAAGGAAAATATACTCAGTTTATTTGTTGTTACCTTAAAAGATGTTCTTTGACTGGCCTTAAAGATAGACGGGGCGGGATCCCTCAGGATATGCAACTAACTAGTCTGCTTCATGTGCTGCAAGTGATAAGTCACGGAATGATTTGTTCATGTTAGTTTAATTTGGGATCCTTACAGCCACAAAACTAATGAAACAAACAAGCTGTGCTTTATTTGAAAGTAGGGATGCACCGAATCCAGGATTCAGTTCGGGATTCGGCCTTCTTCAGCTGGATTCGGCCAAATCCTTGTGCATGGCCGAATCCGAATCCTAAATTGCATATGTAAATTAGGTGTGGGAAGGGAAATCACGTTACTTTTTGTCACAAAACGGAAGTAAAAAACATTTTTCCCCACCTTTTACTTTCCCGCCCCTAATTTGCATATGCAAATTAGGATTTGTTTGTTATTTGGCCAAATCTTTCACGAAGTATTCGGGGAATCGGCCGAATCCCAAAAAGTGGATTTGGTGCATCCCTATTTGAAAGCGTCAAGCTTCATTGGCTCCGTTATAGGCAAGAACTTCATAACCCTGGCTAGGCTCCAGTCCAATTATACAGCTCCTCCCCAAATGTAAGTGTATTACAGATTGAAACTAAAGGGGTGGTTTAACTTTTAGTATGCTATAGAATTCAATTGGTCTTGATTTTTTTTTTTTTAGTTTTTTTTTTCATTATTTGCCTGCTTCTTCTGACACTTTCCAGCTTTCAAATGGGGGTCACTGACCCTATCTAAAAATCAAATGCTCTTTAAGGCTACACATTAATTGTTATTACTACTTGATATTACTCCTCTTTCTATTCCGGCCTCTCCTATTCCAGTCTCTTATTAGATGCATGGTTGCCAGGGTAATTTGTACCCTGGCAACTAGACTGCTGAAATAAAAGATGCTAAATAACTCAAAAACCACAAATAATAAAGCATGAAAATCAATTGCAAATCTCTCACTCTCTATATCATGCTAAAAGTTAACTGGAAGGTGAACAACCCCTTTAATGAAATTTTACTAGATTGGCTTTGGGAGAACTTATATTTAATATATGTGCCTTTTCTGTCATTTATTTCAATTGCATTCGGCTTGTTGTGGTTTCTCTGAGAGAAAAAAAGCATTTAACCATTAACATTTTATGGTTAAGGCAAGAGAGATATGTCCGCTCCTATTAGCAGTATGAGTGCCCAAAGCAGTGAGCTTGTTTTCACCATTACTTTATATCTCTAAATTGCTTACTCAGCCCCTAACATCTCTATTTGTTCTTGTGCTGCACATTTCCAGCTGAGTGGGGCGGCTCTGTTAACTCCTGAAGGGCAGGTTTATGGCCTTTCGATGTCTCTATTAAAATAAACATTTTTATGTGTGTTGAAGTTTATAGCGAACTGAAACTGCATTATAAGTTATATTTGTATTCGCTGTCGCCATTTTTTAACGAATGGCCGGGATTCCATAATCCATCTCCAAAACATTATGTAACATCATATGAAATGAGGATTGTTACCCACTTTTGACGGTTTCATGGGACTCCAAGGACTTGATCTATATTTATCAGGCATTAAGTAGTTTCCTTGGTCTCTCATAATTTTTCTTTACTCACTGCAGATAATTCTTGGGAGGGCTACTGGCACATTGTTTCAGAGCCAACAGTGCTAAAGGGACAGACTCATTCTGATTTAAGTTGCTAGTACATTTACATTTAGTTGCTAGTACATTTACAGATAACTTTAAAAAAACATTGCTAATATTTAAAGTGATACTGAAGCTAAAATTTTTCTTTTCAAAATATTAATCTACATTAAAAATTTCCTATAGGTCATGTTGACTTTTTTTTATCAGGTTTTTTCGCTGATAGTTTTCCTTTTGTAATTGTTACTTGAAGTTCATAAACCTGACTGTTTTACCAACCTTCTCAAAATCAGAGTTTTTAATGCTAACGGACTACAGCTGCACAAATATGGCAGCTCCCTCATAGAGGAACATGGGGTAAGAAAGGTAATGTAAAAGCATCAGGCAAATAATATTTACTAAAATTATAAATAGCTTTCAAAGACAATGTTATGGTAGATAAAGATTATTTTCTGGTGTCAATATCTCTTTAATGAAAGTGTACTGGAAAGTTGCTTAGAACAATGTTTTCTTTCTTTTGCAAACATTGTCTTCTGTTCTATATCTCTGAAGGCAACAGACCCAGCACCCTGTATGAGAGATTTATTTCCCTGTTGTGTGCATTCTTTTTATATTTATTACATTTAGTCCACTAAGACTTTGCCCTTTAGTTTCTAATTCAAGGTGACCCAAGTCTTTCATGAATATGCATTCTTCCTCCCCTGCATCCCATGGGAAATAGATTGATATTGCCATTCAGTGTTAGAACACAGCAGTGCGGTAGGAGCATTCACCAGGCTTGTAACCACTTTCTTGAATCCGATAAACTTCACAGAGTGGCTAATGTTGGAAGGAATTCATCCTTTTGTAGAAATTGTAGGTTTTCATGCCTTGTTGATGGCTACATAAAATAAGTAGATTATAGTAAATATAGTCTTGTTGTTTTTTAGTTTTTTTCTTTGTGTTTTGTACCTAAATCTCCATCATAACACCCAGCTTGCTCTGGCATTTGAAGGTCTCCAGAAAAGCAAATAAATGGAGGGCATCTGGGTAGATCAAAGTATATCCATCGAAATAAGGTGCCAGAAATACACCCACACGCAGTGTCGGACTGGCCCACAGGGATACCAGGAAAATTCCCGGTGGGCCGAGGTGTCAGTGGGCCCTCCTGCTTCAAAACATTTGGCATATTTCATGGTCATTACCTATTTCTATGAAAACAAAGAGACTAAATAGATTGAATAAGAGATTATAGTATGTAAAGAAAAGAGACTAGCAGGTTGCTAGAATAGAGGTTGCATGAGGAGAGGAATTATAAGTACTCACAGTGGGCCCCTGATCTAAGGTCTTTTGGTGGGCCTCTGTACACTTAAAAAAGTAAATTAACACACAAAGGTGGTATTGCAAAAAAGTTTCTTTATGTAGAATTCACCCTGCTATAGTTCCAGGGGTACTCAGTATCTCACCCTAACTGGCCTTCAGACTGGGCCCCCTTCGCTCATAACAAGGTTACAGATATATATAAACATTGGGGGTAACAGTCGCCCTGCTATAGTTCCAGGGGTACCCAGGGCACAAATAAACACTCACCCCAAATCTCTCCCTAACTGGGTTCCTAATGAAGCAGAGTGCCATTCTTGTCCATGACCTGTTGTCTTATTGACTTCATTTCCTTCCAGTAAAGAAGTGAATCAAACTTGTCCTGAGTTTTCCTCTATAACCGAATGAATTATCTATTCATTCTCCCTTTTTTGGAAAAAAAACTTCTTGTCTGAGGTAGATATCAATGTGGGCATATGGGGGAGAGAGCCAAACGGGCGGATATCTACGTCTATGGCCACCTTAAATGTTGAATGTTAAAATATGCTTAGCAGAGAATAAGAGTTTGCCTTTTCATTCTGAATCACAATCCTTCTTATACAGACTTTTTCATTTGCACTTGTGTTTTATTCTAACCAGTCTATAATATCAGGCCATTTATTTTTTAGATTTGTGTTAAATTAAAAAAAAAAGTGTTTTTATGTTATTTATTGCTATTGATTTTATGATATGAGCACTGGAGCTCTTAATTGCGGGCTTTTTAAACCCTATAGGCTTTATAGGGTGGACCATAAAATGGTTTATTAGAGTAAAATGTTCTGCTTTATGCCAGTAAAGGAATACATTTATGGATTTTATTGTTTTTTGTTACAGAAGTAACCCTTCTAGCTGATTACTAAGCCTCAAAAGGAAAGAATATGGAGGAGTTGCAAGATGTTCAGCTCACAGAGATAAAGCCGCTACTTACTGATAAGGTAACTGCTATTGGGTTATATATAACTACTGTAACAAACATAACATAGGAGCAACATCATCTCTCTATATTTAATAAATCCTAACTCCCACCTTCAAACAAACCAAAGTTTACCATTAATATTATTCTTTTGTTTTTTCATCCTTTTGTAGAACGTGTTGGGGGGGGTGGAAGTGGAGTTGATCAATATTTTCCTTTTCCCTGCCACCATTTCTGTTTATCTCATGCCCAAACCTCATGTTTATATAATTTTTGTATAGAGGCCTCTGTATATGAAGTGAAACCAAAATTTGTAATTTTATTTAAAATATCTGCTACAATTTAACATACATTTTTTTGCCCCCTCTGGAAGGGTCCCGGCCAGCACTTTGAGGACTTTGATGGCCAGGTAAGAATCTAAAGGAAGGAAAGGACATTGTGTAAAGTGGACAATATTCCATAATGTGTCCGATGACAACATGGCCTTGACTTTGTAGTTTTCTAGAGTTTTGAATGAAATGCCATGTTTACCTCTTGCTCATTCTGTATTTCGATAAACTGCACCTGCACTAACATAAATCTTGCAGCTAAATTGCTTACTCCAGTATAGCCACTTGTACGTGCCTGTGAATACTGTAACCCACACAATAGTGTTTTAGTTTGGTCCTAGTATAAATATAGAGCAATGGGATTTGTTAAGCAAAAAGAAAAGGCAACATGCTGTGCCATAGAATTCTATATAAATAACTGATCCTCCACCTTTGGCTGCTTTGATTTAAGGTAGGAGATATGTCACCCTCGATTTCTGATAGCGAGTTCTTCCGACAAGTCGTTTGTTTTGTCTCTACATGCAACTCGCCAGTCGTTATGCACACAGCGGGATTTGATATCGCCTGTAGTTCCAAAACGCACTGAGACCCTTTTTGGAGCGATTTGTCAGAAAGAGCATGTACATAGAGCAGTACTGAAATCTCCTACAAGCGCACGCACATAGAGCCACGATAGTATGCAAATTGTTACGTGTGCACAATGACGCAGTTACGTAAGGACGCTAGCAAAGGTCGTGCCACAGGAACACCATTCTTTTGCCAAACGCTCGAAGCAAGACGCCAAGAAAACACGTGGAGACAACACTGACACGACTTCCGTTCCCTGCGTGGGAGGAGAAAGTAGCAAGATATTTTTAGAAAATCAAGTGTTATGTATTTCATATGCGGCCCCAGAAGATTTTTCTTCTTCGAATGTGACCCAGATAAGCCAAAAGGTTGGACACCCCTGGCTTAAGGGTAAGGGCACACGGGCAGAAGGGCACACGGGCAGATTCGGGGAGATTAGTCGACAATCTTCCCGAACTGTCTTCCCTCAGGCTAGAATGAAAAATCGCCAGCGGGATGGCACTCGCGGCGCTTAGTTTTCCAAAGTTGCCTCACAAGGGAACTTTGGAAAAGGAAGCGCCACAGGTGCCAGACCCCTGGTGATTTTTCATTCTAGCCGGCGGGAAGGCAGTTCGGGGAGATTGTAACCCCCCCCCCCCAAAGAAGAGGAGATTTGTCGACGGAGCGACGAATCTGCCTGTGTGCCCTTACCCTAAAGGAACAGTAACATCAAAAAATTAAAGAAAACAAAAAATAAAATGCAGTGTTGCCCTGCATTGGTAAAACTATTGTTTGCTTCAGAATCACTCCATTTGTTTATATAAATAAGCAATGGGGGCAGCCATTCAAATGAGAAAAGGCTCCGGTTACACAGCAGATTGCAGATAAACTCTGTAGAACATAATGGTGCTCTCTGTTATCAGCTGTTTAACCTGTGCCAAATAGACTTTTTTCAATTTTCACAATGGCTACACACCAGCTTGTTTATATGAACTATAGTAGAGTTACCAATGCAGGGAACATTACATTATAACTTCATTCATTTAAAACCCTTTCCTTTAATATAACAGAAAAAAAACCTTATTCGGAAAGCCTCCGGTCCCAGGCAGCATCTTTCCTAATAGACAAGATTACAGAAACTGGACTTTTTTAAACAGTTCAAAGACTTCTTTGTGCCTTATGCAGTATCTGAGGCAATAAATCTGCCTCACACAGCAAAGCCATTTGCCTTTCTGGGCATGAAAGAACCTAGCATTCTGTTCTGCATTACAAATAAGCTTGCAAACTAACAAAGAGGGAGAAGCAAATATCTTGTTAAAGTAATCATTAATTACCCTAGGTTTCCCACAGTTTTGAAAATTGTGTTTGTCAATGTTGTATTAAAGATCACTCACAATGACTTACTTTAGATTTAACAGTGTAAACCCTGTCTGTTAGGCCATGCAGGTTCACTTTCTGTTACTTTCAAGTTGTATTCACTGGTCACATTCTCTAATTCTCTTTGTTTCTCTGGGTCGATTCTAGTCAGGCATTCCCCAGTTAGCCAAATTGCTAATCATTTCCCTCTTACAGATCTGGACTGGGAGACAAAATAGGTTTTTTTTATATAGCACTGCCCCTGGAGAAAAAGTTACCAATTTTGCTTACTAGCGAGAAAAGACAGTGTTTCTAACTATTCTTGTCCTTTAAGCCTCTGACCCTAGAGTACTCTGACTTGGATATTGTGCTTCATTTGTGGGGGAAAAGGAATAGTGACGTGTTCCTTATAGAGAATGTATTCTCCATGTTAGGGGTTGTGCCCTGCAATGATTGGATGTGATCAGCTGAACCAATCATTCATATTTTTCATCTGAAACTATTCCTATCCAATTTATAACATCTACCTGTTTGAGCCCCCCCATGCCAGATTCTGGGCTTTTCATTGTCTGTATTCTTGCCAGACTGTCTGATGTTGCTCATGTCCTAAAGGCTGTATTTGTCAATTTCCTGTGTCCGCTCATCCTTCTTGCAAGCTGAAATCCAATTATCAGCAATCTAATCCATCTCTGTCGTCTTTTAACAACCGTCTGTCTGTTGCTGGATGCTGGTATTGTTTTTCTTCCCACGTCTCCAGTAATAAACGAGAAGGGGGGGAAATACCGTTTAATTTCTCAATGGATTACTTGGATGTAAATCACATTAGCCTTTCCCTAACGTCCTGGGTAAGTGTTTTATCGTTTAACCGTTTTCTTTAGAGAGTGGCTTGATTTGCTTCTGAGCTACCTGAGTGAGCCGGCTTAAGCGTGCATACATACGTTTAGCCTACACCCATGTCTGTCAATTTATGGCAGCCAGATTTGCTTCCACTGCTCTACCTGCATCTGGCTGAAAATCAATAATTGGTTGCTATGAGCAACAGATATGCCAACAGTATGTGTGTAATCACTTAAAGGGTGTAGTTTACCTTTAAATTAACTTTTAGTATAATGTAGGCTTGAATATTTTGATTTGCATTCGGACTTCATTTTTTATTATATGACTTTTTTTTTTTTTTTTTTAAACGTCCTGCTACGGTCAAATTTACTTAATCACCCAGGCAGTGGCTTGAATGAGAGACTGGACAATAAATAGGAGAGAACCTGGGTAGAAACGGTAACCATAGAATTGTCACAGAGCAATAATTTTGTAGCTGTTAAGGCTGTGACACATGGTGCTACTTGTAGCCAGCTACTTGTTGCGGCTAAAAAATGCCAAGAAATACCCCGAATAGACAATACTGAGAATTGTCTCTGGTAACACTACATTCTTAGTATTGCCTATGGACAGGTATTTTTTCAGCATTTTGTAGATTGCTTCAAGTAGCACCGTTTTTCTTTTCCTTAGGTCAGTGATTTAAAACCTGAAAAGGGGCAGAAGAAAGTGGCAAAGAAATTCAAAAAATAAATAATGAAGACCGTTTAAAAAGTTACTTAGAAAAGGCCATGTTTTAGCTTACTAGAATTTAACTTAAAGGTGAACTACCCCTTGTGGTAACTAATGCAATGCAAGTTGCATCTAAAGTTTTCAGAGTTGGTAAGATTGTGTTAATTCCTTCCGGCGTCAGAAACCTGGCATTACCATCACATTGGGGGTGACAGTAGCTCCGGGGTTCCCCAGTGTTGGTAGTTTCACGTGCTCAAGACTGAGCAGAAGAGGCTGGACAGAAGCATTGGGGCTGTCATGACTATACAGAATAGCAAGGAGTGTGTTTGTATGCAAGTATCTTTAATAAAGGTGTCGATAAGCACAACATTTGCATTCATTTTTAGCCTGACCACACTTGTCTCTGTGTTCATAAATGTGCCCCCAGGATTTAAGTGCTTTCCTTAATTTCCTTTGTAATGTGTGACATTCAGGTTAGCTTGGACCATAGCCACAGCACAGCTTAAAGAGATACTGACAATAGAAAGTAAACCATTTTTACATCTATCATAGTATTGGTTTTGTTTGCTTCTTATAATTTTGCCATAAAGTATTTGCTCAAAGCTTTTTACATTATCCATCTGACTCCCATGGAACGGAAGGCCCACCCTGCTCTCCTCCATTCACTCTAGGGACCCATTTATCCAGCTTTTCCTGAGCTGGCAAAATAAATACAGCCACGGGTGCTGCAGCAACATACATATTTTCCCTGGAGTTCTTGGTTTACCAGTTTAATACTGGCAAAACACACACATAACCATTTGCAAATGGCATAAGGAGAATTCAGCATACACTCGAGAAAAACATAACTCCTGCCATTAGGCATGTGTTCCATAAAGCCTTATTGATTAGTTAGTGTGTCTGTATTACCTTGGGAACTGTTATAAGTGACCCCTGAGCTATGAGAATGAAGGTCAGTGCAGATCATCTTTTACCCAGACCTAGAATCTGAATTCTAGCTTTGTACTCTGTGCTGATAGTGAGGAGAGGGCAAATGGTGTAAAATGTTCTTTTGCAGCATGTATGTCATGTGCTCTCTCTCTCTGTTTCTCTTTAGCACATTGCATAAACAATAAAAACACAACTTTGTGGTCCATATTGGAGCCCTCCCTGAGATAAGTAGTTGGACCGAGTATAGTGATATTGTTGCAAATTGCTCTTTTAAACAACTGAATGACCTGCAGCATGACTTTAGCCTCTCTGCTGCCATGTTTTTTAGGTATCTACAGTTGCAGCACACATTCCATTCACAATTTTCTAACAGGGATGTAGAAACCACCTAAGAAGTGTATTTACTCAGACCTGTCATACTAATGCAGAAGGGTCCTAGCCCTCTGGAAAAAGCCAAGATGGCAAAAAGATATTCCAAGCCTTACAGATGAAATGTGGAAGAATGCGCTCTTGGTTTTTTTTCAACCCTATGTAACTAACAGGAGTACGTCAAGTTCAACCACTCCAAATGCACTCTCGTATATAGACACCAGTGCTGGACCTAATGATCTCCATGACATACAGTAGAGCCAAATTATGTGGCCAAATTATACTCTAGAGTGACAAAGGTTGCCCTAAAAATATTATGCTTTTTGGGGTACATTGTGGTGCATTAAACACTACATTATATGCTCATTCACTACATCCCCTGGCACGTAGTCTCATTTATCTCTATGTAACTTTCTATTTCTTGACTATATACTGAGTTTGGTTGTTCTACTATTTTACTATTTGTTAAAAATACAAAAAAAAAAATGATTTGGAAAATGGAGCAGTATTCAGATGGAGGTGGCTAATGCATGCCCAGTTGGCAAAATTAGCCTGACTGTTATAAATGGGAGTCTTTTATATTGTTGTAAATCATCCCCATCCCCTCCACAGGGCATCACATGCTTCTCACAGTTGACATCCTGATCTCGTCTATTGAAAACTTAATTTCTAATAAGTCAGATTTGGTTGCAGTTGCCTGTTTTGTAACCATATTCATAAGCATTCGCTGCAAATGAGCCTTTGATAGGGTACACAGGGCACTTAAAATGCCACAACTTTGAAATACTTAATGTTGCACTTAAAGTGTTAAACAACCTTGTGTGCTATAACCTTTAGAGATGCTTTTATTGTACAGGTATAGAATTCTGTTATCCTGAAACCTGTTATCCAGAAAGCTCCAAATTATGGAAAGGCCCTCTCCAATAAATTCCATTTTATTCAAATAATCCAAATTTTTTAAAGGATTTCATTTGTTCCTGTAATAATAAATCAGGACGTTTTTACTTGATCCAAACTAAGTTATAATTAACCCTTATTGGAAGCATTCTGGATAAAGGGTCCATACCTGTATTTGGTTTTTTCTCATTTGATTATCTTCCCCCCATCCATTCTTCATTGTAGGAACATGATATTGAAACTGCACTTGGGGTTGTGCATGTTACTATGAGTGGCAACACAAGGGGGAATAGGCCTGTGCTCCTCACGTACCATGACATCGGCCTGAACCGTAAGTTTTTAGATTTTCTCTTGACAAATTTGAAAAAAAATTAAGGCATGGTAGCAAATTAAAAGCAAACAATTGGAATACTAATGGAGCAAGATTCATAACCTATATGGCTAAAGGTAGACTAAAGTGCCATGCTGTAATGTTTATGTGCAACCCAAGGCATAATGTAAATAAGCAATTATTTTTTCTTGTGTGTAGAAAAGTGAAACCGTGTGATTGATCCACCCCCTTTTTATTGCAGACAAATCCTGCTTTAACTCTTTCTTTAACTTCGATGATATGCATGAAATAACCCAACATTTTGCCGTATGCCATATCGATGCACCTGGGCAGCAAGAAGGTTCCCCCTCGTTTCCAACTGGGTAAGTTTTTCTATTACACTACTTTTACTGTTGTATGAATGCATTCAGGAAAGGAATTCAGAGTATCTTTCACTTTACCTATCTTCCTTCGTGAACCATTTCTATCTCTCCTGTGCCCACTGTTAGAACAGCTGTTCCTTATCTGTACCCATTTGAAAGAGGTGGTTCATCATGTGTTATAGAATGTCCAATTCTAAACAATCTTTCAATGTTTTTTTTAATGATTTGCCGTTTTTTTGTTTGTTTGGTTTCTTTACTGTTTCCAGCTTTCAAAATGTGGTCATTGACCCCATCAAAAAAAACCATGCACTATAAGGCTACAAATGTATTGTTATTGCTCTTTTTTTCCTACTCTTTCTATTCAGGCCCTCTCCTAGTCCTATTTCAGTCTGTCATTCAAATAAATTCATGCTTGCTAAGATAATGTACACCCTAACGAGCAGATTGCTGAAATTTCAAACTGGAATGCTGCTGAATAAAAATCTAAACTCAAAATCCACAAATAATAAAAAATTAAAACCAATTGCAAATTGTTTTGGAATATCACTCTCTACATCATACTGAAAGTTAGCTCAAATGTGAACAACCCCTTTAAGAAAAGCTCAGTGCATCATAATGACTATAATATTATAAAGATAAGCTAGAATCTCAGCCATAAAGCAGGGCAGGACTGCTGATTACAATGGGGATCAGATCGGATCTGTGTCCCTGTGACAGAATGCTCTGTTATAAAGATCTAGACAGATCTCTGCCTCAAACCAGGCAATCTATTCAAGGTAAGTAGTTGCACCATAGTTACAACACCATAACATTGGCTCAACTGTGTTACTGATTGCTAGCGGGAACAGATATGGGTGATCTGAATCCCTTGCCGACAGTAGTTTGAAGGAGGCCTTTACACACTGTTAAAAGACACACATGCACATTTTAGGCTAATGGTTCTCTATTTTTCAGGTACCAGTACCCTACAATGGATGAAATGGCTGAAATGTTAACAGCAGTATTAACCCATTTAAAGTAAGTTAACTTCTTTCAAGTTTACATTTATTACTGCTTATATAAGTGACTAATTTGACCATGTCATTTTGTCTCAGCCTCAGAAGCGTTATTGGCATTGGAGTTGGAGCCGGTGCCTATGTATTATCAAGATTTGCAGTAAGTAAATAGTCTTTTGATCTGTGTTCAAATGTTTATGTCCTTTCCAGTTTTAACCTACTAGTTTTGCTCTGGCTGCTTACACACTCAAACAAGGGAAAGTTGTGCTCACCACTAGTTTTTAAAATCATTAGGCGGGGGTGCAATGAGGGTGTGACCACAAAATACATATAGACAAATACAAGATTCCATATATTGCAATATATGGACAAACAATCCCTGTTTTGTTTAAAGGGTAAGGCATTTTTCAGTAGCAGTATGCACAAAATGTCTCTGTCTTAAATATATTGATAATGGGTTGAGTGCAGAGGAATCTTGTATTTGTCTATATGCTTACACACTCACTCTCGTCCAAATGGGCAAGTGGCGGTTTGACTTTGCATTGCTTATTCACATAGCCGCACCTGTTGCTTAATGGAGCACATATTAAAAAAACTCTGTTTGTTTTGCAGCTAAATAATCCATTATTGGTGGAGGGGCTTGTACTTATTAATATTGATCCCTGTGCTAAGGGCTGGATCGACTGGGCTGCTTCCAAGGTGAGTTCTGAAGCAGAGAAACAGCTGTTTGCAACTTGTGACCGTAGCCTTATGGTTCCCGTACCTCTATAAAAACAACTGAAAGGAAAACTGGTTGATCAAACATTAACTGCAGCTCCTTTTTACATGAATAAAGTGGCCTCAATTTGGCAGATGGGTCTGACCTTATGGGTTTTGTACTCTTTCGTAGCTTGCTGGCTTCCACACTTCAACTCAAATTTTTAGTAGCCAGTTAGCTCATGTCCATTAATCCTCTATCTCAGTGATCCCCAACCAGTAGCTTGTGAGCAACATGTTACTCTCCAACCCCTTGGATGTTGCTCTCAGGGTCCTCAAAGCAGGTGCTTATTTTTGAATTCCAAGCTTTAAAGCAAGTTCTAATTGCATAAAAACTAAGTATACTGCCAAGCAGAGCCTCTTGTAGGCTGCCAGTCCACATAGGGGCTACCAAATAGCGAAACATAGCCCTTATTTGGCACCTCAAGGGACTTTTTCATGCTTATGTTGCTCCCCAACTCTTTTACATTTGAATGCGGCTCACAGGTTAAAAAGGTTGGGGACCCCTGCATCTAGCTTGTGTAGAAACAATATCAAGCAATCCCATGCTCAATGGTAGGCTTTCTCTGCGATATTGTTTTTGCTCAAGTTCTGACCATGAAATGGAGGTAAATTCTTAAAGGAGTTGTTCACCTTCAAACACCTAGTTGTTTTCAGTTCATCAGAAATGACTAAACTGCCAGAGGCATTAAACGTTAAATTTCAATTTTGGAGATAGAGCATAAAATAAGATGGAAAGCAACTGGAAAAGTCTTTATTTCTGGTGAACAATCTGAAAACAATTGAAATGAAAAGTGTTTCGAAGATGAACAGCCCCTTTTGTCATGACTTTTATGGGGTCATTTTTTTTTTTAAAGGTTTTTATTTTTGCATTTTAAACATAAAAGAAAACAATAAAAATTAACAACAATAATAATAATCGTACTTGGCATTTTCAGAGAAGACTGGGTACAAGTGATATCATAACACAGTGATTGACATTACCAATTCAATATATCGCAGCTTGCAGTCAAAGTTTAATCGTCTGACAACGATACCTGGGGGTTGACATCCAACCAAGGGGACCATATTTTCCCAAACTTGTCAGGAGTTCCCCGAGCATTATAGGTTAACTTGATTAGTGGAAGGGTGACATTTATTAAATCAATCCACTGCTGGAGTGTGGGGGCATTAGGACTCATCCATTTCATAATAATTAGCTTTTTTGCATAAAACACCATAGAACGTAGTAAAGTTCTAGTTTTTTGCAAGGGCACCACTTCGTCAATTATACCTAGAATACAGACTTCAGGAGTACAAATTCCAGGGAGAGACAGATGTTCATTACTATATTGAATTACCGCCTTCCAATATGACAGTACCCTGGGGCAGTCCCAGATTAAGTGCAGGAAGCCTGCCTCTGCTGTACTGCACTTGGCACATTTAGCCCCTTCTAGTCTACCCATAACTTTGAGTCTCTGGGGCGTGATATATATTTGGCGAATCATCTTGAATTGGATCATTTTATCTCTTAGGGAAATCAGAAAGGAGTAAAGGTTGTCTACAACCTCCTCCCACTGTTCCTCCTCCAATGAGGGAAGCGTATCTAACCATTTCCTTTTGGCTTTGTCAAACGGCACAGACTGTGAGGCCTGGATTATATTGTATAACTGTGGTACCAGTTTAGCTGGGGCAGGGTCCCAAAGTCTGGCCTCCCACACCTGCTGCGTTGGTGAAAGCTGGTATGATTGGAACTGGGCATAGAAAGCATGTCTTAATGGGAAGTATCGAAATAGTTGTATGTCCTGTCGGTTAAATTTAGTTTTTAACTGTGCCAGGGAGGGGAAGGATCCATCCACTAATAGGTCCTCTAAATGTCGGATCCCAATAAGTGGCCAGTAATGAAAATCCGGTAGTTGTGACAGATGAGGCAGATTAGAATTTCTCCACAGTGGCATTTTCCCTGATAATTTAGGATAAGAGATAGTGCCTTTAGCTTGCACCTTTGTCCACACTTTAATAGGAGTACCGAGTACCCCTGGCAATGAAGGACGGTCCCCCCCCCTTCCTATAAGGGGCATTTCGAATAGCTTCCAGAGAACCCATGATTGTTGCATGCAAATTTGTCAATGAGTTGCTATCATCTGGGTTGAACCAGTTATGGATATAAGATAGTTGGGACGCATAATAATAATTTTGCAAACGTGGAAGGGCAAGTCCCCCCTTATCCCTAGATGCAGTAAGTGTGAGCCGTGATAATCTAGGTGTTTTGTTGGCCCAAATAAAGGAAAGTAACTCGCTGTTAACTTTCTTAAAGAATGGGATGGTTATGTAAATCGGTGCGTTCCAGAGTGGGTAGAGAAACCTTGGGAGATATAGCATTTTAAAAAGGTTAATTCTACCCCATAATGTCAGAGGGAGTTTAACCCAGTGTGGAATTGTGTTTTTAAATTTTACTAAGATCGGGTCCAGATTCTCAGCTATATATGTTGTTGGGTCTGTACTGATCATTATTCCTAAGTAGCGGAACCTAGTCACTGGAGTGAGAGGAAGGGTCCTATCTGTTAGATTAGTACGTCCTAAGGGAAATAATACTGATTTTGTTGTATTGATCGAAAGGCCGCTAAGCCTTCCAAAACTCTCAAGTATATCTAATGCAGCTCGGAGTGATGAACCTGTATCCTTCAAGAAAAGTAAAACATCATCTGCATACAAGGCTACCTTTTCTACAATATTGCCCAATGTGATACCTTTGACCAATGGTGCCTGCCTCACCTTTGCCGCCAGTGGCTCGATTGCTAAAGCAAATAGTAGAGGCGATAAAGGGCAGCCCTGTCTGGTCCCCTTCCCTAGTTCAAAGGCTACCGATAGGGTATTATTAACCCGGATTTGAGCAGTAGGTTTTTTATATAGTAGTTTGATCCAAGCAATGAAGTTGGGACCGCAACCAAATTTCTCCAAAACCTGCCACAGATAGGACCAGTTGACCGAGTCAAATGCTTTGGTTATATCCAATGATGCCACTACCCCAGTGCTTTGATATTGCCTTGCCAATTGAATGTGTGTATGCAAGCGTCTTAGGTTAATGGATGTCGTTTTATTGGGCATAAATCCTGTTTGGTCCGGATGTATAATGGACGAAATGACTTTTACTAGTCTGTTAGCCAGTATTTTTGCCAGTATTTTGGCATCAGTATTAATCAGGGATATAGGCCTGTAGGATTCACAGGAGTATGGGTCCTTTCCCTCCTTAAGTATCAGAGCTATTATTGCCTCATAGGGGGTCATTTTTATTACTAAATTACACTGTGTACATTGCAGATAATTCATTCTATGAATGTATTTGTGGTGCCACTACTTTCTGACTCTCTGTACAATACATCTGAAAGGATCTAGAGTCATTGTTCTTATTGTCTTGGTTCTTGCAACCGTATCTTGGTACCATTTATTACAAGTGTATAGTGTGTGTATAATATCCTTTATACTTTGAGCTGTTTCAGTCTATTGGCATTTTTTTCATTGTGTTTTTTTAGGTTGCAAATAAATGCCTGAAAGCAATAATGCCACTGAGCAATGGGAGATGTGTCCCACAGAGAGAGATTTCCTGTAGGCAACACATCTCCCTGTATGCCATCATCCTAAAGTGAATGGTAGGCAATGCTGACAAGTTTTACCCATTTCCATACAGGACAGTTTCTCTACCAGCAGTGCTATTAGCTCAAAAGCAGAGCAGAGTAAGCAGCATAGAAACATGGAGGTGCTATTGGTTAAGGAAAGTGAATCCTTCAGCAGAGGTCTCAGAAAGCTGTTATCCTGTTACCTGTCCATTGTTCTACTGTTAGCCTCTGGGGGTAGCTGTAGAGTGGGCAGGGTTACATCATTCCAGTTTTTATTGCAGCATTAAAAAAATTGTGAATACACTACATTTCTCTATTTGGGTGTCTGATTCATTTTACTGTCACTTTTTTTTAAATTAAAAATAGGAATTTAAAGTAAACCCCAGACTAAAATCATTTTGACCGGTTTGTTTCTAGATGTCATTTTGGACGACTAATATTGTAGAGGTTGTGCTGGGTCACCTGTTCGGCTATGTAAGTATGATTTTTAGGCTGTTGTCTGCTGGAAACTGCCCAAGGAAAAATACATGCTCTAAAGAAATGAAAGATTTAATGTTTTGTTGCTTTTGTACAGGAGGAACTTCAATCCAATCTGGATCTGGTACAAACATACAGGCTGCACATCGCCCAGGACATCAACCAAGACAACCTAGAGCTTTTTGTAAACTCCTACAACAGGTGTGAAGAATTAGAGCAATGTTTCTGCTGCGTACAGGCCCAGAACGTAGGAGAAACACCTCTGTATAAACTAAGCTTATACATCTTACATCTGTCTTTTTCTTTTCTTTTTAAAGCCGCAAAGACCTGGAAATTGAAAGACCTATTTTTGGTTCCGGAACTCCTACCAATACCATTAAGTAAGTTGGAGATAAAACCCTAGGAAAGATTGGGACATTTATCATGGTTTTACCTGATTAACAGTGAAGGTGAAACACAGGGGATCTGTGGGGTTCATTGGCTAACACTAGGCAGGTTTGTCAGAGTGCATTAATCCACATTTGCTCCAGTGCATAAACCAAAAGTAATATCTGTCTCGTGTGCTGCTTTGTGTGATGCACAATGGCAATCGATATGAACAAACTTTTATTGGAAACACTACTTGCTGCATTAGTGGGCATTATGGAACCCATTACCTAAAGAAGTCCTTTTGTGTTTGCAGTATGAATGTATCATTTTTTTTTCTAGTTCCTAAATGTATTTTATTGTATCCCATTTTGTTCAGGTGCCCTGTGTTGTTGGTGGTTGGTGACAGTTCTCCTGCAGTAGATGCAGTGGTATGTACATTTCAGTCACAGTTCCAGTTGTTCTAAAACGGTGCTCTCCAATTTGTATGGTACCGAGGGCCGGAATTTTTCTGAACTATGTGGTGGATGGCCGATAATGGAAGCCAGTGTTAACCACACCCCTTTTTTAAAACACACCTACTTTAAATTACACAGATATCATCAAAAGAAAGGTTAAGATGATAGATACCCACATTAATGGTGGTATCAAAACAAATGATTGCTGCTCACTGCAGGGATATCACTCATGGGGAAAAACGTTTATGCCATACTAAGAAATATCCTTAAATCCATATGCCTCCTCCTACCTTGTGGATGGCACAGCTAACAAACCTACAACATGCTAAAAAAAAAACCCACCAGGTTCACATCCCACAGGCAGAGTAGGGAATGCAAAGTATTTTCTGAGGTTGTACAGATGAACAATTGGGGCACTGGCAGTCTGAGGTGTGAACCGGTATTTACAGGTGTGAACAATACAGGGGATTACAAATGTGAACAATGCAGGACTTTTATAGCCTGAATCGGATGTGTGAACCTTGTAGTAACAAGTTCATCTCGGTTCTGATACTTTTGAAGCTTACATCAAAGCAGCCATAGTGGAAGGCCACACAAGGAGGGGCATCGAGCATTGTACTGCCCGCCGGTTGGACAGCACTGTAAAGCCAGCAGCCCACACTGATGATAATCAATTTGATTTACTCACATTTTTCAACATGGCCCTGTTCAAGTGTAACAGGGACTTGACCATTGATTGCACCTTCCATTTATACTTCCATGATCTTCAGTTTGGCTTTCCAGCCATGTATCACCAAGGATCCCAGTAACAACTGAAACCTGTTCTTGGGATGCTGGCAGTTCCTGGTATTTATTTGTAAAGAGCAGCCGGAGAGCTACATACAGATACAGTCTGTATTGATACATTCTATACCCCTGTCTTGATTTCTGCTCTCATTCCTTTCTGCCAAAAACAATATGGTGTACTTGTTTGTTGAACCCTTGCTGTTTGTTTTTAGGTTGAATGTAACACCAGACTTGACCCAACAAGGACAACTCTCCTTAAGGTACTTAATTTAAAACCTGTTCATTGGTGTCTGTTTAACTATGTACTCTCAAGGAAGAGATTAGGTTTGCTGTCATTGTAATTTGGCTTCTTACTATATAGAGAGTGCAGTCACAGAGTGCATTTGTCTGATTGTGGTATCATACAACTTCATCCTAGTGAAAGAATAATGTGTATAGTGGTAATCAGAATATCAGAGTAATCAACTGCTGGCCACATAGTCTGTAGAATTTTGGGTGTTTGGTGAGTAAATAAATGATGCTGTGTTTGTATGTGCTTACCTTCATTATTGTTTATTTGTTTTTTTTGCTAGATGGCAGATTGTGGGGGATTGCCACAAGTGGTTCAGGTATGAATGTAGTGTATGTCTTACACCCAGCAAAATTTTCCATTTTTCGATTTATCTAATGGAAATATAATTTAATTTTCTCTAAACTTTGTGACACTGTTACTGGTTGAGTTTTTCATTCCCGTCTTCCA